>NC_134112.1:94997500-96274375 GCF_040939455.1 Microcebus murinus
CCTTCCTTCTTTATCGATTGACTAACCATTTCCTACTCCTTAATTAGATAAACCAGCATATCTGTACGTTCTCTCTGTGTGATTGTCTATGTTACAAATTGACCTAAGCCAGTTTGCTTGTCCACAGTTAATACATTTCTTTTTGGTATCTCTTGGCAGCCCTTTGCCAGAGGTGAGAGGTACAGTTCTTCTTTTTCCTGATCACACTATCATCCTAGGTTAAAATGAGAGCAAATCACTAAAATCAAATTCTGCCTTTTCCAGTACTTCTTAGCAATCAAGCAGAACAAGTCATAAAACTTACTCTATGAGTTTAAGTAAATCCTAGCCTTTTTGTCTTTTGAAAAACACTGTGCATGAAAGTTTCACATAGACATATGTGGCAGTTTTCTATTAGCAGGATTTGCTAACCTCTGGTTGGAATCAGGGCAAAGTGGGACCCAGACATTAGGCACTGAGACACTGTCCACACAAGACATAGGCCCCTACACATTATCTTAGCAAGTCCACAAGTTTTACTTCACTAATGAAACATTTCACTAATGAAAAATCATTGATATTCTCCATGATGATAATGAAGTTTTTGAAAGTTATTAGATAGCAGAGTAGTGGAAGGATTGTAATAACCTCATCTGGAGTGTGTGCTTCTTCTTCTTCTTTTTTTTTTTTTTTAGAAATTACTTTATTGATGTATAATTGACATATAAAAAACTTTACATATTTAATGTATTCAACTTAATGAGGTTTAGGATAAGTATACACTGGTGAAACCATCATCGCAGTGTATAACATAAACCTATTAATTACTTCCAAAAGTTTTCTTCTGCTCTTTTTATTTATTTATTATTATTAATATTATTATTTTTTTCAGGGGGCCATAAGAATACTTCATATAAGATCTATACTTTCAGCAAAATTTTAAGTATACAACAAGGTATTGTTAGCTGTAGGCTGAATGCTGTAAAGTTGATCTCTGAGACTTATCCATCTGGATGACTGAAACTGTGTATTCTTTGACTAATATCTCTCCATTTTCACCTCTCATGTCTCCCACCCACCTAGGCCCTGGCAACCAACATTTCTCTATCGACTTCTAGAGTTTGACTGTTTTAGACTCATCATGTAATAGGCATCTTGTAGTATTGTCCATCTGTGTCTGGCTTATTTAACTTAATATAATGTCCCCCAGGTTCATCTATGTTGTCTGAGTGTGTGCTTCTGATTAGTATCTCAAATACTGACAGGTAAAGGTTTGTTAACTGTCTCATACAACTAAGTAAAATACACATGAAGTAATGTATTAAAAAATAAACCAACAGACCACAGAGTTTCAGATGGATAGGAGGAATAAGTTTTGAGATTTATTGCACACAGCAGGGTAACCATAGTCAAAAATATATATTTCATCTTTCAAAATAACTAAGATAGTAAATTTCACATGTCTCACCATAAGAATGATAGCTAAATGAAGTGATAGATATGTTAATTAACTTGACTCAATCAATATAAATTGTACAAATATATTAAAATATCACATTGTACCTCATAAATATATGCAATTATGATTTTTCAATTAAAATAGTACAAATATAAAACATTTTTAAAAATGAAGAAAATCCTTTTAATTCTTTTATTTTCTTTTTTTTAAGGCAGTCTATGAATTGCCATGGAAAATTCATGTACGGTTGAATTTTTTTGAATATCGTAAGTTTGATATTTAGTTCAATTATATTTTGGATATATTTTGGCCTATCGTAATCATCCATTCTCCTTATTTTATGCAATGTTAAACATCATTTCATTCTGCTTTGGATACATATGTTTCATATATTTGATGAATGGTATTAAGTTGTCATCTAAATTACATACCAAAAAATCACATAATTATATTGAATAGATGTTATTTAAATGCCTACTTCTTCACTCACACCCACACACATATATGTATCTGCACATTTGTCATTTAATACCTTCTTGCAAATTATAATTTTAGTCTTTTTTTCAGTATTTAAAATGAATAATTATCTTTCATCACTTAAAAAAAGCACCTTTATTTGCTTGCAGAAATGTTACCATTTTCTAATGAAACAGTAGCAGACACTGCAGTTGATTCCAGCTAGGATTTGGTTATTATAATAATCTCATTTCCAATCGCTAAATTCCTCTGCAGGGTAATTAGATTGTTATCTGATTCTGTCTGGCTTCCACTGAATCAAGATGGAAAGGTGGAGAGTGCATTAAGTAAGCCATCTTGCTTGGTGGTTTCTTTTCAATGCCAGTGAGTTTGTTCAAGTACAAATAAAATTATATAAATTACTCTCAATAGTTAGAGGTTTTAAAAAGCCAGGACGTTTATCATGATGGTATACGTATTTTGCTAAGAGTCTCTCATAAGCATGTCTTGTATATGGCTAAGCATTTCTTTAGTTTTCTCAGGTTCATTCTGAGATGGTGTCTCAAGACACTGTTCACAACTAAGCTCCACTCGAGCTGCCCATCCCTGAATTCCCTTCGGAATGCTGCTCCATTAGAGTAGGAGTAAGAGATGGTACTTTCATGTCAACTGCGTAGAGGTAGGAATTTGTCACTTTTCATATTTAGAGAGCAATGTTTGACATCTTTAAAGTGAAGTTCCTGACCTCCCTTTCATCTTTTTCTAACCAAGAAAATGTCAACCATTCCCACTGCTAAACTTTAACAGCACCTAGTACATTTCTCTATTCCAGCATTTGGGCATACTCTACTGTCAGTATTTGATTATCTATTGGTCTCCTCCTTTGTGTCAACTCGAGGGACCTTGACTTCCTCAATTTAGTGAGAACATAATTCAATCCTGTTATCATATTTATTATTACTACTGTTGTTATTTAACTACATTTTTAGATGCCTAAACTACACAGAAGATACTCTATTATGTCTTTATTTATAGAATCGCAAATACATACTCCCTTACTTTGCAAGAAAGACATCTTCATATTTGATATAAAATTTAATTTTCGAGAAATTAATTTGTTCAAGTTTATACAGCTAGTGGCAGGCACAGGATTGAAAATCACGTTCATTATTCTAAAACAAATGTAGACAAGTTAATTAATTGGTTCACTTCTCAGTTAAGTTTACGGGAACATCCCATGCAATATAGACCCTCTGCTACAACCAGAAGTTTTATTTTGTTCTAGTCCCCCAAATATGACCAATATTGTCAAGTCTGCAACTATATTCTTGCATTCCCCCATGCCTGGAAGGTCTCTCATTCTTTCCTTTCCTTTGGATATTACCCATCCTTCAAGGCCGAGTAGAAGCCACGTGCTTAAAGAAGACATCCAAACCATCACACTCTGAATGCTCCCTGCTCTTACCTTTCTCTTGTGAGAACTTGGAGACTTACCTCATAGTATTATAAATATTGCCCATCATCAGATCGTTGAGACAGAACATGTTGCCCACTTTATCACTATTCTCCATAGAGCATATTATAGAAACTGCTGCATAGAAATTATCCAATCAATATTTATTTATTACCAGTTGCTGGTATCTGGAAACATTCCTAGTAGGTCTAGGAAAATATAGTATTGCCAGAGACCTGTTTGGTTCACATAATTTAAGTAAACTTCTTGGTCTTATGGAATCTGCTAGCATCGTGAGGACAGGCAATGCAATTCCTAAGACAATTTCAGATGAATTAATTTCGAGAAAACTTTATAGAGGTTATACTACTTTGCCCTTTACAGAATCTTTCATTTCAGCTACACACCCATATTCTCAATTCCCTCTATAAACGGTGAATGATTTGTCAGGAAAGAGAGTAACAGCAAGCCTATAAGTGGAACATTGTCTCCTTAATTTATTTAGAAATGTTTGTCCATGGCTAATTTATTCAGAGATGTTTGTCGGTGGAGATACTTATCGGGTGACCCAGCCTTACAACATCTTGGGCTCAAAGGTGTCACTCAGATGCTCATATTTCCCCTCTGAAGTCCAGCATTGATAGATAAGTCAAATACCCATGCTCCATGTATTCTATACAGCAACCAGAGGCAAGGTGGGAGATACAAGTTCTTATGAAGTATCTAATCAACGAATCAGAAAGGAAGTTGGCATTTAGAAATTCTGTTAACATTCTGAAATAGAAGGAAATATATAATTTCCATGAAGATAAATCTCTTGGTGAACACAGAGACCAGCTACATAGCGAAGCGCAGAGGCTGATGATGGAACTCTGCCTTTTACGTAGAGAGTACATTGCTTAATGAATAAGAAACACGATTTGTTGTGGTTGAAATCTTTCTTGTTCAACTCTTTACTCACAGGATTACCTTAGGCAAGTAATTAACTTCTCTAAATCTTTATTTCCTTAACTGTTTTGTGTCTTTGCTTCAAACTATATTTAGAATCCAGAAGCTAAACTTAATGGTTCTCATGTGTACCTCCTCATAGTCTGTGTACATAAAGATAAATGGTAGGATTTGAAAGCATAATGTGCCTAAATGAAAACAAAGTTGGAGAAAAGAGAGAAGGTCTAGATCTAATAACAGCTAATCAGAAATGCGTGAAGAGATCGACAAGCCAATATGCCCAAGGCTCAGCTGAACATTAGATGACGGTCATGGGTATGTTTGAGATCAAAATTGTCATGATTCTTCCTGAATCAATTAATTGACAAAACCTATTAATATCACATTTGTTGTCTACCTCTAGTCGGTATTATGCGCCTAATTCCATTGTTGCAGATTCACAATTACTAGGTTATTCTTTAGCTTTGCTTCCTCTTCCATGGCCACTTTCCCCCTTCCCCACACACAATCGTGGCCCCAGCTCACTGATTTCCATACCCCTGTATTTCGTGTGTTTTTTTTCTTTAATTTTACAACCACCTTATACCATGCCTTCAGCCAGGAAACTGTTTTGGATTAAAAAATGTTACTTTTGGATTTCCTAGCAACTCTGGAGAGAGCATTTAATCCTATTCCTTTCATTTTACTGATGAGAAAACTGAGCTACAAAGACATGAATATCAAACGCTATCAATTGCATTTACAATAAATAATGTGTTTATAGCACTTAATAGTTTATAAAAGACATTTACATACATTATTGAATTTTATCCTCCTAAAAACCTCATAGAAAAGTAAGGTCTATTATTATACATATTTGATAGATAAGAAACTGAGTATCTAGAAGTTAAGTAGCTGCTCAAGGTCACATGGCTAGGAGTCGACCCAGAAACTTCAGTCTTCTGATTTCCAATCTAGTTCTTCCACTACAGTATTTCAACTCTGCTGCTTCCTTTCACACTAAGTCTTATTATTTTAACTCAATTCTAAATACCTATTCCACCTTTTTCAATAGTGGATTCAGATATTTGTAAAGTTTAACACACATGCATGCACACACACACACACACACCATTCAGGGCAAGATGTGTAGTTCTAGAGTTCCTGAGAGGTACATCTTTTGTGACAAGTTGTATAGTTCTACTTATTTATGTGGTAAATGCACATTTTCAATTGAAACTATTGGTAGAATTTAGAGAAATTCAATTTTTTTTTTTAAAAAAAGAACTCTTTAGAGATTTCATTCTGTTCATCTGAAAGTATATTTGTAGTCATTTTCTTATTTGTTAATGTTTTAAATAACTGTTCCCTTCCCAGAAAAAAGTATATTGTAAGTTAGAGTTAATTAAATAGCACTAAAATTTCAAAGATAGTAAAGATACTGGGGGGAGGGAACCCAATCATGGTGCTTTTTTATTTGAAGTGATTCACACTTTTTATTTAAAATAATATGTCAATGTAAGCTAGTGAATAGGACTGATTAAATAAATGTAGAGAACCCTTCATGGTCTATAGGTAAAGCACAAGTTTTGTCATAACAACAAAAAAATTAACTCTCGTCAGAATGTAGGCATATAATGAGTTTTAAAGTTGTTAGAGGAAATCTGCACATGAACTGTTCATTTTCTGTTTAAAATAAACGATGTGAGTGGCTCAACTCCCTTCTCTCAGTGGCCCATGTCATGCTTTAGCTATGAAAAGAAATAAGACTGCAAGGTTTAAGGACAAGATAAACTCTGATGCTTGCTCTATTTGCAGAGTAATCAAGGATTATGGTATATTTATCCCATTTCCTCACTCCTCCCTTCTTGTTATTTCAGTCTTCCTCATCAAAACACTTACTTTTCACTGAATCCTTGAAAATCAGCTTCTCATGCATATTCACTGGCAAATCACACAGCGATTCTGTAATGGCAGCATCACACTGCCATGGAGCAGAACAAGCCAGCCCCCGCCCCAGGCAGGTCATCTGTTGCGGGTATAGGCTCCGGGGCAGTGAACATCAGTTTCCTTACTATAGCTTGATCTCGTATCTATGGCCCTTGAGTTAGTAACTTTAATCTTCCTTAAGATAGTATCACATTTATCATGAGAGTGAGTATATAGCAACAAATTCTATCCAATTCACAACTGGAATTCTCCTAAGACGAGATGACGTTTTATGTTTTTAATGAAGATATTATCTTTCACCTGCGTGAAGCAAGTAGTTAAGTATTTTGTTGTTTCACGGGAGAATAAAATGCATCTCATAGTAATTTTTTTTTTCTAAGACTCTTAAATTTGTAGACTTTTAGTGGAAGGTATTCTATCTTGAAGGATTCCACTGATGAGAGTAGAAAATTTATGAGTAACCTAATTGGATTATAATCCTCTCCTTGCAAATATATTTTTCTATGATCCTAGAAAGATCTTCACAATGTAAGGGTGCTTCTAGACTTTTGTGTTTAACAGCTAAGAGAAAAATTTCCATCCCATAGCACACACATATACTTTTCATTTTCTTTTCGTGAAGTTATTTCTTCCTCTACTATTACAGCAACTTACTAGAACCACACAGTAAACTATAGACAGCTACCTTAATTATTTTTCTCTTGGTTTAAGTGATGGTGATATAATTATGCTATATAGTTCTGAATAGATGATGAAATTGTGTGATGAAACGGAAGTTTAGAAAAGACTCTTGCTCTCTTTCTGTAACAAACAGTTTAGGAACAATACCAGAGATTAGAATAATGAGCATTTGTAAGGTATTATATGGATTATCTAGACTATATCCCTAACCCAATATAGGGATTCATTCTATGTCAGTCTTGGCATACTGTGCTCTTTCTTAATAAGCATTCTTTTAAAAAGCTACGTAATAATACTATATATTATCTCTTTCCTTTTTATCTTAAAGTGTCATGTGTTCAGCAAAAAACAATTAACAGATTATGTTAGTATTCTTAAAGCAAATTTCTAAAACAAAATAGATTTGAACATCAATTTAATTATATTTAAAGTATAGCAGTAAAAAGTATATAGTTTTACTTATTAGACCATAGTCTAAAACTATCTTCATTGCATTTGGTAAAAAGAAATCTTAAAGTGGGATTATACTTTGAGATAATTTAGTTTAACTTAATTTATTTTGTGTAGATTATCAAGCTATATTTCCTTTTCTGATTAATCTGAGTAGTGTCAAAGATATTTCAGAAAACCAACCATTAAATAATTATTACTTTAACTTTTAATATAGTTGTATTGGTGCCATGTAGTTGAAAACTTAGCTTGAGTGGGTCAGTTGTGATTTTATTTGGAAAATTTGAATACATTAATTTTCAAATTTGAAAATATACCTAGTTAAGATTTATTTCAAATATTTTATTTTAAGAAGTATGTATACTTTAATTAGCATCTAGAATTTGACCTACCTTAGCATTTTGTATGACAGATCAATTAGTTCACCAGGATTTTGACTACAGAGTGATTGGATGGGTCTGCCCGTATCAAATAGACCCCAATTTTTTTAACTTTGGGCTTCCAGAAGGATTTCATAAAGATGACAGAGGAATTGATGAAAGGCTGAAACCACACTATTGAACAACATAAATAATCTACTATTAAAAGTTCCTAATTAGGGTAGTAATAAAATCTTTAGTGAGGCCTGGATGAGGCAATATCTCTGGATGTGTTATTGTCCACTTTTCATCATTTTTTTCTGTTATTGTTTTAATTTATTACAGAAAGACAGATGTTTTAGTCTACCTTTTTGATTAGCACAAATTAACAGTTTCTTTACATTGTCCTTAATATATTGATAGTGTAGGATTATCAATCTCCTTCATTGCTCTATTTTCAGATTTAAAATAACACTTTTTCATGAACAATATTTCCATTGCTGTAGTGATATTTATTCCTATGTTCCACTCTAATTATTGAGGTTAAAAATTCTCTTCTTATTTTACTACATACCGGTGAAGGCTGCCTATGAATTCTTGATTGAAGATATCACAGTTTCAGTACTTTTGCCTCCAGAGAGGTTTTACAGATTCCCCTGATTTTAGTTAAAAGAGATCAATTTTTTCACCAATGTATCACTTGGAAAACTTTTTCCAAATACCGTAAAGGAAAGAAGTTGGACTCTGAAAGTCAGACAGACTTGGCGTTTGAATCCTGGTACCCTGGTTCCCAGCTCTGTGACTGTAACAATTTATTAACAGTGCACATAGTATGGTGGTAATATTTACTGCACAAGGTGGCTGTTAGGATTAAATAAGATAATTTAAGAGTGCCCCCAAGTCAAGTAAATTACAAGCTCCCATCTGTCTTTTTCTCTGTGGTTACTTCTGGCATTGGAAGTAACCACAGAGAAATTCTTTGTCCTAGCTTCCTCAGGAGATTTTTCTGTTTGTCTATTCCGGGCCCACTGACCCGGTGTGTTTTATACTCCACACTTTACTTTGAGTGAAAAGAAAGGGATACTATCTCATCACTCATTGATACTCTCAAGAAAATTTGAGTGTTTATTTTCCAGTGAAGTCAATTATCTTTCCCAAAGCACTGATTATTAGCTCAGCACACCTATGGCATCTTAGCTTTTTTTTTTTTGGAAAATACTGCAATAACTTTCATTTTCATAAACTCAGTGGAGAAGAAGCCCAAAGCTTGTTGTCAACTTTGAAGCTCACTGATGAAGGCAAAAAGCATTTGTGCTTCTCCTTGTGAGGGATATTGGAGAAAAGAAAAGCACAATACCTCTTCAGGCAGACAGATGGCTGGATGAGCTTCCTACAAGACAGTGTCACGTGCCATCTTCTCTATGTCGTTATAACTTTCCTACCTGTCAGGACAGTGTCAAGATCAGTTAATGAGATGGCTTCACAAGTGTATATTTGAATATTTCGTAAAAAGCCATTGTAACTTTCCATGCATCTGACAGTAATTAAATGCACGAGCTCCCAAGGCCCATGTAGGGGCTACATGTATATTTTTTTTCCCTCCAAAGACATATCAAGGTGTGCAAGTCACCATACTGACTTGCAAGGAAAAGAAATGTGTTTTTTTCCCTAATTCATTCTGATATTAGCTATTCAAGTTCCCTTTGCCCTATTTCCACATTGTTAGTACATAAGTACACCTCATTACCACACAGGAAATTTCTATTATGAATTTTGATTTGAAGTGTGTCGGTACAGTGGTCTGTAGTCACAGCCTATCTCTTTTTTACTGTCTCTGAGATTATCAAGACATAATTGACTGACCAGCAAACACTGGGTAATGTAATATATAAATTTCTCTAATAAGGCAGAATAACTGTCTGTAATTGAACAATTTTTGACTCTTTGGCCCCACTCTTCTAAATTCTTTTTAGAGAGAGTGGAGGTAATGCTTTATCTTGTATCAGATCATTGGTATCTGTATATATGTCCAGTGAATATCATTTTTAATCCAGAATTAACTTTTTAAACTAATAAAAAAGGAATATCAGACAGACTTTTTTTGAGACATCTGAAAATTGGTGCAGGTATATCTCTCAGTAAACAAATAATGGTTAATGATTCCCACAAAAAAATGTGCACATTTAACATTTTCTTCTTCAAATTCTAAAGGTTAGATAATGAAGAAAAAAGTATATTGCCCATATAGGCTACAAGTTGGAAATTCAATTATCTTTTGGATCCTATATGTTGACATGGCATGTAAAAATGATGTATATGAACATTAATAATAGTAGTATTAGCAAAAAAGTGGTTTTCCTATCAGTGGTGATTTATGTTCAGTCATAAACTATATTGATAATTAAACTAATCTGGACAGAAATTTGAAATAGAAAATGAAAAACCTTGGGAATAAATGAGAATTTAGTTGCAAAATACAGAAATAATTTTCTAGCTGACTCATCAGCATTTTCTCAAATAATAAGACAGTACTTATATTTCCGTTACCTAAAAATAAACCTAAGGCATCTATTAATGTTCTAGATGTTTAGAAACTCATTTTCATTAATGAAGAGACAACTTTTCTGCTTTGTAACAAAGAATGAAAGGAGTCATTTTTTATAAAACCTAGAGAAGAGATCTTTTGACTATTCTTGGCTTTATTTTGGTTCATTGACTCTATTAGACTTTTTAGTTAAGTATCTGTTTTGAAGATGATTTAATTCATGGTGTGGTCAAAATAATACTGTTGGCAGACATTAAATTAGCTGTGCAAAGAGTAGCAAAGTGTAATGGGAAACTTTATAACAGGAATCTCCATTCTGTCCTGAACCAGATGTCCCTTTGCTTGCAAATAGTGTAAATTTAATAAAATATTTGTCGAATAATTATCTAGCTTGAGGTTATGCTTTCAGCTGATTTTTAAGTGTAAAACGTTTATTCTGTTCATAGATCAATTTTAACTTTACCAAAAATTGAATAAATTTTTGTTTGCTCTCATTTCAGATACTAGAAGATTGCCTTTCATATCATTAATCATTTATAGGGTTTTTATTGGAAAGGAAGTTTTCAAGAAATCAACTACAATTTCTGTCTAGCTACAGACTCTATACCAGTCTTTCCATCCATGTGTTTTTCATGTGTCAACCTTTTTATTCTGAAACAAAAACAAAGATGCATTAAAATGTTTCTAAATGTCTACTCTATATAAATTTCTACAGGCAGTAGTAGTTGCATGGAACATTTCTAAAAGTCTTTTCAATAAAATTTGAGTTCTGTGGAATGTTTGGGGAAAAAATCTATTCTATCACTCTTTGAATTTAAAGACTAACCATTCTACTGCAATCTTGGATATTAAAATTCATATTAGTATATTATGGTATATGAGAGCCCAGAGTGTAAATGTTTTAGGTGTCTGTGTTTGGATATACCCTTTGGTTCTTTCACTTTTTTTTTTTACTTGACCCTGCATAATGGACTAAACTGGTATTCACCAAAACTATGAAACATGAATTAAGCTGAGAAAACCACCAATCAACTAACGGGAGAGCGCAAGTATTCACCCATACTATGGAAATCCCAGTGAACCCAGGGGGCAGGGTAAGAGAGGGGACCTGAACACATGCTCCAAAAAACAGGGAGTTTTCAATAAAACGTTTAAGGCTAATATGTTGCCATTATGGTTGTCAAGATTTTGGTGACAATATGTTAGATAGAAGAGTCAGGAAACACAAAATAATGAAAAAGTAGGTAAAGGATGGCATGGTTTTATGTGTTGAATTCCCCAAGATATATATTTTTTTCCTATCACATTTATGATCTTGGACAAAAGTAACTATATTTTATGAAAATGTGGTTTGTATAATAGGAGTTAGTGTCAGCAGTAAAATGAAAGTTGGAACAAGCAGAAAAAGAAGTGTTCATGGAACAGAAGGAAGGGAAGATAGTTTGACAAGTTGGTGATCTAGGTTTGTGTAGACAAGCTGGAAAAATTAGATGAACTGGTGAATAATGGAGCAGTGTGCAAAAAAAAAATATTAGTACATGATATCAACTTGGAGGTAAATATCAAGTGGCATTTTTCTCTCCTCGTCCTTCTGCGTTGACTTTTTATCCAGTGCGTTAGAAAAAGATATATAGATTCATGTGTTCTCCTACTATTTTTTTTCAGTGGTGGCACAAAGAAGTCAGGACAGATTATAGAAACATGGTCTGACAGGACCATGACCCAAAGCACAACTCAAGCCTATGAAACACTGTGTGAAATTTCAAAATATCATATTGAATAGTGCTTAAATGTGCTGTCCTACATTTGGTTGGGAAGGAGCACCTGCGTAAAGACAGAAAATGATTTAGCAGCAGTGTACATAAAAGAGGATTGAGTTATTTTTACTTATCAGGCTTAGAACAGCACAGTGTGCTGATCTTGCCTTCTTGAGGCTTTGTTGTCAAACTGCTTGGGTATAAATGCAGGCTCTGACTGAGGTAAGCGTTCGTGGGCAGTTTCCTGAGCAAGCGTTTTTCAGTTTAATCTTTACCTCATAGTTTTTTTTGTTTTGTTTTGTTTTTTCCTTTCTTTAAACAGGATTACAAAAAGGATTAAATGAGATAGGAATATGGCATATTGTCTGGCATATAATAAATGTGGTATTATCTCAATAATATTAGGTATTGTTTTGTCTCAATTGATTGTATCTGGAAACTTTCTGGGTACCTCATTTAACAAGAAATAGAGGCTCACTGCAACATGCTAAGGGAAGGAAACAGACAATGCAAACCTGTTATCTGATGCCTGCATGATAAGATTAGAGATAGGACTGGAGATGAGAAGAACTAGCTGTCTTTGAACACTGAAAAGAGACATTTAGACTGGGTGCAGTGGCTCAGGCCTGTAGCCCCAGCACTTTGAGAGGCCAAGGCAGGAGGATTGCTTGAGGCAGGAGTTCAAGATCAGCCTGGGCAATATAGTGAGACACAGTATTAAAAAAAATAAAAATAGGTGGGGATGGTGATGTGTACCTGTAGTCTCAGCTACTCAGAAGGCTCGGGTGGGAGGATTACTTGAGCCCAGGAGTTCAAGTCTATGATCATGCTACTGCATCCAGCCTAGATGACAGAGTGAGATCACCTCTCTTAATTATGAGAAAAAAAAAGCAAAATATTGCAAAGTCAAATAACAAGAAGAGAGAGAGACAGAGAGAAAGATTGATTGATTGATTTAGATTTAATCTATATGATGTGTTAAGTTTAGCCTAAAGCTACATATTTTAAGTTCAGCCTAAGCGTTTCTCCATGCACAGTAATCTGTAACCTACATGGATGATTCAACAGGCTATAACCTACTCTTGTACCAATCATCAAGTTTCAACCAATGAAATGTGACCAATTGTTCAGACCATGTTCAAATAAGGCAAACTCCAAGCTGTAACCAATCCAGCTATTTCTGTACCTCACTTCTGTTTTCTGTATGTCACTCTTATTTTTTCTGTCCATAAATCCTCTCTGACTAAGCAGCAGAGCCAGAGTTGATCTCAACCTATTCCGGTTGGGGAGCTGCCCAATTCATCACTTGTTCTTTGCTCAGTTAAACTTTGTTAAATTTAATTTGTCTAAAGTTTTTGTTTTAACAGATGACAAGGAATACAACTCTGATTAAAACTTTGTTTAGGAAGGTAAATATTTTCTGTCAATGCCTAATTTTAGTCTCAGATATAGAAGACTCTTCATGGGTTTGTGATGGAAGAGATTAAAACCTGCAGTATGGTTAGATTAGAGATGTCTAAACTTCATTCCAATCCTAGATGCCATGATTTTAGCATGTGGAGTATTTCCAAAGTTCAGCTACTCTTTCACTTCTCACTCTTTAAAAAACAAAATAAAACAAAAATCACACTCATTTTTCCTTATGAAATTCAGTGATATTTTTGTTTGTTTTACTACCATGGCCTCTGCACATAAATGCACATTTATGCCCACATAAAGCAAATTGACCTAATAACTCTACTTTTGACATAAAGTTAAATTGTTTTAAGAAGGTCAATTGTACAATGTTCATTTATGCTAACTGGCTGAGAAATATAGCACAGTTGTTTGTAAAATGTCTGTGAACCAGAAACCTAATTTTCTCTCTTGCTTTCTCATTCTCTCTTGTTTTTTGTTTATTTTCTGAAAGCAACAGGGGCAGTAGATAATGACTTACTGGTTGACACAATTGGTGGCTTTTTTCTCAGTACTGGAGGTTGTTACTTGTGGGCTAAAAACTCTATTCTGAAACATCAGGGTACCAAGCACACTTGCAAGCCATCCTTCATGCTCCCTGTTTTCTCTTCAGTTTCCTCTCATGCATTTCTGTCCAAGAGAGTGATGAGTTTTGACAAGAGGCCAATGCCTTGGAATAAAAAGTTAGAACCCAAATCGTCTCAGCCTATATAACAACTGTTCACTTTCAGTTTTAATGATAACTATTAGTGTTAAATCCCAGTATTTCAGAAGCAGGACTTTTTCATAAAAAAAGCCCACACTTCTGAGTAAATATTTATTTTTAATTTTTGATTACTGATTATTTGGGAAGAGATTTTAAAGAGCTAAATACTTAAGATTGATCTAATAATTACAATCCTATATTTAAGTACATCTCATTTGAACTGATCTATGAATTTATGTAAGTTCTCCAAACAAGTGAGATATTCGTGGTGACTTCTCTTTGAAGGAATTTTAATAATGGTGGAAAAGACCGGATTGTCGACATTTGAAGCTGAAATATGTTATCGGTGGGAACCAAGTTTGAAAGAAATGTAACAAAATTTTATTACCGATGTCTCTAAGGCAATAAAAAACTTTCTAAACTTGGTAGAAAAATATAACAGACTGCAACTTCTTAGCAACCACATGGCCGTTAATTTTGGCAATTTGTTTTGGGCCATTTTAATCCATAAATATCAATAATAAATGAAATGGTTTAAATCTTATATACTGAAATGCTAAAAAAATAGAAAAAGGAACAAGAGTGAATATGGGAGGAGGCAAAGATATACCTTAATTGTGATTCAAGGCTGCAGCATAGTCTGTGTACAAATAAATAGGCTTCAGCACCTGCTGATGTTCTGGCATCTGGCTTGAAAGCAGCAAACATCTGTTTGTAATTTGCAGTGGGAGGCCATGACAGTGAAGAACTGCATACTGTCACTGAGTGTTCAACCTTGTTAAGCTGCTAAAGGGAGCCAGAGGAAGGATAATGAATGGATAATCTGGGACATGTGACTCCCATGTGATAAGATGATAAGATTTGTTGGATTTTCTTTGCAGGTCGCCATTGCGATTTCTTCCTGAACCATCATTTAAGAGACTCTAAACATTAGAAAACACTCTCTAGAGGAAAGCTCATTTTACGAGGGGGAAATTTTGCAATCAGCTTACATCTTCCACCATCTTAGGGGGTAAATATTTCCTTACAGTTGATATGGATAGTGTAAAAGTAGTCAAATGTATGTAATCCTCAGTGTCCTTAGGAGGGCCAGTGGAAAAGAATCAGGGTGTGGGTGGCAATCGCAGTGGTGTTTGCTTTGAGCTTCAAGGCAGGTCAGACAAGTGCTTTAGGGGTTCTCCTCCCCTCTGTGCCTAAAAATCCTGGAGTTCTCGTGCTTTCTTGATTATGGTTGTAATTGTGGTATTTTAGGCAGTACCACACTATTTTGCCACTTTTCCCTAAACTAGAGGAGCTAATAAGGCTGCTAAATCCCGAGGCCAGAAACTTGGGGAAGACTTTTTCTGTTAAGGGGGGAAAAGAATACCTGGGGCCCTGGAAGCACCACTCACAAGCATTCTTTACCTTTTCCTCCTTATCCCAAAAGGTCTAGGGATGATTTTATAAAATAGAACGTTTATATTTATCTCCATGGATAATCACAATTTTTCTAGTTTCATGTATTCAGTGAATGAATTAATTCTGTTAGAATTATGTTAAATGAAACACTGCATTTGGATGATTGATAAAATCCCTAGATACTAAGAATACTGAGGGCTCCACAATAACAGCTACAGATGATGCACTGTTCCAATCAGGCTTTCCATATGGGATTTCCAGATTTAAAGACTGCTGTGTAATATTTGATATTGTCATTTGCCAATGTTCATTTTGGTAAATTTGAAATTCTTTGTCCAGTTTAGATTCCTGAATTAGATCAGCCCGAACAATTTAACAAATTCTTATTATATCAACTTTAATATTTAAAGCGAAAAATATAGAGTAGATTTAGCAATGCCCTTGTTAAAGGTAAAAAGAAACAAAAGTGTATAAGGAATAGGTATCTGTGATTTGTTTTGTTTGAAGTTAAATTTTTTGATTTAGAGCTTCCTTCTACAAAGAGATTTGCCTAAGTTTACATACATACACATTCCTTCATGAGTATATGCTGGATTTCACAAATCTAACTTCTATTAAGAAATTCAAAATTTAAAGGACTTCTACTGTGACTATAGAACATAATAGTGGCAATAATTGTGAAGAATCTAACATTTAGATTTAAACAAGATATCACAGTGGTAATCTAACAGATCTTTAAAATTTTGTTTCCTGATTAAATTTGAAATATGCATCCAGCCAATCAGGAAAATTTTCAACTTAAAAAAAAGAATAAGTAGATTTCTATTGGAACAACATATAAAGGAAGCTTAGCATAAGGATAAGACTGTTGAATATTTATATAGGGACTGTAAACAAGATCAGTATTTGTAAAGCACTTTCTTTTCTCATTTAAAATGCACAATAAAAGTTTGAATACATTAATATTTTATTTTACTTTAATTATAATGAATACAAGTAAAAAGTGCATTCATTTTTCACAGCTTTTGTAAAGAGTAAAACTTAGATATGTTGATTTTGTTCTGTGACTCAGGCTTTTTGGGGAGTGATGAGTACCTGTCTACAGAGTCAGAGACCAGGGGACAAGCCCAGGTCAAAGCTACTAATACATAGGAATCATCATAGGATTTTTCTCTATGTACTATATTTATGTCTGATTATTCTTTATTTTAATACTTTTAATCATTTGTACTTGATTTCTTTAATATTGACTGCTTTTCATAGTTTTAAATATTTCTAATTTTTTTTGTCCACTAAATAATATTTCTACATTATAATATAGTCTAGTAGAAAGTAAATCCAACAACTAGAATTTAAACTGTGTCATCTTAATTGAGTGAGATAGTTTTGCCTAGAGCCACTATTAAATCTTCACTTCCCCAAGTGTTAATTAGTGAGTCTGTATTAAATTTTGTTCAGAGAAAATTTGAGGCACTGGATATTTAATTTCTCATTATACAGTGTTTGTTGTTTGGATTCTGTACCTACATTTTAGATATATGCGAGTTGTTTGTCTTCAGCTTCAGAAAAACACAAAATTACCTAAGATATATAAGAATCTTTTTTTTTTATTTCAGCATATTATGGGGATACAAATGTTAAGGTTATATATATTGCCCTTTCCCCTCCTCCCCCCTCGAGTCAGAGCTTCAAGCGTGACCATCCCCCAGACGGTGCACATCTCACTCATTATGTTTGTATATACCCAACCCCTCCTCCTCCCTCCCACCTGCCTGACACCTGATAAATGTTATTCCTATTTTTCAAATAAGGTAGTTCATTGTTTTAAGTTGCATTGTGCTATCTTAGAAAGAAGAGGAATCCCATCAGAGGTTACAAAATATACTTGATGTATTTAAATTTTGTTTCTACTACTCCTTTTATTGAATACTTACTATAACTAGATATTTTCTGTGTTCTCTCTCATGTACATATCTCAAACCCCATTTTATCCCATTTTATAAATTAGAAAATTTACGATTCAGAGAAGTGAAATATCATGCTTAGTGTCATCTAAGCTGTAAATGGTAAGCTTCAGGATGTGAACTCTAAATACTCTGCAATATGTAACATACTTATAGCTCTACATTTATTACCTTCTACACACATCTAGTACATCTGAAATAAGTCAGATTTTTTTATCCCTGCTCCGTAAACTACTCTTTAAATTATTTCTATATTCAAGAATATGTTTCTTATCATTTTCCATATGGGAAAGCCCTTTAAATAATCTTTAACAGATGGCCAAGCCCTTGAGACTTGGGTCTCCAAAACTGTGGCTAAACTGTTCTATTTGGTGTTTATTTGCTTATTGACTAAATAAATACTCTTGCTGGAGAAAAAGGTTTGGCTTTAAAGGTATGAAATCACAGTCAATGGCTCATTCCTTCTCTAAACTTCGCTAAACATTTTCTAAACAACTATTATTTGTATCAAGTCTCAAACACCTAATGCTCAAAATATTATTCCCCACTGAGCTCTATAGAGGAAAGATATGATAGGATCTATAAACATAAATAAACAGCCCCTGGAAATCTTAAAGATGAACTGCATTGATAATAATAGCAACCTACACATATTCTCTTGACTAATGAGAATGTCATAATACGAAACACCTCAGACCTATTTGTGTGCCAAATTTCCAGCCCACTGAGAAGTTAACATTATGGTAAACAGTGTTTGCAACCCTCCAGAAAGCTCCACAAATTGAACAGACTGTTAACCTTCTCTTAAGCTTTTAAATCAGTCAAACGGGTGCTCTGTGTGCTGCTGACTGCTGGCTAGAGACTCACTCATTGAAAGATATGCAGTTCATCATTCATCATTTCACAAATTTGGTTCCAGGAAGAGACTAAAAATTACCACATGCACAAGCTAGTTCATTTCAACCCCCTCAGATGCATCTAACAAGCAACCAAAAATATGAATGGCATCGAGTAGAAAATAACATGATTTCTGGTACCTCATTATTATATGATGCAAAAAAAAATTATTGCCATGAAAATAACAGCTTGCCTTAAAGTTTCTCAGTCTATGTAATATTGCAGAGAATAATAACCCTTCACATTTTTAACCCTCACTCTCCTAAACCTCTTTCTGATCCTAACTCCCAATTCTTACATGCTCTTCTTAACTGTTCAACATTCTGCAATTTTAGATCCAACCAAGGCAGCATGCTCAAATTGACCCTCAAATACACTGTTTTCGATTCCCAACCAATTATATTTCCTACCTTGAGGCATATATTTTCAGGAAGCAGTTAAAAGGACAGCATGACTTTTTAAAATACTAAATACTAATACTTATCATTTCTGGTTTATTAATTTATAGAACGATTCTGTAGCAGTGCAAATTTATCAGGCATATTTTATCTATAACAGTCAATTTCATACTTCACTTAGAAAATCAGAATTGTATCATTTTTTGTTGAAAGTAACGTAATGATTGCATATTGCTTTGTTTTTTTATTAAACTTTACAGCTCAAATGATATTTTGAAGTTTTTTAGGGGGAGTAAGGCAGGGGCCACATCTTTATATAACATCATCTTAATTAATTGCTACATTGTAAACATTAGAATATTTTATACAGTTACAGAATCCTCAAAACAATTCAGAAAAAAATAGATTAATATTTCCATTATTTTTTGTAAAAAAACAATGACTCGAGATGTTTAGTAAATATCTTGGCAAACCTAAAAATAAGGCAGAAATTGAGAACAGAATCCCACATTTTTCTGAGAGCAAAACCCAATCTACTTTCTGTCTATTCCATTCTGTCACCTTTTCAGCTAGTATCCAATCAGTATATGCGTTATACTTAACATCTGATGTTTGGTTTATTAAATACCTGTAACAAATAAGTACTTAAAATGCTTTCAATTGAGATCATATTTAGGAAGTGTCAGAATTGCTCAGGAGTTATGTGATAAGGATTATTAAAATGTGGTCTTAATGACTGCTGGAAATTGATGTGTTTCATCTCAGCTTTATCTCCACTACCTAGGTCAGTGCCTGAAATATAGTATATAGTTGAATACATTGAGTGTTTGGATACACTTGGCCCAATGATACTTCTACCTCAAAAAAAAAATGTAATGAAAATTACCCCCAGAAATAAAAGACCATTAGAAGAAATAGAAAAAAAAAAAAAAAACCTAATTCGGCTGATATGGAACCAACTGTTAAATATCACACAATTCTTAACTATATGACTGAATCATGATTAAGACTAAAATTCTGTGCCTCAAGCAACTTTAACCCTTTCAAGGAAAGGCTGACTGACAAACCCTTCTTCTGTGTTGAATCAACGCCACAAAAAATATAGAGAGTCAAGAGTTGGTGGCAATCTAGCCTCATTTTCAGAGGGAAAATTATTTTTGAATTATAAGGTCTTCATTACCTAAGTAACTAAAATGGAAATTTCCAGAAGGAGCTAGTATTTTTCTTCAGGATGTTATATGCAAGAAATGAAAGCAACTTTCATGCCTTTCTCCACTAAATAGCAAGGTCAGAATCAGCATCTCCTAAGATGTCATGCTTCAGTGTTATGCAAAAAAGGAAGATGAGAACAAATTATAATAGCTATAGCTGAACACTTCGACATTACATAAATTTGATTTAGAACTGGAATTTTATAAAAACTAATATTTTAGCTGTTGATAGAATATTGAAAGTGACCTATGTTGAGAGTAAAAGAAGGAAATTTAGGTCACAAAACTCAGGTGCATTAGTAAAATATAGTTTTAAAAATAGTCATCATGGATCAAGGTTCAATGTAATGTATTATAGTAAACAAAATAATGATATGGCCACTTTTAGTAAAGAAAACGTTTATTTGAATTTTCTGATTTTATTTTACTGTGAGACTTTTTTTTAATCTAAAAGTAAAATTTTTGTTTTTAAAAATTAATTTATCATACAATGCTAAGGTATAGAGAAAAATCATGCCTCCAGGTTGATTTCCAAGTAATAGTAGTAGCATTGTCTAAATTCACCGAGAATTTTCCCAGGGTTCTCTTTCCTATTATACAAAATAATGGGGCAAGAGTTGATATACAAGAACTGTCTGATCATAAGGAGTTTACAGTCTAGAGATGTGGTCATATGTGTAAGTAGCCATGCTGCAACGATGACTGTGGCAACAGTGATGACCAAAAGGAGGGTCTGGCAGTAGGGGAACATAAGATTTCTGTCCCCTATTCATAAGCCCTACTGGATCTCTGGTGGAGATCTAATGGGCAATCAAACTACCATCACACATAGAAATATGATCTTGGGTGAGTGACTCCGAGGAAAGATTTCACCATAGCAAAGTCAATTATAGCTTCCCAAAGGCTCTGACATTACATTTCTACAACTGTTTTTGGTTTTTTGTATACCATATAAATAAACATGCATTTCACTCTGTTTCTGTCACTGTGTTACAAAAAACAAAACAACTGGATGGGTTTTCTCCAGAAGATACTCTAGGCTTAAAAGAAAGGCTATGTGATTGTTTAACTTTGGGTAGTTTGGAAGACACCCCAAAGACATAGGCTATCATCCTGAAGAATGCCATATAACTGCTGATAATAAGGGACATGCCATAGATATTAAGATGCTACCGGGAGAGAAAATAAACAGTGATTTATAACACAAGCCCCGATTTGAAAGTCACAAGGCCAGACACCTGGGATTGCAAGTGCTGATTTGTGATGAAGGTGTTTCTCACATGGGCAACTCCAGAAAGCCTTATCCAGATTGAGTGCCCTGACCACACAAAGGTACTAATATAATGTTGGCTTACATTTTCCCAAGCAGTGCAGAGACCAGATGTCTCGCATGCATTTATTTTTTCATAGATCTTATGAAGTTTAATTGAGTCAGAGGATAATGCAGAATGAATTTTTCTCTAAAAAGGAAAAGAAATGTATTTTCTTGATTTTATTATTATTATCATTAGTTTTCTGAGTAATGCTATAATATCCTTATTCTGTTTACATATATATATATAGAGAGAGAGAGAGAGAGAGACAGAGAGAGACAGAGACAGAGACAGCGACAGAGACAGAGACAGAGACAGAGACAGAGACAGACAGACAGAGAATGCTCCTAAATAGATAACTAGGCAACAGCATATTTCGGTCTCTATTTTTTTTTAAGTATCTTGTAGAGATCTCGTAGCATGTTGCTGAAATACGGCAACCCCATGAAGGCTATTGAAGTCATCAGCATTTAGATGACAACTACAGTACAGGAAGGAGGTGGTGGAATTACTCCTCAGGTGGGAAATGCCACATGAGAAGTAAAGAAAATTAAGGACATAACTGTGAGGAACTGGCAGAAGATATGAGATGTCTGAGGACTGATGAGCAGATGAATCTTCAGATAGAAGGAAGCTGAAGACAGCACTCAGGAGCACAGGAGAAGTGGGTCGGGGAAGGTTTGGTTTTATTGTTTAACAAATGACTACAACTATTTTTAAGACAAATGAGAGAAATTAAGGAACAAGAGGCTGTTTATAAAATAAGTGAAAAAAATATATTTTAAATCAGTTCTTATAAAACATTGAGGTGATAAGATTAATATGGTTCTTGTTATATTTTTATTTTTTCATTGTTCAGACTAATGCAATTTATAGAAATACCAATTTCCTTTAGCATTACTTTTGAGTGACCTCAGCCTTTATGCTTTGCTCATATTTGCTATTTGTGATAAACGACATGAATCTTTGAAATTAAATTTAGAAAAATACTCTAAAGATATGAGCCAAAAATACACTATTGTGTCATACTCTCCTCGTATAAGACAGCTGGTTTTATAATAACTATTTGGGATTGAGGTTCTTTTTTCTGAATGTATTTCTGAGTGCCACTTTTTTGTAGTCAAGCATATGAGTCTTCTATGTTTGTCTCTGATGTAGATTGTAAATCTAGATTTATAAAGCAACATTAACTCAGGCCCTAGTGGTCCAAGTTTTCATATCCATTTTTGCAAGACAAAACATTTCAAAACTGTTAATAGACCATGATAAATACTGATATAGGAAGACTGAAATAATTTGTTAGATGTTATTTTTTTTTTATTTTTCAGAGTGAAGCAGTTTCTCCCATAGGTTTTGGAGTCAGGAAAAAAACCAGACACACTTGTTTAAAATTATGGCTCCTCTGTGTTACACTGACACTATTATTTAACACCCTGAGCTTCAGTTTTCTTATCTGTATAATGTGGACAATCATCATTGTGCTGAAATAAAGATCAAGTTAGTCAAAGCTAATAGAGTGCATAGCACATAGGAAAACTATCAGAAAGATGCATTTAGCTGCAAGTAACAGAAAGCTCAATTAGGTTGAGCTTAAATAATTAGGGAATTTGTTTGTTTACATGGTTTGGCAGATGAGCCAGGGAAACATTCCTGATCAATTTAAGGAGCCTGCTTCCTTTCCCGAAGTGACACCTGCCTTCAAGTGCTTGCCTTGTCTTCAGGGGCCTCCTTTATGAAGGCCAGTTACAGAAATCTGGATTCACATCCTCAGACCACATCACTCACAGTAAAAAAAAAAAAAAAAAAAAAGAGCATTATTTTCATAATCTCTCTTGTCATAGTAAGGAAGCTGCTTCTTCCAGAATCCACTCCTGACCCCAAACCTTTCCTGGATCTGAATGGCCTCTGTAGATCTCATGCTCACTTCTGAAGCAATTCTTTTGGTCAGGAGAAGCCAGGGACCTACTGGACAATGTTCTTAAATCAGTCATTGAAAGTTTATGTGATTATATTTTGTCCAGTTAGGGTCACCTTTAGAGTTGGGGCTTGGGTCATCATCCCCTGAGTCACTGCATGAAGCAGAGAAGGATCCTGAAAAAACACATAGTGTTATTTTTCAATAAATTGTGGGGTATGGATAAGGCACCTAAATAGCAGCTATAAGTAACCTATCCCAGGCTCTATTCTTTCACACCAAGAAGTGAAGCCAAAGGGAAAGTCCCATCTTAGCTAATGTCAGTGCACATACTGGATTAAAATATCTCGGTGGTCTCAAGATTATTGGCCTAATATTTATCCTAGTACCTCTACTCTCATATTGAGTTTTGGCACTTGGGTCTTAAATGAGATTATGGAACAAGATGAGGAACATGTGCATATGTTTTAAACATATTTAATCAAATAAGGTGTTTATCTAAAAAAGTAAACTGATTTTCTAAATATGGCTTTGTTACAATATTCTCCTACTAGTGCCAAGTTATTTTAGAAATGCAGAGTTAAGAATGAGAAATGAAACAAGACAAGTTATCAAAAACAGGCCCAGAAATTTAGATCAGAATTCCCTCCAACCTATGCACCTACCTAGTAAACTAACCTACAGGATAATAAATCTCAGTCTATTGGGACATTGCTTTATGTTTTGGTTAAAGCAGGGAAGGTGAATTGGAGACAGAGAAGAGTGTGAAAATTATGTGGAACACATGAAGTGCTTATTTTTCTATTGTCTTGTTCGGGGTACAGCCTCAGGAGATCAGTCTGATTATGTGAACAGTCTCCACACCATCAAATTCTCCAGCTGTTGCCTGCCCACATTTCACCTGTATTCACATTTCAAGACTGAACTATTTATTCTGTGAGAGCAATATTTGAACTAATATAGTAAGCAAAGTGATGCCCACATTTTAAGATGTGATATAAATAATTGTTCATGCTATAATAACTATTTCATCCCAAATAGTTATTATAATAACATACAAATATGAAAAATAAGTTTTCTACCCACAAGGAGGTGACAGTCTAGTAGGAAATATTTATAGCTAATAACTAATTGCCATATATTATGATAGGTAGCATAAAAAAAGCATGCACACATATACACAGGCTCCAAGAAAGGAATAGCTTGGTGCATATAATCATATGGCATCTATCTGTACACATTCTTTGGTGGTATCAAGTCTGGTGGCAGCAAAAAGCAAACTAGAAGAAACACTTAGTTTTCACTATCTGACCTTAAAATGTAAAATTTTACATGTAGAGCAATGAGTGAGTTTATAAAATAAAGTCTATGTTTTGTGCTATCCCAATATTTAATGGAAAATATTTAGGAATGATTGGCATTCTTATTGTAACTTTAAACGGTTTGCTCAGATATCAAAATAAGATTTCTCTGGTAGCATAAATGACCCTGACAATGTTTTTTAAAGAGATTTTGCCCTTGCTGGTAAAATAATACACACTCATTAATAATCTGGCTAGATAAGATCCAATGGGTCAAATGCTGATTAATTAGCCCATCTGATTGGCAGCAGAACCACCCTTTCCTATATGAACTTCCACCAGCTCCTAAATCTCCCATCACAGCTCCTTGAAGCTACCAAACTGCATTTAATCTGGTTTTCTATCCATTATTTTTGTTGTAAATGTATTCTGTATGCACAATCTAATTTTATTTTCACTGCCAACATAGCATTTTATGAAGCATTTGTACAGCCTCCCACAAATATCTTTTATAAACTTCATGTAGTCCTGATAGTTCAGTGAAATGATGAAGAATAGAATACAGACCCACTGAGAGGTTGTAAGTAGGCTCTCTGGAGATCAAGTGTTGGTTGAGCCCCTGTTTGGTGAACACCCATGTGTGATTCTGAACACCTTTAGAGCTCCACGTCATTTCCTGTCAGGTGTGGATCTTGCTAAGGATTTTAATCAAATTTTAGTATTGTGATTTAAGAGCAGATATTTGAAAGCAAAAGCCAACATACATACCTATGTCATGTTATTTATATATGTGTGTGATGTCATATGTATGTGATGTCATGTGTGTGATAGTTAATATATATCTGCATGGTGTTAATGTATGTGTGCATGTTTGGGTATGTGTGATTAATATATACACAATGGTTAATTTTCTTTATTGAACCCTGACAAAAATTGTGTGTGGTGTGTAAGTATTAATTGTATTAGAAAATAACTGCTTTATATTATTCTTGATATTAATTCAAATTGCTGTATATTATAGAATATCCTAGGGAGGCATTTGTAATCTACACAATCTTTCCTACCACCAGAAATTTTCAATAGGTAGAAGTTTTGATGTAGTTTTTAATTTGTTATTATAAAAATAATTATTATTAGGGAGGGGGTTAAACATTTCTGTTTTATTCCTGAAATTTTAAAGTTATAAAGAAAGACTACATACAGCTTAATGATTTTAGAATGGGTGATTATAACAGTTCAGTACTTTTTATATAGTGTATAAATTAAAAAAAATTAAATTTTATTATTTGATCTTTGTCTATGTAGACATAGACAAAACATTTAAAATATTATTTTATATCATTTCAAGATATATTTATTTAAGTATATTTTTTAGCCAAAAGAAAATATGCCACAGGTGTGAATTTATAGCTCATTGTATGTAATTTTGAACCAACGATATTCTGAGTTCTTTCTATAGAAACTGTTATGAAGTCACAATTATCATATGGGATAAACTTTAGTTGCTGGATTTAAGGATTTGTAATGACTAACAATATTTGACCCCTTTGCAAAGGCAAGTGTATCCTAATCATTTGCACTCACACAGTATGCTGAAGTAAAACAAAAATAAAAAATCAATTATAAAATTTTGTTTCACTATAATTCTTAGTGGTCACCTCATTTATTACATCCTTAGCATATCTCTTAGATTGCCACAGAACTGTTACTTTACAAGCCCTCCCATTCCATTTTAGAAAATTTTGAGACTGTTTTAGAGAATTTTTTTTTTCTGAGCCACATGATCATTGTTGTTCTAGTAATTGTCTTAGAAGTGGAGTGGAGGTAGGCCTAGTACCATATAGAACAAGGTGTACTAATGAGGGCAATGCAAGCTGCTATAAGAAACAAGTTCCCAAATATATAATGGAACATTGCACTCTAAGTTTGTCTCTTATTAAAATGAAGTGCAAATGTGTGTGTTCATGGTTTGCAGAAGTTGCACATCCATATGACATGGGGAATCAGAATTTCCTCTCGGTACCTCTGCATCTCCATGGTAGACAAAGAAGAGAAAGAACAGAGGATGGTACAAGAGAGATTTTTATAAGCCAGTTTTAGAAGAAGCCTGTGCCCCTCTCACTCATGTTACTTTGGCTAGATGTCAATCTTCTGGCTCTGTCTTCTGAGGAATGTATAATAGCTGTGTGCTAGAAAGAAAGAAAAACAGGCTTATATGATTTGACAGCTACCTAGTTATCCGGCATCATCTACCTCCATCATCTTCTCATACTTTGTTTCAGCCACACTGATTTTTTTTTCCAGTTACCACAGAGTCATGAAATGGGTTTTTCTTTCCTACAAGGAATGCGGTTCCCTTTACATGGTTTAATCAGCTAACTTCTATTTTTCATTTAGAACTCAATTAAAATGTTTATTTATCAGGGATGCCTGCCTTTTATGATACCTGGTATTATTATTTGTAAGACATAATTTGTAATATCTGTAAGATTTTTGACAAATATTTATCTCCCCCAGAAGACTGTACATTTTTAATGGCAATGACCACCTTCCATTATAACACAGCTCCTTATCAAAGAGACTGGAACACGAAACGATTTTTTTAGTTAATGAATACAACAAAACTCTACCCTCCAACTCTCAATGATGGTAGCAGTTGAACATCTCTAATCCAAACTTTGAAATGCTGCAAAATCAAAAACTTTTAAAGTGCCAACGTGGAAAATTTCACAGCTGACCTCACGTGATGGGTAGCTGCCAGAATGCAGGTGCATGACACATAGTTTACTCAGCCTCACCAAGGGAAGAAAGACCTTCGTGCCACCCCACCCCAGTGGTTACGTATCTTTTCCTGACATGCCCCGATTCCCCCATGCAAGCACATGCAGAGAGGTTCATACACAGCATTGTAGATGGAGACTGAGAACTTGCCATTGCCTGTTGTTTAACAGACGATACAGGTATTCTGGTGATGCTACTGTGCATTTCTTCACTGTATTAACGGTGTGTTATATTTGTAACTGTTAAGCACTTATGTGTGAATAAGCGTAACAAAAAGGATTATTGGTAGCATATACATTCAGAATCAGGAATGGTGGTGATGCCAAGCAGCCATAGATGGTCCACACAGGTGGCTGGGATAGTGACACCTTTGCTTTCTGATGGTTTAATGTACACAGACTTTGTTTCACGAACAAAATTATTAAGACTGTTGTATAAAGTTACGTTCAGGCTGTGTGTATAAGGTGTATATAAAACATTTGTATTTAGACTTGGGTCCTAGTCCCAAGATATCTCCTTATGTATATGCAAATATTCTTAAAATTCCAAAAAATTCAAAGCCCAAAACATGTCTTGTCCCAAGCATATCAGATAAGGAATATGCAACTTGTACTCCGAGATTGGGAAGCCTTAGCCTTAGAGACAAAAACTACAGATTCTTCAGAGTAATTGGTTGCAACCTTTAAAAGGGTCAAAACAGGCTGCAAATGTGGAGCTGACACAAGGCTCTGGGATTTCATAATGTATAAAACATCTTGCCCGAATGGCCAAGAATATCTGACTGTAAAAATAGATGCGGTAGTTTAGCAGTCTATTGGCAAAATCTTAGTCAAACCCCCTCTTACTTGGCTTCCATATGAGTGTCAAGGCAGAGCATATAGAACAGTTAGCTTGATTTTTATATTCAGTTTATGAGATAGAAGAAACACTGCTTCTATATTTCAACACTTTTGAATGCAATGTCTGCCCTTTTTCATTGGCTTCCTTTTCCGAATGCAATATTTATAGCTTGGGGTTCCCCATGTTATACTTACTCTTGATTTCTTCATGTTGAGAATGTTCTTTGTAGGTGTCAACTACTCTGATAGCGTCACCTGTCTTTAAAATACTCCAAATTCTATAATTCTAAGCCCTGCCTTCTCTTCTCAGTCCTGATTCTGCTTATTTTTTGTTTTTTTCCACTCTACTCAAAGATGTTCTGAATTCACCTGGCAATGAATCTGCCCCAAATTATGAAATATCAGGGATGACTCTCTGCCTTTTCATCACCCTGCTCCTCTAGGAGGACTCTCTGCATTAATCCGTAGCATCACCATTCATCAATGGTCAAAGCCAAGGGTCATTGTTCATTTCCCCCGGCCCATATTTACCATGGCCAAGAGAAGGAAGAACTTCACCTTCTGATCCCAGATGTCTGCTTTAGTCCACTGTGCCAATTCAAATCTGGCTGTCATGAAATCTGCATGGAAAAAGAAATCTGCTGCCAATGCTCTTCAGCATGTTGGAAAATATCTGTAGGCTGGAAGCCTCCCAGGTTCCTGCAGAAAAACTTCATTCTGGGCTGGGGATGTCTGTGGCAGCTGGGATGAGAAAGATGCCCAGGAGGATATCATGAGAAAATAGTCTCCAAAAAATAAAAACAAAAGGCAGAAAGAAGATCTGGACAAGGCTGTAGTGGACGTGTTCTCCTTAAATGTTTGGTGAGTGTTCGCACTACTACTGCCTTCGGACTAGGTGGTACCTAAGGCACTATATGCTGCACTGCATGTCTGTCCACTTTCCTGCTCACTGCCAGAGTTGGGGAGAAGCTGGGTGTTTATGGGTGTGTGTGGCCTGGTCTCAGCGCCATATGTATAAAGCCACGTATTGCTCCAATCCCCAAGAATTCAGCCATTTCAAAAATCACTCCTTCTACATAAAAACCCTCCAAATTCCTACTTTTGGACAGAAAGAGTCTTGGGAACAGCTCAGAACCAATGTGAGAATTAAACTTCAAAAACCACCTGCTAGGTTAAAGTATATGGAAAGATTGCAGTTTGCCATTCAGTGCAAAGATATCCATCCATACCTGCCCAGAGCAAGACTGCTCCCTACCACAGGTCAGAACCTCCAATGTCATCCTTCTCTTCCTTCTCCCTCATTTGCAGGGACATATTTGCCCTGCTTATTATTAATGTGCACGTGGACATAGACAAGTTGGTCCCTGACAGGTGGTACCCTGAGAACCTTTCTCCCTGAGAGCTTGGTTATCGTTTCCCATCCCTGGGGGCAGCCCTAAGCCAGGCCAGTCCATCAGTAAGCAGACAGCAGTTGGGAAGGGTGCAGGTGGCTTGTATATCTGGCTAGTGTTGAACCAGCTCTTCACGTTCCTGGGGCTCCCTTGTAAGGGATAGGAAGGGGATCAGCAGATATGGTTGAATTTAGAAGAAAAACATGTATCAATGTAAAAATGTGTATATGAAAAGAGCAACTTAGCCTTATTCTTTGATTCAAAACTCTATTTGTATGCTTTTAAAACAGTTATATTTAAGACCCTTAAAATCTGATTTCAATCTACTGGTTAGGGCCCACTGTCTGCCAATCCTCACCACCACCCTCCACCACCACCACCTGAGCACAGATGCCTCCTGGCTTCATCACAGAACAAAGGTCAGTCCCTGGCATGTGGCAGGTGCTCAGTAGAGGCCTTAGATTGCACGAAACAACTAACAACCAACTAGTACCTTTATACTTCTTCATCTCTATCTCTGCTCATGTTATTTTCAATTTGCAATGCTCCTTCCTCCTTTTTTCTTTTTTTGAAATTATATTTATCTCAACTAACCAAGATTCTCAACTAAACCATATCTACTTAGACCCTTGTGAAGTTTTTGCAACAAGTCCTGACTTTTGTGCCTGTGTGCATTGCCCAATTTTAGCAAGAATCTTGCTAAATTGGTTTACCCGGAGTCTTCCATCCTCCACATCTGATCACCATCAATATCTAATCGGGTTCCCCAATCGCCAACAGCCCCCAGGTGATGCCAATGACAATCGCATATGATGGCCCTGGCCTGCCTTCAGCAAGAATCCTGGTAGGTTAGTTGAGCCAGAATTACCCCTTAGCCCTAATGTTTCCTCTAAGTAATTTTCCTTACACTGACTCACACTCTGCTCCTTGGTAATAAACCCTACTTGGCCATGCTGTATTAGGAATTGAGCCCAATTCTACACTCATATTCTCCTATTACAATAGTCCTGAATTAAATCTTTTTTTAGCCCTTAAACTATGGTACAGCTCTGGTTTTCTTTGACACAACAACCTAAGTGTCTCTTCCCACATTAAGCTGTCCAGGTTTTTCCAGATGTGTTGGGTAATTAATCACTACCTCTTCTAGGCTTTTATAGTGATTTTTGTAGTTTGCACTTCCATATTACTCTTTTATGTATCTTATTTTCTGACTAGTGTTTACACACACATGCAACCAGTTATTATTGATATATGCACATCCTTGAGTAAATACATTAAACCTTTCTTTTTTGTCTCAGCAAGTTACAAATCATTGGGATTTGCACAAAAATTACATAAAAAGTGAGTTTCTTTCATGGTATTAACTACTGAGAAAATCTTATGCCAACCTTTTCAGTATCCATTGGTGGTTCAGAGATGCTTAACAATAAATAACTAATCCTCTGCAATTTTGTGTTCTCACATCTCACATACTCATTACAATAAATGAAGAGCGGATATGTTATGCATTATAGGCAATGGTATACTAGTAAATATGCAATGACTGGCTTTCAATAAAATGTTTTTATACTTCACTTAGTAGAATGGGCTCCAGCTCTGTTCAGGATAATACAAGAGGTGCTATATCACCATTGTTTTTTGAGGCTGAGTAGAACTCCATAGTAAACATATACCACATTTTATTAATCCACTCATGTATCAACGGGCACTTGGGTTGTTTCCACATCTTTGCAATTGTGAATTGTGCTGCTGTACACATTCTAGTGCAGATGTCTTTTTTTATAGAATGTCTTATTTTCCTTTGGGTAGATGCTCAGTAATGGGATTGCTGGATCAAAGGGATGGGTATATTCACACCTAATGGGTGAGGTGCACACCTTCTGGGGGATGGACATGCTTGAAGCTCTCACTGGGAAGGGCCAAACGCAATATATGTAACCTAAACATCTGTACCCCCTCGTAATATGCTGGCATAAAAAAAACCCAAAAATTAGAAACAAATGTTTCTATAGTTCTAATTTGCAGTGCTTGCTGATTTCTATGGTATCAGTATGCCCATCATGGCAGATTTCTAATTACCGGTGTGATGTCACTGACCCTGGAGTTGGCAAGTGACGTGAAGTGGTACACCATTGCATCTCTACCACACAGATTTGAAAGCTGTAAGTAAAGTCAAGCACATATGTAGTAGCAGAATAAAATTTTTAATGATGGTTATGTTTAACAACTGGCTTGCAAATTCCTGAAATTTAACTATCTGCTCTCAACCATTGGCACAAGTTGGCTCCCGCATACCAGCAAAATGGATTATAGCACATTCAAATTATATAATCACCCCCCATAACATAACAAAAATATTAACTGACTTATAAAAGTGAAAAAAAATAACTTATTATAGATCAATGTTATCAAGAAACAAACTATTAATATATATTTGATTTCATCATTGTTCTAAAAAGCTCTACTATCTTAAAAGGTTATAAAATCACCAAAATGCCTCAAGATGATCATCCGAACATATTAATAATCTTGTTATTGAATTGGATGAATGTACAAGGAAGGTGCATTGGGAAAAAATGTGATAGTATTAATACATGGAATTATGGTAAACATGAACATTATTTTTTAACAGAAATACTGTGTTTTCAGAGAGATTTGAGTAATTTACAGCTTATACCCCCAGTGGCCACTAATTCACAGACCAAAATGATGGTACATTATAGATTTCAGTATCTTATACAATTGCTCATAGCCTTTGGCGGGAGCAGTTCTTCAAACAGTAGGTGGAAATCTACTCATTAAGCTGCAAGATTACCTACATTCAGGACACCTGCCAGGCATTTCCTAAATTACCACCTGTTATCATAACATCAACGACATCCAAAATATTCACTTACTAAATCTGGGCTCCCTGAGTATATATAATTTTCCTATAATGTTGCTTGATGGTAGAGAGGTCTTTTAATTTCCTATGCATAAAATCAAACTTGTTTCTGGATCACTCTGGCTCTAACTTGGTTTTCCAATAGCTGTTCCTGAGGTATAGTTGATCTTTGCTATACTATTGAGTGTTGATTTATGATCACCTTTTTTAACATGCCCAGGTATAAATGGTAGTTGCTAAGGCCTCTATTTAAAGCAAAATTGCTATCACTGATACATTTTTTTTAAAAAAAAAATTTATTACTATTGTAGCACTGTCAATGAATTACCTAAAATTATTCAAAATTGTGAATAAATTAGTAGTAGGATAATAAATTCTCCTTGAAATCACATGCCAATGTAGCAGCATGCTCCAGAACAAACAGACATCTAAAAAATAATAATAATATGAATTCTGTTGTATACCCCTATATTCCATCTACATCCATATAGGTTTTTGGTTACTGTAAGTAGAATGTAACTATTAATATATCATGTAGAATCTTATTGAGATAATTTTGTGGAATATATAAAATGGATGGAGAATAAGAGGAAACCAGCTGCTTCATGAAAAATTGGAATGAATAGGTACAAGGACACCCAGATGTAGAATACCTGGTGATAAAGAAGTGCTGTGTAACAATGAGAGAAAACAGCAATAGAAGAAAAGCAAATAATTAGCAATCAGAAATATGTTGATTAGAAAGAGTGCATAGGCTCTGAGATGATGAACCATCACTTTTTTTTAAAGTGTGGCTACATTATAACTCCAAAAAGAACTTTTTCAAAGAACTTTGGCCAAATTCAATCCAAAAAAAAAAAGAGATAAAAAAATTCTTGAGGAGCTAATATGAGCTATGATGTTCTTATTTATTACTATAACATAGTGGTATAGAAGCTGGGTTCAGGGGCCAGTCACCATGGATTTGAAAATGAGCCCTCTCAATTATCTATTTCTGTGACTTTGGGCAAGTAACTTAACCTCTTTATGCCTCTATTTCCTTATTTGTGAAATGATGATTAAGATGGTACCATATTTCATAAGGATACTGTGGGGATTAAATGAAATAATGGAAAGAAAGCCCTCGGTACTGTGCCTCCCGTGATGAAAATGTTCCAAAAGTCAGCTATTATTTTAATCCCACTGCCTAATAAATAGAGTGTCTGCAGCAGTAAATAAATGTTGATGTTGAATGAATTCACACTACCATCTGAGACACTTTCAAAAACAACCATGAAACAAGGCGTACATCCCTTTAGAGGAAGATAAAAACAAAAAATCCCGTGTAGCACGGGAATAACTTTATACTCATTAAGGAATTATCAAAGTGTTCTTGATAGCACTTGATAAAAAGCATGGCATTGATCATTATTGGAATATTTTTATCATCATTATGTAGTTTGGTGGATGTTGTAGGGAGGAAATCGGGATCCTAGAATTGTAGATTTGGATGAGATATTAAAGATTACTGAGTGTGCTCTATTATAATAGAACTGTCTGCTGTAATGTCCATGAACATATATCCTCTGCTTACATATCCACAGGGAATAATCTCAATGTCAGTTTTAGAAATGAAATAAATGCCTTATAGTCCATAATGGCCATTTGAAAAATGAATGCATTGAGAAGAACCACAAGCCCAAATTATACAATTTAATAATTTTGACACACACACACACACACACACACACACACACACACAAACACGTCTGTGTGTTTGTGTATCAATTCAATATTTGCCCTTTCTTGGTGCCTTACATAATACTCACACACTATTTCATTAATCTTTTGTCTTCTCTGCACCATAATTATACCTAGCATTCTGACCACAAAATTGAAAAATATTTCACAGTTTAAAAAAATAAGCATATTTTCGACTCTGACATTACGAGCATTTCCAGGAATACTGCTTTGAAAAAAAAAAAACTGAGTTAAATATAAAGTTGGAAATAGATAACTATTTCAATGTTGCTAAGAAAACATATATGCTGAAATAAAAAAAGAAAACTTTATATAATGGTAATTTTACATTATTATTACTATGGCAGAATAAAATAATTTTGATAGTAGGAATTGAACTATAAATTACTGTCACAAAAATTGCTAAAATCATAGCTGTCAATGAAATCCCCTCTACTCTTAGCCTCTTCGCTTAGTATTTTGTTCATTTTTGGCTCTGACTCCTGTTCCCCCTTGCAGGGCAATGCAGCCTTCTTGAGTCTTCAGTGTTTGGTCTCCCTCAAATCACACACTGCTGGGCATAGGTGTGCTTCTCCCTTCCTCTGCCACACCCACCTGGATAAACCTCAACTCACATTAAGTCTAATCCCTGCCTACTCTATTTCTTCATGCAGGCAACTAAGCCTGGCTAAAGAAAAATGCACAACTTTGATGACTAGTCTCACTGTGTTTCATGACCACTAATTTTAAATGAGTGTTTCGTGTTGGCTAGGAACCATCTCCCTCATCTGCTCAAGTCATCCACATAGCTATTGTCTCTTTTCCTTCCTATTTCTCCAGTTTTACCTTTTGCTGTATATCTTCCATCATCATAATAACATGCTGCTATGTTTCCTTTCCAATAATAATAATAAATCCCTTAACCTGACAAACTCCCTGAGTTCCTGCTTATTTCTCTGCACACCTTTCAGATAAAACTCCTGGAGAGTAATTTATACTCACTGTCTGTACTTTTTCTGCTCCAATTAATTATCTTTTGAACACCTCCAGGTTTTAGCTTTCGCGCCCTCTGCTCTATCAAAATCTGTCTTTGCAAGGTTATCAATAGTTTTCACGTCGCTAATTACGGCAGTCAATTTGCAGTTCTCACTTACGGACCTAACAGAAACGTTTGTTAAAGAATGCCCCTCTCTTTCCTGGAATACTTTTGCTTGGCTTCCTTATTCACTTCATTACTGTCTCCTTGATTAGAACTTTCCTTTCCTCTATTCCTCTTTTTCCTTTCCACTATTAGAGTGCCTCAGAATTCAATCTCCATACTTTCCTCTATCTAAATCACTCCACAGGTGATCTCCCTCAGGATCATGTCTATGAATGTCACCTATACTCTGAGGACAAAATATCTATTTTACTCAGACCTCTTTCCTAAACTCTACCTCAATTCAAACTCCACTTCAATGATTTAAATTCTCAAATGGAATGTGCCAAAAACGGAAATCCTTCCAATCCCACAAAAGCTTCTCCCTCAGCAATTCTTTGTCTTACTAATTCATAATTCCAACCTTCTAGCTTTGGTCAAAAATATTGCATTCTTTTTTGTTTTCCACTGGATTCCTTACTTTATCTAACATGTCAAATATAACCTATTACAAATTCTGTTGTTCCCTCCATTCAAAAAATACCCAAAATCTAATTACTTATAATTTTTACACTACTACCATTGGCCAAACCATCATCTCTCACCTAAATTACTTCAGCAACTTGCTAACTGTTCTGTTTCCACCCTTGCAGGCCTCTAATAATCTATGCTCAATATATTAACTAGAGTGACCATTCAGTAGTAGGTCAGATGATGTCTGTCCTCTACTCAAATTCTGCAATTCCTTTCTGTCTCACTTGGAATAAGAACCACAAGTCTTGCAATGGCTCCTGATACCCTAAAATGATCTGGATCCCTTATTTCCTCTGCTCTTATTGTGTTAATATACCACTCTTCTTCTTGCTACGCATATTCTACTAGAAGCTTCCTCTCTTCCACCTAGAACTATCTACCTGCCTTCTTTCCTCTCTTCTTTCAAACCTCTACTCAAAATATTCCCTCAAATCAGGCCATTTCCCTCATGATACTGCATATGAAAATCTGAACTTCCCCCTTTGCCACCCATAGTCCTTTTTCTGGCTATATTGTGTCAAATGTTTTCCACTGCACTCGCAACACCTGGCTTATTGTCAGTCGTTTGGTTCCTTGTGTGAGTCCTTCTATGCAACATTTAGATAAATGCAAAGATAGACAGAGCCCTAGTTTTATCTGCTGCGGAATCACTAGGGTTTACAATGCCTGAAGTATAAGACACTAAATGAATTTGTGAATGAATTAGTTAAACAATTAATTGCACTCTATGATTCTGATGACATTCTGTAAAACTATGTGTAAAATGATGATTTATACACATTTGTATTTCCCATTAATTATCATGATGCTTTCAGAAACACATTTCTCTGGGGAGTAAAATGACCTTAAACACACTTAAGCGTTCTAACATTTACCTTTAAGAGCATTTTCTCTTTGTAAGCCTGCAACCTGGGCACATTAATTTCTCCCACATAACTCCCACTAAAGAGTTATTTAAATGGCCAGGTGATTCCTAACCATTCATTAGCAACACGCCACATGGTGAATTTTCAGGTGGAAGAAAATACTTGCTAGTCCTAGGGCGCTCATGAATATCTGGCCAGGTTCACTAGCAGAAATGCAGACATTTTCTTTTTATTGGAACTCACGTACTGCAAATGTGTGATTTGCATTTTGACATTAAATTATATTTCCACTTAAAATATGTTTAAATAATCATAGATTTTGTTCTCATTAGTGCCCAGATTAGAAAATACTTATAAAACTGATTGGCTTCAGAAGGCACTATTTTTATTTCCAAGTTATTTTTTTCTGCATTGGCAATCACAATTTTAAAAGATGAGGTGACAAGAATTATTGGCTCATAAAATACCTGTTCATAGTATCTTGTTCATATTAGTACCTTGGGTATATGCCCAGATACATATACACACATACATATGTGTGTCTGTACTCATATGTATTCTGTGCCTTTTTTGTAATTCGATTGTTACATCACTGCATTGTATCACAACTGTATTTTCTTTTTTTACATATCTATCTTTACCGTCCACTCTAAGCCCCATGAGAAAACATGGGGCTTATTCCTTTATTCATCTCTGTATTTCCAAACCCCGGGTGAGTAACTGACATGCAATAGACGTTCAACAAGTGTTGTATTATTCTTTACTGAAATATATTTCACTCAGCCAGATTTTCACAAACTGTTTTCAGAGGTATACTAATTCTGCAAGATGTGAATGGTATTCTAGGGTTTTCACCTACAGAATAGTCTGAATATTAAATCCCCTCTTGGGATGTCTTAATACTCATTAACATAATTGTACTCTCTAAGAAAACTAAAGATTACCAAAAAAGAAATCTTTTTAATATTGTTTAAGATATAAACAGACTAACTTTCCCCACATATGCTTTTTTTATATCTTTCCCCTGACATCCCAATGTTAGATTGCACTAAGATAAATGCACACAAAGTGACTGGAGTATTATTAGTCTTAAACCTAGGTTGAGATTAGCGTGAATCTACTTTACAAGTTCAGTTCGGGAAGTGAGAACAGAAATTTCCTGAGAGCTTCTAATCTCAAATGGCAGAGAAGTCATGTATATGAAAAAATAGAGAATTTTGGCTTAAACGTGTAATGAATTTGTATGATTTCTGTGCATGCAGTGACAATGATTATTTTTTCATGTAAACATTCAGCAAAAATTTGAAAATGTGAAGGTTCTTAAAATTCTACTGCTAACTATAGTCCCAGTGTGAAAAATATAGTTGCGTATCACTCTTCATTTGTGACTTACTGCATGGTTGTAAACAGACTCAATATTAGAAAAATGTCATTTCTTTCTATATTAATCTGTATTTATAAGATAACCAAATATGTGAACTAGAGAAGCTTATTTTAGAGTTTATATGGTAAAATAAATGTGCAAGAATAATTAGGAGAATTCCGTTGAAGAGAAACAATAAGGGAGAACCAGGTCTATAAGCTATTAAAACATATGATAAAGTCTCAATAAACAAAACAGTATGTCTAGTACAAAAAACAGACTAGTGATACATCCAAAAACATAAGAAAAATTAGTGGATATAGGAAATGGTGTGAATAAAAAAATAGAAATATTAAATTGGCTCCGTATCCTATTCCTTATATAGGCAAAATTCCAACAAGATCGAATACTTAAATGAACTCTAAAATGGTAGCAATTAGAATAGTGAAGATAATTTTAAAGGTAGAAGAAAAACTTAAAGATAGAGCCAAGATGTATGTACAAGGCATTCAAAACAAGTTTCAACAAAAACTTGTAGGTGAAGACAGATTGTTTATTTTGGGAATGTTGCAGAAACTGGTACCCAAATTGGCTTGACTTGAGAGGAAGTAATGAATTTGAAGTGATGGAAACCTGAGCCATATGCACAATGTGGAAATCGGGTTTGATGCCAAGAAAAGGCATATATTCATTTGCACAGAGACCCCTAGATTATAGTTGTAGAGGGAAAAGAGATATAATCTTAAGAATGAGCTTTTGGTGGTGTCTACTGAAAAGATGTAAAAAGGGATTGGGCATATCAAGACCTCAAGGAAGGGGGAGGTTTAAAGAATACATTAGGTGATCAACAGCCACAAATGTTGCAGTAGGTCATGGTACATGCAGAGTAAAACAAGGGAAGCAAAATTAAGAACGCGAGGAGATGTTGCTTCTATGTTTTACACTATGACTTTCAATTATCTTTAATTTCCCTTTCCAAAAGATTAAGTTTACTTGATATTTATTTAAAAGAAGAAGAATTATAGAGATCTTTTATTTTATTTGTATTTTAGTAAGTGACCATTCCAAAAATATATGTCACATATCAATGTTAACTATCACATACCTGCATTGCCCTTGACAATAGTTAAAATTAAAATTTCAATGATTGGGAAATATACAGAGTAATTTATTTCAGAAGGTGGAGAAATATTATACTGGGGTCTATTAAGAGTCAGTTTTGGTAGACGTCTTATTTGATGTGATCCAAATGGAAGAGTGTAGAATGAAAATTTTCAAGTCTTAAAAACCAAAGATTTTATAGTATGAGGGGAATCAAGCATTGTAAAAATTCACCAAGGTGATTCCGCCTTGAAGATCTCTCATGACTCTATGCCCCATCTCCTTAGCTTTTCTGAGGTAATTTTGCCATTATGTTCAATTTCCAAATGCATTAAAAGTGTGACAAGATATAATTAGAGAGTGTAACTTAAATCTTAATAAAACATATTCAAGCAAGCATGGGGCTCTGCACTTACAGAAATGTACAAGTAAATCTAATTTAGCAAAATACATTTAGTCTATTTAGATTTTAAACTGCTATTGTATCCTTCCTGCAATACATAATTCCTTTTACATTGTTACCTGTGATTGTTTTATCTCCTTACTAAAGTGAAATTTCTGTGGAGGCAGGGACTAATGTCTTATTTCTTTACTTGTATTAATTTTACTAAAATGACTGGAAACTATGATGAGTGTTTTATGTATTATTGCACTTATTTCATACTCCAATACTAGCAGATGTTTGGCATTGTTATTGTTATCATTTTCATTTTACCAATGAGGAAACGGACTCAGACTCTGACTCCAGAGGCACTGGTGGTACCCCAATTCTTAAACTGTTTTAATGCCCTTAATATAGTTATGAGTGATGCAATAAAAAAAGGACTCTAAGATGGTGAAGGGTCTCAGAGCCAAATCATGTAAAAGATAAACTACAGACGTTCAGTGTGGAGTCAAGAAGAACTAAGGGAGATATGCAAACTCTCATAAATAGTTGAGGGTCACTGCATCATGGATGATAAATTATGCCTAATTATTACTTTTGTTAGCAGTATTTAAATCACCAAAAAGAAGTTAGAACAAAGTGTGGTAGGTGTAACACATTTTAGTTCAATCAAGAGGGTGTTGTTGTGTAACTGGCACAGTGAAGTGACTGCTATGATTGGTCCTTAGTGCTGTGATCAGGCTGAGAAAATGGGTGATTATCTGTCGTGGATGCTGCTGTCCAAGAGTCGTCCAAGAGTTATAAATCTATAGAATTTGAAAATCTATAAGATTTGAAGGTTTCAATTTACTTGAGAAAACTAAAAATGTATGAAGCAGGAATATCAGCTGTTTTTAGTCTCAAAAATCAATTTAAATGCAAAAGTCTCTGATATACTTAGGACAGTGGTGTTCACATATACATTTTTGGAAGTAGATATGATGCAGTTGTAAATTTGCCAGAGTCCTAAATGCGTTGTTGGCATCCAACCATTTACTATTTTGGTATAATTATTATTAATATAATTAGTATTATTCTGCCTATGAATATGAATGAGTATGATAATTACAATAATTAGAATGAATCACATTACAAATCTTCTTTCTCTTCAGCTTTAGATTATATTGTGTATATGTTTTAGTGATATAGATGGAAAGTTACATAATCTTGGGGAAAGCGAGGAAATGGTTATTTGATTCTGAATGTCAAGAATTAAGTGGGTCAGAGAAACATCTATACAGTTCTAAATGGAATATAATACACCAAGTATTAATCAAGGCATTTTCTTGTTGATTATTTTAGTCAAAGAACTTTACTATTTTGAAGGAATTGACATAAAGACAATTTTTGATAGGGGAACCAAGGGAGATTCTTTCAAATTCCACAATATCATCTTCTATGAAGAAATATAATTGAATATTGTTGTCTGTTATTGAGAAGACTGAATAATATCAGTCATGTTGTCATATTCCGTTGATTGAGTTGATTAAACCTAGACATAAATATATAGCATTCACTTTTATGTTTTACCTCTATTACATGATTATGTGGTACATATTCTGTTACTTTGACCACAAACATTTAATTCACCAAGCAGAAATAGACCCTTTCTATTCAACAAAACTCACTTATTTTGCTTTAGAAATTATAAAACAAAGCCAGCAGGTGCCTGATATTATTTGAAATTATCATCATTTTAAAGCAGAGTGTCTTGTATGATTTAGACAAATTTTTTTTCCATTTTCTGGCAGCTGACACTCATTTACTCTCAATGAGTGAATAAGTAGTTGGTGATATCAAGGAGCTGTCATAATTTCCATGGAATTAGCTCAGTTAGGCATTGCAAAAATTAAATATGCTCCTGCTGACAACTCTTTATGCTATTCAGTGCAGCCATGAAGTATACAGCAAAGTAGTTTATACCGGGGCTATGGTCCAGCTTTCTATTTTACTATTATGAGGAATTAATAAATACACAGTACCATTTGTGCCCTTTCTTTTAAGAAAGAAGGAGACAAAGGTATATTTTCCTCCTTCTGACTCAAAATGTTTCTAAGATTATTGTTAGATTAGTATTGGTTGGTCGGTCAATCCCACACACAAAAAAAGTATAAAAACATTGATAGTCTGTTAGGTTTTGAGCTAATTTCAAGTAGAGATTGGTTAAGATTTGAATCTTCTATGGAAGTGTTCCCCAAAGTTCAAACTTAAAAAATATTCGTGGATTTACCTGCATTAAATATTGAACATGTTTCATGAATCCAATGATAATCTCCCATGCTTGACTTGGTAGCTTAAGCCCTCCTGCCTCAGCCTGTACAGGGGTGAGCCTTGGTGGTGTCCAACTAGCTTGCTTTTGTTTTTTTTCTGCTGCCAGATTTCTTTTGCTGGATTCTTCTCTTCTGAAACCTCTTCTTTCAGCTCACGGCAGTTAGGTGTGCAGCCTGTTCTCCTTTGCTGGGAACTCTCCTACTTAGGGAGAGGAAGGGGAGGTCCCCAGAGGGCAATTCCGTGACCGACTCTGGAAGACTGACGTGGCAGGGAAGGGGCAGAGGCACCGAGAGCCTGCAATGCAGCTGTGCTGTGTTGTCCCTTTCACCTGTGATTGTCACAGTCCAAGCCGGTGCTGGATGATCCTTGTGGGGAGTGGTGGGCTGTTCCCCAACCCACTGTTGGAAGCTTGGGCTGGGAGCTAGGTGAGACCCTCTCCACAGACGCTGGCCTGGCAGGAGATGGCTCTGTCAGTGTTTCCCCACCGAGAGGACAGTGGCAGTGGGGCCAGGCTATCTAGGCAGACTGTAGGCATTCACTCAAACCAGGCCCAGGTGTGATGGTGGCTGGAGGTGAGTAGGTCCCTGTGGGGGCATTGGATCAGGAGGGCAGTTCCTGCCAGGAGGCCAGCGGTAGCCTTGGGGGCAGGGCTGCAGGGCCCAGTGGTAGTGTTGGAGCCTGGAGGGCGGGGCCGCAGAACGAGTGGTGGGTGGCAGCAGAGAGCCTCAGAGCAGAGTCCCTGCTGGGCGGCAGTGCTGGAACCTCCAGAGTGGAGCTGCAGGGCCCTAAGGCATTGGAGGGACCTTGGAGACAGAGCTGCCGGCCTGGCAGTGGCAGCGGATCCTTTGCGGCGAAGCTTCCTGGTCCTGTGACAGCAGGGACATTCGGAGCTCCGGCTGCAGGGCCTGGTGGCAGTGCTGGAGCCTTGAGGGCAGAGGCGTGGATGTAGGGGCCGTGGGGCCAGAGGCAGCGCAGGAGCCGCGTGGGCAGGGCCACAGGGTTGGACCGCAGAGGTTGGAGCCACCAGCTGGGCTGCAGCACTAAGGGGACAGACAGGTGGCAGCATAAAGGACATGGGCGTGTGGCTACAGGGCTGGGCCTCTGTGTGCTCAGGGCTTTCCACTTGCCTAAGTCTCCTGTAGGCAGTCACCACAGGGCTGGCTGCTTTGGCATCTGTGGCACCTGTTCTGCTTAAATTCCCCATGGGTACAAGGCTTGCTTAGCTCCCAGTCATGGGACATGGGAGAGGATCTGCTCTTCCTGCTCCCTCCCTGCAGGCAGGGGCGATGCGGAGGCCCCTTGGCAAAATTAAGCCCCGTGTAAACCTGGCACTCTGGACCTGAGATCTCAGAATGGCCACACTTACGACAACCCAGGAAGGGAAGCTACCAGGTCCCTGCTATGCGCGCTCTCCGGCGCAATATCGCTGCACAGTCCCCAAGCAGCTCTCTGATCAGCCCAGAGGCCAGCGGTGGTGGGAGTTGGGGGGCACCTATAGCTTGGGCTGCAGGGCCTGTGGGGGCAGTGTGGAGCCCCAGGGCTCTCTACTCCTGTCCTTCCATATATGCGGACACCTCCCCCAGGTACCTGCCGACCCTGCTAAGTGGATGGCCCCATCACCTTCTCCTTTAGGCTGAACGCCCCTAAGTGAGTCATTGGGGATGCACGGTGCAGTGCTCTTTCCAAGGAGACCCATCCGAAGACGGGCATCCACCTGCAACTTGCAATCCTGTCCGGAGGGCAGCACACCAGTTGCTCCAGTTAATAGTCTGCCATCTTGCCCTCTTCCCTGCCTTGGCACAATCTTATTATCCAAACCTAAAGACTTTGTCCTGTCTACCTCCAAAGTCTTATGAGCTAACAGCTTCTCTTAATTTTCTCTTTACACTTTGCCTTGCCTTCAGTGCATGTATTTGCTTTAATGATATTCATAGTTTTATTTAAAAAAATAACATTCACTTAAAGGAAGCAGCAAATGCAGAAAAATTAAAAAGACATAGAAATGCCTTGCAATAGTATCCAGATTTAAGTGTTATTAGTATTTTGAACATCATGTTCTACATTTTTTTAATGTTAAGCTAAAAATCGTCTCCATAAAGCGTTTCTTGATCATGTGGGCTGGATGTATTCTCTGCTTCCTACTCCTATTGTCAATATCACTCAAATGTCATGTGCTGATCCGTTGAAGGTGTTTGCACAGATATGTTGTTCCCTTTGTCAGGTTTAAAACTCTTTAAGGGCAGAACATGTGGTTAGTTATACATTTCTTTGTAGAAGATAGATCTAGTACAGTGTATAATATTAATACAATATTTGTTGAAAGAATGTACTTAATAATACAGATCTACTTGAATTAATACTGTGAATAAACAAGTTTAATTCTCTTCTCTAGAATCAAAATATGTGTAAGCTGGTCAGGACAAAGTAAAACTTTTATTGACTTAATAATGACAATACAGATTACATGCTTCAATGAAGCATATTCCTTTGCATAAAATAAAGAACATTGTTGGGTACGCAATTGCAGAGAATCATGAGACAACGTATTTCTCCTTCTATCCCTCTCTTGCACAATATTTCATTCAAAATAATTGATGTAAGTATAAAAAAATTGTCTTTTTGTGCTACTAAAATTTCCACTACATATTTTGATTTGTTCTCCTAGCACTGCTTCTAACTAATTCTGTAGTTTTAAAGGCTTTTGGTGTAAATTGTTGATACCGTTCATTTTATTTAAATGTGTCCCTTCTCTAAATATTACATCTTTTTTGATATAAAGTCTCCCCTCTTTTTCTGTGTGATTTTAGATTTTCAATTTCACTCTTGCAGAAACATGTAGAGTGTGTGTGTCTGTGTGTGTGTACATATATGCACACACGTCTTTGACTAAACTCATCTGATTGCATTCTAATTTTTTCAGAAGTCATTCAAATTATTGCTCTTTTATAGATTTTTTAAAATTCAAGTTGTTTCTAGGTTAGGGAAATAAATGCAGAAATATAGCTTTAATAAGTGAATATACTATAGATCTTATTTCCAAGACTATTCAATCTTGGGGACAATCAAGATTATGGTGATTGTGAATCAGTGTTGTTACTGAGTCTCAAAAGCTTCACTTTTCCCTGTTTCAAATGACTCAAGTTTCTTCACTTTGATCATCTCAGTTTTGCATTCCATGGCCATCGAGCTTCAGCAAAAAGCAGCTGATGCTATATTCACACACATTTTATTCTGTTGATCAGCTGGTATTGGTTTGGTTTCTTGTATGATAAGGTAAATATATTTCTTGTACTTTTTATCCACCCTTTGTCTGGAACAGTATTTATTCACATTTTATCATTTAAGGATTGTGGGATTTTATTCCTCACTTACAAATAGAATTTCACATTTTTTTTCACAATATCCGAGTCATCCTGAAGATAGGATTTCTGATGTATTACCTAATACTATAATGTTGTAATATTTCACTGTGAATATTATTATTATTGATTCATTATATCTATATTTGAAAGTTTGAACCCAATCTTTTACTGTCCATTTTGTGGTAAGTTTAAAACATTTGAGCTCTTTGAAGAAGGTCTTAGTAAGGACATTTTTGTTATATACCAAAAAACATAGATACCATTGCTTATAGATTTTTGGTCACGATATATGAGTTTGCATAGAAATGGAAAATAGTAATTGGTTAAGAAATATGCACAAAACAAAATCATCCCTAAGTAAATTTTGTTTAGCCCAATGACAAAATAATACACTTAGGGTGATATAGTTCTGAAATGCCCATTTTTGGTCGTTATATGTGGATCAGAAAAGTTTATTATAATACTAGATAACATAGGAGTCAGGTGGTGATTTCTTAAGTCTAACTTCAGACCAATGATTCTCAAGTATGCTCCCAAAACCAGGAATATCAAAATCACCTGGGTATAAGTTAGATATGCTAATAGATTCCCCCCAGCCCAGACCTAATAAATCTGAAACTCTGGGAGTGGGACCCTGCAGTCTGTGACTTAACCAGCCTCCCCAGGTGAGTTTCATGTACATTAAGGACTGAGAAGCATTGGTTTTAACCAATTAAATTATAATGTTCAGGGGAGTCCTATATGTGCCAAAATTAAGAAACCTTGAGAATCACTGAATAATACATCATCTTCATGTGATACTTATTAAATTAACAAGCAGACACGTGGACTTTACCTGTTCATTCCCACATATATTAGGGTTTCTTTTCAAGCTATTTGTCTTCTAAAAGAAAGCAGCGTCCTGGGCAGAAAGTGGGAAGGCTCCAAACATGAATAGCACCCCAATAGAGCAGTTTTCGAAGATTTGACATAGCAGAAAATGGGGCAAGTATTCAAGGTATGGAGAATTTGTATTTGGTTGTCTAAGTTGAAAACTGGGTTTGTTGACTTGTGAGTTTTTGTGCGAATTTGGAGTGAGGCGTGACTTGAGAGACTAAAGTATAATATAAGTAGGTAGTATCAATTTCAGAATAAATGGAAAACAATCCCAGTAAATTCAGCATTAGGGAGAAAGTAAACTTGATTATGACATCTTATGAACTCAAAATATGACAGTTTTTTAAGTCCCATTTTTGAGACATGATTGCATTTTCCTCTTAATTACTATCTCCTCCCCAAATTTATATTTGAACAAATATAGACTCTAAAAGGTTTTGGCTGTTTGAAACATGTAGTCTGGTCTCTGAACATATTAACTCAAGTAGTTATTCAAGATTGAGAAACAGTGCTAGGTGCCTGTTAGCATATTAGCATACAAACGTATTCTGAATTAGAATATGTTTTGGAAATGCTCTTTCCCTAGAGTAATGATGTCCCTGCCTTGAGCCCCGGGTGCCCCAATGTTGTTTATACATAAATTTAGTCGGTCTCTCATATGTTTAAGAAGAAATTATATTAATGCAAATGAGAAAGCCCTAACCTCTGGGATTTGAATCTGGAATTTATAACAAGCTAAAAAGCCATCAAAAATGGAAGCAGAATTACCAATAAAACTTTTAATGATTTTAAGGAGTATTAAAGTGATAGTTGTGAATCTATAAGCAAGGCTGTTTATGTATTTTGCTTTTAAAGTTAATAAACCATTAATGTGTTAAGTGGGAAAACTGTTCTTCTGTTTGTAGGAATGCTATGGAAGGAAAAAATAGCAGCATTGTATAAAATGTGCTGCCCCTTCATAGGGGAAAACATTTGGAGCCTAAAATCAAAAATATCTTGAGGGAAAGAAAATACTAATTCATGGTTACTGAAATGGGAATCATATTATACTATGATTTAAACTCTTTCTATGAAGAATATTTATTGTATCTGTTTAGAAATTTTAAAGTAGCTGTAAAAATTTCTCTATTCTTTGTCTCTTTAGTGCAAGGAACCTCTATTAAGACTGCAAGAGTATACATCATATAGATTATATCTTTTGGTATAACTTTAGGCAAGTTTTAAATAAAAGTACTGCTTTTCATATGTATTGTGCCTGCAGACTACGTTGATTCTCAAGTAGACTAGCTTTGCCCGGAACCTCAGGGTATATGTGTGTTCTCCACAGACCAAACAGAAAGGCTTTTTAGCAATATCACCTTGCAGACCCTGCAATATGAGAGGAATTTGTTTAAAATTTCCTGTTCTCTGATCATACATACATAACATAGAAAAGGTTAATCTTGTTCCTGGATGAGTCAAATGAACAAATACATAATTAACACTTTCTTAAAGTAAGAGAATTATTATTATTATTACATCAGATAACAGGCCCAAGTTGTATTTAAATTGACAACAGGACTCATGTAAAAGTGTTGTGAAGACTAAATTAGGCTGAGAGCGTAACAAAGAAAAAGAGCCTAGAATAGACCCTGGTAGATAGTAATAGCTACTTTTATTAAATATTTATTCCTATCATTAACTGTGACTTATATTCTTAATGTTATAAAATAATCTCATATTCTTGCAAGACCCTTCTCTCTTGGTGCACACATATGTTAACAGCAGAATTCATTTTCAGGTCAGACAAATGAAAGAGTAGAGATTATTTCGGGTATTTCCTTCTTTCAGGTAAATAACATTTCAAGTCTATAGCCATAACACTCTGAACATGCCCTATCTCATCTGATCTCGGAAGCTAAGCAGGGTGGGGCCTGGTTAATACTTGGATAGGAGATAAATAACATTTCAAGACACAAAAAATGAAAAGAGAAATGCTCAAATTATCATTTATTAAAACAGTACTTAAAAGTAATTATACCAATGGTTTAAGATCATAAAAAAACAAAAAAGTATTTTCAGGAAATTAGACCAGAGATTATGAGATATCATTCTTTAGTCAGATGTATTGGGTTATTTTTAAGATCATGAAAAAAGGAGTCAGAACTCCAAGGACAGACATTGATTGGAAATGTTTTTCTTTCTTTTGGAATGCTGTTTTTTAGTCCTACAAAATTATTTTTAATACTTGGCTCTGATTATTAAGATAGGGATTGCTTGAATCGCCCATTTAAAAAAATCATATGTCATTACCATCTCAACCCTCTATTCACAGAGAAAATACTTAAGTATTTATCACTTTGCCCTTTCCTTAATTTGATTAATTTATTTTTATGAAACTCAAGATTTTTTGTGATGTTGCTTCTTCAGCTCAATTCCAAAAATGCTAAATGACATTATTCAATGTTTCTTAATCTTGGGACAGTTTTTCTTTTACTTATACCCCTGACATCTGTCTTTCTCTACCACAAATTATTTTATTCCTGCCTTCAAATTAATAGCTATCCATGTGTTTTGCCCTTCTACTCATTACCAAATTGTCTCCATGTGATGACAATTTAAGGGACTTGCAGCAAGCTAATTGATTGACTTTTTTTATGTTTTCCCTATCTATATAATATCTCTTTCCTCAAAGAGCTCTATGAGAAGAGACACACTATCTTGATTGCATCCAGCATTATTAAAATCCTGAATGTCTCAATGAGGAATGCTTGTCTGTAATTTCTAGAATCATGACTAGAAGACTTTTCATGAACAAACATCATCATGGTGACCACAGAGAGGCTCTGACACAAAAGGCCTCTGATAGAAATTCCATAAGAATGATGCTTACGTTTTGGCAAACCATTCCCAAATTTCTTTTTTTAATTATTTAAAAACTTTAAGAAAATTGCCAACAGGTCTTCATGGTATGTTCACACATATAATTTTGTCCATTGGCTTGCATTATATAATAGCTTTTGATCATACCAAAATCTAACAGTCCTATAGAAATACAATTGGTCACAAATGTGACTTTTAAATTTTTCTAGTATCCATGTTATTAAAAGTAAAACAGAAATTAATTTTACTGTAGGTTTTATTTAATCCAATGTGTCCAAAATAGTAATGATTTTAACATGTGATCAATATAAAAATTGATGGGATATTGGACATATTTTTTGCTAACATTTCCAATCTTAGTGTGTATTTTATACTTGAAACACATCTCAGTGGGAACTAAATACATTTCAAGTGATTATTAGTAACAGTGGCCATGCCTACCATATCAGAGAGTACAGGAATCATTTCCAAAATGAAGAATATAAATAAGGTGATCCTTAAGTCTCTTTTCAGCTTACCTTTTACATTTTTCTATTGAATGATTTTTTTATACATCTGGCCTATGTGTTCAAGGAACAAGTAGAAAGTGGGTATTTTCCTAAAATCTTCAGAAGTAAAGAAAGAAAGAAGTGATTTATTCATTGTTATCATTGGCTCTTTTGGGAAAGGTTTCCCTAAGTAGGCACTTTGTCCTATAATTAAGGAATGCCATTTCTCAGTTACTACTCTTCCTTTGTTACATCTAAACACATTTTTAAGCTTCTATTATCATGTCCTGTAAGTTCTATTTCATTTTATATTTGTATAATTTGTATAATTTCTATTGTTGCTATAGTTAACCTTTCACGTTCTACTAATTAAGAGTTCCTTTAAGAAATACGTTTACATGCTCATGTGTACAAAAGGTAAATTGACTAATGGCTGATTAGGTTAGGAACTATATTTTATAGATAGGATTTATTTGTATAAGTTGTGTTTATGTGCTTCCCAAATGAGCAGTTAAGGAAATGCATGGAAATGTTAGCAAACTATGCATTTCACTGATGCCATATGTTCATGGAGAAAGTAGTTTAGAGGATTGAGAAAATTTTTCTACCTAGTAGGTTTGAATATAACAAGTAAATCCAGAGACACTAAGAAAAAAAAAAAAAGAATACAGGGAATCTGATTGGTTGGTTACTGAGATGTGAAGAGGTGATGTGGTGATGGAGAAAGTGGCCAGAATCCTGTCTGCTGGGGACCCCCTTGTACTAATGCAGCCATCGGGCTGAATGCAAAGCCACAGGGAAGATGTTAAGATAGACTTGCTAAATGTTCTGCCAGCAATCTGTTTCTCTGCAGGGCTATACGGAGGCAACAAGGTCAAAAAGACAACTATACAACTAATGTATAATCATGCTAGAAAAGAAAACTAGGCTCAATTGAATTCACTTTAACAATTTTGAAGTTATAAAGTGCCCTAACTTGAGTGACCTAGAAAACTTGAAGTTCTAGTAATGGTAGCATTACAGAAACTAGTAAACTGTGGCCATTACCATGCAAATAAAAAAAAAAAAAAAACTGGGTTATTTAAATATTCTATTCACTTATCTCTGCATATCTCACTAAACTTGCTGCATATATTCATATTCTGTAGATTATAAAACACATAATAAAAGACAAGAATCAACTTATTTTTAAAGAAAACATACTGGAAAATGTTTATAATTTTAATTCTACAAATTATAAAATACTAATCTTGGTGATTTGGGAGTGGGGAGGGTAGCTGATAGAAGTAACCATTGAGAATTGAGCATTTACTAAGTAACAAAATCGTGCTTTTCTGCCTACCTTCCTTGATCTTTTAGTTCTCACAACTGTGTGCTATTAATGTCTCTTTTTAAGAGACTGGGACACTGAACCTGAATAGAATTAAGTAAATTGCCCTGGACTACACCATCATTAATTGCAGTTACACTAAAAACTAGGTCCCTACAACTGCAGAGCCCACATGCTGTGCACATGGCTTCCAGTCCAAGAAGTGGGACTTGAAATTTCACCTAATAGGCAGGTGGCCGCCTGGGCCCTCTCGTGAATCACGAGTGTGCTTATTAGAGCCTACCAGAAGAACCAAGGAATTTCTTCCCATGAAATAATACATATCAAAACAAGATACTAAATATCTACTGTGTATCAGAGTAAAAGTCACACTTGAGTATTAAACAAGTACAAAAATATAGCAAAGGGATAGTTTGTTGCAGGTACAGTTGGTAACTCACTCATATCTCATCAGCACACATCACTCAGGTACATTCCAATTGGAAGCACCCGAGGCTCTTTCTGAAGGCTTTTCTGGCCAAGATATCTGGCTCAGCAGGAGGGCAAATGGAAATGCCAAGAGTTCATATCACCTGGGAGCAGCCATGAAATCAATGGCTGGCAGCTTTGTGCATAAATATTCTAGTTCCATTGTAGCGTGAGGGGTATAAAACTGAGACATGGTATGCACTGCTTCTTACATTTGTCCAGTGACATGAGGTTCCAAAGTTCTTCGGGTGCCAACAGCAGTAACCTGCTCAAGAAAACACATTTTATTGACTTCTCTCTTGTGTTTCATTTTTTCCTCTCGTGCTGGTGATTTCTTGGAATCACCTCACCCACCTCCACCTCCCAAAATATATTAGTACTCACATATTTGTTCAAGACGTTCTTCTGAGGGAATTCAATCTAATCTATAATCCCAGTTCTGAAAGTTGAAATTTTAACATCGGGCTGATAAGCCAGTTGCCCTTCAAGAAATTTTAGGATTATTTATTTTTTAACATAGCAAAAGAATGAAGGAGAATTCATAAGGGACAGCATAAAAAGTTTATAAACATAAGAGGGGATGAGAGAGAAACAGGTAATGAAAATAAGGAAAAAAAATCACCTAGGGAACAGGACTGACCAAAAATAAAGTTGTCCTGGAAGCAAGAAATCATGGTGAGGTGAATATGTTTGAGAAGGTAAGGGTCTTTTAAAATGACTTGCTGTGAACATGGAAAATGAGCAACAGAGTAATTTCAAATAGCACTTAGAGAATAAAAGAATTATTTTTTATTTATTGGCACAAGTGGAAGAATATGGGTTAATTAGTGAAATTTACAGTGAGGATGATGGTTCAATATAAGGATGGATTTTCTAACTGACATCCCCAGGGTAATGCTTCCTCTCTGTGACTTGACCCTGCTTTGATGAAGTTGTTCACATGGTGTATTTCTCGGGGATTACATGACATGAATTTGGATTATACTACTCTATAGTCTCCAACAATTCTGTGACTCTTTATGTCAAAACAAATTAAGGTGATGGAGGGCAGATCTTCCTTATCGGTCATCTAATGTCTGCACGTCTATTTAATACTTTGTAATATGATTTCGTCTCGAAACATCTAGTTTATCAGGGAAGCCAGCGTCTCTTATTGGTACACTTGTGCCAACTTTCCCACTTCCATGCCAAAGCAGGCCTGTTATGTAAAATTTAAGAGACATTTATAGAGCTACTGTTCTATATCAGGGCCTGTTCAGACTCACTGAAGAGTCAGGATCTCTACATAATTAGGTTTGTAATGAAACATGTAAATGATGAAATTAGATACACTTTACTGAATGGAATAAAATATAAGGTGGTTATAAAATGGGCTTAGTTATTGTGAATTCCTCTTTCTAGGTGGTTATTATTGTAATATGGAAGGGAATAGAAAAAGAACTACTCCTTGAAGAAAACCTGTGGTGTGTTCTATCTTGAGCTGTACTGAGAGGTTTAACCTTGGAAGGTCATTTAACCTGTGAGAACCGATGTTCTTTTGTTTATAAAAGTTAGTTTGGTATACCAGACTCTACAGCCTCAGGTTCATGAATGGACTACAAAGGTGTGCTTTAAATGTATTGGAACTGAATGTAAAAACCTGTGGGCCAGTGCATTTTTCTGGGAGAGAGAACATAGTTTTTATCAGATTCTCAAAAGAAGGCTTTTATTCAAAACATTTTAAGAATTGCTGAATTGGAGTACTTTGAAGATCTTATTTTTTTCTGAAATATTTTGATTTGTAATTCTGTGATTACCTGTGTGGCAATTTTGAATAACCATTTGCATGAAATAAACTTGCACCTTAAGTAAACATCAAGATCCTACATAATCTTAAAGTAATTGTTTCTCTAGCCATGAATTTGTTTATATATAAAGGAGTGGTTTAGATACTTTGAAAATTAAAAATTGATATATCATCAAATATTAGAATAAAGTAAAATTGTCATGTATAGTTGAAACAAAATTACACATAAAGTATCAAGAGATGTGGAATTTCTAAATTTCTAGTAATAGTGATTATGGTAAAATGTACTTTTTCTTCCTCTAAGCAGCTTATAAATGTCAAGCCTGAAAAATAAAATTTCTCAGATCTCCCATAATGTAAAACACCTTAATAAAAGCAGCAAATATAAAAATGACTAAAATAAATGACTTATTTAAAATGGATACTTTTTTCATTATCTTTTGGGAGTTTATTGCTATTTCAATTCATAATATTTATATCTCAATATTTATTTGGTTCTTACGGGTATGGTGGTTTTGATTTGCTTTTTGTGTATTATCTTTAGGATTGAAGAAAAGAAAAAAACACGGGAAATTGGAGTAAAAAAATCCTTTGGGAAGTAGTTTATTGAATGTTCATCATTTCTCCCATCTTCAAATTCACTGCTCAGCATGGGGCAGACATGCTGCTACACTGAAAGTTCAATTATTTTATGGGTTATAGCTCAGAAGACAAATCATTTGTTTCATAAGCTGCTTGTTGAGAGAAGCTTGAAAGGGATTGATATAGCTGGAGGTTCAATAACTTGAAAACTTGTAGAAAAATTACACAATTATTGTTGATTTACATACCATGTTACTCCTCTCAAACCACTCACCAATTAAGATAAATCTCATGAATTATACATTTTAGGATTTTCTTTAAAAAGATTAGTTAAATTAACCAGAGATTACAGTGTTTTATTTTTAGTGTAACACTTTCCAATTATTTACAACCTATCTGTACTATCCTATGATCATGTCTGAGAAAGGATCATTGCCATCACTTTTAGGAAGGATGTTCCCCAGAGTATGAATGAATATATTTTCCAAAATCCAGAGCTCAATTACCCATATTTAAAATTGAATCCTAGGGCAACAAAGCAACTCTGCACTTGTAAGCATTTCATGATTGTTGTAGATGATAGCAGCAGAATGCTAGTTTTAAAATGAATAAATAGATTTCAATCTTGTTTTATCAAAAAATGCATAAATATTTATACAAAATAATTGAAGTCACAGAAGGTAAGGATAACTGTGTCAAACACCATATAAATAGATAAACACAAGTGGAATTCCTAAAATAAGTTATTTTTAAAACTCAAAACCCATGAAAGTTACAGAAGTATTGTTCATTTTTATGTAGTATCAGAGAATAGTGTATAATATTTAAATCCCTTTGCCAAATGTCTTAATATCTTCAACAGTGTTTGTTAAATATATGGTATACCAAACCCTAGTGGTAGATTAAACTCAAATTCAAGATACTTTTTAAGAATATATATGTATAGATTTTTACTTTTAATTATAGGTACATAAAAGTTGTATATCTGCATAGGGTACATGTGATCTTTTGATACAGGTATATGATGTGAATTAGGGTAATTCGGGTACCTCTTCAAGGCATTTAACATTTCTTTTTGTTAGGAATGTTCAACTTCCAATCTTTTATTTTAAAAAGAATTCCCTAACTTATATTGTTTATAGTCACTTTGTACTGCCACATTCAAGATACTATATGAAGAAAAATACTCTTTCTCATTGTCACTGTTTATTTTGTGCAACATTTAAAGTAATGGGAAATTTACTTCACTAAACAGGTAAGAGAGAGGGTTATAATTTTTGTTAAAGTTTACTCCCTACATAAATTTGGCATTTCTATAACCTTGTTGACCTTCATTTGAATAAAGGTAGTCTATCCAATCAATAATACACAATTCTGTTATGTTATAATTAGAATATCTGCCTTCATTATTCTTATTACTGAAAATAGACATAGGAACTATGTGACGTAAGTTGATAACGATTTGTGACTATGACAAATGATACAAGTTTTAATTCATTTTTAAACTTCTGACCTCAAGTATATGAAGCAAGTGAATATGTTATAACTATCAGAGGAAATCTTATCATACATAAGGTCATTTTATATGTCCTTGAAACTTTCCTTCTGAAAATGACTTTTTTTATTACAAAATTTTTAAGTTGGTCATAATTTTATTCTAATTGTGTTCCATTTTGATGTGTTTTCTCCATTTACTGACATCCATTTAAGTATTCGAGTACTATGTAGATGCCTTTTTAGTAAAATGTTCCATTTTTATAATTGAATCTACCCAGTGCTAGAGAGTTATATAAAGATTTACAAAAACTTATTAATAGAATGAACAATATTTGGCACAAAAAATGACTATAAACAAGAAGTTAGTGTATACTTTAACTACAAGAGTAGAGTTGGAATGATCGTAACACAAAGAAATGTTAAATGCCTGAGGAGGTAGATACTCCAGTTATCCTGATCTGATTAATTCACATGTATGCCGTATCGGAACATTACATGTACCCTATAAACATATATAACTATTTTGTATTCATAATATTAATAATTAAAAATATGTATCTTTAAAAAAAATTATAAAAATTAAAATATACACTTGTCACAACAAAAGAATATTTCAAAAACATATAACCTTTGCAAATAATGAAAAATATCTTTAGGATGTGCATATTTTTATTCATTTTAACAGTTTTATTCACTAGGATGCTTTCTCACAATATTCTTAATTCGGGTAATTGTTGTTACTGAAAATTAATCAAAGTACTCATTCAGCAAAGACTTTGAGGAGATGCTTTATGAAGATGCTCTAGAATAATACTCTCTGCATAGCATATAAATGACACCTGCTGAACCATGCCAATACCCACACTCTCATTGTGATGGTGGGTATTCCTGGCTAATCGTGCTGCATGGTAGTTGATCCAAAAAGTCAGGTTCTTGCCAGAGAGGTAGATCAATGCAGTGCATTGATAATTACTAGCTAGCTCCTTCACTTCTCTTCTCATAAATGTTAATGATAGCCTTGAAATCCCAAGACATTTCTTTAGCATTTCTATGCTTATTGTGTGAAATAATGACTGAAAGAGGTTAATCAATATTACCAAGGGGACTAACAAACAGTGTAGGTTTCTACCAGGACCCCTGTCTCCAATTATAAAATGTGGAGCATGTTTTTTAAATATACTATGCTAATTTTTTTAGCTTTTTATAAATCTTTAAATCTTCTATATTCCACACGTATTATACCACATTTAGCTGGGAATACACAGAAAATATTACACTTGACCTAATAGAGAAAAATGTTGTGATGATCCAATGACAGTACAAAGAGAGAATTTTGGAAAACGTAGGGTTGTACATAATTTTTAGTGTTGTTGCTACATGTAATCACCCTGCTGTAGGCTCTTTCTGCTTTTTATGACCTCACTTCTTATATTTTAATTGAATAATTACAAAAAATTAAAATACCAGGTAGTTTTTAATATCAAGTGATAAGAGGGAGGTAATGAAGTACTTCTTATATCAGTCTGAAATTGTAAAATTTATAATATTTATAAATTTTCTCCATTAACTATATCATCATCATCATCATCTCTTATTTTTACTTTCAGAGCTTTCCTCATTTAAACACAGTGAACTGGGAAATGTGCCCATCTGTTGATCTCAATTTTGGCTCAGTTTCCTACAAGTAGCAAATGCCAACCTAGAATGAAATTTAAGAAGACATAGTGGTAAAGAGGCTCCCCTCCCCTTATCTTGTTATATGTTAACATAAAATCTTATAGCTTCTTTTTCTAAAATAAACTATTTTAGAATAAGTTTGGATTTACAGATATGTAGTAAAGATAATACAGAGATTTCCCATCTCCCTTATGACCAACAGTTTGCCCTATTATTAACTTCTTACCTTAATGTGTTAACATTTGTCATAATTAATGAACCAATGTTCATACATTTTTAAGTCTACTCTTTATTGAGATTTTCCTAGATTTTACTTAAAGTGATTTTTTTTGTTCCAAAATCCCATTCAGTTTTCCATATTGCATTTGATCATTATGTCTCCTTAGGATTCTTCTGGCTGTGACAGTTTCTTGGTCTTGCTTTTAATGACCTTAACAGTTTGAAGAGTACTGGTCAGGTATTTTGTAAAATCTTCATCAACTGGGATTGATTTGATATTTTTCTTATGAGTAGGCTTGCATTATAGATTTTGGGATGGAAGACAACAGAAATGAAGTGCCATTTCATCACACTATAGCTAGGTGTGACTTACCACTGTTTATGTTAATCTTGATTATCTGGCTGAGGTAGAGTTTATAAGGTTTTTTTTACTGTAAAGTAGACCCTTTCCATATTGTACTATTTGGAAGAAAGTCACTATGTACAGTCCACACTTAAAGAGTGGGGAATTATGTTTACCTCTTTGAGGGCACAGTATTGACATGAAGTATTTGAAATTATCATATGTGGGACGTGTACACAATGTGTCTGTTCTTATTAGATCATTTATATCAGTATGGACAGATATAAATGAATTTTATTATACTTTGTATTATAATCTGTTACTACCTTGTTCGTTTTATTGCTCAAATTGTTCTAGGTTTAGGCCACTAGAAGCTATTTCAGTTGTCCTGACATACACTCATCACTACAGTTTTTAAAAGCATTTTTTGAAAAAAATGTCTAGCACTACAAGATGCATCAATCTTGTCTTGTATATATCTCCTGCCCTAGTCTTAGAATCAACCATTTCTCTAAAGAATACTTTTTTGGGGGAACTATAATACTAGAAACCAATTTCTGGGTGCTAGGTATACTTATTGATACTGGGGTATCATAGTTTGTAGATCTTCTTAGCTGGTAGAATGAGGGAAGATATGTGTGTACTAACCTATTTCTGTGCATATATACATTTTTATATCTACATATCTATGTATGTCTGTCCTTCTGTATTAAGCTAAATGTGTTCACATCAACATCTCCAAATATAATCTAACACCACTGTTATCAATCATTCTAGCCTCCTCCCCCTACTTTCCTGTAAATTACCTCCCCAACATTGAATAACTTAGATCAGATCATTTGCCATCCATTTAATTAATCATTCATTTCCAGTGTAGTATTTTCAGAATTGTTAAGGATACCCCAATGGGGAATAACTCTATCAACTACGGTAACATATTCATGTACAGTCCCTAAATTTAGTCCTGCAGTGACCACTCATTTCCAAAGTGCCTAGATCAGCATCCTTCCCTCTCCCCTGCCCCTGCATAAGTGAGGTGGTTTTATACATTTTCATTATGGTTAGATTATTTTTTTCTTTGTACAGCCTGCATTCCATCTTCCAATCCCCTGACTTACTAAATCCTTTTCAAAGAATGTTGCATATATTAAGATTTTCTCATTCTTTTGTTCTATGGGTTTTGATGATTGCATGTCATATATCCACTGTTATGGTGTCACACAGAATCATTTCAGTGCCCTAAAAACAATGCCCCGTGTTTCAACTATGTAACCCTCTCCACCCACACCAAAAAAAAAAAAAAAAAAAAAAAAAAAATCCCTTCAGTTACTGATCTGTTGACTTTCTCTGTAGTTTTGTCTTTTTCAGAATGTCATATAAATGGAACCATAAATTATGTAGCCTCCTCAGACTGGCTTCTTTTACTTAGTATATGCATTTAACATTCATTCTTGTCTATGCATGGCTTGTTAGCTTATTTTTTTAAAAATCTGTCATATAGCTGTATCATAGTTTATCCATTCACCTATTGAAGATGTCTTGGTTGCTTCAGTTTTTGCCAATTATAAACAATGATTCTGTCAACATTCATGATCTGTGTGTGTGTGTGTGTGTATGTGTGTGTGTGCATGTGCGTACACACAGGTTTCCAATTAAGTTTGGTAAATACCTTGAGACATGATTACTGGATCTTATGGTGAGACTATACTTTGTAAGAAATGAGCAAATGGTCTTGCTAAGTGGTTGTGTCGTTTTGCATTTCCACCAGCAGTGAATGTAAGTTCTTGTTGCTGTGCATTCTCACTTAGGAATACCATTCTCACTTTTTTGAATGTTAGCTATTCTAATAGCTGTGTAACGGCATTTCATAGTTGTTTTAGCTTTTCAGATAGGTTGTCAAATTAGTACTTAGGCTTTTTGCTTTCTTACTGTTGAGTTTCCAGAGTTCTTTCTTTAATTTGGTTATGAGTGCTTTATAGGGTATGTCTTTCAAGTGTTCTCTCTTAATCTGTGCTTTGTCTTTTAATTCTATAAATGGTGTCTGTTGAAGAACAGATTTAAATTTTAATAATGTCCAACTTATCAATATTTGTCATAGATAAACCTCTTGGTGTTGTCTAAAACTCATCTCCAAATCCAAGAGAAAATCCATTTTCTTCTAAATGATGTATAATTTTTTATATTACCTTTAGGTCTATGATCTATTTTGAGTTAAATTTTGTATATATATATTGCTATTTAAACCTAGCATCAATTTTTTTCACCACCTTTCCCCACAGGAGAACTATTATCCTTTCTCCATTGAATTGTCTTTGTCAGAGATTAATTAACTACATTTGAGTGGGTTTGTCTTAAGAACTTTCTATTCTGTTCTCTTGTCTATTCCTCTACCAATACACATAGTGTTGATTACTGTAGTTTCATACTATATCTTGAAATATAGTAGTGTGAATCCTTCAACTTTGTCCTTTTCTTTGGTATTGTGTATTTCATGTCTTTTTCTTTGCCATGTGAATTTTAGAAGCAGTTTGTCAATATCTAAAAGAGAATTAGCTGGGATTTGGATTTGGATTGTGTCTAATCTATAGATCAACATGAAAAGAGTTGACATTTTACAATGTTGGAAGACATTTAGTCTTCCAACCCATGAACCTAGAATATATTTCCAACATCCTCTTGTTTTTATCCTGTAAAATAATAAACTTCCGTGCCATTATTTCATAACACATATGTTTGCCTCATTAAGTATATCTTGTAATTCATGTAGCTCCAGAAGAGGGGAAAAAAGAAAAATTATCTCCAGCAAAAAAGCCTAGATCAAGATTAAATAGATATGCCAAGATCTAAGTCATGCTAATTAGGTTTTCAAGCATATTCATGTGAGAACTTTATCTGAACACAATTTGATTTATATTAATTATGAGTCTGCATTGAATATTATAGACAGTATAGAAATTGAAATTCATTAAGCAGAAGATTGCCACATATGTTAATAGAAGAAAATCTCATGGAGTAGTATATTAGTTAGTGAAGAATGCTAAATACAAGATTCTCTGGAGGATAAAAGGACATGAACGTAGGAAGAAGCTGAAACAATTTTGGGGGGAATAGCCATGCATAAAGAAACTAAGGTACTGTAGAAGAACATTTTGAAAAAAAAGCATTTCAAGTTATGGTACTAGAAACAAATGGCCTAGAAAGCCATCCTTCTTCGCCCAGAAATTATACTTGAAAAACAATGACCAAGATACTATAAAATGTTTTGAACATAAGAAAAGGCTTATTATTTGGATCTCAACATTTGTTTTCATATTAATAGCCTACTATTGATCTTCATACTGCAAATTCTATATTTTTTACCAAGTGCCATTCAGCAAGAGAAGGAGTATTATTTTCTTCCAAATAAAAGAAGATAATTTTTAAAATTCCAAAATACAGTTGAAAAGGAAGACTGGCAAAGAAAAATGAGGAAGTAAATATTCTAAACAATTATTTGATTGTTAGCATGCCAACAAAAGGTTGGTTTTGAAAAGATCTTTTTTTTTTAGCTTCAGAAAAGTATGGTTTCGGTAATTCCCAAAAGAAATTCAGCCATGAGCTATCAGCTACTGGTAATGAATTCTCCTACAAAGAAATAATTTATTCCCAGTATACTCACACAAGCTGGGATGCTACAGGAAACTTGAGGCTGTAAAAGAACCCTATCTTATTAGCTATAATTCCACACTCACAATATATATCTCATGAGCTACATGTTAAGTGATGAGAGATTATTTATGTTCTATACACTAAATAGGAAATGGATGAATCATTTCTCATTTTGTCTAAAAATATACATTGTAGTTTTCAACTTCCAACTTCAGATCTTCAAACTTGTGATACTTTATCTAATTGGAAGAGGAGCATGCACATTTGCACATAGCACAAAGCACAGAACAAATGAACTGCCATATCTACAGGCAATAGATATTAACAATGATGCACAATAACAATAATTGATTTTCACCTCTCTCGAAGTATTCGGCTCTACATTAAATCAAAACTACATTGCATCCTCTTTTGAAGCAAATATTTTTTTTAAGCCATCCAAAAGGTTAGTTAATAGTATTGAATTTAACAAAATAAAAACTATTGATTTTTAAATCAAGGCCTTAAGCCTATATATGTTATTCTGTCCTGAGGGAAGTGATTTATGAGTGGCTATAAATAAAACGCAAATTTTAAAAATTTAGCGAGTGGAGTCCAGCATACATTAAAATATAAATTAATTATATCATTATCAAATATGCTGACTCAGATTTACTAATTTTACTTTAAGCTTGATAACACAGAATTGTCTATAATTTGAATATGGTAAGCATAAAGTACTAGTAAGCATATGATTGTGTACCTGTATTTAAAGATTAATATTGATAATGGAAATCCCAATATATTCAATATTTAGATTATTATGTTACACAAAATAAGCTCATCATAGATTAAAGATTAGAAAAAAGTTATAAAAGTAACTGCAAAAACAAATCGAAATGCATTCCTTTCTTACATAGTATCCTCATTAAAATAACAGCTCTAATGTTAGCAGAGTGGATGCAGTTTTGTGTGTATCAAGGCCTCTGGTGCTCTCTCTGTGTTTCATCACGTTTAAATTGTGTAACAACATGCTGGTTAGAATCTTCCAGGTTAAAAATGGAGGTCGCTCTGCAGACCCAAATTCTTTAGGTCATCTTTAACTTCCCAAGTCCGTTGCTCCTTTTGCAACTCTAGGCTCATTTTCATTTCTTGCCTAAATTGACTGCTTGATATTTTTAATGCATTATGCATGAAAATGCATATCACTTCATGTTAACTGAATAATTGATCAAGCAAAAGCTGATTGATTTTGCTAAAGAAAGCAATTTTATACAGTATCTAGAAAAAAATTGTTTCATTGGTCAGGATTAAAAGAATGAGTAAAAGAATCCCAAACTAAAATTTAGAGATATACTAATTATAATATAATGATTACTTCTTCAAATCATTCTTCTATAACGTCTCATTCTTCAAAAGCTTCATAGAAAACTGACTTAGTGAATATTGACAGTAGAATTTTAATTTTAAGCCAGGGAATTTAAAAATTATATGTAATGACCTTTATAGTATGTATTTTGCAACCTGTTATTTTAGGGAATTATCAGTGTCTCTGACCGTGGTTTGAATTACACTTTTAATCTTCTCATCAACTCTGTTTAGGTTCAAAAGGTTTAAAAAAATCTGTAATATAAATGTATTTTAACATTTGGAAAACTGTATTTCTACTCAATGGAAACAACTTAAAAGGCGAAATAAACTAGTGACTATATCTACTATTTCTTTTATACAACACAGTTGGTTTTAAATTTCATTTTTAATTCCTCGGTTTTGTTCTGTTTGGTTTAGGAAACCAATAATATATATGCATATAAACATGCTAATCTATACATGTTTGTGAATGAATGTGTGGTCACATATACATGTGTGATCGATTATGCAGTAATATTTTTATTCAGTTTTTCAAAGCGATATTTAATAGTACTAGGTAGAGATGCTATGACATCCATACTTGTTCATAGGGGATTCCCCACACCCCACCCATTTCCTTTAGCAAGAAGTAATTTCTTAGACTAAATTGGGCTTCACACCATCCCATCATCTCAGCATGCAGACAATATTGGTCCCTCAAGGGAAAATAAGTTGCTAGAGTATAGCATTAGGGAACTCAACAGCCAGAGTATCAAATTGTCCCATCAAAACTTCGGAGTATTTTGTCACTCATATGTGGAATCTAGTATAGTTAATCCTATAAAAGTAGAGAGTAGAATAGTGGTTAGCAGGGGCTGGAGTAGTTAGGGGTTTGGAGCAGGGAGATATTAGTCAAAAAATGTAATATTTTAGTTAGATATAAGTTCAAGAGATCTATTGTACAACATGGAGACTACAGTTAACAGTGTATCATATTCTAGAAAAATTCTGGGAGTGGATATAAAGTGTTCTCACCATGACAATAACTATATGAGGCAATACATATGTTAAATTAGCTAGATTTAGTCATTCCACAATGTATATGTATTTTGAAATATCGTGTGCTACATGATAAATACATTACAATTTGTCAACTTAAAACATAAATTAAAAAAATCAAAAACCTTAGAGCACTTTGTGGGGAACAAAACCCTCCTGTCAAATTAATAGGTTAGTATTTGGGGACTGTACTTAGAAAAAGTACACGAGCAAAAAGGGACTTAGTAATGAGAGCTGTGGAGCAAGAACACTCACACCACAGAGACTAGGTCAAAGAGGCAAGAAGCACATGGGCAGGAACAAGCAATTCCAGAACCATCTTTTGCCCACTCTACTCGAGGCTTATCCTTTATGGATGGAAATAGTGACTCGTAACAACCTACTCTGCATTCTATATAATTTATTTTACAGAAGTATGTATGTAAAGTTGGGTGGGCTCAAACTTTCACATACCTATGAGTTAACCTTCCAATTTCAGTCTACCAAGATAATCCTTGCTTTAAGTATTTTGTTATCTTCTATGTCATGATTCATGCTCTTTCCTAATGCTATTTACTTCTATATTCAATATGATACAGAAACGTACTTCCTGAAAAATAATATGCTACATGTCATATACTGTAATTTGCATGCGATTTTACACTGGTTGGGAGTTAGCTGTTGTCCCGTATCTGTCCCCCTTGAGTTACCCCTCTCACTCTGTGTCAGCCACAGTGGAAATTTCACATTATCTGGATACTTAGGGCCTAATGTATGCATGACAAATTTAATGCTCTCTTTAATAATATATGCCCAACATTTTTAATAGTAACCATTTTAAAATTCATAGGAAGTTATTTTCTCGCCTTTAAAATGAGATTTCTTGGCTGGGCGCGGTGGCTCACGCCTGTAATCCTAGCTCTCTGGGAGGCCGAGGCGGGCGGATCCTTTGAGTTCAGGAGTTCGAAACCAACCTGAGCAAGAGCGAGACCCCGTCTCTACTATAAATAGAAACAAATTAATTGGCCAACTAATATATATACAAAAAAATTAGCCGGGCGTGGTGGTGCATGCCTGTAGTCCCAGCTACTTGGGAGGCTGAGGCAGAAGGATCGCTTGAGCCCAGGAGTTTGAGGTTGCTGTGAGCTAGGCTGACGCCACGGCACTCACTCTAGCCTGGGCAACAAAGTGAGACTCTGTCTCAAAAAAATAAATAAATAAATAAAATAAAATAAAATGAGATTTCTTAAAATACATTTAAAATGTTATAACTTTATCAAAAACACAGCATATATTTTAAAATGTAGAGCAGAGCAATTGAGTGGTTTCTCTGGGTGTATCATTTCAACAGTATTTGTTGTACTCTAGTCTGCAAGATATTTTAAATAATAGGATATTTTACACCAAAGAATGTATCATGTCATATGATTTCTTAAAATGAAAATTTCCCCCTTGAATATACAAAATTTCTAGTAACCTGTGATAATCATCAAAAATATATTTGTTGGGTAGTTACTAGTTACTGAAACCATATAAAGGCCACATATAAGATCAAATTTTCTTTTCATAAATTATTGATTATTTGAAAAATTCTAAAATTTCATTGCATACTGTGTACAAGTAGTAGCACAAGGAGCAAATCAGAGCCTTATTTTTTGAAAATGGTTCATGCAGAAACTGTGATCAACTGTTAACACAGTGAATTCTCCAATGATGTCTTTGTTTGGGAGAAATATTAGCCTTCTGCACATTTTTAGAAGGGGTGGACATTGGATAGTTACAAAATTTATTTCAGAAAATCAACCATGTATTGCATAAAATACTATGTTTTCAAATATGGATTTTTTTTTCTAGACTGTATTAAAAGGAAAACAAATTTGAAATGGTCAATTTAAGTCAACCACATTGAGAGAATTTGAGAAGTGCGAAATTAGCATTTTCAGAAAGAAATTCTATCAGAATCATAGATGTTTGGGACCCATTTCGTATGTGACCATCCTTTATTAAGGGACTACATTTTACACTGAGCTGAAATCTACTTCCCCAGCAACTTTACCAACTCTTTCAGTTCTGCTCAAGTCTGTGCTCTCTTCTCCCTGGGAGCCACATCATTGCTTTTTTATTTATATATATTTTATTTCAGCATATTACAGGGGTACACATGTTTAGGTTAGCACATTGACTATAACACTAGACATTTTTTTCCCCCTAGGGCCATGGTGTTTTATTAAAACCAAACGATCCTTTGTTTTTTATTGTTTCCTGTGTGTGAGTTATATGCAATGCAATCCATGTTTTAAGATTTAAAATGTCAATATTAATTGTAACAATAAGAACATCAACAAATAAGATTTTCACGAATCAACTGCAGGGTTTTGCTTCATGATGTCGTGGCTCAAAACTAGCCTGAGTTAAATACAATGCACGTGGCAGTCAGTGTGTTAAAATGCATTTACTCAGACAAAAGATCCCAGGTTCTCCAATTGTTTCTCAGCAGAGGAGTTCTAGTCTTTTCAAAGTTCTTGCTCCTCATTTTTAAGTTGCAAAGATCTTTCTTTTTTAAAGGAAGAATTCTAAAAAGATCAAATTCTGTATATTTAGACATGTGGCAAACTATTAGATCATACTGTGTCTGAGATTAAGATCTATCCAATTCTTAAATTATCTTACAGTGAACTACCTGGTAGCTGGTAATTTTTAAGAATTTCTTACTCATGTACAAACTGGACCAATCTCCAAGTTTTTATAAGCCAATCACTGCTCTTTAGTTCCACCAACTACAAATTTGCAAAATTTTAACTAATATTATTTAAAGATTATAGAATACTTAAGCCTGCTCATAAGATTTCAGAAAATGCTTTTTAAATTTTGTTTTTTAAATAAAAATTGATTACAAATGTTAAATCATTTACTCAAAGAATATGTATGATGTGATTAGTATGTGTCAGGAACTTTACTAGTGACAGCACTATTGGACAAAGAAGACAGACTGGGCTTTGGGCTCAAAGAAGTGACCGCAGACAGGTCACTGTACTTCTATGTGCTTCAGTTTCTTCAAATGAAGAGTGAGGGAGTTTGGTTGTCTGAATAGGAAAGAGTTTGGCTAAATTAGTAAAATAAGTTGATTCTTAGTGATCATGTTTTTCACTGAAGAATTCCCACAACCTATTCCCAAACATATGCTGACATTTTTAGGGTTTGAAATTTAAAAAAAAAAAAAAAAAAACCTGCAATTTTTATTTCATGTGAATACTGTTTTCTCATTTTACATTAAGTAAAATAAGATATTAAGCATACAAACAATATGGCATAACAAATGAAAATTTTTTACAAAATATAAAATGTCTCAAACATATTGTTATCCATTGATGACAGGATTTAAAAAATGTGGATTTAAAATCTAGTCAGACTTCATTAAAATTTGTTATGAGCTTTGTGAGATTTGACTTAATATACAAACTATTGAGCTCTAATGTATTAATACAATGAATATCCAATGGATATTTTTGTTAATTATTTAAAAATCAGCATTTTCTGGATAAAAATTAAAAAGATATTACTATAATGTTGAATAATATTTGTAATCCAAAAGTCTTATAAACATTTTGCCTAATCTGAAATTTGCAAAGACTATCAGTAAATGGCCTATATTAATAGAGGATATAATACCTTTAACATACAATTGAAGAATATAAAATTACAAACAACCATCTCATAAAAAATATAAAATTATAATCTATGTCATGCATATTGAAAGCCAGATTAGAATTCATTAAGACTTTGGATTATATTTAAAAGGTTGTTTCCATGAATTAACAATTTGAGTAAACTATTAATAATTTGTGAATCACATGGTCACTTAAACTATACACATAAGAAAATTAGTAAGCAAAAAAAAGAATAAAAATATTGGAAGTATAACTGAATTAGGGGAATGAAAGCTCTTTATAATCAACATTGTAAAAAAAAAAAAATTCCAGCTTTTCCGAAATAAAAGGGAACTGTCTTTTCTTCTTTTGTCGCTTTTTATTAAGCAGTTTGCCTCTGTTTGCTTTTACAACATGAACACTTTTCCCTTCCCAGTGAGAAGTATCTCATTCTGGGGATATTGATGCATGAAGACCCTGGTAGATTATGCTTTGAAGTCTAGGTGCATTTCTAAAACTCAAATTCTACCAAATACTTCCACAAATCTAATTAAAGTGAGAAGTTTTAGGGTCAGATGCCTTTTGGCCCTAGAGCCTTGTACCACTGTGTACTCAATGGAATGAGAAAGAATATTATCAAGGTTAATGCTTTTTAGTCTGCTAAAAAAAGTTCTATGAGAAGAGCTACTATTCTACAGCATTTCTGCCAACTCATAAATTAACCTACAGTAAATGACATTAAGGAAAGAGCTTTGTTCCATAAATGGGTAGGATACCATATGGCTTTGATGTGAGTGTGAAGTTAATGACAAGCTCCACGATAGGCCATCATATAATTTCGTAATAAATTGAATGTAAAAATACTGCTATTATCCGCACAGCATGTGAATTTTGGTATCAATAACCTTTAGTGAAAAATGAATATAAAATCTTGACTAAAAAAGAGATATGAGGATGGTGCATTAGGAAGTTACATCTAAGTTGTAGGGAGTAAGTAGATACAATTTGGGGGTTGTTTGAAAAAGAAAAGATGACCATTTCCTCTATTTCTCTTTTGCCTTCTTCTGGAAGGCAGCCTACAATGGGATTGATCCAGTGTCAAGAGTGCCATATGGTCCAATTCAAGGGCCTGTTCACTTCCTATGAAAGAGGACAAGATGCCTTTCTTCAAGTCCACCAGCCTAGCTTCATACCACCTAGCACAGGCTTTTCAGTTCCCTTGTACTGCACATTGGTACACATTGGCTGAATGATGTGCAAAGACATTCAATGAAATCAGCTGTTCACTATAAGATTATGGTATTGGCAATTCTCTCATAACCAGACTACTTGATTATGCAGAGTATCTTGCTCTCAAATCTCTCTGAAAAGTCAGAGTTCCCTGTGTTTAATCCTCAGTCGGAAGAGTGATGACAATCAATACAGAAGTAGCATATTGGTGGAAAAGAACAATTAGAACATTAACAAAAACTGATCCCATCCGTTTATCTTAAAAATGGTGAAATTGATATGTTCTGATTTTTCTCTGCTGTTCCAAGTCCAAGGCAGCGCATAATTTACATGTAATTCATACACCAAGAGAGAGGTTTTCCGTACTGATTGCTTCCACTTTAATAGCGCTCTACAAACAAATAAAGAAATTAACTGACGTTACCCCTGATCAGATGATCTTTCTTTGGCAATGTGACATTTAATCTGATTATTCATGAATATTTTAATGGGAGATTTATCATATGCCAGTCATTAGACACTGCATATTAAAATGCAACCAATCATGCAACGTTGATAACAGCTTCCATTTCTAACTTGTGGGAAAAGAAGCAGAAAACAAGTTTGATATTGAGTTTTATTTCTCTTTGTTAAATCTTGTGAGGCATATATCTGTGGCAAGGGGGGAAAAAAAAGAGTTGCTTAAATCCAAACTCACTGATAGCAGTAATCTTTCTCTCTCTGATGCCAATTAAATTAATGGCACTTCAGTTTAGTGGGAGTGATTAATAGATTAGTGATTAATAGAGGACTAGTTCATTTCTAACATGCAAGCAATTCAAAATTGATAGTTTTGAGATTACCAACGTTTATTTGTAAATCTGTTTGGAGCTCAGACTAGTCACACATTTTCCATAAAAAATGACTTAACAAAGAGTGATCTCAGACCACCTAATAGAGGCTGATTTAACCTCACTTAATCTGGGCTCTCTGAGGGCAAAGAAAGCATCCAGTGACTAGCACAGTGCCACAAACATAACAGGCACCCAGTAAATATTAGGAGAATGCAGGAAGGAAAAATGAAAAACAGATGGATGTGTTACACGATTAGAGTATAAAATTCTAACCATGATTTAAACTTTGTTTGTATATGAAAACTTAATGGAAAATTCAGTGCTGGCTCTATGAAACATGACAGCTCTCTTCCCGAGCCTGTGCACCTTAGTAATTAGTGGTAGGTGACACTTTCCTCCCACACAACTGGCCAACTCTCCAGGATGCTTTGGTAGTAGCAAGAAAGGATGAGACTCCTACAGTGTCAGGGACTGTGACTGTTGTGTGTTGATCTTCTTAGGTAAGTTATAGAGATCATACATGGTACAGAAAGAAGAGGGAGGAGGTCAGGAAGGTGGTCTCCTGGGACATTGAACGATAAAACATCCTGCAAATGTAAAGCAAAGAAGAAAATTGTATTTATTATAATTGTTCTTAGAAGGGAATACTGGTCTCTACTATAAATAGAAAGAAATTATTTGGCAAACTAAAAATATATATGTAAAAAATTAGGCGGGCATGGTGGTGCATGAGTAGCCTGTAGTCCCAGCTACTCAAGAGGCTGAGGCAGAAGGATTGCTTGCGTCCAGGAGTTTGAGGTTGCTGTGAGCTAGGCTGATGCCACAGCACTTTAGCCTGGACAACAGAGTGAGACTCTTGTCTCCCAAAAAAAAAAAAAAAAAAAAAAAAAGGAATACGTAAGAAGCTCTTGTCTGTCCCACTTGCAGGAAAGCTTGTGTGTTCCAAGCATTGTGGGTTATTGCTGTCTGTGCATTTGGTTAAGTGGATTATATCATACAAGAAGCAAAGGACTGCCTTCCAGAGTCTTCCTTTTCTGCCTTTGCCGTCGACCATAGGTGTTAGGCCTTTCCTTTAAAAGATGTTGAGTAAATACTTAGAGTATCAATTTGAAGGGGTAATAAATTACTCTGCCAAGAGCACCCAAATGCCCTTCTGTAGACCTGGATCAAGGAGTACGACAGGGAAAAAAGGTCTATTGCAGTAGCAAATGAATGGAGCAGCCTTGAGTATTATATTACTTGTTGGCATTGAGGAGACAGCCTTAAGTATTGCTTGTTCACATTTAGGAAAATATTGCCTTACATGAATAAGCAATGTTTTGTGAAACTGTTTCCTCCAAACATCTTGAACAAAAGACACATAGTTTTCCTGTTATTAAAATGTGGGTAGTAAAGGCAAAGCTGTAGAGACAGGAAACAGATCAGTAATTTGCAGGATATGAGACTGGAGGATGGATTGACTATACAGGTTCACAGAGGAATTTTGGGGTGTGATAAGACCATTCAGTTGTCTTGAATGTGCTGTTGATTACCCAACTTTTGCATTTGTCAAAACTTGAGTGGAACTGTACACTAAAGAGAGTTAATTTTACGGTATATATCATATTTTAACTTAGAGTTTTTTAAAAGCTGTTATATCATGGCTTTAAAGATATGCATAATTCAGGGGGTGTTCCTAGAAACAAGCCTGATTTCTCCTCATCTAAAAAAATTTTCAAAATAGGCTATGATTTTTAATCTTTTCCATTTTTTTTTTTTTTTGCCTCTTACGATTCTGTATTTAAATAACTAAATCTGAAGTTACTTGGCAACTTTGTGCTGGTAATGGTCATTACTCTACAATCTATGCACAGATAATAATTATTACCTTCTTGTAATTGTCCACTATGTAGCTAAGGTCAACCACTAAAAATCATTTTAATTTCCCTTCAGCTTCACTGACTATTTGTAGAGAGCAATTTCTTTCTTGGTCACATAGTCTTAACACACACAGCTAACTCTGGTTGAGCCAACCCAGATTTCTTTCAAAATCTCTGACATGGAGGCTCTGCTCTGACATTTCATTTATTTGTATAGAAAATGTTAGGACTCTCTTTGCCAAGTCTAAGCTGTGATTTCAAAATCCTCTCATAACCTTGCTTTTCGACTGTATTCCAGCCATAACACTGAAATTGACCCTACGGTCATTGCCAGAGGCATGCCCAGAAAGAAATGGACTGTCACAGTGTCATTGCACACATACATACACATTGCACATCTCTGAACCTCACAAATATAGTTTGATAGTCACAATTTGTGCATAATGTCAGCAACAAATTTAATTAAATGAAAATCGCAGAAGACATGATGATTTAGTCCCGAAAACCAAATATTGAAATTTTGCTGAGTGGCTCACTTTAAATGAGCAAAGGAATGCTTCATAAACTCTAGCAGTAGCATCATAAGTCATCAGGACCAGGAGATTCCCTGATACATCAATCGAGACACCTTATAAAATGGTGAAACTGCATATACAAAGGCATACTTGTTTTTTAATTTTACATATATATGTGTGTGTGTGTGTGTGTGTGTATATATATATATATATATATTTACACTACCTGAGAGCATTATATTAAACAAAGGGAGTCTTGGGTTTGTGCTTTATGCATTGACTTTGTAGCCATGTTCATTGAGTCATATGCTTTGCTTCTCATTCTTCTTTTATTACCATTTTATTTCTTTTCTTTCTTAGAAAAGTTCTATGGCCACCACCTAGCTTGCTCCAATGGCTAAGGGCTTTGTTCCATCTCACCACTATTCTCTCAGAAGTGCCAGTATTACTCTTGCTGAATATTGTTTAGATAATATAATCACTATCAGAAAGGGCTCTTTGGATTCTTCCTAATGTCTGTCTTCTCAGGGCCAGGACTGTGTTTAAAGTTGGACAGACACTGGTGTGTGAAGTTCACGCACAGAACACCTCCAACCCATGTAGAGAAGGAAGTGATTCCTAAACCCCACTTAGGTGTAACTCTGCTTTAGAAAGGAAATTGGATTTGAATTAACATATGAGAAAACATTAAGGTTCCATTTTTAAGTCAGTATTAATCTTGTTTACCTATCCCTGATGTTTGACAGAACAAAATCCAATATTAATATTTAAATTATGCGACATGTATAAATGCACATTCTTTGGAACATTCACATCTATAGTTCGTAATTATTCATAACCCATGTGATCCCAGGGAGCCTATAATGACCTTGTGTTCAGTCATATGCACACCTGTTACAGTAATTTGTGCCATGTAGGCAAGCTGTATGACACCCCAAATCATTGCTAGTGATAAATTCAACTGCCAGTTGCTTGCATCGAATGTCATTATATTCTTGCCTATGAGCTCACATCAATGTTAAAAGAAACTGACTGAACTAAAGGGGAGTTTATGAATATTCCCAAATGATACTATATCCAAAAAGATGAACTGGCAATAACTTAAATTATTAAGCATTAGAAGAAATCCCTGTATCTCTGCAGTGTTAAGTTCCCTGAGGCTCTTATAAGCGATCTCTAGTTTGTTGGGCAAAGTGGGTGGGATGTGAAGGCAGCCCTGATACATATGTCCTGTTTTGGTTGGGGCAACTGTCACTTGAACTCTCACTCAGTAGTTCACCCAAAGCAATATGCAAAATTTATGGATCTTGCAATATTTTTTTAAAAGTTTAATATAGTCATGTGTTGCTTCATGACAGAGAGATGATCTAAGGAAATGTATTGTTAGGCAATTTCATAGTTGTGCAAACACAGAGTGTACTTACACAAACCTAGAAGGTATAGCCTGTTACACACCTCAGCTATATGATGCAGCCTATTGCTCCTAGGCTACAAACTGTACATCATGTTACTGTACTGAATACAGGTAATTATGAGACAGTGGTAGGTATTTGCTTAGCTAAACATATCTAAAGAGAGAAAATGTACAGTAAAAATACAGTGTTAAATCTTTTGAGATCACCATCACAATATGTGATCTGTCATTGACAAATACATCATGATGTAGTACACGATTGTATATCTTAAGTGTAAATTATTTGATTTCATCTGGTAGCATATCTACAAGTATAATGTATCTGCAGCTAAAAGGCCAATCTCCCAATTTACTTTTTTATTTTTAGATCACATCATTTTTACTTTCAAATTTTTACTCTCAAATTATATCCTTCTCACTTTGTTCCTGTAGCCCTTTTCAGAGGGGAACATTAAGAGAATAGATAATTATTCATAGGAGTATATTAATATTTACTCTCCTATCTTTTACCAATGAAGAACTTGAGGTCCAGGGATATATGACAACTGACAATGTTGTCTACCTGGTTAGCGGCAGAACCAGTGTTGTAGCTGCGGTCTCTCTGAATCCACTGCTCTCTATACCATTATTTAAATTTGGACATAAATTTGATTGTTTACAGATAAGTGCAAATAGTCATGGCTTACAGAAATATACAAAAAACTCCATGCCCAAACAGTAAGTTTAAAATGACTTGTGGAAGTATTAGGACTCGTGAGTTTGAGTGTATGTCTTTGTGTGGGCTCAATGTCACAAGAACCACCCCAGCCATTCATGTCTAAGGTTGTCTGTGACCCTAGTCCATCCCTAGGGAGCCTTTAGCCTTCCCACATTCTCTTCTGCATCCCCAGTACTTCATCGTCCCACGATTAACCTTTGGTTTCCTGCTCTGGTGTCACATCCATCGTCTATACTTCACAGTGTTTGTTGACAAAGTTGGGAACCTCATCTCCTCCCCCAACCTGGGAGTCTCTTTACTACCCTTCTTGATCTTTCCCAAAGTTAAAACGACTCTTCCTCTCTTACGCAGAGCTTTCCCTCGGCCTTTGTCTCCAACTTGCAGGTGCGGACCCACCTGGGAGCTTAGTGGTACAACAGCATTTGTACCCTCCTTACTTGCTTCTAGGGTTAAGGATGGGGAAGGAAGCGTGTTTTTCCATCTGATAGAAGCTAGTGAAAAGTTCTGTCCTTACCTCCACTACTCATTCCTGGAAACAGCAGAATATGACATCATTCTCTGTTAGTTATAAAGAAAACACCCGATAACCACTGACTTTCAGTGAGCACTCGCTGTGCACCACATCCTCTGCCCTCTGTCCGTTTCCAAGCATCGTCCCATCTCGTGTAAGCCCCACGAGAATCATCTAAGATAGATGCTGTCATTATCCTCATTTATGGGGGAGGAAACTACACCATAGAAGATTAAGCAAAACTTTCCTGAGTGTAAAATAGCTTTTTTTTTTTTTTATAACCCCTTAAACTACCATTTATTATGAACCATTTACTAAGACTTTGTCACTATTGTCGTCCACACATGAGCCCGTGAGCTCACATTTCCCAACCCCCCCCCCAGGGGAGTGAGTTGACCTGAGTGTTCACTAGTAGTAGCTAGCAGTAGTTGGTGATGGCCAAGCTCTGTATGTGACAGGCACTAGGACCAACACTTAGAGATGTTATCTCACGTAATACTCAGAACATAACCAAAGATGTGGACAATGTTTTTATCACAATTTTAGTAGAAGAGGATACTGGAACGTACAGAAGTTAAGTGCTTGTCGGATGACCACACTCTAGCTAAGAAGTGGCAGAGTCAGGGGAGGAAGGGCTCTGACTACAGGTCTGTTCTAGTAACTGCTACAACCTAACCAGCACCACCCAAGACTCGGTAGCTTATGAAGATTCGCCACTGAGGATGCACATTTTTAAGGTGAGGTCAGAGTGCAAGGAAGTTTCCCTGGTCCGTCTTTTTTTTTTTTTTTTTAGACAATGTCTTACTGTGTTGCCTGGGCTAGAGTGCCGTGGCGTCAGCCTAGCTCACAGCAACCTCAAACTCCCTGGGCCTTAAGTGGCCTGACAGGATGCCTGCCTATGTACTCTACCTACCTCTTCGGATTCTAAAGACTATCAGGAGAGAAAACAAGAAAGTCACAAAAGTCTCAGTGTCTTATAAAATATCCTAGCAAAATATTTTTATGTCAACACATAAACTACTTGTATTTATGGCTTCATTTTGTTATTTTTTTGTGTGATATTTGTATCTGGAGTTTACAAAGAAATTATACCAAACCCTGATGTGAATCCCAAAGGAAAGCCATGTTTCTTCTCTAATGTTCTGAAATGTCAGGAAATCATTTAGAGAGTAAGCGTCTTGGTGGCTGGTTCTAATTTGCACTGTTGTTTGATAATGTGCACATTGGAGATCAATTATCTGAAGATCTCCTTGGGGCTAGAAGGTCAGCTTTGGTGAATTAGCCTGATACCTCATTAAAGATGTGCCAATTCTTTTTCCCTTGCATTGTGTAGAGTGTGTTCTCTAAGTGGAGTGGCAAAATGTGCATGAGGCTGGAAATTTAGCAAATTAGTCTAATGAGGACTATTGTATTTATTTGGGGGCTTCTGTTTGATTAAAAGAGGATTTTGCCATACAGCTTATTTGAGTTCAGCTAAGGTTATCCATAGCATCTACTAATTGCTTCCTGTGAAAGAGCCAGTACCCCGGCAGTCGCACCAATCTGCTCTTGGTGGATTTTTCTCTTCTTTAATATAAAGCATCTTAACTGAGAGAGTTTTAAACTCCAGTGTTTGAAGGATGAATTGATGTTGATTTTCTGCAAAGGAAAATAATAGATAGGCTTAGAGAAAGGAAAAGGAAACAAATCTCACTGTAGAGATAATGTGGAAAGAATAATAAGCAGCTGTAAGGAAGACACCGTCTATGAGTAGAGCCTATTTATTAGTGCTTGCGTTACAGGGAAAATGCCTAAAACGTGTACAAGTTAAAATCTAACAAAAAACATAGTGAAGCAAGCTCTCCAATAGTTTGGCATTGGAAAGGAAAGAAAATAAGCCTATTCTTAAAAGAAAATCAAATTACCTGGGCAGGCCTCTAATAAAAAATATATAAGAGAAGAACGCATTTTATGGTGATTATTACAAATGCTATATTTTGTAAGTAATAGCAGGATAGTTGATTCTGTTTCAGTTCTTTGTCCTCTTTTGATTTCTTTGCTTCTCGTTTATTTTTTCCATTTCTATGATTATTTCTCTCGGTTTCAATCTCTAGCTCTTTCTGCTCTTCAATTTGTAGTTCTGTGGGGTAATGGAAGGCAGGTGCTGCAGTGACAGTGGCCCATTGCTTATCACACTCTAATAGATTGTATTCTCTTTGATCTCTACTAGAGAGTTTTGTGCAGGTGTTTGGGAGGAGAGAGCAAAAAAAAAAAAAAAGGATGTTTTGTTTTTTTTTTTCCCTGACACTTTGGCATCACAGAAAAGAATCACGATTTTACAAAGATAGTAGCAATTCGGGACAGATGAGTATATACCTAACAATAGTGAACGTATTAAAATCCAGTCATTTGGTTTGTGTTTTTGTTTTTATTATTTGTAGACTCAGCATAGCAACCATGAAGACAAAATTATTCTTCAAGCCTTATGATTGAGTTAGACAAAAAATGTTTTAATCAGTCCTAGCTTTTAAATGAGAACATTCAAGAAAGAGGTTATGGAAGAAAACATGAATTATAGTAGGGAAAATATATAATTGAAGAAAACTTTCAGGGTGGTGTGATTACACTTTATTTGAAAGGTAGAAATTTTAAAAATCAATTAGTAAAATAGGCAAGTATTTCTGAAAACTGTGTGCTTCAAGTATCTACTCATTGTGTATTTGCATAATGTAAGCTCCCAAGAGCAGGAAGGGCATCTGTGATACGCTGATCTATCTCCAGATTTACAGTTTGCTGATGAAGGAGTGGATGTGTGTTTCACAGGGGAAAATCGTGGCTGTGCTTGCTATTCAGACACGTCACAGAGACACACCACTGACGGTAGTGCGAATATAACATGATCGTTTTGTAGGGGTTGGGGGCGGGATTTAAAAATCAATAAATTAATACAGTACACACACTATCCTTGACTCTCGTCCCTCATTCTGTGTCAGGCTCAGAGGATCTGTATGCCCCATGGCCACAAGCTTGGAGAAGGGTCTGTTCCCCATGACCATCTATGTATTTATTGGGAATGAGGGCAGGGGCTAGCCCTGTGGCTATGAAACAACAAGAGCTCCGTGACTGAGGAGGTGAAGAAGGGCCTTATCGGAGATGAAAGGGGGGCACTCGGGAAAATAGTGACTGCGTAAGTTTCTTTAACAACTCGATGGAGATATATTCACACCATACAGTTGACCTATTGAAAGGGTACAATTCAATGGCTTTTAGTGTATTCATGGAGTTGTGTGTCTTTGAGCTGAATCATGTCTGTGGAGTTAGATCTCAGCTAATTGACCGTGTGTGTGTGTGTGTGTGTGTGTGTGTGTGTGTGTGTGAGAGAGAGACAGAGAGGGAGAGAGAAAATGTGTGTATGTGCACATTAGTGTGTGGTGGGGGAAGGGACCCAAGCCACCGGGACATCTGGATCTGTCCCTGTTCAGTAGTGTTGGAAACATCCTTACCAAATCGACACATTTTTCCTGTGAGCTCTCTGAACCGTATTTTATTTGAAGATACTGCCTGAAATTTCCTGTTAAGCTATGGGAAAAGTGACATATGTCACCGTTACATGTGACAAATGAGTTATGATGTGAAAACTTTCAGTGAAAAGGTTTTCAACATTAAATTCACATTAATGATGTACAGCTTTTTTTTTTTTTTATTCACGACTTACAAAAATGCCTCGCCACACTTAAGTAAAAAAAAGCCTCGCCCATTCTTGTGAACGTAAAAACAGAGCTGTTTAAAAGCCTGGCAACATGAGGCCTAGAGAAATCCTCCTTTTAGAAAATAACATAATGGCATGTTCCAGAAGGGAGCTCAAATGCCGTTACTGTCTATTGGTGTGCTTAAATGCCATAGCAGTATGCTATATGTGTGTATGCATGCTTGTGTGTAAACATACACATATGTATTTATGTGCATATATTTAAAACGATCACATTTAATTATTTATGTTGTTCAGAGGGATCACAAATATAAATAATACAATGTATTAACAGTAATATATAACGTACATATAAATGCATATGATATATAACACACACTATATATAAAACTATATAAAATACATGTAGATAGTAATAGAATACATATATTTTGCAAATTATAATTGAGATTGCTAGTTCATTCCTAAATATTTTTTTCTGTAAGTTCTATTAGGTTTTCTGGCATAAGTAATACTGTGGATTCTGATTAAAGCAATTATTATCATCCACATTAAATAGACTTATCTGACCAGTTTGTAATTCCGTGGAGTCCTAAGCCACCAGATACACCGAGATGTGCCTCCCGACCAGGAAAATCACATGCAGGAGACACTGCTCTTGTGTGGCCTGCAGCCAGTGCACCAGAAAGAAGGGTCGCGACGCGAGTCTGCTGGAGGGGCAGTGCTTGGTGACGGAGGAAGAACAAAATGAAATAGAATCCGAGCCAGTCTGACACAGGACAAATCCAAGCGCGAACCCTGGGGCATGCCAGAGAGAGACGGCGTGCAATTATTCTTCAGCCAAAGGGGTTCCGAGGCCGGGCATGGTGTCAACGGCCGCAGGAGGATGGGGACTCTCTGACATATGTCCACGCCTTATCAGAGGCCCTGCAGAGGGCAGGGTCTGCGGTGTGAAGGAGGAAAGGCGTAACCCCAGGCAGGCAAGTCCCAGCCACAGTTGCTAGGGCCAGAGCAGGGAGAAACAGAGTTGTTGCAGCGTCCCAGCCCAGACTCAGTTCCTGCCCTGTTCTATAGCAACGCTTAAAGGGCCCCGTCTGGACTTGACACTGGGCTCCTTTCCTTACCCCAGTTTCAGTACAGAAATGCCCAGAAAATCTAAACACGGTGCCCTTCTGTTTAAAAAAAAAAAAATCTTGCTCCTTGGCATACATTAAAAGAAAAAAATAACAGTCTCCATAAGAAACAGTCTCCATAAGATTATGTTAAAGGCAAATAATTAAAAACATAATAATATAATACTGAAACATTTTTCTCTTGTCTGTTTCTTGGTTGTTTGTTTTCTTTTTCCCCAGCATATTGTGGGGGTACAAATGTTAATGTTACATATATTGCCCTTGATCCCCCTCCCTTAGTTATTATTAGACATTAAAAAAAAAAAAACTTATGAAACATAAATTGCTTAATCTTGGGCCAAAATGTAGACAAAAAGATGTAAAATTCTGCCGTATTCCTTCGTAAGTGATGGAAAGGAGAAACCACTGGGAAGTAATGCAGGTTGGGGTAGGGGTTCAATGTGGTGGCTGCAAAAAGAAAAACAATAAGGACTGACTTGGGAAACAACTTGGTAAAGAATATCCAGGGCAGGAACCCAATTTTGATTTTCTTGATCCCAACAGTTAGAAGCAATTATTTTCTCCTGTAGGCTTTCCTATCTCTTCACTTATCCCTTTGATTAGAATTTCCTTTTAATGTTTTACTCTACTAATACATATGCATCCTAAGAATGATTCTCATGTAAAAAGGAAAAAGAGTTTTATATTTATACATCCCAGCTACACAGCAGCATGGCCTAAGTACTCAATAAATAATGGATTTATGAAGATTGAAGTGCAGCTTTGGCTCTTATCACTTTCTAGCTACCAACCTTTCCAAATCATTACCCAATCCACCATGACCTTTACCTTACCAGAGTCTGAATTTTGGCGGTAGATGTTTCCACAGAGATGACCTAGAGCCAGTAACTGACACTGCACAGTCAAAGAAATCTACATCACAGAATGGATAAATCTTTCTTATAAAATACCTTCTTATGTCTCCACTTCAGGAATATTATGCACACAGGTGTAAAGGATTTACATACAACGCTAGGGTACCTTTTTATAGGTAGATTGTGTATTCTAAACAAATTATTCTCAAGTGATCCTTTGGAAAAACTCTGTCTTTACTTTTCTATGTCCTAAGGACATATATTATAGGGGGATGGAGAGACACAAATATTTTTCCAATGAAAAAGAACTGAACTCTTCTCAACTTTATAAGAAAATTACTTTATAGTTATGATCAGGATAAAATAATAAGATACATAGCTAGGGGAAATTTTTTAATTAGGAAATTCTTTTCCTAGAATGAGAAAAAGCTAAAACCTAGATTTTTATCTGATGAGTAAAATTTTCATCATGCAATGCTGCTTTAAATATTTTAAAAAGAAATTTACTACTCTGTCTAATATTTCCTGAAATAAACTTACCTCGTGAAGATTGTGACTCTAAAGACCTAATACATTTATGATAAAACTTCTTTTGGCCTAGAAGGAATTCTCAGATATTTTGGAAGCAATGGAAGATTAATTTGAAAGTGTTTTCCCCCATTGTATAATGCATGTTTATAACGTACAAAGTGAAAACCAAAATCATATTTTGAATCTTTAAGACCTGACATAGCAAAAAGCTAATTTGCTTTGAGGCTCTTTGATGCATTTAATTTAATTTATTGGAAGCAAATTCATGTGAAATGATAAAATTATTATTAAAATGGAAATGTAAGAAAAGGAATGAATCAAATCAATGGGGTGGGGGGGTGGCTGATTACTGCCGTTCACAGGATAATTCCCAATTTAATCATATAAAATCTAATTGTTAGCAGACAAATGATGGAAAATATTGTTCTTTGTAACAGAGAGAGAGTGAAAATGACACAGAAAAAAAAACAGAATTTCAGTAGCATAAATTAAAGAGTAAACCGATAATGGAAACAAAATTGGACTTCTTAAGGAAAATACTGCCTCTTTGCATTCTCAAATGAAAACTTGTTAAATGAGTATTCTGTGGTTTTAGAGAACTAATTGTAGTTGGAAAATAATTTATATTCAACCCAATTATATATCATCAAGATACTGTGCTGTTTATCTCCTAGCTGATATGGTTAACTTGAATACCTGGAGCAATGGTAGAGTCAAGTTTTATTAAACAGTGACAATCCCTATTAAAATGTTAATAAACATTCTCTACCTTATACATTGAGATATGTATATATATATATTATTTTACTGAGTGTGATGAATGGGTAAAGTAGTAGAACTTATGATATATCTGACTACTTACATGATGTATGCCACAGGATTAATTTCATTTAGCTACTTATTGCCATAATTTCAAACTTCAGTGAAATGAATACATAAATTCTTCATGGCTTTTATATTTTTGTAATCTTTTTCCTATGGAAATTCCAAAATAAATGAAAGACAGTGGGAATTATTCTGAATATTGTACATTATTTAGTATGAATAACCATTCTTATTAAGTAGACTCGTTTAAAATGTTTTCAAAAATCTACATTTTCTTAGGAGCAAAAGAGTCCTTTAATTCTGCTTATTTATGTCTACCCTTAATGATGCTATTTTAATCTAGACTTCCATAATCTTTCTTCTGTACTATGATAGTAATATTCTAACAGATTTTTCCTCTTCCCCTTTCTTGTCACCTTCCTATTTATTCCTTAAACCACAGCCTTAAAGATCTTAAAAAGAAATATGTTAATACAAAATCTGATTATTCCCCCCCAATCATGTGATGTAAAGTGTACAATGTAAGGTATACTTTTGAATGGAAGAATAAAATGGTGGTAATAAGCAGAGATGCATAATTATAGCTTTTGTCAGTATAGCACGCTGGGTACTATGAAGGTTCCTTGCATTAGAAAATCACCAGGACCAGTGGCCTGTGCCTCTATCTCAGCTACTTGGGAGTCAGAGGCAGGCTGATCACTAGTGTCCAGGGGTTTGAGGCTATAGGGTGCAGTGAGCACACTGTGAATAGCCACTGACTCCATCTCTTAAAAAAAAAAAAAAAAAAAAAAAAAAAAAAACTAGATCTCTATAAAACAGACTGCCATGCTGTTGTTGAGATAATACATGACTGAGTTCACAGGAAACTAAGACTCCAAGCTCTCTTACTTCATTCCCTGAGATCCATGATACAGAGGGGGCGGTGAGTGGAAAACTGAAAAATTAAAGTGTTTGGAAAGAAAATGAGTTAGAGGACAATATTAAAAAAATCAGAAAGCTCAAGAAATGGATGCATTTTTATTCAGAATTTATACACAACTTTGAAGGAAGAAAAGAGAAAAAAAAAAAAAACATGAGCAAAATTTTAACAGGTGTCAATCGGGAAAGGGCACAAGAATGGTCTGTAAACATAGGAAATGACATTCAACCTCCTTAGCAATTAGGAAAATGTAAGTAAAGTTCACAAGATGCCAGTTCACATGACAGGATTGACCCAGGGCTTATGGATTATATGAATTCAGAGAGACGTATATACTCTACTGTGGAGAGTGTAAACACCACCACCTCTGGCCCCTTTGGGGCTGTGGGTGAGTTTTCCTACCTTGGGACCTCGATCTCCTCATGGGTTTGGAAAGTGGGGGCATCGGCCTTTGTGTAAACTGGTGTGGCTGCTTTGGGAAACAATTTGGTCTTCCAAAGTTTAACATTGACTTACTCTACAACTCAGAAATTTCACATTTTATGAAGTTCTTCCCAGTGTTTTTTTTTTTTTTTTTTCCATGCCATGACATAGAAAATGATACTACAGAACACACCAAGATAATAGATAAGAGCTCCTCGGTGGAAGCAGCCTATGGCCTTCCCTTGCTGCAGTCACTCTCCTCATTAGAAACTGACTGTAAAGCCAATAGACTCGTTCATCTGGGCATAGATTGCAATGATGAGGTCGTGTGCCACAAACGCTGACTGTTATTTTGAGAATTGTGTGATTTAACTCAAGTGATTGGCTTTTCACCATAAAATATCTTTCGGCATCACTAAGTAGTGATTTTGAACTCACTTGGATTCAGACACTGTGCATAGGCTGGAAGGGCATATATTGTGACAGGTTGGTTGTCCTCATTTGAAAAAAAAAAAGCAGTAATGAGAGGAAGGGAAGTAATGAAAAGCATATGAAGGAAGATGCTCAAAGGGGAAAACAGATGTGAAAATTAGAAATAAGGATAAACAATGATGAAGGAAATTCCTGAAGTGCTATTAAAATGAGGACAAGAAAGAAGAAAGATTTAAATTCAATTACAAAGGAGGAACCCTATTTTAAAGCAATCTAAATTACTTTTTGTTAGTTAATGTTAGGGTTGGCAATGTATTCCTAATATATTGCAAAGTAACTCTAACCAGAAACATTTTCTGGAGAAAATAGATTCAAGCAAGGATACAGAGCTTTTGGGAAACAGACCTAAGACCATTGACTCTCTGATTACCTCATTGTGGGCTATTTGTGATGTGGGCACATTAATAGACTGATGTCAAGACTTAATTAATATGTGAATTTTTTCTGAAATTTAGAACAAAAGATCCTTGACAAGTATTATCTGTGGGATTTCAAGACATTTGACTTCACTAAAAATTTTTACAGTTGTGACCTCTTTAAACATCTTTTTACTTCTGGAGATGTGTTTCCGGTTTGGGTGATGGCTAATTACTGAATTTTCCTTAAGAGAAATAGAGGAATATTATAGGCTTCCTTTATATTAAGCAAAGTCATTTAAAATATGTTCAAAATTAAAGAGGTAGTAGGAAATGTGTTTTTGAATGTGTGGGCATATAGATATTTTCAGACCAAAGAAAAAATGACATGAGTCAAAGTGCACAATAACAGTGAAATAAAGTAATACCCATATATTGTAATAACTTAGGAAGTATTGGACATTATCTTGAAAGTTTATTTATGGAAAGAGATGAGCAGGGTTTTACTGATCAGTCTATTTCTATTGGATGTTGTACTTTTGTACAAAAAGAAGAAAGGGATTATACTTAATTAGCTTTAAAGACTTAGCTGGGACGAAGAAAGAGGGATGGTCTCCCCGTTGTGTCACTGTTTTACCACCATCCAGAGACTGAGGACTCTTTTCTAGAAACAGTATGACTAAAAAAACAGTCATCACCATTTGGTTGGCAGGACTTCCATGTTCATGGGCTGGTTTTCTAAACACAGCAAAAGTTGCAAAACATACAATGATTTCATAAAGCTAGGAACTCATGTGACTACAGATGAAAGGAAGATTAATATTGGGAGGTTGTCAGCTCATGTTCTTTTTTTTTTTTTTTTTTTTCCTCGCTTAGTAATCCGCTTCTGTTTTTGGTCCACGCTAAACTTTCCTTAACTCCTCAAGTCATCAAGAAAGTATTCTTGTGTAGTTATTAACTCTTGATTTCAGATAAGCTAACAATTGCACAGCTCTCTTTTTGGCTCTTACTTTGTAATCATAGTAGTTCAATTTCCATTATCAATATTTACAAAGCACTTGCTGTGTGTAAGATATATTTTTAGATATCTAAAAATGTAATAGTGAACTCACTGCCCTCATGAAACTTACCATATAGCATTTTGTATAAATAATATACAGAGTATTTATGGTTAATAAAAATATAGCCTTTTTTAAATACTAATGGTTACCAACACTTGTAAAGTACTCTTTAAAAAATTCACTAAATCCCAAAGTATCTTTTGAAAAAAGAATACTACATTTTAAAATTAGACTAGATTAGTCAACAGTTGAATGCTATTGCAATGATCAATGACAAGGAAAAAAAAATTACAATTCAAAACACTTGAGAAGTTTTCTTGAATACCCATATAATTGTAATAACTTAGGAAGTATTGGACATTATCTTGAAAGTTTATTTATGGAAAGAGATGAGCAGGGTTTTACTGATCATTTAGCCCTTAAATACATTTTGAGTTTAAAGGAAACATCTTACTAAAAAAGAAAGAAACAGAAGAGAAGGAAGAACCAAGGAAAAGGATTTGCTAAGATCACATAACCGACTAGTGGCAGAGGTAGAAATCACATCTCTGGACTGGACTCTACCTAGTGTTCTTCTACTGCACTCTTGGGAGTTTGTTGTTCCCACTGACTGCTTGGTAAGTAATTAGGGTCTCAGAGCAATTCCTCATATATTTAAAAAAAAATCCCTGCACATATTCTGTAGGAACCAGGCTTGGACTGCAAAGCTGAGGCACAGAGGCAGCTCTTTTTTTTTCCCCCCCTGATTTGGCCTTTTACGCATGTATGTGGGTAGGATGCTAATAACAATAATGGACGTGATGTCCTTGCACGTAAACATTTGGATACTCACGGTATGAGATGTGTTGTCAGCACAGGGGATAAAATAACGGTGTAAAGATTTACTGTCAGGGAGCTGGGCCATCTCAGCAGGATGGCAGCTGGAAACAGATAGATGTCCTGGCATGCTTAGGTCACCTGTGTTTATACTGATGAATGTGTGTGGTTTCCCTCGCCTGCATCATTACATTGAGTTGTGTGGTTTTTGTAGCACTTGCAACTCACCCTAGGATGTATCTTTCTAGTGAGAGGCAAGTAGCCTCATATCTTGGCTTCCCAGAAATAGATGATATAATCCACTTGAAAGCAATTTGCAGCTAGATAAAATGACATAAATATCAAGGATTAAGAATAATATTATTTATATCACTAATACCCAGAATTAGTCAAAAACAAATATTTAGAGTTGCATAATTTGTGGTTTAAGAAATTTGCTGAATTTAGTCCTATATTGATAGGTTATACAAGTTAATATTTGTGTTGTGGCTTTTTAATGTACCATTTTCTTGAATGAAATTATTGTGGTAGGATATTATAAGAAATAATGTATTTGGCTTATAGTAGAAAGGTTTTCTTAGGGTCTTTTTGTACTTTTCTGAGAGTTTTAATTACAAATCATTTTTTTTGAGTTCAAAAGCAAGTTTGTCATGAAATCATATGACTACTAGGAATTTGGATGAATTTGGATGAAAATCCAAATTGCATGTATAGGTATTTTAGTTGGAAAATTAAGTGGCTCTATAAGACTAATTACTCTTTTTAAGTCTCTTAGAAAAGTTAAATACCCTTTTACATAACAGACAAATTCATAAAAAATCTATAATATCTTCCAATATAGTATGTTGTCTTGTATGCCATTGTAAATACATGTGACTAGTTTATACCAAGCATATTCAAGTTTTAAGTCCAAAATACATGATAGGAACACAATTTTATACATGACAGGAACTCAATTTTCTTTAAATACTCAGTTTTTAAAAGATACATTGATTTCAATATCACTGGCACTACCTAAAATCATGCTTTGTTTTGCTTTGTCTACAAATATATTCTTTCGAAAATCACACACAATTTTTTTTAATTCTAACGTATACTTTATTTTTGGAAGCAAATGCCTGTTATAATTCATATTTGTGAATATAGTAAATAATGGATCATTCTGCATATTGCATTTTTAAATCAAACAGGAATAATCTAATACAATAGGTGTCTCTGACAAACATTCATTGGAAAGTGTATCACTGATTTTTTTGCTTTATATATTATTAAGCCTTATTTAAAGATACCTATGGAAACTATCTCTTATGAAATTATAGATACTTATAAAATAGTCCTCATAAGATCAGTATTCTGTGATGTCTTCTTAAATAAATTTTAATGTGAAGATAGTTTGTGTTAATTTTCCTTGCGTGTCTTCTCTGAGTCTCTCTCTAGAAATAGGGGGAAAATGTGCTAGGTTTTGTTTGGGTGGTTTCCATTGAAGCTTAGCAAGGTCATGCTTTTGTATTGTCTATTATCAGACATAATTTCTCAAAAACAGATGGCAAACAGGCACTGTTAGAAAATTTGTAATTTACTGTCCTGTGCTACAGACAAACCGCTGAGTAAAACTGCAACCCCGTTAAACACTAAAACAACCTTCAATCATTCTGACTCATTCTGCATGTTTCAACCTTTATGGTCTCCTGGCTGAAGGCCAAATTTCATCTTACTGCCCCTTCCTCTCCATCTGCCAAGTCTTTGCCCACACACTTGCTCTGCATTCCAAGCGGTTTTACCTGGCAAAGGGACTAAGCAGAGCTGTCTCCCATCTTCATTACTATTCATTTTATCTTTCAAATCACTGAATCATGAAAATTAGATGTAACAAAAAAGAAAAGTAATCGGGTATATTAAAAAAAAAAAAAGACACAACTTAAAACAATGTACTTGACTCTCTGAAACTGCTCAGTGTTAGAAATTGTCATTGATCCACAGCAAATTCAGCAAACAAAAATGAGGCGATTTACTTCCACATTTTACTAAATGGCCACTTGTTAAGGGTAAGATTTTATCTTTCTCCAGGCTGGACAACTCTGTTGATTTTCCTGAGCTCATGAGGGGCAGTGGTTTAACAGGTGTGCCATGGTGAGGAAGAAAACACAAAAGCAGCTGCCGTTAGGGAATTCAGTAGATTTTGCCAGCAGCTTACTTAGCAGATTGCTTCTGTAAGTCAATGACTAAGATACGTCAACTTTGACAAAATATTTTTGAAATATTTTCTTTGATTTCTGTCTTCAAAAGGCAAATTATAAACACTTTAATTAATATTTACTACTAGATTGATTGCTTGAGACATGGAATTAAGACAGAAAATAAAAGTAAGATGGTTCATTATGTCAATCTCCTATTCAAAAACTTTAGCAATTTCCCATATCCTTTAGACAAAACACTTTTAGGGGGAGCATTGCAGGCCCAATACCTCTCTTTTGTTCTCCTATCTTATTGCAACTTTGGCTTATATAGTATCACTTTGCTGTAAATAAATTGAGCTACCCACCGAGATAGGCAAGTATTTCCTCGTCTCTTTGTGTGTGTATCTAATTATGTATATACTTCACAACTACACTGATCTCCACATCCTCTCTTGGAAGGCTTGACTTCTAACAAAAAACTTTTGTCAATTATTCCACCAAGAAGTGGCATGTTCTTTTCTTGAACTCTAATCCTCTTTATCACTCTCATGGCATTCCATCCTACATCTCGGGCATTGCTTCCTATGTTTCCATTGTGGCCTTGTATTGATATTTAAAGTTTGCTTTGTGTATTGAACTCAGCATGCGAGTCAATTCATAGGTTTCCAACTAGTTTATGAACTTTATGAGAGAAGAGGACTGGGTTTTTTGTGCTTTCCTTCTTCAGTCACCTGGTGTAGAATGTTGTCACTAGAGTAACCGCTTCATAAGCAATAGTTTTCTAGATTGTTCTGGTATTTCTCCAACCACTTTCTCTCTTTACCTTTCTGTTTCAGTCTTTCTGTGTCTCTCTTTCTTTCTAACCCCCTTCCTTTTATGTGAATACCAACTTTAGGATATCTCTTAGATTGTGACCCTCTTAACATTGAATACTCACTGTGTTCTCTGAATTACTATTTGCCATAATAACATTTGTTGTTTTGTGTTTCGGACTTTGTTCCTCAGTTCTGGTTTGCAGACCTCCAGTCTTGTCGATAATACCATGTAAATGTAATATTCTGCCAAAAAAGATACTCGCATTCACTTCCATGGGCCATATTGTCTTCATTGTCAAGAAGAGTCTATTTTTAAAAGAAGTTATTTTTTTAAAATAAACATTTTTAGACTGCAAAATATCTAGTAATTTCAATTTTACTAAGCATCAACAACAGCAATAACAAATGCAGCAACTATAATTCTTCTCTTTTTGACAAAATTAACCCATCATTTAAAAAAATCAACCATGCCAAATCCTAAAAATTTAATTTCAGCCTATGAAATATAAATTCAAGCATTTATATATAAACATGTACAATAAATATATTTAAAATATATTTTTTTTAATTTCTAAACTGTTGACTGGTGAGAGGTTTAAAACATCAGGGTAGGAGGGTCATAAACTTGAGAGTAATATTAGGACCCATAACTTAATGGCTTGGAATGAAGCTAGTTTTGCAAACATTGCATAGTGTGCTCTGCATTGAGTTTTCCTATTCAACATTCTATCAATATCTTGAATGAAGGTCAGAATGGCAGCTTATTATATTTATGGCTGGTAAAAATAAAATAATAACTAAAATTATCTTGAGAGTTTGGAATTCTGAGCTGATGTATGTATTGGTGTTTGAATGGAATTTTAGTATGAGTTTTACATGTTATGTGATTTTTGCAAAAAGCAAATACAATCAAAGTTTGCATTAATGGAACGAGAGTATTCAGATTAAAGGAATATTAGCTCCTTTTATTTGGAGTCTGCTACTATTTGACCATATCTGGGATCTTTTGTTTATTTCTACATTGGCATCTTGAGAACTGCACAAGTAGAAGACAATGGTGGGAGGACAATGATCAGAAAGATTAAATATTTGCAATTGATGCTTTATGAGAAACACTGAGTAAATGGGGAGTGTGTAGCCTAAAGATGAAAAGGCTAAAGGGAAACATAATGCAAACTGGTAAGAAATCTTCCTACCTAACATTTATGAGTCAATTGTTACGTATGATTCTCATGACTGATCTAGTGATGAGGTAAGATGTGGGTGCAGAAAACTACACCACAGTGCAGAATGAGAAAAGTGTAACGGTAGTTTATGCATCAGTGTACACTCAGGAAAACAAATGTCTCTAGGGACTACAGGCAGAGGAGATGTGATTAGGGAAAGAGGAAAAAGGTGGTGTTAGGCAGAAATCAGGATGGATATTGCTGTAGTCCTTGGACTAGAGCCTAGAACCTAAAACTCACTGCAGCCTCCAAGCAGAAGCCACCTCCCTTGCAGCTGATAGAGATAACAGAGCTGCTGATGCTGCAGGAATCTGTGTTTCATGCTGGTACTTCCAGTAGCTGCTGCCAGAAATCCAGTGCCTGTTTCTTCTCTGGTCTTCAATTTTACCTCCAAATTTGACTAAATGCAGTTGGCTACACAGTCTTAGAGATTTCAATTTTCTGATTCTCAGTGATCTAAGAAAAGGGGATCGGGAACATATTATGGGAGGGTAGATATGAAACTTAAAAACATGTAAAAAGAAAAAGTAGATGAATTAATATACAAAACATAAAAGGTAACTGGCCGAAGGTATTAAACACATTCAAGATGTTGAGATATGTTGAACTTGGGAGAAAAATGAGTGCATGAGGAGAGGAACCAAACGTTAAAGAGCTGTCTTATCAGCCCTTTTCAGGATTCCGAACTTTTCTTCTAAATATCCATCTGTGCTCCAAATAAGCCTTTGGAGCTCCATGCAAGACGTGGGTGGGGGAAAGCGCTTTCTTCCACGCAGATACTGACACAATGCTGCAGGGCGGCAACCAGCTTGCCAGCGTCACATGTCAGGGGCAGGAGCAGCATCTGCATGTGGGGACAGATTATCTTATTAGCAGACTCCACTCACTGGCAGGGTCACAGTTGTACTATTGGTGATGAAGAGAAGCCTTCTCTTTCAGCTGAACATAACTCTGGTAATTCAGGGTTATGAAGACAATGACTTTTCTTTGTATGCAAAAGAAATAAAGACTTGTTCAATAAGAGACCAAAAAAAAAAAAAAAATAGAAAAAGGGCAAGAGGACAATTCACATTCATTTATGATGCAAAGAAGAAAATGCACTGTTAAAAAAATCTCATAATATCTCATGTTTTGATATCTAAGTAGCAAGCTGGTGGTATCTAGCTCATCCCTTATTGAATCCCTTATAAAACACTTCAGACAAGTGGTTCCCAGCAGGCTCACGTACAATGATAGGAAGCTCAGGATGCCCCCATGCAACCCACTGGAAGACAGGATAGCCATTTAGAAAAATGTGGGTTCAAATCTTCACTATGCTGGTGGGTAGCTGTATGAACTTAAGTATTTTATTATCATCTAGTTAAATTTTAGTGTGAATATCTTTAAGATGGTAAGAAATGTTGCTTAAAACTATTATAATAAAGATATAATATGTTTAACACTATCTCAATAAATGGAAGCTGTTATTCTATCTTTGGGTGTCTCTAATGGTTATACAGATGTTCTTTATATTAAACTAAGTTTAGTTCCTCTGTAACTTTAGCCAGATAATCCTCATTATGGCTTAAGGGCTTCACATGATAAAGGTATTTTATCTTTCACTGACAGTCTTTCACATATTTGAAGATAAGAATGGTAACTTCGTTCATTGTTTCTTTAGTAGACTAAACATACCCATTCCTCTGTTCTTTTCTCCCATCCCGTGGCTCTTAGCCATCTCGCCATGCTGAGGACTGAGGCAGGGAGTGTAAAAAGGATTGTGATTAAGTGGTTGAAACACAGAGATAAGAATGGGAAATGGAGGGTAAAAGAAGTATTGGAACATCCCCAGTTTTGATTTTTGAACTGAAAGATTCAGCAGCTCTGATGGGCTTACTGATATTCACACAGTGCTGAGGTTGGCATTTTTCCAGAGGCACTAAGCTGTAATTCCACTCACAGTTGTGGATTTTCAGAAAGGTTTCTCCTGAAAACACACTCTCCTTTTTGGATTTCTTCCTGAAAATCATGTATCTAGTTTTTGACCATTTTAGCTCAAATATCTATAGACAACCCTGGGTTTAACCATACATGAGCTAATTTTAAACATCTATACTCAAATGCTTTCTTTACATTTTTTTTTAAGTGAGGTTCCTTAAATTATACTTGAATGTGTTAAAATCCTCCCGTTTCAGACTTATGCTTCTATGAATTTTGGCAAAGGTATGCAGTCTTGTAACCAGTGCTCTCAATAGGTTCCTCAGACCCCTTTGTAATCAATATTTTCTCCCAGTCCCCAGCCCCTGATAACCACTGATTTGTTTTCTGTCTCTATAATTTGCCCTTTTCTGCAATGTCATGTAAATATAATGACACAGTTTGTAACCATTTGATATTTGTTTCATTCAGTTGATATAATGCTTTTGAGATTCATAGTTGCCTACCATGTATCACTTTGTTCCTTTTTGTGCTGAGAATTATTTCATTGTACCACTATATATATATACCCCCCCCCACACACACACACACACTACAATTTGTTTATACATTGACTAGGTGGTGGACATTTGAGTTTTTTCTTGGTTTTGTCTATCTTGAATAAAGCTGCTATAAGTTTCTATTTACATATTGTGTGAACATATGTCTTTATTACTGTTGGGTAACAACTTAGGAGTGAGATTCCTGGATTGTATGGTAAGTATAATTAATATTTTTGTATGTTTAGCTTTATAAGAAAATAACAAGCTGTGGTTGTACCATTTTGAATTTCTAGCAGAAAAATTATCAAAGTTTTATTTGCTTTGCATTTTTGTCAGCAGTTGATATTGTCTTTCTAAAAATGTATATAGCCATTTCCATAGGTGTAGTGGTCTTTCATTGTGGTTTTAATTCCCTCATGGTTGATTTATACTGAATATTTTTTCATGTGTATATTTGCTATTCTTTTCTCTTTGATGAAGTTTTTGTTCAAATTTTATGTTGGTTTTATTTAATTACGTTGTTTATTTTCTTATTGAGTTGTGGGAATTCATTACACATGTTTTGCATACCAGTCCTTAATCATATATATGTTTTACAAATATTTTTTTCCCGGTCTATGGTTTGTTTCTTCTCCTTTAACAGTGTCTTTCAAAGAGAATAAGCATTAATTTTTATTTATAAATGTTTTTCCTTAATAGTTTATATTTTTTCTATCTTTGCCTAAATACATATCACAAAGATATCTTTGTGAGAGAAGTTTGTTTTCTTAGAGAAGTTTTCTTAGAGAAGTTCTATAGTCCTATATTTTACATTTAGGTCTGTGATCCATTTTAAGTTGGTTGAGGGTCTTTTTTTTTTTTTTTTTTTTTGCATATGAATATCCAATTGTTACAAAATACTTTGTTGAAAATATTATCTTTTCTCCTTTGAATTGCCTTAGTGTCTTTTTGAAACATCAATTGACCATATATTTGTGGGTCTATACCCAGACTCTCTATTCTATTTCATTGATCTCTATTTATATCCTTTCACAAATATAAAATGGTCTTGATTGTTTATCTTTATAATAAGTACAGGTACTGTGAATCAACTTTCATGGTGTCTCTTAAATTTTCCTCTAGTAGTTTTATACTTTCAGGCCTTACATTTAGTTCTTTGATCCATTTTGAGTTGATTTTTGTATAGGGTAAGAGGAGGGAGGTCTCATTTAATTTTCATATATATGGATTTTCAGGTTTCCCAGCACCATTTATTGAAGAGACTGTCCTTTCCCCAGTGAGTATTCTTAGAACCTTTGTCAAAAATCAGTTGGCTGAAAATATGTACATTAATTTCTGGGTTCTCTATTCTGTTATATTGGTCTGTGTGTCTATTTTTATGTCAGTACCATGCTGTTTTGGTTACTACAGCTTTGCAGCATATTTTAGAGTCTACTAATATGATTCTTCCAGCTTTATTCTTTTTGCTCAGGATTGCTTTGGCTACTCCAGGTCCTTTCTGATTCCATACAAATTTGGAATTTTCTTTGCTATTTCTGTGAAGAATGTCATTAGTATTTTGGTAGGAATCTCACTGAATCTGTAGATTGTTTTGGCCATATGGTTATTTTAACAATATTAATGCTTCTAATTCATGAGCATGGAATATCTTTCTACTTTTTTGGTATACTCTTCAATTTCTTTTATCAGTGTCTTGTAATTTTTCTCATAGGGTTATTTCACCTTCTTGGGTAAAATTATTTCTAGGTATTTTATTTACCTTTGTTGGTAGCTATTTTAAATGGCATTGCCTTCTTGATATATTGTTTAACTAGATCATAGTTCATGTATAGAAATGCTACTGATTTTTGTATGTTGATTTTTGTATCCTGAAACTTTACTGAATTAGTTTATCAGTTCAAGAGTTTTTGGTAGTCTTTAGGTTCACTCAATCTTGGAACAACACCTTTGATAGTAGTTAAGGGTCTAGGTAATACTCAGAGAAGGGGGAAGCCTAAAAAGTATATTTATTAAAATATAACTTTCTGTAGTTATTGAGGAATGATACAAAGGTCATATTATCTTCCCCCATTAGAAATGGATATTTAAAAAAGGTTTGGAAGATTCAATGTACTATATTAAAAATTGTTTCAGCATTTTCCTTTAGATTTTAATACCAGAATTACAACATTTTCCAAAACAACCTGGCAGTCCTGTTCTAATTTCACTACTATTTCATACTCTTTTAGGTAACTCTGAGGGACAAAAGCAATAAACAGAGCTTCTTAGTAGTTCTTTCCTTTGAAAACTTCTGGAGAGCAATCAAGTTTTATAATTTTTAGGAGAACCATATATTCATGTTTAATTCAAAGACAATTCAGTCCACAACAGGTCTTTCAAGTAAATAGACGTAAAGGCCCTCTTGTCTTTCTCTTTTGATTTATTTAATATATGTATTTTTTCCTTGTAGTGTTGTTCTTTAAAAAAAAAAAAAAAGCTTGTATGTTATTTCAGGAAGAACAAGATACTGTTGTAGGCCAAGTATATTTATTCTGAGTAACTAGAAATTCCAGGCCTTTTACTTTTCTCTAGGAAACATATGCTAAGGATATAGGACTAGTTACATGTTACTTAGGCAGTTTTTGTCAAATCTTCTAAAACAGGACTCTGGGAAAAACCCCATCTTTGAATAGCACTTGTGAAAATAGTCACCTGCAGAAGCAACTAAGTGTTGGCATATACTTTGGAGTTTTGCTTGCAACTCCTACCAGCCATTGCCATGGACAATTTTTCTGTATCTGTGAAAAACATAACCAGACATATTCCTAGAATTGAAACTCAGGAGACAAAACAAAACTCTCACTTCTAGGGGTGTGAAGTCTACCACACACACACACACAAAAAAAGTTAAAAACATCCTATACTACTTACAGGTTTACAGACAGATTGTGATTAAAAATATCCTTTCAGTGCTTTATTTCATACAGATACAACCTTTGCCACCAACTTGGTGTGTGAATATAAGCACTCCAATTTAATTTAATCCTCTGAGTGGCCTATGGTCTCATGTGGCCTCACTTATTAACAGAAAACCCGGATGTTCACGTTCATCCCCATCACTCCAATTGCACAAGAAGCCCAGTCCTCACACGATTCACAGCCAAGGAAAGGACTGGGAGTAAGATGGTTCTTCTCACTGTAGTCATAGCTACCATTACTGCACTGGCAACAACTGAGGCCTTGATCTGTCCGCTTGGTGGACTGTATTCCATTCCTAAAATGTAGCCTCACTCAGAGCCAGGAGTTTGGAGAGAAGTCAATCCTACTCCCATAATAAGTTTAATTACATAGTTTCCACCCCTGCACTCCAATAGTGGCAACACTTAGGACTCAGCATTCCCAGTTTGCAAACACAACCAATTTCCAAGGTGCCAGCCAGCTCCTCAAATGTGCGACCAGAAAAAGTTATCTAAGAGATACAAAACTACTAACGCTTCTTTCCACAGAAGTCCTCTTTGGACTAAGTAGACGTTTTTCTTAAACCTTCAAAATACAAAGTAAGTGATTACACTCTCCTTTCTCTAGATGATAAAGTTTATCGGTCTGCCTTTGTACTGGAGGCGCCTTAAGTGACAATGGGGATTTTTCAAGACCCCTCAATTTTATGTAAAGGTGTGTATTTAGGAGAAGAATGAATAGATAAGCTACTTTTAGTTTCTGGTGTTGCTGTCATACTCTTCCTTTAAACCAGAGGCCCTCAAACTTTTAAACAGGGGGCCAGTTCACTGTCCCTCAGACCATTGGAGGGCTGGACTATAGTTAAAAAAAAAAAAAAACTATCAACAAATTCCTATGCACACTGCACATATCTTATTTTGAAGTAAAGAAACAAACAGGCAAAAACACCCACATGTGGCCAGCAGGCTGTAGTTTGAGGACACCTGCTTTAAACCATCCCTCTTTATCTTCTCTCTCAATCTCTTTCCCTATCTCCCTCTCTCTCTCACATACACACAGGTGTGCGCGCCTGTATGCTCACACAAAAAACAACCGTGTAACACCCAAACTGAGAAGTTAACATCTACTAGTATTTGGGTAAATTCTAAACCATAATTAGAATTGGAATTTGGGTTCCACTAGTTATGAGGAGAATGATTTCTGTAAATTCTTAACCTTCAAAGCTTTCATTTTCTACCTGTAAAGTGGCAAAACCTGATAAATTAATAACTTATTACAGTCTTTAGGACAATGCCCAAACCAGGGTAAAAACAAAAATAGCCATATTTTTTAGCCCTATATTTCTCCCTCCACTTCAGTCAAAACATTTTTTTACCATTCCATAGGTACAGTATTCCCATTTCCATCGTTATGGTATTACCTTTTTCATCCGAAGTTCTCTCCACATTTTGAATACCCTCAGAGATTGTCTACCCACTCCTGGTCAAACAACCATGCTGAAACCCAGTGATCATGCACTCTTCTCCAAGCCTCTCTTAATTGAAACAGGATTCACTACTTTCCTTTTTCTTCTGTTCTTACACATATATCAAATATTAGTCTATTATTAGTCACAGGAGGTTTTTTTTGTTGTTGTTTTGATTCTTTGAGATATTCTATGATGCATAGACATTCATGGATCTGTAAACAAAGAGCTTTGAGAGGGTGAGAATGGAAGCCTGAAGTTTCCCTAAGGCTCATACCTGAAAATCATTCAATACCACATCTGAGCCTGCTGCCTTCTCTTGGCCAAACCAGGACACAGGACCACGTAGATTAAAGGAGTGCCAGTGTGGAAAGGTGGTAAAATCACATCACAAAAGGCCATGTGGGATGGGAGCACTGGTTAGCCTCCTTTTTGGAAACAATCTGCATCACCGATATTGCCAGTCTTGTTATTATACTCAAATAGATTACAAGTCCCCTAAAAATAAGAGCCATAGTTTTAGCACATTTCAATTAGATACAATTCACTGTAATGTTAGACACTGTAAAAGGAAAAAATCATTAAACAGTCACCTTATTGATAAATATTATTCTCTACATCTAACTTCATATTTTCTGTTAACATGTATAATTGCAACCTCATATTTGTGTTAGATTTATTTGTTTTTGTATCCTCTTATTTCTATATGATAAGACCAGTATTCTTTATTGGGCTTTTATTTTATTTTGTAATCTGAATGTATTAAAGGCAATAAATGTAATTTTCCACTTAAAACTACGTTACGGTTTTGGTTACTGCCTATTGCTCGGCAATTTTTTTTCATATCAAAATTCTTCCTGGTTGATTAACTTCTTAATTTTTTTCCATTAAATAATGTAAATTTTAAGAGTATTTTTCTTCTTACATTAGTTCAGAATCATAGACTCATGCATGATATCTTTGATATTCAAATGACCTCCATCAGTTTTGATACTTTTATAACTCTCATTTCAGAGTCTCTTACTGCCTTTCATTGAATTCTTCTGGCTTGTGTTATTTCCAGTAATTTGTAAGCCATCCATTCTGTTTTCAAAATCACTTGTCTGTGAATTTTTGTCATTATCATGCTCATTTCAGTTTTAACTAAAGTTCAATCATAATATGTCGCACATAATGGTAAATTTAAAATATGTCATAGAGCTGTTTACATTCTATATATAACAGTTATGCCAGAAATGAAGTAGAAATGTTCAATTAAGTGTAGCCTATAGCTGCCTCCTCACATATTTTATGTTGGCCCTAAAGGTTTCTCCATAACTGGTGAACTGTCACATAACTAGATATATAAGTACTGTAACCTACTCTTAAAATAACTAGCTGAGTCTCAGCCAATCACAGCAGCCATACTTTAACCACTCCCTGGTGGCCAGCTGTTACAACCACACTCAAATAAGGCAAACACCTAGCTGTGACCAATCTGGATATTTTTTTTTACCTTACTTCCATTTTCTATCCCTTTCTGTCCATAAATCCTCTCCAACCATGTGGCAGCCGCAGTGAACCTGTGCTGAACCTGTTCTGATCTGCTGCCTGATTTGCAAATCATTCTTTGCTCAATTAAACTCCACTAAATTTAATTTGTCTTGTTTTTCTTTTACCAGAAACTTACTGTTTCTTTTATATTATAAAACAGATAAAAGTAATTCTTAATATGAAAAGCTTGGCAGTACCTGTCTAATACATACTGCAGCCAAGTTGATCACTGTAGGGGCCACAAGGGATACTCATCATTGCCTCACCTTAAAATGTGTCCTTACAGTTTCTTGCCTCACACAGGCTGTTTTCACTGGTATGTTACTATTCAATAAACTCCGCACCTCATTTACATTTTACCAGTGTTTTCATTAATAGCCTCTTTCTCTTCATGGATTCAATTCAGGAAACCACCTTGATCTTTTTAAAAGTTTTAAGATGACTCATTTCTGTCTTTTAATCCAGCTTTGTCTGTCTATACACCTCTTTTGATGGATGACAGATTGGATGATGTGTCCAGCTCTGGTGTTCCCATCACTGGGTACCCTCTCCCAGGTCATCCTTGAAAAAGAGACAGAACACCCATCCCACCCCACCAGCACAATCCTGGCTGGTCTATTGCCCCCTTGGTCTTCAGGAAAAGGGTCTGGAAGATATAGTTTCTACCCTCATGAAATTTAAACAAAACTAGACAACTACATAATATACCCATGAGAATATTAAAAAAATATATTGCAAAGGATACATTATGTGGTTATAGACTATAGCAATAAAAATATTAGTTAACATAGAGCTTTTCAGAGATTTCATAAAGAAGGTAAATTATCTAGGCATTGAAGAAAGTATAGAGTATGCACTTTCAGGAAACTAGGAGAAACTTATCTCAACATAGAACAAAAGAATGAGTTAACATATGAGACGAAAATTGAAGTCCACTTCAGGGTGATAAAAAAAATGCTGAACTTATTGGAACATAAGTTGCATTTTGGGAAATTAGTATGCTGGATGGATTATAATGGGAAGGCAGTGGGAATTCATGCACAAGATTTAGCTTTATGTAGACTGATCTAGGAGCCCTCTCTCCATCACTTCTTGGCCATGACTTTGAGCGTGCTATTTTGCCACTCAAAGTTTCATGTTTTTGCTTATTTTATTTTTTTTTTAAAACAGTTACAACAAACATCTCTATTTTATGGGTTTTTATGAAAAATAAATGAAAACACATACCAAGAAATTGTTAAAATTTTGGCAATATTTAGCTATTACTAATAACTACATGCCTGAAAAATGATGGTAACAGAGGGCCTAAAATTCTAGATTCATGAGTCTTGGCTTTATCTTCTAACAAATTAAAATTCTATTTTTATCTGGTGACGAAATGAAAAGGGAATCATTTATAAATTGTGCAATCTGGAAAGAATGTGTAAGAGGCATAGGCAAAGTTTCCATTAAGGAAGGCAAAAGAGAATAGAAAGATGATGATGACAGAAAACTGTTCTAGGTTTCCAGAAATGTGAAGGAAGTTCCAATCTTTATAGAGAAAAATTGAAGGAAGAATCAGCAGAAATGAAGAAGGAGAGGTAGTTTCAGGAGAAAGATTATGTTATGTGGTTAAAGAACAGGTGTGTGGGGGGGGGCAGGGGCAAGATATGTAACCTTAACAATATTTGTACCCACAGAATTTAAGATAGGAAAAAAAAACAGGTAGAAATGACCAATAAGTTCTTTTTTTTATTTCAGCATATTATGGGGGTTACAAATTTTAAGGTTTCAAATAATGACCCTTCCTCCCCTGCCCCCACAAGTCTGACCTTCCAGTGTGACCATCCCCCAGACAGTGCACATCTCACTCATTATATATGTATATACCTGTCCCCCTCCCCCTCCCACCTGCCCAATGCCCAATTACTGTAGTCCTAGGTGCTGCTCAGTTAATACCAGTTTGCTGGTGAGTATATGTGGTGCTTGTTTTTCCATTCTTGGGATACTTCACTTAGTAGTATGGGTTCCAGCTCTAACCAGGAAAATACAAGGTGTGCTATATCACTGTTGTTTCTTAGACCTGAATAGTACTCCATGGTATACATATACCACATTATATCAATCCACTCATGAATTGATGGGCACTTGGGTTGTTTCCATAGGTTTGCAATTATGAATTGTGCTGCTATGAACATTCGAGTGCAGGTGTCTTTTTTTGTAGAGTGTCATTGGATAGCAATATGGGCATACCTTAAAGAGATACAAGTGGATCTACCATTTGATCCAGCAATCCCATTACTGGGCATCTACTCAAAAGTTCTCTTTTTATTTTTTTTATTTCAGCATGTTATGGGGGGGTACAAATATTTTGCCTTTGCCCCACATAAGTGAGAGCTTCAAGTGTGTCCATCCCCCAGATGGTACACACTGAACCCATTAGGTGTGAATATACCCAGCCCCTTTTCCCCCTTCCATCTGCCCGACACCCAATGAATGTTATTACTGCTCTTGAAGAATGACTATGAGATCCAGCTTAAGAGTATATGGGAATGCACTAGAGTATTCATTTATCAGTGGTAAGAAAAACGAACAGAATGAAAGAATTGATTAAAATTTAAGTTTAAAGACACTGAGAAGGCATGGAGCCAACGTTTATGAGGTAAAAATCAGAAGTCACAAAGAAATGCTAGCCATGTTAAATGACATGCAAGAGAATAATACTCAGGAAAGTGTTCCAAGGGAATTCTAACTATAGCAGGTAATGGAGCAATCAGGGCTATGAGTTCTATGACCAGTGGACATGGCAATGAGGTTTCTCGACCATAAAGTAGGGATGTCTCTTTGTACAATGGAAGCAATTTTAGATTATGGCATGATAAAGAGGAAGGAAGTGATGAAAAATTGAAATGTATTATAATATCACAGGTTTTCAAGGAATTTATATGTGAGGAAAAAGAACAAAGTAACAAAACAATTTCAAATATATATTACTAGAACACTGCACAATTACTTTTATAAACAAATCTAATTCCTCCCAGGCAGGGGCCACCAACTTTGATATCCTGGTATTTAGCATGATGTCACCAAATACATTGAATGAATGAATGAATGAATGAATGAAGTAATTATCAGTTAATAATTAAAGAAGCAAAGAAGCAGTTGTTTTCATAAATATAATTTTGTTCTTCTGTAAATAATGTTCACAACACCTTCCATTCTCACACATACATATACACCCAATTTCCTATAAATTGGACAGAACAAGAAATATGCCTTTCCCTTTATTTTTTATATTTATATTGAGTTTATTATAATCAGGTTTCTCTATAAATTAAAAGCTAATGTTTTTGATATCTGTTAATTGGCATGATGTAGCACTCAAAAAATTTTTGAATAGTGAGTTAGCTCAGGATTGTAAAATGCCTAAATGTTTTGCCAAAAATAGCACGTTTGAGTTGTAGGACAACCTTTCCCCTGGATTACATGTGAGCTAGGTGGCAGTACTGAAAAATATTGTCAATATACAAGTAGTTAGAAGATTTAATATTAATACATCTGTAGGAGTAAAACAAAATTTTTCTACATACACACAATCTAGTTTGTTGTATTTGTGTGAAATTGCACAAATTCAGGCACACTAAATTCAATCAGAAACAAGACTGTACTTACGAATCACACTTTAACCCATTTATTTCTTAGAGATTTTTGCCCAGGACAATTTTTCCTGCAAATTATTTGTTACCTCTGGTAGAATAGAACTATAACAGCCACAAATGGGACATGATCAAACTACAAAGCTTCTGCACAGCCAAAGAAATAGTCATGAAAGTAAACAGACAACCTACAGAATGGGAGAAAATTTTTGCATCCTATGCATCCGATAAGGGACTGATAACTAGAATATACTTAGAACTCACGAAAATTAGGAAGAAAAAATCAAATAACCCCATTAAAAAGTGGGCAAAGGACTTGAACAGAAATTTTTCTAAAGAAGACAGAAGAATGGCCAACAAACATATGAAGAAATGCTCAACATCTCTAATCATCAGGGAAATGCAAATCAAAACCACAATGAGATATCACTTAACCCCAGTGAGAATGGCCTTTATCAAAAAATCTCCAAACAATAAATGCTGGCGTGGTTGCGGAGAGAGAGGAACACTCCTACACTGCTGGTGGGACTGCAAACTAGTTCAACCTCTGTGGAAAGCAATATGGAGATACCTTAAAGCGATACAAGTGAATCTACCATTTGATCCAGCAATCCCATTGCTGGGCATCTACCCAAATGATCCAGTGACACTCTACAAAAAAGACACCTGCACTCGAATGTTTATAGCAGCACAATTCATAATTGCAAGGCTGTGGAAACAGCCCAAGTGCCCATCAATCCAAGAATGGATTAATAAAATATGGTATATGTATACCATGGAGTACTATTCAGCTCTAAGAAACAATGGTGATATAGCACATCTTATATTTTCCTGGTTAGAGCTGGAACCCATACTACTAAGTGAATTATCCCAAGAATGGAAAAACAAGCACCAGATATATTCTCCAGCAAACTGGTATTAACTGAGTAGCACCTAAGTGGACACATAGGTGCTACAGTAATAGGGTATTGGGGAGGTGGGAGGGGGGAGGGGGGCGGGTATATACATACATAATGAGTGAGATGTGCACCATCTGGGAGATGGTCATGATGGAGACTCAGACTTTTGGGGGGAGGGGGGGAAATGGGCATTTATTGAAACCTTAAAATCTGTACCCCCATAATATGCCAAAATAAAAAAAAATTAAAAAAAAAAACCACAAACTGAATTTGATTTAAGAAAAAGCATCCCGGCAAAAAAGTATAGGTTGTTGACAAATGTTACTTTCATGTTTTATAGAATGAAGGAGCCCCAGTTTCTAAATAAACCAACAACAAAACTAAGCCAAGACCAAATTAGTGATCCAGGATGTGTTCTCCTTGCTCTCTGTACCTATCACTACTAGAACGCTTGTGCAATTACTTTTGTAAATGAATCTAATTCCTCCCAGGCAGGGACCACTACGTTTGATTCCCTGGTATTTAGCATGATGTCACCAAATAACTGTTTAATAAAAATTTGCCTAATGAAAATTGACTGAATGAATGAATGGAGTAATTTATCAGTTACAGCTACTAAGCTAACATGACTAAGATTCAAAGAAAAAAAATTCTAAAGTCTTTTAAAGTTTAAGTTTTAGTTACCTTTCAAAACCTCAAAACTACCTCAGTGAGTTTAACCAAAGTAACATATCATAGGGGTAAGGAAAAAAAGTCCCATGTATTGAGCAACTGCATGTCAGACATTTTATAAGTAGTATCCTACTTTCTCAGCAGCATTTTCAAGTAGATATTATATATCTAGTTTTAGAAATCAGAAAACAGAGGCTGGGGGTAAGGGAGATAATAAATTTTTTAAGATTCCAAACTAGTAGGTAGTAAAAACCAGTATCGATCCCAGTTTTGACTGAATCTGTACCTGCTGCTGCTTTCTGGTGTTTTTCCTCTAGGTTTCTCCCTTGGCATGTTCATATAGATATATATATTCTCCCTCTCTCTTCCCTCCCTTTCCTTCTCCTCCTTTCTTGCCCAAGGAAAGAGATGATATTCAATGTAACAGTTGTTTTGAGAATATAAAATGTAGTTATTGAATGTTCAGTAATGATGCAATTACTTTATTAGTTTCATCTATATAACATGCATATATAAAATATATTTTCTAAGTGTGTATATAAAGTTAAAATGTGCTAAATGCTTACTTTTGTTTCTAGGAATCCTGAATACTGTGATCTCCCCCATTAAAGCTGTTTCTTCTCAAAATTTTGTTCATAGTTTTTGAGAAAAATGTTTCCTTGTCCCCACCCCCAAGCCTAAATCTTGTGTTCATCTAGATTTCCATTTTCCATATGCCACATTATTAAAAAATAGTGTAATAGTTACCAAATTCATCACCATTATACATGAGTAAATAATGGCCCATTATTATATTCTATAGGCCATATATTAGACATTTAGCAGAATATGTAGTTTTGCAAAATAGGGATGGGTACAAGCTGTTTCAATTCTAACCACAATTTTTCCTGTAGATGCTGAAAATGTCACTTCAAGAACCTATACTTCTTGTTTATTTCTACTATAAGATTACACACCTAAAAGCCTATCATATTCCAGAAAAATATTATCACCTCTTTACATGTTAATTACCTTTCATTTCTTTCCCTTCTCAGTGTAGCCACCTTTTCAAAGAATAATAATGTTCTGTGAAAAAATCTTTTCTCAGTCCCTTGCAATGTTGTTAAACAAAATTCGTCTCTCACTCTCCCTAGCTCTGTGTGTGTGTGTGTGTGTGTGTGTGTGTGTGGTTATGGGCAGGGGACTAGTAATTCCAATCAGCTAGTCAACCTGACCTGTTTCTAGAGACTTATTATTTATATTTCTTTCATCTACAGAACTTGTAATTCAGACACTTGGGATTGCTGGTTCCATTACTGACCAATCTTGATTACAAAATATAAATATATTTGCAAGTTAGAGACAATCAATGCTCGTTGTCATTTCTCTCAACTGCACAACAATTTTAGACTAATTACTGGCCTTTATTCCCCTCTAAGTGCATATTCAGAAGAAAGACATAGGTTGAAAAAGAAATCAGTTGATTAGAGCTATATGTGAAAAGTAGGATCCATTATCTTGGTAGGTTTCAATACATTTTTAAGAAGCTACACATTTACTGTATACCCACATCTTGTATCAACATGAATATGACCTTATAAGGATTATAAGAGACTGACTAAATTCTGTCAAATTTTATATGTTTATTTATGACTTATATTACATATCTAATTTATCAGAAATTTATCTTTATAATAAAAAATGATTTAACATGTGATGATTGCTTATGTGAATTAACAAATTTAGGTATGCTGCTACTTGTCATTGGTCCTCATGTAAAATAATATTAATTTAAGGCCAATGAATAATTTTTCTGCATGCAGATTGACAGTTTTCTCTTTGCTTGAAGAACTTTAATTTGTGTAAATAATTTAAACTCTTGATAGAATTTGTTTTAAACCCAAGGAGAAATTTCACTTCATTAAGTTTTCAAGGTCATGGGTTACAATATTTATATGCAAAATAACGATTGTCAAATATGAGTTAAGTACACATGTAAAGTTTATGTTAAATGAGCTTATAAAATCCTTCAGTGTGTGCTGAGGCATAAAATTATACAAACTGGTGAAACTTCATAATTTTTACATTTTTCTTACAAGCACAATTTCACCCTGTTTTACAAGTTTATTCTTTATATATTTCTTTGCTTATTTTGGAAACTTACATATTATTGAATGGAACAGACAAATTTTTAAAATTATTTCTGGCCAATTTCATGTGGAGTTTTGCCCATAGATAATACTTTATAACCATAGAATGATTTTTGGATTTCAATGTTATGTTTTTTTTCTGTCTTTCTCTACATGTATGGTATGGCATGTCTTATTAACATTCTAATAGTTTTGATCATCCTTCACTGTCCTGCTATTTCCCAAGGGCTTCTTTGGGGTTCACATTCTTTATCACAAGTTTAGCTGGGCATGTTCGTCTTATGGTCTTATGACATCTGAGACATTTTTGTAATTACTTAGGACTTAGCATAGTATCAGACCCTTAATAAGTATTTGCTTGAGTATATTGGATTAAGGTTTGCAAAATGTTTCAATATCTATTGTCCATCTGACTCAGTGTAGACCTTAGGTTGGCAGTAAAATTGTTATTCCTACTTCATATATGAGACTATGGAAGCTTTGAGAGATTAAATGCTTTGCTAAAAGTAACAGAGACACATGCTAATGTGTTATATCCGGAAACCAAGAGTTCCTAGTTTTTTGCCCCTCCCCACTATATTATATTAGTTTTCTAGTTCATAATCTGTATCCACATAGTATTGATGAATATTGAATGTTTTTATATCTCATGTTTCCAGATAAAACCATCCATACTTTTCTCAGGTTAGAAGCACAGAAACACATGAATAAGCTATGTCATTATATATGACCACTTTGATGTTTTAAGTCACAGACTCATTGCTCACTCTATAACAAGACAAGAAACATGATGCCTTATGAAAAGAGAAAGTAAATTTCACATACATCATTCATTTTATAAATTCTTCATATCGAAATTTTAATTAGAATGATGACTTAGTCTCCTTACTGTGGAAGGATATTATATATAATGTATGTATTTGTACATACACTGATTTAAAAGGCAAGTGCTCCGTCATCCGGGAAATTTTCACTATGGAGTGATAAACCCAGTATACGAACATGATAACTTTCAACCAGGAAAGAATATATTAGACTAATCTTTGAACACTGTTCAGTAGATAAAAGTTCTGGGAGCATTTATAGTTGGGACCATGCTAACCAGTTTTATCGGTGGATTATCACATAGGTTGACAACCAAAACATGATTACTGAACTGCATGTTAGTCTATAGATCTAATGTGATTGGCCTTTATTTCTGGGTTGCAAACATAACACTCTGAGAAAATAGCAAATTACATAAACCAGATAAGAGAGGTCTCTTTTTCAAGCAAGAAAACCACAGAAAACATTAAGCAAAAGATCTCAATCTACCTTTCCTGTGTAAAAGGGCTGTAAAAGTTATACCAATAACCAAAATATACCCATCAAAGAAAATGATCTTTTGGTCAACAGATATTTCAGGGCAAAGATTTTTGCACTGCCATGTAGATAAACATCACGCACATATAGTTAGTAGAGTATATGTAAAGGAGGAGAAAAAAAAAAACTAACATTAAAGACCTTTGTACATGATGTATTATAATCTCTGTGCCAGATGTGTTCCATGCACTAGATTATTTAATTCTGGTAATAATTTATAGGCAGGTATTATCTGAATTATTATGAAGGCATTCCATCTTGGTGCAATTAAGCACCTAGTTTAAGTAGAAAGCCTGCTATGCTGGCCACTCTCAGGTTAATCTCTCTCTACTGTGTGTGTGCACATATATAACATTATATGTATAATATTTTTCTTTACCCAACATATTTAAATGTATGGGGGGAGGACCCTGGTTGCTTAATATTTTCCTTAGTAAAAGTATCAGATGGTTAGATAATCTACCAAAAGGTGATCTCCTAAACTCTTTGTAGATTATTTCAGTTTTATTATTAATATTTAAAGAGATAATCATAATTACCTGAAACTCTCAGAAACCCTGAAAAACACAAACTACAGGCCAAGACAACACACATTGGAAATTCTGCAGTGTGTCTTACTGGACATGATATTGTATTTCAAATAATTTGAATCACTTAGGCTAACAAACAAGTAAATACACAAATAGTTTACTTAGCACTTACTGTGTGTTGGGCATTTTTATGTGTGTTATACCCTTGAGGAATTTGGTCACAGGATTAAAAAAAGCCTAAGGATAATGCATGTAAAGATTCTCCTATTAATGAGACATTAAGGTTTATTTCACGTGGCATATGATGCAAGGTGTGTGAGATGCATGCTCATAAGAGATGTGGGGTGCAAATGACACATGTATGAGGAACACTGCCCTGTGGCTTTGCAGGATTGGGGGGCTTAATCATTCCTTTCCTATTCATGAGACCATTGGCATCCTATAAATAGTGACAGCAGCTACCCTTCTCACTGGACGTAGGGAATTTCTCCAAGCTCCACTTCTCACCTTCTAGTTGAAAACTTAGTGCTCTCCTTTGACAGGCTTGTCTCTTGCCCTGCTGGCTCTCTCTCTAGCCAGCCCCACAGAGAGTCTGTGCACTGACTTCCAGAGCAGGGTCCTCCCACCTACCACTATTCAGCTGGATATAATTCCCATAGCACATAAACCTTACATTAGACCTGTTGCCCCATGGTTTTACCTCCCAGGAATGGCAATGTTGGTGAGCATGCTATATATCAAATACCAAAATATAAGGCCAGCACACAAATTTTTTGAAGAACTCATGAAACAGTCTGAGGGCAAAGAACTGCTTTTATCAATGAACTAAATGACAATAAAACAATAATAACCTCTCTACTTGCGTAGAAATAGCTGTGCATTGAACACTTTTTACAAGTACATTTATGTAAAAGCAAATGGAGGTAAAAAAATCAAAATCAGTGTTCTCCAAACTAGATATTTTTAACTTAATTTTACTACTTTAAAGCACAGCAACTCTTTGAATTAATAATATGGCATAACTTGTATGGGCCAAATAAACTAGAAGATGATGGGTCTTAATGTTTACACGATGGCAGGTTACCATGACAGAATGAGATGTCCCCAGATTAACTGTGAGCAATAGATCCAGCACAAAACCAAGAGCTGTAGGATTCTCCAGCTCTGCCAGCTATTGACTATGTGACCTTATGCAAATAACTTTATCTAGTTGACATTTTCAAATCACATGACAATTCATAAATTAAGGATACCCATCCCCCTCCTAGGCTTGTTTCTAGACAGCTAGGCTACCCAACTCCAGGAGGTGCCATTCATATTGTAGTCTTATGAATAGTGTTCCATGGTCTTGTTAAGGCATCACTCTGTAGCTGTAAGCAGTGGATTTGGTGTTTGCACAGTTCAAATTAGATAATGTAAGCTAAAGAGTTGTAATTTCTGAAATGTTACATACATGTTAATGAGAAAAGTTACTAAAAATAATGATCCTCAAAGAAGCCCCACATAATTGTCAGTATTGAGCACTTCAATCCTCATAAAAAAGTAAAAAAAAAAAAAAAGGGGAATTGACAAGTACCTTTTTATTTTCAATATTCTTTCTAAAGTTGAAGAAACGAATGTATAGGGATCACACAGCTAGATAGTGGGGGGGAGCAAGGTCTCAAAACCAAACAAGTTGACATAAAAGAGTGACAACATTTTAACCACTAAATTGTACAGACCCACTAGCATCCCAATTTCGAAGGATATTATAGTACTGCGCCACTTTGATCTTGTAAAAGAATCAACAATATGTAAAACTTGGAACCTGCCTGTATAAAGATGGTTTTATGACTGCCAGAACATTTGAGATGCCACAACTAACAAGATGCATCTCAGATTATCGAACAGATAGTGTGTTACATACAGAGAAAGCAGCACAGCTCCATGAGTACTTATGAAATTTCAATCAGGGTCGATCTCCAGCACTCACTTCTCTGGTCATCCACAAATATTTGCATGGACATACATGAACATTACACATTGCTAGTGGTTTGCTTGATCTTTCAAGTCAAGCTGGTACAGGCTGGTTGACATGTTGTGGCAAAAGGATTGGAAAACCTGAAAGAATAAAACTTCTTTCCTCAGGTATGACTTCGGTTGATATCCTGAGAAAAGAATCCATGCTTGATTTATCACTCTGCATTGCTATTATCACACAGAACAGTGTTTTATACACAGTAAGCACTAGATAAAGATCATTTGAATGAAAAACAAATCTAGGTAGTAATAACAATGTTGGAAGGAGTAATTATTCTGTCCTGAGGTAAAGGAGATAGTTTATAAAGATTTCTGGATGTATTAGAAAAAATGTTTTTAACATCTAAGACGTGTTGTGTATTCATTTCACTTACTGATATATTTTCTTTTAACCTTAGCTATAATTATCTGTCAAATGAAAAGAATCATTCAGAATTCATGTATGTGAAAACGAATTTCAAGAAGAAAATAGTCTAAATCTCTAAAATCGTGTGCTCAGTGGTTATTAATACTAGAAAACGTTTCTTCTTTCCAGTGTAAAACATAATATTTAATAACAGTGTGATATTGACCTTGGGACTTACATTAAAAAAAAAAAATCTCAAACCATCTTTGAAGTCAGAATAGAGCCCCAGTGCTACTATATTTATCCTGTGGTGTTTATGGAGAATACAACACGTTTCCACGCATGGATACTTCTGAAATTTCAGACAAAAGCTCCAAGTATTCACTTCTCCGGTTATTAACAAATATCTGATGGGAACTAATATGTGCTAGGCACTGAGATACAAATACAGACTAATATACTCTTTTCCCAGGGACTGAGTTCCACTGGGGAGCTACATGTGTTACAAGACTAAAAACACATATAATCCCCAAGTCCAGGTGTTTGCATCATAATATTGCTCTGATTCCTTTGTAAATGTATCCTCCTATGTCCAGATGTATTTTAATGTTTCTCTTTATTGGTGTAAAGATTCCCATTAAAACAAAAATAAATATTGATACTAAGCTAAGAAGTTTCACAGTTATTATGAAAATTGTATTATTTTAAAATGATTACCCTCTCTGTAATATCAGATCAATGTGGTAATAATGTGTAAGGGAGAGTTTTTATACATATGAATAGCTTTTATCATTTTCATATAGGATAAAAACTAACCACAAATTTTAAAGATATTTTAAATCAGCTTCAATTAATTTAAGAGCCTCTTTCTTTCCATGGGGCCATATTGTTTGCTTTCCCAGTTCAATGACTTAGTGTCTTAGTTCAGGCTGCTATAAGGAGGTACCATAGAGTGGGTGGTTTATAAACAACAGAAGTTTATTTATCACAGTTCTGGAGACTAAAAGTCTGAGATCATGGTGCTATAATAGCATTTTTGGGTTCTGGTGAGGGCTCTCCTCTGGGTTGTAGACTGTCAACTTCTCATTGTTTCCTCATGTGGTGGAAAGAGCATGAGAGAGCTCTCTGGGGTCTCTTTATAAGGGCACTAATCCCATCCATGGGGGGGTTCATCCTCGTGACCTAATCATTTCTAAAAGACTCTTAATACTATCACCTTGCAGGTTAGGATTTCAACATATGAATTTTGTGGCAACATAAACATTCGGCCCACAACACTTAGTATAAAAGGAAATTAAAAGATGATAAGTTTTGAAGAATTCTAGTTTCCCAACATTTTTGATGACTTTCCACAGGAATACTTTGTACATGATATATTAGAATAAAACATTGGCTTTTTACATGGTGCTTAAAAAGACTATATAATAATAAAAAATATTACTTGACTTATTTTCTAGAGGTTTGGCAACAAAATATATAATTTCTAGATACCACTTTAAGTAGTCAATGCAATTTCTAGTAATGTTTTGGAGTGGATTCAGCCAATGTTTTTCAAAACCTAAGGACAAATGGTGGAAATGATGCTTGCTTCCTATGCTGCATAGGTACTAATGGGACAAAAGCTGTACTGCAAAAATGAAATATCTAAATATCTCTAGAATTCAGTATGCCCCATGCCTGGCTCTCTAAAGCCTCAAAACTTATCAAAAATAGTCTTAATATCTGTAAGTATTGACTGTTGGTTAAAGCCCAGTCTCTGTAAACTGCCTAGAATGAAATCTTAAACACTTACTAAATATATGACCTTGAACCAAATTTCTCTGTGCCTCAATTTCCTAATATACAAAAAGAGAAAAAAAATTATAAAAGTTTCATAGGGTCATTGTGAGGTTTAAATGAGAGAATACATGAGCACTGTCTTGCCAGAGTAAGCATAAGATCTGTATTTATAGAATAAATCAAATAGATCTAACCGTATTGCAATCTAGCAATGACACTTCCCATGGAAAGAACAGTGGCTGTGGGTGCACATGTGTATATGTGTTCACATTTTTTATGTTATACCTGCTTAAAAACAAACTTTGCCCATGATAATCAACTAAGGATTATATTTTTCAGTAGAGAGGGTGAATACGCAGAAACTTAATATCTGTGGCTAAAAATGTCTGAAGATGAAAAAGAGTTCACCAAACAGTGTTGATTCTTAAGTTAGTATTGACCCAAAGTGGAGAGGGAATCGTAATTTTTTAGACACAAACTCTGCAATGAAGTGATTCATTTATAAGGAAGGAACTAACTTGAAGTAATATTCTAATCATTGTTAATTTCCGTGCTATTTACTTTAATAATAATAATCAGAGTGAACTTACATAATGAAATAGCAGTAGTTATATAAGAACTGTTCTTTTACAAGTTCTACTTTGAATTCTGTAACAATTATGTCATCATGCTATTACAAACCAATTGGAAAATACTATCATGAGATGGCATATAAATAAATAAAGACTATTAATGACTATCCTAATTACACTAGGAAGGAAATCAAAACCCTTCATCAGTTCGCTACCACTCTTATTAGCTGATTAGAGTATGCATGAAAAAATTGTCTGGTAAGCAAATCATAATGTACAAAACTAAGATATTAATATTTAGCCATTAAAACTTTGTGTTTGTCTTTTGTATATAGCTTACATGGTCCTTCAAAACTTTAAAATAATTATAAATTTTGTCACTTGCAAAAGCATTTTTTAAAGAATTTACTTGAAAATTCTAATCAGAACTCAAGAGGCAAAACTGTATACAGTTGTATATTCTTGAGGTAGTAAAAAAAAAAAAAATAAGTATTTCCTTTTTTACTTGCATGTTAATGAGCTGGTGACCTTGAGCAAATGACTCCGTTTTCCTTACTGTTAGTTTCTTCTCTGTGAATGGTAATCCAACTGCCCACCTTGTCTTCTGAAAGCCAAATTAAGATAGGAGTTATAAAGCAGCAAATTGCCATAAAATTCTTTATGCGTATTTTATCACATTTGTATTATTATTGTAAGTAAGTGTTTATATGTATATCCTTCTTAATGACCAAGACATCATCCACCATGGGAGCCCTCTAAAAATTAAAAGAAAAAAAAGAAAGAAAAAGATGGAAAGAGTTTTCACACAAAGGAATTTTCTCAGGGGTGTTTGTTCCATAAGCTCTAAACAGTAGGCCACAACGTCCTTGAGAATCTTTCATTTATCTGTCACTGCCTTATAATTATATCTGTCACTCTCCTTTTATTATCAGAAGATTTGAACAGTTCATTTTAAAGTCTAACTTGTCCTTTGTGCTGACTGCCATGCATGTCTGATGAAATATAACAAATTGAACAGTAGGGCCGTTATTAAAACAATCTGATAAAAAGCTACAGTTGTGAGGTACAATGAAGAATATATTTGGTTTCTTCAGGGAATCAAAACCATTTCACATTTGAATTATTTTCTGGAAGCTTTCATATGAATATACTACAGTTTATCCAGTCTGTCATGCGGAAATACTGTATGTCCTTTTCTTTCTTTCTTTAGTAAAAAGAGTGAGCAGGATGAATATCTCAATCAGTTATTATTAAAGTTTCAGTTTTTCACATATGTGAAAATCTATATGGGAAGAGAAATGGAGTTTTAATCAAAATTTGATTATTTTTTCTAGACAAAAATAATCAAATTTGATTATAAAATATATATATATATAATTGATAAAGCTTGAGACATTTTTGCAAATAGATACAACAAAATCTTACTAAATTTCGTGAGAGTTCTACTTCACGTAATTACAGTCCTGTCTTTGTAAGATTTCCATCTGCAAGAATTTTATTTATCGAGGTTTATTTAAATAATACCAGTCTTTCAACAACACAGTTCAAATTTAGTCCAGGGCATGTTAACTGTAATTGCACAAATTACGGACTTTGCAGCTAGCCCTCCAGACTACCAAATACTAAGCAAAGTAGATGTACATTATGATCAGTATCCAGTCACGTCATTCTTTCAAAGTCACCAGTGATTGGTCACTGTGCATGTGTAACTCAGTTCACGCAGTGATAGGGCCTCATCCCTCATCGCATTGTTTCCTGGCCAGTTGGAGCTCCCAGAATGCCTTGTGGCAATGCCCAGTTTGCAACATTCACAAGTCCTTCTAAAACATGATCATTGATAGGCTTTGATTTCTCTAAACTATTGAAGTCAAAATACCAGAGATTGAAATAAATGTTACCTATAATGAAAACTTTCCAGGTTCTTTAATACTCTGAATTGTAAGTTTCTTGATGCATACCATAACTAGAATCTGCTCTTAATCAGGAGAAGTTGATATAGTATTTGCCAGAAATTATGTTATTGTAGCAAGGTAATTCAATGGAAACAAGTCAATGTTTTGTATGTTCTTATGTAGAAATTATCAGAAAAGGGGAATTACGTCATGGAAGATGATGTTTTAAAAAGCAGGCTTTTTAAAAATTCTCATTTCTAAGGCAGTTTGAGTGCAAAGGAGAAAAGAAAATTTAGTTTGTGAAGCAAGTAGCTCATTTTGTTAGTCGTCTTGGTTAAAAATATATAAAATGATTTTTTTAAAGAATCTAGAAAACTTTCATCTGAAACAGTTCCCAGAATGAATTTTTAGTCACCAATTCACAGTCCTGTGATTATGCTATGATTTTGGAAAATAAACAATGCGCTCATTTCTCATTTTAATTTGCCTTGAAATCTTACTTTAAATTAATACCTATATGATACATGACGCATGTTCTTATCTATGCATACAGCTTCTTAATTATATGCAAAGGATAACTACTTTAACCAAACAAGCTTCTCCACTGTATTAATATTTCCATTGTATAATCAGCTTCTTTAAGAAAACACTGAGAAATAATGATAAATATAAAACCAGTAATTTGGGATTGTTTCTTTTCTCTATATAATATGTTCAATGAGAAAATGTGTAGAGATACTTCTCAGCTTATGATTGGGTTATGACTCAGTACGCCCATCATATACTGGAAATGTCATAAGTTGAATTGCATTTAATACACCTAACCCACTGAACAACGTATCTTAGCCTACCTTACACGTACTCAGAACACTTATGTTAGCCTACAGTTGGGCAAAATTATTTAACAAAGTCTTTTAAAAAATAAATTTTTGAATATCTCATGTAATTTATTGAATACTGTAATGAAAGTGAAAAACAGAATGGGTGTCCCTGTGCTCGAAGTATGGTTTCTACTGAATGATTATCACTTTTACATGGTGGCTAAGTTGAAAATCTTAAGCCAAAAGAACCATCATAAGTGGGGGACTGTGTGCAGTTTCCTTTTTAACCAAAATGTGATAGAGGAAGATTTGCGTGCACTACTTGTTTCTTCCCTGAATGTTAAAATGTTAGAGCCAGTTCCTTGAGTTCTACCCCTAATACCTTTCCCCTCGAGTTCCCCTCCCCCTTTCTCACTCACTCTCACCTCAAATCTGTGTGTCATGCAATGGGATAAATTGGCACGAATGAAAGAGTTGCTATGTAAACTGAGCAGTATTTGGAGATGTATGAAATGGGCAAATTAGTTTTCAGTGGCTACTTTGAACTGTGGAATTATGGCCTTTAAATGGCAATGGCTTGGGTTGGATTCAAACCAGAGACCTAGAAGTTTATCGTCTTAAAATCCATTAGTAATTTGCTGAGGCGTCTGATGATGCACAGGGATCCTTCTAGAATCGCCGACTTTAAAAATGCCTAAAACTAGTCAGAGATGACAGTGTAACTAGCAAACAAGGAATGTGTTTTCCAGGTTCCTGGAGATAATGGGCACATTTATGTTTTTCATCTCTAGTTACTGTCATCTCTGCAGTCTTATCTAGTCTTGTACACTTCCTGTTGTCTTGTAAAAATACTTTTCTGTCAGACTTTATGCTTTCATACAATAAACATTTACACAGAAGCCTGTCACAGTTGCAAGCACTTAAAATGCATTTAGAAAATGCAGTTTCATGTTGTATTTTTATTGACATTTTTCCCTACATAAAATTCTTTAAAATTTATGCCAGTAAAGGCCAACTTCTTAAAAGCTGGCCTCCTTTTATGCATCCTAAAAGTTACCCTTTTGGAAATTACATAAGCATCTAATCAGTGCTTGCTAATTGTAGGTACTTACAGCCAGAGCATGCAATTGGACACACAATTAGCAAACTGAAGAAATGTTTAATTGCATGTGCAATTTTAACCTATTGTCAAGAGGGAAAATAGAAAGGATGAAAATGACCGTTTTGACTGTGGTTAAAGAAGAATTAAAATAGAACAAAGAGTTCTGGCCCTTGAGGAGCAAACTTCACTTCAAAAATTTTGTTTTCTGACCTTGGACAAGTCCCCTAGTTCCTGTAGGCATCAGTTTTCCCATTTGTAAATGGGGTCATGATACCTTCACTGCAAAATTGCTGTGGAGAACTGAGATCAAAACTGGAAACCACCTAACAAAGTATAGGTCATGTGATAGCCACCCAGAAAGCAATCCTGATGATCCTCATGCCATAAAACAAACCAAAATGTACTCCTTTTTTCCCGTAGTTAACCATCCACCGTCCACCAATAGCATAAAAGTTCCATTAAACACACCATCCATTATGCTCTTCATTGTTCCTCACATTGAGCTTCTAATATACAATATAAGAGTGTTGGACTTGATCAAGGAAATGAGTTTTAATTCTGGTTGTATCATTTACTTGGGTGATCTTGAATAAATCATTTAACATTTCTGAAATTCAGGCTTTTTAGCTATAAAATAGAGATACTGTTGACTTCAGGAGATCACTGTGAGTGAGTTAGATAACATGGAAAATAGCATTGTGTTCGACATGTTAGGCACTTAATAATGTTCAAGTTAAAAAAATTGGCTCTGAATACACTAAATGCCTCTAAAATTTTATGTGAAAAATTATTTCCCTGAACAATTCGATGTATGTTCTTATACAGATGCTATGAGTTAGTTGTCTTATTTTTTGGCATTGTCTGCAAAAAAAAAAAAAAAAAAAAAAAAAGAAAAGAAAAAAATCAACTAGTAGGATCAAATAATTTATTCAATCAAATTTTTATAACTCCATTAGGTTTGTTTCATCTTATACTCTGTATGTGTTTTGGGTTTTTTTTTCCTTTTTGCGTTTTTGATTTTTCTCTTTGCATGTGTCCTTTTCAGTGGAAATTGTTGAGACATGAATTATTACTAACCTGAGGTAGGCCCCAGCATCCTGAGAGTAGGAAAAGGTCTTGGAAGATATGGATTTAATTCTCACTCTACCAGAATATTGGCATTTGATAAATCATCTCTCCTCTCTGAGCTTTTGTTTACTCATCTGTAAATTGTGATGTTATTGATGTTACTATTTTCATCAGTATCAAATGAAATACTGAACAATGAAGTACTTTTTTAAATTGAAAAGCAGTGCTATTATTTAAAAATACCAAAATAAAGAAATCATTTCACACAGTTTTAATATTTGTATCCTGGATTTTTGAAGCTAAAAATATTTTGTGTTGAGGGGAAAATTACACATTGTTTAAGAATATATTTAGAAAAAAAATGTAAGTGAGGAACTGGCGGGAGGAAGGAATACAATTAAAATTCATTATTGAGAGAGCTGAGGCAGTGAGTTACAGTTGCAAAGAACAGAGAAAGGGCTTATTCTGTGAAAGTAATTTTGAGGAATATACAAACAGAATTTCATTTTGTGAAAGGTGTAAGGTCTGTATCTAGATTTATGTTTTTGCATACGGATGTCCCCTGGTTCCTGCACCTTTTGTTGAAAAAACTGAACTTTTCCCATTGACTTGCCTTTGGTCCTTTGTCAAAGAACAGTTGACCACATTTATGTGGGTCTATTTCTGGGCTCTCGGTTTTGCCCCATTGATCTAGTCACCTGTTCTTTCACCGATACCATATTGTCTTGATTACAAAGTTAATAACCTAATATTAAGTTTTGAAAGTAGATAGCGTGGATCCTTTTTGTCATTCTTTGGTATTGTATTGACTATTCTGGGTCTTTTTCCACATAAACCTTAGCATCAGTTTGCCAATACTTACAAAATAATTTACTGGGATTTTGGTTGGGATTGCATTCAGTCTACAGATCAAGTTGGGAAGAACTCAAATTCTAAAAATATTGAGTTTCCCTGTCCATGATCATGGGAGTCTCTAGGTTTATTTAGACCATCTTTTAGTTATTTCATCAATATTTTACAATTTTCCTCATGTAGATCTTGTACATATTTTTTGGAATGATACCTAAACATGTCATTTTTTTTTGTTCTAATGTGAATAGTTTGGTCTTCTTAATTTCAAATTTCAATTATTCGTTGCTGGTATAGGAAAACAATTAAATTTTGTATGTTAACCTTGGATCCTGCAACGTTACTACTATTACTTATTTGCTCCAGAAATATTTTGTTAATTCTTTAAGATTCTCTACATAGACAATAATGTAATCTGAATACTAAAACAGTTTCAGTTTTTCTTTCCCAGTCTGTATAACTTTATTTTCCTTTTTCTTATTGCATGAGCTAGTGCTTCCATTACAATGTTGAATGGGAGTGTTGGGTACAGACATTCTTGTCTTTTTCTTAGGTGGAAGGCATCTAGTTTAATATTATTTACTTTGATATTAGCAGTAGGTTTTTGTAGATATCCCTTTTCAGGTTGAATTAGTTCTCCTCTCTGCCTAGTTTGTTTGAAGTTTTTATCAGGACTGTGTGTTGGGTTTTGTCAAATGCTTTTTCTGCCCCTATTGATATGATCATATGATTTTTCTTTAGTCTATTGTGATGAATTACATTAATTGTTTTTTAAATTAATTTATGTTTAACTTACAAATAAACATTGTATATATTACATATAACATTGTGTTTTAAAATATGTATACATGTGGAATGGCTAAATAGCTAACTAACATCTGTATTATTACACATTTTACTAATCAATTTTTAAATGTTGAACCAACCTTATATTTCTGGAATAAAGTCCACTTAGTAGTGATGCATAATTCTTTTATACATTGGATTTGATTTGCTAATGTTTTGTTGATTTTTTGCATTTATATTCATGAGCCATGAATTTTTATTTTTTATAATGTCTTTGGTACCAAACTATTGCGGTAATGCTAGCCTCATAGTATGAGTTAGGAAGCATCTCCTATGCCTACATTATCTGTAAAAGGTTGCAAAAATTGATATAATTTGTTCCTGGCATGTTTGGCAGAATTCACAAGTGAAACCATCTGGGACTAGTGCTTCCTGTTTTCGAAGGTTAATAATGGTTGATTTAATTTATTTAATATATATAGAAAAAATAAATAAGACCAGATGTTTATCTGATGACAATAAAGTTATTCTTTAGCTAGACAGTTGTACAAATGTGATATATAGCTGGCATGTTTCAGTAAGTCTCTCCCCATTATTAAAATATTCTTTGCAAGTTGTTGGTAAAGCCACTGCCTTAAACCCACAGATGCCCCTTGCCACTCAGCCCTTCCTGAGCATCTCCTCAGAGCACCTGACCTCTTTTGCAGCTCTATGGGTAGCACTTGCAGCAGCACATGTCCAGCACGACCTCACTCCTATGTTATCCATGCTCGATTGGTGGTTAAATATTTGGAATAGCCTCCTTTAAACCATGGACAAAGTAGACAGACCACAATGTCTGATTATTACTTTAAGAAGCTTTATTCTTGTCTTCCAAAATCATTTTGTTGTAATACATAGACAGGGATGTTATTTAGAGTTTAATGCTTTATGGAGAAAATATAGAGAATTTCAATCCTGAAGGCGCTAAGATACAAAGTTATATTATTCAGTATAATTTTTAAAGTATTGCATATTTGTAGAATTGTGTTTGGAGAAGAATTAGTAGTGCGGCATATACTCTGTTGTCTTCCTTGCAAATGTATCATACTCCGATGTTGAGAAATTTGTATGTTTTAAAGAAAGTCCTCTCCAAAATAGTATTTCCATGAAGCATGAGAAAGGAAGTCTTTCACTTACAATCAACAAAAAATATAATATTAGAAGCAAGACTTGTCAGTAAAAAAAAAAAAAAAAAATATAATAAACTTCATTGGAAAAATATAGGATATGCTTGTGACCCACCTGGAAAAGTAATATTTGTATTGAATTTCTTCTTATCAAAACAAAAGAAAGTTATAACAAGGGGGAAAAAAGGAGTGGTTATTTGTTGGAAAGTGACATAATCCTTTTGAAGACTTTTGCTTTTTATTACATAATTAATATTGAAGACATGCAGCTATATTGTCCTTTCTTTGAAAGCATGCAAATGCCAGTCTTGCTCTTCCTTATTGTGAGAAAACAACAAAAATTTCTAATAGATATAAAATTATTTTTCTTGATAGCAAGTCTTAGGAACACTGCTACAGTTGGTATGCATTTAATCCTACATCAATGTACATAACTACATCTGAAGTACTATATAAAAAATAGGTGATCATAAATCAGAAAAAGCTAAATATTTTCTATTACAAGGAAAGAGAATTATAAAAATTCTTCAGAACACATTCTATCTAGAAATATTTTTAAACACTCTAAATCAGAACTAATAGAACGTTCTGTGATGGTGAAAATGTTCTGTGTCTACATTGTCCAATACAGTTCCATTAGTCACATGTGACCAGCAAGGACAAGAGCTGTGGCCAGTATAAGTGAGGGTCTTTCATTTTATTTATGTTTTAACTATCTTAAATTGAGATGTAAATAGTCCCATGTGTGCTTCACATACCTTATTGGACAGCACGGTTCAAAATTTTTCAACTTCAGTTATCCAGAAATCCATTTAGGCAGAATCTCTCATTTCTGAATAATAGTGGCATAATTTTCATATCTCTGTTTTTATCAAAAGTTAATTCCGTGTGGCTTCCAATTTAATTTCCATATGCTTGTTTAACAATCTTTAGCATGCTGAGCATCATATACAAACAACACTAAAAACTGCAAAATTAAGCCAAGTTTATTTCCATCCAAATATTGTAAGCACTGACAATGGTGCTAGCATACCTCAGGAAAGCTTTGTTGTTGATCTTACATGCATATTGATAGTTTCTGTTTTATATTTGAAACAAATCCTCAAGGGATCTTTAAAAACAAAGATTTTTTTTCCCTCCTTGCAAACCAAGTTATCCCTCCAATAAATTCTGTACTCATTATAGTTAGAGGAGAGGAAGCAAAGTCAGCAGAGGTAGCTGCACTTGTAAGGTATTCTTGACCTATTGTGCACTAACGTTTAGTCAATTAATAGGACCTTCAATAACACTATTATTTTCAGCTCTATTGACAAATCAATATCCTAAACTGAAGTAAACCATATGGTCTTGACACGGTGAAATAGAGACAGTAGCCACTTCTCTGGAGGAGTCTCCATGAGGGTTGGCCAAGCCTCCTGTTATGGCCACTTTATTTGGTAACATCTACAAAGAATGCAGAAATCAAACCATGTAAAATATTTTTAGAGCTAATTAGTTTAACATCCCCCCAAAATCAGACATCTGTGGTTTTAAATGGGCACTAAACTCGTCATTTTAAGTTTTTTCTTGCCTTTACTTTATGTCTTAGTGTATTGGGGCTGGTATAGTAACAATATAACATAAAGTGGGTAGCTTATAAACCATAGACACTTATTTCTCATGATTCTGGAGGCTGAGAAGGTCAAGGTTATGGTTTAGGCAGATTTGGTGTCCAGTGAGGGCAAATGCCCTACAGAAGGCACCTTCTTGCTCTGTTCTCACAAGGTTAGAAAAGGCTAATGAGCTGCTCCCTCTGGCCTCTGTTACAAGGACACTAATCCTGTTTGTGAGAGCTCCTTTCTCATAAACCCATCACCTTTCAAAGGCCTCACCTTTTAATAACATTGTATTGGGAGGTAAGTTTCAACGATTGCGTTATGGGGGAACACATACTATGGGACCACAGAACTTTATTCCTGAAATTTGCTCCATTTGTTTTTCAAATCCTCTCTCCCTGCTTTAATCCAAGTCCTCTTTTTTTTTTTTTCCCCTCTGATAAACTCCTTTCATCAGGGCTTTCTCTCATTTCCAATTCAAATATTTTCAGTGAGAGAATTTTATAGGTCATATGTCTCCTTAATTTTGATTGTTAGATGTATCATATTTTTAAAATTGACTCTGAACAAATTAATTGATATGAAAGTTGCAGCTCTAAGGAGAAGGGAACAAAATGTCAAATAGTAAATACATTTTATACATTGCAATCATGAAGACGGAATATTTTTGCATTGATACACATGGTCAATTTTAAAGTCTGTCATTTCCACTCATTGTAAAAATTGCTTAATTATGCCACCAGTCTCCAGTGTGTTACATGCATTATAAGCTTAGTCTCATTGCCTATTCCCAGAAATTTTATTATATTTTATTCCAGTAGGGAGACATGGGGAAGGAAAATAAAAAATAAGATACTGCGGCTTGGGACCTAAACCAGATAGATGCAAATACTAATTTATTTGCATAATATTATAGAATTTTGAAGTTGAAGAAATCTTAGAAATCATCATTAGACAGATGAAAAGGCTGATATGGAGCTGGGGACCACATAACTTGTTCAAGGTCAGAAAATAGCTACAAAGTTGGACTCATTTCAATTTCAGATCCTATGCCCATGTTCCCATCAGACTCTTACAAATAACATACATATAAACATAATCTAGATCATATGTTTGCCAAATAGGTTAGGAAACACTCACTAGCCTAATGTAAGATCATTTAGTTAACCAAATAGGTTAGCAAACACTTGCCTAATGTAAGGTCAGATATTCCCCACATCCTGTGTAAGTCAGGTTGGCTTAAAAACAAAAGGGCACTCAGGGAACTTTTAGTAACTGACAATGTTAAAAAAAAAAAATAAGTCTGGTTCTATATTAGGATGTTAATATAGAAATACTCTCCATCCTTATCTAGGTATCTTCTGTTGACTATATCTGTAATATGAGCAAGATATCTACCCATGTCTGCAACATGGGCTCTAAGAATGGGGTTGGGGGTTGCCACCAAAAACTTCTTTCCTGGCAACTTTCCTTTAAGGGGACACTCCTTTCTACCTAGGTGGCCAGGACCCTAAAACTTCTGGTATATAAATGTGGAAAGAAGGGGCCTCTTTGCTGGAAGGATTTGACTATCTGTTTGGGAAGCACCCTTGTTTTCCTGGTCATTTCACAATTTTTAAGATGCTCAAACATTTTCCTTGGCATTGTCTCAATAGCAGCTTTTGGCTAAAAAAGTATTTAGGGTGAGATATTGACCATTGCCTCAGTGTATTAACTGATGCAATCAATTTGATTGGGACAGAGTCTTAGCCCTCCCAGACTGTGATAACAAAGATACTATCAACTGGGTGTCTTATAAACAACAAACATTTATTTCTCACAGACCCGGAGGTTGGGAAGACCAAAATCTAGATTCATGAAGATTCAATGCCATGAGAGTTCGTTCCCTGGTTCATGGATGGTGCACAGATCTTGCTGTGTCCTCCCATGGTGGGACCCCTCTGTGGTCTCTTTTATAAAGGCATGATGATGCTTCCGAGGGCTCTATCCTCATGACCTAATCACCTCCCCAAAGGCTCTACATTCCAATACCATCAACTTGGTATGATATCCCATCTGTTTTAGGATTAGGCTTAAATTATAGATGAGGCTTTCAACATGCGAATTTCAGAGAGACACAGACATTCAGACTATAACAGGCAGAATTTCTCAAGAGAAACATTGTGGACAGTTTGGGCCAGATAATTCTTTGTCCTGGTGGATGTCTTGTGCATTGTAATAAGATGAGTAACACCCCTGGCCTCTAGGTGCCAGTGATGTCCAGTTGTGACAACCAAAAATGTCTCCAGACATAGCCCAATATCCCTGAGGTTCAGAATCGCCCCAGTTGAGAGCCAATGTGGTGGGGGAGTGGAAATCAGTAGCATTTGCCTGTGACACGTAGTTTCATGTATTGGCAGGGGTGTTGTGATACCTGGGCAAACTGACCCGAAATGGGTCCTGCCCTCTCTGGGCTTATGGTCTAGTGAGAAAGACAGGCATGAAGCAAGTAACTAAATACGAATTATAAGTTGTGATAAGTAAGTGCTATGAAGGAAGAAACAATGAGGTCCATGGAGGATCGTAGCCTGAATGGCTACGGAAGGGCCATCTGTGAAAGTGCTGAAATCTAAAGAATGAGTGGGGTTTAGCTAGATGAATTGTTATGGAAAATCAATTCCAAAGAGAGGGAAGTCCCTAGAGCCTGGAAAGAGCTTCATTTAGTAGAGGAATCCTAAAATTTCAGATAGCTGGAGAAGCATAAGTAAGAGGAAGGGGTGCAAGTTGAAGACAGAAACAAGGGCGTAATCTTACAGATTCGTGCATGCCATGCCAATAAAATAAGAATCCATTCTACATAAATGGGAAGCCACTGAGAATCCAAATTCTGGATGGTTGAGATTAAAATGAATTGGATTCTATAGTCTTAAATACAGACTTGCAAAAATCCAGTGGTGTTGCTTTGGAACAACCCAGCAAAAGGCATCCTTGCAGTGAAAAGTTAGCCACCTTATAAAATCTGCAATTTGACTGCATCTGAATTCAGGAAATTTATCATACTTGGTATCATCTATTGGGGCAGAGGTAACATTTGTCATGACCATTCTGGTTGGCCCCTGTTGCTTTCCCTATCACAGTCATTTCTCGATGCCAGGACTAGAAGCCACTTGGGTGCACCTGGATTCTTTGAGAAGAATGACTATTTACTAGAATATGAATAACAATCTTCCACTTCTATTCATGGCCACCTCACGTGCCTTCATTCCAGATTCAGAGCTGTGCTTGACTGCCGGATACACCACCCTGACTCTCACACTATGTCCACTTCTCAGCAAGCATCCTGCTCCTTGAAGTTTTAGTTCAACGTGAGCTTTGAAATGGTCAGACTTTCCTATATACAGTTGCTATTTATTTTTAAGTCTGTTGGTGAGTTCCATATTCAATTAATGGAAATGCTATAGAAAAGAAAGTGTTGTGCACCATGCGTTTATTATCAAAATAAGAATGTGAACTCTTAATCCTTCAAGGGTTAACTCTTCAATCTCAGAGTGCAACTGTGTCATGCTAATTGATGGCAAAGTATGAAGGGTAGGCATAGCACCTTTTTTTTTTTTTTATTTTTGCCATTTCATGCAAGGAGCAGGTAATACAAGGCGACATTTTTGATTATATATGCATCAGCAACTATGATTTATGGCACCTGTTTGTATCTGTTACATGAGTGATGGGTTTTTAAGCCAAAAATAAAGCTACTGTGTTCACACCTGAGGCCTAATAAGAAGTAACAGTTTAGTAAAAGAACTGGCAAAAACAAAAATCTATAAAAATAGCAAATAAATAAACACAATGAACACTTACATCCTGTCTCCTCACTTAAGAATTATTACTTAATACCTTACATAATTTCGACACTTGTGCTTCCTTTGCAAAGCTGAAAAGTTCTAGGCTCTATTGTAGCCGTAGCTGTCTTCATTATAATACAATGACTTGTAGGGAAGAGGTCTTCAATGACTTTATATTGAACAAATTATTTAGTATATATAAATCTCAACAGAATCAAGAAGGTAACCACTTGTTAGAAATTTTTTTGGCACTTTTTTTTTGGTGGTTCTCTTTTGGGGAAACTCTGCTGAAGGTTAAATGCTTTAAAAATAATTTTGAAATAATTTCATTAATCACTACATACAAATGAGCTTTTAAGCCTGAAATGGAAAAGTGCTATTTCCTGAAATTACATTACTGTGCATTGTGACAGATTTGTGCTCTGCAGTTTCTGTTTAAGAAACCAACAACAACAACAACAAAAAAGTGATTCTTAAATGCAGATGCCTTGGTTGATTTATGGATGTTTGAGATACAAATAAAACTTCAGAAGTATGAAGGTTCAAAACCACTATAGGAATTAAATATGAACTTCTAAGAGATTTTTTGAGGGGATTATTTTCTATATATGAACAGATAAAGTGAATCACAGTTTTAAACGTCATCTCTCTGGGTAATTTATTTGTGGTTTCCTTTGTGAAGATGAATATAAGGTTCTGTTATATAATTCAGATAGTTTTGCCCACATTATGGAATTCGTATTAGAGAGGAATCTTAGTCAAATTCCCTCTTTTTAAGAGACAGGGAAACTGGTTCAGAGTTCATAAAGACTTGCCGAAAGCCCTTAACTCACTGGTAGCAGAACCAGATCATGTTTGTGAACCCTCATTTTACTACACTCACCACAATGGGTCCTAATTATGAAAGTGATCATGCATGCACAGCTTTGCAATAAATCTTGTTGGTGTTAATAAGTGAGAAACCTAAAATGGAAGGAATATCATATATACAAAAGTGATTGGAATTGGTGTCTAGATTCAGAAGTACAGACCAAAAATATTTTGAGGGCCTCACACCTGAGAATGGGTCAGTTTGGACTCTCAGTCATTTCTAGTCTAACCAGTCTTTGGCTCAGCAGAAATCAAAATTGGGTATAGAACTGCCCAGAGAATCACTTAGCCAAATAACACAGAGACATAAGCAGAGAAGATAATTCAGAGACACAGCCTTGATTCTAAGCCTGATTTATGACACTGTGCCAGTCTTGACCAGATGTTCATCTCAGCCTCTACTTACCAAGAACAGAAATTGGATGGTGGCAGAATAAGGCAGGTGGAGGAAGGCCAGGACTGGAGCTGGGGTTCGGTGTGACTATGACTCTGGGGGTGTAGCGTATCTTGAGATGCACTTAGGACATACAGGGGAGCAAGAGGGAAAAGCAAGTTTTGGATGTCCAAGCTCTTTAAGGGTTCAAGAATTTCCCTCTGTCAGTTTGGAAAACACAGGCTACGTCCAGAGCTTTAGAACAACAGAAAGGTCAGCATTTTATAGGAGAGGCTCCATATTTTCACAGTCGTTTGGGAGCTTAGAAAAGTTAGGCTGGCGAGACCAAGAAGTGAGACACAAGGATTGGGTCGAAAATGGTGGTGTGACCAAGGGCCATCCGCAAGGCGCAGGCAGTGTGGCTCGGAATTAGGACACGGTGTCCGAGGAGTAAGAGGGAAGGGGTCACAGGTCAGGGTCAGGATCGGGAGCTGGCAGGTGCAAGATCAGGACACAAATGCAAAAACTAAGAACCTCCAGTCAATTCTGGGATACAAAAAGAAATGTGGTAATGGGGATCAGAATTTTGTCTCAGAGGAACTGTAGGGTTGCTGCTTGGGAGTGGGGGCCCTGGTCCCGTAATGGGGTAAATGAGGCATACACGGAACACGAAGGACAAGAGACCTGGCTCTTCTCTGTTTCTCATCCCTTCATTGCTGAGGGTGTAGGTTTCAATGGAGGTTTGACATTAGCCTCCAGAACCCTCTTGTTCCTAGAAACAGGATATACCCATTTGAGTAGAATCGACTCCAGTCCCATTCTTGGAGTTTTGCTGTTGTTTCTTACAACTTTTATTTCATTTTTTAAGTAAGGGAGATGGGTCACTGTGAGGCATTGTTTGGGAGTATATCTTCCTCACCATTAAAACACTTCTGATTTTATTTCTCTCTGCCGTACTCTTATTTGGCCTTTTATGTAGGATATTTATCTTACAGGTTGTACATTACAGAGACAGTGGCCATTGCAGCTGCCACTTAGCTTCATTAGAGTAATCGCTAACTGGCAATCAGTTACCATCTGAAGTCTTCTGAAACTATGTCACAAGACTGCAGCATATTTGAAGATAGGGGTGTGGTACTCTTCACTCGGATGTATCTGGCCTTGGTTAGTGGGAATAATTGGCCAAGTTAGACTCTCTCTAGTTGGCCGATTATAGAGCATTGTAGCAGAGTGAAAGTCCAGATACCCACCTGCTTTGCCGGTGTGCTCACTCAACCTGGAACCTCCTCTCTCACCCCTGGCTCAAATGGGGTCAGGTTCTGGGAGGACACAGGGTTTGGCAAGAGCAAACTCTACTGTGCAAGTGTTAATCTCCTCTTAAAAAGACAAATGTATATATATTAGAAAACAGATAATGTACGGCTCCAAAGTACACAGGAGAAAGAAAATAATTTTGAGATATTTGAATTAGACTTTGAAGAATAATAAGATATTTTTTCCCCTAAAGCAGTGAAAACAGTTGAAGGGACAGGGTGATTTATATCAAATGTTACCCTTAAAAGAATATTAATACTTGACAATTTCTTCACATAGATGCTTCTTTTCTTTTCTTTTTTTTAAAAAAAATCATCCCCATTGCGAATTCTGATCAGCTTTTGTTTTTTGATTTTTTTCAGTTTAAGATAAAATAAATAGCCTAACATCCATTATATATCTTGGCTGAATTTGATTATAAACAACATGCTTCTTTCCTCATAACATATCTTACTTGATTTTTAGAATCTACCTTTCATGTTTTATTCTTTTCTGTCACTTAGTTCAAAAGCATTCACCATGACTTCACAGCCATGCATTTTAGATGGTATTCTTGGGATATTTTTTCAGCTTTATTTTTCTTTCTATTGGCTCAGTTTCCTTTCTTTTAATATATACACATTCCCTTGATGTTGATTTCTTCAAGCCGACCTGTGTCCCTCCCTTCAAATTTATTGCTAGAGACGAAAAGCCCTTGATAACCTTCACCCTGAGATTCACTCTCCTCTCTGAAGTATTTCATTTAGTTTTCAGAACTAAAACTTGCAAGAAATCTCAGATTCCCAGAACCCTAAATATAACATTAGTAATGCAAGAGGGGAAAAACACATGGAGGCAGGCACACACAAAAGGATACAGTATAAAATACTGAAAGAATTAACAGAATGAGAAAAGGAAGCATTAAATTCACATCAAACAAAGCTTTGAACATTAAAGCAAATGAAAGTGAGGGGAAGAAATCTATATGGAAGCCAAACAATCACTGCTTCCTGACAGCTGCAGTTATTAATTAGTGTTCCGTCATTTGCACTAAATGGTCAATCAATACTTTTGCTTCTCTGGCAGGCCATTTGCTTTGTAGCTTGCTTCTTAATGGGAAATGATTCAGCTTGTCCTCATCTTTGTCATTCTGCCCAATACTACCTGCCTGACAGAGGGTTCGTTCATAAGCTGGGCTGGCTCCAGATAAAGTCGAGAATTTTGCCCCCAGTTATCCATTCTCCTGCCTTACCACCTCACCTGCCATCTATTGTTCATATTGTTGCTGTTTATCTTGAGTCTTTCTGCGCAAAATGATTGAATGGCTAATTTTCTGTGGTCTTTGATATGTGGTAAATACCTTTCCAAATGTGATTACAGGTGACATTTCCAAACCCATCTTCACTCTTTCCCCATTCCTGTGCATCCTCTATGTCAGCCAAGGCATGTTACTCAGGAAAGCTTGGTCGGAACCCAGGCTCTAAAATCAGTAAATTCCTATTGATTCTTGGCTTTCTTAACCACTTATTTTGTGGCATTGGGCAGATGATTTAACCTCTCTAGATTTTGGTTTCCTATCCACAGTGCTAATACCTAGCACAGAAGGTTATCGTAAAAATAGAATGAACTAGTGTAAGTATATAAAGAGTAGGCTGTTTACCTGGGGGGCTGGATGACACTCAGTGTTTGTTGAATGAATGGCACAGAGTAAATAACAGCAAAAACAAAAATGAAGCATTATAATTCTCTTTTGTTATTACTGTTCTCTCCTGGAATGCACTTCTCTGCACGGCCCATCCTTTATGATTTATCTCACATGCAACTTCCACATGAAAGCCTTCCTTGGCTACTATCATGATTATTCATTCTTTATTCTATCACAGTGCCTTGGGCATATCTCATTATCTCTCTCATTATACTGCATTTAACTGTGCTACACATCTGATTGCTTTACCAGACTTCGAGAATCACTATTGCTAGAACGTGTTTGTTCATACTTAGATCTTCTCAGCTGTCATGTGCCTGGAACAGGAGAGATGTCGGTATTTGCTTTTGGGTAGACGGACCCTAGAAATACCATATAGTACTCAAAAACACTAGTTTCTAATAGTAGAATTAAGACACTAAGTGGAACAGTTTCAGACTAAGTAGGAGTCATTTTGAAGTTCACATTAAAATTATTTCATATCTAAACCTCAGATGAGATGAGAGCCACTTGTAAGTTTAGGGTTAACAGATCTATTTATAAGGATTGTGTGAAAAATGCATTATTTCCTACTTATTTTTTCTTAAAGTAGCTGCCTCTAGGAAATAGAAATGTCCGTGGATATAGGAACATAGACTCGACAAGGTTATAAAGTTACATTAAAATGACTAATTGATAATTATGTGGACATGGGAATTAAATGGAAGATGGTTATCTCTAGAAATACATGTAACTAAGAAAAAGAAAATACATACTTACACAAATCATTGATGACACATTACTGAACTTGACAAAACAGACTCACTGTGGCATGTGGTCCTAATCAAAAGTTGCACGTGGTGGGCCCTCTAGCCCTGTTATTTGTGTCATCAGAGGAAAGTCACTTAGCCTCATTGCTTGTCAGCGTTTTCATCTGTAAAATAGGAATTTATAATGCTGTCTTTACTACTCAAATGGTATCTAGGGAAGGAAATGAGATAAAGTATTTTTTTATACTGTAAAACTTCATAGTGTCACAGATACTGGGAGCTACAGCAGGTTTCTGGGCATCTGATGACTCTGTACATTGAGGTCTCTCTCACTCAAGACCTCAGCTATTACCCAGAATTATATGTCTACTACCTTTCTTACATTTTCAGAAAATAATCTAGCTGGATCTCTCAAAATTTTTAAATGACTCTAGTTTCTTTCTTTCTTTCTTTCTTTCTTTTTTTTTTTTTTTTTTTTTTTTTGAGACAGAGTCTCACTTTGTTGTCCAGGCTAGAGTGAGTGCCACAGCGTCAGCCTAGCTCACAGCAACCTCAAACTCCTGGGCTCGAGTGATCCTCCTGCCTCAGCCTCCCGAGTAGCTGGGACTACAGGCATGCACCACCAGTTGATCAATTAATTTCTTTCTATTTTTAGTAGAGATGGGGTCTCGCTCAGACTGGTTTCAAACTCCTGACCTCGAGCAATCCTCCCGCCTCAGCCTTCCAGAGTGCTAGGATTACAGGCGTGAGCCACCGCGCCCCACCTTTAAATGACTCTAGTTTCGATGTATGTGTAGCTTTGGCAGCAAACTCCCCATAGACCATACACCAGCCTCATCTCCATTTGCCACTGGGGGGGGGAAAAAACTCAAAATCACAACACCCAAATTGATGAGCAGACAATTGTTGCTGTTGACAAATCACTAACACAGGATTTTTAGAAATAGACTATTGGTACAAACCAACTCATACTTTAGATGTTTTTATATTTCAATAATTTTAGCCTAATGAAGATTAATCAATCACCTATCTAAAGGACTTGAGGGAAAAATATGAGACCCACAGCTTTAGCAGCCTGTGAGCTTTGGGAGTGTAGAAGCTATGTCATGTTTATCTTCTTGTTCCTATTGTTGGCTCTAAGACTTGACTTGAGTAGCCAGCAAATGTTAGATTGTTCTTAATCATATCTTGGTCTCAGTGTTGGGCCTCAGGTGGTGGTGACTTACCTGTACCAGTTCGAGAAAAGAAGACTAACTACAATAGATCATTAATGTGTTCTCTTCATCATTCCCTTACACATTAAATTGAGGTAGAACCAGATGGAAAGAACACTGGTTTTTGGCACAAGAGACTAAATGCCAAAAGTATAGTACTTACTGCTAAACAATGACCTGAAGCTTTGGCTGAGTTCCCTTCCTCGAGTACTGTGTAGCACATTGGAAAGGAGCTAAGTCTGCAGGGGAAAAGGCCTGGTTTGGGGTCCTGGCTTTGCTGCAAGGAGGCTAAATATTTAGTATTGCTAGCACTAGTAGGGTAAATGTGTCCATATCATTTCCCTTCTCTGGGCTAAAAAATGACCAACGAAATTCAAAGAAATCAGAGATGAAAAACTCATACTCTTAAACAATATTTAGCTTTAAGAGGTTTTTGTTTAATGATTTTAAATTGCTCCCCAAAGTGTTTCTAAAACATAGTGTAACCAGACTGTTGTGCATTGCTGCAACATAAACACCTTTGTTTCTGATACTTTATTCCAGGCTTGACATACACATTGGTGTTATGTTTGCCCTTTGCATGCATTTCTGTTTGACACTTGTTGACAAAATAATCAGGTTAATATTTTAGGAGTCTGTCACTCTATGAGCTATCTGGGCAACTTAGGACATGTAATTCAATGTCTCCGAGTCCTAGTTTTTTCATGCTATGGAGGTGGTAATTATAATATCTGCCTACCTGTATCAGTGGTTAGTAGGATCACATATTAGATCAATTATGTGAGCATGCTTTGCAAACTTTCAGTAGAAGGAAAATGTTCATTAGTAAGGAAGGATGAAGCTTAAGTAAGAGCTTGGACTGGATAACCTCCAGATGAGCTCACACCTCTGTCATGCAGTTACAAGCATTTGATAATAAAATGCCCTCAATAATCAGGAAAATTACAATAAATGAAAGCCTTGATTATAGCTAGAAAGATATTCAAGGAGATAGACTCTCACTAGAGAAGTCTGTGGCAAGAGGCAAAACCACTCCAAGATTGGTTTTCTTAACTGGTTGTGAAATGACTGCCATTAATCCCATTAGCAGACACCCATCTGGGTGGATTTTCTTAAGTGCATCTATATATGAAAGATCCATATGTGTCCACACAACACATTATTTAGGAATAGCCCACTTTAAATTGCCAAGGAGAGAACCACCAACAGATAAAGAGAGCTGTTCAATTCAAATTGATTTGAATCACAAAATGTTTATCTATAAACTCACTTTTAAATTTAACTTTTTCTCATAATGATGATGATGATGACAAGGATGGGGAAATGATATGAACTAATACTAATCAGGCACTTTTTTTTTTTTAACCAGGTTCTCTGTATGCTTTTTAGCACTGTATGAAGTACCCCAGTGATCCTGGAAGTTCAGTAATGCATTATCCCACGTTACAGTTGATTAAACTGAGCCTTAATGATGTTAGTAGTTTGCTCAAAGTCACACAGATGACCAATGGCATTGTCAAAACAGGTAGCAAATACCTTTGGGAAATGAAGCAATCCGTTTGAAATTATTGTCAGGTCGTCATTCTACATGTTTAACAAATTAATACTAGTATGCAAACACATTTTAGGCAGCAGTCAATAAACTTGTGTGTAAAAACAATTACGATCCTAATTATACATACAAAAGCTTCCAACTTCAGGTATTCTTTTAATATTCCATATGCTAGTCCATTTTGTTTACCATCTGCATAGCTGTCAACAATCAGTGCACGTGGTGTTGACTGAACTAAATATTTAGACTGTCACGTATTATAAAAATCTCAGCGCCTTCCTCCAGTTCTGCAAGATCAGTTGGCTACTAACTAATCAAATAAATTGAATTTCCACTTTTCTCCTGATAGCTTAGCCTAAATTCTACCAGAGAGAAGGGTCTTGAAAATGAGGACTGGAATAAAAGATTTCATGGCTTATTGGTGGCCTCACTGAACGGAAGAGTTGTGTCTGTTAGTGGGTAGCTGTGTGTGTGCGCTAGGACTGCTTCGAGTCTGATAAGTGGGCAAGAAAATGGCATTCAGTGACTGGAAACAATGTCTATTTCTTAAACTCTTTCTGTTTAATTAGAATGAAGGATGCCGGATTTTATCCTCGCTTAACAAGCAGCAATGAAATAACTGAAAGCAACAAGTTTTAATTTTACAACTTAGAAGCAATCAATAATTTCGAGTCCCTGGCTGACACTCTTTTGGTTATCATTCAACTTAATAATTATTGCAGTTTGGCTAAGGACATCCAAGTTTCTCTCTTCTCAGTTTTCGTTTTATTGTTTGATAGTTAATTACCAGCTAACATGATTCCCTTTCCTTCCACCAAGAAATCATAAATATAGAAACAGTAACAGTCTCTTCTGTCCAGAAGTTTACTTTTGTCTCATTATTTGTTCCTTGGACAGTTATTTATTTGAGAAGGCTCCTCTCTGTTTTCCTAATATGCCAGAGTTAAGCTTGTGACTTCTGTCTTCACATTTATAATGTGAGGATGGTATGTCTTTCTTTCACAATTACCTCCAGTTTACTGACTGAAAGTGGAATATGCCTTCATTCCAGAGTTTTTATTTTCACAGGATGATTTACATTTTATTAGCCCCAAATTAAGGAAGATTTCACTCACAAAAATAAGTCATTCTCGTTTTTACTAAATGAAACCTAGTTTGTCACCTACCCAACGTTGAAGCAGTAAGAAGGATTTTTTGTTTTTTCCATCACTTTTTAATTCCAAACGTTCTGTCTCTTGACACCCTTCATAACAAGCAGAGGGGCCTGCACCTGATATGGGACCTCCTGTCATTCTCTTTGCCCCCCACGGATTTCTTCTGTTCTAGGTTTTGGCATCTGCTTGTATCTGGATCCTTTAGCCCAATGGTCATATTTTGCTGAGATTGTGAAGAAATGTAATGCCCCTGTAACAGGAGACAGGAAAGCTAAACTGGAAACTTCACAAAGGCTGCTGATCTGAGGAAAATACAATTTCAGCAAGTTCTAATCTATGCTCTGAAACAATCTTAAATTGAAAAAAGAAAAAAATTTTGAGAGAAATATAAGAGTAAGATGAAAAGTTTTGCCTTCGTTTTTTTTTTTTTTTTCCAGACTTTAAATTAGTGAAGTGAAATTATGTTAAAAATCTACATTTCAACTCACAGGAAGATTTCCAGATTTGATACAAACCAAAAGAAAACCACTTGATCAAGTACCTTCATATTTTTTTATTATTGTGAGGTTTCTGCTTAACATGTTTGGTATATTTACATATTATTTCTAATTGAAAAGGCATAACTTGTTCTTGCTTTCAATTCTCAAAGACATCTGAATATATGAAACCTCTGTCTCTCTCTGTCTCTCTCTCTCTCTCTCAGTGACATGATAAATACCCAAAACTATCTTCATAGCGTGAATCCCAGTGAACAGCCTCTAGGATTGTTGGCTTCCATTGCACAAAGACCTGCAGAGACCCAAATATTGAAAAGTTAAGAGAGCTGAATACACATTGAGTTCCTTAAAAATGGGGAAGGGGGGGAGTATTTTTCTGGTTTCAAAACTGATTTGCTTATAAAGGAAAGTTGGGTTTCTGTGATCTATTGTTTTATTACATAAAACTAACTTTTCCCCAGTTATTTCATGAGAAAGAAGATATTTAGTTTGTCTGCAAAGGACCATGTCTCTGGTCTGGTGCACATTTCTGATGTTAGTAGTTCTTATCCCCATTGTCTATTTCAGAATGCTGTCAGCACAGTTTCTCCAGCCCCATTTATCATTCCACAGGGTAGTGCCTCTTTACTCACTCACTTTAAAATACCTGAGTTTGCTAATGTTGCAGCTTTCCACATTACAAAAGACCCTGGTAGTCTCCCCAGAGAAGGCAATTATCTATTATGCTTAGGGGACACAAAAAAATAGCTCACGCAGGGAAGTGCCTACATACTCTGTTCATGCTGGAGCTGACCTAAATCAATTTTAGATGCCTATAAATACAAATTGAGTTCTGTATATAAGGTTAAAACTGCCACATTTTTATTTAGGAATTATCCTTCTAGGATAACTGCAAATATCGAATAATTCTCATGGTGATTACTAATGTTCAAAGGAACTCTAAAATATAAATGACACCTATTTTGGAGTGTCTTATTTTCATTTCCACCCACCATCTGTTATGTATTCATTCTTTTTTTGTAGATTGTGTGTCTTCCTTTGTTTTTTTTTTTCAGTCTTATGTCATGTGTTAATAAACTGTTTAGAAAAGTGTAGGGAATGTGGCCATTAGATATAGAAAACAAACAAAACCAATAATTATGAAGGTATTACTTGGAGAAAGAGACCTAACCTGTGTAAACCTTGAACTATAGGGCACTCACTATTTTCTGAGTGGTACGACATGAACACTTGCTGATAAGCGTGGCACCTGAACCCCCTGCATTAGGTGACCATTGGCCTTTTGTATCCTACCAGGTGTAGGGCATTGACTGTGCCCTCCAGACACTAGGGTGGAGGAGACAAGTAATTAATTTCACTAATGTGCCAAGCACAAGTGGTGATTATTGCTCCATTTGGTTAGATGTATAACCTGGACACTAATGCAAAGTTTTTGAACTAGCAATAACCATTTCTGTTCTCTTTTCTCAATATATTAATAGTTTAGGAATTTTCATTCTAATGCTGGTTGGTGAGATTACGAAGGGAGGCAGTTGAAACTCCTTGGTCCAGAGATTAGGAATTTTCAGTATGTATTATGTAAATTGTGAAGATGGCATTGTTAAAAAAAAAATTGGGCCTCTACATTATAAGTTAGTGTGATGGGTTGAATTATATCCACATAAAAAGATATTTTAAATTCTTAAACTTTAGTATTACAAATGTGACTTTATTTGGAGAAAGGGTCTTTGCAAATGTAATCAAGTTAAGATAGGTAATTGGAATAGGCAAGGACTTGACTGGTGTCCTTCAGAACATGAAATACCATAGCACACGGCGGCAGAGATACAGTGAGAAGATGGCTGTGTAAAAGTGGAGGCAGAGTGTGGAGTGATGCAACCACAATCCAAGAAATGACTGTGGACACCAGAAGCTAGAAGAGGCAGGCAGGATCCAAGGGAAAGAGGCCCTGACAACGCCTCTGTTTAGTGGGTTTCAGACTTCAAACATCCAGAACTGTGAGCCGGCAAATTTCTGTTGTTTTAAGCCACCCAGCTTGTGGGACTTTAATCAGGCAGCCCTGTGAGACTAATGCAGCTAGCAACCTTTTCCTAATCATTTGGACTTACTACACTTCTACCTGTTACAAAATATCCGCAAATTGGATCAAAGAAGTTGACCAGAATTATGACGCATACGCTATCCATTGGATTCAATTATTAAACTACAAATGAGAAGCTTTGTTACTAATGACTCACCTGGGAAGGGTTATTAAGGTAATTTGAATAGGATAAATTTGGAGAAATTAGGTAAAATGGTCAATTTAATTTATTCACTTACATTTTTTGAATTTGCTATATCCCAGGTCCTGTGGAAAAAATAAGGGTCAAAAGATAATTCAGAGGTGACATTACAAAATTTGGTTCTGCATGTAACAAAGACCAGGTATTTCCTTTTAGAATTATTGTGAGAGACTTCAGAATTCTCTATAGGTGCTATGTACATTTTGTTCCCAAAGCTCAGGTCTTGTAGTAGCAAGGTTGCCAAATAAAATAGAAGGGGCCCAGTTAAATTTGAATTTGTTGAACCATTTTTTAAATCTTTGGGACATATTTATGCTAAAAAATTTGATATCTGGCAATCAGATTTTACTATCTGCACCGTATTTCCATTTGCTAAATGTGGCAGCCTAGGTAGTAGTAAAAGTCATATGTGAAAGACCCAAAATGAAAAACTAAAGGACCATCACCTGGAAGTAGCTACGTTCCTACAATTCCTGTTATTTATTGCCATTTTGCTATCTCCATGGATCTATTAACAGTTTTCAATGTCACCTGTACTACTTAAGTCCTAGGACTATTTTGGTGATTAAATGAGGTAGTGTATTACCCATGTTAGAGTGGTTACTATTGAATAGTTAGGGCTCTGTACATATTGCATACGTTTTTTTTCCCCTCAAAATCTAGTGTAATGCTTAGTAGAGCATTTTCACATATTTTGAATGAGGATACAAAAGATGGCCACATGCATACATTTGCTACCAAAAATATCTAATCTATTTGTGAATCCTAAAAATCAAATAATTGAAAAAAGATGGGTTTTGTTTTGTTCTGTTTTAATCACTTGGTAAGATTCCATTTCAGTGCCTGATGAAGCATCTGATTTTAGAAGCATCAGAAAGTCCTGTTATTGAATCTAGACATTTATGCTTCCAGTGTATTAGTTCCCTAGGGGATGCTGTATTACAGACTGGGGGCCTTCAAACAGCAGTCTCTCACAGTCCTATAGGCTAGAAGGCTGAAATCCAGATGTTGGCAGGGTTGGTTCCTTCTGAAGGTTCTGAGAGGGAATCTGTTCCATGCAATTGCTGGTGGCAATGCTTGGTGTTCCTTGACCTGTAGACACATCAGTCCAAGCTATGCCTTCATTTTCACTAGGCATTCTCCCCATTGTGTGGATATGCATCTCTTCTTATAGGAACACTAGCCATATAGGATTAGGGCCTGCCCTGATGGAGCAAAATGTCATTTTAACTTGATTACATCTGCAAAGACCCTATTTCCAAATAAGGTTACATTCATAGACACTGGGGACTAGGACTTCACCATATTTTGGGTGAGCATTATTCAACACACTACAACCAGTATCTACACTTCAGGGGTATTTCGAAAGCCTCAACAATTGCAATATATTAACTGATGCATATGTTTTTATACCATTTGAGATATCCTGTGCAGTATCCCTGGTACAGAGATATGAAAATGTTTTCTTTCAAAAAATAGCATTTTTGTCAAAATTTCTAGAGCGCAGTTTTAGAAATGAGGGAGACAATATCTAGATAGCAATACATGAATACTGTATTTAAACATACTATGATTTGATTGTAAAATAAATTTGAGAGCCTAGAATTCCCAACGTTTCAAGGAACAAATAAGGAGAAGAAAAAGTATAGTTAGAGAAGTATTTTTTTTCTTTTAGATTCCTTTATTCGTGAGCCTTTACCTCTGTATTTTGAAATACTTCACTATTTGTAAAGTGCCATTCAATTTTCAATCGTATAACCAGTGTTTACTAAGCAATAATACAAATTTCCTTTTTAGGTGAGAGATTAGATGAACTGAATGCTAAAGTACATTAAACTAATATTCTTGCATGAATCTAATATTTCTCATTTTCCAAAGAAATGTTAATCAATTTTGCTCAGCCCAACCATTAAATAAATGCCAACACATAGATTATCACTATTCTTAAGAATCACAACTTTCACAAATACTTCCAGAATTAGAGTAGTGTAATAAGAAAAGTTCTGGATTGTGAATGACTTCACACTTGAGTTTGCTCATCTAGAAATGAGGATTAAATACTTACCAGTAATGCAATTTTCATGTTTAACTACTCCAGATTAGTGCCTATAACAGATGTTTGAACAGAACATATTCAAAATATATTATTCTCTTCCTTTCTTCACTTTTCAAAATCACTCAGATATGCCAATTAAACATAACCAGGTATATACTACCTGGTTTGGTTTTGCTTTCGTATTTTTCTTGGGGGGGATGGGATTATAGGAGTAAAGAGGAGTTTGTTTGAATTTTGTGGTTTTTTTTTTTTCTGTTGAAGTTATGAATGATTAAATTTGGAGTTATTTTGTAATTCTGGTTGATATGAGAAGGGGCATTTACTGTTGGAAACATTTGACCCTATAAACCATCAGCAGCAGCTTTCAGGTGATCAATAGAATAAATATGAGAAATACCCATGATACTGCCATTGTCCAATAAACAATTACTTGTGATACAATGTCCTTCGCATTGTAACGGATAAAAAGACAGATTACGTGCACCTATTTTGGTAATTTCCAGTAAACAACTGACTCACTGAAGCATAGGTGGTGTATATGGACTATAAATGCACATACTAATGGAGCTGATTTTATTGTCCTTACAGCATAAGCAAAGTCAGTAATTTACTACCACTGAGCAGAACGGTGCTTTAGATCTAGGGCACTTACCACAGGAAGGATGTAGAGATGAGGTCATTTGTAAGCCACATGCATAAGATGATGAGACCATTTCTGTGTTCTTCACAGACGAAATTTAAAACTAGCACTTACTTACATGCACTAAGACCAAATAATCTGGATAGCCTAGCTGTGATTTATGTGGACGTTTCCCAATTGTCTATTTGTCCTAACATGCTGACTAAATGAAGACCTTTAACATGTAGCATCACAATTTTCAGAACATTTTGACATTAGGTAAGAACATTCTCATATCCAGTATAACAAGATCTACCCAGTAATATTTATAGAAGTGTATGTGTAATTGTTAGTAGAAGAAATATCTGAAGATGATTTTATTAGCACTGCCAATACATAGGCCAACAGCTTAGGAAAATGCTCATTATAAGACACAGCTTTTTCGGACTAGAGGAGAGATGATTTTTTTTTTTTTCCTACATGCCCATTGAAGTACTCACAGGAGATTTTATTTGGGTCAACTAGCATTTTGCTGAGTATTATGTGTGTCAGAAAAAGACAAAGTGCCTGCTCTTATGTTGCTCACTAAATAGAGAAGGTGTTCAGTGGCTAAACAGACAATTTGAACACATGGTGCAAATGGCAACATGAGAGCACTCAGGAAGCTCTGGAGGCAGCGAGCAACAAACCAGACCTGCAAAGACAGGGATGTTTTCTGGAGAGACAATACCTAAACTGGGTTGTACAAGATGAATGTGGTTTAGGTGTAGGGCGTGGTGTTCCAGGTCAAGGGTACATCTTGAGAGAGGTGCATGGAATAACAATATGGGTCTGAAGAAAGAAATAAGAATGGTACAGTCTGACCAGGTATGTCAAGAAGCTGTAAAAGGAGTGGGTGGGAAGGTCAGGTGAGTTTCACCTTTATCAAATACGCAATGGGGAGCCCTCAGTGTATATGGCAAATGATGTAAGCCAGTTTGGTCCTTCATTGTTTACTAGTGTTTTTTTTGCTTGCTTGTTAGTTAGATATCTATCTCCCAAAAGGTAGATGCAGGTAATGGCGACAGGTATGTTAATGAGCTCGATTGTGGTAATCATTGCACAATGTATACCTACATTAAATAATCACATTGTATACCATGAATAGACATAATTTTTATTTGTCACTTGGGTCTCAATAGATCTGGAAAAACAAAATAAATGAAAAGTCTCAGTGGTTCTAATTCTGCCACACGTTAAAACACTTCTTAAATAGTGGGACAAATAGCAGTCACACAATCTGTGAATTAAATTCTTCATCTTTCTGTCCTTTTAGACAGTCTAAAAGATCTAAACCCAAAAGCTTGCATTCCAATGGGACAATATTCCAGCAGCAGTACTGCACTCCATATCTTGCCAGTCAGGCAGTGCAATCCTCTTTAGGCAGTTGGCCATAGAACAGGACAGCCTCTTGGGACTAGGTTGTCATTCTCAATGGAAATATATTTATTTGGTATCGACTTCTTGCCTTTGGTTTATTCTTCACCCCTGTTTAGAAAGGGGTAGGAATGCCTACTCAGTATTCCATATCCTGAATGCTACTCATTTCACCAGTGAGAAATCATTTCTACCATTCAGCATACAAATAAACCCTCTGGTGCTGATGCAAGTGGAGGGCCGTTGAAGCACTTGCTCACTTCAGGGAGGTGTGTTTCTCATGAGGCCCCAGCACAGTGAACGTGTTCTCCATTGGGGCTCCCGAGACAGTAACTCGCCACTCTAGGGAGTAGACTAAACAGCTAATATTACAATGTTGAGACAAAAGTATTTCAAATTAAAATGCAGGCATCGTAACAGTGAGTTTTAAACGGGATTCATATTAGCAGATTCCAGTTTTTGAAAGATCACCCTGAAGGCAGAGTGGACGCATCAATTTGAGAAGGGCAAGAGGATGTGCAGAGGTTATGAGGTTATTGCAGCTGTCAGAGCTAAACAGTTGGTACTAAGAAAGAAGAGGAACTTTAGAGAAATGTATAGTTATACTGTTGTATCAGAGTCCAGAAATAAATGGAAAAATTGCATTAACTACTAGCACAGATGAGTAATTACACATATATACAATATATATGTATGTGTATATTTCTGTATGTTCATATTAAATATCATATGTGCGCGCACACACATATATACCTAATAAAAAGCAGGCCAGGATTTTATTAAATTTAGTAGCCTTTCTAAAGGTTGCAATTTGAAGGTCCATTACCCCAGTTTGGTTGTTCTGTTTGCATCCATTTTTTTCTGCAAAAAGTGAGAGGAATTACATTTCTCAAACCCTTTGAAAGAAACTTTCACCCTGAAAACAACAAAAAATTGACAGCGTATTGTAAATTTCATCAAAGTGGTAATATGTTTTGATCAGTTACATAGTTTATAAAAGGTCAGGAACAGTGGAGCTAATTTAAAATGCTGACAAGTCTTTAGTTAATCAATTTTAACAATTAGATAATTAATAGCTGGGGAGTTAATCATCACCAGTCAGGAAGGAATGGCCCCGTTGCTTAGTACACAATTAATTGTTAGCCAGTAACATCTTGCCATTATCTATTATGTTTGAACAGCTATTAAGTTAAGGTTTCCTTTATCTTCTGATAATGTAACTTGATTGTTTTCTTACAACTCTTTCCTAACCAAAAAACCAAAAGTAACATTCTGAGAATTTGATGATGAGGTAATAACATATCTAACATGTAAAGTAAATGAATTTTAGAACTCAGTGACAAACTAGGTTTTGCCCTCTTTCCCTATTCCAATAAAGATCATTGTCTGTGTAACTAATTTTGACATTTAATATCACATTAACTTTCATCGTCATTTCATTGTTCCATATGTCTTTTGTTTTTCCCAGTGGATTTTAAGCCCCTGGGTCTTGCATGTCTTTTGTAATTCCTCCTTCCATTCCATAATATTGCACACATTTAATAAATATCTATGATATAATTGAGCAGAATCTAGATTGTGACATTTTCTGTCAGTAACTTGGTAGATTTGGAATTACAAAATATGCTGTACAGTGCCTAATTACATCATCTCTGCAATCTGTATTTAAATCAATAATTCAATGGTGGGGACCACACAAGGAGTGCAGTGAGTGATCATTCTTTTCAGGTGAATAATGGAAAAAGGAGCTATAACAAACAAACTCAGACATTACACATCCTTAAAATTGTAATTATTTGCTTAAACACCAGGGCAAACTATGTTACAAATCTTCAAATATTGATTTCATTTTTTTTTTTTAAATAACTTAGTCAAGTAAAGCATGGAAATAGTTTCTGACTCCTTAGCTGTTCTCATTTGCACTATCTACCTCGGGATAAAAACAGAGACAACAGGGATTCATACGTTTTAAATACTTGGTACTGTTTCTCTAAACCACTGCAGTCTGAAGCTTGCAGCTTGCTACCTTCACTGAAGCCACGGAAATGAACTGCCCCAGGCTGATCCTGCTGCATTAGAAAATGAAGCAGTTTGAAGTCTAGGGCTGTTGTCTCTGAAAAAAACCCAAGCTACTGCTCACAATGCAATAGGACAATTGTCCCGTGTGCAAATACACAAATATGGCAAAATAGGGACTTTCCTACTCCTTGCCTTCATCTGGCACATACTTCCTATTTTACTTAACCTTCAGGCTTTATTTCATATAATCGCAAATTGCTGGACTATTTGTACCTAACTCCTCTAAAATTTCATCATTTGTCTTCTATGGTGCTAAAATATTAACATATCCTATTCCATTGTTTCCACTGGAAATTTGTTTCCACTGTGTTCTCTTTATTCAGCAGCCAAACAAATGTCTTCAAAGGCAAATTGGACCACCTTTCTCAAAAATAGCCAATGACTTCTGGACATTTACATATTACATTGAAATAGAATAAAACTCCTCAGGAAGATTGGATTCCATGTGCACCTGCCCTCATGTCTCTGCAGCCTGCCCTTCGTTCACTGTAGTTTCTCCACGCTGTCCTCCGTTGTTCTTTCTAAGTCATGAGCACTTCCTATGTTTGGCGCTCTGGTATTCTCCAGCATTAGTGCAACTTTTTTCTAGAAGGTTCTGCACTGAGATGGTTGTATGGGAGAGCTCTCGTCATCACTGAAGTCTCAACATTCATGTTACTTTATCAGAGATACCTTCCCTGACCATCCTATCGATTGTAATCTCTCAACTCTATGCCCTCTTTTTTCTCCCCCTCCCCCGTTTATTCCTTACTTACAACTTCACATTTATTATCCTCTTAAATTATTTCATTCAGTTCTTTACATATGTCCCATCCTTTCCTGCTGACTACAGTGTAAGTACAGGAAGACTGGGCCTTCCCTGTTTTATTTGCAGTTGTGTCCTAACGGTCAAGCACCGTGCCTGACATATATAGATGCTCAATGGCAGTTTCTCAAATGAGTGGCTACATAATTCAGTGACTAGAATCCCTACTCTGTTTCATTGACATAGTGACATTTTAATTCTCTCAACTTACCTCGTTTCTCCTTGCCATTCTGTGTTTTTATTTGCATCATTTCCTAACGATGCCTTCTATACCTTGGTTTTAGATGGTTACCGTGTTGACAAATAGTAATCAATTCTTTTTATTTTCGACGAATGCAATGTTGACTGACTTTCAGAGGAATTTTCTAACCACACACACACACAAAAAAAAAATAAATAAAAAACTAGGGCTGTGCTAAAATTTCAGGAGCCTGGTGTTGATTGTGTTCATAAACTCATGACATTTTCCAGCTTGAAGTGATTTAAGAGACCATCTAGTACAAACTTTTATTTTACAGATGAGAAAACTGAGTGTCAAGCGGGTTAAATGATTTACCAAAGGTCAAATCACCAGTGAGTGGCAGCTGAGGCTGAAATCAAAGTCCACTAGGCCCGGCTGCATCCAGATTATACAAAAGCTTCGTGGTATTTTAGCTACAAAACCATGGTCAGGGATGAGGGAAGAGCACCAGCTAAAGTCTCACAGTGCAGCTGGATGACAAGTCAGGAGACACAGGAGACAAAGGCACCAAAGTTCCTGGACTGTGACACAGATCACATGGAAACATAGAATTGTGTGAATATTGGTGGAGTATTTTTTTAAATTTCCATCAAGGTGTTGGTTTAAATATTTATAGAACATTTAGGAAACAGAACCCAAGAGACCTGGCTTCAAAGACTTGAACAGTACAGTGAGATGGAATCAAGAAAACTCTCATAAATTTGGAAAATGGTCTGCAGGGTTTTGGTATAACTCACAATATCAGATTGGCAGCCTGGAAATTAGTATCTTCAGTTAGGGAGTACCAGGAAATCTTAAACTGAGAATTTTCAAGAAACTTAAACGGTGAGGACAGAAGTAGGTTAGGAAAGCAGAACACTGTCATTTGGGCCTGGTGTTTGATTTCTGTAACACTCTTTCAAAATTCCTTTTGAAATTCAACTTTTAAAGCACAGTGCCTGGAACCCAGAAAGCATTAAATCATTTGTTGCATACATAAGAGTGTGTCAAACTATAGAATGATCCTTGAAAGTATATATGAATGTGTATTCCTTAGTTTTTGTCAATAGTTATTAGATATCTGATAATTACAATTTTATTTTTTGGTCTTCTTAGATATATCTGAGCATCCAAAATTTTTGAGAATGCAGTGGTATTTAGTGCAGACTACCCACCTCAAATTACAAAATTATTCCCAGTAAGCATTGGTCTGTAGAGTCAGGTATAATACAATGACCAAAAATCATCTATTGAGTTCTGTTTTTTCTTTTTTCTCCTTATGAACATTTAATACCAGAATTTGAACATCCTGGAAAATTCAAAACAGTTTTTTGGTAGTAGCCTCCAATTTGCTCCAGCAGTATAAATTTCATTATTTTGATCCTGTGAAATAGATATTTTCTTCTGTGGAACTGATAACATAAAAAGCAGGTTATACAAAAACATGCATTTCACATACCCTAAAACTTGTTTTCTCCTCCACATGTTAGGAGTTTGTTTCAATTTACAATGAGTCCACCTTGCTGTTCCAGTTAAACTCAGAATTTATCATGCATTTCTTACTAACCATTAAGTCAGTGAAAAAACTATCTTATGTCAGCTGCTTTTCCTGGCCCTATTTTTCTCTCGTAATTGTTGTCTTTGATTTTTTTTTATATAAGTTATTCTATGGCTTTTATATGGAAGAGAAATAACTTCAATGCATTTATAATTTAAAGGTTTACTTATGTTGTTGTTCTTCAGATAGATTTTTGAACACATTCTTTAAAATTGATTTGGCCATCATACTAAACAGAAATACAGCTGTACCTTGGTATTCGAGGAGATAGGGGATTGGTTTCAGGACCCCATAGATACCAAAAGCCAAGGATGCTCAAGTCCCTTATTTAAAAATGACATAGTATTTGCATGTAGCCTGTACATATCCTCCAATATACTTTAAATCACCTCTAGATGCAACACAATGTAAAAACGTGATGTAAAACTTGTTATACTGTATTTTTACTTTTATTATTTTTATTGTATTTTTATCTTAATTTAAATACATCTTTTCATTTGTAGTTGGTTGAATTTGCAGGGATGGGGGAGTAATTATATTTATGATATATAAAGGAGAAACTACATTTTAAAAAGTTGATATTTTAACAAGAAAAACTATAATGCACTAAGATTCTTAGACTACTAATAGAAAGGATCTTAATTGGGATTAAGAATGGGAATTTTATGGTGGCTGAAGTCTGTGATGGGATGAATAGACTAATTTTGTTAATTAGCTACTCTTTCAAAAACCCATGGTAAATAGACGCTTACTCAGTTTACTCAAACCTTCGGGAATCCTGACCCTCAGTAATTTGAATCTGTGCAAGCTACAAACTTGACCAATGTCAATTCTACCGATTGCCCATCAAAATAAGTGTTTACCTAGGAAACAAAACATGAAAACAGAATCTTTGGGAAGAAAACATTCTCTTCAACTGTCTTTTTGTTTTATTATTTGTATATTGGTTTATAATTATACTAAAAAGCCAAAAAACACAAGAAATAAAATTTATACATTTAAATTCATTTTTGAATTTAAATTTTAAGCTATATTTTAAAAACCTAACTTCAGATTTTGAAATAAATCACACCATTTTTCCAATCTGTTTGAACTAATGAGGTTTCATATTATCAGTAACAGTAAATGGCATTTACTTAGTTTTGCTACCCTTTTCTAAAGTGAATAAATTGACATTTAAAAAGCTGCTACTGGCTGGTAGTTAAGATTGACTGATGTGGATGTGCAGTCAGGTAGGAATTGCAAGAACTGAAAAGGAAAAATAATGGAGGAAAAGGAGGAGAGAAAAGGGGGGAGCAAGATAAGACTTGAGAGATGAGAGAATGGGAATTTTGGGTTTGAGGAATGAATAAAATTATGGGAAGGAGCTTTTATTTGCATATCTGTTTCTTCCTCATGTCCATGGTGTGAGAATTTTTCTATAGTTCTTTTTTTTTTTATCTGCAAGTATTTTTGATAAAACATAAAACTCCTCTCCTTGCCTTCTCTATTTTAACATTTATCTCCTAGATTCTGGCTATCTCAGTATATCAATTTCTTACAGATCTTGAATGCATCAGTACCTATGTATCTGCCATTGCCTTCCTTAAGATAATGTAAATAATGAAGATGCTGATAGTCTGTATCTATGGTTTCGGTCACCAAAACAAAACAAAAAATGTTTTTTTTTATTGTATAGTAGTACTAAAGGTGAGCCAGAACCATTTTGGAACAGTAGGTAAGAAAAATCTTTTCTGCACTAGGATGTCCGTGGGTGGGGTGGATGGTGGCAACTTAATGCTTTGCCTACTGGTGCATCAGAAGAAAGTGAGGATGGCAAAGGCTTAGTTTTTCCTGTATTTGACCCCACTTGAGGAAATACATAATTCTATTTTACAAGGCTGGGTATAGAGCTGTACACCTGTTGTACTGTTTTATTAATATGAACATACAGAACATGAAAAGAATTTTCAAAAAGGATCTTAGGAGTTCACCAAATGGAAGTGACTGTAGGAGAAAAAAGAAATACAGAGTTCTATACAGAATTTAGTGTAAATAAATACCAAATATACCAAGAAAAAAAAGCATAAATGTCTGAAGATTTATGTTTAACAATTTAGTTTCAAAATCTATAAGAAGGAGTGATAATTTTATGAATACAGAAAATTGTCTTATGTGAGGGTCTAGAACTGATTATAGCTGTTAATATAAAATTTAGACAATATAGATTTTTCATAAGTCAACATAACCTATATTGAGGAAGTAGATTAAAATGTGGCGTGGTATAAAGATAAGAGCTCTAGACCAATATTTAGAACTATACAATACAAGAAATACTAATATTGTCTACTAAGTAATTTTTAATATTTGTGATGCTATTAATACTTGTACTTAAACAAATGAATTTCAGTATACTTCATAATTCTGAACGCTATCTTCACATAATTATGCTAAAATATGCATAATATCCTCTTCTCAAGGGATCTTAATGTGTTTTCCAAAATTAAAACTATGTCCAAAATGAGTCTCCAAAATCTTTAATTTTGTATGAAGCTGTTATCTTTCACCTCTTGAGTTTTCACAAAATCTGTTTTTTTCCTATTTTCTGAAGGAGTTGAGGGTGTCTATATTAAAGGCAGCTAAATGGACCAAGAAAAATATCCAGATGTTTAACCAGGAAATCTAAATTTGAAAGTCTTTTGAAAATACATTGAAGTGCTTTCAAAATATCACGAAGATCGACGCATATTGCTATTGAAATGACCTTTGCTGTAAGCAGTATTAACTACCTGGTAGTAGGTGGAAAGCATTCATCATTCTCTTTTTAATCTTTTTAGCTTTATAACTGAATGATAAATATAAATTTTTGGAATATCATTCTTACCAAAAAAATTAATATGATTTCACATTAAAGCCTTTAAAAACTTAATTTGAAATGTGTATATTTAAATGTATATTGTAGTATTGTACCATATTAGCCTTCTCAGCACTGCCCATCTATGTCCACACATACGTTCATACATAGATGTATGGGTATTTATATGTGCATAAAAATACAGAGAATAGAATGTGGTTACTAAACACTGGGAAGAATAGGGGTGACGAGAAGAAGTTGATTAATGAATATAAAAATATAACTAGATAGGAGGAATAGGTTCTAGTGTTCTGTGTCATTGTAGGGTGACTACAGTTAAAAATAATTTATTGTATATTTTCAAATAGCTAGAAGAGAGGATTTTGAAAGTTCCTAACATGAAGAAATAATAAAGGTTTAAAAGGAAAGATATGGTAATGACCCTGATTTGATCATTACATATTGTATAAATATATTGAAATATCACTCTGTGCCACATAAATATATACAATTATTACTGGTCAATAAAAAGTAAAAATGCAATACAATAATAAGAGTAATACCAATAAAATATGGTAACTATTTACATAACATTTACATCATATTAGGTATTATAAATAATCTAGAGATGATTTAAGGCATACGAGAGGTTGTGCATAGGTTATATGTAAATACTATGCCATGATGTATGAGGGACTTGAGCATCGCTGGCTTTGGGTGTGGGGGTGGAGGGGTCCTGGATCCAGTCCCCTGCGGATGATCCTGAGGGGGGAGGACTGTATAAGGACATTGGCAGCAGAATTTTGGCAGTTCAGAGAACTTAAAATATAGTCAAAGACACTGGGAAAAAAGACAGCCAAATGTGATTATTCTCTGCTTTTGAGGGGGCTCTGAGGCATGGCCTATGAGGATCTGAGGATTTATTATTTACTTTGCTAAATGTTTACCTGAGCATTGAAAACCTACAACATGATGAGGGAAGAACTATTGATATCCCCCATTCTTTCATGAGGAAACTGATACAAGCAGATGTTAAGTAACTTGATTTAATTGCTGCTCCTACAGTGTAGAGCAAGTATCTGGAGTAAGGAGTCTGAGTGCAGGATCCTAGGGCTCAGTCCTTGTGTTGCATTGCCTCCCTCCCCGGAAAGCATCAGAGCAGTAAGCATGGCTGTGGTCTACAGGATGAGGGCTTCTAGAATTTAGGAACAGAAGAAGAATCCAATGTTTTGTTTGAAGAAATAAAAGATTAAGAACTATAGAGCATAAATTCTTCAGAAATTGGATCATATAAGAATATAAAGGCTAATAACATCATTGAGTGTTCTGATGTTTTTTTTATAATTTAGTACTAACTTCTTATATAAATTGGACATATGTGTGTGCGTATGCGTTTATATATGTAGATAGATTGGGTTGTCCGGTAAGTATCCAGCCATAATTTTCATAATTGTTCATATTTCACAGCTGGATACTTTCTGGACAGCCCTTGTGTGTGTGCACCTGTGTGTGTGTTTGTATGTACATATATGTGTGTGTGTGTATATATATATATATATATATATATATATATATAAACTTTTTTTCAGATATGTTAAAGAGAACCAGTAGAGGGAGCTTTTAACCATAAGTTTACTTTCCATTATGAAAATATTAATCAAATAATATATGATGAAAAGTAAAAGAATCCTAAATATGATAGGATGCATGAAACTGTAAAGAATCCAAAAACTAAGGTAAGAATTTTATTTTTCCAAATTACTTTAGAAATCAATTGTAAAGCATTTCTTATTTTATGTTAGCAGGTAACATTTTATATATTTACTGTGTGCAACATGATGTTTTGGAGCATATGCACATTGTGGAATGACTAAATCTATCTAATTGAAATATGCTTTCCCTCACATGAGTATCATTTGTGGTCAGAACACCTTACATCCACTCACTCAGCATTTTCCAAGAATACAGCATATTATTAACCAAAGTTACCATGTATAGAACTCTTCAACTTATTCCTCCTATCTAGGTAAAATTTTGGGTCCTTTGTCCAATGTCTCCACATTTCCCCCAGCCACTCCAGCCCCTGGTAATAAACATTCTATTCTCTACTTCTGTGAGATCACCTTTCTTAGATTATACATACCAGTGAGTTCATGTGTTTTTTATCTTTCTGTGCCTGGCTTTATTTCACCGAACTCAATGACCTCCAGGTTCATCCATTTTGCTGCAAATGAAAGGATTTCATTCTTTTCGTGGCGGAATAGTATTCCATTGTGTATATTTATACTATGATTTCTCTATCCAGTCATGTGTTGAGGGACATTTAGGTTTGTTTAATATCTTGGCTATTGTGAATAGTGCTGCAGTGAACATAAGAGTGCAGATATCTCTTCAACATACTGATTTCCTTTCCTTTGGTATACACCCAAAGGTATACACCCAGTAATGAGATTGTTGGATTATATAGTAGTTCTACTTTTGATATTTTGAGGAACCTCCATGCCATTTTCCATAATGCCTATACTAATTTACATTCTCACCAACAGTGTCTTTGACTTTTTAAAATTCTCTAAACTGTCATGATTCTGCTGCCAATGTCCTTATGCAGTCATCCCTCAATATTCCAGGGGATTGGTTCCAGGACCCATGCTATATTTTCTCTTTTTGACAATAGTTATCCTAACAGGTGTTAGGTGATCCTTCAATGCTCATGTATCGGTCATAGATGGTCTTTATTGTGTTGGGGTACATTATTGCTATACTTAATGTGTTGAGAGTTTTAATCGAAGGGTGCTAAATTTTGGCAAATATTTTTTCTTCTATTGAAGTGATCATATGTTTTTTGTCCTTTATTCTGTTGAAGTGATATATTTATTGATTTATGTATGGTGAACCATCCTTGTATTCCTCAGATGAATCCTACTTGATCATGATGAGTAATATTTTTAATGTGCTTTTAAATCCTACATCTATGTTCATCAGAGATATTTGGCCTGTAATTTTCTTTTTCTGTAGTGTCTTTGTCTGGTTTTGATATTACGGTGATGCTGGCCTGATAAATTGATTTTGGGTGTATTCCTTTCTCTTTAATTTTTGGAAGAATTTGAAAAGAATTGATATATATATATATTTAATATTTGATAAAATTTGGTGAAACTATCCGTTTTGGGCTTTCCTTTCATGGCAAACTTTTGTTACTAATTCAGTATTCATTATTGGTCTGTTAACATTTTCTTTTTTTCATAATTCACCTTTTGTAGGTTATATGGATCAAGGACTTTATCTATTTCTTCTAGGTTTTCCAATTTGTTGGTATATGATTGTTCATGATAATATCATCTTTCACATTACTGTTGTGTCAGTTGTAATGTTTCATTTTTCATTTCTGATTTTACTAATTCAAGTTTTCTTTTATTGTCAGGCTAGCTAAAGCTTTGTTGATTTTTTTCATCTTTCCAAGGATCCAACTCTTAGGTTTGTTGATCTTTTCTATTATTTTTCTAATCTCTCTTCATTGATTACTACTCTGATCTTTCTTATTTCCTTCCTTCTACTGACATTGGGCTTAGTTATTTCTTGTTTTCCTAGTTCTTTGCTGTGCAACATTAGGTTATTTATTTGAGATGATGATTCTTTTTTGATGTACACTGTTATTGCTACAAAACTTCCCTCTTAGAAGTACGTTTGCAGTACCTCATAGGTTTGATATGTTATGTTTCCATTTTTGTTTGTCTCCAGAAATTTTTTAACTTTAATTTTTCATTGATTGTTCAGCGGCATGTTGTTTAATTTTTAAGTATTTGTGAATTTTCTGAAGTTCCTCCTATTGATCTCTATTTTACACTATTTGGGTTATAAAAGATATTTGGAATAATTTCAATCTTCTTAAATTTGTTTAGATTTGTTTTGTGGCCTAACATATCATCTGCCCTAGAGAATGTTTGATGTTGAAAATAATGTGTATTCTGCAGGTGATGTGTGGAATGTTCTGTATATGTCTGTTAGCTCCATTTTTTTCTAGAGTGTATTAAGTCCATTTATTCTAGAGTGTATTTTAAGTTCGGTGTTTCTTAATTGACATTCTGTCTGCAGAATCTGTTCATTGTTGTAAGTGAGGTGGTAAAGCCTCCACTATCATGGTATTGCAGTCTGTCTCTCCTATTAGATCTATTACTATTTGCTTTATATTTAGGTGCTCCAATGTTGGGTGCATATATATTTGCAATTGTTATAACCTATTGTTGAATTAACCTCTTTATCATTATGCAATGATCTTTTTTTACTCTTTTTATAATTTTTGACTTAGAGTTCATTTATCTGAAAGAAGTGTAGCTATTCCTGCTTACTTTTGCTTTCCATTTGAATGGAATATTTTTTTTCCATCCCTTCACTTTTAGTCTATTTGTGTTCGTACCATTGAAGTGAGTCTTCTATAGGCATCAGATCATTGGGTCTTGATTTTTGTTTGTAATCAATTGCTCTATGTCTTTTGATAAGAAAGTTTAATCCACTTGCAATTAAGGTAATTGCTGATCTTTAAAGACTTACTATTGGCATTTTGTTAACCATTTCCTAGTGGTTTTTTTTTTATTTTTTTATTGGCAAATCTTTTGTTTCTTTCTCTCTTGCTTTCTTTCTGTATGGTGAAGTGAGTTTCTCTGTTGATATTTTTGATTTCTTGCTTTTTATTTTTTAATATCTGCTACTAGTTTTTGTTTTGTGGTTACCGCGAGGCTTACAGAAAAATATTGTAATTATAACAGCTTATTTTAAGCTGATGACAACTTAACTTTGGTTACACACACAGAAAAACTCCACACTTTGACTCTATCCATCATTTTGAATTTTGAATGTTATAGTTCACATTTTTATATTGTATCTATTAGAAATTATTATAGTTATTTTTAATAGTTTTTAACTTTCATGCTAAAGATTTAAGTGATTTATACACAACCATTACAGTATTAGAGTATTCTGCATTTGACTGCATACTTACTTTTACCTGTAAGCTTTCTTCTTTCAGATGTTTTGTGATACTCATCAGCATTCTCTTTTTTCACCTTGAAGAACTCCTAATAGCATTTCTTCTAAGACAAATCTGGCGGTGATCAGACTTGGTGACCCAGATAAGTCTGGTGATCAGGTGGTGGTCATCTTTTGTTTGCCTGGCAAATTCTTTATCCTTCATTCATCTCTTGAGGACAGAGTTACTTGGCACAGTATTCTTGGTTGGCAGTATTTTTCTTCCCCACTATGAAATATGTCATCCCATTTTCTCCTGGTCTGTAAGGTTTCTGCTGAGAATTTCTGCTGCTAGGTGTATTAGAACTCCCTTATGTGTAATTTACTAGTTTTCTCTTGCTGTTTTTAGGCTTTTCTCTTTGATTTGATCTTTGAAAGTTTGCTTATAATTGTTTTATTTGAATTGAATATGATTGGAGACCTTTAAAATTCCCATACCTGAATATTTACAACTTTCTATAAGTTTGAAAGGTTTTCTGCTACTATTATATTAAATAAACTTTCTACCCCTTAAACCTTTCAATTCTACTTTAAATACTATGACTTGAAAATTTTCCTTTTTGGCACAGCCTCATATATCCTATAAATTTTCTTCATTCTTTTTATTTTTTTTCTCTTCTGATGATATATTATCAAATAACCTGTCTGCAACTTCACAGATTATTTTTTCTGCTTGATTAAGTCTGCTGGTGATGCTCTCTATTGTGATGTTTATTTCTTCCATTATATTTTTCAGCTCGAGGATTGTTTTATTTTTTGTTTGTTTGTTTTGTTTCAATCTCTCTCTTAAATTTCTTGTTCTGTTCACTTGTTCTTTTGCTTATTTTGCTGACTTGTTTCTCTGTATTGAAGTTTTTGAAGTTCTCTGAACTTCTTCAAAACAATTTAGATTCTTTGCCAGGAATGTTGTGCATTTCTATAATATTTCCATTTCTTTATTGTCAGTCACTGGTACCTTAATTTGTCTGTTTAGTGCTGTTATCTTCTCTGGTTGTTCTTGATTCTTGTGCTTTTGCATCAAAGTCTGCATTTGAATAAGTAGGTACTTATTCCAGTCTTTATATACTGCCTTTGCCTGGAAAATCTCTGCAGGCATGGTGTTAGGACACATCTAAATCCTGGGGGAATTGTGCAGCATTGCCAGAAGCCCAGGGCAGCTACAACTGGTATGACACTGCCAAAAGTCTGGAGCTATGATATGTGAGGTTCTGGGAACTACCAGAAACCCACAGCTACTGAGGCTTGCCTGCTCCTGAGAATTGAATAGAGCCTGGGGACACTGAAATTGGTACAGTGGTTATGTGGCCCAGAGATCAAGTTTGCTACACAAGCCTGAAGCCTGGGACTATGTGGTCCCACCTGGGACTAAAGTGGGTCTCTGGGTTCAGCCTGTGGGTACTTGCCTGGCATGTGGGTCTGTGGCGATCTGCCTGGTGGTAGGTTTTACTGTGGAGGTTCCAGTGTTGGTGTTCAGGAAAGGCCCTGTGCTCCCTTCTCTCCCATTCCCCCAAGTGTTTGGTATCTCTCTCCATGCTGTGCTTTGTGGGGTGAGGAAGGAGTGATGCAGGTAATGTAAAACTGTACTTCCTACCCTTTCAATGTATCTTTCTTTATTTTTGTGCTATAACCAGATACCATAATCCCTCACCTGGTAAGGAGATCCAGCTCTTGTAAAGGTATTTTTGGGCTTATATAGTTGTTCAATTTGATGTTTCTGTGGGTGGATGATGGCTAGAAAGTATACTACTTCACAGTCTTCATCCTACAAGACATTTTTACTGCTTACTATGAGTCTCTTGCTGTTATGAGCTACAGGAAAATTGCAAAGACAGATAGCTAGAAACAATAGGCATGTATTTCACTTGAAAATTTTTGACACATTAGAAATACATAGTGGTAAACACATTTCATAGATAATAGTATATTATAAATAATTGTGACAGAGAAGATAAGGAAACAAGAGTTAGGCATGCTAAGCACAAAGAATATTAGCTACTCCTGAGAGGACCAAAGGGATAGATCCATGGTGAAGAATCTGAAGATAATTTTCTATGGTGAAAATATTATAAGCAACATTTCTGATATAGGAATGAGCATTGGGGCAGAGAAATAATATATGCATAACCAAAGTGTAAGATTTATCTGGGAGACATAGGAAACAAACTTAATATTATGTAAAGCCATGGGTACTGGCACAGAGAGGAATGTGATCCAGAAAGTGGAAGGAAACAAAAATGCAACTTATAATAAGGTAGCAACAAGAATGTAGAGGGTACTGAAGGATAGAGTTGGAGGATAGATAGAAAATAAAAGGAAATTAAAGGGAAAAAATCCTAACAAGGCAATAGGAATAATGCAGGCATGAAGTGATTAACTTTGTGAGATGTTTTGGCCTGTTTTTCAAACCATATAATAAACTACACTTACTGAACAACTATTATGAAATATAGTGATGGTAATTACAATAACTATGTGCTTTAATTCTCTTCTCCCTTTTAGATCATAGTAAAAAAATTAAGCTAGTTTTGGCAGTGCTCCAGTGAGTCAGTTTGTGGAATTTTTGCCCTTCTGCCTTTACTTTCATGGTTTATTGACTACTTATTTTGCAGTCTTCTGTTTCTTTTATTTATTGATTCACACATACATAAACAAAATAAATATTTATCTAAGGTAGAGCCAGATATCATGGAGATAAATATCCAGCATAATTATCCATCACACTTAAACAATCTTCTTTACAAGAACTTTCCACAACCACCCCTAATGACTGACCCTCAGCATGTTCACCTTTAGTCTTCATGGCTCATGGAGAAAAATAGCTAAGGTTAATCATATCGTGTAGATAATGTATGAAATGGTCAGGGTAAAAGTTCACTGGGGCTTATCAATTCCAGTTCAAAGTGTAGTAAGGGGAACTAATGTAAAGTTCCAGATAGAAGGTGATACTTCAAAGTCAACTTTTCAGAAAGATGAGTGTGGTGTTACCCTTAGGACAGACTGAAGAGAGGAAGATTAGCAGCAGAGAGAGAAATCAGTAGCATAAGTGTGAACTGATTTCAGTAGGAATGAAGAAGAGTGAAGTAGGTAATGAGAGGAGAACAAAAATCAATGATTTACCAGATGTAAAGAATGGAGCAAAAGATGTCAAAGATGATTGATAGACACAGTTTAAAGGATTAATACTATAATAAAAATACTCAGGAAGAGAGCTGGTATTTAGTTGAAAATTGTGAGACTATTTTTAGGCACAATGATTTTTGATGCTAGCAGGGGTATAGGCTTATGTATAAGTATTTTAAAGGTATTTCTCACACTTTTATAATAGTCTAGCTCCTATAAAGAGGACTAACATTCTAACATTCTAAAGGACTAACCTTCATTTAAATATATATATATATATATATATATATATATGTCAGAAGTTAGTTAATTTTTTCAAGAAAATATTTGGCTGAAAATAGCAAAACTTTTCTTCTTTTAGACATCTGCACAGAAGCCTAGATAGATATTTCAGGTCACTTCTTTCTTGTAATCTGAAATCCAGAATTAAGTTTGGTACATCAGTCAATATGCTATCAACTCTGACACAGTGAAATTGATTAGTAAAAGGCAATGCCTGTGAATTAGAATTAAAATTTCTCCTTCCGTATTATTATGGAGAACACATATCAAGAATCCAGACGAGATACAATAGGTATTCTATGACAAGGAACTCGACAATATGGCATGTTTGTCTCCTTTAAAATTAAACCAATTAGTGGACCTCATTGGCAAAAGTTGCAAATGCCTTTTTTCTAGCATTGACTCCATGACCTTATTCACCAGGGATAATTGTAATCCCTGGAATTTGTTTGTAAACGGGTCTTACTAACTAGATCAAGTTGTTCACATACATTTTTGTGTGTGGCTAAAAATGCACTCATTTTGTGAAGTCATTTTGGAAGTTCTGTTGTAGTCCACTATTTTCTCTGTACTCTTGCCTATGCAGTGACATTTTTTTTAAACATGTGTCTTAAGTATTTGTCTGAAAATTATCAGCATGCATGGCACAGCCTTCAGGTAAAGTCACAAAACTATTATTGTATTAATGATATGAGAATACATGATTTTCAATTGATAGTACTAAGAATGGTACCCACGAAGTAGACCTTACAATTTTAAGCACCAAGTCACAGGGAACAGCAGCCAAAAAAACCCAAACCCTCAGTCACGGTAGCGTAGAAACAACCTGGGAAACATTACCTTAGCATTGACTTCTAGGAGTAATTGTAAGTGGTTTTTTCGCTTAAATTAGAAAGGACGTTCAGAAAAAGTTTTCTTCTTTAAGTAATTTTCTCAATCAAAATGTATTTTATTTTAAATATCATTTTAATAAGAAACTTGACAACCTGACTAAATATCAAATATATTATATTTAAATTATGTAATTTATATTTAAATTATATTTAAATTATTAGCAGGTATGTATTAACTATCATCAATAAAGTAAATATTATTTGCAAGGATGATTTCAAAGATCTCCATTCTCAAGCTGTTTCGTTTTTCATTATTTAAAATTGGGAGAAAAACCTGGTTCTGGCTCAGCCACTCCTTCTTCCACATAATTAACAGGTATTTACCAAGTAGTTATTATAGCCTAGCACTGTGCTAGAGACTTTGTAATGCCAAAATTTCAAGGAGCAAATTGCTTTTCGCAGTGTAGTTGCATTGCCTGAAAGATGGAATTGTTAGGTCAAAACTCTTAAGCTGCCAGCACCTTTCTCCCTCTGTTTAATGTAGTTTCTCAAGATCTCCAGTGTTGGAACTCTCACACCGGTCCAGTGGGAACTATGAATCTTTTGAAATTCAGTGGTGGTAAATGTGTTTCTAGAGGAACACACTTGTGCCTGGGAACAATGGAATTGGGCCAGATACCAAGTGGCCTTCTAGGAGTACGGTTTTGCACATAGAAAATTCTTCTTCCTAAGAACATAAGGCTTAAGTTAAGCTTTGTTAGTCCTACTTTCTCTACTTTCAGAATTGAGAACTGAAGGCAATAGGATGAAGTATTTCCTCTGAATATGAAGAATATTTGCTTCATGTAATTTTAAAAGACTGATTTTTGTAATCAAGTTGTAAATATTCAACTCTGTAATCCAATTCTTTTTCTATTACAACAAATTTGGAATGTCAACGTTGCTTGTTCTAGGTTACTGCAAGTCAAAGTAACTGAGAATAATTATCAGAAGAACATAGCAACATCAACAGAATCATCCCATCATGTGCTTAAAAAGGAAACAACTAATCTGCTACTAAATTGTATGCCAGATAACAGTATTAAGGACCAAAATGGATTTAAAAATTTCCACCTTATTTAAAAACATGTCTGGTTGCTACACAACCAGAATTAGTCCATACTTTGCCAGATATTAGTCCAAGAGGTCTTAATTTGTTACCTCATTTTATCCTCACAACAACCCTATAAATCGGATATCACCATATTTTTTAAGAAAGGAAACTAGGGCAATGGAGATCTAAGTGACTTGCGTGGGTCACAAAGACAGAAGGTGACTGAAGCAAGATTTACAGAAAGCTTGCAAAACATATAGACTCAGTCATCTTAAGAGTCTGTTAAGAGCAGAGTTTGCCATTGGCAGATAAAGTTACCCTTCACAAAAAGAAACCAGAGCTTTCATGCCGCTTGTGCATTCTGCCATCCACTAAATAGCAGAGGATGCCTAGATCTTGGAAGAGACTCGTTAATCAAACAGATGTGGTTTCGATAATTATGAAATCTCTTCATTAAGCACTGGCAGTAAGTCATTACAATATCTTCTCTAGCCTTTTGGCTATGATCAAGTATGGAGTATCTCCTCATTAGGATAATGGGGTTCAAAAAAACAGTGTTCCATCATTCTCCATAAGGGAGCAGAGTGGAACTTTTTGTTAACTATAATCATTTAGTCATTCATTTTATCTTTTTAAAATCTTGTTAATTCATTATAGTACAAGGTTCATTCTTTATGCACTTAGGCCATGATTTTGACAAAATGCATTGGTCATAAAAGTTAACTTTGTAAAATAAATTGAGAACAGCTTAAATTAATGTTAGGAACATAATGAATTGCAGAAATAAGAGAAGTATTTTGTTTTCATTTGCTAGCCCAGAGAATTATTAATGAAAGCATGATTTATATATTTTGTGTTAAATTGTTGAGGACAGTTTTGACATATATTTTAATATGGTTTTTTAAATGATTTTTATGATAAATGAGATTGGAAGAAAATGATAAATATCTGTGTTATATGTATATTCAATGATTATATAAATTGTGGCTAAGTTTACTCCTTAGTATCACATAATTACCTCTATAGTAATATATAAAAGTTATTATACCAATAATAAATCTATCAAAACATTGGAAAATATAGACATGAGGCTTCTCCTTTGCATTTTTAATATAATCTTACCAGGCAAATATTAATATTATAATGACTAACACTTTTGTGTCTTTCCTTTCAGTACCTTTCCCCCATGAAAATGTTTGCTTCATAAAATTTTACCTACTTGTAATTACAGTTATCTCACAACGTCCCATTCTGATTATTTCTGTTTAACATTAGGTCAAAAGCACTTTCTAATCATATTCGTTAGAACAATAATTTTAACGGCTCTAATATTCCAGTAATAAAATGAATTATGTCATTTAGTTATATGCTTATAATTGTATATTTGAATTATTTCAAATATTTCTGCTATTATAGGTAACCTGGCAATGAAAATAGTTTTTCACATGATCTTTTCTTCATATTTAGTAATATTTCTATAAAAAAATAACCCATAGAAGTGGATTTATTGAATCAAAGAATATGAATATGTATAAAGCTCTTAATATAGAATCCTTGAATGCTTAGGGCACATGTTTGATCCATCCACGTAGACTCGAAAGCTGGCATGACATCAAGTATGTTCCTTACTTACATTTTGAATGTGTCAAAACTTATGAGAAAGCATATAAACCCGATTATTTTATCTGCTAATTTTATCACCTGATAATGATTCTTTGTACTTCAGTAGATTTTCATAATTTTTAATGAACTTTCACACACATTACCTGATTTGATACCTGCAGCGTACTTACAAAAGGCACAAGCAGACATTTTGGTTATCGCTTTTCAGACAGAAAAAATGAGCCTCATGGAAATAAAGGATATGGGCTGGAATTTAGTCTCACTTGGACCAGCAACGATTCCATTGCATCCTATCTTTATGCCTATGTGCTCTACTACAGAAAGGACTTGAAATAAGTTGTCCTTTTCTTTTCCTTTTCTGTAAATAATTGCTTTTATTCTTTTTGGGGGAAAAACATACTTCTTAGAAATATTTTTGTCCTTTTTATAATGCAACGTGCGTACTGCTCCTTAATCATCATCTTTGAACTTTTCCGATGGGTAATGAAAAAATATATTTTAGAGGCTTTTCTTATATTTTAAGTCAGAAATGAAGGGTAAATTTCAAAATAATTCACTGAATTTAGTGTATGTGTTACTTAGTTATTATATTAGTTGAGAAAACTTTTCATTTATCCTATTTTTATTTTTAAGTGAGCTATGGGCTGGGTACAGTGGCTCAGGCCTATAATCCTAACACTCTGGGTGGCCGAGGTGGGAGGATTGCTTGAGCTCAGAAATTTGAGACCAGCTTGAGCAAATGACAGACTTCATCTCTACTAAGAATAGAAAAATTATCTGGGCCTTGTAGCATGTGCCTGTAATCCCAGCTACTTGGGAGGCTGAGAAAGGAGGATTGCTTGAGCCCAGGAGTTTAAAGATTGCAGTGAGCTATGATAATGCCACTGCACTCTACTCAGGGTGACAGAATGACACTCTGTCTCAAAAAAATTAAAAAATACAAATAAAAAAAAAGTGAGCTATGCAAGCTTATGTAACAGTGATCTCTGCACTACTAAACCATTTCCACAAACATGGATTCCTAAATATTTGTTCCAAGGAAGCCCTTACACGTAGATCATGTATTATGGATATATTATAGACTATTTCTAAGCTTTCAATGTAAAGAATTGACTGAACTTTGAAAAAACGTTTTTTATTCAACTTTAAAATCTGTTTGATGATATCTATCCAACAAGAATGAACATTAAATGATTCAGCGGGTAAGATGCGGCCATAGGGCTCACTGAAACCAGCATACAAAACATAACTCAATTTCTTTCTCCCTTCCCTCCTGTTTTCTGCATTTTTCTTTCCTTCCTTAATCAGGAAATTATCATCCTGATTTCACAGATGAGATGATTGAAGCCCAGAGGGTAAAGTAGCTTGTACAATCCTATATGGCTTTTAGGGAATGTTGCTCAGGATGCAAACCCTATTTTATCCACCTCAAACCTCAGCTCTTCCCACTAAACAAAAAGGTAGTTAAAAGAATGAAGATAGAGTTAGAAAGCCTCTAGTGTACAATTTTTTTCAATTTTATGCCACTATTCATCTATCATTAGTTTAGACTGCGTAAGTTTTTGAAGATTTTAACTCAATATATTTAAAATATAATGGAAACATTTTTAAAGGAATTGTTCAAATAGGAGTTCTTAAAAGAAGCAAAATTTTGACAAAATGGAGATTAAATGGAGATCTCTCAGAAAGGATAGAGAATTTCTATTCAAATTGGTGGGTGTACTAGATGACTTCTAAGATATAATCAGTTTGTGATTTAATTGGTTCTTAAATGTATCTGCCTCTGGCTTGTAGTCTTTATAAATTCACCAAGCCTGCAGTTTAACCATTTGACTACAAATCACCAGTAGGTGGTTTCAAAAATATTGGAACTTTTTAAAATTTTTATGATGCTTTCTTGCTAAAGCTATTGTGTCATGATGATGTTCAATGTGTTAGGTATTGTGAAAGTTTTTTTTTTCTCTTTTCTCTATCTATATGTATATATATACATAAAAATATGCATAGATAATATATACACATGCATTTTAATATATACACATACACATGTGCTGTATATATACATATATGTATATGTGTAGCTTTAGTAAGTCTAACAGCAGTCTTATTAAGTAAATGCTTTTATTACCTATACTAGTGAACATAATGAAGGTTTAACAAATTTCCAAAGATTACACAACTGGCAAGTGGAAAACTGAAACTCAATCTCATGTATAATTGACATAAAAGATTTTATTTTTAAGAACTAACTAGATTACTCTATGCTAATTTAAACTTGTGTTTAGATTTGTTTTTTTCCCCCATCAGATTCAATGATATCATCTATAATATTAACCAAGAAAAACAAAAACTATCTCTAATAGACAGTGAAAAATGGCTATCCATGAAACTCAACTATTAGGATATGTTTCAAAATTTGTTTCTACTTTTAGACATCAGCTAAAATAGTTTTGGAAAAGAGATGATAAAATCCTGAATAAAGAATGCTATAGAGGAAACCCTGAATGAAAGAGTAAAAGGAGATGCTAAATTTAAATAAATATATCAAACTTGGTAAATGTTTACATGTAGAATATGGATTTCAAACAGGGCTTATAGTATTATCACCTTAATATCTGGAGGATCTGTTTATGTGTCATTTCCCATCACTGACACAAAGACCTTGGGGTTAGAACTTTTTCTGTCATTTGTTATTTGCTCTGTGTTTCACCCGGACCAATGCCTTGGCATGTTCTCAAAGACAGACAATAACCTGGTTTATCAGGTAGTGGTGACAGTTGTTTTGGTGTTTGAGGATGGGCCATGGGTTTCCTTTTATATTTTTTTAAATACAATCACAGATCTGTGAGGTTCTGGAACTTACAAATAGTTGTTCTTATCATCGGATAACACCAAAATTCATCCGATAGTATACGGCAAAGGATGACTCTGCCAAGATCTGAACAATCAAATATTGTCCTGGACAACCCAAATTTTGTAAGTGTCAATTAATATTCTGACCGGCATCTGATGTTACTCTGCTCCTATTCTTTGATTTTCATACAGATTACATTTTGTTCCATTTTGTTTTGTTCTTATACTTGAACGGTAGAGCATCTGCTTCCCTTCTGTTTCCATTCCTACCTTAGTTTCCTCCCTTGGAATTGGAAACTGAATTATCTTACACATCATGACAGTCTGTCCTCACTGCTCTGACATTCTAAGCTGCTCATCTTACAATTTTTTTTTCTTCAAATTTTAACTACATTGCATGACTTCTCCATTTGCTTTTCCCACCCCTCAGTGAAAAGAGACAACTTCGACTCGTTATTTTGGTTCTATGCCTAATTCCCAGCCCTTCCTGTTAGACATGGCTGTACAATTCATCTGTCCTTCAACAAAGACCCAACTCTGCATGGATATGCTGGTGACCTCCCTCAGCAGATTGCCATCAGCTAGCTGGGATCTATATATATTTTTTCTTTTTTTGTCAAGCCTTTAAAATACTATGGTCTTTAAATTGACCTCAGTAGTGTCTTATTGACTTTAATATTTAATTCATTTTTCTGCTGACTATAAGGAGGTGGTACAGGCAGAAATGTATATAGTTACTGGATATTTTCTGGTTTTGCTGCATTTAATTATATGGCTTATTAAGTATATTACTTGGGAAATTAAGTAACAGACATGTTGTTACTTCTTCCATGGAAAGTTACATATTTACATAAAGATTAATCTATTAGCCAGCTTCCTAAGATATAACAATAATGCTGATAGAAATAAATAGGAGATGTGACCAAGTGCTTTTACTCATTCATTCAATTGTATATTCAAAAGAACATGTTTTCTAGTAAGATACAACAATTAAATGTTTATATGTTTTTATCTTGGAAGTCAATCCAACAATATTTTATAGTAAAATGGTATTTGAATTATTAATGTGGCACCATCTCAAGGAATCTTAATGGTGTAGAAAAGTTAACTTTGATGCCTAGATATATTAATAAAATTTTAAAACAAACAATCTGGGTAACTTTTTGAATATTAGTAAATGCTAATTAGTAAGTCTTTTACCTTTTTGCCAACCTAATATCCCTATGTGAAAATAGCATATGATTACATATTAAGATAAGGAGTGCATTGTATGTTCTCTACACATTGTTAGAATGTTGGAATGTTGAATGTGAAATTGGAGTGGCAATTAAACACACACACACACACACATTTTGACTGAGTCAGGTACCTTTCTGAGTCTCCCTTTCTGCATAACAATTAAAGTTTTTGACTAAATGATACCTAAGATTTTTCTCAGGTATAGCAGGACTATGAGTTTATGTTTCTAATTTTAAAGAGGCTGCTAAATCTTAAATTTGATCATGCTAATTCCTCTCATTTGATATTCCCAGTTAACCATGAGCTCATCCATGATTCTTGATTTAATCTAGATGTTAAAGGCTGAATTTGGATAACAATTGCAGAGTGAATGAAGTCAGTGAGTTTCTTTGGACTTGTCTCTTTATAGCCAAAGGTTAATGTAGGGTTTATAAAATCTACCTCCACGTATGAAAGTTGTGCTAGAAGTTCTCTTACCGAAGCTTCATCATGTGCTTTTCTCTTGGTCAATTAGACCTATTTAAATTCTACTCATTTACTATTAAATAAAATATTTGGGGCATTGTCATATGTAATATAGGATTGTTTCTTTTTAAATAAATATATATAAATTTCTACTTCTGTCTCTTTTATAAAATATCCTTTCAGTCAAATTGTGATTCAGGAATAAAAAATAGATCAGGGGGGGGGCGGAGCAAGATGGCGGACGAATAACACCGCCAGACAGAGGGTCTCTGCAGAAAAGACCGATTCTAGCAGAAACTAGAGGAAAGAAGCAAGAAGATGAGCATACAGCGGACAAGGGCCGGAAGGAGGGGTACCTGAGACCCCGGGAGACTCCACGGGAGGAGGCTGCGGAGGAGAACTGGAGGCTGAGACCACCGGAGCAGCCCGGAGACCAGCGGCAAGGGTAGGTGGATCCGCTGTTTCCCCTCCCCTGCATTCGGGACTGCTGGTGGGCTCCCCAGCGGGTGGAGAAACCTGCGGACACCAGCCCAGAGACTGCCGCCGCCTGCCAACAGTGAGCCTGTAGCAGACGTGGCACCAGGTTCCCAACTTCCTCCGGGCACCTCCGTGTGCACGGACCCGAGCCGCGCGGCAGGCGCCATATTGCCTCCTCCTCCCCTCCGCCGACCCTACCCGCGGCTGCCCAGAGAGACAATACAGCCACCAGCCGGAGGCACCTCCAGGGAACGGGACCTTCCCGTTTGGGACCCCGCCCGCCCTCCCAGGTGCTGCTGGCACCGTGTTCCCAGGAAAACGGTGCCGACTCAGAGGTTGAGAGACATAGACCCAGCTTGGGCTCCCTGTGGGTGAATTAGGACCGGAAATCCTCTCCCTGGTGGGAATACAGTTTGAACTCTGGGACCCAGAGGTCGGACCTGCAGACCAGATCCCCTGCACCGAAGGCTAGCATTGCCCAGGGCACAGAAGGGTTATATGTGAACAGCCTACTGAGGTCTGTGTGCCTCCAGGGGCGGATCGGGTCCTAGAGGGCAACCCTCCTCCCAGGAGGAGGCCGTGCGCCCAACCCAGGTGGCGTTCCTGTGCAGGGAATCTCCCCGCCGGCATCACAGTCCGGGGAGGCCTGGTGGCTTGTGGTCTGGCCTGCTGGCAGAGGCCCAGGAGTAGCTGCGGAGTTGGGGAGGGTGGAAAGAAGCGAGGCCTGCTGCAGACTGCCGGTCTCAGACAGCCCCACACCCACACCCAGACTTTCTGGCTGAGCAGGATCATTCCAGCCCCGCCCTGACAGCTCTCCCTGGAAGCAGAGAACAGAACTTTGACCCCTGCTAACGGCCTGAGGGCAGGCTTACCCAACCCAGCTCCGCCCAGAACAAGAGCTGATAACAGGACTCAAAATCAACACCATAGCCTGTTCCTCCAAGCGAACGCCACCTACTGACAGGGACGGCATCTTGCACAGCCTTTCCACGGCACCCACTGACTCAATATACAGGGAGTGGTCCAATTTCACCCACAGGCACCACCTAACGCCTCAGAAACTAAACAAGGTGTGTGAATACCCAAACAATAACCTAAGGAAAGAAACAACAACTGATCGACATGGGAAGAAATCAGAGAAAGAACTCAGGAAATATGAAGAACCAAACGGAAAACACACCCCCAAAGAGGAGCACCAGCCCCCTAGAAACGGACACCGACCAAAATCAGGCAACCAATATGACAGAAGAGGAATTTCGTATGTGGAACATAAGAACACTCACCCAGCTGCAACAACAACTCAATAACCAACACCAAGAAACCACAAAAAATCTCCAGGATATGAGAAAAGAAATAGACACATTGAAGAAAAGTGTAGCCGAACTCCTGGAAATGAAGAATCAATTCAAGGAACTACAAAATAAAGTGGAAAGTCTCAAGAACAGGGTAGATGAAACAGAAGAAAGAATCTCAGAGCTTGAAGATAACACCCTCCAATTAAATAAATCAGTCACAGAAATAGAGCAGAAAAACAAGAGAAAAGAGCAAAGCCTACAAGAGCTGTGGGATTATGTGAAGAAACCTAATGTGAGGGTCATAGGGTTACAAGAAGGGGAAGAAGACAACACTCAAGGGTTGGACAAGCTGTTTGAAGATATAGTAGAGGAAAATTTCCCAGGCCTTGCTAAAAATCTCGATATACAAGTTCAAGAAGCCCAGAGGACCCCTGGGAGATTCAATGCAAATAGGAAGACGTCACGTCATGCAGTCATCAGACTGACCAAAGTATCAACTAAAGAGGCCCTTCTAAGAGCTGTAAGACAAAAGAAGCAAGTGACATACAAGGGAAAGCCAATTCGAATAACATCAGACTTCTCTAATGAGACTTTACAAGCAAGGAGAGACTGGGGCCCCATTCTCACTCTTTTGAAACAAAACAATGCCCAGCCTAGAATATTATTCCCTGCAAAACTAAGCTTCATATATGAAGGAGAAATAAAAACATTCTCAGACAAGCAAAGGCTCAGAGAATTCACCAAGACAAGACCAGCCCTACAAGAAGTACTTAAAACAGCGTTATACACGGAACATCATAATAATAACCCACGGATATAAAAACAACCAAAACCCAAAGATATTAAAGGCCAGATATTACAATGGCTCAAAACAGAAATCATAGCAACAACATCCAACCCAACAGAATGATCAGTAATCTACCTTACCTATCAGTTCTCTCAATAAATGTGAATGGCTTAAACTCTCCACTCAAGAGACATAGGCTGGCTGAATGGATAAGAAAATACAGGCCAAGTATATGCTGTCTTCAGGAAACACATTTAACCTGCAAGGATGCACATAGACTAAAAATAAAAGGGTGGAGATCAATATTCCAAGCAAATAGAAGCCAAAAGAAGGCTGGTGTGGCAGTTCTAATTTCAGACGATTTAGTTTTTAAACCAACAAAAGTAGTAAAAGACAAAGAGGGTCATTATATAATGGTGAAGGGCACAGTCCAACAAGAAGAGATAACAATTTTAAATATATATGCACCCAACTTAGGTGCACCCAGATTCATAAAGCAAACCTTACTGGAGCTAAGCAAATGGATTAATAGCAACTCCATAATAGCCGGGGATTTCAACACCCCACTGACGGCACGAGACAGATCCTCCAAACAGAAAATTAATAAAGAAATAATGGACTTAAACAAAACTCTAGAACAATTGGGTCTGACAGACATCTACAGAACATTCTACCCAAAATCCACTGAATATACGTTCTTCTCATCAGCTCACGGGACATTCTCTAAGATTGACCATATCCTAGGACACAAAGAAAATCTCAAGAAATTTAAAAAAATAGAAATCATACCATGTACCTTCTCAGATCACAGTGGAATAAAACTAGAAATCAACCCTAACAGAAACTCACATTTCCACACAAAAACGTGGAAATTAAACAACCTCCTACTAAATGATTACTTCGTAAATGAAGAAATCAAGACGGAAATAAAAAAGTTCTATGAAGAAAATGACAATGGAGAGACAAGTTATCAACTCCTCTGGGACACAGCTAAAGCAGTTCTAAGAGGAAAGTTTATCTCCATAAATGCCTATAACCAAAAGGCAAGAAGATCACAAATAGACAATCTAATGAAACGACTCAAAGAGCTGGAAAAAGAAGAACAGACCAACCCCAAACCCAGCAGAAGAAGTGAAATCAACAAGATCAAATCAGAACTAAACGAAATTGAAAACAGGAAAGCTATTCAGGAGATTAATAAAACAAAAAGTTGGTTCTTTGAAAAAATAAACAAGATTGACACGCCATTGGCTAAGCTAACGAAAAGCAGAAAAGAGAAATCTCTAATAAGCTCCATCAGGAATAAAAAAGGAGATATCACAACTGATCCCAAAGAGATACAAGATACAATTTATGAATACTACAAAAATCTTTATGCACACAAACTGGAAAATGTGGAGGAAATGGACAAATTTCTAGAAACACACAGCCTCCCTAGGCTCAACCAGGAAGAAATAGATTCCCTGAACAGACCAATCTCAACAGCTGAAATAGAAACAGCAATTAAAAACCTCCCTAAAAAGAAAAGTCCCGGTCCAGATGGCTTCACACCTGAATTTTACCATACCTATAAAGAAGAACTAGTACCTATCTTGCAGAAACTATTCCACAACATCGAGAAGAACGGAAACCTCCCCGACACCTTTTATGAAGCGAATATTACTCTGATACCAAAACCAGGAAAGGATGCAACAAAAAAAGAAAACTACAGACCAATATCCCTAATGAATATAGATGCAAAAATTTTCAACAAAATCTTAGCTAACCGAATCCAGACACTTATCAAAAAAATAATCCACCACGACCAAGTGGGCTTCATCCCAGGGATGCAGGGATGGTTCAACATACGTAAATCTATAAATGCAATTCACCACATAAACCGAAGCAAAAACAAAGACCACATGATTCTTTCAATAGATGCAGAAAAAGCTTTTGACAAAATTCAACACCCTTTCATGATACGAACACTTAAGAAAATAGGCATAGAAGGGACATACCTAAAAATGATACAAGCCATATATGACAGACCCATAGCCAACATCATACTGAATGGGGAAAGATTGAAATCATTCCCACTTAGAACTGGAACCAGACAAGGCTGCCCACTATCTCCACTTCTGTTCAACATAGTGCTGGAAGTCTTGGCTACAGCAATCAGACAGGAAAATGGAATCAAAGGTATCCAAATAGGGGCAGAAGAGATCAAACTTTCACTGTTTGCTGATGATATGATATTGTATCTAGAAAACCCCAAGGATTCAACCAAGAAACTCCTGGAACTGATCAATGAATTTAGTAAAGTCTCAGGATACAAAATTAATACACAGAAATCAGAGGCATTCATATACGCCAACAACAATCTAATTGAGAACCAAATCAAAGACTCAATTCCCTTCACAATAGCAACAAAGAAATTAAAGTACCTAGGAATATATTTAACCAAAGAGGTAAAAGACCTCTACAGGGAGAACTATGAAACACTGAGGAAGGAAATAGCAGAGGATGTAAACAGATGGAAATCCATACCATGCTCGTGGATCGGCAGACTCAATATCATCAAAATGTCTATACTACCCAAACTGATCTACAGATTCAATGCAATACCTATTAAAATCCCATCAGCATTCTTCACAGATATAGAAAAAATAATTTTACGCTTCGTATGGAACCAAAGAAGACCCCGAATATCAAGAGCAATTCTAGGCAACAAAAACAAAATGGGAGGCATTAATATGCCAGATATCAAATTATACTACAAAGCTGTAGTAATTAAAACAATATGGTATTGGCACAAAAACAGGAATATTGACCAGTGGAACAGATGTGAGAATCCTGATATAAAACCATCCTCATATAGCCATCTCATCTTTGACAAAGCAGACAAAAACATACGCTGGGGAAAAGAATCCCTCTTCAATAAATGGTGCTGGGAAAACTGGATAGCCACCTGTAGAAGGCTAAAACAGGACCCACACCTTTCACCTCTCACAAAAACCAACTCACGCTGGATAACAGACTTAAACCTAAGATATGAAACTATTAGAACTCTAGAGGAAAAAGTTGGAAACACTCTCCTAGACATCGGCCTGGGCAAAGAGTTTATGAAGAAGTCCCCAAAGGCAATCACAGCAGCAACAAAAATAAATAAATGGGACATGATCAAACTACAAAGCCTCTGCACAGCCAAAGAAATAGTCATGAAAGTAAACAGACAACCTACAGAATGGGAGAAAATTTTTGCATCCTATGCATCCGATAAGGGACTGATAACTAGAATATACTTAGAACTCACGAAAATTAGGAAGAAAAAATCAAATAACCCCATTAAAAAGTGGGCAAAGGACTTGAACAGAAATTTTTCTAAAGAAGACAGAAGAATGGCCAACAAACATATGAAGAAATGCTCAACATCTCTAATCATCAGGGAAATGCAAATCAAAACCACAATGAGATATCACTTAACCCCAGTGAGAATGGCCTTTATCAAAAAATCTCCAAACAATAAATGCTGGCGTGGTTGCGGAGAGAGAGGAACACTCCTACACTGCTGGTGGGACTGCAAACTAGTTCAACCTCTGTGGAAAGCAATATGGAGATACCTTAAAGCAATACAAGTGAATCTACCATTTGATCCAGCAATCCCATTGCTGGGCATCTACCCAAATGATCCAGTGACACTCTACAAAAAAGACACCTGCACTCGAATGTTTATAGCAGCACAATTCATAATTGCAAGGCTGTGGAAACAGCCCAAATGCCCATCAATCAAAGAATGGATTAATAAAATGTGGTATATGTACACCATGGAGTACTATTCAGCTCTAAGAAACAATGGTGATATAGCACATCTTATATTTTCCTGGTTAGAGCTGGAACCCATACTATTAAGTGAAGTATCCCAAGAATGGAAAAACAAGCACCAGATATATTCTCCAGCAAACTGGTATTAACTGAGTAGCACCTAAGTGGACACATAGGTACTACAGTAATAGGGTATTGGGCAGGTGGGAGGGGAGAGGGGGGCGGGTATATACATACATAGTGAGTGAGATGTGCACCATCTAGGGGATGGTCATGATGGAGACTCAGACTTTTGGGGGGAGGGGGGGAAATGGGCATTTATTGAAACTTTAAAATCTGTACCCCCATAATATGCCAAAATAAAAAAAATAATTAAAAAAAAAAAATAGATCAGGTGAGGTCTCCTTACTTTTAAAAGCTATTATTGATCTTTTATGTTATTGTAGTTGTAAATTCCATTTAACGTAAACATGTAAGAATGGTCAATATCTGGACTCACTTATGTATTTTTTATGTGATCTATTTACATTGTATTATAGAATTTGAATATCTCTGTATGAAAGGTTATATGCATCAGAATATACTAGCATGCTAAGTAAATAAGAAAATATTATACAGAAATATTGTAATGATTTGGCTTTCAACATTCTAGACTCAATTGTATGTGGTTTAGACAAAAATAGAGAAGATGGGAATCATGCTGAATTTTATCTTTTGCACATTACCAACATCAGTTCCTTAGAGGATATGCAAGTAGAAATTGATTTCTTTTTAAATCACCTTGGACAACATTATCTTGATACACAAACCAGTTTCACCCACATTTATCATGAAAAGTTTCCATCTTTTAAGATGTTTATTCTCTTGAATTTTTCTCAGCCATCATTTTCCTATATGACGTTACTTTTAGAATTATCTATAATACTGAGAGGTTATGTTAACAGTGGATAAGATACAGGATGGATAAAATTTCATGTAGATTCAAATATTTGGAATCTTTATAAAAAATCAACCTATAAGAAAATACAAGCTTAATAATTATTTCTAGATATATATGTGAGAAAATATTAGTTATTTCTACATTTGTTCTTGATTCTTTGTGGACATGTAGGTAAGTTCTTTACAGGCAGATGTAGCCCAAGGGAAGCTAGTGGTGTAGTGATTGGTTTTCCAGCTTTTAATCAAGGCACAAACTTTATTCTCTCTGAAGTTCAATGCCTCATATTTTAATGTTCTCTTTTTGTTTCTCCCAACCCCACCACTCATGAAAACTTGCAAAGTCTTCATTCTCAAAAGCTGATAACACCTTCAAATGCTATTTCTCCCAGAGACATTTTGATTCTCTTAGGTATCAAGAGAATCAAGGAAAATGGATTAAATTCTTAGGCAAATAGATGTGTTAACATGTATAGTTAAATCTGCAATAAACAAAGAAACAACATAAGGTAAAACATTTTCCCCTCCAAAAGAAAAAAGAAAGTTAAATACATTTTGATTCATCTTTCATTGCAATTTTTGCTATCCTTGGAAATAGAACAAAAACTTGTGTCAGCTGACTACCATTAAACTTCCACACACCCTGGTGTAGCTTTTATACAATGAGAAAGAAAATTAAATAATGTAGGTTGTTAGTTTCTTTTTCACTGAATCTAGCTGGACACAATAGTAATGCTGACCTTAACCGTGACCTCTCTGTGTGATCGTTCTATTGCTGTGCCATAGAGTCAAGCAGTATCTCTGCAGCTCTTTTCAGAATTCTTAGATAAAAAATGCAGCAGGTGTTGACAGGGGTGTAAGGAAAGAGAGGCCATTTATTCTGCTCCTATAGTTTGGATGGAAAGAAATGTTTTTTAGGTGATCTGTTTCTAAGAAGGGCAATTTTCAGGAAACCACATACCATATTCTCAAAACTGTTTTCCTTTTTCTTCCTTAAAATGTACTCTAATCATCTCAAAGTAAAAGATTATTCTTAATAAAAAAAAATATGGTGCTGTTCACATTAAATTTGTTTCAAGTCCAAAAGAAAACCTGACTTAAATTTCTCAAAGACTTTATCTCCACTATATTTGAGTTATATGCCCAATTTATAGAAGGAGTAAACCCCAGAATACAGTCTTTGGTGTAGTATATTGGGATGACATTCTCTCGCAATGGGATTGAACTCAGGATTCCTGGTGTTTGTGCTAGTTGAAGATGTAATTGGAGTTTGTGTCTGTGAGCCCATAATCCTCTGTCCTAAGAGACAGAAATAAACAAACATGTAACCACCCAGCAAACATATACCTCGCGTAAGTGGTGTCAGAGACTTCAAGGGGCATGAAAACAAAGATGAATCAGACATAGTAGAGAATGTCTGCAATCTCTATGAAATTATATTATCAACAGGAATAAGCTCTAAAGCGTATGTGTGAATATATGTGCTCTTTTAAATCGAGGAAAAATATTTTCCACATTGCCAATTGTGCCACTGAAAAATAAATTGTTATTGGTGTACAGTGGCATTTTAAGATATTAGAAAACTCAAATCAAGAAAGGAACATGCTCTGCCATGAATAAATGATGTTTATACTTCTCTTTGTAAACTGCTGTGGTCGCCTCCAGGGTAATTTGTCAAGTGCATTTTGATATTATGTTCCAAATAACACTAGCCAATAAGTGGAACTTAGAGAAATATATCAGCGTGCATATGCTTATGTTCTGAACAATAAGAAATACGGAATGTCAAGTGATGAACTAATAGCAAACAAATAATTCAAATATATTTAGGTTTAGCTTATGACACACAGAAAATGTTGTGAAGAAAATGTAATAGTGTACAGAATGAGTCTGTAAACTGATTTATTGAAGCATTAAAATAATACAGTGCTATTTATAGGACACTGTCATAGATGTTCCTGCAGTTACTGCAGAAAAAAAGTCTTTTTCTGTGGGGTCTCCAGTGACAATGAGCTGCCTTGATTCTATAATGGGTTTGAGTTGCCTATGATAGTGCATTTCCTAAAATAGAATATACTTAGTTAAGATTAAAACTGATTATGAATAAAAAGTACACAACTAGCTAGAGGGATTTCTAAACTTCACTGATTGACATGTACTTTTTATTGGGTTAAACATCAACATAAGCCTCTAGAATTTAAGTGGAGTTTTTATGAAGATTAAAAAAAAATAGGAGAAAGGAATATTTTGATCCACCCCATCAGTTCACAGATGATATACAAGAAATAATACAAGATATACAAGATATACAAGAAATAATATATACAAGATAAGATATACAAGAAATAATAAAATATTTTCAACTACCTACAAAAATTATATATTTTACATACCTAATAGTTTCTCATATTTTAATTAAGATGAATTTGTGGTATGAAATCTGAAAAATCAAATGGTTAGCTCTAATTTTGTCGAAGACATTAGTGAAAGCAGCTAATACTGGTATATGCCTTTACAGCTAAAAAGCATTTTATTTTATATAATTCCAGTGAACTCTTCATTAGCATGGTGGTATAATTGGTAATATTATTTTCTAGATGAAATTTGTTCTACACACAAGTACCCATATCACTTTTTTTGTAATATTTATATCTCTGGCGAGCGAGCCTAACCCCGAGCATGAGAGCACTGAATCTGCCCCTGCAGAATAGGCATGGCCTTGGCCTTTTGTGTATATCAGAACCAGACACATAGATGCTATAAATCTTGTTATTTTTCTGGATAATGTTTAAGAAATTTACCTTTAATCTTGATCTGTTAGTATAAAAAGTTAACTTTTTTCCCCAAAATAAAAGTGAATTTTTCATGTTAAGTTAAAAAAAATATTTATATCTCTGTTATAATTCTTGATACTATATATAGCAGGTATCTTTTTATGTTTATGTTCCTTTCTGGACTTTAAATTCTATCCACCAAGCAATATTTATTGTCTGTTCCACTCCCCATTTCCCAGATTCCATCCATAAACATAGGCCTCTATTGATGCTTAGTAAGATTTTATTAACTTTGATCGCATTACTATTTTACCAAAGCTAAAACTAAGGCTCTAAGGTGTTGAGAGATATACTCAAGAAAACGTAAGTGGCATACCAGGATGCAATTCTAGGTCTTCTAATTCTGAATCTTAGGTCTAAGATTTTTATCTTCTGTTTGCTCCTATTCTTAGCATATTTGAAATTACAGGGCTAAAAATTAAGGGACAGTATAGCAATATGAAAATGTTATTAAATTTGAAATTACAGGGCTAAAAAGCAAGGGACAGTATAGTGAATATGAAAATATTATTAAATAGTACTAAAATGTGCTTTACAACACATATATGTATAATTTTCAGAACTGTTTCGTAAATATAGATCACAGGGCACTGTATTGTGATTATTTCTGATCCTCTACTCAGCATTTCAGAATGTGATAGAATAAAGTTATCATAAAGCAAAATTCCTTCAAGGACAAGTAATAAAAATTTCTTAATGGGAACATTTTGAGTCAGTAATTCAGATCCCTTTGAATATCTGTCTATCATGAAAAAGAAGAATTGTGATGATATAACCAGACAATGAGCCACTTGTGCTGTAAAGGTACAAGTAAATGGATGACAATTTCTTGAAAATCTGGATATGTTCAAATGAGCAGGGTTGGCAGCGTGTCCTAGGCTTTACCGACAAAGGAATTCAGTGTCATTATCTATTACTTTGATGATTCATCTAGGTCATAGGAAGTGCTTTAAGCCTGAAAAAAGGTAAAAGAGCAAAATAATTTTCTTTGAGTGCTTTGCTATAAATCCATACCCCCATTAAGAGGTCTGTTTTGTTATTTTCTTTGGATAAGTTTAATTACTTTATCTGAGCAAGAGATAATTGAGTGAGCACCTTCGCGATAGTAAAGGGTAGGCTAGCTTTTTAAAATGTTGTACTCTCACAAACGTCTGTTGACATTGTAGAGTCTGGAAATGTTTGCCACCAAAGGATCCCTGAAGATTTGATGTCCATTACTCTTACTTTATAGACAGGGAAACTGAGATTCAACATCAGTATGTGACTTGATCAAGAGAGTGGGCAACTGAATTGAAATTAGAACTTGAGTTTTATACATTCAGGTTCAGAGGGCAGCTTCCATAGAAATATAGGTGTCAGAAAACAATGAGGTTGTTTCCATGAGACTGCATCCATCTCTCCGTTATGGTGGTCATGAATATACATGTCTCGTTTATTTTTCATTGCTGTGGCTCTATTTCTTATTTCAAAATGTAAAACCAACAACTCTCTTCATCTCTTGGTAGCTGCATGAACTTTAGCAATCCAGAACTCAGTGGATCAGGCTATCTCCATTTCCTATTTATTTCTGATTACATTGTTTTCTCAAGATGCATTTTCTTTTCCCATCTGGAATTCATTCTCTGGGAATCACGCTCTGTAAGGAAGTTTAAAACCCAAACAGTGTTTATTTTTATTTTTTTTTTTAGAACTCACTTGCACTTTTATTCTGTAATTCCTCTGTTCAGAAATCTTTAATTGTTCCCAATTCCCTTCTAGATGAGCTTGCTGATTCTCTGCTTAGCTTTTAAGGCTCGGAACACTACTTAACTTTTAATCTATTTCTCTCTTCTTCTCGCTCTCGCTCTTTGTGTTTTTTTGTTTTTTTTTTGTTTGTTTGTTTGTTTGTTTTTTACCACTTTCCAAAATCCACCTGCATATTGATCAAACTTAGTTTTTGTAGCCTCCAAATTAGTCTCATTTCTGAATCTTTGCTTATATTTTCCCTTTTGTCCTATTCACAGAAGGTGTAAGTTCTCCTTTTAACTATGAAAAAACTTGAGAGACTATAGTGCTTTATTTCTCATGCACACCTGGCTGTGTGAAGTACCACAAACGCTGAAGAGGTTGTCCAAGATTGTACTCAACAGTCTTGCAGTCAGGCTGAGCCTTTGATCCCCTGGGTTCTGGTCCTAGTTTGCTGGCTTACAACTGGATTCCTTTTTGATCCTTTCTTTGTGACCCAAACATTCTGGACATGACTGTCCTGTCCTTGCCTACTTAAGTCCAAAGTTGGGCTTCAGTTCCTATTGGCTTATCTCAAAAACCTCCTACTGACAAGCCAAATCCACTGCTACACTCTTGACTGGGAATAGTCACAAATAGGACTCAATCAATTTTCTCAATTCAGTTCCATCTAAAATGAGTGTACACCCAAGTATGTGTACTTGAGATGGCATTTTGTTTGTTTTCTTTTAGATTGGTGTGGTTTTTGACATTTCATAGAATCCGTCTGACAAAATTACTCAGAAATTAAGCATTATCAAAAATACATACCAAAGCAAGAAACTTTCTTTGGAATATAATACATTCCTGGAAATCAATATAGTATGCTTTTACCTTTAGATTAGCTTCACATTCCCAGGGCATTTCTTCAGTGGTGAAGTGTGGAACTCTTCATTTAAGGGGCCTGACTTTGAAAGGAAGGAAGGGTCAGCAGTGGCATAAAAAGTATTTCTTCCTAAAATAAGGGAAATGTATGTGTGCTTAAAAACAGAGGCATTAGAAAGGGAAGATCAAAAGGTTATATGGAAGAAAAATGCTGAAAGGAAAGCCTGTCAGAAGTCAGAAATGAACGGGCATGAGTGCACAGCTATCTTTCTTTTCCAGTTTACTTACCTCTTTAAAAAAAAATAAAATAAAAAAGGTTCTGAGTTTACAGAACACCCAGTAATGGAGCTATCATTGCGGGAGAAACCTTAACAACGAAGTTGCATGATATGAGAAATAATGTTTAACAATGTAATGTGGAAATTTAAAATTAAGCCCTGGATAGTTTTGTCTGAAAGAAGGCCAGTGAGAATCTTAAAAGCCTGAGGGATGTTTTACAGGTGCTTCAGCCTTTGCTTTCTGTTTTCTAGTTAAGCGAACTTTATTATTTCAACTGATTATTTTATTATTTATTATTACAGAATTTGTGACTGGTCATTTTTGGTCAAAAACACAGTTGAGTGTGAAGATAGAATCTTGGCATATGTTTTTAAGTGAGTCAAGTATCCCGTTTTAATAAGCAATGAAAGCAAATGGGTTCAATATCATATTTTATAGTCGTTGATCAGTGCATGGCTCTACACTATATTCAGGCATCCGTATAAGATATCTCAGTAACTTTTGTCTCTCGTCTGTTACCTCTAACATCTGGTGGATAATCAAGTTCCAAAATATATTTTGCATCTTTCTCTTCTTGTGATCCCACTGGCTCTGGCTTCATTCCCCTCATGTCACTTCAAGTTTGCACTGCTGCATGGTAGTCTTCTTGTTTCTAGAAAACATCTCTAACTACGACTCGCCTACCTGGCTGCCAAAGTTATCTTTCTTCTTAAATATAGATATAATCACAGAATATAATGTGCATTTACATGGCATTTATAAGCCTGTGAAGCCTTGTAAATGTGAAGTAAAAGATACCTGGGTTCAAATATAATAGGTATTCAATAGACATTTGTTGAAAGAATATGTGAGCACGTGCAAAATAGGAACAGATGAGTAAGATTATTTGCACAGTTTGCCCTCAGCATCACATTTCAGATCATCTTTTCTGTAAACTCAATGATTGCCACCCTCTGTACCATCCACTATTTACTCCTTCTGGGCACTGGTCACCATCCTATGTACTGAGTATAGAGAAGCAAAGAGATTGTCTTGGGGCCTATGCTAATGGGGTTGACAACTCTTGGTAGAGTTAGGTTTTAAACAAGTAAATACACGGATGAATACTCACTTACTGGTTATCATAATTGCTACCAAAAAAAAAAAGGAAGTAGGTTTTCTGAAAAGAAATGGAGGTGGACTAAATTTAGTTTAAGGGTTGGAGAAGGCAGGGAAGGTCTCTCCTTGCATTTGGTTTAAGACACGTTCAGTTATCCAAGAGAAAATTGGGAAAGGACCACTTTAGGCAGCAAGAACAAATTTGTAAGCCTTTTTTTGTTTTTTTTTTTTGTTTGTTTGTTTGTTTTTTTAGTTGTTTTTAAAGGTTTTTTTTGTCTTATTCTTCTTCAATATGCTATACATTCCCATATTTACAACTTTTTGTGACATTGATTCTATTGCCTGGAATGCTCTTTTCTGCCATTTTCCATGTATTGAATTTTCTTTTATCATTTTATATTTTTTTAAAACATTAAAACTTCAAACTGCCCTTACCTCTACAGGCAGAGCTCATCTTACCTGTTCCCTTTATTCAACAATCATATCAATAACTATCATCCCATTGGCCATAGTTAGCTGTGTACTTTCTTTTTCTACTAGAAGACAAACCCTTATGGAAGGATATACAACTGTTTTTGTTTTATCTGACACCAGATCCTCTGTGTTGTTGAAGGCATTTTGGGGAAAATCAAATCAGATTCTTGGGAAACACAGGGAAATATATTTCAAGTTGTTTCTTTAAAAGATAGTGTGTGACTCAAAATCTAAATAAATTCAAAAATGTTATGGGTAAATTAGTAAATTCTAGATTATCAGAAATTAAACTAATGGTAATTGAAGATGAAGTTATATATGTGTGTGTGTGTGTGTGTGTATATATATATATATATATATATATATATATATCTCCAGGGGATGAAATACTCTCCCAGTTATTTTCCCTATAAATATTGGAGAAAAAAAGTTTATTTGAATTAGTTAGAATTATAACCCTTACTGGCAGCCCTTATTAATTTTAGTAGAATGATTTCTATATTTAAAAAAAATACTGCTTGCGTGAAACTTCTGCTTCCTTTATGATAAACTTGGTAAAATACCACATTTTCTCTTGTCATGAAATCCCATTGTTTGCAGTCTCTTCCGCCTCTTTCCTTGTCTTTTACCCACATCTCTCTCCTACTCCATCCTCACTAGCCCCTGTGAGACCCTGAGCAGCCCTGTTCCTTGTTTCTGCTCCTGGGCCTTCTCACTTGGGTTTGTTTTTCTAGAATTACAGTTCCACAGATATCAAATAATCCTATGACTTGTTCTCTCTTCTCCATGAGATTTCTGCTAAAAATAATGTCTTATCCATGAAACCTTCCTGAGCCTCTAAGGTAAAGAGCATACATACACCCACCCGAACCCCTCATCTTCCTTTATTGCTGTTTTCCCCATAACTATTATCATCATCTGAAATATTGTGTATTTTTTGTTTATTGTTTATTATACTAGAAAACTCTGTGTGGTTCACTCTTGTACCCTGATTGCAGGCACTCAATAAATAATCGTTGAATGAATAAATGAATGCATAACATATTTGCACTCAGTATCACTGGGCAGTTATCCTTAATATTATTTATTATATCATGTGAAATCAATATCTGTTAACCAAAGAACATTTTGAAACTAGAAAACAGAGAAGAAAATAAAGGTAAATAATTATCTAATAACCATTATAACATCATGGTTAGCATGTTGGCTTTCATATACTTTCAGTCATTTTTTTCATGTATAAATATGCATCATAAAATTAGGTTATATTATAAATACTGTTCCATATAAGTATTATTTAACCTAACACGCCATAAATATTTGCCAATTACCTGAACATTCTTCTACAGCTTCAGTCTTACTGACTCTATAGGGCTCTACTGTTCACTTTGTCCCTACTGAATGCATGGTCTCTTCTGAAGTGACTTAAGCCAGGCTGGAGGATGTTTATCGGTAGCATTTAATCAGTTATTGGAAGATAAAGGTGGGTTAACTAGTCCAGGAAATAGACTTGGCTGCAAATAAATACATTGCTTTTTATTGTTAAATGCTATCTTTGAATTAACCAGTTAATGAAACTAGAAAGTAAAAAAATAGATTTACCAAAGGATCATTAAATTGCAATCCAAATGGATACTGTCCATAGTCATTGAAAACCTTAAGAGTACTCAAGTTCATTTAGTCATATTACAGTTGACCTTGACAGTCATTGAATTATTATTTTATTAAAAGTTCTAGGTAGCGCTAACTTATGAGACTGTAGGACTTGAGTTTTTTGTTTCTTTTTTTTTAAAGAAGACTATTGTCATTACTGTTTTAGAAATTAAAACCTCTACCTGGCTTGTGGGTGTTAATTTGCTTTTTGAATACCATTTTCTTTTTTGCATGAAATAATAGAAATTAAAATTTCAAATTTTTTACCAGATTGCACAAAGGGTAAAAATCGATTTGTATTATACTGTAGAATTTGTTTCTGTTAAATTAAAAGATCAACTTAGAGGAGACAAAAGCTTAACTTTTTTAAAAAAGCGTCACAAATCTATCTCATATCTAGTATATAACAGTTCAGTAGATAATTTAAAACTGATTCATCTGTTATACCATCTGTCAGAAATATGCTGCAGCTGTTAAATGTCCAGCAAAATTTGAACTACGTCTCAAAGTAATTTGCCCTTGGTACATGCAGACCAGACAATTTCCTATTTGATTTACAACCATGATTCTTGCAAACATGACTGATTTTCGAGCTGTATGACTTGTATTCTACTTTTCTTTTGAACATAGATAAACCAACAAAAGGAAAATGGACCAACAGAAAGGAAAATGAAAGAAATGTGAACCAATTTTTAAGATCATAATATTGAATTTATTCATTGCCATAAGCTACTATACTGATTGTGTTCAATATTTTTCAAAACATATGAAGATTTTCTACCTGTGCTCTACATCTCTGCATATTGAGAATGTAAAGAAGTTCCCTTTCTCAAGAAGGGATCATCAGCAAGGAAATCAACATATAAACAAACATTGATCACAATAGATTTTCAATGATACAGAATGAAAACATTGTATTAGAAACATCAAAGTCTCACCTTCTTTTGAAGACTAAAAAGAGATGTAAAAGCATAGCTTCAACTCTCACAAAACTCATTTGCTGGAGCCAAAAGACTTTAAAAGTTTTAGAGGTATATATTGATGATTTAGACAAACCGTCTGTGTAATTCAAGGGTTCCAAATTACAAGTCATTTTAAGTTGGTGAAGATCAGAAAGATCACCTTTCTTACGTGGGACACAGTGAAGATGATCTGTGTATAACATCATGGAATGAAGCCATCTCTGTTTTGCAATGCAGATTTTAAAATGCAAAATAAAAAAAAAATCTGTTAAGAGCTAAACAGATGAAATAAATACATCTTAGTAGCCCAAAACTAGGAACTATTTTACCTAGCTTGTTTTTGGATGGATTTATGGCTTAACATTGTCAGTAATTCATTGATTCAACAACTTTTCACAAAGTTTATATACATCTAAGGTTCTTAAGGCTCTGAGAATACAGGGTCAAGCAGTCAGATTCCTGCCTTGCTCTCATTGTATTTACAACCCAGTTAACAAGAAAAGTCATAAACGAGTTGAAAAACAAACAAGATAATTTCAAATTGTGATTGGTGGTATGAACAAAATAAGATAGTGTGATAGAACAGCAAGCAATACCTGAAGAGTATGAAGGTGGAAGTTGTATTGCTTAGTTTATTTTGCTTTTTTGCTGTTTGATCTTTTTTTTTTTTCCCCCCAGCATATGACCAGGGTACAAATGTTTAGGTTACATATATTACCTTTACCTCACCTGAGTCAGAGCTTCAAGTGTGTCCATCCCCAAAACGGTGTGCACCACACCCATTATGTGTGAATATACCCATCTCCTCCTCCCCTGTCACCTGCCTGACACCCGATGAATGTTATTACTGTATGTGCATATAAGTGTTACTCAGTTAATCCCAGTTTGATGTTGAGTACATGTGGTGCTTGTTTTTCCATTCTTGGGGTATTTCACTTAGAAGAATAGACTCCAGCTTCATCCAGGATAATACAAGAGGTGCTAGATCACCATTGTTTATTGTGGCTGAGCATAATTCCATGGTATACATATACCACATTTTACTAATCCATTCATGTTGATGGTCACTTTGTTTCCACAACTTTGCAATTGTGAATTGTGCTGCTATAAGCATTCGAATGTAGATGTCTTTTTAATAGAATGTCTTTTTTTTCTTTGGGTAGATGCCTAGTAATGGGATTGCTAGATCAAATGGTAGTTCTACTTGTAGCTCTCTGATATGTCTCCATATTGCTTTCCACAGAGGTTGTAACTAGTTTGCAGTCCTACCAGCTGTGTAGGAGTGGTCCTCTCTCTCTGCATCCATGCCAACATTTATTGTTTTGGGACTTCTTGATAAAGGCCATTCTCACTAGAGATAAGCAATATCTCATTGTGATTTTGATTTGCATTTCTCTGATGATTAGAGATGTTGAGCATTTTTTCATATGTTTGTTGGCCACTAGTTTGTCTTCTTTTGAAAAGTTCTGTTCATGTCCTTTGAGAACTGGTCAGAAAAGGAAAAGGTGCTGTTGGAGTCAGGGTCTGAATGGAAAGAAGCCAACCCTTTTAGACCTGGGGAGGAGAATTCTAGCTGGAAATCAGGGAGGGTGGAAAGCCCTTGAGCAAGACTGTGCTTGGTGTGTCTGAAAAAGAGAGGAGACAGAGAATCTAAAACATAGTGGCCCAGAGGAGGAGTGAAATGAAATGGCACCAGTAATATCATCAAGGCCAGACCGACTCGGGCCGGGTAGAGCTTGGATTTCATACTAAAGAAGAAGAAAAGCCATTGGAAAATTTTTAGGGCATGGCATAATCTGATCTTGATTTTCAAAAAATTCATCTGGCAATTAGGAAGAAATGGATTGTAAGGAGATTAAGATTGAAGCACGAAAGATAGATCCAATAAATGGTTACTGAATTAATATGAACAAATGAAGTTGATGTACTTTGCTGAGTTTATTCAGTGTAGGCACGTCAATTAAATGGCTGATTATGTATGGTTTGCTCTGAGAACACCTATTTAAAACTCTGGAAAACTCTTCCTTCTAGTTAAAGGATGTGAATCTGCTGTGGCACAGAAAATGGTGAAATTGCTCCAATATTGTTTTATAGGGTATCACTGGAAGTACATTCTTGGGACCCAAACAAAATGTAGTGAGAACAATTTGTCAATTTATTATTAGGAAATCTGCATAGCCTATAGACCCAGTGCAACATATGTGAATTTTATCTAAAGGAATTGTAGAAGACAGTGTTACCTTGCAGTCTAGACCTCAAAAGCGAGGCTTATGATCAGAACTTGGGTTTTGTCTCAACTCTTATCCTTTACCTGTGAGATTGTAAGCTTTGTCATCTGTAAGATGATAACAATACCTATCTTAAAGGATTACTATAATAAATGCAAGAGATAATTCACTAAAAGTATTTTATTGCCTGCCATGTAAATATTCAATAAATGACTGCTATTGTTATCGATTGATTTGCTGATTTTAGTTTAATAACCTCTGCCATCTGGCCATTCTTGGTCCTCCAAATTGCAAGGGTTGAGGTGGAAGGTAGAAAGGCTGCCTCAGTCGGGCTCATGGCTACTATAACAGGAGCATGTTGAGCTTTGTCTCATTAAATGGAAAAGGAACAAAAGAGTAAATGAAGTCTCCTATATAAGATTTAGTGAGAAGAAAAAGGTGGGGGGGCATGAATTTCTTTTTTTTACTTGGAACTTTTCACTGCATATCAGAGAAGTTATGTTCACTCGATTAATTTAATTCCAGTTTCATTATCTTTAGCATTTTCCTAAATTAGCACTTGATGACAAACTAATTGTACTTTTGTTCATGGCCACTGTCCCAGATAAGTCCCTTTGTGGGGAAGGTAAACAAAACCAAGTTAATTTTCTCATAGATTGTATGGAAAAAAAATAATTACTTCTCAATGAAATTATATAATTTATTTTGCTAATGATCTAACACTCTCGCATTTCCTGTGCAAAGCAAGTTAACTCTACTGCTCAGAACTGAATATAAATATCTGTTTATAAAATGAAATACATGAAATGAGGCAGTATCTGTATGGGAGTTTCTATGGTAGATGAGTGAGTAAGAAAGTATATTAAAGATCACAGTATGAATGCTCTTGTTTAGTTGTGGGTATACCTATAGATCTGTTAAATGTTCCCATGTGTATTTATATATCTATGAATACTAGTAACAGTGATTACTTCCATTGATTATGAAGGTCTTTCTGTCTCTGTATAAGATTTTAAAGGATCAGGAGAAAAATGGATCTTATTACCAATGACAAAGAATAGGCCAGGGAAACTGGAACAAGAGATGCACAAAGCAATTTATGAACCATAAAAATGGAAGGAAAATGCAATATAAATGAAGATATATAACCTAGGAGATTGAGCAGGAATCAGTGATGTCTTTACCTCAAGAAAAAGAAAACATTTTTATAGTAATAGTATATTTCTATTATATAACACTGATTTTTTTTAACCATTGATTTTCTATTCTGATTTAAAAATCTAGAACAATTAATTCAAAACTGCAAAAGAACTTTTGAAATCATAGAAAAACTAAAGAGACTCTGAGTAAAATAGGATTAAATAAATTGCCCAACTATATGTTGCTCGGAATAAAATCTATATTTAAAAAAATTCAGAATATTATGGGGATACATGCATTTTGATTACATCATTTGCTTTTGTACAATTTGAGTCAAAGTTATAAGTGTGCCCTTCACCCAGGTAGCGTGCATTGTACATGTTAGGTGTGAATTTACTCTTCCCCACTCCCCTCCTCCCATCTGCTTGATTCCTGTTGAGTTTTATTTCCATATGTGCACATAAGTGTTGATCAGTTAGTTCTAGGTTAGTACTGAGTACATGTGTTGTTTGTTTTTCCATTCTTGTGATTACTCACTTAGAAGAATGGTCTCCAGTTCCATCCAGGTTGTTAAAAAAGATACTGGATCATTTGATTATAAGGAGTCGATGTTGCCTCTGAAAATCATGACTATCCACCCAGAAATAGTTATTAGATGTTAAGCTAAAAATAATTGGACCTCAACTATATTAAAAAATTATAAGAAATATTGAAAGAGAATTCATATTCCATTGCCCATACTTTCCATATGTTATTAAAGAAGAATACAATACTTGAAAATCAGATGATATAAATTACATTTAAACAAAATTTGGGTTCCAGACATGATTATACCTTTTTCACAAAGAGAGGTAATTTGGGTATGGGAGTTGTACACATAACATATTGAAATGATCAACATTTGTTCTTGTATTTTAATGGACTGCTAAAGTTCTGAAGTGAAAATATATGGTGCCTATCTTAGTAATGTTCATCAAGAAAGGGAGACAAAGCACCAAGCTTCTAATCATATCACAACAAATTCTTCCACAACCAGCTGCCCGAGTTTATGGGAGTAAAAAACAAATAGTGGGTGTGCTACAGCCATAAAGAAACAGATTGTGAACTCCTTTCTTTTCTTTTCCTCCCTCCCTTCCTCTCTCTCTCTCTTTCTTACTGAGAAAAACAAGGAATCATAGTCTTGGGGAAAAAGTCTTTGTAATATAGATGTGCTAGATCCCATAAAAGTCTTCTCTTGGTCAGAGTAATGCTACTAATAATTTATAAAGACCTCAATGGGACTACATTAATCTCAATAATTAGGAAACACCTGGGTCATGACTTCAGCTACTTTTTCATTCAAATCCTGAAACTGTCTGTTAGGCTAGACAAGAAATACCACTTTTTGTCCAAGGGGTTTCACACTGCCTTAGACGCAGTGTAACCACAAGCATCGTCTGTCTGGGAAGTCAGGCAAAGGGTCCCAGGGTGATATGATAACAAGCAGTAGTTTGGACACAGTAAATGTCAGGTAAATGTACAGGTAGGTGCATAGTCAGGTCAGTGAATAAAATAATTAGCAATTGTCAAGAACGTAGGTAAGCAGGCAGCATAGGGAAGTTGAGAAGCTGGAGGTAAGATAAGGTCCTGGAGCACTGAGATCGGAAACCAGAAATCACGGGAGACAGAAAATCTCATGAAGGAGCAGGCATAATACCTGGGGAGACAGAGAAGAGAAGTAGTACAACTGTTCACATTGTAATTCAAGGTAGTTTTAGTCATAAGGAGCAAAGTAAGAGCCTATTGATTGCAAGCAGAATGTGACTTTATGGGGAAGTCTTGCTGAGGCCTCTTGAATTTCTCCTGACTATGGAGAGGAACAGTCATAAAACCTGAGGCAGGTAAGCACGCAAGTGTAGGTAAAGTAGCTCCAGCTTCAGAAGGTAGGAATTGAATATGTACATAGGACATAGGGGGACCACTGAGTGATGCATTCAGTTGAGAATGTACTTTTCACAGTAGCTTTTTCCCTAATATGCAAATGAGGATGTTATTGCTAGAATTTCTGTCCAGATAGCACTGCTTGATTCTGGAATCCTTTGTGGTTTCTAACTGTTTTTTGTATTAGGCTTATATTACCAAGTAGGGATTAGAAAACATATTTTAAGTGCTGTGGTTTTTAAAAAAAATACCATTTCATGAAGAATTTCCAACATTATTTTTAATCAGAGACACATTCGAATGCCGTACTCTGATGTCAGTTTCATGTGTTCTGAAGTCCTTTGACCTTGCAAATTCCTGCTGATAACCATTGCTAATAACCAAGCCTCTCAACCATGCTCTTTTAGGTAAAGGGCAACAGCCATTTCACCTCTATTTGCCAGTAATTTCCTCTGTTGCAGCTTGAGTTAGTGCAGACTTCTTACAGCTAGTCTGCCTTCCTGATTGACTGAAATTGTGTGAAAATAAAACTCAAGGCCCATCTGCTCCTCTAGTTTTCATCCAAGATTCCCTGGAAGGGAAGTACATTGGAGACCAAATATTTGCCATAGCTGTGTGTGGCTGTAGTTTTGGAAGTTATCCCAGTATGGAAAAATACTATACTAAATAATACTAAATCTTTTCAGTGCTCATCTCTCTCTCTCTCTCCCCCTCTTCCTCTACTTTTTATTTCTCTCTCTCTCTTCCCCTCTGTCCCTCATTCTCTCTCTCCCCATCCCTCCCTCCTTTACCACTCTATAAAAATTCTAACTTTCTCCAGGGATTTTCCCAATGCCCTACTATTTAATGTCTGCAGAATATTGAGATACATGTTCAAGCGCAAGCAGCAAGCTGGCTCTTTAGGATGCGTAATGTGTAACAACCACTATTACAGTTGGAAATAAAAATGGGCAGTTCATCATTATCGTCAGTGTGGCAATGTGTGCACGCATGGAGTGCTGCTACAGACATCGCTGGGAAATTTGATACCCATCGTGGCCTCTGTGATGATGCTGAGGCTGTGTCCTCTTTCTAGAATGTTTTAAACTCTTTCTCTATCTATCTGGAGCCTCTCAATTCTTCAGGTTCCATTCATTGTTTGTATGTTACCCGGCACCATAAGTGATCATTAATCATTCTTATTCCTCAATACTTGGAAATATTTGTTATATCAAGCCTGTGGTTGGAAAACTTTTTGTGAAAGAGGTCAGATAGTAAATATTTTAGTTTTGCAGTCCATATGGCGTCTATTGCAACATTCTGCTGTTGTGGGAAAGCAGTCATGGGTAATATGCTAATGAATGAGTGTGAGTGTAGCTGAGCTCCGATAAAACTGTACTTAGCCAAAAGCAAGCTGCGAGCTGGGTTTGGCCTGCAGACCATAGTTTGCTGACTTCTGTGCTTGCCATTTCTTAAAGTTTTCAGAGCTTGAGAGAAACTTAGCTAAAGTTCTTCATATTATGTGTGTCATCCTTAGGAAAGGGGTTAATAGACATATTCAAGGTCACACGTTTATAATAGAGCCAGGCCTAACAGGAAACTCACTTGAACAACAGCCCTGTATTTTAGATTTATTTGTTACTTTAAGTATTTGATTATATTCTATTTGGCATTGAATTACAATTTTTTTTTTACTATTTTCTTGTTTCATGTTTAATTACTTTTTGTAAATTCATTTATTATTGCCCTTCATGGAGGAGTGGGTCACATATATTTTGTTTGCATTGCCTAAAGAGGTACAGCAATGAAATGCATAGAGTAAGATATCAATAACTATTTGTGATTAACATCCTCCAAAATAAAATGTAGTATTTTAGCCTTTTTCATATTTAATCTTATGATTATAGATTGTTTCAACTTAGAAGACTATGAGGTTGCCAAAACTTAAATTCTGATAATTTATAGTCGCTTTTAAAAAACATAAATATCTCATTCGCTCTTATCTCTGCTGATCCCAATTTTATTCTAATTATTCTGAGTAATTATACAATTTTCAAAATTTATTTTAATTTCTCAGATTTTAAAATTTATTTTCAACTGATTTTTAAAATTAGCAAAAATAATTTAAAATCTGATATTAAGATGATCAATTGGTTACGGAAGTCGATCGTTTTTAAATGTAATAGGGTAGGCTATCTTAGGGTTTTATAAACACTATATTTCAATTCTAAATTTAAATTAGCTAAAGGATCATTTGATTAATCATTTCCAATTTTATTTTAATAACTTTCACTGCAATGACATATGTGCATTGAATACATACTTTTAGGAAATGTGACTTTCATTATTTCAAGCTATCCCGGTTGAGTAGGTTTAGACTAGAAAGTTTCTCCCAGCGTGAGCCTCCTGATTTCTAATACAGCTCCCTTCCTCATTTTCTCACTACTCAGGTGGTACCTGGTCCAGGAGGCTTTCCTTGACAAGGCAGAACCAAACCACAACTCTCTCCACCCCCACCCACTCCCAAACTCCCTGCCCCTTGTCTCATAGTTAAGGTTCCTCCATAGTATTCATCACAACCACACCATACTGTAAATTTACATGGTTATTCTTAGTATGTTTCTCCTCACTCAAACATGAACTCCATAAAGAAAGGCCCTTATCCATTTCATCTGCTGCTGCACTTCAGTGCTGGGCACAGCAAGGCATTCGATGCATATTTGAAAGGATGGAAGGAAAATGAATGGATCTTAGCACATTCTTAATAGAATGGGAGCATTAGAAATAAGGCTTACTCCAGTTAAATGCAGAATTTATGTCAAAATTTATACTCAAAAGAATCAGAAAGTAGAAAAATCAAGAATGTATATTTGTGCTTATTTGCAGCTAAATAGAAAAGCACATTTTATCAATTAGTGTGGAATTCTTTATAGTGTTGTGAACTGATACTTTTAAAACAAATTTTGTGTTTATCTTTTTGTTCTTTTACATTTAACTTTCTGGGGAATATATTCATTCATACACACATGCCATATTTCCCAAAGGTACTTGCAATATAACTAAGAAAAATAAGAAATCTAGCAATATTATATGAAGATGGATTTGTTCATATAACTTCCAATTTGTACTTACTTGCGTAGTAACATAATAAATAATAATTCATTGCTCCAAAGTCATGAGGGACTAAGCTCCACTTAAGGGAATTTTCAAGAAAATGAGTTTATTGCTTCTATTATTAAAGTTTTTTTTCTGTTTATAAATTTTTCTGAGAGAGAAGTATTCTAGAATATGTACAGCAACCTTTTTTGTTTGTTTTATTAAACAAAGTTCTGAGAACTTGTAAACATTTTGGGGGAATTTAAGACCACCTCTCTAAAAATTAAGGTTGTAACATGTTGGACTTTGGTACTGTGCTTCTGTACTCTGAGATTTGTTGAGTTTACTTGGTTAAGTTTTTTGTTCATTCATTCATTCTACAAATGTTTTTAGAGTTTGTGCCAAGTGCCAGGCATTGTTCAGATCACTGCAGAGTAAGCATTAAGCAAACTGTCAATAAGCTTTATTCCCATGAAGCTTACAGTCTAGTGGGAGAGAGAGGCAGCCAAACAATTAAATGAGTCAAAACATAGCATGTCAGGGGGTGCTAAGTGCTATGAAGGAGAATAAAGCAGCTGTAAGTACAGAGACTCATGGCAGCAGATTGCTCTTTCAGCTGGGTGGACTAGCAGAGCTTGTCTGCAGTGGTGAAGATAATGTTGAGCAGACACCTGGGAGTAGACAGGAATGAGCCTTGTGTAGTACATGGGAAAGAAATTGCAAAGGCAGCAGTTAGGAGCAGGCTTGCCCTGAAGGGAGGAGGAGGAGGAGGCCATGGTGGATGGACAGAGATGGACAGGGCATGGGAAAGAGATGGGAACAGCGTGGTAGCCAGTGTAGGCTTTGAACAGTATTCCAAGTTGAGATCAGAAATCAGGAGACGTTTTACATACAGCAGCTACATTTCTGTTCTCATTTTTTAGAAAAGTATCCCTTTGGCTACTATGTGTAGAAGGACCACAGAGGAACCAGGGAAGACCCAGCATGGCTACTCAGTCTTTTACAATAGTCATCATTGGAAGCTGCTTGGGCCAAGTCTGTAGCTGTCGAGATGAGGAGCGTGGTAGGATTTGGAAAAATTCCAGTTTGAGAAGACACATCCTTCAATGCCATCTCCCAGAGAGGGTGGGGAGGCTGAGAAGAGATCCAAGAGTTGGGTCCTGGTCACTTTAACATTAGGGACATTTGGACATTAGGAAAATGAGAATGATCCATCAAAGGAATCAGAGAACAAGAGGCTAGTGAGAAAAGAGAGAAGAAATGTTAATGACATTATAAAAGCCAAGTGCAGAAGGTGTTACAAATAGAATTGAGGTATTTCCTGATTCCAGTGCAGTTGATTGGTTGAGTATGATGGGAACTGATTAGTTTTTCAGATGGTAATATTAAATACTTCTCAAGCTGGTGGTTATTTTATGTTCTCCCTTACTGACGCCTATTTCTTTTTATTTCAATTGTAGTAAGGACTCTTAGTATGAGATTTACCCTCTTCACAGATTTTTAAGTGCACAATACATTAAAAGCATACACATTAAAATATGTTATACACATTAGGTGTACAACAGGTACAATATTGGACATCAGATATCTGTTGGTTTTGCATGTTAGTTAGCAGCTCCCCAGTTTTTAGTGTTTAAACTTTGCTAAGTTTCCTTCTTGTCTTGCCTCCTCAAATCCGAATGTTTCTAATCCTCTATTCCTATAATGTATAAGTACGAAACATTTCCAGGAGATGCCAGATACCGAAGCTTGCTATGAAAGATTCTTAGATAACAGGTCTGAGTTTAGGTCCTTCAGCATCATGCACTTAGCTATAGCTAGACTCAAGAAAATCAAAAGCTTGTTTATATTGCTCCTATGATTTACTACAATTAGCACAATAGAGTTGCCTAAATTCAGATCATTTGTTAAATGTTTTAAGAGTTTTAAAGTTTGTACTATGTTCAATAATTATTTTATGCACCATATGCCAATCATTATTTAAAGATCTTTATCGAATCTCTCTTTTCTTTTCAGAAAAATGTGATGAACCACTGGTCTCTGGACTTTCCCATGTAGCTTTCAGCAGCTCTTCCTCCATGTCGGGCAGCTATTCTCCTGGCTACGCCAAGATCAACAAGCGGGGAGGTAAAGAAAATTGTGATTGCTTTGTCAATGCATGTGTTAGATAAGAATGTATTATATTTATGACTACATTTTAAAAGCACATATTATCACACAACAGATGTTAGCAGGCACCCAAAATTATTCTTGCCACTTCTATGAAAAGATCCCTAGAATACTATAAAACTCTTGTGTAGTTTCTCTTGGAGAATAATACAGGAAAATTTAGGCTGGAAGTGAGAGATGGTAAGTCAAAGTAGAAGAAATTTGAAGTTGCCTGTGGTAATAAATTTAAGAAGGCACAAACATTCTGAGTTAAGAGAACTCTAGTTATTTAGAAAATCATTTAGAAGTAAAAAATATATATATATGTTGACTCAATATATATACAGTGTATGAGGAAGAGCATTTTGTATTTACTGCATTTTTTCTTTTTACTAATTTATGAGCTTAGTTCCTATTGAAAATGCAGAATGAAAATATATGACCCTTTGCAATTTTTCCTCCAGTGCTTAGAATTTAGCTTTATTATAAAAACTGTACAAATATTAGACATGTGCAGCTTACAACCTGAGTTTGAAATTTTGAAGTCATTGTATCCATCAGTAAATGGTAATTTCAAAGTTGACAGCAATTCATTGAGAGTAAAAGAACATAATTAGGGACAGAAACATAAAACTATTTTGCTTCAAAGGAACAGTGATATAAATATTAATGAATGGCAACCTAAAAGGGGAAAAACAATATTTTCTTAGATAAGTATGAATCAACCAACAGGGTCCCATGATTTTTATCCAGTAAAAGCAGATATGATGGTTGCCAGGGACTGGGGTGGGTAAGGGAGGAGAAATGGGGAGATGTTGGTCAAAAGTTACACTGTTTCCATTGGGACAAATAAGTTCTGGAGATTTATGGTACAGCATGGTCACTATAGTTAATAATAATGTACTGTATACCTGAAAATTGCTAAAAGAGCAGATCTCAAATATTCTCACCACAAAATAATAGCTATATAGGTGATGGATATGTTAATTATCTAGAATTAATTATTTCACACTGTATACATACACCAAAACATCATGTTGTACACTGTAAATGTATACAATTTTTGCTTGTCAGTTATACCTTAGTAAAGCTGGGGAAAAATAGGAAATACGAAACCTTAAACTAATCTCAAACAACAGCCAATTCAAGAAATGACAAATAAAAGGGAATGACTGGAGGAAGGGAGAAAGGAAGAAGAAAGGACCAAAAACAAACAAAGGTGAAAAGATAGATCAGAGGTGAAAAGAGAAAATCTGAAAGAGGAAGAAAAACATAAATGAGGAGGAAAAAAAAATATTACATCATAAAAGAAAGGAGGTGTCAGATTTAGAAAGACTAAAATAGATAAGAAAATAGATAAGAAAAAGCTGGAATAATGTATACAGAGTAATACAACAAACTCACAGAAGTGTAAAGAGGTCTCAATCAGTAAAAAGACCTAATGGAAGAGAGAGAGACACAGGCAAAGGGCATAACTAACAAAATATAGTTTGATTTAATGTAGTATTAATTAGCTCATCTCTTTATAACCTGATATTCATTGGGCTATGGGCATGAGAGAGTTGGGTGAGTTACTATAATTATCAAAAATTCTACTTAAAGATGTTAAAGTAATGGAATTTTTAATTCATTCCTCTTCCATAAAAGTCACTGGAAACAACAACAAAATGAATACAGAGAGATAAACAGAAAACAAAGAACTGGCCATACCCAAATAATAATTATGATACAGACCTTTCCAGTACCAGGAGATCTGGAACAAACTATAAAAGAGAAAAGAGATACCACATACTCCTAGATGCCAAGAAGATGTAACATTCCCTAAAAGAAGTGCCATGATACTGAGAGATCTACAGCAACTGTAAGAAGTAGAAGAGGGTGCAGGAAATGTTACTTTAGAAAGTTTTGAGAGAAAATATAACAGGAGTATGACTTGCCTAGTCAATTTGGGCAAACCAGGTTATGTCAAGTGTACAGCACTTTAGGAATACAAATGACACAATGTAGCCAGCAATTAGATCATTGAAACTAAACTATGAAGAAACCATAGTTAAATGAGCAGTGTTCAGTAAGAACCCTTTTCACTCTAACACCATGACTAAACCATTTAAGAGCTGTAGTTGCAGGACAAAATATAAATGCTACGGGTGCAAAAATGTAAAAAATATCAAATTTTGGGAATTATATTTTTTTCGTTCTTACCTTTCAGAGCAGGAGGCCACTAGATATTGAAGGTTTAGATGCAAATTTATTTTGTCTTTGTTTTCTTTTCTAGGAATTAATGCCTCTTATCAAGAAACAATAGTTTTTTGTCCCCATTTAATTCTAGTAAAGCAATTTTTTATGTTTTATACAACATGTACAAAATGCCACTTTACATCACTTTACATCATACATGTACATATATGTATTTATGTACAAGATGCCACTTGACATCAACTTATCTATTCATATATGTAGAGTGAGATACCTGAAATTAGACTTCTAAAATGTTAACATTTTCTTTAAACCTGGATGGTGGGAATTGAGGAATGTCTTTATAGTAATTTTCTGTGTAGTTCTATAGAATATATATCTTTACATAGATGATAGATAGAATATATTTCCTAAAAAGATATTTCAAAGGTAAAAATATATAAAGCAAAATTATAGCTTCTTACTTGTTTGACCTGCAGTTTCTCTCTCTTTGACTATTGATATAATGGAGCGTCATACATTTAGATGAAATCACCATATTGGCGGAGGAGGTGTTGTGTATCCTACAGTACAGGTTTCGACTTCACTGCAGCCTGTTGTATCAACATTTGTTATGTGGGGAGCTTCAGTTACTTACTTTTTGGCTCCCAGAGACCACTTTTCTTGCCAGTGGTATGCTGTGCATAAAGGCATATGTATAACTCGTTCTCCCCCCTTCCACTGTCTCCCTAATTGTTTTGAACTGTGAGGTAATGAGCTCTACCATGTTTCCTTGAAAATAAGACAGGGTCTTATATTTATTTTTCCTCAAGAAGACACCCTAGGGCTTATTTTCAGGGGCTGTGTTATTTTCCCCTCAAAGCGTCAGCTTGCAGCATGCACAGGATGGCCGGGACCTGATAGGGGGAGCTGATCTTGTTGGTGGGGCTGCCTGCACCTTTCCAGTCACCTCTGGGACAGTAGCTGTCACGATGGGGCGATGAAATGCATGGGTTGTGCAGATATGCTGCGTAGCCACGCCATCACTAGGTCTTATTTTCCTGGTAGGGCTTATATTGCTCAAATGCTTAGAAATCCTGCTAGGGCTTATTTCATGGGTAGGTTTTATTTTCGGGGCAACACGGTATTTCTACCCTCATGCTCTTCTGGCTTTGCAGACAAGACACACCTGTAAGGTTAGCCTTAACTCTATTTGACCTCATCAGTGTGAGTCAAGGGAGCTAGCGTCAGAGAAAAGGGTTATATCATCTCTAAGAAAAATCAAAAAGAGATCACATAGTCATTTTCATAAACAAAACATTATTTTATTCCACTAGAAAGTTCATAGGCAAATGCTTTTGGGAGAGGAGACACAAAGTGTGAAATTTATGCTAAGATATAAGTGGCTAATAATCTGAATTGACAAAGAATAAATTTTTTTTTAGTATAGAATGATATTATATGTTTAAATGATAGATAAAAGCCGTTGAAAATTCCAGAAATTCCAAACAGTAAAAAAAGAATGCATACAAGGGAAGCCAAGAATCCTGGAGATACATTTTCTTAATTCACAAGTTGCATGAGTCATTTGATACATGTATTACATAAGCATCTGAAAGTGAGAAGATCATATACTAATACAGAAAATATAAGAAAGCAACGTTCTGTAATATTTATGCAAATGCAGAAAGAAACATTCAGTTGGGCATTATGTCGATAACCACTGGGTTCAAGTTTTATTATTTACTGAAATGATATTCCTCAAATTCATTTTGGAAATAGAGTAGATAAATAGAAAAGCAGGGTATAAACGCAAATACACATTCAGATGATAGACCGCCAGGCATTTATAAAAGTGAGTTTAGTTTTTGGGTCCCTGCAAACCAAATCTGTCTGCTGCAATCTTGATGTCAGGGAGCAGCACATGGCAAACCTGGTGAGAAATGTGACATTTAAATGAAATATCCACGTGTAAGTCTATTAACATCATGTCTTTTGGAGCCCACTTTTAGTTTGTTGTTGTTATTTTGTAACAATGTTTTATTCCTGTGATCTGTATTCTGTTTCATTTCCACATTCCTAACACCTTAAAGGATTTCCAATATTGTGTCATTCTGAGTCAGTGGCAATTTGCTGTATTACTCTTTCCAAAGTTAGCACAGATATTAAACCTTTGAGAGTTTTGTATGAAGTATCCACTACCTTAAATTTTTTTTTTGACCATGAAATTTAAATACTTATTTTTAAAAACCCCAAAACACTGGAATACGTATGCTTCACCTAGAAACAGTTTACAGGACTAATAACTATAATGAATAAACAATAAAATTTGTATTTGGGATACAATTGTGTTGTGAAATTTCAAATAAGCAATTTATAAATTTGTTGCTTTTACTTTTATAAAAATATTCATTTAAATCCATGATATGCGTTGCAAAATTAATTTCCAGAACTCTACAGTTTATAAACTGTAATTGAGTTGCAGTTACATAGCAGGTGAAAAATTTAACTGAACCATTACTTCAAAATACAATACATTAAAAGTAATTTTTACAGCATAGGCACCAATTAAAACAATTTTCTTAACATATGACACCACAATAACTTTCTCAAGTATCTATATTATGTTTTTTTTTTTTAAAAAAAGAGGATGTGATGGCCACTTAGACTAAAATCTGTATTCTTTACCTGAAGAACACCTTTCTTCTAATATTTGGCAATTATTCAGATAAAAAAATGAATTGTGCAAAAGCCAAATTGTGCAGATCAAAACAATAAAACATTAACTATCAAAACTAACTAATATCAATAATTCTACAACTACTGAAATATAGCCCCAGTTCAGAACTTAGGAAGGCATAATATATATATTGGGCTTAAAAGGAAAAGGTATTACCCACTTAATAGTACCATAAATATAAGTGAAAATTAACTGTACAATCTAACTTATGTTCGAATGGACAGAAATCATCTTGTACTGTGGTTATTTTCATATGAACTAGAAAATACTCATTTAAATACTCTTTGAAAAATGAACAAATGATGCTTATGGACTAATAATTATGAAGAATAAGACTGCATAAATAGTTTATAGGATAATTCACTACCATGAAAAAATATGCTGGTGTAAGTTATATTTATACCTGTTGATCAGGTATTTAATCACATGACAATCAGCTTTTTTTTAAAGCTCTCCAAATCCAAGCATATAGTATGGTGAAGATTTAAAACACGAAGCCAGACTAATTCCTCCAGTATCACCAACAAAATCTATCTTTGGCTAAATGATCTTGCTTGAAATTTCTAACCATGTTAAATAAGGATTAATTGCCTCTTCTATTTAAAAGATAAGGTCAATACTGCACACCAAGAGGTACCTCTGTTGCTACATGTTGCCTATAAATGCTTCAAACACAGGGCTCTCAAATGTGATTATCATTGAGCTGCCTGGAATATCATACCAACTTGGTAGATGAGTCAATACTTTTATAGATTTCATTTTGAAGAGCTTATTAAAAACTTCAGTTTTAAGAAGATACAACTTATTTTCACTTCCCCACCAATAGTCATTTTTAGAATATGCTTATGTTTTTAAAAAAGCTTTTCGAAGCTTGATAATTTACAAAGTTGGATATTTGGGATGACTTTGAAAGACCTGTATGTTTCATGAGTGTACAGTTAACTAAAGAACAAAACATGAAAGGTATTCATCCTAGAAACTTAAGAAATAATGATACCTAAAAGCAAAACTGTATCTCAACATTTACTAGAATACAGGCGAAACTATAGCATTAAAAGTTACTCCTTACAAAATAATCTCTTTAAAATATAAAATGACAAACACCATCACAAAATAGTCAAATGGCTTCTTCTAAATCTTCAATGTTGCAAAGATCCAAAAGGCACATGGAGCTCACGAGCTAAGCATTGTTAAGCTTGAAATAGCTTTGGTGGGTTTCTCTGGGTTCATATGAAACAGAAGCCAATAATAAGTTTCTTAGGAAGATTCATCTGCTGAACACTTTTGAAATTTTTCAATTAATTTCTTCACCATTTTATCTGTGATGCCAGGACAGGCAGCTTCAGCCACAGCAATACTTTTCTCAAGTTCTTCAATTGCCTGATTCCTTCTAGCATTATTCTCATCCTGCTGTTTAAGCTCAGCAAATGCAGGTGTGATTATCATTGACAAACAGCTCAGGGTTTGCACCAGATCTTGCTCTGCGCCATTCTGTAGTTTCTTTGGATCAGGCTTCTTTCGCACAGTGGTAAAGCTCCATTCAGGATGAGTATTATTTTCCCTGCTGGTGGATTCCGAATCAGAGCCCTCGGAATCAGATTCATCATCACTGTGCCCTTCTGCCTTCCATCTCTTAAATCGATCTATCAGTTCGGTCAGATAAGAAGTCGTCTTTGAATTTTTTACAATGAATTTGTGTTTCAGAAGTTCTTTAGCTGTAGGATGAAATGATGGATCTTTGTTCAGGCAAGCATCAATAAACTCTTTAAAAGACTTAGTAAAGTCTCCAATAAGAGTTGGAGGATTGTTTCTTGGAATAAGAAACAGAACTCGCATTGGACGCATATCGGAGTTAGGTGGCTCTCCCTTGGCTAGTTCAATAGCAGTAATTCCCAATGACCAAATGTCAGCTTTTGAGTCATAAGCTGACTGTTGAATAACTTCAGGAGCCATCCAAAATGGAGTTCCCACAAAGGTATTTCTTTTAATTTGTGTATCTGTCAGCTGGCCAGCAACTCCAAAGTCAGCAAGTTTAACATCTCCTTGTTCTGAGAGCAAGACGTTGGCAGCTTTTATGTCTCGGTGAATTTTCTTCTCTGAATGCAGATAGTCCAGACCTTTCAAAATTTCCTTTAGCATGGTAGCGATCCGGAACTCATCAAATGGACCAGCTCGAAGAAGATCCAGTGCTGAACCACCACCCAGGTATTCCATTATTATCCATACTTTAGAACCCTTTAAATATGACCCATAGTATTTTGTTACATATGAGCTGTCACACTGACTCAAAACAGTTATTTCTTGCTGAATGTCTTCTATTTCATCTTCGGCTTCCTCAAGGTCTATGATTTTAGTAGCAACCACTTGCTGAGTGGGGTTATCAATTCCTTTGAAAACTTCTCCAAATGAGCCTTTCCCAGTGCGTTCTAATTTTGTGAACAGTTCTTCTGGATCAGCTATATTATTCTGCATCCCAGGCACTTGGACGGCCACCGGTGAGTGGGCCATGAAGGCGACTGCTTCTCCGCACTGCTTCTGCAGCGGTGGCGCCTTGGGTTCGGACTGGCTCCTCTTCTGGGGGTAGCTCGCTGCCCTCCCAAGCTTTTCAATCTGGGCCTTTCTGGCGCCTGCCCGCCGTTGTGGCCGCTGCCTCCGCTGCTGCTCCTCTTCCTGAATGCCCGGCGCTGCGTGTGGCAGTGGCTGGGACCTGGGCTCGAGTGATCACTACCTTAAATTTATATAGCACGTTACAAATTATAAAATGCTTTCATAGCTAAACTCTCAATCTTCATAACAACCTTGTTAGAAAGAATGGCAAATTAGAGATGCCAGTCAATTCTTCTGCCAAACTTTCGACCTTTTACTTCAAATGCCTTTTGTAGAAATCATCCTTTTTCCGCTGCCAGAAGGACGGCCATTCTACCCCATGGTCCTCTTTCCCCTCCACTACCCACAGATACTTAGAGAAAACACCTGATCTAAAGTGACGCTGTTAGAGTCTGTCTGGTTTATTGGTTATGTGACATAGATTTGGGAATGGAGAGGAATGTTGGGGAAACTACAACCAGCCATGTGTGAACAGGACAATGAGAGAAAAGTGAAGCAGGTGCAGAAGTGAAGGCACAGACCACGGGGACCTAAATGAAGCAGGAGGGATGGAGTTGCTAGTTTCATTCCTGGTCTCTTTCAGGTCTCTGCTTCCAGGGTGCCAAGATCTCTGGATGCATTTTCCACTTGAATTCCTGAAATATTCCTTCCTGTTTCTAACAATCACCTTCTCTTGGCTGAGCTCATTTGAGTACGTTTTTCTTCCTAGTTACTTAAAAAAACTCCCGATTTTTTTAAAAAAAAACAGTTATTATTTTTTCCATTTTATATAATAAACCAAAAAACACATTAATGAGGTGTCTATACTTTAGATTCTAAAATGGCATAGCCAGGGAGCAATGTGCAGGGACAAGAACACAAATCCATGTCTTGTACTCAAACCCGACACTCTTCGTATTCGATTATACCTGATGAAGCAATATCAGTACTGACTTTTTGAATTAGCCCAGAGATAGAACTTAGGCTGAGTAAGGTTGAAGGTTTGAGTCAAGTTTGATTTATGCTTATACAGCTGGAAAAAACCCAATTGTGAAATCTCAGAGTTTCTTAACAAATGCAGAGCTTTGAATAATTTTCTTTCTTTTTACCTTCCTGCCACCTACATTTACTTGGTATCTCCTTCAATGTTTGCTGCTCTCTAAGAAACATTTTCTTTTAGGTTTGCTTCTTAAATAATTTCTTGAATAATTTTTAAGAATGTGCCATCTTCTCTATTAAACCAAAGGGCAGAATGTTGTGGGGTGGTGTTATTTTCATGTTATATATCCTTTATTTTTTTCAGCAAGGGAAACAGATTACATCTATAGGCCACATAATTAATGATCACTCCTGGGAAGAATATTCGCATAACAGATATGAGAAAGACTGCTGGAATAGATGTCTTCATGTCCACAATTGTATCTTAACGAGAACTGCAGTCTTTACCTTTCCTTAAAATACAGCAGTGAAGTTCATAATTGCCACCATGCCTTGATGCTATAATTTGCTCAAATCATCGCTTTAAGCTGGCGTCATTTTCTGCTTCCTATTGGATATTTAGTAATTAGCATGACACCAGCCTCTTCTCTAGTTCACACTTCATGTACATGCGCAATTCCATGCACACATTGGATGTGGGACTGCCTCTTGTAGGCTCCTATGTGGCTCAGCAAACAGTCTTACATAACTCTGCCCAGAAAGGTCTGTTCCTGCTAATCGTGGAAAGTAAATTTCTCCCCCTTTATTCTACTGTCAATTATCTTGTCCCTTAGTTACATTTAACGCTTTCCTTTCCTCTGCTTTCTATTCTCTTTCCCCTTTTCAGCTTTAAAGATTAAAGGGGTCTGTCATGACTCATTAAACCAGAACTGTAGCTGATATACTAGGGATTAGAAAAGCAACCACAATGCTTCCATGAGGACGTGTCCCTCTTTGTGGCAGTAATGGCTCCCGCTGGTGCTCTTCTGCTGTCTCTAGTCCCTGAAGTATTCCTCTGCTACATATGACCCACTCATGACAGCCAGAATGAGCAGGTTAGGCAGTATTCTTAACCTTCATTAGGAAGCTCTTCCCTTAGACTATGATATCAAGGCTTAAATGATGATACATACTAAAGTTCCCAATGGGCGAGCTTCTGTCCTGTTTTTGCAGCTTCCTTCCCGCTATTTTTCCTCTTTCCCTTCTCTAGACCTTCCCATTTTGTATTTTTCTTCATCTACTCCTTTTCCTACTTTCTGATAATTCTTTATTGCTTAAGTATGAATTAATTGGTGCAGTGCTACCTCTCTTAGGAACATTTGTCTTTTAAGAGCAGATCCTTGAGAGCAGAAAAATTCAGAGGACTGAATTTCTAATGTACCATTTCAGAATATTTGACATTCCTATTTTGGCTGGCTATACTTCTTCATGTCTGAATTACTCTCCCGAACACTTCTGCTGATTATGTCTGCTCTAGGGCAATGCTGAGCAGTGGAAAGAGAATGACTCGTATTCATGCATAACTGGGTTCAGGACTGAGTCAACCAAGAATGAGTATGGTATTAGTCAATTTTTTTAAACTTTCTGCTTCTCGGTTTCCTGATTTTTATGGTTACTGTATAATTTATTATCTAGATCAGGAATTTTTGACAGGAAGAGAGTACAATTAATAATCACATCAGGGTAATCTTAGAAGTATTGTCCCTTTATATTTTAACATGAAATCGATTATGCAGTGTAGCAGACTTGTGAAGATCAAAAGAAATACTTTACATAAACTATATGGCATTTAAATATTAGAATCTTTCCCATCAATTACTCCCAACTCCTGAAAACAATACGACAGATATCAACATTTTAAAGCAAGGATTAAATGAAATACCCTTGTCATTTACAAAAGAAATGCCTCCCTAAATAGTTAATATTAGAATTTGTGTATTTGCTGATGTGTGTGCATTTCCCCCACTATCATTTAAGACCGAATATTATCATAATAATGAAAAGATCAACAAAATAACATTTTAAATAATTTTAATTACTCTTACATACTCAGATTACTACTTATATTAACTTAAATGTTCCCTAGGTATTTTCATCTTAAACCCCTTTCAATTCAAATAAAAGACATTGTGCCAGTGATTATTAGGTGTTGTTTTGTTCTTATATTAATATCATTTGAATTAGATCTTTTAGAATCTATAGATTTTATAAAAACTATTACTTGTTAGTTTTATGATCCTCATATAAGACAAAAATTTGTTTTAGATATTAAGGAAAATAAAAGGTATCACTTTTTTCCTTCTCAGACCTATAAATTCTGGCTATATCTTTGAAAAACAACTTTTAAATGATTTCTTCTTAGAGTCTCATAATCTATAGGTACCTTGCCAATTGAATGAGAGTTGCCATCTAACTTATATTGTAAATTTCAATTCATTCTTTTTACTTTAATTCTCAAATATAAATGAAAATTTGTCTTCACTGGGAGCTTTATAAAATTAAGCATGAAATATATAAAATACTTGTATTATTGATACATGTTAACAATAATAGAATGTTAGAAGCATATTCACCAGGCAATGAATGACTCATATATTTTGTTTGGGCATGCCTTTTTAATTTAAAAATAATATTACTATCTTTCTTCCATTGCATCCAATTTCAAAATGTTGAAATTTCAACATCTTGTTTTTGTTTTCCCCATGGAAACTGCACTAAGTTTTTGTAGCATTTCCCATATAGCAGTGTCTCCCCAATGCCTGATGTTAATATGTGCTATGAACACACACATGTACACACATTTCCACAGTCCATCTAGCCTTGGCAAATACTGGGTTCTGTGGTCTTCCTTTGGAAAATCACAGACCCTCTTTATCATGGAGTAAGTTTACAGCCAGCAGAATATACTCGCACTTTGGGAGATGCTTCTATAAAATTCAGCAAAACACTGTGTACATTGAGGGTTTTAAATGGGGTTCATTTAATATGCTTAGAAGTATAGTTGTGTCCCCTGGGTTCATTACTGTGGTTTCAAAATACTAATTGTAAAGGCTCTTTAATAATATGATGATGATTTTTTGTTTAGTAGAGTGAACTAGATTCATTGGAGGAAAATAATTTTTAGATTTTGGACATTTGAAGAATGTTTTAGTTAATTATTTTTAGGAAGTTGCTATTTTCCTATTTGTCTATTAAATTCTAATTATCTTAATATTTGTCACTGAGAGAATCATGAGCTGGCTTAGGACCAGTGCTGTGATACTGATCACTGCTACCATCTTTCAAGTGGCTCTGGGATATTAATTGTCAAACACTCTCCTTATATCGCACCATTAAAAGCTGATTATCTAAAAGAGGAGACATCTGTGAATAGTCGATTTATGATAATATGTTTGTAATTTCACTTAAAGCACAATATTGAAAACCATTCTATTTTGGCACTTGCCCTGTAAAGTTTAGGGTATATGGAGTTGGGATAATTACATCCATATCTTTAGCAAAAAAATATATTTAAATAAACATTTATTTTGAGAAGATTGAAGAATAAATATATCTTTTCAGGTTTGTTGATATGGATCTAGATTTTCCTTTTACCATAGGAGGCATCTTGGGTCATTTCCTACCTTTGTGCATTTGCCAAATTACTTCATTTCTGTAAAGAGAAACTTTGAATAGGTGATATCTGGGACCCTGTAATCTCTGAACTCTTGTGCCTCAAAGCCAACATTGATCAAAATTTCCTGGCCTTGGCCTGATGGGCAGATTCTTAGTGGTCTGGACCACATCTCCCTCTGTGCATAGAGATCTTTTCTATTAAATAACTTGGAAAATAGCCCAGACAATCAGGGAAAAATCTTTATCAAATAAAATTTTTACACGTTGAATTTTTCTTTCTAAACCATTCCAGAATATATACCAATGGCATAATGGCATGTTTTAGAGAATAAACTTTCAATATTCCTTTGCTATTTGCTAATTTTATTTATAGAGAGGCTTCAGTATTTTTTACATTTCAAACAAGAATGGGGAAAATGTATGTGAATGATTTGTACCTTATCAGAAACACTCATTTTTAAAATAGAATTCTTTACACAATCTCAAAACACTTTAGTGAAGTATCATGCACATGTTCGACTCTCAAAAAATCTTTTCTGAATGAATGAACACATATATTGAATATTATTTATTGCATATATTATCCTACCAATTTTAAACTTTAAATGCACATTTCTTCTATGTAGAAATGATTTGTTAAATCAAGCATATAAGTATTCACTAATATTTTTCTTGTTCCAAAAATGTATCTCACAGTTGTTTAGATGCTGTTGTAGCCAATAGGAGACCAGACTGCACTGGAGAAAGAGTAAGAATAACCAACACAGTTACTATCATTTATAAATTAAATCTCATTTTTTTAAAACAAACATTCAAAATAATTACAAAAAGTGTCCTGGTACCAGTGTTCTTCTAACGCTTCCAATATTGTAGAAAAGGGACCATCTGGATAATGATGTTGATTTAATAAAACATGCCCCTCTCATCTCAGGATATTTTTTTCATATATGAGGCCTTAAACTTGTGAATGCTGTTAGGAACCAGAACATCTGCTATTAGTCCTTACCACTGTGTCTGGCCTTCAAGGAATACATTCTGTGTCCCAGTTGCAGCAGTGTGGCCTTTGAGAAGAAAGGCAGGCCAGGAACAAGGAGGGCAGGTCCACAAGTGGCTGTCTGGGAAGCTCACGTCAGCTGGTCCGTGAGCAGCACTGAACAGGGTTTATTCATTAGACAAGGTTAGGGCACAAACAACTGCACGTGTCAGGAATGTACTTTGAACCTTAAAATTACAATTCCTCTATACTAAATGAATACTCTCTATTCTTCAGTATCTACTCTCCTGTGATTAGAGGAAGTTCCATGCTTTTGTGACTCTTTGCTTCTTTTCTTTATTTTATTTATCAGAACAAAAAACAAGCCAAATTATTTCCAAAAAGCAATTGGAAGGATTTAATCTAATAATGGCTCTATTAGCAGCCTGGTTAGGTCATGCTTATTAGAATGAATAGACCCTTGTCTTAATACTCTTAGCAAATTAATGACATTTTTTTCACACATTTTCCTTTGGAAAGAATTAAGAACAATAAAATTGCTTTCTCTTTTATACTCATGCCTTCCAAAACTAATTCTAAAAATATTGTCACTAATAACAATTCAAAGCAGTCTAGACTTTGTTAGATGCCTTTTCTGTACTCTGAAAATGAGCAATCAACATTGTTTACTCATCCCCTTGCTTTAAAACCAAGATATATGTTTGACATGAATATTGCTGACAATAAACCATGACATTTAAGATAGTCTGTTTTTATTGTTCTTGCCTCTTTAACATTAAAATGTAAACACAAAGTGTAGAAAGCTTTATTCTCCAGGTTTTCACCTAAAGATCACTTTTATTTTAGTTTTTTCTTAGCTATTTTTATTTTCTTAGCAGTGTAAGGAATTCACATTTTTATTTAGCTCTGTTTTCATTCTCAGAGGCTTCTGGAATTTACTTCTTTTGTATCTGTTTTCTGCTTTAAAGTTGGTGGGCAAGGCTGTGAGTAGGAGGTTCCTTGTTTGAATTATGTCTGTTACCTCCATATCACCAGACATCTGAAACCAGGAAAGCTATTCTGCCTCCTGGGTGAATTACTTTGTAGATTTGTGCCTGAACACAGGTATAAAGGATGCATATAGGAATAACATTGATCGGGTGTCGGGCAGGTGGGAGGGGGGAGAAGGGTATGGGTATATACAAACATAATGAGTGAGATGTGCAACATTTAGGGGATGGTCATGCTGGAAGCTCTGACTCGAGGGGGTGAGGGGGGGCATGGGCAATATATGTAACCTTAACATTTGTACCCCCATAATATGCTGAAATAATTTTAAAAAATGCATAATTAAGCATGTTCTATAATTTTACCTAGTCAGTTTCTGGCGCACATGTATTTGAATGGATGCTTGAGTTTCATTTGTTTGTTTATTTTGTTAGTTTGTGTTTTCAATCCTATGCTTAGACCACCAGAGGATCCTTATACGATCTACCGTTAAGGCGATGAAAAGCATTACTGATTCCTCTACTCTTCCTCCCCGAGTGTTCTCGAGAGAGGACGTGGAAACCACATGCTTCTGTGGTTTATATGCTTCTGCAGTATTAGACTCATAAGAGGTTTCCAGAGATTTTCTTTTTACACTTTGATAAGGCCATGTGTTCCCATGGAGCAGGGGTCCTCAAACTTTTTAAACAGGGGGCCAGTTCACTGTCTCTCAGACCGTTGGAGGGCCGTTGGAGAGTGCGGCATGTGCACTGTGGGCCCGGGACCAGTTGACTGCTAAGCAGGACAGGCAGCGGTGGCAAAAACACCCGGCAGACCAGATAAGTGTCATCTGCGGGCCGCATGTGGCACGCAGGCCATAGTTTGAGGACCCTTGCCATGGAGTCATATAGGGTTCCCAGAGGCAGGCGATTAAACTTCCTCCAAAGGGGGAAGAATGCAGAGCAGAAACGATGACCTCTTCCTCACTGTGGAAGGGCTAGCAGTCACAGAAATCATGTCCCACGAAGCCCAGAATACCAGAGGGTGTCACCACTGCCCCGACTACATCTATATATCCCTGATCCTTCCACATACCTTACAATCAAACTGTATTAAATTATAAGCGGTTCCCAACAGGCTCCATATTTTTTATCAGATAGATCATTCTTCCATACATAGCATCAACATTTTGAAGCTTCCTTGTCCTTCAGTAGTGAGATGAGGTGTCCCTTCCCACAAAGTCATTATTGACGGCTAGGCGAGGTTGCTCTTCTTGGTCGTTTCAAGGATCCCCATGTTTTCTATCTCAGAACTTACTATACAGGATTATATTGTAGATCTATTTGTCCGACCCCACGAGACTGGGTGATTGTTACCTGAAGCAAAACCTATGTCCCACGTATTTGTGAATATTCAGTATCTAGAATGGTGTCAAGGACAGAGTGGATTCTCACAGATGTTGAAGTAAAATGCTTGCATGTGCACATTATTTTTTTTATCTGATCCTTACAAAAAACCCTAGGAAGAAATTTAGAAATAACACAACTCAGTGTTATGGATAAGAAAACTGAGATTCAAAAAAGTTTAGGTTCTTGCCTGAGGTCACAGCTAACAGAAACCAGATTTAAAGCATTTGAAATGAAGTCTTCTGACTTTAAAATTATCTACTTTTCTATTCTCCACATGTCTTCCCTGTCTACATGAGAGCTTTCCTTTAGGAAAAATTGGCATAATATTTGAGTTGGTTATAGGGCATAGCTAAAGTTTTCCCACTGGTGTTTTAGAACACAAAAGACACTCTTTTATTTCTGAGAAGGATATACTGACTATATTTTCATTGAGAATTCCATTTGTGACTTCTTTTCATGTTTTCTATAGTTTAAATAATCAGAAACTAAAAGATTCTGTTTAAACTATTTTCATATAATGAGGTATTTTTGAAAAGCATATTTTTCCCCTACCAAAAATCCAGCCAAATCCAGACCTCTTCAGTATTACTTTTGAATTTATATTATGTGAGGTGTAAGCAAAAAAGACGTCACTGTACTTGAAATATTATATATGTGAGAATAGCAAAGATCAGAACGAAACAATGAGACCAACATTCTGTCTTCCAGAGAAGAATTGAAATAAGGAAAAACTACTGATGTCCAGCACCAGTGTGCTGGAATCTGACAGAAGCAATATTTTTGTAAGTCGCTAACACTCTTATTATTCAAAACACACATGGAGAAAAAGCAGTAAGTCAGTGCAAAGCGAAAGGAAATGTAGAACAGGAATAAAACTCAACCACAAAATGGAAAGTGTCTGAGATCTACTAGGTACGCCATAAACTGGATCTACATTGAGTTTGAGATGGGAGTAAAGTGGTATTAATAATACCAATACCCTACTGTGTGATCATTATCATTGAATGCTTTCTTCCATTCCAAACAAAGGATTCAGTGTTGTTACAATTTCCCTTCTACTTGTTATTGTTTAGTAGAATGACTATACTTCGTAGAAAACTATAGCGACTCCCAAGGGAATTTATTCCATTTTTCCCCAAAACTTCTTTATATCAGGCATTGGACAAAGTAGAGCAAAGAAAAAGAACCATTTGACCAAGTCTTTCAAAGTTGTTATTATTTATCTTCTCTGCATATAATTTAAGACTTAATCATTGATGATGGAAAATAATTTTCTAAAGAGAATTTTAAAGAAGCATAAGATGCCTTTGGTTTTCAATGTGCACTGTTGTACTTGGATTTCTTCAATTGAGAAAGAAAAAATGGAAACCATCTATTTGTATTTTGAACAACAAACAGTGATTATTGGTTTCATGCCAAAAGGAAGAGCACAAACCTAAGCATCAGATAGGAGAAAATGAGAGAGGTTGTGTAACCTGCCACCAGCCTAAATTCCTCCCCAAATATGAGTTTTAGGCTCTCAAAAGGTGGCCATCCAGACTTGAGAGGAAGCACCCAGGTGGCAAAGTTTTAAGGATGTTTATTAGACACATCCAAACAATGCTATTCCCACAAAAATACTGCCTTATCTGCATTATTTGGTCAGTGATTTCCACACAGGGGTCTGGAGACAGGCTTTGGGTACTTCAATGTTTAATTCAGCATTCTGTGGTTCCCAGTAAGGAGAAGAGTGAGTGGACAGGCCCCAGATGCCAACAAGGACTTTGTGCCCCTCGCAGCAGGGGGAAGGAAAACAGAGCAGAGAAGGCATGCTGTCAGTGAGTAAAACAGAGAGAAAGAATGCTGGCTGGCGTTTTGTTACAGTTTCACATGAATGTATTTTGAACTCTTTGGAACTTTCCTATTGATATGACATACATTTGGAAATAATCAGTTCTCCTTAGCAATTTATCAACGATAGGGGAAGGTTTCACTAAGGAGAGATAAACAGGAAGGATGTTTTATCAACAGCCAGAAATATGTTAATCAGCTTCTGGCATGCCAACAATTTAAATTCAAATAGATTTCTCACTAAGCTTGAAATCTAAAACCCTGTGATTCTGTTCTTGTTTATTGAATTAATCTATATTTAAGGTTCCTTTGTTCTCAATTCATAAGAATTCCCCCACCACCACCACCATTTTTTTTTCCTTTGTTGCAATGGTTTAGCTGGAATAGAAAAAAAAATGGGAGGTTGATCTCTTCAGAAGTACTGAAGTATTATCTGTGCTACTTTATACCTAACAGTGAAAACAACGGATGGCAGAAATGGGGAAATAAAAACCCTGTTGCTGAATGAGAATTCTACATCTCCCTGCAGTACGGAATAGTACAGTTATTCATGTTTCAGGCACCTCAATTAGACATTCATTATTCATAAGCACTTATGCAACTCTGAGTTATTCAGGCTGGAAGAGAACATTAGCAATCTTTCTATTTCTTTTTCTGTATTATATGACATCTTGTATCTAAAATGAGGAACAAAAAAAAAAAAAAGCTTAAAAATATAGTCTAGGGCATGTAAATCTAAACTTTACATTTTATATGAAATGACCCAAACAAAACAAGGCCGACCTAGTATAGTTGGCTATGTCTTGTCAAAGAAGCAATCTCAACAAATAGGCTAGGACCGATTCTATTAGTGTGGTAATAGGATCTAAGACACCAACATTGATTTCTTCAACCATCGTCTTCTCAAATAGTTCTAATGTACAATGATGCAGGTCAAGACCTGGAAAGGCCTAATGGACAAGATAAAGTACCAAAATAAGACTTGAAATGTTGCTCAGATTAGAGAGGATGAGGGAGTCCAGTCACTTAATAAATGTACATTTAGCTGAGCACGTACCACCACTAATGGTACTTTTGCATGTGGGATTAAAACTTCTGAAAAGTTGGCAAGGGAACTTTTTAGAGACTCTGAGATGGGGTCATCATAAGCAAAGGTATTGTTTATCTACAGCACATTTGTGAGTGCACCAAGCCCCAAATTGGGCAAATGTTTAAGTGGCATCTGAGTATAAATCAGAATAAAATAGGCACTTATCTCACTTGATCAGGGGATTATTTTCTTATTGGGGCATCAGTAATTTAACAAATATTTATTTACTGTCTACTTTGTGTTCTGAACACATTATAGTGTGTTAGCATTGTCTGGTAAAATATAAAGTGAACCATATTGTAAACTTGAATTATCTAATATCTATCTTAACAAAGTAAGAAGAAATATGTGAAATACATTTTATGACATATTTTACTTAACCTAATATATTAAAATATTGTCATCATATTTGTATGGATCAAATATGATCCATGCAAAAAGTATCAGTTTCATATTTTTCATTTTTCATAGTAAATTTTAAAAATCTTGTGTGTATTTTACACTTATAGCATATCTCAATTCCAAAGCAAAATTTCCATTAGAAATATTTAATCTGTACTTAGATTTTATAACATTTATGGTTGAAAACCTAGAGTCACATTGCCAAGTTGCTCCCAAAATACTTAAGTGTTCTCCAATAAATGGAGTATCTGTTTTGAAATATAAATTTAAACTATTTAAAATAAGAAAGATTTAGTTCTTCAGTCTTTCAGACATGTGGTAGTCTCTTGCCACATGCCAAGTGCTCAGTAGACACAAATGTTGGTCAACCTAGGTATCTGGGAATATTGGCTCAGGATTGGCAGTGCATAACAACATGCAGTGACACTGAGCTTTGGAGAGAGTCAGGACTCAGTTACAGCCAGTTGGCAGCTGGGAGACAATACTTGGGGGGTTCAGGAGGAGGCTATGTGCTTAATGTCAATCTATAGGGCAACCCCATTTCATCAGGAAAGGAGATAATGGCAGAGGCAGGAATGGGGGTAGCTGTTATTTAGCACTGGAAATTCTTCAGAGAAGTCCATGGTTTGGGGGTTTCTCCTGGGTGTCTGAGATGTTGCATCCAGTCCTAGTACCAGCCTTGGGCAGCTGTGGGAGCCAGGGACCAAGTGCAACCATTGGCCCACCATTGGATTTTCACAGCAGGAGGGATATTAGGTAGTGTGCTTTTGTAGCTAATGAAGAATAGGTAGCATGTGGATCACAACTCTGAAACCTTAATGGAAAACTACTCCTATATGTCCACTTAGGTGTTGATCTGTTAATACCACTTTGCTGGTGAGTGCATGTGATGCTTGTTTTTTCATTCTTGAGATACTTCACTTAGTAGAATGCGTTCTAGCTCTATCCAGGAATATACAAGAGGTACTATATCACCATTGTTTCTTAAAGCTGAATAGTATTCCATGGTATACATATACCACATTTTATTAATCCACTCATGAATTGATGGGCACTTGGGTTGTTTCCACAGCTTTGCAATTGTGAATTGTGCTGCTATAAACATTCGAATGCAGTTGTCTTTTACATAAAATGACTTTTGATCTTTTGGGTAGATGCCCAGTAACATTTATCGAGTGTCTGGAGGGTGGGAGCGGGGAGGAGGGGATGGGTATATACAACCACAACGAGTGAGGAGATGTGCAACATTTGGGGGATGGACACGCTTGAAGCTCTTACTCGAGGGGGGAGGGGGACATGGGCAATATATGTAACCTTAACACTTGTACCCCCATAATACACTAAAATAAAAAAAAAAAAGGAAAACTACTTTCAGGTAAGAAATTCTTTGTATTACTTAAGAAGGCAAAGGCCTTAGAACATGTTTTTTCTTTCTTTTTCAGAACATGGTTATAAAATTACTGATGTTTCTTGAGATTGTGTTGGGGTATGCTCAGCCAAAACTCTGTCACCAGTTCCTAGAGACAGATGCTGCTGGGGTGAGGAGCTAGGATGCACACCCCTTCTGATGGAACCACATAGACTCATAGTGTTAGAATGACTCTCTCTCTCTGAAGACTGAACTAAATGCCTTTGGATAGTCTGCTGCATGGGCTGAACTCTAACAATATGTATTTGGAGTAATTATTCTGGCTTAGGCTAAGCCTGATACCTATGTAGAGATAATATTACATCCACACATCCAAAGGTTATACACAATCTTCTGTTTAGTACCATAGTAAAAAAGTCTATCCAAATCATTGCCTATGCATAATTTCTATTAAATTAACAGGGATTGATGATTAGAAGGTGACAGAAGGACATTATTTAATAATTACAGGAGAATGCATTCTTTAGCAAGGATAATGTACCTCATTAAAAATAAAAGTCGTTCAATTATTCCTCTACTGAAAAGTATAGGAATCATAAATAACATGGCTCTAGAGGATATCAGTTGTGATTTAAAGTCTCAGAATAAAGATTAAAGTATTAATAGTCATAGAGTAGATATGATTTTGCAGAGGTGGAAACTTATATACAGATAATTTTCACAAGTTGTCAGTCGTAAGTACTGAAGCCAGGATTAAAAAACTGAAATCTACCTAACTGTGTTCTTCCACCATGAGGTATTACCCTATACTATGAAATGCCCCAAAGCTTCTCTAATAAACTACAGGTAACCAAAAGTTTTATATCAATTGTTCATCTAGAGAAATAACAGAGTACTTCAAAGTGGCAAAAATCTATTCCAAGTATCATTTTCACATGCAAACAGCAAAAAAAAGTGATGTTTGAAAATATCTATTTTAAAGAATTTAATAGTGTAGACTTTTATTAACTCTATCAATTATATAATACCTTATATATTTATCAAGTTCTGCTCTAAAATGCAGCATCTCTGAATATGACCTATAGCTTTATGTGTTAAAAACAGGATAGTCAGAGAAAGTAGAAAGCAAGGGCACTCATTGCCTTTGAAGAGTTATCAGTGCAAATTTTAAAGAAAAATAAATTCTAATCATAGGCATAATGTAAGTATATGAATATAACTATTTTTCCCTAAAATCCGAACCTTGATGATAAAATATAAGTCCTCATGATAAAGAGCAATCTCTTACATTATGTAGTTGAGTGGAGAATAAGAACATAATTAATAAATATTGAGAAAAAGACCATCTATGCTGGTGATATTTTAAATAATTCAGTTCTGCATATTGACATTTTGGTGACATTATGCTAATTCTGACTCTCTTCTTGCTTTGACTTTACTTTGTGTTTCCCATGCTATCCTTTTGCCCAACAAATCAGTATTCGAGGTACAAAAAATTAAAAGTGCAAAATGTTTTATTGTTAAGATGAGAATTTGTGTGAAAATGGAAGAATTCCTAGGGGAAACTAGAAGGGAGTGGGAAGTGGTATAGGAAATAAAGTCACTGTGCTAAATTCCATGGGATTTAACTTAACCTTGGCTCAGATTCCACAGGGAAGCTCTGAAGATGAGTCGCTCTGAAGATGAGTCCCACATGTCTCTGAACTATCTAAAGCTGGGCTAGCAGCTGGAATATGTATACTCCTACAGCCTTCAGACATTGGTTCATTGTCCCCATGTGCCTGTGCTCCCCTTATGTCCAGGCAAGGTGGGTTCCGGCAGCCCAAGGGGCAGTGTGCACACAGAAAGACACAGGTTCTGATTGTTATCTGGTAAAGTTGACATGTCCATAGCTTCTGCTCTAGCAATTTCAATGATAAAAAGATGGTCTAGGCCGGCACGGTGGCTCACGCCTGTAATCCTAGCACTTTGGGAGGCCGAGGCGGGTGGATCGCTCAAGGTCAGGAGTTCGAAACCAGCCTGAGCGAGACCCCGTCTCTACCAAAAATAGAAAGAAATTAATTGACCAACTAAAAATATATATACAAAAAATTAGCCAGGCATGGTGGCGCATGCCTGTAGTCCCAGCTACTCGGGAGGCTGAGGCAGAAGGATCGCTGGAGCCCAGGAGTTTGAGGTTGCTGTGAGCTAGGCTGACGCCACGGCACTCACTCTAGCCTGGGCAACAAAGTGAGACTCTGTCTCAAAAAAAAAAAAAAAAAAAAAAAAAAGATGGTCTATAAAAAGTCTTGCATGTTTTTATTCAGAAGATATATACCAAAATGTACATTGCAACTTTGTGGGTAATAGCCCAAACCGGAACAACCCAAATGTCATGAATAGCATTACTGTTAGAAAAGTATGCTACATTTTATGTAATGAAATATAATTCAAAATTCAAAGGGAATACAGTACAAATAAACATGGATGATGCACAAACCATAATGTTGATTAAAATAAGTCACAGAAGAATGTATACAATAAAGTTCAAAACCAGGTAAAACAAAATAGTTTATTTTAAGGAATATATGCATATGTGATAAAACCATAAAAGACAGAATAATTTGCTGAAAATGAAGAATACTGGTTACCCCTAAGTCAGAAGGAAAGAGACGGTATTGAGGAGAGCTATGCTAGGAGTTTCATAGGTGCTGATTGGTATAATACTCTATGTCATAAATTAGTTGGTGGACCTACTCTTGGTCATATATTTTTGTTTATGTTACTCAAAAAGTCATTAAAAGTCCATAAGGAAAAACTTATTATCTAGCTTAAAAGAGAGAGAATGAGATCTGTGTTTCTTCTGGTTTACTTATTCATAATCCATTCACGCGGTAAATGTATGAGTGCTTACTAAAAGCAAGAGGTTACTGCAGAAGCTCAAGACATGAGGATGAGAAAGATCTAGTTCCTGAAACAGAGTTGTGTAGTTAAAGAAGTGATACTATACTGTAGGGGGTTAAAGGGTAGACCGTGACTTCCCGGGTTAGGAACTCAATGTGACCAATTAAAAGCTGAATAACTTTGGAAAGGTTTTGTTTATTTCACTGAAACTCAGTTTCCTTATCTGTACAATGGAGATACGAATGCAGAGTTTCTCATTCACTTGTGAGGATTGCATGTGTTAATGCATGTAATGTGCTTTGAGCAGAGCCCATAGGCAAGTGAATGCTCATTCAGCAAACCCTCTTCTTGGTGTACGTGACTTTGATTGCACTGAAAAAGGGTGGGCCAGCTTCACCTTTAAGAAAAGACTTACTGGTTTTCTTTTGGGATTGTGGAAGGACACAGCATGAGAAAGGGCCATTTGTCACATGATAAAGCATGAAATTATAGAAGAATAAGGGTAAAGGGTGTTGAGGAATGTTGGAGAAGACCGTATGGGAGGTGGCAGGAGATGCCTGGATATCACGTGGGACTGGCTGATTGATACGGATTTTGTCCTGGAGCTATCTGTGATCCATAGGAGATTTAAAACATGGAAATGGCACAATGGAACTATTTCAGGTACAATTAAGCATGCCTTGTCGAGAATGAACTGGGTTAGGATGAAATTGTTGGCAAAAGACCACATACTAGCTATTTCAAGAGAAAAATATTGATGGATTTAAGCAAAGCAGTGGATGAAGAAAGGCAGATTAAACAGAAATTTCATATAATTAACTATGCTTCATAGCTGATTGGCTTCAGAGGTAGAAAGACGGTAAATTATGCTGCAGAACAAACTACATCCCAAATTTCAGTGATTTACATCTAGGAAGGGTTATTTCTCATTAAGAGAATCCTGAGTGGGCTGCAACATTCAAAATGTATCTATTCATTGCATTTATCAGTCCCTGTTCCTGTGGCTGTTGATAAGACAGAGAAACAAGGTCTCCAAAAATATTTTTTCAGGTATATCCATGTGTAAATTTATTGAATGAGTTACCACAGCCTTAAATCTTTTTATTTATATTGTCTTAACCATTGTTGCCACATAGTATCAATTCATGTGACGATTAAGTTGATACTTTTTTAGGACAGTGTCTGAAACAGACAATCTGACATAATTTAGCACTTCTATCAGGTACAAATATAACATTGAAATATTTCTGGCTGAAGACTGAGTGTAATGCATAAAATAACCTGTATATTGTATGGGCAGACACTGTTGTTGGTGCTGTTTTATGGTCATAAAACAAATAGTCATTGTCCTCATGGAGATTTCTTTCAAAAACCTAATTACAATTTCCCAACTTCTTAAACTCAACAAGGAGTTCCAGAAGGCCTCCAGCCCATTGTAGCCATTTTCTCATATTTGTTCAGCTGCAGAAAATAGTGTTGAACACCTTTTTTGTGCTAAGTTTTATGGCAGATGTTACAGAGTATAGATAAATATGTCCTTTTATGAGACTTGATCCCCTCATTGTGAAGAGATAATTTGGGTTCACATGGACCACATTATTTGGATTAATATAGTGGAAACAATGATAAATATTGTATCCAAACTTGTTATTTATTAGAACTTGCCTCTCCTTCTGTGAAAATAAATATTTGTTTTAGATCAATTCCTCTGAGTTTCCTTGTTTTTTTAAGTGAAATTGAAAATGAAGTCTCTAGAATTTGGCAATCTTCCCTTGACCATAAAATCTTTGGTAGACTATATAATATTGAAATATCTTTAGATACTTACTTGTTGATGTCCTTCTGTAGGTGGTATATCCTTGAGGACACTATCATGTCCTATTTTTATATGTATGCCCAGCGCCTGACATCATGTCCAGCAGAAATGTGTCTCATAAATGTTGACTGAAATATATTTTTTATCTCTATAGTTTCTTTTTTTTTTTTTTTTTTTTGAGACAGAGTCTCGCTTTGTTGTCCAGGCTAGAGTGAGTGCCGTGGTGTCAGCCTCGCTCACAGCAACCTCAAACTCCTGGGCTCAAGCGATCCTTCTGTCTCAGCCTCCCAAGTAGCTGGGACTACAGGCATGCACCACCATGCCCGGCTAATTTTTTTTATATACATATCAGTTGGCCAATTAATTTCTTTCTATTTATAGTAGAGACGGGGTCTCGCTCTTGCTCAGGCTGGTTTCGAACTCCTGACCTTGAGCAATCCGCCCGCCTTGGCCTCCCAGAGAGCTAGGATTACAGGCGTGAGCCACCGCGCCCGGCCTCTATAGTTTCTTTATGCATATTTGAGTTCAGTATGTTCTGAATTATCTTATTGTATTCTACATAACTACATGCACATTAAAATAAGCAAATTTCCAAAGAGCTTGAATAGGATGAGATTGTTTTCAAACATATCAGAAGACAATGGATAAAAAATATTCTGACTATACTTCATGATAACTGTGCAAGGTTAATATTAAGTGCTGCTGACTTTTTCACACAAAATTACTCTAGAGGTTAAGAACATGGAGTTTTAGCCAACCTAAGTCTGAATCTTTCTGTGCTACTGACAGGCTGTGTGATTTTGTGCTAGATTTCTGGACTTCTGTTTCCTTACTTATAAAGTGGGGGTCACGTCACTTTGATGATTATACCTATCTCACAGAGATATTTTCAGGATTGAATGAGTTAGTGTGTGCACAAAATTTAGTATAGTTCCTGGCACATCATAAGTAATCTCTAAGTAATTATGAGACTCAAGAAAATTTGTTAAATTTTTAAAAATATTTTAAATAACCATATATAATATAGACTCACACTACATTTATTAATAAGGAACCACTTCTAATTCTGAGTTGTAGAGAATGCATTTGTAATTGTTAATAACTAATATAAGATATTCTTTTTAATAATTGTATTTTTCCACTGTTAGGGTACCTATCCCTCAGGATTCTAATCTTAAACAATAGTAGGCACATGAGCTATTTAGACAAAAAGAGATGTATTAAAGGACATTAGAGAGTTGTAGAAGCTTCTGAAGAGCCACAGTCAGATTGAAATGCTGCCAGCAAGAACAACACCCACAGTTCCACAGGATCCTCAGTGAAGCCAGCACTGCTGTACCCTTTCCCACAGGTGCCAGCTGACTCTGGCACTGCATGCCAGGACCCCCGGGGCAGCCTGGGGTGACCAACTCCATCTGACACCACTGTTATCCGAAGTCAGTTCCACACACAACTGCTTCGTCTCAAACTTCTCTTTAGATCCAAAATCTTGCGCTCATCCTTCTCTTGGGTAAAAGTCAAGTCACAGGCCTCTACTCTAGCTGCAAGGGAAGCTGGAAAAACAAACTTCTGAAGTTGCCAAAATATGCAGGTATTGTTCAGAGTTGCCATGCCTGACCACACAATGTCCTTAGGCACAGAAAGTTAACTGTAATAGAAGAGGACTCACCGGGCATTGCAAATTAGAACTCTCCAGGGCTTATTTAATTGGCAGAGATGATGCTACTAGTGTATCAATTGTAAGATTCAAGCAGAGGTTTCAGAGTTTAAATTGGTTAACTATATACATATATTCCAAAAATTTTAAACAAACTCTATTAGGTACAACCTCCTGTAGGATTAATTAGGAAATATGGAGAACGGTAAGACGCCCTGCTCGGAATTTTACAGTGAGGTAAGGGAGGTGTCAAGAATAGAGATTATGTTATGTCACATACAGGGTGTAGGAAGTATAAATAAAGTGCCCTAGCAATGCATTAAGAAAAACGCCTTTCACAAGAAAGAACAAGGAGAGACTGCATTTATTTCCTGTTGAGCAAACATTTACTGTGAGTGGCCTTTCATATTGGGAATGAAGATACAAAGTTAAATTATATGTTTCATGGAATTATTAAATTTTATCCAGACATTAAAGGATTCATTCAAAATAAAATATCTTTTTTCAAGAAAGATGCACATGCAGGAATATACAGAAAATTTGCGGGGAAAGATGGGCTGTTCAATTTGTCTAGATCCGGAAATATGGTGAGGTGGTGGTAGATGTCATAATAAAGAAGTGAGTTTTGTAATGCATTTTATTTTTTTTTTCTAGAAAAGAAACTGACATGATTAAACCCAGATATTGAGAAATTTTCAATGACAATGTGGTACAGATAGAAGGTGGTCATACAAATTAGAAAACTGCTTGATTTTACCAAGCAGCCGATAAGGAGGGTCCTAAATGCATCGTGGTAGAGAGAAACGTGAGAAAGTGAGATGCAGATGGCATGGATTCATTCAGTGGTTCTTGGCAGCTAGTCAGACAGGGAGAGGAAGGCAGATGTGAATCTCAGTGACCATGCTGGGTGGACTGCTGTACCATTCGCATCTATAGAAAAGTGATGGGAAACACATACGGAAATAAAGAAAATTAGATAAAATGTGTTTATTGTATTAGTTTTCCACTGTGATATAGCAAATTACCATAAATTAGTAGCTTAAAGCAATACGCATTTATCAGCTCACAGTTCTGTATGTCAAAAGTCCAGGCAGACTGGACTGCATTCTCTGATCCAGGTATCGCAAGGTGATAGTGGGTTAGCTGGACTGAGTTATTTGTAGGCTCCAGGAAGAATCTGCTTTTGAGCTCACTCAGATTGTTGACAGCTCACTTCCTTGCAGTGTAGGAGTCAGGCCCCAGTTTTCTTCAGCAATGGAGAACTCACATCGAATCTCTCACAATTCGAATCTCTCTGACTGCCTCTGCTAGCAGCTTGAAAAACCTCTACTGGTTTGATTAGATTAGGTTCTCTAGACTAATTTCCCTATCATAAGGTCAGCTAATTAGTATCCTTAGACAAATAGTGGGCAGTGGAAAGTGTGCTCTAGAATTTGGAAGAGGGCTGAAGTCAGAGATACAGACTTACACATTAATTTCTCCTAGAAGTGATATGGAGAGAAGTGAAGGAAGATTAACTCTACTGAGAAGAGCAAAGGGAAAACTGTGAGATCCCGCAGGTAACAAAAACTTAAGTCCTAATGAAAACATCTAAATTTCACCCATGGAAGTAAATGCCAAGAGTTAAGAAGGGGAGGTAAAAGAGATATTGTCATAATTGAGGAGGTCATGATACTCGAACTGGCATGAATTTTCAAAACACCCACTAGTAAGAGGAAACGGAGAAATAAAGAAAGAATAAACTAACTCTGCCAGATGCCCAGCAAAGTGGAAGCAGCAGAAACCACTGAGACACTTGTGACAAAAATACCATCTGAGGATAAATCATGAGTAGGATAAAAATAAAAAACACATGGAAAATGTAGTTGTAAGAACATGGAGTAGACTGGAGGGGGAAGGGCTTAGGAGGTGAGAAAAAAATCCCTTAATGCACATAACTTGTGGTTTGCACATCTTTGTCTTGAATCTTGGGCCAAACACAGTGATGGTGCATATTCATCTAGGAGTCTGCAAGCACATTGTCAGCCCTCAATAAATCTGAATTAAATAAATGAAAAGCAGGTAACAGGAAGCGGTATGTGCTTACAAGAGGAGCTTTAGTGCCAGACATTGGTCTAGCAGGAGCTTGGTAGGTTGCACTTCCTGGAAATATACATGCATATAATTTTAAATATATAATCATGAAATATTAAAAGAATTGTAAAAGTGGCAGTGAATTATTTAGAAAAAAGTGTCCCTGCATGCATGATACAATATTCAGACAGGTGTTAAAATGTATGCTCCGAGGACAGCCTTAGTATAGTTTTATGTGAGCTGCATATTTTCAAATAATGCTGGAATGCAGTTTAAAGCTTTTGAATTCCTTCATCTGGCTTCCCTGTCTCCTGGCAGAGCTCCCTTTGATTTCAAAGGTTCTTCATTCCTAGAATGAGAAATAGGTGGTAGAAAAGTTTAATTCTTTGAGGCTAAAGTTTGAAACAAGTTTTTCAATTTACAGATAAAAATTCTACCTTTGGACTGCAGCATTGTTCGGTTTTACCCATGATAAATCCGTAGAAGTAGCCTACACCTTTTGACTGCATCTTTAGATTATATATGTGTAGGCACAGTTTTAGAATTGGGCTGGCAAGTAAAGCCAGGTAAGAAGGGAGGGACAGGAGATAAGAAGCTCCCCTCCTCTGTAAAAGAAACATAGCAAAATAATTGTTTATATTTTTAGCCACAGAAAGCAAAAACTTACTGATCCTACCTTTAGATGCTGGGGAAATAGCATGATTTATTCGCTGGGGAAATAGCATTTTTGTTTCAGGTTTATAAAGTTCATGCTCATTTATTTAAACAAGGTATTCTGTCCTTGGGATCCTAAATCATTTCAAATCTACAAATATTTATTGAATGCTTTTGGCTAGACTCTGTGGTCGGTGTTGGGAGGATGCAAAGATGGGTAAGATACAGCCCTTGACCTCTAGGAACTTCTAATCTACTAGGGGAGAGAGATAAATACATGTTTTCTTTCTGAACAGAAAAATGTAATAAGGCAAACGATACAAAACTGCTATAAATATTTGAAATGTGACATGTTAGCTATATCAAATCCTTTGTTGTCTGAGGTTAGCTATAAGTAAATATAAAATAATTACATGTACAACAAATATCACTTGACATCAGTTTCCCATTTGGCACCTGGAAAAATAAATCGTATTGAAGGGCCCCATAAGCACCACTTCTAACTACATTTAATACGTAATTTTTAAAGAGGTTTAATAAAGAAGAAATATCAACACTCTTCTGATCTAGAGCAGCTGTCAAGTGTCAGAGAAGCACCAAGCCCCAGTCTCAGTGGTATACCACCTGTTCTACAACGTTACCCAAAACCCACCATCTGTGGTCCTCAGGAAGGTTCAGGGAAGTTCCCTTTCAGTACCACAAGGTCTCATTGTTGTTCTCTTTGTTCTCATGCCTCTGCAGTTTGGAATTGTCTGGTGGATCTTGGAGAGTACCTGCACCACTTACTGATGGAAACATTTCTTTTAGCCCCAGTGAAAACACAGGAATCAAACAAGAGGCCAAAGGGGAGACATCAGGCATGATGGGCTGGGAGGACACAGCCAGTATGTGTGTGGGAAGTTTCTCCAGGGTTCTTCTCTCAGCAAAGTAAAGGAAGAAATCATAGTGTTGGGGTCTTCAGGAGAGAACAAGAAAGATATGAGCCAATTATCAGCATCAGAGAGAAGAACAAGTGGCCAGGAAGATATCAAACCAGACTATGGCATGTTTATGATGCATACATGACCCCCCATTCTTTGAATTCTAAACCCTCAAAATAATGGAGCATGAACAAACACCACTGTAGACTTAAAGCCACTGTAGACTTAAAACACCAAACAAATCATTGTGGCAGGGTTGGCCTATAACAGAAGTGGTAGTTGAATCTGAAAAAGTAGAATTTTGCTTACTATAGAGAAGTGAAAGTAGCAGAATGAAAGAGAAGGGAAAGGAAGGGAGGAGGGAAACAGGGAGGAAGAAAACAAAAACAAGGTGGATCCCCAGAGATTCATGTTAATTGCCCTAGCCTGGGTCACATCCAGCATTCTATACTCTATTTCTATCATAATATTGATCTCTGGAGCAGGAGGGAAGGTTCCATGACTGACAGCCACATCATGACTAGTTGGAATGGTTGTCCAATGCAAGTCAGATTGCTTTTACTGTAAAAATAAGGTAAACAATGGTAGAAGATTTGCACCATGGAAGAAGTTATATGTTCATTGGAAGTGTTGTACTAGCTCCCCTATTGTTAACACAACTAGCCAAGCAGCAGTGTTTGAGAATGCAAATTATAAAGAACATAAGCCAATTTCCAAACAAACAAACAAACGAATAAAAATAATAAAAACCACAAAGCTGGCCAGAATAATTAAAGCTGTATGTTTTCATATTTTCAGGTTCTGATAAGTCAGAAATTAAGTCACTGTAGACACAAGATAGGTCAACCTCATTTAGCAGCATGCCCTTGTAAATCAGATGACTTCTTCTCACTCCTTCCTGCTCTATGATTGTGCAACTGCTTGTCAAAAGCATTAATGGTCATGGGTAAACCACTAATTATGTATCCCATGCTACTCATTCCAGTAAAGTAAGACTTTTTGACTGCTAGGATAGGTAATATTTCTGTAATGTATTTGCAGTGAAAATTAGGCACCCTCCTGCTCTAACAGGCACAATGTACAGAGCCTCTGCTCTGTTCCCACCTCAATCTGCCTATTTATCAAATTTGCATAGAGCATGGATGACAAACCACCAGCCTGGGAGCAGGGTCCAATTCTCAAGTTTGATTTTTATCGTGTCTGTAGAGAGATGCCATTCTTGCCATTAAAAATAAGTCCTTCAAATTAATGTTCCTTAAAATGAGCAGCTTCATCTGGCCATTTCAGAGTAGCAGAAAACAGCCCCAGAGAAACAGATTCTGAGCTAGACCCCCTGGCTTCAAATCCCAGCTCTGCCACACACTGGTGTGTGACCTTCAGCAATTTGTCTGTCTCTCTCTCTCTTTCCGTTTTATCTGTAAAGTTGGCACAATACTAGGATCTATTCATAGAGTTGTTCTGAGGATTAATTTGGATAATATTTTTACAGCGTTGAAAACAGTGCATGGCACGTGGTAGGCAACATAGAAGTGCTCATTAAATGAAGGACTGAATTAATGGATAAATGAACAAACTTCAAGTTTTAAGTACTTGTTAAGCGCTTTTGTTAATTATTAATAACATTTTATACCAATCGCCATTGCACAAACGTATCATATTTATTGTAAAATAATTTAAAGCTAAATAACTGCAATAAAAAGAAAACAAAAATTACCCATAATCTTGGAGTAACTATTGATATTTTAGTGTAGTTTTTCTATTTTTATGCACCAAATTGGAATCTAACAATATAATTGTATGTTCTCGTCTGTCATGTTATCTCCTTACTTAGAATTTTGAGTTTTTTCCCATAGTCTTTATATTTTACTAATATAGTTATTTTTTATACTGATTCCCTGTTATTAGATTATAACCTATTGTTCTACATTTGGATAAGTTCCATTATTATCATTTTTATAATGCTGTCATAAACATTTTTTTATGAAAGCCTCTGCTCACTTCTGGGGGGATAAGAGCATCTGGAAATGAAATTGCTGAGACAAAAGGAGGCTGTAAGGTATTTGATAAATATTGCCAAAACCCCACCCATAAATGTTATGCCAATTTATATTTATAGTATAATTACTACTCCTCACAGTGACAATGAAACCAAATTACACCAGGATCATTTACCTGAACTAACCCACAGATTGAAACTTACTGACCCTTCTCTTTGCACTCTCTCTCTGTGACCATTTTTCTCTCTCTCCATCTTTAGCCTTCTCTTTGTCTCTTTATCACTATCTTTTCCTCTTTTGGTTATTTTTTTAAATCAGTTTCCGGTTGCTGCTAAAAGACATGTCTCATGAGATATGTTCTTCCCAATATTCGTAGACTTCATTCTAACTTCAAAATAACAACTCTCCCCCAACCCGCTTTCTTTGCAATTAAGAATATCTCACACTTTAAGACCATATTCTTTACTCTGGCATAGCATACATTTGCTCATGGTCTGGGGGGTGGTAAGCCACCAGAAACCTAAGTTTTAATTATGCTTTAATGTAGATAAATAATAAGAAATGTCTTGGAAAACAGCAAAATTATTAATACAATGCTGTTACTGCAGCCTGCAAAATTTGTTACTGGGAGACCAAGTTTATTACATAAGCAGCTTGTCTTATGTTTCTTGCCATCTCTCAAGTACATTCTCTAATGTAATTTATTCATTGAAGCATACAATTGTGTTTCTGCCTTAGGGCTTTATTTTCATCTCCTTACAATATACAAAATTAAACCCCAAAGACAATAGCAATATATGTTTCAAATAACTCTTCGATAGGTATTTGTAATTTATATTTCATGCAATATAGCAAGATGCTGTGCATTGATCGAGAACACTGTAAAGAATGTAAAGTAAATTGTCAAAGGTGGCTAGAATATATTTCAAGTAAGACGGTTTTATCAATCTAAACTTAAAATATACTTTAAAAACCCTGAAAAGCAGATTTTTGCTTCTATTGAGCCGATTTTGCTTATTTCTGAGTTTAATTTTTCTGAAGGAACTATAATTTTTTATTTTAGAAAATTTAATTGACAAAGATTGCATATATCTAAGGTGTAGGGCATGATGATTTAAATTTACATACATTGTGTAATGATCATCAAAATCAAATTAATTGACACATCCATATCCACTTCTGCACATTAAATTTTCAGAATGTGTTCATCTTACAAATAGAAGTTTGTACCCTTTGCTCAACATATCCCTATTTCCCCTCTCCCCAGCCCCTTGAAATCACTATTCTACTTTCTGCTTCTAGAAATTTGACTTTTTAGATTCCACATAGAAGTAACATCATATGGTTTTTGTCTTTCAGTGTCTGGTTTATTTCACTTAGCAAAATGTCCTTCACAATCATACATGTTGTCACAAATAAAATAATTTCTTTCTTTTCATGGCTAATACTCTAGTGTGTGTGTGTGTGTCATGTTTCCTTTATCCACAGACACTTAGGCTAATTGTATATCTTGTCTACTGTGAATAATTCTGCAGTGGACATGAGGGTGAAGACACAGTCTTTGAGATACTGCCTTTGTTTCCTTTGGATATACATCCGGAAATGGAATTGCTGGATCATGTGTTACTTCTATTTTAAAGAAATTTTAGAAACCTCCATACTGATTTCCATAATAACTGTATCAATTTACATTCCCATCAACATAGTACAGTGGTTCCCTTTTCTCTGCATTCTCACCAACATTGTTATCTCTTGTCTTTTTGATAACAGCTCTCCTAACAAGTTTGATGTGGTAGTTTTAATTTGTGTTTTTCTGATTAGCAATATTTTTCATGTGTCTGTTGGTCATTTGTATGCCATCTTTGGAAATATCTCTTCAAGTCCTTTGCTCATTTCTTAATTGGGTTATTTGTAGTTTTTTTGTAGTTGAGTTTCTTATATATTTTAGATGTTAACCCTTATCAGATATATGGTTAGCAAATATTTTCTCCCATTCTGAAGGTTACCTTTTCATTTTGTTGATTGCTTCTTTTGATGTGTAGAAGATTTTTAGTTTGATATAGTCTCACTTGTTTATTTTTATATTCATTCCCTGTGTTTTTGGTGTTCTATCCAAAAAATCATTGCCAAGACCAACATCAAGGAACTTTAACACGTATTATCTGCCAGTTGTGTTACAGTTTCAGATCCTACATTTAAGTCTTGGATATACTGGAATTAAATTTTGTATATGGTATAAGACAAGGATTCAGTTTAATGCTTGCATGTCATAATACATATCCAGTGTTTCAAATAGCATTTATTGAACAAATTTTCTTTCATTATTGTGTTTTCTTGGTGCCACTGTCAAAGATTAGTTGACCATATATGTGTGAGTGGGTGTATTTCTGTGCTTTCTATTGTTTCATTGGTTTATGTGTCTGCTGTATGCCAGTGCCATACTGTTTGAATTACATAGCTTTGTAATAGTTTGAAATCAGGAAGTTGGGTACCTCCATTGTTTATGGAGATTGTGTTAGTGTTTCATTTATCATCTTTCATTTCCTTCAACAATGTCTTACAGTTTTTAGTGTATAGATCTTTCACTTCCTTAAATTTATTCCTATGTATTTTATTCTTTTGATGCTATTGTAAACGGGATCATTTCTTAATTTCAATTGATTTTATACATCAATTTTGCATCCTGCAACTTTACTGAATTGGGTTTTCTATATATAAGCTTATGTCCTCTTCATAGACACTTTAACTTCTTTCTTTTCAATTTGGATGCATTTTATTTCTTCTTGCCTAATTACTCTGGCTAGGACTTCCGATCCTATGTTGACTAGAAGTAGGGAGACTGAGCATACTTGTCTTGCCCTAATCTTACAGAAAATGATTTCAGCTTTTCACCATTGAGTCTGATGTTAGCTTGGGTTTGTCGTATGTCTTCCAGGTCCCCTTGTTATATGGACCCTGGGAGATATCTCAGAAACTACCCCTAGGTTTCAAAAAGATGATGTTCTCTGTGCAGAAAGCTGAGAATCTTTATGACCACCAGATATGTGGCTCCAGAGTGGCAATTATAGAGAAGCAAAGGGGGACAGTGGCTAATTATTATCATCTTTTATCTGGGCCCTTACCAAGGGGTTCTTGACTTGACCCCCTTTTAATTAATTTTTAGGGATGGTTTCATTAAAAATAATATAGAGGACTTTGACCTTGTTAATCTAAATAAGAGACCAGATCATAAAAAGAGTACAGACTCTGGTCCAAGTCTTTGGATCTCATTCTAATTTAGCATTTGGAAGCTGGCTATAGAATCTCTTCCCTTGACAGTTATTTTCTTTTGTGAATAATCTGTAAAAATTTGTTAGAGTTATAATTGCAGGAGAACCACTGGGAACTCTGAAAACAAAGTTTGCGTTGGTAACAGTGGCTAGATGGATGGATTCTATGAGGACATGAGCTTTAGTCATTCTCATTATCTTTAACACCCTAAAGCCGCCCTGAAGAAGTATGCATATGTAAATAGAAAGTGTATTAACTATACAGTGTCAGTTTCAAGGGAAATCTTTCAGACACTTCTGATATGATCAGATTGATCCCCTTTTGCCTTTATATTATAAAAATTATGATGTGTCCACTTATCAGTATAACATAAATGTAATGTTTCCCTAGATTTATAGCACTTAACAAAAATTAAAATGTATGAATAGTTGGAGGAAATAATTTGGCTTCATGTTTTGAATAATTTTATTTTGCACATATTGAACATGGACCTTTCAGTTCGCTGACCCATGATTACATTGAAATCACAAACTAAAATTCACTAAAATTTTGAATGTTCATATTTTATTTATAAAATGAGAATTTGCTTAAATGATCTCTATGATTCCCTTCTTCTCTAAATATGGTAGAGGAAAAACTTTAGAACTTGTCTCTGTCTCTCTCCCTCTCTCTATGTATATATATTACCACACACACATGAATACATGTCAATACATATATATCTACATGCACGCATACATACACATATGTATTTTTTAATTTGGCAGAATATGAGAGGTGGCAATTATATTCTCAAAGTAAGCAATGAATAAATATTTCATGGATTTATTAGACTATGTTATCTTATCATATTATAGAGAGCCTGTGCTTCTTACATAATACTTTTTGAATCAGATTAAATATAGTAAAGAATATAAGGCACTTTTTATATGTCAGTCACTCATGGTAGATGCTCTCCGAAAGAGACTCAAAGACTCAGAGAAGTTATATTGCTTAAATGTGAGACTGAAAATTACAGATGCACCCCTATGAGAACAGTGTGCCTGGCAGTGGGGGAGGTAGAGTGGAGGCAGAGAAGAAATGCCCGGAATCTTCAGATTGGCAGAAGGGGAGTGGGAGGGAAGACTTTTCATTTTAAAGAACAAGAGAATAGGAGCAAAGAGAGGTGCCATGGAAGTGTTCCCCATCAAGGAGTTCATGAACACACTGCCTGTTCCACAGCCAGCCAGCCGTCCTACAATCTGAGAGGGACTAATGAGGCACACACTGTAAAATATCTGTCCGGCAATATAAATGATTGTGTGGACTGTAGAACTTGGGAGAACAGCACTAGAAATGTTAACCTAAAAAGAGAATTGAATTATTAGTAATAATAATAATTATTTTTGTTGTGGTGGTTGTGTGTGTTTGTTGTGGTGGTTGTGTGTGTTTGTTTTTAAAGAATAGGATATAACACTATACAAAGAGTAGGAGCTTGTTCATTGCTAACTGGGAAGCAGTGCAGAACGGTGGGTAAAACTTATGCCCTGGGGCAATACACTGACTCCTTTACCTACTACCTATGTGACCTGGGTGGGGTTAAGTTACCCAACATCTCCATGCTTCAGTTTCTTTAATTTTACAAAAACAAAAACAAACAAACAAAAAATCTGTAACAGCATTTGTCTCCTAGAGCTGTTTTGAGGATAAGCTGAGTTAACCTGAGTAAATTGCCTACAGATAACAGGTGCTCAGTAAAAGTTGTTATTTTTTTATTTCAGCATATTATGGAGGTACAAATGTTTAGGTTGTATGTGTTGCCTTCCCCCCTTCTCCCCAGGAGTCAGAGCTTCAAGCATGTCCATCTTCCAGATGGTGTGCATCACACTCATTATGTATGTATATACCCATCCCCTCCTCCCCCCCCCCACCTGCCTGACACCGGATAAGTGTTATTCCTATATGTCCACTTAGGTGTTGATCAGTGAAACCAATTTGCTGGTGAGTACATGTGGTGATTATTTTTCCATTCTAGGGATACTTCACTTAATAGAATGGGTTCCAGCTCTATCCAGGAAAATACAAGAGGTGCTATATCACCATTGTTTCTTATAGCTGAATAGTAATCCATGGTATACATACATCACATTTTATTAATCCACTCATGTATTGATGGGCACTTGGGTTGTTTCCACATCTTTGCAATTGTCAATTGTGCTGCTATAGACAGTCGGGTGCAGATGTCTTTTTTATAGAATGTCTTTTCTTCTTTTGGGTAGATTTTAAAATTATTTAATTCAAGCCGAGGGAGAAAAGAAAACTTTGAAAATGCCAAACTTGAGAGGAAAAAAGGAGGAAGAAAAACTGACAGTAAAAGAAGGGTAGAGAGTAGATGGAGGGAGGGTCTCAGATGCAAAGATAGAAAGTAAAGGAAAAAAAACTGTGGTACAGTGTCAAACACAAAAATTTAAAGATTAAAAACATAAATAAAAAACAGGTCAACTAAAAATTCATAAAAGAAAGAATATGCCATATTGATTAAGAAGTAAGTTATTATTCTAAGTCATTGATATTTAAAATTTTGGAAAAAATGGAATAATAATTTAGAGCTGGGTAAATGTTAGTAGTGTGGTTAAGCACATCTGTATTTTCTATTTTCCTCATTTGTTTACAATATCCTTTTTCTCATTTTCTCTCATAGTCTTCATTAACTTTAAAGATTCTCTTGGTCCTTATATTAGACAGTTTTAAGAGTTTCATGAATTGGCAAGTTCTCTACTAATAGATGGTGAGAATGATTTGTCTTTAACCCCAAATTCAGATAATATGAAGAGACAGTGTTACTAATGGTGCATGATGCTTTTAGCCTTTATGTCAGTATTAAACTAGTGACACTTCATTAATTTTTAAAGGGATTTGATTTGCCTGTTAAGTAGTTTATGGAATCACCTTACTTTCAGTTTCCCAAGAAGGCTAAAGTGTTTTGCATACTCCTCTCCGTTTAGCATATATTTTCGTGTTTCTCCATTAAACAAAGCCATATTTGAAAACAACTTAAGATAGCTTTTGTCAAATGTTCACAATTTTTGGAGGTCAATTGTTTTAAATATCTCCTTATAAAATATATACATGGAGAAAGAAAACACAGGACTTGGAATCAGACTTGTCAGAATTCAAATGGATTTCTGTCCCTAGCTCTCTGTGGCCTGAGAAAGTCGCTGAAATTCTCCGAGATTTTGTGTTTAACGTGTATAATGTAGGAATTTTGATAACAATAATACTTAATTCTATTATTACATGTGTTCACTAAATGTAAATTTTTGTTGTCAGTATTTTATTTATGGAGATAACTACTAAGGATTAGCATTCCTGTTGTTTAAAAAGTTCATTAAAATGGAATAAGAAAAACATTAAGACATCAATAAGTATATAGACAAAGGCTATAAAGACAGTGTTCAATTGATAGTTCTATAATTCATATGTGTTTAAAATATTTAAAATCACTAGTTAACATGTAAAAAGAAGAAAACCCACAGTGATAAATCATCTTATATTCATTAAAGTAGGCAAATTTTAAACGATCATAAGTAGAACTAGAAAAGATGTGAAATGTTAGTCTATACAAACCCTAAGCCACATTATTTGCAATTTTATCAACTTATAATCAATGTTTATGTTTTATAGTCTGCTTCTTTTTAAAATAATTAGAAAATGATCTTTATCATTATCTCTGTTGCCTACAATGCGTTCTATGTAATGATTTTGTCCCAAGTTCCCTAACTTGCCCTTCTTGATGAAAATTTAGATGTTCCCAGTTTCAGTTATTATGAATAGTATAGTATAGCAGGAAAATTAATATATTTGTGTACATATCTCTTTTATGGGAGGAAGGGGGGTGACAAGCAATAGGAGTTTTTCTACAGGAAAAAGTATTCCAATGTTGGCAAGGCGAAGTTAGTAGATCAAAGTCGTGATTATATTTTGAGTATCAAAAAGAGTGTGTTGCCACTATGTCCCACAAAATAGTATAGTGACCACTTCATCTTCCTAGAAAAGCTTTTATGCCTGGTTACCATGGTACCAACCAATTTCCTGGTTTTCATCCTATCTTACTTGGCATTGCTTACCATTTCTTCTAAATAGTTATCAAATGTTGGCATGTCCTCTCCCTTCCTGGACAACACTTCCCTCACTGTACTGTCTCTTTTAATGTCATCTTGAAATACTATTCATATACTGATGGCTCCTAAATTTATCATCTTAATTCCTTAGCTCTTCCTAAGACCCAGACTCATCTATACAGTCCATTTGGAATCTTAATGTAAGTGTCTAAAAGACACCTGAAATTAAGGCTGAAGCATAACTCCTGATTTTTTTTCCCCAGAATCTGTTTCTCTAATAGTCTTTTCCATCTCAGGAAGTGATACTAACAGACTCTACATTTCCCAAGTCAACATAATCAGAAACCATTCTCAATTCTTCTTTTTTCTTGTTACGCCGCCACTAGTTCTCACCCTAAAATCTAGTCCATCCTCCATCAGCATGTTCTATCAGTTCTCTCATCCATCCACTTCACTATACATCTACAAACAACACCTTAATCCAATTCACCTTTTTTGTTTGTTTATTTACTTTCTCTCTTGGTCTGTGGACTCACATACAATTTACTGTTGATGTAGCAGTTACAGTGGTATTTTCTCCACAAAATACAACAAACTGAACATTGTAATTTGATCAGAAGTTGCTAGATATTTCAAGCAGTGCTCATGGAGAAATGTATTTCTGAATTAAAAGAAAACACTTATGGTATATGTAATATTAGGTCAGGCATCCTAAGGCTAGTGAGTTTTGTTTTGTTTCGTTTTTCTTCATAATGCTAAATTAGACGATATAAGACTTGTGTTCGTTTATAGGATAATATTGGAAAATTCAATTTCCTCTAAAAATATGTTTTATAACCATTGCGGTTATCACAGAGTTAAGGTTATGGTCTTAAGGAATTAGTGAAAAACTTTCTAGTTAGCAATCAAATATTTTAATCTCTTGTTCCTTTATTACATGTCAGTAAATATAAAGAAAAATGGAGAAAATAGACAAAACACAAGATTTTTAAACTTAGATATTTGCCCCACCTGCGTCTGTCTCTAATAACACTCATTCTTTTACTCTTGCAATTATTAGATTTTAGGTAATTTCTAATGAGAACTTTTGTGAATTAGATGGTTAACAAAACAGTGAGAACATTACTTAAAATACATATGTTAACAATATTTTTTCTTCTCATTGCAAGTTTCTTCATCGTATGCTATTATGATGTAAGTTTTCTTTTAATTGTGTCTTAGCTGAATCAAAAGTTTGAGGCTTATAATTTAGACCTCAAATGCCATAATATCACATGAACTTATTTTTATACCTAGATTTGGGACACATTTCTACCTGATTTTAGTCCGGTGGGTTTTTTGTTATATTACCTCAAATCAGGCTGGCAATAACATTCCATTTTGAAGAATTAAAATTAGTGACATGATGGTCATAAAGATGAGGGAAATTTTTTATGAAAGTAGGTGACATTGACCCTATTAAGATATATAAGAACTTTGGTCTATTTTGTTTTGTTTTGATATGGTTTTCAACTTTTTTCTCTCAATCGTCATATTAGCCCATTGTTACATCAGCCAGTTCAAGCTTGTACTATGAAAAAAATCTGTTAAATTCTTTGCAAGGAGAATTTTTGTCCCTGTGTAGATGAATATATCATAGATGAATATATCAATATTACATTTAAAAACTGCATTTTACAAAGCTTATCTGATACACACACACACACACACACACACACACACGCACACACACTATTTCCTAGTGTTATTTTCCTACTCATTCAGAGACTCGGGAGATGGTGGGACTACTATAAATATTTTCTGTATATGTGAAAATACACCCATGATGTTTATAGTGAAATAGTTTTATGTTGCCAAGTTTACAAATGCCAAAAATCTCCCCTCTTAACTAAAACAGATTCCATAGTTATAGTAGATACTCATGCCATACACCTTTATAGGAATCACAGGAATCCTAAGAATGAACTTGGGAACAATATAATGTCTGCTATCCAGAAACTAGGACTAGGATTGGAATAACTGATGTGTGTAGAAAGTGCTGACAAAATAGGAGGGAGTCCTTCACTATGAATGAGTTAAAGGGGAGATCAGAGTGCCCATAAAAGACATTTGAATTAGATTTTGAAGGATATGTTTATTATATTTAAGTTTATTGATCTTGAGAATAATCCCCTTGCATTTTCTCCTAAAAAAAGATACAAAACAGAGAACGTCTTTATGACCTATGTTTGCAAACATTTGAAATTACTTTATCATAGTCTAAGACTGAGTATACAAATATGAAAAATGGAGATACAAAGCAATTTTCCACTTCAAGTCAAGAGAAATATCTGTCTCAATTATCATATTTCGCTAGAAAATGGCCTCATCTTCTGTACTTTCATGTATGGTAGACCTAGCTTGAAAATCATTGCATATACATTTTCTTTGTATCATTGGATCATTCATTGGCAATTTTGCATATCACATGCATCATTTTGTACAGAAAATTGAATATATCATTGCACATACTGTAGACAAATTTGCATATGTTTGTATATACTACTGATATTATTACATATGTAATAACAGATTTTATTAATGCTCAGGAAATGTATGCGTTTCTTTTTGCTTTTCTGCATTTCTTCTAGTGGTCTCTTTTAGAGCCAAGCCTCTGCCCCAGAAAATAATGAGTAAAGAAGTTCCTAAGGCAGATGGCATGGAGATATTATTTTTCAACAAAGACAGTTGAAATGCAATATAAACTATTAGGTTAAAATTACCAGGAATACTACCAAGTGGTTTTAATTTCTTATTGTCTTATTATTCAAGTTTTGATTAATCTACCTTATCAATATTAGGGAGACATTGTTTACATTATTTCCAAATAAGACTTTACTATAACATCCATTGTCAAAAGTTTATGTAAAAATAAACAATAACACACATATATAAAATACACATATATTTTTTTCTGAATGAGAATATCCACTTAAAATACATTCAGGCAAAAAATAGTAGCTAGAATAAATATAGTAAGTGCCCTGGCAAAAACTTCTAATTCCTATTGACTATTGAAGATACAATGAGAACCAGTAGAATGATTAAGGAACTTTTTATGACCCTTAAATTTGTCTTTCATGAGCTATGTTTTCCTTGCATGACATGCAGCTGGACCCAAGGATTTTGCCTTCTTGCTTTGGGGGTCTTATTTCCAGAATTTCATTTATTTATCAATGGACTAATTTGTATATTCAGTTTTTACTTCATTAATTCGTCCATTCATTTAACAGATATTTATTGAATGCCTATTATGTGCGAGGTGCCATGCTAGAGAGTGATTATTCAATGATAAATAAAAATTATTCCTTTACTTAAAATTGTTGACTATCCTAAGAGTTTACTTATCCACGTGTTCAGGGTTTGCTTCAAATTCTATGACTTAATTGAATTCTGTAGTGATATCCTTCTTTTAGTATTCCCTATAAATAGGGAGCAGATTTTATCAAATCTACTAATTACTATTGCATGTTTAAACTCTGAAGCCGTTTTAAACCCAGAAACTTGCTTTCTGCACCTTCACCAAACAATATTCTTTTTGAGCTGCGTGGACAATGTTTTTTTATTGTTTTCTTGTTTTTTAATCAGGAAATATAACATCCTGAGAATGACAACATTTTCTGGACAATACCAGTGAATGGGCACTTGGCTGGAGCAGCTGAGGAATTATTTTTAATTAATTATGCTGTTTCAAAAATTCAGCAGACTTTACTAAGAACACATGCCAGGGATGAAAGAATACAAAGGCAGGGAGGTTTGCACACATAAAATTGGCATCACTTGTATTAATAATTTCTTAGAAACATCAATGCTTGATTGCAACTAATGAACCATTTGACCTTGATTGCATTTAGAAGTGCAGTAAGCAAAGGGATGGGGGGGTGGGATACAACATGAAGTTCCCCCTGTTCTTACAGAGGACAGTCACACAGCAGCATCCTGCTAGCTACAAAGAGGAAACATGACTTCAATGACTTTGACTTGGTTATAATATTTTTATTTGCCTTTATTTTTATCACACACAAGACTTCATTTCTGTGAACAGAGTTAATATTAGATGTCTGTTTATCATGTAATAAAATCTTTATTAGATAATGTTTTTCTTCTCCAAGGATCCTCAAGTATTAAAAAAACAGGTACCAAAGGAGTTATTCATAGTAAAAATAGAAATGACCAGAGTCTTTAACTATAAAAGTTATAGTCAGGTGTTACTTAGCAATAATGTAAATGATATCTCTCTAATATTGATAAAATAGATCAATCAAAACTTGAATAATACAATAAAAATTAAAAAAAAAACACTTGATGGTATTCCTAATGATTTTATCCCAATAGTTTACATTTCATTTCAACTTTCTTTGTAAATGAAAGTAAAGAACACTTAGTCCAAGTTCCAGTCCTGCATAAATTTCCCCTCTAAAGTAATGCTGATTAACCAATTTCCACTTGAATATCTGCAGTAGTGGTAACTTTTGTGGTAACCCATTTTATTGTTGGATATATCTATTTTAATGTTTTTAAAAATGCTACATTGATCACTGACTTCTTGTAACATCTTTTTTCTACTACTGTCACCTGGAGTGACACACAAAAAAAATATATTTTCTCTTGGTCATACTATTGCCAGGACATTTAAAAAAATAAGCCCATATATCATTTACACTGTTTGGTAAGTAAATTTAAAAATTACAGGTTATGTAAATGTTCAGGATTTTCTAATTAAACTTAAGTGTCACTATTTTATATTAGACTTGTTATGTTCACTTTGTTATAATTCTTGATACAAGTAGACGAGTCTGATGTAAATTATGTGTGGAAATAATATGTGTACAACAATGTAAAAAAAATATGTTTGCTTTCACATTCTGGCCCAGGCTAGCCTCTGTGCAGATTACTGTGGCTTTTATACAGACCAGGAATTTGATCAAAATCAATTTGAGTTCACATTAGTTTCAACTGATTTTTGGCTTTATGATGTTTTATACAGTAATATAGTTCTTATGTCTCATTTTCTTCTTGTTGTTGTTAGTTTCCTATACCTTAATTTTAAGATAATATTTGACATTTTAAAACAAGTTCACAATCTTAAGTCAAAGATCTTAAGATATGGTTGATCTGTCAAATTCCCTGAAAATAATTTATACTTTTTAAATATGTGAAACTACTCCTACCTTGAAGTAAGTTTTTTTCTTACAACTGAGAGTGTTACATACCTACAAAGTGATTAGTATGTAAACAGAGGCCTCAGCTAGATAGATTTGCTTTTAAGTTTACCTAATTGCAAGGAAATTAATGATTTTAATGTTGCCATTAACATCTGGATGCTATCAGCATTGTAAAGAGAACTTGTGGCATATTTTCTCAGTGTAGTGTGCTGAACTAGTGAATGAACAAGCATATTTAATAAGGAAGGTAGTTTTCTCCCAAAAAAAGAATTTGTTTCAGATTTCTTAAAATCAACTCAATATTCAGTTGTATTCTTTGGCTAATTCTGAAACGGAAATAATTTGTAGTAGAATGAGTAATCTATGAACAGACAAATGCAATTGGCAACGTTCAGTCATGAAGTAAGATTTTTCCACATAAAATTATTAGTTTAAAAAATATGAATTAAAGCTGAGTAATCTATATACATAAAAGCATGCATGCTCTGGAATGTGTGATGTTATTATTGCATCATTGTGTAAATCTGAAATGTCTATTCTGTTGAATAGTAGAAGATGGAAATTAAGTTACTCCTTAATTTTCTTTTATAAAATTTAAGCGTCTTTAGTCTCCTCAGAGCAATATTACAAGATTAAGTTCCCTCCTAATTCTGGCTACTCTTCTTGAGCATTCTTAGTTTTTTAATTGTATCTCTTAAAAGGTTGGCCCCATGAGGTTGAGCACCTTTTCCTATGTTTTATAACTTATAGTTCTTCTTTGCCACTGCCTGTTAAAGTCTTTGCCCTTGTTAATTGTGTTGTTTCTTATTGATTTGTAAGACTTGTTTATACGTTTTGGAAATGAACATTTAGTTGGTTACATGTTTAGATATACCTTCTCCCAACCTATGGTTAGCTGTTTCACTCTCTTATTAGTGCCTTTTGATTATCAATAATCTCTAATTTTAACATAATCTAATTTATCTGTCTTTTCCTTTATAGTTAGTGCTTTTTGAGTACTGTTTAAGAAGTATTTCCCAACCACAACAATATGAAGCTATTTCCCTATGTTTTCTTTTAGAATCTTTAATGTTCTATGTTTTACAATTTGATCAACACATTTCGAACTTGATTTTTGAGTATAATACAGAGGAGAGCTACATTTCACTTTTCTCATGTGTATATTCAAGTGACCCTGAATGTATTACTGAAAAAAATTTCTCCTTTTTCTACTATGTTGCTATGCTATCTCTATCATAAATCAAGTGCTAATATACAGATGTAGTTTTGTTTCAGGAATCTATGTTTTGTTAATTTGGTCTGGTTATTCTTGTATCAATAACACTTATGTACTAATTAATAATAGGTTTAATAAGTTTCAATACCAACAAAATAAGGTTAATTACCAGGAAAATGCAAATTAAGCTCACAATGATCCAGAATGTCTAAAGTAAACTTAAAAAAAAAGGTAACAATACCAAGTTTTGGCAAGAATTTAGAATGACAAAAATTCTCATGACATTACAGGGTACCATTGGGGGACCGGCAAAATTGATACTCAAAAATGCACAATTGTGGAATGCACAATTCCTCTTTTGGACATATACCCAACATAAATGCATATATAAGTGCTCAAAACATAAACAAGAATGTTGATAGCATTATTTATAATAGCTCCAAATTGGAAACATTCCTGTGTCCAACATTACATGGATAAAGAGGAGTATATTATATAATGTAAAATATATTAATGCAGTGAAGAAAATGAGTAATCTGCTAAATGCAACCACATTGATGAATCTCTGGGGAGGGAAGATGTAGCTATTAAAGAATAGGAAACAAAGAGAGTGTGGATTGCTAGCAATGATTTCTTTATAGATCTGGTTATGTTCTTTTTGTGATAATTCCTGATACTAGCTGTATGCTTGTGATTTGCTTCTCTTCTATTTTTTTTTTTTGTGTATATTCTAAGCAGTACACCTTTAATCATGGAGTTAATCATTTCTTCAAAATGAGTATCCTATTGTTGATGTTAAAACAGATTGGGCTGGTACAGATTCATATTTTTACCCACTCAAGAACATTTTACATCATAATTCAGTTAGTTCTCCTATTAGGTTTCTTTTCCAGCTTTATATAATTGACAAATTTCATGAGCATGTCTCCCATGCCTTAGATAATAAAAATATTAAAAAGTGACAGTAAACAGGATGAAAGCCTGTGGTCATCATTAGGGAGCTCTCTTTGAGCTGACATCATCATTAATCAACATTTTTGGAGCATGGCTATTAGCCATTTTCTAATTTACCTGAAAACTGTTATCTCCCAGCCCACATTTTACCATTTTACACTTGTCAGAGATTTCGCCGAATGCTTTTCTATAATTAAAGTTTGAGATATATCTGTGTAATTTATTCTGTTCTATTAAATAAGAACTTGATTAAAAAAAGAAATTCTTATAACCCACCAATACCACTTCCACTATTGACAGCTCCGCATTTAGCTTTTTTCCCTAAATCTTCCCAACTCACATGAGAGATTTTGAAGGAGAGCTCTCTTGTCTATATTTCCCAGATGTACCTATTCCCCTGTTCTTAAAATTTGCTTTTTGCCTATCTTTTCTTTTCTGGTACCTCCTTTGATAAATATTCAGGGAAGCTTAGATTACATTTATGAATAAAGCTAGTCCTTTGGGATATAATCTGAATTTGAATGCTTCACAAAGTTAAAGCAGCTATGTCTCTCCTCTTGTATCCTGACTTGTCTCAGGATGTAATCCCCTATGCTCAGCTAATAGTTTTGCTACTCCCAGAATGATTTGAAAACTATTTTCTTTGTTGGTAGGAATGGAAGAAAAAACAGTTCTATATCCCTATTAAATAATATCTGATAATAATATCTGATAATATTACCTCTTCTTTCTTCTGTTTTGCTTTAAAAATAGTTTTGATGTTCTTTTGTTTTAACATTATTTTATATAAACATTAATTAACTCATATTGTTAAGAACAACTGTGTCACTGCCATTTTTTCTTCCTTAACTCATGACAGCTGTTGATTATTGGATGTGGTTCTTTTCTCTGGCTACTCCAACAAGTGTCTACATTTGGTTGAAGCCTGTTTATCCCAACTCTCATAGGTCACTTCTTACAGCTGTTTATGCCCCATTTTGAATAAAATCTGAGGTCATTATCAAGCTCTTTTTAGCAAATCTTAAGATACCTACTATTTTTTCTTTATCAATGACATAATTCTTTATTGTAGGTTTAAACTTTGTTTCTTTAAATGTTGCATTTCATCAACCTTATTCTTTTTTGCCAACTTTTAACTGCACATCCTAATACAGTTTTCCTAATATGCTCACATTGCCCATTCTTTTCAATTCTGTTCAGAAGGCCCTTTTCAATTCAAGGAGTCATGCCTTTTTTTTTTTTTTTAATGTTCTATCATTATTTCTTCAAATATTTATGTTCTATGATTTGTTTTAATCTGGAATTTCTCTTAGGCTTATCTTTGAAGCTTTCAATTTATCCTCCCTGTCTGTTAACTCCTACAAACTTTAACAGCTTTATTGATGTATAATTGATATACATTAATAAATATGAATCTAAGTTGTACAATTTGATGTATTTCTTATAAATGTATACACCCATGAAAACATTAGCACAATCTAAATAATGAACATTTCCACTGAACTTCCACTCCTGGAAGTTTCTTTTGCTGACTCGTAATCCCTGTTCCCCATGCTTAAGCAATTATCGATCTGCTCTTGTTTCTATATATTCATTTGCATTTTCTAGAATTTTATGTAAATGTGATTATACAGAATGCACCGGTTTTGTTTTTTTTTCCTGGCTCTTTTTACTCAGCATAATTATTTTCAGATTCATCACACTGTAGTGTGTATCGATGCTTGTTCCTTTTCATTGCTGAGTAGTATTCCCTTGCATGGATGTATTTTAGGTCATTAAATATGAAAGGCCCCATTTCAAATCAAAAGTTTATTATATATCACACAAGAAGCAGTTCAATTATGCACAGTGTGCACCTAAACTATCGACACAGTTTTACCATTTTAGCAGTAGCTTGTTGATGCCAGTAGCGAAGAAGCCTGGAGAATGAGTGGCAATGAAATCATGAAAGGTGTTTTCCACAGCTTGTTGAGAATTGCAAATTTTTTCTTGCAAGAAGTGGTCCAAAGCCCAGAAGAGGCCAGGCGCGATGGCTCATGCCTGTAATCCTAGCACTCTGGGAGGCCGAGGCGGGCAGATTGCTCGAGGTCAGGAGTTTGAAACCAGCCTGAGCAAGAGCGAGACCCCGTCTCTACTATAAATAGAAATAAATTAATTGGCTAACTAACATACATATTGAAAAAATTAGCCGGGCATGGTGGCACATGCCTGTAGTCCCGGATACTCAGGAGGCTGAGGCAGCAGAATGGCTTGAGCCCAGGAGTTTGAGGTTGCTGTGAGCTAGGCTGACAGCACAAAACTCACTCTAGCCTGGGCAACAAAGCAAGACTCTGTCTCAAAATAAATAAATAAATAAAAAGCCCAGAAGAAATGTGTCAGTTGATGCAAGGTCTGGTGAATACCAACGGATGACAGAGAGTTTCCAAGTCCAGCTTCTGTAGTTTGAGCAGCAAGTTTGTGCGACACACAGTCCAGTGTTGTATTGCAAGAGGATTGGCCTGTCTCTGCTGACCAGTCTCAGCTGCTTAATCACAAACATCCTCATCATTTCATCCAATTGGTTGCTGTAGACAGCTGCTGTAATGGATTGACCAGGTTTTGTGAAACCAGTGCTGGACCACCAAACAAACACCATTAGCTGTTTTGGATAAATATTTGCTTTTGGACTGTGTTTCTGCACTTCATTTTTATCCAACCATTGTACCAAATGCTTGCAATTGTTATAAAAGAATCAATTTTTCATCACCCATAACAATACGGTATAAAAATTGTGTGCCTTTATGTCATGACAGCAAAGAAAGGCACGCTTGAAGATAATTTCTTTTCTGATGCTAGTTTAATTCATGCAAAATGCATCTCTCCAGCTTCTTTAATGATTTGTTTCAAATGGTACAAAATTGTTGCAATATTAATAGTAAATAACATCAAACTTTGCTGCTAATTCACACATAGGTTGAGATGGATTTGTTCCCACTGCAACTTTCTGCTCATCATCATTGACCTTGGTCTCAGGTCACCCATGTGGCTCATTTTCAAGATTCAAATCACCAGAATGGAATTTCTAAACCATCAGAGTACTGTGCGTTCATTAGCCACATCCTTCCCAAACATTCTGTTGATATTTTGAGCTGTCTGTGCTGCAGTGGTTCCTTGACTCATATTAAAAAATAACACAGATTTTTGACTTATCCATGGTTTCACAAAAATTGCTTTAAAAAAATTTGAGAGATAATTCCATGCATTTGAAAGAATGAGGATATGCCTTCATAATAAAAATAAAATGAAGTGTCAAAGTGAAATTTAAGAGTTATCAACTATCAAACTTACTACTTAAGGAAATTGGACATTTCATACTTTATAACCTATACACAGTATTGATAGATGTCTGTGTTGTTTCCAGCTTTGATTATTCACAAATAATGCTTCCATGAACATTCATTACAAGAGCTTGTATGTTCCTGTGCTTTGTTTCCTCTTGGTGGAATGCTGAGGTTTGGGGTGGTGGGATCATCTAATAGGTAGGGCAGAGCCACCAGCTCATTGATTCAGATAGTCTTTTCCCCGCCATTGGGTAGTTTCTTCACATAAGTATGCTGATCATGACTCTGCTCAAGACTCAAGAGGGCCCCCTGCTGATCTTTAGAGTTATCTCTCCATGTAGCTCTTTGCTGTTAACTGACTCTAGCTGCCTTGGTAGCCCTAGATCTGTTTCTGTATGTGCCTAGACCCCCAGACTCTTGCAGGCCTCAGCTTCAGCCCTACTCATTGCTTTGCATGTTGGTTGCATTTTTTGTGCATGGAGATGCTTATCTTATTTTTGATACTGGCTATGTCTTTTCAATTTTCTTTTTATCTATCTTATCTAAAAATACTGTATATTTGAAGCAGAAGGAGGCCTTAAAGCCTAAGCTCATAATGCAATCTTGCCTGGAGTCTCCTTTTCAATTTATTCTTTTCATCTGATACATATTTCTCAGCCAGTTATTAAAGGTAGTCTTACCCTTAATTGAATTTTTTTTCTAACATTTTCTTCTGAATTAGAACCTAAGGTGATAGTCTCTGGTGGTGTTACAACCACCAACGTGAGTGCCATGTCTATTCAGGAGACACTTATCACTAGAAAAGAAGCTCTGTGACCTCTCTCGAACCACCCACCAAGTTCTTTTCTCTCACACTTACTGATTTACAAATTACAAAGCAAAAAACAAAAAAAGAAACTGTATGATCACTTCAGAGTACTAGTTTTATCTATTCAGAATACTAGTTTGACCCGCTTCTTCAGATTCTCAATTATAATGTATCACCCTAGGAATGCAAATGAAATGGATATCTAGAATACAAACGCTATGTATCTTTACAACACACACACACACCCAAAAGGCACACACACACAGGGGAGGAATTTGTATGTGAGAGAGAGGAGAGGGGAGGGGAAGGGAGGGGAGGGGAGAGGAGAGGAGAGGAGAGGAGAGGAGAGGAGAGGAGAGGAGAGGAGAGGAAGGAAGGGAAAAGGAGGGATGAAGGGAAGGGGAGAAGGAAGAGAGGAGAGGGAGGGAGGGAGAAGAAAAGTGGGGAGTAAAGGAACAGCAACCTTGTTGTTTAGGGAATAGTAAGAGGTCTATAATAAGTATGTATCTTCAAGTTACTCCAACAATATCCTAGTTATTTACTAGATATTTTTGGCTCTATTGCCTGTAGATAAGAGTTATTCTTAACTGTTCTTAGAAATTAAGAGTTTATGACTATTCAACGTGTCTACCTCGTCCACCTGGTCTTCAACTTCCACTAGCTTGCTCTGAGCGACTAAAACACACTGGAAACAATTTTGCCCTCCTATACACCATTTTCCAGAGGTTTTTTGTGATGAAAGAGATATCATTCTTAATCTTTGGATCAATAGAGGTTACACATTTCACAAGCCAAGTAAACAAAGTAATCAACTTCCCCAAATTGCATTGCTTGATAGATCAAAGGGAAACAGGAAACTTTTCATCGATCATTTTATCATGGTCCTCATGAAAGCCTGACTTTTGCCCTCCCTTGAGGTTAATCACTGCAGTGTTCTCTCCACGTACACTTTTGCTAAGGAATAAGCTTTTACTTATATTTCTCCTGCTTTCAGACTTTTGCTTTCCTTAGAGTTGACAGTAAATTCTAGTTTGTTAAAAGTAATGGGATAAATGGGATTAAGTAACTATGTTGATTGCCTACTTATTGAAAAGTTATAATGCAAAAAAAAAAAGGGTAACAAGAAAATTCTGGAATAGTCATTAGAAATACTTAAGAAAATATTCCAAATTTCATCAAATAATCAATTGAACATATTTCTACTTCTTACTTCATTGTATTAAATGTTTGTTGACTTAGTTCACAAAATAACCTTGTTTCTTTGTGTAATCTTTCTATGGAACTTCCTTATGCAATTGGCTATAACATTTCTTCAAGGTTTGGAACAGTATATATAACAGTAAAGAAACTATATTATCTCTCAATAACTGAGTATATATTACCCTAAAAATTAATCTACAGCTCCTCTAAAACTTGTAGAGAATTCTAGGTACAATATGCATGTGGAAGATATGTGTCTATAGGGGATATTAGATACTATAATAGGAAGAAAACAGTATAGAAATAACATACAAAGCAGGTACAACTAATTGATTATTAGTGAGCAGATTACCAGCAAGTAGTCCCAAGGAGGGTATTGCAGGCTGGATTCTCCAGGATACAAATTCTGAGATGGAGAATAGCATGTGGGAAGTTAATTAGGGAGTGCTTTGGGGATGAAAACCTTTGGAAGGCAAAGGAACACAGCAGAAAACAGTTGGAGGGAGAAGTATAGGTATGATACAGTCTCAAAGAAGTCTTTAATCAATCCTTCAGGGAGCTCTGAGACTTTAGAGATTCCACAATTTGGGGCAGGGTGCTGGCCTGCAAAGACCCAGGCTGACCAGTCATTGCATTGGTACAACTCCATAAAGGGGCATAATCTTGGGTAAAGTGTCTCTTTTTAATCCAGAAAATTCCTGAAGAAAAACACAGTTAATTACTGTATGCTTGTAGCACTCTAGTTGGCTAAGTGAATGAGTTTTCCTGTCATAAAGGAAGATCTGAATGGTACATCACAGCATCCACTGCAGGAGGTGGTATTTGAAGTGTACATACTGATACATGAGCAAGAATTTACCAGACCAAGTTGAGAGAGGATGTATGAGTGTGTAGAGGTTGTATTTAAGATATGTCTTTTTGTGTGGAGGTGTGAGGGGCTTATTTCTGGAAGCAATGAGGATCAATTGAAAGATATTGCACAGGAATTAAATATAACAAAATTTGCATTTTAGAAAGATTACTCTTATAAAAGTGTGTACTGAAGACATGATACTAGAGACTAAGTAGTTATGTAGTTCACACACATTCTATAGATAACACATATGTAGCATATATATGCAATATGTTTATATCTTTTCTAAATGTTTTTGAGACATAATTTAGATATAGTGTAATGAACAGAACTTAAATTAGTAGGTCTATTTTTAGTTCTTTTAGGAATCTCCATACTGTTTTTCGTAGAGGTTGTATCAGTTTGCAGTCCCACCAACACTGTATAAGTATTCCTTTCTCTATGCATCCACACCAACATCTGTTTGGGGACTTTTTGATAAAAGCCATTCTCACTGGGTTAAGGCGATACCTCATTGTGGTTTTGATTTGTATTTCCCTGATGATTAGTGATGTTGAGCACTTTTTCTTATGCTTATGGGTCATTATTCTATCTTCTTTTGAAAATCTTCTGTTCATGTCATTTGCTCACTTTTTAATGGGGTTTGATTTTTTTTCTTGCTGATTTGCTTGGGTTCTTCATAGATTCTGGTTATCAATTCTTATTGGATGTATAGCATGTGATTATTTTCTCCCATTTTATCTGTTGTTTATTTACTCTTTTGATTGTTTCCTTGGCTGTGGAGAAACTTTTTAATTTAATTAATTCCCATTTATTTATTTTTATTGCTGCTGTGATTGTCATTGGGGCCTTCTTCATAAATTGTTTTCCTAAGTTGATATCTAGAAGAGTTTTTCAGACATTTTCTTCTAGAATTCTTATGGTTTCATTTTTCAGGTTTAAGTCAGTTACTCTTCTTGAATTAATGTTAGTGAGCAGTGAGAGAGATAGATTCTCCCTATTTCAATCTACTACATGTGGCTATCCAGTTTTCCCAGCACCATTTATTCAATAGAGATTCTTTTCCCGAGGGTACAGTGTGTCTGTTTTGTCAAAGATCAGATGGCAATATGGGAATGATTTTAAATCTGGGATCTCTGTTCTATTCCATTGCTCTATGTCTGTATTTTGTGCCAATCCCATGCTGTTTTGTTTACTATAGCCTTGCAGTATAGCTTAAAGTCTGGTAACATGATGCCTCTAGATTTGTTCCTTTTGCTAAAGGTTGCTTTAGTTACTCAGGCTCTTTTGAGGTTCCAAAGGAAGCATAGAATTATGTTTTCTAGATCTGTGAAAGATGACATTGATATTTTACTGGGGATTACATTAAATCAGGGGTCCTCAAACTTTTTAAAGAGGGGGCCAGTTCACTGTCCCTCAGATCATTGGAGGGCCAGACTATAGTTTTAAAAAAAAGCTATGAACAAATTCTTATGCACACTGCACATATCTTATTTTGAAGTAAAAAAACAAACGGATAAAAACACCTGCATGTGGCCTATGCAGGCCATAGTTTGAGGACGTCTGCATTAAATCTGTAAATCACTTTGAGTAGTATAGATATTTTAACAATGTTGATTTTGCCAATCCATGAGCATGATATATTTTTCCATTTGTTTACATCATCTGCAATTTTCTTCCTCAGTGATTCATAGTTCTCTTTATAGAGACCTTTCACCTCCTTGGTAAATGTATTCCTATGTATTTTGTTTTCTTTCTAGCTATTGTGAAAGGTACTGAGTGAATCTTTGATTTGATTTGATTTGATTCTCAGCATGACTGTTTTTGGTGTACAGGAATGCTGCTGATTTGTGTACATTGATTTTGTAACCTGAGACTTTGCTGAATTTATTTATCAATTCTAGGAGTCTCTTGGAAGAATCTTTGGAGCTTTCTAGATATAAGATCATATCATCATCAAAGAGTGATGGGTTGACCTCCTTTATCACCATTTGAATACCCTTAAATTCTTTCGCTTGCCAGACTGCTCTGGCTAGGACCTCCAGCACTATGGTGAATAGAAGTGGTGACAATGGATATCTTTGTCTTGTTAAAGTTCTCAGTGGGAATTATTTCAACTTTTTCACATTCAGTATGATGATGGCTTCAAATGTAGCTTTTTCTGCTCCGATCTCTAACTTTTCTGCTTTTATGACTCTATTTGGATGATTATTAGGGTAACTATTAGTGTCCACAGCTTACTGGAGTACTATTCATTTTTTATGTCTTTTTCTCCTCTCTGAGCTTCAATTTGAATGGTTTGTATGGCACTATATTCTAGTGTACTGAAGTTTTCTTCTGTGCCTAATCTGCTCTTAAATCCATCCTTTTTCATTATTATTTCAGATATAATTTTTAGTTTTAAAATTTCCATTTATTCTCTTTTGTTGTTTCTTTTCTCCATGAAGATTTTGAATTTGTTTATTCAGTATTTATGTTTTCTTTTAAATAATTGAACTAATTTATAATTGCTGTTTTAAACTTCTGGTCTTCATTGTTTCTGTATCTTTGAGTCCTTTTCTATTGATTGATTTTTGTATCTGGTTGTGAGTCATATTTTCTTCTCCAAATGTTTAGTATATGTTTTTAAACATTTTATACTGGAGTTTATGTATGCACTCTTCAGTTTCTATACTTCTATGGCCTTTCCTAATGGAGTGTTGGGTTTGGTTTTATTCAAGAAAGGAGTTAATTTATTTGTGGACCAGATTGATCTTTTTTGGTAATCTTTGTTCAGATGTGTCCAGAGTTGCCCCTTTTTAGGACTAAACTGTCCATACTTCTAATGCATGACCTTTCTTGGGATGTCCACTGAATGCCTGAGTTGTTCAACAAGATATCTCAATCTTGTCTAGTCTGAAATCAAATTTCTCTGAGCACTGTGCAATCTCTAGTTGTTGTTTATTTCAGAACTCTCTTTACCTGGTGTTGTGGAGTCTTGATCTGCAAATAAACAGCATAGTGTTGGTACAGAGTCTAGACTCCAGAGGCTCACTGGTAAACCCCATATGAATTTCCAGAGTTCTTTCTCTACACCACTACCCTCTCTCTGGGACTCTTTCCTACAAATCCAGTTTCCTCAGTAGCTTTAAATTCTGATCTGTCTTCACCCCAATGATTATGCTATACTGTTTGGCATCCTCTTCCATGTGGCATGATCCAGAAAGTGAAATAGGCAGAGAGCCAGGAAGTTGGCATGGCTCAACTTATTTATCTTTTCTTGTAGATCAGGGTCCTGCACTGCCTATAGTCCAGTCCCTAGAAACAGTTATTTTATATATTTTGTCAGTTTTGAACTTGGTGCTCAAAGGGTTATGGTGTTCACCAGGGATTCAGGGGTTAGGGGGTAGTCCCACATCTGAGGGATGTGGAGAGCCTTGTGGAGGGGAAGACCATACCTCTAAAACTTGCTAGGGAGAGGCAAAGATATAAAATGTAACCAAAATGTTAAGAAAAAAAGAAAAACAAACATTTGTCGAGTGTGGGGCAGGTGGGAGGGGGAAGGAGGGGATGGGTATATACATACATATTGAGTGTGATGCACACTGTCTGGGGGATGGGAGGGGAAGCTCTGACTCAAGGGGGAAGGGGAGACAAGGGCAATATATGCAACCTTAACATTTGTATCCCCATGATATGCTGAAATGAAAAAGAAGAAAAAAAAAAGAAAAAAAGAAATTGTTTAGAGATCTATTCCATCATACCTTTAAGCAGAAATAAGCCATGCCAACATTGTTAAATGAAGGATATATCTGTGATAATTAAGAAATGATTTTTATTCTGAGAGTCTTCATAGAATAAATTATTTTGTCAGTCTTTATATTCCATATTTAAAAGTGGTGCATATATTTTAATATACTGTACATTAGATAACTTATTGGATACTTTTCTATCATTCACTACCTTTAGTAGCTGAATTCACCCAAAAATATTATAGTGCCTCTTACCACTAAGCATTATGCCATATTTTCTGTAACTTATTTTGTGTGCAACTGGAGTTATTCTAAGTATTACTGTAAATTGAGAGTTTTTCTTATCGGTGCCTTTTTTCTAACAAAGGTTTGTACATTTTTACTATTATAATATAGTAAATTGTTATATTAATTATTATATTACCATTTTACCAAAAGGAGTTTAACTTTATTAACTCAAATTATTTTCCTAGAAATACATTTACTAAGAGACATTGTATATCTACTGATAATAAGCATATTGCCTAATTTCCTATATATCTTAGTTATCATGAGTATAGGGGATTAATGTATGAATAGGCCTCATCTTAAGAAGTAATAAGATTCTTGAAATTATGAACTCCTGAAGGCAAAATATATTTTGGAGTTACATATAATTGTTTTTTGTTTTGTTTATGATTTACTAAAAGGTAAAACCTTACATGAAGAGAAAGAAATCAGATAGTTACATATTTTTTTTTCTCATGATTTTAGCTGAAGAGTTCATGGTAAATTGATCAACCCTCAGCCAATTAGACCTTGACATGTACTAATAAGATCTAATTGAGAAATTATGAAGACATTTGCTTGGAAGAAAATGAGCACATAATTACACCATAAAGAGGTTAAAGAATCAATGTTACCCAGCTGGAAGAATATTACTTGAAGTCCCAGTGGCATCCATAAAGGGCATTTTATAATATATCTGTGAAATATAGCACTGCCAATGCCAATTAAGATATGTGGAATAAGCCACTGTCAATTGTACAAGTTCAAATTTAAATTTTCATTTATCCCTCTTGTCTCACCCTCTTCAGGTGCTGGGGGATGGTCTCCATCAGACAGTGACCATTATCAATGGCTTCAGGTTGACTTTGGCAACCGGAAGCAGATTAGTGCCATTGCGACTCAAGGAAGATACAGCAGCTCTGATTGGGTGACCCAGTACCGGATGCTCTACAGTGACACAGGGAGAAATTGGAAACCCTATCATCAAGATGGAAATATCTGGGTAAGTCATTGTCAGAAATGCAAAGACACAGAATTGGATTGCAAACATTTGACAATGGTAAAGGAGTCACTGAGCTGTATGCAGTTGTCCATATTTATCTATTAAAAACCACTGGGAAACTATACATCCTTGATGTTTGAGGTAAGTTTCCTCAGACTGTAACCTCTATCCAATGGTTAGGGCAATGATTTTCCTATCCAAGTGACCCAACCATGCTTAAGTTCTGAGATCCAGGCGCCTTCAGGGTGGTAAGGCCATAGATAGGCCATGGTTCTCAATCTGGGCTTTAACATCTCAGGAACTTTTAAAGTATATGAATGCAAGGCACACTCAGATCAATAACATCAGAATTATGTAATAGAAATTACGATTAATGATACTGATAACTTTTATGGAGACAGAGAACTTCAATCAGAGTAAAATATTGAAACTAGGAGGAAAACAATCTAGAGAAGTAGTAGAAGTGATACACAGTCAGAAAAGAAATTGCCCATATTATAATAGTGGTTTAAACCCTTATTACAGATCTATATTCACTTTATTCTTTCATTATGAGAGAAGAACATAAAGTTTAACCCATTTACTCTTAAAGTGTTACAATTAAATTGGAAAATGTATGTATTCAATCAAATATTCACTACATAATAAATTGAATAAATGATTTAACACTAAAATGTAAGGGTCTTATTTTAGTTTAATCATTTTAAAAAGCAGCCATAACCAAAGTTATCAGTATTAAGAAGAATAAGAGGAAAGAGAAGAGAAGGAGGAAGCAGAGAAGGATGAGAACAGAGGGGCTGGGGGAGACGGGTGAAGAATAGGAAATAACTCACGTTTTAAATTGTGTCCTTAACATTATTAGGCAGAATGCTGGGGGTTTTCAACCTGATCAGAGATCACTCTTGGAGGATTTTTATTTTAAAAGTCCCCAAGTAATTTTTGTAAGTAGACAGTTTAAAATTCCTAGCTAGAGTGGGTATTCATCTCCACAGCAGTATCTAATGATATCCTGTGAAATAAGGATATAATATTCTGAGAGTAAAACATGTGTCTGCTAGAGTAGTTATCTAGAAACAATTTCTTTCAAGTCATAATTGTATGGCAAGAATGTTTGTATACTAGGATGTATAATGTTTGTATATAGTGGAAAATGCCTCTTTATGGAAAGTCTTCATCTCACAATTAAGATAAATCAAAGGCTCAGGTGTAAGAAAAGTGATTCTGAAGCCTGGATACACACTGAAAATCACCTAAAGAGCTTTAAAACATATAGAAGCCTATGCCCGAACCCCAGAGATTTGAATTGTACAGACAACGATGAGAACCATATTTTAGACTGGTTTTCAGTGTGCAGATGGGGGAGGAGTGGAGGAGGTTTATTGAGAAAAACAGGAGTAAAATAGAAAATTATAAAGAGCCTTCCTTAAAATTTATCAGAGAAGAGAGAGAGGAGACCAAGTGACCAGCCAACTAACTAAGATTAAATAATTAAGGCTTAAATTACAAACTCTTCTAACATGGCACTCTTTATTTTCTAACTCTCTGTGGTTTCGAACCTAAGATCAAATTAGTATGTTGATAAAATTATTTGAGAGACTACAAGTCAGACTACAAACTATTGTTCACATTTCTGTTTTTGTGAATTGCCATGTCAAAATTAAGAGCGTTGTTCAAATGCTCTCCTATGGTAATGTACTAAGATAGCAATAAAGATGGCTGCTAAAATGCTTGAACTATATTTATTAGATGCTTAACAGCATCACTAAATGCAGAGACATAGCTTTAAAAGAGCTAAAGAGGATAAAATTGTTTAGGGTGGCTTGGACTCTTGGTGTTACATAACATACCAATGGTTCAGTCAGGGAGACAAGGTTGTCTGTGGTAAAAATACGACAAATTGTGCAGGTAAGCCAGGTCTTCATACAGGGCTCTCAATCTTTTCTTATGGTGATAAAAGGGTGAATTTCCATTGTCTTCTACCTTGTGTTCATTTTGTGCACTCCTTTCAAATCACATGCTTCTCATTAAAAATCAGTATGCTGTGTGATGACTGATGAGTGATTATTTCTGGAAGACACTGTAGTGAGCCAATTATAAAATTTCAAAAATCAAAACAAGTTTGAGAGACAATCTAAATATTGCAAAATATATGTAAGTGCCTGTAAAATAATGATTAAATTATTTTAATAATCTGTGACAGAAATGTTTTAATCCTTACTTAATGCAAAAAATAGTCCTTTGCTTTGATGTATTCTAAAAGAGAGAAAGTTCATTGACTTCTAAAAATTCTTGAGTACTTTAGAGCTTATGTCTTAACATGCATTAAGTGATTAAAATTTAGCATTTGAATCAACAGAAAGTACTTTTGGGGCTTAAGTTTGTTAAAAATGGTGATTAAATATTAGATTTTTAATCTACTTATTATGTATATTGGACTTAAAAGAGAACTCTGATATAGATAAGATTGGATGGCTTTTAGACGGAGAACATCTTATAAGATGTAAAGTTTGACATAGTTTTGATATTGTTTTTCCTATCCATTTCTATAATGATCAATAACTTGACAAGTAAGGATGATAATGTACATTCAATCACATGAACATAATTTTTAACAAATGTCAATGGTTATTTTTTTCTATAATTATTGGGAAAATAGACAACGATCAATTACATTATAATATTCTTACTAAGTGTATGTCTGTATATTTTGAGTTACTTTATCACCGTTGGATAATATATTAAAATAAACACAGAACAAGTCATTAGATGCGAATTATGACAGCTTCACAATATTTTAAAGCCATGAATTTTAATTATAGAATAAAAATGGTTCTTGAAAAGATTTCTAAAGAATTAATTTTCTGAATATTTAATATTCAAAGATGTGAGTTGCTAAATGTGCTTAACTAGTCAATGTAATATAATCCTTTATACTTTATCCACAATGCCATTTCCTTCTATTTTGAAATTCTTTTCCAATGTCAAAGGAAAATATGTGCATATTGGTAAAATTGCCCAAAAAAACCCCATCACATTTACATATTTTACAAATTCTAATTTGCATACTTCTCTTGAGCTGTTTTCAGGTCCTAAGTATAATCTACTGGAGAGAGAGAAAATAGTATAAGTGTTTCTTATCAAAAGTCTAAGTATTACATTAAAAATGAATTCCAGCAGATTTTTGCTAAGAGGTTGCATTCAGTTTTGCTTGGGTAATTCAATTACTGTATTTTGAATGCAGATATTCAGAGCCAAAATAGGAAATTGGAGTATTAATAGTGAGTTCCTTCTTTATGCATCATTATTATTTTGTAGGATAGTACAAATACTACATATTAATATGACATAGTTTTATACTACTATGAATATACTACAAATTTATCAGTAATGTGAACATAGTTTTTCCTTTAAAAAATTTTTAATGAAGAAAAATGCTCATATATTTCCAATTACTTTTTAAAACAATTTTGATCCATTTAGTTAATGATAAGCGGGTATCATACTAAAATTGGTTACCACTGCATCTATTAGATGGAGAATTCTAAAGAACAGAAATGTTTTAACAGGTTTAAATTACATGGTTAAATACTTATCAGGAATATAGGGTTACCTAAGTTCATATTCTCTAACTAATAACAAATAGAATGTTTATTTGCAAGAACTGTTAAAAACACGGATCTCTTCGTTGCTTAAATGCTTTTCCCACATATATGATACTGTTTTAACAAATTTAAAACATTTCAAAAATCTAGAAACTATAGTAGTTAGCAGATTCATTTGTTAATTTGTGTTTTATTTCAAAGTATTATGGGGGTACAGATTTTTTTTTTTTTGGTCACAAGGATTTGCTTTTGTAATGCCTGAGTCATGGTTACAAATATGTCCATCATCCAGAAAGCATTCATTATACTTTTCAAAAGAAGATAGACAAATGGCCAATAAACATAGAAATGGTCCAATTTTCTGAATATCAAGTCAACAGCTTGAACATGTGTTCTCTACATTTTTTAACCAAATATCCCATCAACTAATATTTATAAAATAAAAATTATCAAAACATTCCTTTAGATTAGACTATACTTAGCTCTCTGGCATGTGAAAGGCAAGAAATTAAGTGAAAAGGTCTGAACTCAAGTATCTCAGTTCATTTATTTTATTTTTTAAAATAAACTTGGAGATGTGACTTTATTTCTCTGTGCCTTAAATTACTATTCTGAGAAATAGACATAGTATGTATTGGGAGATTTAAGTAAGATTATGTAAGTAAAGCAATTTTGCAAGCTATAAAGATTTAGAAACGTGTTTTTGCCAATCTTAGAAGCATTCTGAGAATCTAGTGTAGTATGTCTTTTCAGTGAAAATAGTGTGTAAAATATAATTATCAGATTTTTTTTATTCTCCCTCTATCCTTTGCAGATCCAATTTACCTCTTTTTACTCTTATTCATGGTTGAAATATCTGATAATATTCTAGGTGAAGGAAATGAGACTTAAAGTAGGAGGTAGAATATGGGCAAATCTCTGTCATGCTTTGCAATTAACAAGTGGAAAAGCATTTATAAATACATTGGTGGATAGTGCAGTGCAGGCTGAGCCAGTGAGGCATGGCTGGTAGGCCTAGCTCGGTGCCAACTGCCATCATGGTGCTTGTAACAAATTATTTGTTGTCATATTGATGGCCTTGTGTCCAATGAGCCATTTAAGAGGACACTGTTTAAAAACAATGAATTATTCTGTCCTATCTTTTCAACCATTTGTTATAGTGGTTGCACTAATTTTCCAAATCACTTAAAAATATGTTCCCATTATAAATGTAAAACATAAATGCCTCCGTTGTACTTAGATTGCATCAAAAAATCTAGATATTTTTTTTCTGCGTATGAAATTAAGGAAGACAATTATCCCTGTCACTTGCTCCTGTATCTTCAAACAGATAATAACTTCTTTTTCACTTAGGATACTAATAAAATTCTTTTCACCAATAGTTGAGAATTTCCTTTGCTTATTTATGTCTGCATGTGCATTGTTGCTGCAATCAGTTATTTGGGTAAAGGCTCAGGCAGGCCTCTTTGGAATAATTTTAGAGATTATTGAGAAATAAAACATATCAGAATAATCTGTATCAAACACTTTCTAAAATGATCTTTGATCAAATTGTTGTTCTACTTGTAGCTCTTTGAGGTGTCTAAAAAAAGTGTAAAAAAATAAAATGATCTTTGATATAAATGGGGTAAAAATCTTCAAGACTTGCATAGAAGAAAACAATTTCCAGGGTGATTTTAGAATAAGCTTCTTATTTCTGTGGAATAGATTCTTCTGTTTACACCCGTCTTAGGCTGGATGATATTTTTAAAGTCTCATGAATTTTAATAAGTTGAGTGGATATTCCAGATCCTTTTGCATATACTCTAATGCTTTTTACTAGAGAATTTTGATCACCTTTCTAAATACACATTTGTATAGCGAGATTCTCATTTTAAGGGGTCATGAGGCAGCTTCTTGTGTCAATTTATGAGTTACTAAATATTCTACATACATAGAATCATTTCAACAAAAATGGTTATGTGTATATTTTTTCTAAAAATTTGTAAGATAAAAATAAGATCCTATTAAAGACATTGAATATATTATTGGCATATACTGTTAGAGGAAAACATCATAATCTTACAAGATTTCTTACAGGCAGTAAAATAACAGGATATAATTCTTCACAGTCTAGTGTATTTTTGATCTATGATCTATATCTATATAGTATATATGTAATTCTTCTTCTGATTAGAAAAGTATCTCTAAATGAAGATTGTCATTATTTATAGTAATAGTCTCAGGTGTTTTCTTTTACATTGGTCTCAAAGGAGATGCTTGCATTTTTTTCTTACCAGGTCAAGGTTGGATTTAGGTTAAGGAGGCTGAATGCCTCAAAGTAAATGCAAATTTATATAACGTGTTGATAGATGGATACCTACAAATAATTTGAGTAAGACATCAACTCCCTCATTGAAGACGTGTGTTTCCCCTCTGCTCAAGTGGTAACTTAGGAGAGTGCTAGCATGCCTTCCTGGGGGAATTTAGAGCACACTAAGTCATGCCTCTCATGGGGGGTTCCTGAGAGGCAGTGAAATGAGTGGCTCAGTGTAACACTCTGGAATCAGACCACCTAGGCCACCCACCACAATTTTAATCACATACACCTGTGTAACTTCTAGCAGAAGCTTTAATCTTTCTATACCTAAATTTCCTTATCTGTAAAATGAGTCTAATAACAGTACCTATCTCATTTGCTTCAATAGTCCTTACCTTAATGGAGGTTGTAGGTATTAAATTAATAATCCACGTGAAGATCTTGGAACAAGGTCTGGAGCATATTAATCACTCAGTTGTTTTATACATTTGTGATTTCTGGATGCAGTGACATAGTATATTATATTGGATCTGTTCTCGAAAATTCAAAATAGTCTGTTACTTTATAATAACCTTTTTATATTTGTCAACTGGCGTGTACATTGCATTACATCTCTGCTTCTCAGCCTAAAGTGACAAATAATTCATTTTTAAGTATAATTGAGAACCACAAATTTAATTTATGTCATTCGAATCATGGTCCTACTAATTGTCGCACAAAATCATATGCATTACTATACAAATTGTGCCTGGACAATTTTTTCAGATATACTTTTTTGATGAAACATCTGTGAAAATATGACTGTGATGTTTTCATTAGATTTAGTTTACTGTCTTTTATCAACTTTGGAAATCAAGGAAAATAAATAACCCATTTTTGTCTACACTATTACTCCATGTCTTGCTAGGCTAATCAAAAAGGTCAAAATAAGCACACTTTATAAATAGCCTTATAAGTATTAGTTAAAACAAATTAGTTTGGTTAGCCATGGAAAAAGTAGAGACCTTTAGGATGGAGTGTGAGGCCACTCTGAATGCCTCCTGCTCAAAGTGTATGGTCTGTGCACTTGGCCAGCAGCAGTTGAGAGCTTATCAGATACGCAGAATTTAAGAGGCCAGCACAGAACTAGTGAATCAGAATCTATAATTTAACAATATTCACGGGTGATTCTTACATACCTTAAAAATAGTGTGTTCCTTTTGATATTTGAAGCACTCTCATGAGAAAGAGGAATTAGCATCAGTACTTATATCTCCAAACCAGAAGGTAGGATTGGAAGAGCTAGAATTTACAGTGCAAGTTACAAAAAGATTTATCAGGAAAAGTGAGTGAGCTCTGATAAATAGGCACTCAGTGAGCACCTACTGTTTCCTGAGAACTGGAGATAAACAAACACAAGTGCTGTTTTCCAGAGGTGAAAACAATTAGTGGTGATGCTAAACAGGGAAACCTGTAAGCATATTATTTGACTATGTGTCCTAACAGACATCCGCCCATGTCGTTCTGGAAACACAAAGATGCCTCGTTCAGAGTGGTTGAGGGGCATGGAGATCAAAGGCTTCTTGAGAATCTGAGTACTGTTGGCTAAGTAGATAAAGAGTTGCTCACACAGAGAAGAGAGTGGGGTGTCATTTCAAGCAGATGACTCTTCTGCTAGAATAGACAGGAATGGTGGGTGGTGCTCTAAATTACCATGTTGTTTTTTTTCTGACTTTCTCATAAGGAAACACACAAATAAGAAGCAGACCTTTTAAAAAAAAAAATTCTCATTTTCATCTCAATACCACTCATCACACAGAGTTCACTGCCAAGCACGTAATGGATGTTTACACGTTTGCAACTGAAGTATCTCCTTCTAAGGATGAATGAATGAGCTGAGGCTGAGAACCACAGTGTTGCATAAACGTGAACCTCCAATCCAGGTATACTGACCTCACTACTCAATATGGAGCTGAATACCTATGTTGGTTCAGCAAGATGTTCCGTTACTATCATGACCACTTGCTCATTTTGAATAAACAGAAACAATATTAACGTGAACACAATGTTTATACAACAAGATAGCATGGACTCTGGAAACAGGCTTCAAATATCTAAACCTTGCTCTAACACTTAATAATGGTGTGTACATTTTCCATGGTCTTTAGCCACCTTAGCTGTAAAAAGGATGTAATTGTATTTACCTTATGGGGTTTTTATGAAAATTAAATACATTAATCAAAATAAATTGCTTAGAATAATGTCCCATAAGAATTATATCTTCATATATCCCTCTTTTTTTCGCTTCCTCATAATTATTTATTGGTATCATTACTAATATTATTATCAGTACTATAATACTATTGATAATATTAATATTATTGTCAATACTACATTAAAAATGATAAAAGATGAAAGTAAGTGGCAGATAGGTCTAGCCTTGAGAATACTATATTCTAATCATAACGGATGGTAAAAGTCATGACAATAATTTCAAACAAAAGCCCAGGTCATCTGGCACAGCTTTCAGGATGCTAATGCCCCTGGCCACGGTGAAGATACTTGCTCTGTGTGTGTCACCTGTACACACCATGTTGCCAGGTACCTAATTTAGTCAATGTTGACTTTGAGAAAGGAGTAATAGAATGTTAAAAATGTCTTGGCAAATAAATTTGGTTTGCTTAAATTAACTAGCTTAATTGTAGGCTGCAGTGAAATCATCACTCTGGCAAAAAGATGTAGCGTTAATAGGCCGCCTGAATGGTTTGCTCAGTTACCATCATTGCCTTTTCAGGAGCCTAGAGCAGAAGTAAAGCCTAGGCTGCTGCTTTTAGAAAAATGATACAGTGTTTCCAAATGAAACATGAATTTCACTGATATATTTTGCTGAGACAGTGAGTGGTTCCATTTTAATTGCCAGATAAATGCTTTATAATCATGTTAATATGCAGCTTTAGTGATGTCTATGAAAACTCTCCTGTGATCTAGCAGAAAAGTTCAGAAAACTCCAACTGCACCAATTAGAAATTATTACATCCAACCAGCATTTATTGGGGGTTCATTAAGTATCTAATAGGCTTTATCTCATTTAGTTATCAAAAAACTAATATGTAATAATTTAGATTATTATTCTTATTAATAAGGCCTATTTTTTTGTCTGTAGACATTGAACATTAGAAAAGGTACAACTTTCCCTGGAGTGGTTAATTAACAGTAAGACTGGGTGATAAGTGTGTTAACTTACTGTATTATCATATATATTATTAATATATATATACACACTATATATATTATTTAATATACACACATCAAAGCAAAAGAAAATAGTGTAAGGTTAAATAGATATCACATTTTTTATTTAAAAAAATATCCCCCCCCCAAGAAAAACCAACCAACACAAAAACAAAACTAACCAAACAGTGGAGCCGGGATTTGAAACCGGAGCTGTCTAACCCGTGTGTTCTTCACTACTGTGGTCTCCTCAGCGACTCCTTCCATGGGCCACATGGAACTTGGTGACTACCACACTTTAGTTGTAATGTGCTGCACATATATAAGATAATGACTTTAAAAATAAAACCTAATAATTTAAATACAATTGGATATTTCAGTACAGTTGGATATCTAATGTTGTTTAAATACAATTGGATATTTAATGATCACAAAATATCTAAATTTGTTAAGGAAATACATATATGCATGAGATTGCGATATCTAAGATGTGTTCTTTTTTCATCTTGTAATCTGACAATTCATGTTGTCAAAAATATTTAGTGTGAATATCAAAGTTTTAATTATTTGTGTGACATAGGTTTATATAGTAGATGTTTTTACATTTTGGAACCAAAAAAAATTTTGGTAAAAAAAATTCTACAGGATGTTTTATATTGTAAGTAATCAAAAGAAGAAAATGCTATTCTGAGGTGATGATATTCAGACTTCTCCTGGAGAGATATAGAACCCTTCCCTTTGAAACTTTGGGAGTGGAGGACTTTGGGTATTCTCTATATTTATGTTTGATAAATTTCTGGTTACATTCTTGTCTCTGCCTAGATTAGTTTACATATCACAAGCATATCACAGATTTACTTATCGTGTATAAGTAACAGTAAGTGTTACTTATTCACAATCGGATGCCTCACAATTTCTTATTATACATCAAAAGAACCTTTAGGTGAGAAGCAGTGAATAGAATAGTGATTCTCCCTGCCCTTTATATGTATGTATGCATGTGTGTATACACACATTTATATTTTACCTATATATACATTTATATACATCTAAATTCACTTAATCTTCTCAGCGACCTTTGAATGTTGGCATAATATTTTCTAATTTTCAAATATGAAAATTGAGGCTCAGGAACATACCTAAAATCACAGAGCTTACAAGGTAAAAGATCTAGGTCTTTAATCCTATTGTTCATGTTGCTGTTTTCAATTTAAAAAAAAAAAAAAAAAACCTATCGGGGTTGCCATGACAAAGTATCACAAGCTGGGTGGATTAAACAACAGAAATTTATCCTGTCTAAACTTTGGAGCCCAGAAGTCCAAAATCAAGGTATTGGCAGGGATGGTTCTTCTGAGGGCTGTGAGAGAAGAGTCTATCCCAGGCCTCTCTCCTTGGCTTGCAGATACCTGTTTCTCCCTGTGTTGCTTTACATCAGATTTCCTCTATATGTGTGTTTTTCTTGGTATATGCATTCATTTTATAAAAAAAAAATACTGGTTTGGGCCCCACTCTACATCTGTATTAACTTACGTATTTATATGTGCAGTGACGCTATTTCCAAATAAGATTGCATTCTAAGATACTTGGGGTTAGGACATGAACATACGCACTTTGAGGGGACAAATTTAAACACACAACACATAACTATTAGGAAAGCACTTTACTACGTTTTGACATTGAAACATATTTGCTACAACTGGGGTGTTGATAATGTGTATGGTGAGAAAGAAAAAGTCTCAAGAATATAGTCCTACAGGGAAGATAATGCCTTCTAAAAGGAGTTGAGCATCAACCTTCGTTAACTTGAAAAATATGACTGAGTCAAACATGAAAGATTGGTGGAGGACTACTTATAGGAAGCTCCCTGCATTTACTTATTTACATGCAAAACTCAAAAGAAATATTTTCAGAATTATTCTGTCCTAGATGGAAAGTGAACCAAAGACATTGTTAAAAAACCAACCTCCAACTCCATCCCGTGAGAAACGTTTGGCCTTAAAAACAAATGTCCTAGTTTCAATCCTCATGCAGAACTTTATTATGTGCTAAGTACAATTTGACATTATCAACATCATGTAATTCCTTGAGATATATTAATTATTAAAAACTGGCTTCCAGAGAACACGTATTCTCAACGATTGTAGACATGTCTTCTATTAGTGAAGGAGAGTTCTCCCACAGCCAAAACAGCTTTCCCAGTTACATCTTGATGTTGAATTGCTAATTCCATTTGGACTACTAGTGTCTGCTTGAAAATGGCAGGTTTCATTGCTTAGCTCTCAGAGTATTCTTTAGAGAAGGTTACGAAACACAATCCCTGCATTTCAGATATGAAAACAGAGCTGCCCAAGGTGAAGGCATTGTTCATCTTATGTACTTAGCAAGCACAATTGTTCATTCCATACACACAGTGACTGTCTTGTTTGTGTATTTTCCAGCTTTGTCACAGTATACAAATTGGAAAATATAGCTGTGCTATGATAGCCTAGAGCAACAGAAAAGGACTGAATTTATCATAAAGTTATTCAGGCTGTTTACATTCAGCCTGGCACAAGCAAGCATTTGATAACAGAACTGAACAAATCTAAGACAAGCTTCCTCCTCCTTTGAAAAGATTTCGTGATTGTGACATAAGTAATATATACGATGGGATTTTCACACAACATATTAAACAAAAAGGTCAGTGTGTGTTAAATATTTATGACACTTTTATTCTTGGAATATTGATAGATAGGAGTATTGTCCTCCACTGTAAAATAAGCAGTAATAATAATGCCAATGACATTGGTTTTAAATTTTAAAACCAAAGACAAAAAAATCATTATTCAGGTACATTTTGTGTTTGGAGTTGAGGCAATTTATAGTAACATATAACATGCATGCACATACATGCATCCACATACTCAGCTCATACTACAAAATAACTGTTAATCTGCCCCAAATAATAACAAATCTATGGATATTTGATAGAATCAAACCTATTTCTCAGCGATTCCATGGAAGTACAGAGATATTTGGCATTTTTACTAAGATCAATAGTGCTAGTATTATACTAACCAGCCTTAGTTCTTAACCAGTAAGCACGTTCTCTGCCAAATACTGTGACAAGATCCTGAAAGGTTTTGTCCTTGATTTATATGTCCCCATAGTCTTTGCTTTCTCTATTATACCACATTTAAGAAGATACCACTGTACTTGATTATGTATGTGTGTGTGTGAGTGTGTGTGTGTGTATGTGTATATGTATGTATTATATATATATATATATATATATATATATATATATATATATATGTATGTATGTATTTTCTGAGGGGTTCATTTTGCCCTGTGAAATGTTGGGTCTCATCAGCTAGGACAGTGCCTTGAAATTGAATGTGCTTAGTAAATGCTTAACAGATTGAATTATGGAATTTAGCAAACATTTGAATATGCAGTTACAATTAGGTGCACAATTCATAAACAGTGTTTATTTGCTTAATTTGTATTTATTATATAATACTGACAAATGCGGGACTCACCTATGTGCGTTGGAAGGAGAAATCAAGCTGTCAAAAATGGCATGTGTGTGAACACGTGACAAGCTCAGGATTTTCTCAGGAGAGAAAATACAGCAAAGGTGCAGCAGCTGGGCGGGGATGGGGAGGCTGGGAATACTGAGGACAGCCGCAGGGCCTCCTTTCAACCCTGAGGCAGCCTGTAGGGATGCTGAGTGCAGTGGCAAGGGGCCAATGCCAAAGGCAGTGTGTGTGGCCATCTTCAATGTGAGGTGGACCCTGGGTCAGTGCAGATTGTCTGGTTACAGGAGAGAGGTTTTCTGATATCATAAAGGCTGAGTGTCAGGACTGCAGTAAATTTTGCAAAGACAATGCAAAAAAAGAAGATACTTGACCCCAAAGAGTACATGATATACTCTTATGTTTCCATTTGCACAAAATGCAAAAGAAGGCAAACCTAAGCTGTTAGAAATCTGGGTAGTGCTGGATTGTGGCTGGGAGGAGATACAAAGAGAGGCTCTGGGGTGTGGGTAATTGTTTCTTGAGCTAGGTGCTCGTTACAATGATGAAAATTCATCAAGCCGTATATTTAAATGGACCTTTGTTTATGTATATTAGAATTCAGTGACAAGGTGTAAAAAAAAAAGTTAATCAGAGTTAGAATCAAGGTACAGCACTGAGGGAATAGGAATGAAAGAAACTAGAAGCTATTATTGGAATTGCTTTCTAGTACAAAAGATAATTGCAGGAGAAAACCAGTGGGCTAGACGAAAGAGAAACTAGGGAACTTAGCAAATGGCCAAATGACTGTAAGAGCTGACTTGCAACTCATAGGGGAGTTATTCCAGTTTTTATGTAAATTCAGCATTGATGTGAGTACATGGGGCTCTATTCACACTTGACACATGGATACCTGCTATAGCATATTGTATTTCTAACTAATGATGAGGGCATTTCTAAAGAAACATCATGTGTGGCTCTCATTGCCTCTGGTTTGAACAGAAATAAGTGCATGTAAAACAGACATCATTGTGTGCAGCTGGCATGCATAGGGACTGACAGTAACCCAATCTGTGGCCACTCATAGTTGTTTTGTCATTGTTCTAGTTGCAAGATGAATGCCTACACTTATTCTTTGTTTACTATTATACTTCTAATTGCTATCCATGTATGATAGATGTTAGCAGTCACAGAGAAAGTTTCCATGTCTATAATATCTTCTGATTACTACTGAGGAAATATAGAAACATGGGCAAAAACAAAAATACATGAATACAGAACTCACATAAAAGATATAACATTGTCCTAAAATATAGAAAAAATGTAAAAAGAGAAGTGCAAATTGAACCCATATGGAGATAATATTTCTCAACTATCAGGTTGGCAAAAAACCAAAAGTTTGATTATATGCTCTTTTGGCTAGGCTGTGGGGAAATAGCATTCTCATGCACTCCTGGTGAGGATGCCAAGTCGAACAATAGCCATGCAGGGGGCTGGCAGTACCTAATAGGACTGCAAATGCACTTATTATTCTTCCACCCAACTATTTCCATTCTGGGAATTAACCCTGAAGATACAGCTCCAATGACTTAAACACTCATATGCCAAGGTTATTTACTGCAGCATTATTTGTAATAACAAAACATAGGGAACTATCTTTATGACCAAATACAAGAGATTGGTTGCATAGGCTACATATGCAAAATGAATACACCATAGCTGCAAGTAAAACTTAGAAATTTTTCTGTGAGTTGATATGTGGTAGATTTCCTAGATATATTGTTAAGTTAATAAAAGTGTACAAAGAGCACTTATTGTGTGAGAAAGAAGCAATTCTGAAAATATTTAAAGGTATGATGGATTGAGCAAATGAGTAAATACATTAATGATATTGGGAGCCAGGGTTCTCACTATAAAGAAAGTGAGAAACAGACATGGAATGGTAAAAGATAAGAAGGAAGCCTACTTAAAAATATGTATGTGTGAATGCATTTATATGTGTATATACATACTTACATACTAAGTAGCTCTGACTTCTGGATGGATCTATAAACAAAGATGTTGTAGTAACAATGAGTATACCCAGGGCAGACCTTAGTTATCAATATCATTATCCTCTAAAAGTTATCAGACTTGCTTAGAGAAATTATATCAGGTTCTGGTCAAGATAGATAAAACTTGAGTTAGGCACATCTTCTTACACCAGAAAGAAAGGAAAAATGATGGTTAATGACAGAAGACATAAGATCTAGTTTGATAGCATCCGCATTGGTCAAATCTGGACATTTTGAGGACTAGAATAATTAAGGAGAGTAATGAATCATAAACCTTTAAAGAAATTAAAATCTTTGAATCCACAGAGATGATAGATAAATACATATGATAGGTGGGTGATAGGGAGAAAGGGAGATAGGTAGACAGATAAAAGAGGGGAGAAAATTGGCCTCTTGCTTATAGTCTAATGCCAATTTCTGACTAATAAGTGTGAAAGGTATCCTGGAGTTAGAAATTCAAGTCATCATTTTGCAACAATTGTAGTAAACATTAGTTGTGGCATGAGACATCAATGGATAATAAAACTTGAGGATAGGGAGAATTTTGATGAGAGATATATTTTTATGGTCTTAAAGTGTTTCTTACAACATATTAGTTGCAAGACAAATAAATAGTAGTTATACAGGACAAATTAGACAACATCTTGACTGGGTAATCAAAATTAAAATCACCAATGAGAAAAACATGGACACTGTGTGTCTCCAGAACTGATAGACTGAGAAGGACCCAGTATTGTGCATGTACCACCCCTGAGGAACATGTACATGGATATGACCTATTATGAGAAAACGTAAGTCAAATCCAAAATGGATATTCTGTGAGGAACATTCTATCAAACGAAAGGAAGGAGAATACATTGCAAAAATATCAATGCAATAAAAGATAATGAAAGTCTTAGAAATCATTCTAGGTAGAAGAAGATTAAAAGGCCATGACATCTACATGTAATATGTGATCCTAGCCTGGATCCTCTCCTGGATTTGAAAAGATCCTATAAAGGCATAATTGGGTCAATGGGAAAAAATTGGGATGTGGAAGGTTGACTGTATGTATCAATGTTAAATTTCCAGATATGGCAACTAAACATTTATGACCTTATGTCCTCATTTTTAGAAAAGGTGCTCTAAAGTACTTAGCAGTCATGGAACATGATATGCAACTTACTCTGAAGTGGTTCAAATATACAAGTATATGTGTACGGAGAGAGAGGGAGAGGATGATGAAGCACACAGTACTGAGTAAAATAGGAGAATCAGGATAAAGAATAAAGGGTGCGCAAGTGTTCCTTATACTTGAAACTTTACATTTGAGATTATTTCAACTGAAAAATGAAAATCTGTTTAAAATTTATCTGAAAATCCATGATTAGAAGCACATTACTGTAGTTTTTGTTTGTTGGTTGTTGGTTTTAACAGAAGCCTTATAAGAGGACACACATATGTTAATCTTAAAGGAAGCAAATCTGTATCAGTTGTTTAATTACATCTTTCCCCTTAACTAGCTGATAAGTGATGTTCTGAGGATATTAGACAGTTGATATAATAAGGTAGGCGAAAAAGAAATTATACCAACAGCAGTGACTGAGAGGCAATGTGAGGGTCAGGGAGGGATAAGAGAACAGCCATCTCAGGTGGGGACCTCAATAGACAGGAGCAGGTGGAATATTATGGGGTGGGGAACCTAGCCATTCTATCGATATATATTGCTCCCTAGGACTGTTCCTGACTAAAATGACAGTAGTAGTCAATTGCTGCTTTCTTTGTCCTTAGTTCCATATTAATGTTCAAATATATTACAAAAATGTATATTTATTATAGAACACTAAACTATGGAAGCATATTGGTTCAACAGGATTTGTAGGGTAAAGTGGGTGAAAATTTCCTGAAAGTCAAGGATTATGAATACGTTTTCAGGCATAAAGAACTCAAAGATACCAACATAATCACACTTACCTGAGTAAATATGAAAGTGACAAGAAATAAGATAGATATGATATTAATTTAAGACAATTCAATATTTTGAAAACATCTATAGAAAGAAGGGCTAAGGGCTTAGACTGAAGAAAATAAATCACAATTAGATCTTATTCTAGAAAAAATATGCTACGATCTACGTTGGCAAATTAGGTCTAAGGAAGACATGAAGGGTTTCTTTTGTCAGAATAGTACTTAGTGCTCCTTGGAGAGCCTTGTCAGGCAAATATAATATTCAGAGTCTCTGTTCAGATATCAAAAAGAACCTGCCTCAATGAGAAAGATATATTTCTAGCTGAAGGGCTTGCACTAAATGTTTTCTAGTTTCCCTACCAACTCTAACATTCTTTCATTCATTCCAAGGTGAACTGTGTTAAAAAGCTTAGCTATCCCATATTTAATAATTTCAGCAGATGACATTTATAAATAACATAATTTCAGTTTTTGATACTTCTGTTATAATGTAAGCTTATTATCTAATATCCCTTGCCTTTAGATAGAATTTCTTTTACAATATTTACTTCAAATGATGTCACAGATGTCAGCATAAATGCCTTGATACATTCAGAATACCAGGGAGAATCCCACATTGGGGAAAGACAGCATGAATATGCTGCTCCAAGGATGAACTCTTTCAAGCTACACAGGTTTTACATTTACATATAAGGCAATTTCCAAAGCTTCCTAAGACAGCCCAAATTGCTGACACCATGTGTTGCTTCAGATCCTATAAATGAAATGCTGTTAAAAGCAATTGTTGATTGAGCATAAAGGTAAATTTTTGAAGCAATTCATAGAAAATTACATTAGATTTTTAGAGTTACTTTAGCAGAGGTTAGAAAATGTGTTTCAATTTCTTCAGCAAAGAACAAGCCAAATCTTGAAAAAAAAAAAAAAAAATGAGGGCAGAGTCAAAGTTTGTTTTAAAGATGATCACTAAAACTAAAATGGAATATTGGCACTAAAAAGGTGGTTGGTCTGCCTGATTAACAGGACTTAAACAAATGTGTTGGCAGAATAACACCAATGCAACATCATATGTTATCACCTATAGTTACTAAAGCAGATAAATATTTTTTAAAATATCAGTTATTAAAATCAGCCCATAACCTTGACTCTGGTCATAAGCACCACCAGGGCTCTAAACCCACGTCCAGCTCAAACCCACTGACCTCAAAATAGAGCCACAGGAGCCACGGACCATAAGTGGTCAAGGAAGAGAAAAAGATCGCATGTGTTTCTCAGCGAGTAGATAGAAGCAACGAGAAGAGAGCCAACTGAGAAAGGGCAATGCCTATATTCAGTTGTCAGGCTAGGAAAATGAAAAAGAGAAAATTTTAAATAAAGAAAACCACAACATGGTCAGAGATATGAGGAAAGTGAACAGGAGAGAGAGAGGATCAATGACTGCAGACAGCTAAGAGTACATTTATTTAACAATTATTAATATTTATCAATGCATTCTTATTGAACAGAGGATATAATGAACAATGCACAAAAAAAGAAAAGAAATGAAAAGAGAAATAGATTTTGCTCTTATGAAGATCAGAGTTAATTAGAATATAATGGTGCAATGATCAAGTTACGTTTTTAAAAGTAGTTAGGGATGGTGTGTGTGAGGGGAAGGGATGGAGAGAGAGAAGTAATGATGTGTGGATAGTCTGTCTCTATCCATAGAGATTGCGAATCTCTCTCTTAGCATGGGGTAACTATGAAACTTACCTCCTAACTGAAAAGCCATAATCAGAAAATATTAACATTTAGTGAGATTGTTTTATAAATATGAACTGCTTCTCAAATAGTCTGTGACTCTGATATTATTTATCAGGTTGCCGGGGTTGGATTACATTGCCCTCACTTGTCTACATGAAATGGCACAAAAGAAATTACTTCTATCTAATTTGTTGGATTTTGGAATCATGGTGCCTCATAAATATTTAAAAGATAAATATTAATATGTTTAGCACTCTGAATATAGATGTATACTGATAAAGTTTGAGACCTCGGCAGCTCAGTTAACCTCTGGGCATTGGATTTTGAATGGAGAGGTTATTATTCAATGGCAATTGTCTAGCCACTGTAATTAAAAAGCACTTGCCAACCTTGTAATTATTAATCCTATGGAGAATCCTCTTGTGGATAAAGGCTAACATGCCCATTTCACCAGTTGGTATATTGGGAAAAAAATCAAAGTAAAATGGTTGGTCTGGGGCAAAGTCCATAGCTGTGTTAAGACTTTAGAAGCTAGGACTTTTTCCACCTGCCAGTTCTTTATTTTACTCATTCATATTAGAACCATTTATTTCATTTTAAATCTATATCTTGAAAATTAAGAAATTTAGCATTTGTTATATTGAATGAAGTTTTACTTAAATCTTCTGTTACATTCCAAACATAATGTTCAGGTTTTGTAACGAAGCTATGGTATCTGGACCTTACCTAATGAAAGGGAAAGTGAAAAGAGTATGTATTTTTGGCAACTTTTGCATCATAATGTGTTATTTCCTGAAGAAACAGTAATGAGTCACTTTTTATCATGTTTTCTGGTAATAAAAAATACCTCAAATGCCCCATGATATCGAGGCATCTTATCAAAAAATAAAGACACCTGATGCGACAAGTTTAGCTTCCTCGTGAATGAGAACTAATCTTTATTCATGATGTTTGAATTTGTACCCTGGGGGAGACAAGGGCATGATGTTACTGGGCTGTCTATCAAAGACTTTGCAGAGAGCTCTCAAAGGTTAAGGCAGATACTACTAATCAGATGCTATTTTCATTTTTCATCTGGAAGTTTCCTTAAACTTGGTTAGGAATTCAAAATTCTGTGAAACATACATATGCACTCTTATGCTTGCACTCATATACAGCTATGCACAGAAATGTAGTCCTGATCCTATCCACATGGCTCTGCATGGTACAACAGTATAGCAGACACTACAGGGTATAAAGTGGACCTTCTGGTGACCCCAGCTTTGACAAACGCTATAGGACAGATTCAGAAATAAACCAGTGTTACACTTACTTTGGTGCTTGAGTAAACTTTCATTTATGCATATTTTCACATAATTGCTGTTGTGTTGAATTCATATGGTCTTACAATGACCTTACCTACAGAAATAATTAGTGAACTTATGAATTTGGGTCCTGCTTAATGTATTTTTTTGAAAAATAATCATTTGGGCTGGGTGCAGTAGCCCACACCTATAATCCTAGCACTCTGGGAGGCCAAGGCAGGAGGATCACTTGAGCTCGGGGGTTCAAGATCAGCCTGAGCAAGAGCAAGACCCCATCTCTATTTTAAAAATTAATTAATTAATTAAAAAAGAGAAATAATCATTTGACACCTTGAAAAATTCATTAGCTTAGTAATTATGCAAAAGTGTAGAATGAACAGTGAACCTAGATTTCAAAGAAGATCAATGACTGAAAATTTTACATATTTAACTCTTTAAACACATCTTTCAATAGTAAACATTTATGACTTTACTGAAAGTTAACTTTTTTCTCAAAGGAATAAATAGCATAAGAAAATAAAGTAAAAGGAAGACTTGTATTAAAGTATGCTAATTATGTACTTATAAGCTTTATTTACTACTATATAATTGTACTACTAAAGATTTTATTCAATAAAAATAGATAGTTATCAATGGCTGATAATTATCCAAGATGAGAGATATGTCTTTCATCTGGCTCTATGCTTTAATTAAAATATTAGTTATGTGCACAAGGTATTTCCACATTAACTTGTCAAATGAGAATAGCCTCAATTCAAAAGAACTAATTAAGTACAGAATGTGATTCAATAAAAGTCACTGCTGGTTAATTAAGGGAAGAATTAGAAGACTTGAATGAAAACTTATATACAATCTTAATTATTGAATTTGCTATTTGCTTACCCTCCCATTACTAGACATTTATCAACCAAGTATTTAACCTTGAGAGGAATTAAAGAAGCTTTTCTGAGGCACATGCTGTTTCCCAAATCCCAAGCTAGGCATTTTGGGCTTTCTAAATGTAAAATACCTGTTAGCATTTCCTTGCAGAAGAATTAAGGAGAACAATGTTAGTTATTAGAGAATGGAAACACTAATACAAGACACAAGGTCTACTTTGATCAAATGTCTAACTACCTGTATTTATCAAGTGTTTTTCAATGCTTTTGTCTTTTCTTCCTTTTCTGCCCTTTTTGCTATTGATTGAGATCATTTGTAAGGTTAAAGTTTTTCTCTGTTTTTTTTTTTTAATCTAAAATTCTCTAAGTAAAATTTTTGGTGGTGGTTATTAGTTGTTTTGAAGTATGTATATGAATGCATAACATCATTCAGTATTTTTACACTCCTCTTTAAGAATGTAAGGCCTTAGAATATTTACCAAGATAGATAAAAATTGAAAGAAAAAAATTAGAAATCAATATTTATGATGAATATAGATACAAAATTAGTTAGAAAAGAAAATGCAATAATATTTAAATAAAGAAAACACATTATGAACAATTGAGGTTTATGCCAGGAAAGTAAGGTTGGTTCAATATTAAAAAATCAATAAATGCAAATCACCACTTGTGGTTATCTCAATACATGTAAAAAAAATCATCCAACTAAATCCAGTATCAATTAATAATAAAACACTCAACAGAAATAAACTGGAAGGAGACTACCTTAAATTGATAATCAGTATCCATAAAAATCTGTGGCTGATGCAACACATAATGTGAAAAAACAGATTTGTGAACAAAAAAAAGATAATCATTTCTTCACACTTTTATTCAGTATTACACAGGAGATGCTAGTCAATGCAATATGAAAAGAATAAATAGAAGCATAAGGATTTGGATAAAAGAAGAAAGTTTGTGATCATAGATGACTTGATATTTCATTTAGAAAATCCTAATCAATCTAAAAAAATATTAAAAGTAAAGAATGAATTTAGTGAGGTAACAGGATTAATACCAAGAAAAAATTCCATATGCTAGCATCAAACATTTAGAAAATGTGATATATAAAAGTAATACCATTTAAAATAGCATCAAAGACTTAAAATGCTGACACTCAAATATAGTACAAATTATGTTCACTTTCTAAACAGCAAATTAAAAATATTTCTATAATACAGAATATCTAACAAAATGGAGAAATTGTCACGTTTATCGATTGGAAGACATATTATTGTTAACCTGTCCATTCTTTACAAATTGGTCTAGAGATGCAATAAATTCCCTCAGATTTCTATCAGGCTTTAATTTTTAATTTGTAAGATGATTTGACATTGACTTCCACTGTAAAAGGTCTAAAATATACAAAACAGGCCAGGTATGGTGGCTCACGCCTGTAATCCTAGCACTTTGGGGGGGGCCAAGGCAGGCAGATCATTTGAGCTCAGGAGTTTGAGACCAGCCTGAGCAAGAGCAAGACCCCATCTCTACTAAAAATAGAAATTAGCTGGACAGCTAAAATCATATAGCCGGGCATGGTGGCGCATGCCTGCAGTCCCAGCTACTCGGCAGGCTGAGGCAGGAGGGTTGCTTGAGCCCAGGAGTTTGAGGTTGCTGTGAGCTGGGCTGACGCCACGGCATTCTAGCCTGGGCAACAAAGTGAGACTCTGTCTCAAAAATAAAATTTACAAAACAATTTTGAAAAATAATTGGAGGACATATAAGACTTTAAAAAATTACTATAAACCTATAATAATAAAGATAATGGTATAGCTGTAACATAAATGTAAATGAAGAGTACAAAATTGAGAGTCCAGAAATAGCATGACACATATACAGAGAATTGATTTTTTAAATTGTATGCAGATTACTTTTTCATTTCAGAATATTACGGGGGTACAAACGTTTAGGTTACATATATTGCCTTTGCCCCACCTCAGCCAGAACTGCAAGTGTGTACATCTCTCAGATGGTGTACATCATTTGGTGTGAATATACCCATCTTCTTCGCCCCTCTCCCACCTTCCCAACACCCGATGAATGTTACTACCATATATGCACATAAGTGCTGATTGGTTAGTATTAATTTGAAGGTGAGTACATATGGTTCTTGTTTTTCCATTCTTATAATACTTTACTTAGTAGAAAGGGCTCCAGCTCAACCCACGATACTACAAAAGGTGCTAGATCACCATTGTTTTCTGTGGTTGAGTAGTATTCTGTGGTATACCTAGACCACAATTTATTAATCCACTCATGTATTGATAGGCACTTGAGTTGTTTCCACATCTTTGCAATTGTGAATTGTGCTGCTATAAACATTCTAGTGCAAATGTCTTTTTTTCCTTTGGGTAAGTGCCCAGTAATGGGATTGCTGGGTCAAATGGTAATTCTACTTGTAACTCTTTGAGTTATCTCCATATTACTTTCCATTGAGGTTGTACTAGTTTGCAGTCCCACCAGCAGTGTATGAGTGTTCCTATCTCTCTGCATTCACGCCAACATTTGTTGTTGTGATATTTTTTGGTAAAGGCCATTCTCACTGGAGTTAAGTGATATCTCATTGTGGTTTCAATTTGCATTTCCCTGATAATTAGAGATGTTGAGCTGTTTTTCATATGTTTGTTGACCATTAGTCTGTCCTTATTTAAAAAGTTTCTGTTCATGTCTTTTGCCCACTTTGTAATGAGGTTGTTTGATTTTTTTTTCTTGCTGATTTTCCTGAGTTCTATATAGATTCTAGTTACCAACTCTTTATCAGATATGTAGCATGAGAATATTTTCTCCCATTCTGTATGTTGTCTGTTTGCTCTCATGATTGTTTTTTTGGCTGTGCAGAATCTTTTTAATTTGATCAGGTCCCATTTATTCATTTTTGTTGTTGCTGTGATTGCCTTTGGGGTCGTCTTCATAAATCCTTTCCCTAGGCTGATGTCTACAAACATAACTCAAGATGGCACTATACAATGATATTCATATGGAAAAAATTAACATGGATCCTTGTGTCACACTCCACACAAAAATGGATTATATACCTAAATGTAGGCACTATTATTTTTAAAATTCTAGAAGAATAAATAGAAGACCTAAACTAACCTTATTATTCTTACATTTATCACATATATCATTCTCACAAAAATCTACCAATTTCTGTTATCATTCTGAGGTGTTGTCCCAACATAGTAGCAAAAATGTTTTACCTGCTGAATCTAGTGCTGTTCCAATGTTTTCCCCTGATAGTTTCCTGTCCTTTTTAATAGTGCTGAAACATTGGAATGGCTTCAGGCTGATATATCTAGAGTACCTATTCAAACACAAGGAAGGTTCAAGATAAAAGTAAAATTGCCAATAGAAAATGAAGATTCTGAAAAATGTTAGGTAATCTATATGTGTCTTTGTAAATATTTATTTCATTGTTTTCCAAAATATTGTTCTTTTTACATTATTTTTTTGTGTTTTAGTGCATAATACAATTCAGAAGGTTTGATGCTTGAGAAATTTTAAAGGAAAATATTCTTAGCTTAATTCCTGCCTCTAAAAAGTACTAATTCATTTAACCACTGACAATATTTTCTGCCACATGAGAAAATAAATATTAACATTCCCTCAATTTTCAAAGTTAAAAATAAAAAGTGATGCTACATTGTAATTTTGTGATGGAAAATTAATCCTATAACTTCACATATTCATAAAGCTTTGGCTGGAGAAGCAAGTGGGGGCTGAAATTAATATGCAACGCTATCAACTCAATAATTTGTGCCTTTTATACTAATTTAGCTTTTGAAAATTTACTTTTCAGGAAAAAAGTGTACTTTCTTAAAGATGTCTTCATGAACATTTAGAAAGCCTTGTTCATAACAGAACAATAGAGTTGGGAAGTATTGTCCATCAATGTAAGATTTATGAAATAAAATACAGGATACCCATGTGATGGAAAACAATGGAGCTGATAAAAATAAACAAAAGAGATGTATATGTGCCACAGTAGATACATAACCTTGATGTAGTCTTAAGTAGGAAAAAAAGTTGCAATATCATATGTATTATATATGATTTTATAAATGGAAATTATTTTTATCTGTAGATGTATATAAAAAGCTGGAAGGATATAAGAAAAACTCTTAAGCATTTAAAAAATGGCTTTATACAGGACATTAATTTTCCGTGTAAATTCATTCAAATTTTTAAACAAGTATGGGTTTATTTTATAATCAAATATATATTCTATAAATCTCCATGTGGAAAATAGAGGCTTGCCCATTCCTCACTCAAGTTAACTTAAAGGTACATACATTAAATATTCTGAAATAAATCATAATTTTAAATGTCTCCTTTTTCTAACAGTTTGAAAAATAACCAGTATTTTTAAGATGGTGTCAATAAAAGGAGCCCTGATTAGTAACAAATGTCGTAAGAATTTTATTTAAAAAGCACTTTAATATTCTTTTATTATATCAATGCTCTGGAAAATTATAACTTTCTGAACTATTTAAATTAAATAAGAGCTTCTAAGCTCATACTAGGTGCTCAAATGTTTGAGAAAAATGAATGCAACAGAAACAGCTATACTGTATTCAGTGAAGGAACAAAGAATAAGCACAATTTTCATACTTTGTCAGGTTGTACATTATCTTGTTAAAACATATGAATAGACGATTCATTTATTTTAAAGATTTGTATATGAAATGGATTGAAATAGATTATAATATTTCCCATGGGACACATATACAAGTGAGGCATTTTAGGAGTGAGTTTATGAATATATGATGTGTTAAGCACCTTTTGATTGAAGATATTATAAATATTCAACAGGCATTTCTAGGGGCATTTAACTCACCAATTTTGTTTTTTCATGTCCTTGAGAAACAGCTACATAAGCTCAGTCATCAACAATGTTCTAGAGTGAATTGTTATAAGAAAAGTTACTGTAATTCAGGCAAAGTCATAAAAGTTGTATATTTTTTTAAATTTTCTTATTTCAGGGTATTATGAGGGCACAAGCATTTTGGTTACATTTTATATCATTGCCTCTTCCTAGAGGGAAGTTAGAGGCATGCCCTTCCCTCCACAATGCTCACCTACCCCACTGTTGGGGGGTAAACTCACCGTGTTTACCCCCCAACCCCCCATCTCTGTAGAACATTACTACCATGTGAGCACCATAGTGTTAATCAGTCAGTACCAATTTGATGGTGAGTACAAGTGGAGCCTATTCTTCTGATCTTGAGTTACCTCACTTTGGATAATGGGCTCAAGCTCAATTCAGGAAAATATAAGAGGTGCTAGATCACTGTTGTTTCTTATAATTGCATAATATTCCATTGTATACACATACCAAAGTTTAATAATCCACTCATGAATTGATGGGCACTTAGGTTGTTTCCACATCCTTGCAATAGTGAATTGTGCTGCCATAAACATTCAGGTGCAGATGTCTTTATTATAGAATGTCTTTTGCTCTTTGGGGTAGATGCTTAATAGTGCTATTGCTAGATCGAATGGTGTTTCTATTTTTAGCTCTTTGAGGTATCTCCAAATTCTTTTCCACAGAGGTTGCACTAATTTGCAGTCCCACCAACAGGGTAAGAGTGTTCCTGTCTCTAAGCATCCTCACTAGCATTTGTTGTTTTGAGATTTTTTAACAGAGGCCAATCTCACTGGGGTTAAGTGATATCTCATTGTGTTTTTGATTTGCATTTCTCTAATGATTAGTGACTTGAGCATTTTTGATATGTTTGCAGGCCATTATTCTGTCTTTTGAAAAATTTCTGTCCATTTCCATTGCCCATTTGTTGATGGGGTTGATTTTTTTCTTGCTGATTTTTTTAAGTTCTAGATAGATTCTTGTTTGTTATCAGCCCTTTATTGGACGTGTAGAGAGCAAATATCTTCTCCCATTCTGTAGGCTGTCTATTTGCTCTAATGATAATTTCCTTGGCTGTGCAAAAGCTTTTTAATTTGATCAGATCCCATTTATTTATTTTTGTTACTGTGGTGATTGCTTTGGGGGTCTTCTTCAAAAATTCTTTGCCTAGGCCAATGTCTGCAAGGGTCTTCCCAACATCTTCTTAGATTCTTAAGGTTTCATGCCTTAGGTTTAATTCTGTTATTCACCTCGAATGGATTTTTTATAAGAGGTGATAGGTAGGGATCCAGTTTCATTCTTCTGCATGTAGCTATCCAGTTTTCCCAGCACCATTTATTGAAGATAGATTCTTTTCCTCCAAGAGACTCCTAGAATTGATACATGAAAGTAAAGTCTCAGGTTACAAAATCAATACACACAAATCAGAGGCATTCATATACACCAATAACAGTCAAGACAGTCAAGCTGAAACTCAACTCAAAAATGCAATACCTTTTCCTATAGCCCCAAAGAAAATTAAATGTCTAGGAATATATTTAACAAACAATTTGAAAGATATATACAGAAAGAACTACAAAACACTAAAAAAATAAATTGTAGAAAATATAAACAGATGGAAAAAATTCTACCTTGCTCAGTAGAATCAGTATCGTTAAAATGTCAATACTACCTAAAGTGATCTACAGAATTAATAAAATCTCCATCAAAGTATCATCATCATTTTTTTTACAGATCTAGAAAAGATAATTCTACACTTTGTATGGAACCAGAAAAGACCTCATATAGCCAAAGAAATCTTAAGTAAAAAGAACAAACTGGGAGGTGTCAGTCTACCAGACTTCAAGCTGTACTACAGAGCAATAATAATTAAAACAGCTTAGGACTGGCACAGGAACAGAGACATAGATCTTTGGAACAGGACTGAGAACCCAGAGATGAAACCATCCGCATATGGTGATCTAATCTTTGAAAAAGCAATTAAAAAATTATATTTTGAGGTAAGGACTTAAGGAATATTTTCTGAGAAGTCCTTACTTCCTTAATGCTCCTTTTCTGTGTTATCCATTGCCATGGCATTTGTTTTATTATAATATTTATAATATATCATTTTAATAAGATAATGACATGAACATATTTTTGCTTATAATTTTTATGATTTCATAAAAATTATCCTTAATCATTAATAGTAATCTCTTTGCATGGAAAACTATAAAAATTGGGAGATATTTTTCTGTTGTTTTATGAGCATAAAGAAATTTAAACAACACAGAATTGTAACTCTTCTGCTTTACAACTTGATACATCACATATTGCTATTGCCCAAAGAATTTCCCTCCTAATTATGTTTTGTTCTACATAATATTAAAGTTCATTGACATTGCCATAATACACAACATGATGTCTGTGTGAAAATTGCCTAGAAGCAATGTTGGCTGATGGGAGGATGCTAGCTTATATTAAAAAATTACTGTTATGGATTTATCAATAGAAAGAAAAAGAGTTAATTATATTAGTACTTACTTCTTCCCCTTTTGAGCTGGTTAAATAATTGGATTCATTTTTAATAAATTGAGTTCTTCATGAGAAGGCATGTCATCTACCTGTATGAAAACAGACATCACAATAAAAAGAGTATATATACCACTCTGCCCCAAAAGTAAATCTGCTAAAAACATGTTTGAAATATAAATCTTTTTCTGGCTCATAAAGACAGTTTGAAACTTTGAAAATCTGTGACAAAATCCAGGCATTGCCTATACTTTAACGTAAATCAACCCTGCACTTCATGCTTACTATTTTGTTTTCTTGTTAAAGAGAGATTCTAGAGGGCAGTGAGTTTTATGCAACTTAATTATAAGTGTCAGCTGAAAGACCTACAAAGACACTGTCAGTTATTGAGTTTCTTATCAAACCAGTAATTTGGTACGGCTGTTGTGCTAATAATGAAGTTTTAATTAGCTCTCAAAAATACTGAGAGCTTATTCAAGGCCTCCAAATTGGATAGTGCATGCTTAGCTGGAAGGCATGAATGCATCCCAAAAATATCAAAACAACTGTCAAATACATTGTATGTACATTAGGAGATAATAACTAGAAAGCTTAACATCTATCGTAGTAAAAATATATATGAAATGTTACGGGAAGTCCTTTCTACACTTAAATGATGGTTTTAAGGATACCGTCTTTTATAGTAAATAGTCATGCAAATAGTGCATTGTGTTTGTTTCTCTGAAAAGCACTGTAGGGATAAAACATATTTTAACCAAGTTGGAGTTACCTTCATTCCAAATGGGAACATACTCTATTCATAGCTGTTACAAATGTAACACATTTTTACTTACTGCTTGTTCCCAGTATTCTTACACGTGAGAAATTGTGCCAGATCCCTTATTCCTACCTAATACTTGGATAGATCGCAGATACTATTATTTAAGAAACTGTTGATGTGAACTTGTAGCACTGGAGAATTCTTGATGTGGTTTCAATGCAGCAGTGGAATTAGACAATCACTTTCTTGTGTGACCACCTATTAATGCTGTACATGATGTCTGGTTTAAACTAATATTACCAGAAATAACTATTTCCATGCCTGACCACCCCCCCCACACACACACACATACAAAAAGAATTTTTCACACATACAAAAACAGATTTGGAAGTGCAGAAAGGAGTTAAGATGAGTTGCTGCTAGAAAAATAATGCCTGTGTTATTTGTATGGATAATTTTTACTACTTCCCAAATCACTTCTTTTCACCAAGTTTGGGTATTATTTTTATTATCTCAAAGGATGTACTGTGTTTCACTGCTGCTGTTACGACTTGCTGTATGAATACACTAATTAATTACTTGCTCTGCAATAGAAACTTTGTTAGGCTTAGAGGGTAAAAATGTGGAGCTGGAAGTGTACCCATTCGGAGGCTGCACAGTTATCCTCTGTGAGCAGGAGGTGGGATCCCAGAGGATTTGAATTATGAATGACAGTGGGTCAAGTGAATGGAGAAGGGGGTGTGTGTGAAGAATAATAAGCACAGAGAACAGGACATACGCCTCGTGTGGGGGAAACACAAGGTGTTTCCTGTCTCTGTATCACAATTACATGAGAGTAAGGACAGATATACAAAGATATTATGATTACAACTCAAGGAGGCAGTGTTTATTAAATTCAGAGGGCCTAGGTCATATCCTGTAGGTACATGATGTTTTTCTTCAAATTTTGAAACATTAGTCATTAGTTTCTGCTAAAAGACCAGAAAACTGTGTATGTGTGTGGGAAGGGTGTGGATAATCTTTCCTTTTGGTGCCGCTTTAAAAATATTGTTTACAAATATATTATTTCTTAGTTTCTGAGGGAATGTGGCTCATGTTATATCCCTAGCAGTCCCCTTCAGAATTTGCAGGGGACACCAAATTAAGTCAGAAATGTAGGAATGCCATACATTTTAGGAGAACTAATCAGAAAGAAATAGATTTACTGGCAAAGGATTAATTCAGTGTACCAAAAAGACCATCACTTTTAAGTTCTGTGGATAAGTAGACTGAGGAAGATGAAAATATCAATTCTGAAGCTGAAATCTGATGCCAGGAAATAGAAACTTATATAAGATGCTGAAAGTAACTGGTCTATAGGAAAAATCTATTAAAGGGAATCCAGTTATGGTAGAAAACAACATTGCATAATTAATAGTAAAAATAGTTATCCATTAGAACTTTGCCTAGAAAAATGAAACTGATGTTTATTTTTATGTGTAACAATAATTTATAATTCCAACTCTATGTCAGTTCTTTGAATAAATTATCTACCAAGTTTTGACATGATTCTTCCATTGTTTGATAACATGGTGTCCCATTCTGCATGTGCATCATTATCACGTAAAAGACATTTCTGCAAAAAATTTTCTTACGAATTTTCCCAACTAACACTTTTTAAATTTTATATTCACATGATTTTATTCGGAAATGCCTAAATTGTAGTCATTCTTGTCATTTTCTCTTGATCAAAATTGATCTGCTTTGCATGTGACTTGAACTGTTCTACATCAGTGTCATTAACTTTAGAAAGATCTCCTACTTTGGTAAAATTTGCAATTTTGTTATCCATTGGAATATATTTTATTTACATTGTATTATAAGCAGTGAATAACTAATAACAATTTTGACATGAAAGGAATAGACTCCAGTGTAAAAAGGCAGAAAAGGATAATTCAATGAAGTCTGAGGTTATAAGTTACATTTTATTACACATATTATCATAAGAAGCTGAATTTTGGCGCTCTACACCGACTCATAACTGAATGGATTCAGATAAATAATTTTCCCATAGGAAGCACCTCCATTATAAACGAGGTTATGTCTTAGGGTCCAAGAGGGCTTTAATCTTCCCTTCAGCTTGATTAAACTTTACACAAGCTTCTTCCTGACTCTAGGCTGTGACCTCCCTTTTCTTAGAACATTTACTTTAGAAAACTCTTAATTCTTTCTCTGACCCTTTGAGATGTAAATCTCTAAAAGTCTCTAGCCAGTTTTATAAAACAGAGAACAGGCTTTCTCAATGGACCTGGAAGACTTCTCTTTGAAACTTAAACATCAGGAGAGATAGAGCCCCTATCTGCATTTTGTGGGAGGATAGGAGCCCAACTTTGGTGGATGCTTTGCTCCAAGGTATAAAACTATTGCCTGTCATGAAGATAAGAGACAGTTTGCTCTTTTCCTTGGGCAGAGCCAGTTACCACTTATGGATAGCCTAAGATGCACATCCCCACCCCCACCCCCAGCTATTAAAAACTCTTCAGCCCCTACTCCCTGCTTTTTTTTTTTTTTTTTTTTTTGGTAGTGAGCAGCTGGGTCTGAGTTCTGCCTTCTCTTCCCTATTGCATTAATTTTCTTTGCCTGTTTAACTTTGTCCAGTGTACTTTTTTTCGTTTGACAGACCCATAAGAAAATAATCAAATCAGTCAGGACTGAGAGGACTTAGAATACATGTTGGCTCTTCCGGGCCTTGTGAAATCTTAACCAAGTCTGTCCTTGCATCACCTGAATCTTCCCAGGTGAAAACGGGAACAGACCCAAGGTCATATTCTTACCGCCGGCCAGCTTATATATTGCTGATCAATCCCACAGGGCATGCTTTATGTCCTTCTGTACATCAGGTCAGATTTCATAAACCATGTTACATTATTTATTTTTTACTTTTTACGCTTAAAATAGCTCCCTTGTGAAGGAAGTATATCATTCATATTATTGCAATTACAATTTCAGTTTCAAAAAGTATGTAGTTCAGAGTATATAGCAAAGGTAATAAAATTGTCTCATTAAATAAATTTCCTTGCCCTAGAAGAATATTGGGATTTGACTAAAACTTCAGAAGATTGCTAGGAAAATTGTGTCTTTATTTTGCCTCAAAATGCTCTTGTGATCCTTCGTTTTTCATTATTCATCTACTTAGCAACCGTTTATTGAACCCTTACATTTGTTTCATGACCTTGTAGGCATGTAGGATTTAAAACAGTGTATTCTTAGGCCACAGAAACACCCTCCAGATCATGCCTACATAATGGTGACCCAGTTATATATTACGCACTTTTGACCCAAATAGTCTGAAAGATTCAGAAAAGAATATGAAAGAAATGCAACTTTTATACTCTACTGTATCCATACATATTGACTGCTCTGGGTTAAATAGAAAATTAAGTAGATTTAGTACAAAAAACATTATTTTATTTTCTTTTTTCACCATTAGGGTTATTGGTATATTTGTATCTTTTTACTTTTAAGCACTATTTTGATGTTTTTGATAAAGTTAAGCATGCAAGCTACTTTAAGCATGTAATGATCTTAATATTAATGATCATGTTGATTAAAGATTTCAGTGTCTCAAGTATTTTGTGTAAGAAAGGACATGAATATAATAAGGAGTAATAATAGCATTGCATTCAGAAATGGGGGTATAAAAGTTAAAAAGGAGAGGTTGAACTAGTTTGCAGTCCCACCAGCAGTGTAGGAGTGTTCCTCTCTCTCCGCATCCACGCCAGCATTTGTTGTTTGGGGACTTTTTGATAAAGGCCATTCTCACTGGAGTTAAGTGATATCTCATTGTGGTTTTGATTTGTATTTCCCTGATGATTAGAGATGTTGAACATTTTTTCATATGTTTGTTGGCCATTATTCTGTCTGTTGAGAAGTTTCTGTTCATGTCCTTTGCCCATTTTTTGATAGGGTTGTTTGATTTTTTTCTTGCTGATTTTCCTGAGTTCTAAATAGATACCTCAAAGCGATACAAGTAGATCTACCATTTGATCCAGCAATTCCACTACTGGGCATCTACCCAAAAGATCAAAAGTCACTTTATGAAAAAGACACCTGTACTCTAATGTTTATAGCAACACAATTCACAATTGCAAAGCTGTGGAAACAACCCAAGTGCCCATCAATTCATGAGTGGATTAATAAAATGTGGTATATGTATACCATGGAGTATTACTCAACTTTAAGAAACAATGGTGATATAGCACTTCTTATATATTCTTGGAGAGAACTGGAACCCATTCTACTAAGTGAAGTATCTCAAGAATGGAAAAACCAGCAACACATATACTCACCAGCAAATTGGTATTAACGGAACACCTAAGTGGACATATAGGAGTAACATTTATCAGGTGTCAGGAGGGTAGGAGGGGGGAGGAGAGGATGGGTATATACAACCACAACAAGTAAGATGTGCAACATTTGGAGGATGGACACACTTGAAGCTCTTACTCGAGGGGAGAGAGGAGCATGAGCAATATATTCAACCTTAACACTTGTACCCCCATAATATGCTAAAATAAAAAAATAATAAAATAAATGAATAAATAAAAAGTTAATATAGGAAAGGAATTTTAAATTTTTAGCAACTCTACAGCTTTCAGTGCCATTTGGGTATTTACTTTACATGAAGCAAGATTATGTGAGAACTGTTTGCCTTTCATAACGTCACCTTCCATGATAGTTTTACATTATAGAATATTCTCAGTTCATTACCTGAACAGGATGACAACGGAAAAGTCTATGAATTATTTTCATTCAATCAAGTTAATTATCTTTATAAAATACATTTTACTATTACTCTTTACATGCTTTAAGATGGACACACATCATTTTAGGTGCTTTAATTGATAATAAAATATTTACTAAAATACATTTAAAAAGGATTCAGAACTTGCACTTTTTGCATTTTAGAATGTCTTCTGCAGACACAATTTACTTTTTTATTTTAGGCTCTGTTCCTGGTGTTTGTTCATGTTCCAGTGGCCCCTAATTATTTCAGCTGCATCTTGATATCTGTTCATACACAGTCTGCCACCTAGCCTGAGTGCTAGATGCCATCCATTTATTCTTTCCACTATCCAACATTTCCCCCTAATACCTGGCCGGCTTCTGATTTCTATAGATTATACTAATAGATTTTCTTGTCCTCAAGCTGTTTCTTGAATTTGGTCAGTGGCAAACCCTGAGAGGAGACTGGAGGGAGGGATGAGTGTCTAGGTCATGAGACAGGAAGCTGCTGGGCTGTTCTAGAACCTGACAAAAGAGTCTTCTCCCAAAAAGGTAACAACTTGTTTCCACTCCTTAGCTTGTCTTCAGTACTCAGTGAACATTATTTTTCTTTATTCCTTGTGCAGCACTGAACAACTCTCAGCTGTGACTTGTGAATATTTTATGTCCATTTCCATTAACATCCACAGCCACATCTTCATAAAGTCCCAGGATGAACTCAGAGTCCACTCAGCTGTTAGGGATTGAGCCGGGCTTGTGCTAAGGCACCCTGGCCTTGGTATTCATGCACCTCTTCCTGCTCCCCCATTCCCCACCCCCTTCCAGACCTTATGGAGCCCTCTGCTTCTCAGCCCCGCAGTTATTTTAATGTCTTCAAGCCTCTACACCTACTATTCTTTGCTAGGACTGCTTTTCTTCCTTCTTCTCCATCCAAATACCAACTTAGCCTTCAATAGATGATTTTAGCAGCAGCATCTTTTTCAACCTACTCTAACATGCCCCCTATTTACTCAGAAAACTCTTATCCTCCAGGTTTCAGCTCAAATGTCACCTCCTTGGAGAAGGCTTTCCTTGACCCTCCCAGCTGTTATGAATTGTATGTTTGCATCTTCCCCAAACTCAAAAGTTGAAACCCTAAAATCTATTGCTATGGAATTTGAAAATGGGGTCTTTTGGGACGTGATTAGGTCATGAAAGTAGACCTCTCCTGATGGGATTGGTGCCCTTATGACAAAAGACATGAGAGAGCTTTTTTCTCTGCCGCATGAGTACCAGCAAAAAAGGCATCCACCTGTAAACCAGGAATAGGGCCCTCACCAGGAAACTGACCCAATGTCTTAGAATACCAGTTTTCAGAACTATCAGAAATAAATGTTTGTTGTTTAAGCCAATATAAACTAATAACTCAATTTAAAATAAATAAATGCATTACAAATGAATATCTTACCTGAGTTGAACCATCTATACAACAGTGGAGTTGAGATTTGAATCCAGGGGCCAGATAATGAGCTCTGTATTACTATATTATGTTTTCCCTCATTATCATCCCAACCAATCTGCTTAAGGAATATATATTCTAATATCTACATGAATGATTACATGCAGAAGTAAAAAATCTTTACTGTCCTTGGTTTCCCTATTTATGTATTAGTAGAAGAAGGAAAACATATTGTCATTTTTAAAAATAACATCAATACTCACAGAGGGCTGAGAATTTAGTGTATTGTCTTTTAATCTGGTGCCTACAAAATCTCAGGGGATGAAATATTATCCTCATTAGATTCACAAGGCCTTGCTAACTTCACAAATGTCTTCAGAGATGTGTTTGTGGAATTGTGGCTTTGTGTTTGCATAATAAACCAACAGCATTTCAATGACATTCCTAAATCTATTGAAGCTATGATGTGATAAAAATGAATATTTGAGGGATGTTTATAAGAAATTATTTTTATTATAAGCCAAGTAATTACTGGAATTGACTAGATTCCAAGAAGCTCTTTTAAAAATCTTTCCAGAATTTTGAATCAAATCTATATACTTTGCACTGCCATCCAGTGGAACAATATCACATGAAACAAGTCTAAATTCTAGTTCGATGACCAGGTACTTAAACCCACAGAATATGTACTTGCTGAAGGAAAACTCAATAAAACAGTTTGGTTTTGTCAAGAATAAAGTAAATAATCTCAGATATATAAATTTATTTCTCCATGTCTTATTTTAAAAACAGGTTACAGAATTAGGTGATCTCTAATTTTTCTTAGAGCTTCAAAATTTTGAGATTTATTTGAATATGGCAATTATTTTTCTTCAAATACATTCTTATAGAAATCCAGGTGTCATAAAATAAAAAAGCAAAATTTTAAAATTGTCTTAAGATCCTGCCAGCTTTTCATCCCAGTCTTTAATTATTCATGAATCTTCTATTTATTTATCTCTTTTGGGTAAGGTTGGGATCAGGATCCTGGATAGGGATGAAAGCTCAAAGGCCACCTTTGCTTATGATTTGCTGAAAAACTAACATTTTCTGAACATAGAAATTTTATGTTTTGTTGACATAATAAATGGAAAATATGACTACTCGAAAAGTTAAGGGAAAACAATAATAAAAGTATACACAATTTTTTGTCTTCAAAAGTACTGAACTCTGTCATTTGTGCGTGGTGAACTGATTTCTGCACTTTGTAACCATTTAGCGTGTTGGCTAGCTTCCATAACTGTCAATTTTTTTTATACAGTTCTATGTAATTGTTTATATAGTGCTAAAGAACTAATGGACTTGAATTATCATCTATGTACTTTGTGCATTGTCATTTGTAAAACTTTTATCTATTTTAAAACTGAAATATAGCATATTGATCATTATAATTTTATTTGGTAATAGCCCCATATATGTATTTCCAATAATTTCAGTGATAATTTAAAAAATTATATCTAGGCCGGGCGCTGTGGCTCATGCCTGTAATCCTAGCACTCTGAGAGGCCGAGGCAGGCAGATTGCTCGAGGTCAGGAGTTTGAAATCAGCCTGAGCAAGAGCAAGACTCCGTCTCTACTATAAATAGAAAGAAATTAATTGGCCGACTAAAAATATATAGAAAAAATTAGCCGGGCATGGTGGCGCATGCCTGTTGTCCCAGCTGCTCAGGAGGCTGAGGGAGCAGGATTGCCTGAGCCCAGGAGATTGAGGTTGCTGTGAGCTAAGCTGACGCCACAGCACTCACTCTAGCCTGGGCAACAGCGCGAGACTCTGTCTCATAAATAAATAAATAAATATTAAAAATATATATAAAAATAAAAATTATATTTAAACTTCTAGCATATTTTTAATAACTGAATTGCTATTCTCTTCATTTGTTAGTAATTCTCAGAAAATAAAATGTCTTCCTATGTATCCAAGTTGTAGTTAATATATGATTTTAAAGGGAAAGTTTATATATGTGTATATTTCAAGGGAAATAGTTTTATTTTCATTGTACTATTTTCAGAAGACTCAGACATGCTTTAATTTAGAAATTTATGACAATGAAGAGGAAAATTTGGCAAGAACTCCCCAAATGTGTTTCTGCTAAGGCTTCACTACTCTCAAATCCATAACTACATGCCACCAACACATATACATACACACACACACACACACACGCACACACACACACACACACATTTTTGTTTGTGAACCCCCTTCCTGTTAGGTTATAAATTCACTGAAGAGTTAAAAACATCAAGGGAGAATGGTTAAAAATAATGGCCCTAGACAAGCAATCAAAACACATTTTTGTATGAAAAAATTAATTTCTCCAGTTCCTTCAATATCATTTTATAGATTATTTAAAATGTTTTCAAGCTATATTTTTTTTAGCATCAAAGAGAATGTTAATGGTAACTTGTTCTGCTTTCTGTAGTATATGAAATAATCCCATCTATATTCAAAGTATCATTTATTATTTTAAATAGTCTCTTGAAAGTAAGAAGTCATATTGTAGTTTATGACCTATCTTGGTTAATATTGTTGCTCTAGGAACTTTATGCATGTAAATACAGCGTTTTCAGTTGAAAAGTTAGTTAAATTCATAATTATTATTTTACCAGTAACAGATGAATTATAACATTAGTGCACACGACCATCCTTCTGTATATGCAGGGACATTGGTTCTAGACCTGTAGGATACCAAAATCCACATGTGCTCAGTTCCTCAGTGGGCCTTGAGGAACCCACTTATGAAAAATCAGCCGTCGGTATACACAGATTTCACATCCCATGAATACTGTACTTTCAATCCTCGCATTTCATTGAAAAAAAAAAAATATCGCCCATAAGCGGACCCGTGCAGTTCAAACCCGTGTTGTTCCAGGGTAAGCATGGTATTTATTTGTGGTTGTACTGCAGCTAAAATGCAAGGAAAGGGAGACTGGCAGGTGGCGATGGACTAGTGAAAAAGAAGCCACCTACACGTTATGTCACTTATGTTACTATTGTATAAGGGCCTTGTCTGCTAGGGCTGCGGTCCCCAACCCCTGGGCCATGGACCAGTCCCGGTCCGAGTCCAAGGCCTGTTAGGAGCCCGGCTCTACAGCAGGAGGTGGTGGGTGGTGGGTGGTGGCGAGCCAGGGAAGCTTCATCTGTACCTGCAGCCACTCCCATCACTCACGTAACATCACTGCCTGAGCTCCCCCGCCACTACCTCTGTGGAAAAATTGTCTTCCATGAAACTGGTCCGTGTTGCCAAAAAGGATGAGGACGGCGGTTAGGACATCCGGAAACCTCACTATGCTGTCTCGAGCATTGCATGAGACATTTCCACTCAGTATGGAATGAGCACCAGCTCAGATGTTATTCCAGGCACAGGTGAGGTTTATACCTCGGTGATGAACACAGACATTGCACCCAGGGTAGGAGCAGTGCAAGGCCCACTGGCTTGTGAGAAGTGGAGAGCCACAGGTGACTTTCCTGAGAGGGTCCGTGTCCAAGTGGAGCCAAAAGGATGATGAACAGGAATTAGTAAAGCAAAAAGAGGCAGCAGGCAAACTGCTTTGTGCTATGCAAAATTAAATGTTAATAAATATCCTTCTAAAAACTTGCAGACAAAATTATAATTTGTCATCCTAGTCTCTGTAAAACAAATTTTACAGCTCTCAGTATCACATGGGACCTGTAAAAGAAGAATCTCTGCAAGTCTAAGCACTGTTCATGATCAATAGTCACCCAGCGAAATGTTTTAAATATCTGTTTGTCATCATATTCACAAACCCCAAAACAAAATCTTACATGGAAAAAATGTAGAAAAGTTTAATGAGTTATGTTCACTACCTATATTTAGTTGAATAGTTGTGTGGTTACTTAGGAAAACAAGATTTTTAGAGGATACAGAAATAATGTAAATAAAATGGAATTATAATTTGCTTTCTAAATATTAATGTTACTTTTAACATCTTTGGATGTTTGTGTTGTTAATTCTTCTGACAAAAAACTTTGGCTTCTATGGACGTTCTTATTTTTTCTCTTTAGCATAAGAAAAAGAAAAAATGAATTATTAACAAGTTAGTGATAAGAAAAAACTACTCCAGAGAGCCAGTAGTCTAACATAAATAATTCTGTAGGGTAGTCACATAGGTAGATTAACTTTGAGGCATTGCCTAGAGTTCAAAAAGTGTTAAGACATTTGGCAATACAAGCCCTTATCTGTCTGATGTAAAAATGCATACATGTTGCCATCGTTTAAATAAAGCAACTTCCTCTAGTTCTTCTATGAAAAAGCAAGAGCAATAAATGATAACTGTAGTTAATGTAAATCGGTAACTTTACTTAAGATTTTAATCTTACATAGAAAGTTTCAGCAATTATTCTGAACTTCCTTTTGCAAAGAAAGAAATACAGTTGAACAAAGACAGAAAACAGCCAAAGAGAAGAAAAATCATTCTATTTCCCATTTTTTTTTAAATTGCTGTATTCTCTTAGACTGTGCTTATATTGAAATTAGACAACCACTTTCTTGCTTGTCAGGATTTCTCTGATTCTGAGTTTCTCCCTATGCCATCTACTTTCTTTTCACTTTCCAAAAAACAAAACAAAACAAAAAAAAACTAGAAATATTTCTTATACCCGAATATTACCAACCTCACAGAATCTGTTCTCCTAACATTTCTATTGTTTTTAACATTTACCTCTAAAACAGACAAGCAAACAAATTGCAGTGTCATTATTCCTTTTGATGGATGTCTACAGTGATTCATACATGTTCACTCATCTGTGCAATAGTACTAGCAATCCTTGCCTCACAGATATATAACGAGAATAACATGGGAGAATATTGGGAATGCCTGGGCCATGAATATTTTTTTTCTGTTTTTAATCCAATATTCTATAAATTTTCCTTTTTTTGATGATAATTGCTCTTCTCATCTTTTTCTTCTCACTAATTTTAAATTTTATAAGATTAGTTTTCCGTATGCTTAGTTTGATCAAGTGGGACTTTATTTAAAATCATCAACAAATTTTAATACGGACATGTTTACAAAATTGTACGATCATCAAATTAAATAGATTTATGTAGCCCAGCCTCCCATATCATGGATGGATTCTCTTTATGGATGATGGATTTTCCCATGTTTGCTTGAGTGGCACAAGTGTTTTAAACTCATTTTCGGGCAGCTCTTCTTGTCAGACAACTTTTGTTATGTTAACATAATTGACCTCTTAGTAATGCCTACCTCTATGCTCGATGGGTCATACAAAAGAGATCTAAACCTTCTGTCATGTGAAAACCCTCAAATTTTTAGGGTGTCTGTATCCCCTTGCCCACCTTCCTACTCCTTCATCTCTTTACCCCTTCACTTACTTTTCTCTCCATAAGACTAAATATCCATAAAGTCTTGATTTTTCCCATCTCAGATTTGTATGTGGTTTTTATTCATCTCATTTGATTGTAATCACCTTAAACAAATATTCTGAAGTTGCACCTTTGTTATTAATCAGTATTCTATGAGTAAAGCCATTGAATCAGGCAGGTATTTTTTCCAGATTATGACTTATTTTTATCTATTGTGTTCAAGGACACAGTAAGAAGTTTGTTGACATCCAGACATGCTGGCTGTATACCCCTGTATTCTCACTGTCTAATTGCTATATTAAAACAAACAAAATAAGTTTAGTCTGACCTTAATAAGCTCAAGCTGGCTTCCTAATATGCTTTTCTTCTAAGACCTTTACACAGACTTAGCATTTTATTCTAGATTAGACCATATCCACAGATGTACACTGCATATAGCTCATTTTCTTGACTACTCCAGCATTTCTTCTGGTATCCATGATTGGTCAAAGATTGCTGAAATCATTTCAGAACTTTAAGATGAGTTCTTTATGTTAGAATATCCATTTTTAGTCTTAGAGATTGAAATAGTTTAGGGTGGTTATGTGTAATTTTGTGTTATCTCCAATCACCTTGATTTTTAGCTCTATCTTATTTTATCCTGGAATTGATTTTTTTGGAAAGAAAACATAGCCCATGAATTAGCATCTATCATGTATTAACATTATTAGATCATTAGGCTCAAGGACCAGACTTTTATGTGTTTTATCCATTTCCTTATTCAAAACATGAGTTCAAAATCTGTCAGACTTGTCTAATTTTTGTTTTTACAGTGTTATTTACAACATTGTACCACCTTATTGAATATTGATTAAATATATTTTGTTTTTATTTTAAGCAGGATTCACGATATCTCAACAGTAGAGCTCCCTTCAAAATTTTCTCAATTTTATAACTTTTCTATTTCTTTCTTACCAGACCATCTTATAGATAATGCCTAACAATTTCATTTCACTTTACTTTCTATCGCTTATGAGTTAACTTCCATCGCCTATAGTTTTCCTTATCAAAATTTTTGAACTTGACTACTTTCTAATGCTTTCCATTTCAGTTCTCATCAAATTTAAGTGGTCAAAGCCACCGTTTCCTAGGACCTTTGTTACTTCTATTTTGCCCTACCAATTTTTTCATCTTGGTAAGAATTTGGTCCAGATTATGTGGTGTTTACATTCAATGGAATATTATTCAGCCTTAAAAAAGGAGGGAATCCTGCCATGGGGGACAATGTATATAGACATGGAAGGTGTTAGGTTAAGTGAAGTAACCCAGACACAGAAAAACAAAAACATATGGTCTCAGTTATATGTGGCATCTGAAATGGTAAAACTCAGGAGCAGAGCGTAGAAATGTGGTTGTCAGAGGCTGAGGGGAAGTGGAAATGGGGAGTTGATGTTCAAAGGACAAAAATGTTTCAGTCACACAAATTAAATAAGTTCCGGCCATCTACTATAAAGCATAATGCCTATAGCTAACAATACTGCATTGTATACTTAAAATTTGGTAAGAGGGTAGATCTTAACATTAAGAGTTCTTGCCACACACAAAAAAATTACTATTATAACAATAATAAAGCGGGCAGGAGGAAACTTTGGGAGGATATGGTTTCATGGGTATACGTACCCCTAAACTGATCAAGTTGTTTATATTAAATCTGTACAGCTTTTTCTATGTCAATAATAGGTCAATAAAGTTGTTTTAAAAAGTTTTAAATGGCTGCTTTTTTCTAATTTTTAAAAGATTATATTATTACTAAAGCAATCTTTTAGTAATAAAAGAGAGTATAACTCTCTTTTTATATTTACTTAGATCCTTCCTCTCATGTTCATTGAATCTCAAATGTGTGTGTCTGTCCTTTGACACAGAGAGCCCTCTATGTGGCAGAGGAGTAGTATTTACAGTGGAGGCTAAGAGTAAATTTAAACCCTACTATTTATTACACCTGTCGTCTCGCTTGAGTCTCTTAATGCTTAGGCCCCAGTCACTCATCCTTAAACAATGAGAATGATATAAATGTCTCCCCAAACATTAAGCCATATTGTGATAAAGCTTAAACTTCTATATTAAAAAAATTATTTGCCATCTACTGTTTCATTATGAATGATCTTCTAATTTAAAATAAAGTGAACATTCCCACTATTTGGGAATGTGGGAATGTTTCAACTATTCTAATTGAATCCCAACCACTGGGTCTTGATTTTACCTATAATTTTAAGTTTACATTCCATTATTAACATCAGAATACCTTGTTCTCCCTCACACTTGCCCAGCATATAGAATACAGAGACCACAGAAAGGTTTTCTGAAACTCTTTCGTGTTATATTATCATATAAATTACTGGGCATATCTGTCTTGATTATACTTTCTTTATCATTTCCCTATCTTTCCTGGTATCTGGTTTTATAATTTTATCTGGGACTTTTCCCTTTCTCTGATTCTAATTTAGATTTGGGTCTTATTGATGAGATTGGAAAGTCTCCAGGCAGACCTTTTTTTTTTTTTTTCCCCCTCTTCCTCATTAGAAGCTCTCAGGTGCCCTAGCCAAGTGCCTATCACTCTAGGTTTATTCATGGACCAGAAAGCCAAATCACATTAAGTGCTGCCAGCCAGAAATTGAGCCAGAGATTCAAACTCCACAGCGTCCTTTATCTTCCAAAGTTCCAACTTTCATTGGAAGCAAAGATGAAAATGCCACCTGTGTCCCTAGTTCTTTCATAAAAGGAATAAAATGGATGTAGTAAAGATGCAGCCCTGGTTTTTCTGATTTTGTCTTCTACCACTGTACATTCATAGGTTATCTGCAGATTTCTAAAGTATTTTGCATGTTATTTTATTTCACTCTCTTAAAATAATGGGTTAAGGATGCTTCTTTCATCAAATGAGAAAATATGTGGAGTTGTAATGTGATCTGCACAAAGCCCCACACGTAGTTAAAAGTAGACCAGATGTGGAACCCATGTCAGGTTTTGGCCTTTGTTTCTGGCCACTGTCTTTTCACCATCACATGACACCAGTTTTTTCCTTTTCCTATCAACTACTGTTTGTCTATTTTGCCAACAGATGCTATGTTTTGAAAAGCTCTTCTATCAAGCAAAGCTCATTTAATACGTTATGATTCATTTTCCATTTTTGCTAAGCAAACATATATAACTTCCAATCAGAATTTCTGATGAGCATGAGCCACAAAGCAAGTTATTTTAAAAAAAGTTAAATAGGCAGGGTGCAGTGGTTCACACCTGTAATCCTAGCACTTTGGGAGGCTGAGGTGGGAAGATCAGTGGAGTGCAGGAGTTTGAGGTTTCATTGAGATATGATGATGCCACTGCACTCTAACCAGGGTAACAAAGCAAGACCCTGTCTCAATTAAAAAAAAAAAAAAGAAGAAGTTAAATGAATGCAATCCAAAAAAAAATGAATCTTGGTATTTACATTAATCATGACACAACCAGATGCAAAATTTCTTTAGGCTTTTATACATTTTGAAGAGATAAGGACTTTGTTTCTAACATGAGAGATTTCAGTCAAATACTACTGGCCCTAACTTCAACATATTTAACTAGGATCATACATCATCAATTGATATGAGCCTTGGAATTAAAAGATAGATCTTTACGATGTTTTACCCAGCATATTAGCCAAAGATGAGAAAAAGTTGTAAATTACTCAAAAGATCTATTTTGCAGAAATCCCAATCATAGCGTAAATATCAACTATGCATACTGTTTTTGCAAATTCAAATGTCTGAATGAATATTAATCATTTCTGTTCTTATTTTTCTGGTGCATTTTTTAATAGTAGAATGACATTATTAAGGATATTCTAACTTGACTATAACAACATAAATAATGGGTTAATCTCCAAAGGTGGTTAGTGACAAATACACTGTGCTCATCAGAGTCACTTTTCCAACTAAAACCAGTAGGTACTCCAGTCTCTGTGAACACGGCACTCTGGGGAGCTGCAGCGTATCTGTGAAGCTGGCAGAAAAGCCGGTATCTATTATTTTTATCCTTGTTGTAACTGTCTCTATTTTCGTATTGTTGGTAATGCTTGTGATATAATTTTACATAAACTTCATACACATTTAATCCTTATTGCCATTTCTACCCATCCACTGATGTTTGGCACATGGGATTTCCAGTTATCTGCTGCTGCATAATGAACTACCTTAAAAACTTGGTAGCTTAAAGCAACAGCGACATTCATTTTGCTCATGAATTTACAGTTTGGATGGAGTTAGTGGGAACAGTTCATTTCTGCTTCGTGCTGTCTTAGCTGGAATGGTTCAACTTGGATTGAAGGAGCTTCTTCTTTGGTGGTTTTCTCATAGCTGGCAAAGTGATGTTGCTATCAGCTGAGAGCTCAGGAGGGGCCTTGGGTCTCTCCATGTGGGTCTTTCCATAGGTTGCTGAGACTTTGGCAGAATAGCTTCTGGTTCTAAGTGCGAATTTTTTATAATACACAAAGTGGATGCTGCTAGTTTTTTAAGGATCAGGCCAAGAATCTGTGTCACTTCCCTGCAATTCTATTGGTCGATGCAGTCACAGAGTCTGCCCAGTTATAAGAGGCAGAGATATAGACTCTACCTCTCAACTGGAAGAGTGTCAAAAAATTCATGGCCATCTTTAATCATGATAGTATTTTTTTTTTATCTTAAGAGATAAGGAAGTATATTGGTTATGCTGACTGCTTATCCAGTCTTCAAACATTTAACCATCATTAATTAGACTTGTTTCCTGACAATCATCCAGGAATTATACTATATAATTTCCTTAGTTATTCAATTTTTATATTTAAATTATGCAACTTTAGTGAATAATGTGACTCTTTACAAAAATGTTCCAGGTATAAACTTCTGAATATAAACTTCTTGAGGACCCAAATTTGATATTTAAATCTCTTTATGCAGAAATAAAACTCAGGTTTTTGAAAACATAGCATATATAGCTTTATAAGAAAAATCATGTTAGATTATAGTGACTGAAATATATGTATTAGTGATAAAAATGTTTTAGACATTAGGAATTTTGTGGTCTGATATGTATATAGTTAACATAAATGTATTTGTTTTATATCTTTTATATTGTTATTATCTATTTCTGTGCTGAAAATAAAAGATATTTTGCTCCCTTTGTTCTTTCTACCTAAAAGTAGTATATAAAGAGCTATTTCATATGCTATATCATACAATGATGACCAAAACATCCTTTCAGTTTATTTAAATTTGGGTTTTAAATTGTATAGCTTTTTCTGGCAGATCTCTTCCAGAAAAATTTATAATGTCGAAAGAGGATTAGAAAATGTAGCAATATAAAAATACATATCATATATTGACAAATATCATAAATATTTTAAGATACATCTATCTTAACATTTGAAATATAAAATATATATTACTTTTATATGTATATATCTTAAGATAAATGGTTTGTAGAAGGGAAACACATTTTCTCTCTCCTAGAGTAGGCATATACAGATTAAGAAAAGGACATTCCAGTGGGCAGAATAGACAGCTGCCTATGTGCCTAGCTTCCTGTCCATCAAGAAGTTCAGAGAGTGATGGCTGAATATTTGAAGACTGAGTAGGCAGCCACCATAATCAGTGATACTGCCTGTCTCTTTAGTATGATTTTTAAGGAATCCAAGTATCTTTTCTACAATCATCCATTTCTACTTTCAGTGTGTGTATGAGTTGAAGAATAATACACTACATTCCCATCAGCTAACAAACGGCTGACTTTAGAGGAAGTTGCAGTACAAGAAGTAGGAAGATGTCAAAGGTGATTCTGCCATTTTGTGGAAGACAGGTACTAACTGAGCTATTTGAATACTTAGGAGAGCAATATTTTGGCTATCATTTAAAACCATGTTCTTGAAATATTTGTTGATTATTCATTTAGAGAAGATGGTAGACACTGTCTATAGAAACTGTGGAAAGACCACTGATAGCTCACCCCAAAGGTGTTGAAGCCACCTGTTGTCATTCATGTCATTCAATTATTACACATGGGTGTGGTTTCTCACCCCACACCAAGCAACTTTTGAACAATTTCTCCCAAATGCTTACACTGTATACCCAGAAAAACCATAAATTAAACAATGTTTTCTCTGTCTCCTAAGTTTCCAGTGGTACAGTAATGCCTCAGGGATATTTTGGTGCTCCAGGCAATTGTTGTTTAACCCAGGTTGGTGAAAAGAATAAAGGCTAAATTCTGTTATATGGGAATCAATACTATTCAAAATCTGTTTCTGTTTCCAAGTTAATCTTTTGTTCCATCTTGTACCCTTTGCTTCTGCAATTTTAACTCTTTGTTTTCTGTTGTTCTTTTAGCTGGTCATTTTTTCTGATGCTTCAATCCTTGAACACATGAATTTCTGAGCTTGGAATGCTGTTGCTCTGTAGTTCAGTGTGAAAAATAATTCAATTTAAAGTGACAGCTTGAACTGTGTATCCTTTGTGTTGAGTTAGTTTTGCCTCTCACTCTGCATATTTTATTAACCTGTACATCTTCCACAAGAGAAGATAGTAAAATGTTCTTTAATACTTAATTTACTTTTTAGACTCTTTGAAGAAAACTGCCATTTTATGGGTTACCTTTATATTCTCATCAGCTACAATATAATCGATGCTCAGTAAATATGAATGAATTGTGTTTGCTGATAGCTGAACTTGACTTAAGAATATTTAATAATTGAGTGTTTGAGAATTCTGAAGAAATCCTTGAAAACCTACATAAATTTTCAGCCCCAATGCTGGTCTTTGCCTGCAAGAACTTCTTCTTTAGGTTACCATATTATTTGAAACTACTATAAGGTAGTAGTTTCAGCATTTATATTATACATGGAGTCCTATCTACAGGGAAATGTGTATTAATCAAATCAAGGTAATGGGAGTATCCATCACGAAGGATATCATTTCTTTGTGCTAGGAACATTCCAATTCCACTCTTTTAGTCATTTTGAAGTATACCTTAACTTACTGTTGAATATAGTCACTTCATTGTGCTATCGAATATTATTCAATCTATATAAATATATTTTTTCATCCATTAACTATTTTCACTTTATCCTCCCTCCCCAGGACCCTTCCTGGCCTCTGTTAACTGTCATTCTACTCCCTGTATCTATGAGATCAATTATTTTAATATTTACCTCCCAGATATGAGTGAGAACATGTGACAGTCATGTAGCATAAAGTTCTCCAGTTCCATCCATGTTGTTGCAAATGGCAGAATCTATTGATCATAGTTAAATTTTTAAGTTAGGTTCATTTTTTCAAGTGTGTAAGAGATATAATTGTGTTAAGTGTAATGATATTTTTAAAAATGATTTTTGTGTTTCCCTGGAAAGAAAGAAAAATAAATTTGGAACATGCCTCGTGTGTGTGTGTGTGTGTGTGTGTGTGTGTGTGTGTATTTAATATTTAGGAGCACAATTTAATTACTATCATTTACAAATGGATTGTGATGTGTAAATTATATTAGCATTCCACAAATGAGTTAAAGCTGTTAACTCCTGGTTCTTAAAATACTCATATGCTAACACACATGAAAACTGTAGTACTCTTTTGCAAAGCTCATTTAAAAATTGTGATACAAAGTTAACTACAAACAGTACGTAACTTATTGCTGATTCTGAAATGATCTTATTATACATTGTAATACAAATACAGAATATTTACCAAAGGTTTAGGAATTTGCGGGATAAAAACTAGTGACTATCCGCCATGACTGAAATTGGCTAGAGAAGTACAATTTTACAAAATACTTTTATTATTTTTCATTGGTTTCGTAGTAAGTACAAAAATATACAGCAGAGGCATCACTCAGGAATAGGATCTAAGGCATAAATGTATTAATTAGAATTCTCAGAATAATGGAATTTGAGTATTTGCTTTCCTTGGTTAACAGAGTTTCAAGCACTTCATTTTAAATCAGTTGGGCAATTAGTATTTTAAAAATAAACTCTCTTGGCCGGGCGCTGTGGCTCACGCCTGTAATCCTAGCTCTTGGGAGGCCGAGGCGGGCGGATTGCTCAAGGTCAGGAGTTCAAAACCAGCCTGAGCGAGACCCTGTCTCTACTATAAATAGAAAGGAATTAATTGGCCAACTGATATATATATAAAAAATTAGCCGGGCATGGTGGCGCATGCCTGTAGTCCCAGCTACCCGGGAGGCTGAGGCAGAAGGATCACTCGAGCCCAGGAGATTGAGGTTGCTGTGAGCTAGGCTGACGCCACGGCACTCACTCTAGCCCGGGCAACAAAGTGAGACTCTGTCTCAAAAAAAAAAAAAAAAAAAAAAAAAAAAAAAAAAAAAAAAAAAAAAAAAAATAAACTCTCTTTACTGCCTAAGGAAATAAAACATAGGGCAGGGAGAGAAAACAAGAGGGCGTACAAATGATATAACTGAGTGTATAAAATACCCCAATATAATTGCAAGCTGCATTAAAAAAAAAAAATAAATAGTATATTAGAACATGTATCTTTCTCTTTATGGCTTCTAGTCTCCAATGACACACTCCTCCCAGTCTCCGTGACTCTGTGTGGCGCCCTCTTGTACTCGGTGTGTGACTTACTTTAACCCACAGAATACGTGCAGGGAGAAGTGACACTTTGACCCTTCTAGGTCTGCACCTTAGAAAGGACTGACACCATTCACTTTCATGTTTTTCTATTGTTTGATCTAACAACATTTCCGCATTTTTTTCGTTTGCTATATCTAGTTCTTGCTTCCATCACAGACTGTCCACTGCAAGTGTTTTTTTTTTTTGTAAAAATTACCTGTCATCTTCTCATTGTAAATCCAATGAAAACATTTAAGAGTGTAAATTATTCTACCTTTCGGTGGCACTGGGCACTTTCTTTCAGATCTTTAAAATAGTTTCTCCTTTACTTTCATCCAACCTTTGTCTTTGTCTGGCATTTCTCAGCCTCCCTGTGGACTGCCCACTCCTGGAGAATGTTGTTATTCTCATCCATCCACTCCCTGCTTTCTTTTATTCCTTACATTCTTTCCCAGTAATTTTATATAGGTCCATGGCTTCAATCTCAAGTTGCTGAATTCCCAAATTCCATCTCCATTCTGGTTCCCTTTGCTTAGCTCGCTCCAGAACCTCCTTACCCAGTTGCCTACAGGACTAGTTCCTCAGACTTTACCCTTGCAGTCCTCAACATACTGAAATAGAATTCATTCCTGTCATCACCATGCTTCAGGTCAGACTCCCCAACCTGTTCCTGTTGTGTGCTGAAAACTTAGAAGCCAAGCATCCAATTACATAAGCCAGAAACCAAGATTCATTCTTGACACCTCTCATATTTGCTTTCCCTGCGCTGAGCCTGTATTCTGTGGCTTGTTTTAAATTTCACTTTAACAATTTGGTTTATTTCTACCTAAAAACTCCCAATAAAACAGAGTGGGGTCCTGGTGGAGAATGCACAATAGTTAATAGTTCAATTCTGCTCAAACCAACCCTGGACAGACAGGCTGACAGAAGAAAAACTAGGAAAGCTCAGGGACAGGACAGATCCTCAAGAAACAGTTTTTATTTGCCTCAATAATGCCTCAGTAATGTACCTTTGCCAACATCTGGAGGAAGGACCCAGAGTTAGCTCAGGAGCAGATGATAGAAATGGGATCTTCTTAGAACCAAGCACTATGCAGCAGCCTGCCCTACGTAATAATGCACTACGGTGAGAGCAAAGTGGTCCTGTTTATGAGAGCTTTGGAATATTAATCAGTGTCGAATCTTTTGAAGATAGATGTACCTATAAGTGGGCTGGAAGGTGGAGATGAAACAACAATTTGACTTTAAGTTTCCTCCCAAATAACCAGTTAGAAATTAATTATATATTTTTTTTAACATTTAGTCATTTTTTTGCCAATACATAATTCATGCTGTGATTTTAATACTACCTGTTTATATGGTGTAAATGGTTGCTCAAAACTAAAAAAGGAAGTTTACTAAATTTACTCTCAGGAGCCTGTTGGACGTCAGGATATTTTCTATTATTGTCCTATAATGTAATCAGTCACCAAATCCCATCAATTCTATCATCATCATATCTCTAGACTAGATCTAACAAATGCTTTATCCTTCTGTTTTATGTTCTGCTACAGTTCAATTTGAAATTAGTTGATAATTTTCTAAATAGCCTTCCTGCCTCCAGTCCTGATCCTCAGCAATTCAATTCATCAATAGAGAGTTTTTAAGAGGGGATCAATTCACCTGAACATCCCTCCCCTCCCTGCCTCTACCCTTTCCTAAGCCACTCTAAACCTGCAGCCCTCTTGATGGTTAAACCTAAATTTCTTTGAATGGCTGGTAGGGGTTCATCCAGTCACCCTTCCTATCTTTCCAGACTCCTCTCCTGCCACTGTCCCTCTTCCCACATCACCTCCACTGCTCCCCGCCTCCCACCTCCCAGCCCCCTAGTCCTCCCCACTCATTCTGGTTAATTTCTGTGTTTCCCTCCAGACTTCAGTGCAGCAGGACCTGGTCAGCTTGCTCTGAGCCTCATTAGGAACTCTCAGAGTGCCCTGTTCACACTGCTACCCAGCACATTGTGCTTACCGGATTTCATTCCACTCATATGCTCATTTGACTCTCTCTCCCACCTGCCCTGAGACTCTTGGGAATCCAGACTGTCGTCTTCATCCAGTACTTAGCATAACCCCTGTCCCTGGTAGACACATAATAAATAATAGTTCAGTATTCAGTGAACAAATGAATCCTCTATCCTCATAATAAAGTGCTGTATTTTATATTCTAAGACTACAATTCAGAAAATATAGAAATCAATAAATGCTACTCTCATGGAAATAGCAGTAATAATAATGGTAATAAAGCCGCTTTATCTTTGGACCTGGGATGTCAACACTGTGGTAGAATAAAAACTATTTTTAATATCTTAAACTTAGGTTAAAAAATAGGAAAATCTATTTAGTGCAAACAGCAGCTACTTATCAAAATATAAATAGAGCAATAATGCAGAGAAAATAATTCTCTGTTGTATATCTGCATTGAGGTTAATTCACCCAAACCTTAACAGTTTCTGCTGAATAAAAGCCAAATGCCCAGTGAAGTTTTATATTTCCATAGAAAACAAACAAATAATTCTTTCTAGATGTTAAGAATAAAGAATCTATATGTACTCATAATATGGTCTCAAATAAAAAATGAACTAGCAAAAGCAATTAAAAATAGCTTTCTGTATAATCTCCCAGATATTATGAATATGTGGCTGAATACACAGGCAGAGAATTGAATAGCATTACAGTTTATCAATATTGTAAATAATGGAACATGAAATATTATGTCCTAGAAAATGAAATCTGACTTAAAACAGCAAAATAAAAGCTAAAGAAGATAAAATAAATAAAATCACTTTCTAAAATTGTACTAAATTCTTTATGGAATCTATAAAAGGAAAAATTTAAATGCTCAGTGAGCATATGAAAATCAAAGTGAAATATCAGTCCTTACTTGGATTGGACAGTGAGAACAAAAAGACAAAGTCAATTGTATTAGATGGCTGAGGAAATATCAGGGTTCTGAAAATAGTTACTTTTGAAAACATTTCATTGTATTATTCTTCTACTTTTAATAATGCGAACTCTGAGGAAATATATATATTGTTGTTCCTCCAGCCCTTTAAAGTTTTTCATACTTATATGTTGTATTTTTCACTTGATCTCCTTCTGGCATGAGTGGCTAGAGGAGGCTGGGGGTGTCCATGGGAGATGCCATGTTTGTCCTGTACTCTCCTGAACCACTTTGACAAAAATATTTTTTTCTAATTTCTTATTCATCTCTTTAATTTCAAGAATGTAATGCTTTTAAAGTATACTGTGTTTCTTCGTGTTTCAAAGAAGCTATATTAAAGTACATTTCCTTTAGTATTTAAATAGATAGAACTTACATGACACTTGAGACAAAAACTGATTTCGTACTGAATTCTGCTATAATAAGAAAATAGTTGTGACAAGTTTCTGCCGTATTTTAATCTTATGTAATGAAACTGTAGAAGGAGTAGGCAGAACAAGTATGAAGTTGAAGATTTCTAGATTACATCACGCGTAGAACAAGGACCCATGACTTTGGTTGCTTTCTCCTCATTTCAGCTAACCTTCCTTGCAAGCTCCCATTTCCACTAATGGCAGAGACTATTTAAATGAGGCAGTTAACATTAACCTAGTCTCTTCTGGATTACAACAGTATCATTCAGATGAACTTGAGCCCTTTCTTGTAAATGCACCACTTCAAGGGCCGCCCCCCTCACTGTCTTCCCTCCACCAATAAGAGGGCTGAGAGCATGTGGTTGACATCATAGCCTCAGGGCAGTGACGGTGACATCTCTGCCTCCTAAGATGGGCCCTCGATGACATGGTTTTTCATACCTATGATGAGGTCACGGAACACCATGCCCAACAAATTGTATGCCGTCATTGTCCCCTCTTGAACTACACTGACTCACTGAGTGATTAGTGCTACTTAAAATATAGTATGTAGACTGCTTCTGGACTATCAGCTGATTTTACCTGTCTGTGTTAAATAACTTCTGTTACTGGGATCAAGAGTTTGGAAACATTTTAATCAACTTAACATTGTAGCAACATCCAAGACCATAATCCATGGATTTGGGTTATTAAACAAGCTAGAGTCCAGTTTAGGTAATATCAAACTCACTTGTGCAGATTATATTCTGACCATGCATAGTGTAATCCAATATCAGAACTTGAGGGATTTAGAGAAAATCCTTTTGTTTTTTTAATCTATCATGGGTAGTTCAAGAATCAGCGCCCGAGGTTGATATCCCCATTTTCACAGCTATACTGGATCTATCAGGGTCTTGTGTGTCACTGTCACCCCAGTCCAATTCCGACCTCTCCCCATCCTCTGTCACAATCTGTCTCAGAACATGAGGCAAAGCGATCAGTGGCTCTCACAGGAACTGACAGTAGAAGGGTGGGTACCAGAGGAGAGATGGGGAAATGGAGGATATTGATCAAAGCGCACAAATTTCAGTTCAACTGGAAGAGTAAGTTTTGGTGATCTATTGCACTGCATAGATCTACTGCTGTTATCTGATTACATAATAGAAGCTAGAGATGATAAATGCTTTCATTCCACAAAGTTTGCATGTCTACTCAATAAATGCCTGGTATTGTTCTATCCTCCAAAGGTATAGTAGGATATTAACCTGCTACATTTGGTGTAGAGATCACAGAGACAGAGTGCATGGATGGGACCACTATTTCCCATAGTTAATAATTGTGTATTTCAAATTTAAATTGTGTGTTTCAAAATTAAAAAAACAGGGTTTGTTTTTTTTTAACATTCTCACCACATCAAAATAATAATAATACTAATGAATTGGTGAGGTGATGGATATGTTAGTTAGCTTGGTTGAATCTTTCTATAATGTAGACATAGATTGGAACATCACATTGTACCCCATAAATATATATAATGATTTGTCAATAAAAATAAATTTTAAAAAAATTTAAAAAAGTGTGAATTAGGTTATGTTAATTCAGTGTTCAAAATCCTTTATCATTTTCCATGTAACTTTTCAAAACATTCTAAGCCCTTACAACTGGGACAACTGTCCCAAGACCTGTAAGCAGGATCTTCAGAGACCTTCCTCTGATTTACTTTGTCCCATTCACACTGGCCTTCTGGCTGTTACTCAGACATACCAAGCACATCTCTGCTCGGGAATTTTATATGTTCTGTCTCTTCTCCTTGGACCTCTACACTCATTAATATTTTAGAAAGAATACTCCCAAAGACCCCCATAGATAGAATAATGTCCCCATCCATGCACACTGTCTCTGTGATCTCTACCCCACACGTGGCAGGTTTATATCATACTGTACCCTTAGAGGGTAGAAAAATACCAGCATTTATTTAGTAGACACTCAAACTTTGTTGAATGAAATAATTTATCATCTCTAGCTTCTGTCTATTAGATATCAAGTAACAGAACCAATCTTCCCCACTCATACATGTGCACACACAGGCACACATAATCTATGACAATCTAAATGTCTCCTGGCATTGCCATAGGTTCCCTGGAATGGAGAGGGAAGAATATCCCCTTGCCTAGTGGATCTTGAATTCTTCCTTAACCTTTGAGGGATATGAGGATTTCTTCAAGAGTTTTATAATTTTGCCTTCACCTACCACAACTTTCTTCCTGAGACCCAGGGAACTGGGGAATCTGTCCTCTTAGGGACTCAGATTTCATCCACATTCCCATTTCTTTAGCTTTAATTTCTCTTGATATAGAATTCTTTCTACTTTCTTTCCCTATTTGAAAGGACCTTCCTTTTCATCCTCCTCTGAGTTTGTTCTAGCAAAGGATTAGAGTAAAAGTCTTTGATCAGAGTTGGCTGAGTCTAACCCTTGATTTTTAAAGAGCTTGCAGAATTTTAGAATCTATTTTGATCTTTCACAAAGACCAGCTTTCCCGGCCTTTTTCATGCAGGGACTCAATGAAGTCTAATATGACAGTCATACGACTTTCCTTTACATCTGCCACTGCCCTCCTTCTGAAGCACGGGGACCAAATGGGCAATGAATGATAAACCAATGGGTGTTATTACATTAGGAGAATAAAAGCTATAGTGATTTTTAACATTGACTCAATACAATAAAATTTGGTTTACAATCTTTAAGAACATTATAACTATTATACATTTAATATATGGTAATTTTCAAGTGTCTCAAACACACAGAATTTCATAGAGAGGAATAAATGATTGTGCTGAAACACATAGGATAATGATGTCTTTCCTTTGAGTAAGAGGTATTTTTATAGTGATCATCATTATTAAATGAAATAAATATTTGCATATGGTACAGTATACAATCCTTTCATTAAGAAATGTTGTTATTTTAAAAGTATGTATTGGGCCCTGAATCATGATGTTTTTAAATGTTTGATTTTAATGAGTCATTGAATATGTATTAGCTTTTATGTGATGCACATATTTGGAATATGGCTGTATTTGTCAGCATAAGGATGATTTAAATTTCTTTCAAATAGACTATTAGGATGCAGATGTTCTTGCTGACAGGTGCTTCCAAAGCATTAAAAATAGATGTAACCACAATACTTTTGAAAACATAATTCTGTTGCCTCTACTCTTATTAAATTAAACACATTTCCTTATTTTGCTTAAACATGCATGCTAATAAAATCCTATATCAGTGTGTATCACATATATCTAATAATTGGAAAAATACTTTTTTATTAAAGAAAAATATAAATCAATATAATTTTTTTGTGTGTGGAAAAGGCCATGTTAGCTATCAAGTTATAAAAGTTTAGTAGGGCCTCAGGGTAACACTTTGTTTTGAATTAATGTTTAGGGACTATCCTATAGGTAACATCGAATTATAATGAAATACCTTTAGTGCTCAGACTGTGTTTTATTGTATTTGTAATATTCTCCTGAAACTTCAAGAAGCACTCTTCATTCTAATTTCATGATATGCTGATATATTCACTTTTCCCATTTGTGCCATATTTTTTTTAGACTTCAAATATTTTTCTGTACTGGAAAAAATTAAACATTTTAGTGTGATTTATTTGAGAATGGGAATGAAAATACTAAGCCAGGTTCTGTGCTAATGACTATCGTTGTAGAATATCACTGGTGCTTTATTGTTTTGATCATTTGAATATCCCTTCTTTTGAGCAATTGCAGCGGCAATTGATATATGTTACACAATGAGTATGGATTTTATTTCCTCCCTTCATTCATTGATTTTAGATTTTGAGGTTATATGTAATTGATGTCTTCAGAAAAATTATTGGCTCCTTTATCATTTGGTCATTGGAGCTTATAATTTCTCAGAAGTATAAATGGAAATGTAAAAAGTTTGGGTTATACCCTGGGACTCTGATCTGTCACAGTCTCCTTCCAGCATTCTGTTGACCCTGGATGTTGAATTGCCACTTGTTTGCTATGGCATAGATATTTACATTTCTTAGTGCTTTATAGCCTGTGTGTGTTTGTATTAATAGAGCATTTCCTTAACAGAAAAAAACAAAAACAAACAAACAAAAAAACACTGGGCTAAATAAATCAGCAAAGTTTCATGGAGAAAGAAGGCCTGGACCTTGAAAGTTAATTATGATTTAAGTAGCCAGAGAGGGAAGGGGCACATTCTGAAGTGTATAAGGAAAATGAAGAGTTCTTGGCCAAATTAGCTGGAGTGCACGGTAAGTAGCTAGTATGGAAAGGGGGTGAGGCTGCGAGATCTCTGCCTTGTCCATTCAGAGGAGCCAAGCTAAGAGGTTTGAGAGTTTCCTGTAGGATTTAGAAGGTGGAAGTTTGATGGAGACTTTTACATGGAGAAGAATAGTAAAGGGGTATTTCCTTCACTTCAGGCTGCTATAACAAATTACCATAGACTGGCTAGCTTATAAACAAGAGTAGTTTATTTCTCACAGTTCTTGAGGCTGAGAGGTCTGAGACCAGGAAGTCAGCATGGTTGGGTTCTAGTGAGAGTCCTTATTTGTCAAGAAGATTGACAACTTCTTGTATTCCCATGTGACAGAGAGCTAAGAGAAACATGTTGTCCCATGACTCTTCCAAGAGCCCTAATCATATGCATGAAGGACTTACCCTCATGATTTTATCCAATCCCAGACACCTCCCAAAGGGCCCTTTCCTAATGGCATCACAGTGGGAGGTAGAGTTTCAACATACAGATTTTGGGGAGACACAAACATTTAACCCATAGCAATAAGATCTAATAAAATCATGATCTCGTAGGCAGATAGAAAGGCCTGACAATAGGAAATATCACTAAGAGAGTGAATCTCAAATTTTATCATCACAAAAAAATTCAAATATTAAGGTGATAGGTGGTTTAATTAATTTGATGTAGTCATTCCACATTTTATTCAAAAATCATAACATTACTTTGGATTCTATAAATAGATATAAATATGATTGTTTAATAAAATATTAAAAATAAAAAAAAAGATTTAGAGAAGATCTTTGGAAGGTCATCAGATGGCAAGTCATATTTAAAATGTCTTTGATATCCTCACTTTAAAGCCTTCTATGTTGTAAAAATATATAATAAAAGTAAAAAATATCTTTCTGGACTTAAATTGTTTCACTGAATGGTGAACTGCCCACTCTGTGGGTTGAGGACTTCATTTAACCCTTCACTTGGGAAATGGCTCTGCAGACTAAATTTTATTTGAGTACATGAGTTGTGGGTAAACCTGAAAAAAGCCTTTTTTTTTTTACTAATTTGCATATGCTAGCTGCTGCAGCTCAAAGAAAACAAATAACAAACACATGAGCCAATACAATAATGCTTTCAAAGGATAGTGCTACAAAGAAAATAAGTAATAAATGGTAGAGAAAATTATGGGACAATGTTATATAAGTAGTAAATAGTGGACATTCAACTGAAATTCAAAAGGCTGTACGTTATGTGATTTCATTTCATATAGCATTCTAGAACAGGAAAACCTGTAAGAACAGAAAACAAATCTGTAAGAACAGAAAACAAATCATTGGTTTCCTGGGACATGAAATGGAAGAAGAAATTGACTATCAAGAAGCACCATGAATTTTTTGGGGTGGTGGATCTGTTACAGATCTTGACTGGTGGTGGTGGTTACATGACTTTATACATTTGTCAAAACTCACAGAACTACATACTAAAAAGGATATATTTTTGCTCTAAATAAATTATAACTAAATAAATGAAAAAAATAATGTTTTGGGGACAGGATATATGAGCTGAGATATAAATAAGTCCCACAGAGAAGGATCTGCAAGTGAAAACTGAGACAGGAAAACCCTTGGCTTCTTTGAGCAACAGGAAGGCAAGGATGGTTTGAGTCTTCTGAGGAAGGCATGAGTGGGAAGTGATGTGATCAGGCAGCAAGTGGAAACTTGATTTTAAGACATGGTACTACTAAGCCTGGCAAAGGCTTCTGGGTGGTTCCTGCTTATGTAGAAGGTCATTCTAGGTCCTAGGCAGCCATAAATCCAGAGGGAGAAACAGATGACAGAAGCTAGATCAATAAAGAAAAGCATCAGTTAAATATAAATCCTCCCTCCATGCCACTCCTATCCATAATAAAAATCCCACCTAATGTTACCCATTCGGCATGATAGATATCACATGAGACCCACTCAGTAGTAATGCTAATATTCTCTACTCATGACATGTTCTTAATTCATTCCATTCTTTCTTCATAAAGATATAAATAATATATTTGTCTAAATTGAAGGATAAAGCTGATATATATTAAATGCACATTCACCCCCATCATTCCTTCACATGTCATATACTGTGTTCAAAAATAACAATAAGGAAAAAAGAGAGGCTTATCACTTTTAGACTTTTTAATTTTCATTTTGGAGCCATAATGATTTTGCTTGTATTGATATTGTATAAATTTTGTCAGATTTGCATACTAACTATAGGTATTACTAGTTGCTTGACCTTTATAAAAAATGCACAAGTCCCCATGTCCTGACCAGAGTGATGAGACCAATATGTCATTTGAGTGGCTGCTGTACTCCTGGATCAGTATAGACGGTGGTTTGGGATGATTAATCAATCAAGTTTTTATTTTTTTTAAATAGAAAAGTGAAGAAGGAAAAAAAATAATGAATATTTTAAAGGCCTACAGAGGGATGAGAATTGAAGAGAGACAGTATGGAATAGTGCTGTTTAGTGAGAGTTCTAAAGTTAGAAAAACAGGGCTCAAATTTCAAGCCTGTCATTTATTAGCTTCGTGAGTGTAGAAATGTTAGTTAATCACTCTAATTCTAACTTATCATTTGTAAAGTGAGGATAATACTACTGTAGAGTTTTTTTTTTTTTTGAAAATAAAATGAGATGCAGTATTTTACACATTGTCTGGAGCACATTAACTGTTCTTATTACCTAGAGCAGCACATTGGGATAGCTCTGTAAAATATATCTTGACTCTGGTAAATGGGTGGAAAAAAGTGGACAGGCTATGTACAAATTTTTATTTCTTAAATGTATTACTAAAGATCACAGGAGTGCATGCTTGACAACATAGAGGAAAGAAATGTTTCCAATCATTTTTGAAGACAGCACAGCTGATATATAAAAGGGCTTTGAAGTCATACACATCAGGGCTCAAACTCCAGCTTTGACACGTTCAGCTGTGTGATCTGGGACAAGTTGCTTAATCTTGTGAAGCTCAGTTTCCTGTCCGTATATTCAGAATGATAAAATTAATTCTCTTACACAGTGGTTGTGAGAATTAAAATAGAGGATGCCCAGCAGAGTGTCTGGTATGCTGTCTGGGTTCAGTAAATGCAGAGATTTCAGCAGACTGTGCCGCTTATACTGGCATACCAATGAATGTAACATTTACTCAATATATATTTGTTGAGTGTTTACTATGTACATGGCAGAGTAAGGAAGTTTTTAAGGAGTATCAAAATGAACAAGGCATTGTCTCTGCCACTGCAGAATTTACTACTTTAATAATTGACTGATCTCCATGGGGGAAGAGATTGGATTTCATTTTTTGTTTTCACATTGCCTGGCACAGTCACTAGAATATAATATGTGCTCAAAAACATGTTTTAATTAAGTAACCATAAAGTTTAATATATATACCTCCTTTCTAGTGGAAACAGAGTTTGAGGAAGCAAAAATGTAATAGAACCTACTCCAAGAGAAGGAGAAATCTCACTTTTTGGTGTCTATTTTTCCTGCTCCCAATAGTATTATGTGTTGGCTCCTTTTATGAATTCTGCACTACTACTAGTGACTTTGTTCTTGTTATTGTTACATCATTCATTATAATTTCTTCTGGCCTAGGCAGCAAATAGGTCCTCTAATTTGATGGCAATTGCTCTCCATCTTTAAGCACCAAGCCCATTTATTTGATATATTGGTTTTCAATTGTAGTGCATGGATGATTAACATCAGCATCACCTTGAACTTGTTAGAAATGAACATTCTTGGGCCCCACCCCAGATCTATTGAATCAGAAATTGTGGGGGTGGGCATAGACTTGGTGTTTTGATCACCCTCCCAGGTGATCCTAAGGCACACAAATATTTGAGAACTTTGCTTTAATAGCTTCTCCCAACTATTATCTGTCTCTTAAATTTTATTTTTCCTTCTGCTGAGATTCTTGGAATAAACTATGGAGCTTGAGCTAAATAAATTCTTTTGGCTGAGCAATGGCACCCCCTCTGTGTTCTTTCCCAAAAGAGGATTCCACAAAGTGCCAAGCTGAGGCACACGCCTTGTCAGCTCTCTCTTCTCTAGATCTATTATTTACTTTTCCAATTTATCATCTCCAAAAATGTAGATAAAAAAAAAAAATCCTCTCATTCTTTGAGAAAGCTGATCCTGCCAGCTAGAGCTCTAATTCTGCACTGCAAATTAGTTTCACCGTCTGTCTGGAGGCTTAAGGCATCCTAAAGCTCTGAGGCTCTGCTCTTTTCTTCAACTCACTGAGGTGGGCATGGGGTACAGGCAGCCTCCCTCTCTGTATTCACAAGTCACAGAATATGTAGGCATCTGTGATAGATTTATAATGTTTGTAGCAATTATCCCATGGGATACATTCAGAGTTCAGAGTTTCTTGCCTTTGGTGGTCATCAGAGGAGGCTTCTTAGAGATGTCATCACACTTCTCTTTACAAACTTTTGAGAACCTGTCAAACTATTATTGAAGATGAAAATGTAAAATGATAAATAGAGGAATTGTGAAATAAATATATCACTCTCTACTCATGGGAGTAGGAAGTCAGGTTTTTGTACCTAATTATATGACATAACACAATTATTTGAAAATAAGTTCTGCCAATCTTACTCATAGTTTTTATTTAAAGCTATGAAGAGTGTTTTTTTTTCATTTTTTTGTTGTTGTTCTGTTTGTGTTTTAGTTGTTTTAAAGCTCATCACTAAATTATTTTAAAAATATTTTGATTATAAATTTTATGAGTTCAGGACACTGAAGGAAAATTTTGAGATGTCAAGAATTTTGACATGCAGGAGAAGAGTGCTGTGTAAAAAATAAGTTTAAAAAAAATCTGGTTAATTCGCCAAGTTCTACTTACTTCCCACGATCTTCAAATCATCATAAGAATTGATAGGTATCAGCCTCATGCACCACTCTTTGGGTAGTTGTTAGTTCTAGTGTAAGAACATACTGCTTAACTATTTTGAAATTTGATTTACACAGAGAGTGTAATAATATTTAATATGAGTACCTACTGAGTTCTCTTATACTTTTATCTGAAAATAGTAGGTGTACCTACAGTTGAAGTAAATGGAAAGATTAATCACCTGATATGTTCCCTTCACATATATAAGTAGAACCTTTATTTCTGGATTTCAGAGAGGATAAGTATCAATATGAGTTTCAATAAATACATATATTATCAAAGTTTAGCATAAGAAAAAATTCACTTTCATTAGAAATCAATGTTGAGGATCATTAGGTAGAGCAGGATGACAAATGTACTAGGAACATCCATCTAGTAAAATGATCTTATTGTCATGAACTTGTCTAAGTTAATGGGTCACTTGCAATGAAAAAGTTCATAAGGAGTGGATACCAGGGAGACAGTGAGATCCGATAGTTGAAGAAGGTACCGACACTGGCTCTTCCTGATACCTAGCAATGTCACAAAGAAACTAGTCTCAGACCAAATAATAAAAACAGGCACAATAAGTGTCACGCCACTCTCTGAGTTCCATTAAATCCCAGCTGCCTGTCTTTTTGATGCTCAGACAGCACCTTGAATGTTTACTTGAGACATAATCTATAATATTGTAGCAGTAATACTCAACTAACCTTTTGGTCAGAGTCAGGCTACAAAATCTGACAATAACCTTGTCAACATAGGGCCAATTCAAATCTTAAGGCCAGGGTGACAGTCCCAAGAGTTATCTCTAGGTTCCTACAGTTTATGGTTACAGGGCAGGGGCTCTTTTATGGCATTTCTGTCTAGTCCGAAGCAGAAGACCAGCAGTTTCACTTGGAAGAAACTTTATGCTATTTATCAAGCCTCTGGCATTGATTAGAGATAATTCTTAAAGTGCTTTAGTAGTTGGCTCTGGTACTTGGCCTTTTGATGACAGTTTTTAGTTGCTAACTAACAAAATCTTTCAGAATATGTTGGATTCTTATCTTTCTGATTAGGCTATTTTAAGTAGTATATCGAAACTAATCTGTGTGGGGGGTTGTGTGTGTGTGATTTACAGACAGCGTGTCAAAAATGTTAACTCTCATTAAACCAATTCTGTTCCCCCTCTGGTAGTATTCTTCCCCAGTTGTTTTTATCTGCCACTACTTTATGTAGAAATCTTTACTGTGTGCTGTTCATTTGTAATTCCAATTGAGTTCATTCCTGACATTGAACTTTTGTAAGTTGTCCCCCATGCAGATCATGGGTTTCCTAAGCAGGAAGCTAAGGCACACTTGTCACAATGCCTGACACATTCCTCAATATTTGTGGGATGAATGAATGAGTTCCTGAATGGTCCTCTTTCTACAATTTCAGTCTATTAGAAAGGCTTGTGTTGTTTATACTGTTTTTGTAGCCTTTGAATGTTATCTAACCAAAACAATTTAAACCAACAAAAGAACCATAGAGTAAATTTCACCTAAATATAAATATTATAGGGTCATAAGGGAACTCTTCCTAAAACAAAACAAAAAGGCAATTTCTCTGTATAGAATCACAAAATACGCAAGTCACTTTTCTTGTAAGAAAATAAATATATTATCAAAAGAATGTGATACATTTTAGAGTTTCTACCGTTGAATAGATATGGAAATAAAATAAGAAATCACAGATAACTTTGATTCAGCCTTGAAAATGATTCTTGAACTCAGAAACCACATGTTTCAACTGACGAGAGAAATCCTTGAGGGAAACTTGCAGCAAAGAGACTGTTGACAAAAGAGGGTTGGGTTAGTCCTTGGTCTTGGTCTTTGCTTATTGTGATAAAGTAGTAATCTAGGCAAACCATTTCCTGTAAAATTTCAACAGTCGTATTCTCTTCAGATCATCAAAACTTGAATTTTTTAAATGTGTTTACTGGGAAGGGCAAAAAGCTCTCCTATAAAACTTAGACATATATTTTAATAGTTCCAAGGACTGATGGGTTATAACCTTGAAAGTAGGAAAGGTTTCACATTTATTAAAATGTATTGCAGATAACTGGTTTTTATTCTCTTAATGTTGAACACTAACTTTTCCCAAAAAAGGCTGATTTCGCTTACTATCTTGTAGCAATTAATCCTTGACCATGGCCCAAGTAATCTAGCTGTGAATAAGTAAATACAATTAAATGATTCTGCAGTTTCCTAGCATTAAGCTTAAGCCCATTATCCAAAGTGAGGCGACACAAGTTCAGGAAAATGGGCTCCACATGTACTCGCTATCAAATTGGTACTGACTGATTAACACTATGGTGCTCAAATGGTGGTGGTGTTCACCAGGGATTGGAGTGGGGGAGGGTAGACACACGTCTTAGAGATGTGGTGAGCATTGTGGAAGGGAAGGGCATACCTATAACCCTTCATAGGGAGAGGCAAAGATATAAAATGGAACCAAAATGTCAAAAAATAAATAAATAAATAAAAACTTTTATCACGTGGCGGGCAGGTGGGAGGGGGGAGGTGGAGATGAGTGTATACCTACATAATGAGTACGATGCACACCACCTGGAGGATGGACACACTTTAAGCTATGGCTCGGGGGTGGGGGGGGAGTGGCAAGGGCAATATATGTAAGCTTAACTATATTTATATTCTCATAGTATGATGAAATAAAAAGAATAATAAAAAAATAAAATAATAAAAAAATAAAATCCAAAGAAAAGAACATGTATGATGATATTTCCCTTGCAAAACTTACTTTGCAAGTAAAATATATAGCTAACAGATAAACTTCAAAATACAGTGTAAAATCTTATTTGTATAAAGAAATATAGTATTACTCATGGAATAAAATAGCATGAATTCACTTTATTTTTCCTTAAGGTAACACATTTGTATGATTTTAAAAGATAAATTATTTTTTTTTAATTATCTCTAAAAACACCATTGCCCCGTTCAGGCCCAGCCCTGATTCCTACTCTTTGGAAGCAATCATTTGCAATTCTGCTGTGTGTGTGTTTTTATATATATATTATATATTTATCCATATTTATAAGCAATTGACTATGTTTTCTTGATTTTTTTCCCAGTTTAAAATATTTTTGATCTGGTGTCCTTTTAAGCTACTTCACAAAACATCCAAAAAGATAACAAACTTCTATGATTTATGAATTAGATAAGTTTTTTTTAAACATCTGAGTCACATAGTATAGGAAATGATTATATTTTCTTTATGAAAATCCTCTTCATGGAATTAATATTTATCTTATTTTTATTTTTTATTTTAGTTTCATATTAGTAACTACTTTTAAATTGTTGCCAACAATATTTAAAGTCTTCCTTAAGGTATAATCAAGTTTATAAAGTCAACCATCAGTGTCTCTCTTGATATACATTTAGTGTGTGTGTGTGTGTGTGTGTGTGTGTGTGTGTGTGTTTTCTAAAACATCCCTCCTGTGTAGTCTTCCATCCTCCTCCTCCTTTCTGGGTTGACTGCTACCCAGGCTGGCCAACCCCAAGATTTCTCTATGCCGTTGTCCTGAGTATTCCCTTCACACCTGTGAAATTCTCTGTGCCAGTTTTGGAGTCCATATTTCCCACATTTTATGTCTTCCTCTCTTTTTGATCTATTTTCTCTTTTAGTCATATACATTTTTTAATAGTTTGGGGAAAAGTGCCCAAGAGGTAAATATTTTGATGTCTTACATTCAAAGAAGGAGGCCCCAGTCGTTGCTTCTTTGTATAAACCTGGTCGCTGCATTCTGTAAACTGAGTGGGACTGGAAGGGGAGGGGTTGCCATGGTCACTTGTCCCTGGTATTCCAGGCACAGATTTTCCTCCGTTCACTTTAGCAAGTAAGCCTCTATCTTTCTACCATGGAGGGGAGGAAGAGAGTTGTTTGGCTGTGTAGAGGGGTGAAGGGAATTTAGGATCTAACTACCTCCTACATAGGATTTCATTCTTCTCTCTGGCGCCACCTACATCTTGATCTTTAGAAGTTACTGCTGCCTTGGGTATTTGTGTTTTTCAGATTTCACAGAGTTTGATAGTGCAAATAGACTGTGCTCTACACCCTTGACAACCCACCCCTGCAGCTCAAGGCAGACCTTTAGAGTTAAGCTTTTTTTGCTCAGCTAATGATCACTCAGTATGTTTCCTTGATCTGTTTTCCTGACTTTTTCTCCTATCCTCACGTGTCTTCTGTGGTTTTGGTACATATTCAGTTTTGCCTTTAAAAAATCGGTGAGAAGGGGTATAATTGCCTTATTAGTGGAATTTTACACAACATCCATGGCTTCTGCTTGGTCTCCCATATTCACCTTAAAATCAGATAATGCTATTTTACCAGTTCCTGTACAATTCACCGGGTAAATATTATTCAACTGTATTGCTTTGCCATAAAGTTTGCAATGAAACCCCTCTTAATAACATGTAACTACTAATATTTCATTAAACAGACTTGCATACAATTTATTTTTATTATTCTCTAAGCACTGTTGATATAGGTATATTTATATACTAAAATTTTAACTATGGTGATTTGGGTGATAATTTCATGGATTATTTCTTATTATTCTGTAATCCTGCAGTCCCCAAACTTTTTAGCACCAGGGACCGGTTTCATGGAAGACAGTTTTTCCACAGATCATGGGGCGGGGATGGATGGTTTGGGGATGATTGAAGTGCATGACATTGTGTGCTTTATTTCTATTAATTCCATTGTAATATGTAATGAAATAATTCTACAACTCACCCCAGTGGGAGCTCTGAGCTTGTTTTTCTGCAACTAGACGGTCTCATCTGGGGGTGATGGGAGACAGTGTCTGATCTGGCAGGTGGTGGAGCTCAGGTGGTGATGCCAACGATGGGGAGCAGCTGTAACTACAGATGAAACTTCACTCACTTGCATGTTGTTCCTTTCCTGCTGTGTGGCCCAGTTCCTAAAGGCCATGGGGCCATACCAGTCTGCGGCCCTGGGGGTTAAGGACTGCAGCTATAAACAACAATGTATATATATTCACATTTATAGTTTTAAAGAGGGAAAAATGGAAAATGCTATTTTTTAAACTAATTTAAGCTGATAAAAAGCAGATTTGTTTTCACTGACTCATGATCAAATCAAGTTCAGGGCTAGGAAGAAGGGACTATTAAACTTATAACTGCTTAGATAAATGTGGTTTACTTGGGCATGGCTGGGACAAGATTATGAAGGTTGGCAGTAAAGTACCTCACACCTGCTCTGGGAATTGGCTATTATTCCTATTTTTATTTTATTAAAAAAATACAAAAGAGATACTGTTGAAAATATAATTACATAAGACTATTATTATATATAATATATAAAATTACATTTTATATATTATATATAAAATGTATGTCATATAAGATATTATTATATACATGAAATATTTCTTTTATTATATTATATATTGTATATATAAGATATTTATTTGTTATATTGTGTTCTCCTCCTAGCTAGAATGGCCTCACCCTTCAAAAGCAAAAATGAATCTCTCCACTCCATCTCTGTTATCTTAAATCATTTCCCATGCATGCTGGCTTGTTTATTGATTTAAAAGATGGATTATATTATACTTACCTTAGAGTATTATCTTCATATTTTTTATTCTGTTTTTCATGTAAGTTATTTGTAATTAATCTTATAAAACATTTTGGAACTTGTTATGCTAATCATATTATTTTCTATATTCCTCATTAGGCTATCAGCTTCCTGAGGGAGAAAACATGTAATTATTTTCTTTGTCTTCTATGTCCAGTATATTGTTTAATTCATCATTCAACAAATATTTATTGAGCTTACTATATAACAGTCCAAGTGTTAGACGTTGGTGACCTTCGAAATCTGACAATTCTGATGAATTAAATGATTATTGAAGATGAATTTACAAATTCATCATTGTTTTACTTAAGATTGAGGGCAGAGATTGTCAGTGAAAATTAGTGCATACTATAAGACAAGTAGAAACTTGACATTTACATGAAAATATGATTTTGAAATGTATCTAGGAGGTCAAATATTTATCATTTATGACACAGGAAAGAATATAAAACCTAACAAATGCTAGATCTTGGCCAAAGAAGAAACATATGACCAACAATAAACCTTTCCCCAAATGATAAAAAATGCATTTTCCTTTTACATAAAACAGCACTAGTAGGCCTAAGCAAGCACTAGTCTACAATTTTGCTTTTTGCTTTATAATATAGTTCAGAAATTCACAATAGGAATTCATTTTGAATTTCTTCTGTGTGGCTCATTTTCCAGTTGGGGAATCTATTTCTTATCCATCTGTCCACAACTAAAACTATCAAATAAAGAATTCAACATAGCAAATGTGTCTATAGTAAATTCAAAATTGCCTCTCATCCCTTTGTGAGCAACATATAAATAACAAAGGAGATGTTAAAAATTCGTTCTTTTTCACTACTTTCTCTGAAATATCTCTTTCCGTGAAAGAAAATGGTTTGAAATGATTATCTATTCAGCAGCTCTGTAATAGCTGTGGGAATGTGATTGCCATTTACCTTCCAGGATTTTAGCATTCCCATGAGAAAGAGAATCTTTTTGGATTTCCTGATACTCTTTTTCTTTGTGATACTTGATTCTTAACCCCTCAGTTTTTTAATGTGCCTGTAATAAAAGGAGCTGAGTGTCTCAAGAAGATATCAATTTTATGGTTAGAGAAACCTGACTTACTAGACAAAATGTTTCCTTTTCAGCAAGGACTTTGTGGATTTAGCACCTATAGTAGAAAAACTAAAGCAATTCAAGGAAAAATGTAAGCCCAAAGGGAATGAAAATGCATTTAAGATTATATTTTTTTGATATTTGAAATTTTTTGTTAATTTACCATAAATGAGATTTTGTTTTTCAGTTTTTGACATTTTAGTTTTCAACTGCTTTGAATATTGTTGGTTCGCCGAAGTCTCACGGGACTAAGGCTTGCAGTAGACTCTAAATGTTGGCAAAATAACCCTGAATCTGGTTTACTCTACAGAAAAGATAGTGTTTCAGCATAATTACCAATTTATAAATTCATAAAGGCGTAAAAGAACTCACCATTGAATTTTAACCCTGTGTTGTCTATATTTTTAAAAACATAGTATTTCATTAATGTCACGAAAAAGCATGTTCATGCATAGTATTTCAGTCCCCCTTTTTTTTTCTTCACGGAGAGTAGGAGGTCTTAATAAATTGTGTGTCTGCCTGTGTGTATAGCTTATTATACTATAGAGGTATTGAGAGGAAGCCATTCTCATGTTACATTGTTTGCAAAACTGTAGCTTGAAATTGAATTCAAGCTCTACAAAGACTACAAAAATTTTCTTTTCTTTCACCATTTCACATTCCATTTCCTTGGAACCTAGACATTTATTAATGGAAATGTCATAATTTTTAGTTGTTATTTTCTTATTGACCTGCCCTTATTGACCTGGTATTTTCTAGTTGACCTGGTTAGTAATGCCATTTTTACTTAATATGTCTCTTAGGTAAAAAACAAAGATCTACAATTGTTATTCCTCTGTAGTTTACCCACACTCAAAATGTACCCATTTAAAATGCCATGCCAGATGAAAGCACTTACCCAGGCTTGGTACTTTTTTCTCTTGACTTTAGGATGACAGTTCATCATAGTATAATTTTTTTTAAACCTAAAGCTAGAAAGTAGTAATTAAGAAATATTCATGTTTAGCTGCCATGCCTCAGTGAAATGCTGATGGCTTCTCCAGCTCTTGGGTCATTAGTTGGCATCATTTGAAATTAGATAGAATACTGTGTACGTAAATATTTCTCTTTTGCTTAAAATCCTTAATTTATGTCCCAAATGATTTTTCTTGTGATAATAACTGAAAAGGGGAAAAACTATATAGAGAGAAGATTTTTTAATTCCTTTCCCTTAATTAGCTCATTTTCAATCACTCTTTTTTCAAGATTAGTCAAGAATTTAGGTCTTTTCCAGTAGATCATGTTTTGTACACAATTGATGACATTTCAAAATGGCTGTCAATCTGAGAGATTTAAAGTCTAAACATTTTTGCTATTTCCATAAAGGAAAATGTTAAAAAGGTTACCTCTATATTCAGACAAATATAAATCATAAGAATATCGTGTTAGTTTCACCTTACGTTTTACCACTTTAATTTTGACAATCATCATCTGTGCCTTCTAATTAAGTAGTTGATTAAATAGAGTAATGAAGCCAAAAAGAGAACTTTATGGCATGAAACTAGATAACCTCCTTGCCATCTAGCGTTGTCAACGGTTAACATTTGTAAGCTCCAATTACGAATCTCCCGAACTGTGTTTTCAATAGGTGCCCGTTAGACAACATATTTGCCACGGTGTTGCGGTACCCTTGTCAACAGTCACTGGTCTATTAAGGAAGCCTTCCCGAACAAGGTGATAACTGAACTCCATGAATTGGCAGGATCATGCGGCAAGAGTTCCTGGAGTGGGAGTACATCTGATGTGGCCATTAAGAGACCAACATAGCTGGAAATAGGTTAAAAAGTTTTAGAAGACTTAGAGAGGGGAGGCTGGGATTGGAGATCATATGGGGCTTTATAAATGGCACTGAGAATTGTATTTTATTCTGTGCATGATCGCACAATCAAAAGCCACTCAATATGTATTTTATTCTGTTGTTTACACATTCATTTATTGCAGAAGAGTAACGTGATCTGACGTATGATTAGAAAGTTTAGTTTGGAGACTGCGTGAAAATACACTATAGTACAGCAAAGGGGGTAACATAGAGGAAGTTTTAGTAATCAGGTAAGAGGTAGTGGTTCCTTGTACTAAGGTGGTGGCAGGGGAGGGGACAAGAAGTCAGATTCTGGTTCAGCCACAAGGACAAATGGGAAAACCACTAGTAGTAAATTTGACAAATACACTTAATTTTCAAAAGTATAGATTTTCGATAGGAAAATAAGACAGCTAAAAATGAAGGGATGAAGAGAGAAGTATCCCCAAACAAACAGAGAATGGAAATAAATCAGGTATCAACATTGAATTTAATTTGTAAAGCTTTACTTGGACCAAGGAATAACATGATTTGAGGATGAAGAATGAAATATACAAGAAAGCTAAGTCTACCGTGTATGTGAACGAGCTCTTTTATGAGCCAAAAGAGCCATTAGAGATATTAATACCAAGAGGTGTAGGAACTTTAATAAACTTCTTTTAGAGCATGCTGGATTTTTATTTTCTCCTCCCAGTAAAACACATAACCAACTGCTCAACCAAAAGTCTAGGCAGGGGTTGCCATCACTCTTTCCCTCACATACCACTTCCATTTCACCATTAAAACTTGTTGAGTCTACCAACAAACTGAATCCTACATGTTTCCATTTTATTCTACCTCCACTACTAACAAGTGAGTTCAAGCCATGGTCATTTTTCACTTGAACTTCTGAAATTACTCCAGCTAGTCTGTTTTCTTGCATCCATCTTTGAATCCCTGTAATACGTTATCTGCACAATAGCCAGACTAATATTTGAAAATATTAATTATCCCATGTCAAATAGCTTGTTTTAAATTTCTATGACTTCCAATTTCACTTAGAATAAAATCCACAAATCTTGATAACCTGTAGTTTTCTACATGATCCAGTCCCTCCACATAGTTTTAATACTATGTGTTGGCAGTCTCCCCCAGATAAGAGTAAAGAAAAAAATATTTTAACAGGTATCAATCTACAAGGACAAGAGAATAGCCAATGAAATATAAATAGTTAAAATAGTTCAATTTTTCTTAAAATATTCATAGATAAAATTATATCTATGAGCCGGGCGCGGTGGCTCACGCCTGTAATCCTAGCACTCTGAGAGGCTGAGGCAGGCGGATTGCTCAAGGTCAGGAGTTCGAAACCAGCCTGAGCAAGAGCGAGACCCCGTCTCTACTATAAATAGAAAGAAATTAATTGGCCAACTAATATATATAGAAAATTAGCCGGGCATGGTGGCGCATGCCTGTAGTCCCAGCTACTCGGGAGGCTGAGGCAGCAGGATTGCTTGAGCCCAGGAGTTTGAGGTTGCTGTGAGCTAGGCTGACACCACGGCACTCACTCTAGCCTGGGCAACAAGCGAGACTCTGTCTCAAAAAAAAAAAAAAATTATATCTATGATGTGTACAGCATGAGGTTTTGAAGTATATACATTGTGGAATGACAAATACAGCTAATCTATTATCTCATATAGTTACCATTTTTGTCGTGAGGCAGTTTTCATCTACTCTTTTAGCATTTTTCTAGAATATACTAAACTATTGTCACCATATTGGACAATAGAGCTCCTTAATGTATTCCCATCTAACTGAAATTTTGTATCCTTCAATCAATATCTCACTGCCTCCTAATCCCAGCCACCCTAATCCCTGTTAACCACTTTTCTACTCTCTACTTCTGAGTTCAACTTTTTTAGCTCCCACATATGAGTGAGATCATGCAGTATTTGTCTTTCTGTGACTGGCTTATTTCACTTAACATAATGTTCTCCAAGTACATCTATGTTGTTACGAATTACAGGAGCTCTATTGTCCAATATGGTGACAATAGTTTAATATATTCTAGAAAAATGCTAATAGCTGAATGGCATTCCATGTGTATATATACCACATTTTCATAGTCCATTTACTCACTGATGGACACTTAGGCTGGTTCCCTATCTTGACTATTGTGAGTAATTATGCAGCAAACATAGTACAGATATCACTACAACACACTGGTTTCATTTTTTTGAATATACCGTTAACCCTTGAACAACAGGAGTATGAACTGCGCATGTTCTGCTTCTACCAACTCATCCTCTTCCTCCTCAGCCTACTCAATGTGAGGACAAAGATGAAGGCCTTTTTGATGATCCAGTTCCACTTAATACTATTAATAGATTTATTTTCTCTTATTATTAATAACATTTTATTTTGCTTCCTTAGTTTTAACAATACAGTAGATTAACATGTACAAAATACGTGTTGATAGATCATTTATATTATTTGTAAGGCTTCCAGTCAGTAGTAGGCTATTAGTAGTTAAGTTTTTATCAGACAGGGGCATCAAAAGTTATACGTGAATTTTAACTTTGCAGGGGGACAGTCCCCCTAAACCCATGCTGTTAAAAGATCAATTGTATACCCAGTAGTGGAATTTCTAGATCATATAATAGTTCTATTTTTAGTTTTTTGAAAAACTTTTGTATTGTTTTCCATGAAGGCTGTAATAATTTACGTTCCTACCATCAGTGGGAAAGGATTCTCTTTTCTCCACATTTTAGCCAGCACTTGTTACATTTTGTCTTGATAATAGACATTCTAACAGCTGCAAGGTGAAACCACATTATGGTTTCAAAATGCAAATTGCATTTCCTTGGTGATTAGTGATATTGAGCATTTTATCATATACCTGACAGGCACTTGTAGGTTTCTTTTGAGAAGTGTCCATTCAGGTCCTTTGTCAATTTTAATTGGGTTATTTGTATTCTTGCTACTGAGTTATTTGAATTCCTTATGTATTTTGGATATTAACTCCTTATCAGATATACAGTTTTCAAATATTTTCTCCGATTATGCAAGTTGTCACCTCATACCATTGATTGTTTTCTTAGCTCTGCAGAAACTTTTAAGTTTGATATAATCCTATTTGTCTATTTTGCTCTTGTTGATTGTTTTGGGGGTTATATACAAAAGTCATTGACCACCCAGACCAATGTCATAATGCTCTTCCCCTACATTTTCTTCCAGTAGTTTCAAAGTTTCAGGTATTATATTAAATCTTGAATAAATTTTAAGTTGATTTTATAGATGGTGTGGGATAAGGGTGTAATTTCATTCTTTTGTATGTGTATATCCAGTTTTCCCAACCCCATTTATATGTACGAAGAAACTATCTTTTCCTTATTGTGTTTTTGTGCCTTTGTTAAAAATTCATCAGTGTGGATTTATTTCTGGGCTCTATATTCAGTTCCATTGCTCTATGTGTCTGTTTTTATTTCAGTATCATACAGTCTTAGTCACTATAACTGCATATATTTCAAATTTAGGTAGTATGAAGACTAGCTATTTTTCTTTTTGCTCAAGATTACTTTGACTATCTGAGGTCTTTCTGATTTCATATAAATTTTTGGATTTATTTTTTTACTTATGTGATGAAAGTCATAGATATTTTGATAGAGATTGCATTGAATTTGTGGATCACTTTGGGCAGAATGGATGTTTTAACAATAGTAATTCTTCATATCCATGAACGTGAAATATCTTTTCATATATTCATGAATTTTTAAATTTCATTTATCAATGTTTTATAGTTTTCTGTTAGAGATCTTTCACATCCGTGGTTAATTTATTCAGAAATATTTTATTTTTGTTGTTATTGTAAATAGATTTTCTCGATTTCTTTTTCGGAGAGTTCACTGTTAGTATATAGAAACCCTAATAATTTTTGTATGTTGTGTTTGTGTCCTACAATGTTACTAAGTTTGTTTATTAGTTCTAACAGTTTTTTGTTGGAATTATTAGGGTTTTCTATACGTAAAATCATATAACTTCTTCCTTTCAATATTTTTTTTTTAGCTCTTCTCTTGACTAATTGCTCTGGCTAGGACTCCCAGTAATATATTGAACAGAAGTGGTTAGAGTGGCATTTTTGTCTTGTTCTAGATCTTAGAAAAGAAGATATCAACTTTTCTTCATTGATTATGGTGTTAGTCCATATATGGCCTTCATGGTGTTGAGTTACATTAGTTCTATACTTTATTTGTAAGAGTTGTTTTTTTATTTTTCATAAAAGGATGTTAAAATGTGTCAAATGGTTTTTCTGCATCTACTGATTGTCATTCAGTTAATATGATATGTCACATTCCTTGATTTATGTATGTTGAACCATTCTGACATCTCTGAAATGAATCCCACTTGATGTTGGTGAATGATCTTTTTAATGTGCTGCCAAATTCAATTTGTTAGTATTTTGTTGAGTATTTTTATAGCTGTATTCATCAAGGATATTGGCCTGTAGTTTTCTTTCTTTGAAGACAATCATCTGGCTTTAGTATCAGGGTGATGCTAGCCTTGTAAAATAATTTTGGAAGTATTCCTTCTTCCTTTGTGAAAGGATTTGAAAAAAAAAATTGGTATTAATTCTTTATTGAATGTTTGATAGAACATAACAGTGAAGGTATTAGGTCCTGGACATTTCCTGGATGGGAGACTTTTTTTTTACTGCTTCAATCATATTAATTGGTTGATTGAGATTCCCTATTTCTTCATAATTCCTTCTCAGTATATTGTATGTGTCGAGGTCTTTTATCCATTATTCTAGGTTATTCAATTTGCTGGCATAAAAATTTTCATAGTAGTCTCTTATGATCCTTTGTATTTTAGTTGTTTCTGTTGTAATGTTTTCTTTTTCATTTCTGATTGTATTTCTTTGTTTTCTCTTTTTCTTAGTTTCTCTTTTTCTTAGTTAAAGATTTGTTGATTTTATGTTTTGAAAAACCAACTCCAGTTTGTTAATCTTTTCTACTGTTTTTCTAATCTTAATCTATTTCTACTCTGGTAGAAATTTCCTTTCTTTTCCCTTTCTTTTATTCAATTTGGGTTTAATATCTTCCTGTTTTTCTGGTTTCTTGAGATACAACCTTAGGTTTCTTATTTGACACCTTTCTTTTTTTCTGACACACATGTAATATTTATTGCTATTAATTTTCCCTATAAGAAATGCTTTCTCTCTTTTCCATGGGTTTTAGTATGTCGTGTTTTAATTTTCATTTGTCTCAAGAAAATTTTTTGTTTTTCCTATTAATTTTTTCATTGGTCCATTGTTCAGGAGCATGTTGTTTAATTTCCATGAATTTTTCAAAGCTCTTTGTGTAATTGATTTTTAGTTTTATATAATTTTAGTCAGAACATATACTGGATGTGATCAGTATTTTTTAATTAAGCTTTTTTTTCATGGCCTAACATACCTATCATAGAAAATTATACAGGTACAGTTGAGAAGAATGTATATTCCACAGCTATTGGAGGGAATGTTCTGTATATGTCTAAGTTCATTTGATCTAGAGTTAGTTTAAGTCCAATATATTTTTTTTCATTTTCTGTCTGAAAGATCTGTCCATTTCTGAAAGTGTGGTATTGAAGTCCCCTACAAATTGCAATCTATCTCTCCCTTCAGATATATTATTAGTTTTATATACATATAACATATATATTTAAGTGCCCAATATTGAGTGCATATGTGTTTATAATTGTAATATTCTCTCACTGAATGGATCCCTTCATAATTATATAAGGATCTTCTTTGTCTGTTTTTATAGTTTTGAAACTTAAAGTCTTTTTCATCTAAGTATAGTGACTGCTGATCTATTTTAGTTTCTATTTGGAAGTATTATCTTTTTCCATATCTTCACTTTCAGAGTTTGTGTGTCTTTAAAGGTGAAATGAGTCTCTTGTAGGCAGTAGACAGTTGGGTCTTGTTTATCTATCCATTGAGCCCTCCATGTCTTTTGATTGAAGAATAGGATCTATTTACATTCAAGGAAATTATAGTTAAGAACTTACTACTGCCATACTGTTAATTTTTTTCCAGTTGTGTTGTAAATATTTTTATCTTTTCTTCCTCTCTTACTGTTGTCTTTGGGGTAAATGATTTTCTGTAGTAGTATCTTTTGATTTCTTTATTTTTTAATTTTATTTTTAGTATATCCACTGTGGCTTTTCACTTTGTGGCTATTATTGTGAGGCTTACAAAAAATATCTTATAATACATTATTATATTTTAAGCTAATAAGAACTTAAGTTTGATTGCAAAAAAAATGAAAACAAAAGACAACTCTACTCTCTAACTCTATTCCTCTCCTACATTTTCAATTTTTGATGTCACAATTTCTATCTTTCTATTTGGTATATTTCTTTACAAATTATTGTACTTATTACTGTTTTGTTTTATCTTAACACTAAAAATAAAAGTTATGTACGCACTACCTTTACAGTATTAGAGTATTCAGAATTTCATTTTGCACTTCTATCAGTGAGTTTTTATACATTCAGATGTTTTAGTGTTACATGCCAGTGTCCTTTTCTTTTAGCTTGAAGAACTTCCTTTATTCTTTCTTATAAGACAGGTCTGGTATTGGTGAATGCCCTCAGCTTTTGTTTAGGAAAGTCTTTATTTCTCTTTTATTTCTGAAAAACAGTTTTGGTGGGTACAGTGTTCTTGGTTGGTAGAATATTTTTTTTTCCAGCACCGTGAATAAATCATCTCACTGTTTCCTAGCCTGTAAAGTTTCTGCTGAGATGTTTGCTGTTAGCCATATCAGAACTCCTTTATGTGTTATATTTCTTTTTTCTTGCTCTTTTTACGATCTTCTATTTGTCTTTGATTTTTGACAGTTTGATTAAAATGTCTTGAGGCAGTCCTATTTGTATTGTATCTGATTGGATATCTTTGACCTTCGTGTACCTAGATATTTCTATTTTCTCCACGTTTGCAAAGTTTTCTGCTACTATTTTTTCCAATAAGCTTTCTATCCATTTATCTTTATTCTTATTTAACTTGTATAACTCATATAAGTTAGTTTTTTTATGCTGTTCTATAAATCCCACATAAGCTAGAATGCATTTGAACAATTCCTTCAAATTTCTGTGAAAAAAGAATGCTGTTGTAGAATTCTCTATATAGACAAACTATCAGTAAAATATGAGGTTAGATTAAGGTAGGTCTGTATATGCAGGGAATAGAAAAGACAAAACAAACAAACAAACCAGCTTTACCCTCTCATCAAAGAGAATAGCATATGTGAAGGCACTCATCCAATTCAAATAAATGGCATTTACTGTGGCTGAATTAAGTAATATATGGGATAATTAAAGAAAATTGAAAAAAAGGAAACAGAAGTATAAAGACTATCATAAGAATATGGTTGAAGGACAAAAAATATTTCAAAGTATTTAGAGAAAATCACTAGAATGTTATGACAAAATTATATATCAATTATATCAAAATGTATAATTTGTACAAATTAATAATAAAGGTCCAACACTACAGTGAAGATAAAATGCAATAAGGATGCAAAGATAATTTTCCATTGGACAAAGATGTGGCCAATAAAAAAAAATGTATGTTTAACCTATCAATAATAAAACTTTTAAATGAAATAACACAATTACCTATTGATTGAGAGAAAAGAAAGTTATGTGTAATACCTATTTTAATGTATTTGGGGGAGCTGCTAATGCCAGTGTTAATTGGTTCAATCTTCCCAAAAGCATAAACATTAGAAGTTGGCTGCATCTACTGTACACTGAAATATGCTTAGACTTTGACCTAATCATTTCACTTATCGTTAGGAAAGATGGAAAAAAACTCTTCAAATGCATTTGAAACATTTTCATTGCAACATGATTTATTATAATAAAAAAGAAATAGTGTCTATTTATACATTTTGGTTAAAGCTGTACAATAAATTAGAGTATACAGTTGACCCTTGAACAATGCAGGAGTTGGGACACAGACCCCCGATACCCTTGAATATCTGTGTATAACTTTTGCCTCCACCAAAACTCTACTAATAGCCTGCTATCAGCTGTAAGCCTTCCTGATAATATAAATAATTGATTAACATATATTTTATATGTTCTATGTATCATATACTGTTATCTTACGATAAAGTAAGCCAGAGAAAAGAAAGTATTAAGAAAACCATACGGAACAGAAAGTGCATTTATAGTACCGTATTGTATTTATGGACACTGTACGTTTACGTGGTCTGTTTACAAGGTGAATCATCTGTCTGAAATAGCAGGCAACCACAACCACAGACTTCAATCTGTGGTACACATGAAGCAATTTAACTTTTTCTTGTAATGTCATGACTTTTCTCTGCACCTTGGGAGCACTTCCAGCATCCAGTGGCACTTTGTATGAGTCCCATGGTGTTATTCAAGGTTTATGGTCTTGCACTAAACATGATAAAAAAAAAAAAAAAAGTATGAGAAAATGGAGAGAGATCATTTTTTACTGCAATATGCAATTTACTATAGAGATGAACTTCTCACAGGATGATGATTAGCTGATTAGCATATCAGCTAATATCACAGATTAGCATATCACCCATATCACAGGGTGTTTTTATTATGACGTTAAGATAGAATAAGTGAAATTGTCGAGATACATGCAAGTTTCCACCTCAGAGCAAATCCCCTTCTTGAAACAGCCATAGATCACCTTCCTCCCAGGGTCTTGTCCCGAACCACCTCTGAACTACATTGATGCTTCAAATTCTGTTTTTCCGGTCCTTAAATTGTACCTTACCCTCCCATCTGATTTCCCCAGTTTGCTCAAACGTCTGTAGTCCTGAACTTTTGACTCTGATCTGAAAGCTGTGCCTTTCACCAGGTCATATTTCCATAATTATACTTTTGAAATCTGCCAGTTTGATGTACTCCCTGAGGTTCTGGCAGAAGTGAAGCTAAACATCCCGCTTGCATTATCCGATTGTAATTATTTATTGCAAAGAATATAAATTTCGCATTTTCTGAGTCATATCACAAGGAAGTTGCTGTATTGAGTCTGTTTAAACTTCAAGTCTCAGTTTCCTAATTTTTCCTTATAGAAGATAATTAGTCAATGTTCCCCCATGTTCTCTTGCCTCGATGTCAGGGGACCTACGACTGAACCAGAGCTCCTAACATTTCTCCCTGTCCAAGTCCATTACGCGGTGCACACAGCTCTGCTGAAGAATATGAGCACAGACTTCCGTGTTTTTTGTTCTTTGCTTTTTTAAACTGTAAATTGATTCTTGCTAAGCCTGGTGAGGAAAACAACAGCATTATTATAATTAATATGTGTGAAGAATTTAGCAAAAATTGGTGTCCATCTGTCAGGAAATCATTCCTATGACCCTAAAAAGAAAAGGGTGGCTTACTTAACAAGGGATAGAATAACATTGGTGATCTTGCCTTAAGTATCACAGTCCCCAAAAAGCAAAATTTTAAAATCCATTAGTAAATTTTGCCTGCCTATGGAAACATGTGTACCCAATGACTTTCTGAAATAATTACATTATCTGAGGGCACACATATGTGGTCTGTTTTTCTTTAAAAATGTCGATACAAAATTTAAGACGCAGGTTTAACAACCTTTTATCTCACGTAATCCTAATTTTGCCATTTTTTTAAACCAGGAAATTTTCCTTTTCTTGCCATGTCAAAAGGACATTTATAAGAGTACAGAGACTGAAGATGTTCAACAGATTTATTTTTAATTCCTTTAGGGCAAATTTTTCATATGTAAGGTTGTCAGAATTTCTGAACTTACAAATATTCATATTAATGCTACCTTTTAAAAGAAAATGCAAGCACATATGTTTATTGTAGGTGACAGCGCTTTGAGATGATTGTTGATCTATCTGAATGGTTTAAGATTATTATATTCAGTGAGATATGAAATTGCTTCTATTGAATTTCGTGAAAGTAAATGAATAGACCATGGAATTTTTCAGCTTTCAAGGTTGGTTTCAACTAAGGTGATATCTAGGTAGAATAAGACATCATGGATAGTCAGTGATTTTTTTTTTTAGATCTGACTAATCAATAGTGGGTGATAAAGAAAAAGTCATATTATAAGTGGTCTTATAAGCATTTTTTCCACTCAAGAAGGTATAAATCACAGAGAACAATGCTATTTATGAATTAAAGTTACCATAATAAAGTAGAAAGTGCATGTACTTCAGAATCACATATGTTTGTAACTAGCTGTGTGGCTTGAAGTAGTTTAAACTGGTTATCTCATGTTTAATGAGACAGTGATAGGAATACTATCCCAGAAGATTGTAGTATAGATAAAACATGATAAAACACATTAAGTTATGCATAAAATCCTGGCATTCGTTATTGATTCAATAAATGCTAGTTATTACATTTTCTCTTCTGGAAATGTGGGAATAATAACTTCTACATAAGTTTGTAAGGAATTCAAATTACAAAATTTGTAATGACCATAAAACAATGCTTTGTGCATGATATGTGATCAAACATTAAATTCTCTTCTGAACAGAAATCTTCATTTATAAATTTTATTCACTATCCCTCAAAGTGGCTATGAACTTACTGAATATGGAGATGTCAGGTTCTTCTTTTTATTCCCCATTTCTGGTAGAGTACCTAAAACAAAGCTAGCAAATGCTGGGTGATTGAACAACCCTAACTCTGTCCCTAAAAATATCACATAGTAGAAAATTGTTATTGGAAAAATTAACTGTCAAATACAAAAATAAAATAGTAAATAGGCTATAGAAAATAATAGTCAGATTGAAAGTACTCATTTTGCTTCAGCATAGTGTTATAAATATTGAAATGTAAGTTAAAGAGCATTATGGCATGTATATGTTATTTCTAGTTTTTGCCGAAACCTGCATATAATCCACTATTATTGCTCTGATACTATCATATCACCTATGTTATGAGATTTCAAGATAAAACCAATTCTTATTTCATTTGTTTTTCTTAAATTGCTATATAGATAGCAAAAGGCTCTAGAATCATATTTCTTGCTTTGAAATTTTATTGCCTGCATTTATATGGCTTTGCAATAAAATTGCAATAATATATAATCTAACACACAATGGTTTCTTCTAGTGTTTAATAAATTTGCATTAAAGATAACTGCTACTTTCTTTTCTAAAATTAGAACATAACACTGAATGGACACACAGTGGATACACATTTTACATTCCACGATATATGCATTGCTGGAGCAGAATGAATGCAATCAATGTAATGGAAATGCTGCACTAATGGCTCATTAAACCTGGAAAGTATGCAGAGATGAAAAAAATCTTTGCATATGTTTTCAAGTGACTGAAGGAAGCAATGAACTATAATGTACCAAAAAAAAAGAAAGAAAGAAAAAGAAATCCATACTTCTTCTTTTTTTTTTTTTTACATATAAATTCTTATTTCTGTTATTTCTGGAAGAGAATTGTTTAATCAATCAGGAACTTGATGGCAGGTTTCCAACTGTTGGAGTAGACAATTTAATATTGTAATTGATGGATCTGGTAGACTTTCAAATATTTTTTTTCTGATCTGTCTTGTCTTTGCACATTGTTTCTATATCTTTTTGTGTTTTTCATGCAAAACTCTTTAATTTTAATTGATCAGTATTTTCTTTTATGAAATATGTTTCATTACAAGAAAAATCATTGTCTTTCAAAGTGTTGCAGATACTATGTTTTTTTTTAAATTTTAATATATCACTTATGCAATTTGAATTTACCCCAATTTGTTTAGTATATGATGTGAAATACAAGTCTAGCTTTACTTTTTTCATCTCCATATATTCAATAGTCCCAGAAACAATTTTCAAGTACTTTACTATTTCTTCACTGATTTATAATATCTGCTTTGTCTTAAACCATGCAAAATTCCCCAATATCAGTCCAAAGAGAGACAAGGTAGATGCCAGCCTTTTGCAGAGAGAAACGGAGATTTTGAAACTCTTGATAGCTTAACCTTTATTGAGAATTCTTCCGTTATTTGTGTACAGACCTGTCACCTGCTCTGACATGTTATACAACCTTATTTGGCATCTGAATACTGTAAGTAATTCCTTGTCCTGACAAAATATATCCACAACCTACTTGAGCAAAATTTTTAATATAGTTTTAATTTTGCTTATCTCCTATTATCTATTCCATTATATCAATCTATTTCTATTGGATTCCCATTCAACTGTAGATTATTAATATTTGGCATTGTGCCAAGAGGGGTTTGCTTTCAGTGGCTGATCATGTTCATCTGTTTCTGCTAACTCTTACTAATATCCCAAAAGACTTAAGACTATTTGCCCACAAAGTTGGAAAATTTGTCTTTCAAAAACGTATCATTTTCTTGGCAAAGCGACCTACTTGTGTACTACACAAAAGCCTCTGAGAAAGTTAGTCAGTCAGTGCCCTGCTAATAGGGAGTAAAGAAGGACACCGGAAAAAAATCATGTTTTCCAATCAGAAAAATTCTTTTTCTATAAACTGTGAACTATTTATACCATAACACTATAATGTGTCTCCCTAAAATAAACAAAATAATGGTGTCATAATGTTTCTTTAAATGAACAGGGTAAGTTTATCGAAGATATTATAGAAATGTATGTTTTAGGATAACCCTAGAAATATTTTAAAGCATGTTATGATTATTATGTTGAAATGCATTAGTCCTCCATTCTTAGTTGGAAGAATTTTATAAAACTTTGAATGTGATTGTACTGTCTGGAATATTTAATTTTTGTTTTTATTTTTTTCTATCAGCTGTTCAATTTGTACAGGGTAGAGAGTTCTGATAAAGATTCATCATCACACAGCCTCTGGCAGTTAACATGGATACTCAGTATTAAATATATTAATTATCTCAGTAAATAGATAGTAGTCAGTAGGCTGATAACTTACATGTTACAGAACATAGAATTCTATGCTTTCTTATCAAGGATACATGCATCTTTCTTTCCTCTGATAGTGTTCTCATTCCAAATCAATTTACATATTCAATCCTAACACAAACTATTTTGAAAATGAAATAGATGCAGGAGATCATTAAAATTCTAGCTCGGGCAAAGTTATAATATACTTCCCAACAAACCTACTTCACAACAAAGTACTTTTTAAAGTACCTATTTGTTTTATGTACAGTCTTGATATTCAAAAATAATGTTGATGACATAATTCAGTTAGAGAAACCTTCTAAGATGTTCTGCACTGACCTTCATTGGAATCTATTTTGTGCATGACTGTGGAAATACAAAATGATTCTGTGAGCAACTACAAGGCCTTTTCAAAAATCCATCAACCTACTTCTCTCCATCTATTAGAAATAGATCTTGTTTACTCTTATGAACTCACTACCTTACTTGAGTTTTCCTCCTGAATCTGAACATGGTCTATAGGTCTACCTCGGAAGAAATAAAATAAATGCTTCCTTGCACATTCTGTTTCAGTTGGGCTTACAGCCAATGGCACACTGCAATTTATTATCTCTCTTTCCTGCTTATGCTGGCAAAGAGAATCACAAATTTAAAATATACTCTGCTAAAAGAGTATGGGATCAGAAAATAGACAATATTATGAATACTTAATATATTCATTATATTTCCTGCCCAGCACAATTTTCAGGACTTTCCTTTTTGGGATATAGGCTTCTGGGTAGTAATATCCCCTTGAAAAATGAGGAACTGCAATTCTCCTTGCTTGTAGGCAACTAAATGGCTGACATTCTAGGTGAACCTTATAATAGACTATTGTGTTTGGGGTAAATATAAATAGGATCACCGGATAAATGGATTTGGAAGAGCAATGAAACAAGAGTAGCGTGTGGGAATTATCTCACAGGAACATTGAATTTAAGTGAATTTAACTATATGCCCACTCAGAGAAAAAGAGTAAAGGGAAATATATACAGTCATGTGTCGTTTAACACCGAGGACACATTCTGAGAGATGCATCCTTAGGAAATTTCGTCACTGTATGAACATCATAGAGTAAGTGATGCATTGCTTAATGACAGGGTTACATTCTGAGAAATGCGTCATTAGCCAATTCTGTCATTGTGCAAACATCATAGAGTGTACTTACAGAGACCTAGATGCATGCAAGCTGTGTGGTATATAGCCTATTGCTCCTAGGCTACAAACCTATGTAGCATGTTACTACCCTGAATACTGTAAGTAATTATAACAGAATTTAAGCATTTTTGTATCTAAATATATTTAACACATTAACTGCCATGTGAGTTGTATTTAACTCATGCTAGTTTTCAGCCAGGGGCCTCAGGAAACATAAGTAACTCACACATCTCTTTACCTTGGGAACCGCAATAATTATTTTTCAAGTTGCACATGACTCATGCACAGAAAAAAGTTAAAAATTTATTTTTTGTCTTTTATTTTATTTTGGCATATTATGGGGGTGCAGATTTTAAGGTTTCAATAAATGCCCATTTTCCCCCTCCCCCCACAAGTCTGAGTCTCCAGCATGACCATCCCCCAGATGGTGCACATCTCACTGATTTTTTTTTTAAATAATTAAATTAGAAAGGATCATTTTGTTTTCGAAGTTTTTATTCTATTTTCTTAATAAAACACCCCAAGTAAAAAAAAAAAAATTTTTTTCTAGGATGGCAGTCAATGTGTTAAGATAGAAAAGGCAAATGCATTGTGCTATGATATTAAGATGGCTTTGATGTCACTAAGCCATAGGAATTTTTTTATCTCCACTATAATTTTATGGGACCACCGTCATATACGTGGCCTGCCATTCCAGCAGCATTATAGGTGTGCTTATTAAGCAGCATAGACCATTTTACCCTTCATTCCACTCTAGGAAAATGTACCCCAAGCAATAAATACAATTAAGTCTGAAAAACTGCAAGTATATACACAAAGCTACAGAGTAAATGTGAGCCTAAAAATTTTTTAGGCCACAAATAAGAAGGTAAAGTTTATTGCCTAGGTAGCCAGGGAAAAGGAGGGTGATAGTACCAATGGCTTTCTTGGGGTAGACAGTGAAAGACTGAGAGCCATAGAAAGTGATTTAAAAAAGAATGAGAACAATTAGTGATGAAAGAATTATGAATTTATATGGGTGTACATGAAGCCGTGTGTATAGCATTTTATGCATGATTTAATGAAGCTATCGAATATGATTTAGACATACTGACTTAGGCACAGCCATTAGAAGGTAGCCAGGAAGTAAGATACAACTTCATTGTATAAATGTGGCTTTGAAATTGTCTATTCATTTGGCTTCTACTACATGGTATCATCACAGAAGTAAGGAGGGACCAGAAATAAGCATTCACTGGATTTCTAGCGTGTGCCAGAGCAGTGTTGCATAGTTACCTCGTTAAGGTACAGCCAACTGTGAGTGGCATAGGGATGAAGGCACTTCATTGAGAAAATGGTATTTGATCTTTCTCCAGAAATACAAGCTGGAATTATCCAGATGGATAAAAGGAGGAAGCTAAAGCATATTTCAGGACATAATTTTGTTCTCATGCATCATGTATAAAACCCAGAGGAGAATAACTCTTTGAAAAAAAAAATTTTAATTATGTGCTGATTTTTTTTTTCTTCACAGCACATTTTCATGTGTTTTAAATTACTTATTTCCTTATTTTCATCTGTCGAGTACATCCTCAGTGTTTACACTGTTGCCTGGCACGTAGTAGGTATTGAATTAAAATTAATTGAATACATGACTGAAGCATAAATGCTTTTTCCTCATTAGGCTTCTTAATTTAAGCTGAAATTTAGAAATCCTCTACTCATTAATTTACTTAGTTTTAGTCAAACTAATAAGATCGCCTTCTCTATCACATTCTGTGTCTTTCCCTATGATGTCCATGGCTCTTTGAATCAGGATCATGACTTTTACAATCCATAGAGAGAAGAGCTCAGATCTTTCTCTTGTTGCTGTGACTGCTCAAAGTCAGAAGTGCAACCCAGAGTCAAGATGACACTGCAGAGTTATTTGAAAAAAAAAAAAAAAAGAAAAGTATTTCCAGGTGGGGTATAAAATAGGAAGATGGTACTTGAGCTAAAGCAAAGGCTTCAAGAAGGATAAGGTCGCATGCACAGAACATGGGACTCAAATTTTCAAGCTGAGGTTAAAGGCAGGAATTGTTAGAGAGACTCAGGGATTCCGACTTTAGACTGGGAGCATAAAAGCTGTCATAAGTAGCAGAGCTCAGGGGCCTCAAACCTGGGCTGTCGCAGGTGGCATTTCTTTTCCTCTCGGCTGTAGGTCACAGATTGTCCACTGTCAAATACTCTCACAGTACCCTCCGATATCCTGCTCTCCTGCCCCTCATTTTCAACCACAGCGCTGCCTTTCTGCAGGAATCGGTTTCTCAGAGAATCGGGGATTGTCATCTCCTCTTCTCTCGCCAGTATTGCAGGCTACACCTATCTCCTGCCCCAGCTCCTTGCTTAGGTCTCCCTTTTTCTTTCACTAAATGTTTTCCTAACTTATGCAGCCCTCCCTGGGGAAGCAAACATGTTTCTTTCATGCATTGCAATATGCATTGCAACATTTAATAATCCCATTCAGGTCCAAAGTACACATCCTTCTATGTGCAAACAGTGACTATACTTTTTTTAAACATTCTTATTACTTTATTCTGAGAATGTTTATGTTTTCTCAGTTTGGGCCTTTTATGGGTCTTTGGCAGCTGGCCCTGAGAGAGAGGCCAGAGACCAGACAATCCTCTTAGGCAGGCTCTGAGTTTTCTGTATTTTCCTGTGCATATTTTTCTGGAGTTTTTTTGTATGTTTCTGGAGTTTTCCATACTTTTTAGTGCCCGTAATGATTAACCTATGACATGTGGCCTTTCTTTTTATAGTGTTTATGGTGGTCATTTGAAATACTGTGTAGCATTCAGGGAAAAGTTACTTTTTCTCTTGCAGTTTCTGCAACTGCTTTTTTTAAAAAAGCCAGTGCAGTTTTTATACAATTCGTATAAAGATTTATTTGAAAGTGAATCAAGAATCTGAGACCCATAGATAAGAGTTTTAGTGAAAAGAATAATCGTTCTTTATATCACTGCAAACAATAGGCAAATCTTTATATGCAGGAAAACACACTATTATTTTTTCCAAATTTTCAGAAAATCCCTCAGTTTAATGTCAGAATTGTAGACAATCTGAGGTTAATTTTCTCCAAAGTTTGAATGTGGTCATTTTTTTTTCCCTTTTAAAAGATCTTAGTGCATTTTCCTAGCCCAATCGTAAGCATACTGCGTGTGTAGATCCCCCTTTATTTTTGACCTCCAGCTGTGGTAGGGTCGTCACCAAGTCCTAGAAGAGAGTCATTTGCCATGTGCTAAAGGGCACCCCTTGCCACTCCTTCCGAATCTTTTCTCTTTTATAAATGGGCAGCTCTTACCCACTCATTCTCTGGGCTTTGCATTTAGAATGATTGGTTTTCCCCACTATTATTTTAGACAATTACATTTATCATGAGAAATTAATCCTTGAGGGATCAATGATGCATGCTTTTCTCCTGCCCACAAGAACAAAACTATTATTCATTTTCCACTTGACATAAAGTGACCTGTGGACCCATTTACATTTTCATTCCCATGCTGGCAGTGAAACCCATTGTCACTTCTGGGCCAGTAGTGACCCCTGCAGGCATAGCACCAGGGAGTCCCAGGAAGCCCTGCAGGTCTCCTACATGCTCATAATGAGTACGGCCACTAGCACAGGTGCACGAACATAAATAATGTTTGTCGAGGCGTTGTGTTCCACCTATGTGAGGCAAACAGTAACAACCTCTGTGACCCAGCTGTGAATGGGAAAGGTAGAACTAGAAGCAAAAAATGCAAAGAGTGGGACGTCTGCCATTGGAACTTTTCCATTTCCTCTCTGAGGGCACATTTCTTTCTCTTTTAGACCCTCTAACCTGAAAATTATCTTCGGTCTCCAGTTGCTGCCCCTCTATCCCATTCCATTCTATTATGTGCTGTACTGTGTGACTCCTCTCCCTGGAGAATTTAATGAGAAATGGGAATAAAAATAATGTTGTCATGGTGGAATGACAGCCGGCTGATCCTGTTGAGCTGGAGAATGCTCACAATGCCGAGCACAGCCACGGGTACCAGCAGTAGAGACATGCCTGACACCAGACACAGCCTTCGAGGTGCTCGTAGGCTATTAGGAAGTTGCAGCATGATCTCACCAGCTGAAAATGAAAAATGAATCATTCTCTGGGGATTGGGCTAAATATGACTCCTGAAATCACCACAGGGCCTGGGATTCCAGCCCCTGAATCTGCTACCGACTTGGAGTAGCTAATGAGCTGCCCGGGGTCACAGAGAGACTTAGGCAAGCAAAGACAATTAAGGCACATTATCCGGGTCAAGGTTTAAAATGAATTTTACTCGCGTTACGGAGTGATTACTTAGGTAACCTGTTGAGATAACTCTAAACACCCACCACATTTCTCTTAGTTAGATTTTATAAAATTGTTTATTCAGTATAATGTATTTGTTAACATAAACTTGACCCTTATTATTATGAGAATCTTGAGGACAGGGATGCTGTATCTTATTTCTTCTCTATATTTCCAGTGCATGGTTGAGTGCCCTAAACAATCGATTTTTAGTAAATAAATAATTGTTGAACAAATGAAAGAATCAGTAACTGTGCAGCTGTGCTTTGTGGATATATATATATATATATATATATATATATATATATATATTTTTTTTTTTTTTTTTTAACACATCCTATTGTTATTGCTGCCAATCCTGGTGTCACAAGCGTACCTGTCAACCTGAGCTGAGGCCAAATCTGAGTCCAAAACCCTCCTTCTGATGAAACAAGAAATTCTTGAGATAGTGCAGGCTGGAAGGTTCTAAAGATTATTAATAATGTAGTCTGCAGTCAGCGGTTTTGGGTAAAAATGGAAAAGAGCTTAGAGACAAAAGAGTACAATGAAATAAATTTTAATTTTATAGATTTTTTTAACTTAGGGTATCTTAAAGATAATTGAGTTCAACATTCAGAATCACCCTCAACTGTTCCCCAGATTAGTAGCTATGAGGTATTTTGGAAAGATATAGGCATATTCCTAAAATAAAAAAGGTGAGCATGAAAATTGTGTTTGATGACTTTCAGGGAAACAGGGTTGGGGTACCTGGCACAGGGATCTGTGTGGGTGGGAGCCAGGGACAGTACAAAGTGCTTGATACCTCATTAAAGGGGACACTGATGAGAAAATTCTTCATAAAGAATTTGGTACCACAAAAATCTAAATCAACTTCTAAATAAAGAACTCAAATGACATCAAAGCAATGCAATAAAAGTTGACTAAGTGTTTTCTAAAATGTGTCTAGTCATGATTTTTTCATTTCATAATTATCTAAAGTACTATGAATGCCATATTCACTTTCCGTTGTTCAAAAGTAATTATTTTATCTCAAAGAGCATATATCTACTCTTAAGGCAATGAAATTTAGCCCGTCTTAGAAAGTCTTTGACAGAGGAAAGAAAAATGTCCTAAGTGTATGTTAGTTATTTAACTTTCTGATCCTCAAGATGTGCTTTTATATTTTCCTTCAAGTACCATGGTGTAGTTGTTGCCTTCCTCTTTTTTTTTGACATATCTCATTTAATAGATTAGTATTGTATTCCCTTTTAATCTGCTTATTTCAGAGAATAAAATACAATGAAGACATGCAGTAATGCAATTAATTCAGATTTCTTGCCAGTACAATGTAGAGTGCCTAAATTTATTCAGCCAGGTTTAACACAGGATAGGTAAAAAATAAACATCAAATGAGATATTATATTGTTGAAAAATTGATTTGGTGTTTAATATTTATTTAGGTTTAAAAATTGTTTCATATTATCCTGTGGTATCACTAAGCAACTAAAATATTGCTATCTGCATAGAGCTGCCTTGGATATTATATAGTTTATGAAATCTGAATAGCTCAACACAGTAGGAATCTGATTTGCAAAGAAAAAATCTTAAAGCTCATCTTCCCTGGCAGGAAGACATTGGTTTATTTCTCTGTACTAGGCAAGACAGGATTTTTCTTTTATGTGGAGTAGTTGCCTGTTGGAAGATTAGAAAATTCTGAGTAAGAGGGCTCTCAACAACAAGCCATATTATTTTACTGATCACCAACAGTGGGGGAAGTAAATGAGAAAATGCATGAGCTTTGTCTTAATTTATTAAAGTTCCATTTGAAATCCAAATCAAAATTGAAAACTTTTCCCATAGCCTTAGCCCACTATTTCTAAATTAAAATAACTTCATAGTGGTTTTGTTTTGAATATTCTCTTCTCAGTCAAGAACCAGATCTGAGTGTACATTTGTAAAACAATGGAATTCACTGCAGAATGTTATGAAAACACATGCAAAATTTCTAATAATTGTCACTTAACTAAATAAAGTATCTGTTTCCGCAAAAGAATAGCATGTAATTAAGCTTTGTGGGGGGTTGTCTTTAAAACTGCTTTGTTTAAATTTAAATTCCCAGATGTCTTAATGTAAGACAGTAAAATTCTAAAACAAAGGTGTGCACTGTGCACTATATGAAGCTTTTTTTTTTTTTATTTCGGCATATTATGGGGGTACAGATTTTAAGGTTTCAATAAATGCCCTTTCCCCCTCCCCCCATAAGTCTGAGTTTCCAGCATGACCATCCCTCAGATGGTGCACATGTCACTCATTATGTATATATATGCCCACCCCCCTCTCCCTTCCCCCCTCCCCAATACCCTATTGCTGTAGTACCTATGTGTCCACTTAGGTGCTACTCAGTTAATACCAGTTTGCTGGTGAGTATATGTGGTACTTGTTTTTCCATTCTTGGGATACTTCACTTAGTAATATGGGTTCCAGTTCTAACCAGGAAAATATAAGATGTGCTATATCACCATTGTTTCTTAGGCTGTGGAAACAGCCCAAGTGCCCATCAATCCAAGAATGGATTAATAAAATGTGGTATATGTATACCATGGAGTACTATTCAGCTCTAAGAAACAATGGTGATATATGAAGCTTTTTAATACCACGTACAGATCAGTTTGTTAGCTGCAGTGTTGTATATATTTTTGCACTAAAAGTCCCAAGATGATGTTAACATAAACCGGATCACCTCCTTTTCGTGTTAAGATAACGTAAACCTGTAACCTGACTCTGAGAAAGAATATGTTCTTTCCATGAGTATACAAACAATTTGAGAACAGTTTTACTTTTTTTGAACACATATTTACTGAATCTCCTTCTCATATGCAGCAGGGGTCCACAAACTCTTTCCATAAAGGAACAGATATAAATATGGTAGACTTTCCAAGTCAGCCGAATGAGCAATCAGTTTCTGTCTCTGTACTCAGCTCTGCCCTTTATAGCAGGAAAGCAATCAGGGACAATACCTAAACATAGGTGTGCCAGGCTGTGATCCAGAAAAATGTTATTTATGAACACAGGCGACTGGCTGGATTTATTCTGGGGCCATAATTTTCCAACCTCTCATGTACAGAATTGTGTTAATTGTTTAAGAGATGAAGTTATTAAACATACTGCTACTCCCCTCAAGGAGATTATATGATACTGATATAAACCAAATAAGTTTATACATAAAAATTAAATACTAAGTAAATCATGAATATGTACAAGAGGGGAGAGACACAAGATGGCTGACCAAGCCATCAGCTGCCAGATTATCTCAGACAGAAGCAAAAGTTTTAGATGAAAAGCAGGGAGAAAACATAGATAGGGCATAATTCTGAGGGGAAAGTACCAGAACCTACCAGAGAAATTCCATAGGGAATAGTTACGGAGCAGAATAGGAAGGAGCAAGATATCAGCAGAGATCAACCCTCGAGAGGCTTGGAGTCCAGTGAAAATGGTAGGAGAGAGTGTTTGTTTCTCCCTCCCTCATGTCTCCGGCAATCAGCAGGCTCCCAAACTGCTGGAGAGCAGAGCCTTTCTATCTTCAGGAGTCAAAAAGCGACTGCTATAAGTGAACTGGGAGCTTCTTGAGGATAAAGAACGAGGCTACAGCCTCCTTGGGGTCACTTCCTGTTGCCACAGACCTGAACCAATATGGCAGGTACCATATTGCTTCTCCACCCACGGTGTATCTTTGTCCTCTTCAAGGAGCTTCAGCCTCTCAGTTCTCGTCTTGCTTATTCCCACACAAATATTTCCCAACTCTGGCCCAGACTGTAGGAACCACAAGGGCTGGTGGGTCCCAGGGTATCTGTGTGACCCCAAAGCCTAGGCATTCTGGGCAGGTTGCCTTCTGGAGAGAGGGATAGAGACCACCTAGAGTGCTTCCTTTCTTCCACAAGATTCTTTTCCTCTCCTTCCCCTCTCCCACCCATGTTTGCCCAGAGAGACAGTTTGGGCCAGGGCTCTCAGGAGTGGCTGCTTCCCCTCTGTTGGTGCATCCACCACACCAAAGCTTCCACAGAGAGTAGAGCTTGCAGTGGACTAAGGGGTGCTCAGACTGTGAGTTCCCTTCTCATTGGGGCTCCCCAGTGCTGCTTGACCAGCTGCTCCATGAGTGAAAGGAACACCTGAAAGCAGAGGAACATCAAATCTATTGGAGTACCCCTTGGGCAACTTGGGACCAACACACTTATCCCTGGTATAGTCTGGGATTGATCTTCGAGGACTTGGGGACAGGCCCACGGGCTAGATCCCACGCCCCCAGGACTTGATCATGTTGCTGAGAGGGGAGATTTTGAACTAATCTCGGGAGGCAAGGGACCCCACGTGGGAAGAACTGAGCGGAGAGTGCAGTGTGGGTCCCAGCCAGTGCACTCCTCACCCACAGGAAAACCACGCTCTCAGCCCAGGGTTGGGGCCTGGACAGGAAAGCTCCCAGCTGGCAGAGCCACTGCTGGGCAACTTAGCTGGCTTGGGCTCCTGCCTGCCAGCAGATGCTGGAGGGAAACTACAGAACAGGGAAGTGGGGGAGAAGAGTGAAATCTGCTCCTGACAGCCAGATTGAGAATCTCAGATGGCCCTGTCTCCCACTCGCTCACCCACCTCTGCTGTGATGGAATATAAGAACTTGCCTGGAAGTTCCAGGGCCCCACCCATCACCTGGGATGTTCTAATGCTTCTCCTGAGGGCTAGAGCCTGTCACAGGTCTCAAAAATAACATACAAGCTGCTGCTTTCAGCAAGCACTACAAACTGGCAGGGATGTCAATTTGTACAGCCCTCTACACTTACTGACTCAGTCATACAGGGTGTGGTTGACTCTTATTCACAAGCATCACCTGCTGTATCAGAGATTAAATTGGGCATGCCAGTATAATTTATACTGTTAAGAAGGCAACAGGGCTGGGGAAAGAGGAAGGATTACAAAGACCTCTATCTTCCTTTATCAACAAGAGACAGGGAATCTGCCCACACACAGGGCTCACCACTGCTACAGCTTACAAACAACTAGAAATTGAGACAACCACCACACTAAGGGTATATATAACGAAGGTATTCATCCAGAAGCTAGACCACCCTCAAAGCACCCACAATCAAAGCCAAAGAATCTTACCAACATATGCAGTAGACACACACCTATGAGTGGTAGGGGGAAGCCCCATATAAACAGAAAAAAAAATCCAAAAACAAGAAGCTATAGCTGATCCAGATGAGAAGGAATCAGTACAAGAACTTCAAAAGCAGGAAAAATCAGATGAATGGACACCCCCAATAGGGCACACTAGCTCTCTAGGAATGGATCCCAAAGAAAATGAAAATATGGAAATGAGAGATGAAGAAATCCAAGTATGGATTATAAAGAAGCTGAATGATATTTGAGATGAAAAGGAAAACCAACTCAAAGACACCAGAAAAACAATTCAGTAAATGAAAGAAAAATTTACTAAAGAAATAGACGTATTAAAAACATATGCACAAATAGAACTTCTGGAAATGAAAAATTCATTTAAAGAAATACAAAACACAGGGGAAAGCTTTAAGGATAGACTAGATCAGGTAGAAGAAAGAATTTCAGAACTTGAAGACAACCCTTTCAAATTAACTCAGTCAAAAATAAAGAACAAAGAATCAAGAGGACTAAACAAAGCCTGTAAAAAATATGGGATTACATAAAACCACCAAATATAATAATCATAGACATCCCTGAGAGTGAAGAAGAAATGCACAAGTGCTGGGAAACCTATTTGAGGGAATAATGGAGGAAACCTTCCCTGGTTTTGCTAGAGATTTAGATATCCAGGTACAAGAAGCTCAAAGAACACTTCAGAGATTCATTGCAAAGAGGCAATCACTAAGACATAATCAACAGACTTGCCAAAGTCAACATAAAGGAGGAATTCCTGTGAGCTGCGAGATGAAAACATTTAGTAACTTACAAAGGAAAACCCATCAGGCTATGAGCAGATTTCTCAACTGACACCTTGCAAGCCAGAAGGGATTGAGGCCCCATCTTTGGTCTTCTTAAACAGAACAACTGCCAGCCTAGAATTTTGTGTCATGAAAAACTTACGTATATGAAGGAGAAATAAAGACTTTTTCAGATAAGCAAATTCTGAGATAATTTGTCAAGACCAGACCTGCCCTGCAGGAAATACTCAGAACTGCATTATACATGGATCAGCACAGTATACACTTACCAGTGCAAAACCACCCAAAAGCTAAAGCTCAGAGCTCATATAAAACAATAGCACAAGAGATACAACAAAGTAATAAGGTACTACTGAACAAGATGAACAGAACAGCATCCTACATATCAATTCCATCAATCAACATGAATGGTCTTAAATGTCCTACTCAAGAGACATAGACTGGCTGAATGGAAGAAAAATTACAATACAAGTATCTTCTGTGTCTAGAAAACACATCTAACCCACAAGGACTCATACAGACTCAAGTTGAAGGGATGGAAAATATAGTCCACCAAAAGATAGAAGGTGTAGCTATTTTCATATCAGATAAAATTGACTTTAAATTGGCAAGGGTAAAGAAAGACAAAGATGGTCATTATATAATGGTAAAAGGAGCAATTCAACAAGAAAACGTAACAATCCTAAACATTTATGCACCTAACACAGGAGCACCCAAATTCATAAAGTAAATTCTACTAGATCTAAGCAAAGAGATAAATGACATCATCATAATTGGTGGGGACTTCAGTGCCCCATTGACAGTGCTGGACAGATTATCCAAGCAGAAAATAAATAAAGAAACACTGGACTTAAACGGTACTCTACAAATAGGCCTAATAGACATTTATAGAACATTCTACCCCAAAACTACTGAATATACACTCTTCTCATCAGCACATGGACCATTGTTCAAGATTGATCATATCTTAGGTAATTTAACAGAGTCAGGTCTTACACATAGGTTTTTCTTCAAATCCCTTAGGACTTTGCACAGTATATGGCAGGGCATTCATTCAAGGTGTATTAAGTTGCATTTTTCTTGAATGGCACATATTCTAGCTTAACTAAACATTGATATTTTGTAATAAATAGCAATAAAGGCTGAGAATGTTGGGTACAAGCAGACATTGGAAGGTCTTGTATATAAGGATATTTGAACTTTAGTTGGGAAGAAGAACAGGGCCATTCAAGATTTCTAAATACAGGATAAGATGATTAAAATGATGATTTTGAGAGATGAATCTGCTGACATGTTCTGGCTATAGAGCACTGTTATGTAGTGTTTGTTTGACTAAGTTTTGTTCAGAAGTATTATAATTAAGAAACAATTAGGGAAAAGTTGCAAACAGGTAACAAGTATGTCAGAGGACCCATAATTTTGAGTACAAATGAAGGAGTATTTGCGTGAATGGCAATAGTTTTGAGAAACTGTCTGCTAGACCAGCAAGGATTTGTCTTCCAGGAATCTCTTCTAAAATACTATTATGGTTGTTCAGAGGTAATTCTTTGAATCAGTTCTCATTCTCATGTACCACTTCTGTTAGTGAGGTGGAAGTACATGTCACCTTTGTGGTTGTTATACCACCCTTTTGGCTCCCCAGAGAACACCATATTGTGCCTTCTTGAGCCTCTTGTGTTGGGGCTAATGATGGAAGCAGAAATCACTGAGAAATGTCATTAGCCCTATACAAAACTTCTACCCTAAGCCTTATCCGCCTCACTGTGACTCCTTCTGGTCTTTGTGCATCCTACACAGAGATGAACAGGAAGAATTATTCTAGTGACCTAAAAGGAAAAATTTCCCACTCTTCCGTGTATGTTTAATCAGGGGCACAAATTATCTGGGCCCAAAAGTTTACCACCCTATACACATATCCTTACATGCAAATTCATGTATAATGTAGACATCTCCTGCCGGGGAGCACCCACTGTGCCCAGTGGTCATGGTGTGCCCAGAAACAGCTGCCTGCTCTGACTTAGGCCCTCATATTAAGTGAAGTCCATCAGTCCAAGCTCCATGACTGTCTTTTCCTGCAATGTGGCTTTCGTTTGGGGCCAATCCACCAAGCAAGTCTTTACATCTTTGAGCTACTATGAAGGTTTCAGTAGCAGCCATTTTTCCCACAAAGGAATCATGTTTAGGTCCCTGTGCTAAATGGTATAAGCAAATGTGAGTGGGGGTGAGGGGGAGGGATAAGCTTCCAGTTTTCCAATGCAAATCTATCCAGGAAGAGATGATGCTCGATTACTCATCAGCAAGATTTGAGCCCCAGATCCACCAGAACACAGAAAACCCTTTTTGTTTTATAGCAGAAAGCCTTTTCTATACTCTTGCCTCAACAATGTGTGGGCTCTATATCTAGTTAGCCTTAATCTGTCACATACTAAATAGTGTCAAAGAGTATCTTGTAAGACAGTAAAAATGTTCTGAGTGATTCAAAGTCAGACAAAGCCACTATCACACAGAACATGGTAACCAAAAATATAATTACCTGGGGACAGAGTACAGGCACCCAACAGGAAGTGAAGCATTCAGTAGAATATATGTGAACTGTCGTGTCCAGGTAAGAAATCCAATATAGTGGGTGCCGCCTGGGTGAAGAATGTTTAGCGATCGTATGGAATTGATGTTTAGTGATTATATTTTGTGTTTCAGATACCTTGCTAATCCTCATTATGAGTCATCGTGTCACAAATTTTTAATAACTTAAAAGTAATTATAATTTATGCAAAATGAATAATATTAGCTACCATGTACCAAGTAACTGCTATGTGCCAAGCAAAGTGCCTGTGTGTCTAAATCTCACAAGAGTCTTGCATATTTAGCATTATTATTCCCAGTGTGCAGATGAAGCTGTTGAAGATTAAGAGTCCCCAGATTAGTGAATAGAAGAGGCAAAATTGAAATTCAGGTGTGTTTTCATTATCCCTCTCACTCTTTCATGCTTTGGAGTTAATCTTGTCTTCTTGGCCTGGCAATGTAGGCTGGTCTAGTGGCCCTGCAAAGGTTCTCAATAAATATTGATGGATGACTTCTGAGACAAGCTTTATATATCCTGAAACATTTATTAAACACCTATGTACTTAAAACTGAAAAGGCTTTTGAGGACAAAATGAAAATATATTATACCTTTTTTTTTTTAAATGTGAGACAGAGTCTTGCTCTGTTGACCAGGCTAGAGTAAGTGGCATCATCAGAGTACACAGCAACCTCAAACTCCTGGGCTCAAATGATCCTCCCGCCTTGGCCTCCTGAGTAGCTGGGACTACAGGCATGCACCAACAAGCCCGGCTAATTTTTCTATTTTTGGTAGAAACAGGGCCTTTCTCTTGCTCAGGCTGGTTTAAAACTCCCAAACTCAAGCAATCCTCTGGCTTTGGCCTCCCAGAGTGCTAGGATTACAGGCGCGAGCCACTGTGCCCAGCCAAGACATTGTTGTTGTTCTCAGACACTGAAGATATGGACGATAGGTAGATATATTTGAGAAAAATGCAAGGGAATTATGAGGAGTATCTAAGTCTGTTCAGACTACAACAGAATATCTGAGACTGGATAGCTTATAAACAATGGAAATGAATTTCCTGCAGTTCTGAAAGCTGGGAATTCCAAGATCAGGGTGCCGGCATGGTTGGCTTTTGCTGAGGATGCTTTTCTGATGAGCATCCTTTGGTGAGGGACTGATGCAGGCTGCTGACTTCTTCTGCATCTTCATGTGGGGCACACAGTGAGGGGTCTTTCACTGGCTTATTTTATGAGGTACTAATTCCATTCATGAGAGTTCTGCCCTCATGACCTAATCACCTCCCAAAAGGCTCAGCCTGCTAATACCATCACCTTGCAGATATGGATTTCAATATATTAATGGGTGGATGGGAGAGACAAGCATTCAGAACATAATAATGAATATATTGACATTATAACTAGAATTATACATGTTAAACTTCATGCATCTTCCTATAATGTACTATTTTAACTCTGTCTACTTGAATTTGCTCAGTGCCTTGAGTAAAATGTTGGTATACACACTTGTTAAAAGAATCTCTTAAAGTTCGAATGGTTAACAATCTAACACTAACAATCATTAAAATGTTGAAGAGGAAAAGCATCCTTATAAAAGATAAGTAACCCCAAATGAATGAGCACTCAGCATATTTAAACCCAAGGATCAGGTTAACATATATGATTTTATTTATCCTTTAACATTTTGTATTGGTGTAGATTTTAGTAGTGATACTATGCACATATGCAAGTAGCCTATGCTTTTCCCCTTCAACAGTTTAATGATTGTTAGTGTTAGATTGTTAGCCATTCAAACTTTAAGAGATTCTTTTAACAAGTGTGTATTTCATTTCAAACAGAACTATATTCTTGAAATTGAAATCAACACAGAAGAAAGTTTATTTCCTTAAAATATTGTACAAGACCATAATTTTTAATTAAAAAATGCAATATATTTCTTATATTTTAATTAACATTTGTAATTTTCAACCATATTGTGTTCTATTTATGGATTGTAAAACACGATGCGAAAGAATTATTTATTACCAATGTATCAATTTGAACAGCATCAATGACAATGTTTTATAAATCAGTAGCAGATAATGAGCTATTGATTTATAAAAACTATGGTGATGCAATCAATTTTCCCACACATAAAATAAAAGTGCTGGAGATTGAAACTGCTTCTGGTCTTGTGAGTAGTTTATTCCACAGAGCCTCTGTCAAATGTTTCACTGCCTAGAAATCATGTAGCTTAGTTATATATAAGTGAGGAGGTAAAATGTGCTTGTTATAATCCGTAGCAGTCAAAAAGTTTCCTTGAAAGAAATTTAATTTTTAAAAACTTTTTATTAATGTACTTGAATAAATAGTCGAGTCGGATCTGAATATAAGACAAAGGTTAATTTTCCTCCGTCATCAGTTTTGGGGTTATTTTAAAACATACCTCAGTCAGATGTCCTAACGGATTAAACATACATTGTTCAATGCTCTTCTGTCCAAAACATTAACAACTAGTCACATGTGGCTACTTATATTAAAAATTTAAATTAAATTAAAAAATCAGTTTCTCATTCACGTTGACCATATTTCAAGTGCTCAAGAGACACATGCTGTTAGTGGCAAGTAACGGACAGTACAGATATAGGTAGAATAATTCCATCATCACTGGAAGTTCTATGGACCAGTGCTGTCATAAGGTGTTAAAATAGCTGCTGCTTTGCAAATATATTTCGTCAAAAGACAGTAGGTGCAATGTCAAGTCATTCTGGAAGTATTTATTTTACGCATAACTGAAAAAAATCACTTAGGATAGTAAATGTATGTTAAGGTTTCCTCTGATTTGATGGATACCATCATGAAAAATATATTCCAAGCACCCACTGTGAGAGACTTTATGGAAATTCTAATTTCTAGTTAAAAAGGCATGATATGTGAATACTCAGAACTTAATAAAAATTATAGTTGATATTTGTGGCAGTCTGTTATAGAACACATGCTTAGTTAATTTCCTGGTATCCCTCCCATATTCTTCCCAACTGGCATCCATCATGCAGTGTGAGTAATTCCAACTGGATTTCCAAGGTGAGTCCCCCGTCTCTAAGAGATATTGTCATAATCCCATTCCACTTGCCATAGTGATAGATTCATGAATGTACAATTGACTCGGGCCCAAGTCTAACCCTGAGTTGCATTCCTCTAGTCCTGCCAGTTGATCCATGGGTGGGAAAGCGCTAAGGAGGACTGAACAAAAAGTCCAGCAATTTTGGTTTAGGATGGGGAAGTCAATTAGGATAGGAAGTCAATTCTCACTTTTCCTGGACCCCGTGGTGTTTGAACTGCAGCCCAGAGTTTCCGTAGTCATTTTTCTGCTATGAAAGGTGCCAGCCTGAAGATGAAGACATATAAAGGAAGACAGGGCGCAAGAGCACCATAGAGAAATGAGAGTCCTGGGGAAGACACACACACAGCCCACACCACCACTGACCTTCTCAGGGATTTATCTAGTTGCCTTCATTGTAGAAGCCAAATTTGGAGTTGAGTTTTCTGTTACATAAAGCCAAAATTGTTCTGATATACTCTTCAATATGTGAAAGCTTATAGGCAAAATTATCTTCTTGCAAACTGGCAATTAATAGCATTATTTGAATAGCCTTCAGATTTGATTTAGTAAAAGCACATTATTTTGCTGCACTTAAATTGCAAAGTTGAAAAGACTTTTAAAAAAATCAGGTATAGACAGTTGTATTGTATTTACCTGGTATACTTCTACTAACTTAATACAAATTGTTTGGAATTTCTGGTTTAGGGTGGAACTAGAGATTTTGATGTCTGAAAAAAAAAAAAGATATTTTATTGGAATGACGGGAGAGATGATCCAGAGTAAATAAGCCAGTAGCCCAGAATTCACCTGCGGGTAACCTGCAGTGCTGCTCTACATTCCGAGAGGGCAGGCACGGAGTGGGTTTGGGATTGTTGAGTTCTTAGCTAAATGATGTAAGGGAAGCAACTCTTAGGATGGTTTACCCCCTCCTGCCCCAGACACACACAGTCACAGAGGTGACAAATTTCAAGAAGAAACTGGAGATAACACTCTCCTTCCCATTGCTGAAATTAGTAAGGCTTCACACTGAGCACGCACCGAGACTGGTAACCTTCCTGGGTAACCTTTTCAGATATTTTAGAGAGTGCCTGGCTTAAGAAATAGAAGTTCAAAAATAGTATTTACAGATGTATGGTGTCTAGCTGAGGAATAAAAGAGTATTTTCTCTTCAACAAAACCCTACTCAGACAAGAGTAGGGAGAACAGGTGATAGTGTAAGTGAGCTAAACTCCTTACCTTTCATCATGGCGCAGTGACGATGACTTAAAGCTTAACGGTGATGAGTTATGAAACATGTATGTAATTACTTAGCATTATGGACACTACCAGCGAAAGAAAATCTGAATACAGGAGCCCTTAAAATCCAATCTAAAATACAATGCCTAGTTTATTGGAGATTTGTCAATTCAAGTATTGAATTAATGTAAAAAAAAAAAAAAAAAAAACCACAGAGGCCAGGTGTGAGGTAAAAACAAAAACTGGTTTTCCTCTGCTCTCACACCATAACGATGGACACAGAAGACTCCTATGACCAAATGTGTGGGGGTTTCTCCCTCACTTAGCAGGCAATCAGTCCTGCAGCAGACCCCAGCGGGGTGTCCTCCAACCCAGTTCAATTCTGACTCTGTCCACCTGGAGATGGTGTGAGATCCCACACACGTGGAGAGCTCAGTCCCACAAGGCTGCCCCATGCTTCTCCTGCCAATGGGAAGCCCCAGCTTGTTTTACCTGTGCTTCTGACCAGCCAGCTATGAACTGAGGATCCCACCACCCCCTCCTAGGGTTCAGTTAATTTGCTAAAATGGTGCGCCGAACTCAGGAAAATGCTTACATTTACTGCTTTATTATAAAAGATGTTACAAAGGATACAGATGAAGAGATGCATAGATAGGGTGGGGAATGGGAAGGGAGGGGAACTTCCACACCTTCTCCCAATGTGCCACCCTCCAGGGACCTCTGATTGTTCAGTTATGAAAGCTCTCTCAACCCTGTCCTCTTGAGACTTTTTATGTAGACATTTTGGACAGGCATGATTGAAGCATGGGAAACTATATAGAAATGTGATTGTACAAAAAAAGTATGATCTAATACTAATAGACTGAGTTGAGAAACCCAGTGAGGCCTATTTGATCAGATTCACTGTAGTCCCCTTGTGCAACCTTCCTTTCTCCTGGAAATGGGGCAGCATCTTTTCTAAAAGGAAGGTTTTATGGCCTACAGTCAGACAAGGTAGGTCAGAAAATTTCACTTATGGCCAGCTCCAAGACAGAAAGATGATTCAAGATTTAAGATTCCTCCACTGGGAAAAAAAAGGCACAGATGAAAGGAGGGCAAGAGAAGATGAGAGAGAGAACAAGAGCAAGAAAGAGGGATTCTGTTTTCTGAGACCTAATGCACTGCAATGTTTTAACAAGGGTTATGGGAGTTTTCAGCCAGGAACCATAGATGAAAACCAGTACATTTGATATCATAATATCATACCAGGGAAGAGGAAACTATTGTTTATGACTCAATGTAAAATTTGCATGAAGAAATGAGTAAAGAATAATATTTCAATCATACTTCTTTCTTGATGTTCATCATACACACACACACACAGAATTAGAAGGAAGGAAAGAGGCACCAATATACTATAGGTACCTGCCCATAGATTAACTCCCTCTAAGATGGATAGAAAAAGAGCGGAACACTAATGTAAGAGAATACTAACAGTTAAGTGTCCAGTAGAGAATGAAAAGATACAATTACTGAGTGATCGTACATGGCATGGTTTTGGGAGACTCTCAGGAAGACTTTACTAATTTTGATGACCTACCTACCTTTTTTGTCACATATGAGCAATAGCACCTGAAGGGAAAAGTTGATGATTGAGACAATGTTGAGAGCAAAACTAAGATTTTTATGTACATAGTCATGAAAGAGTATATTAGATTTACCTTATTTCACTTTATGGATTTTTTCATAAACCCTTAATATGCATTGTAAAACTGGCAGGTTAAGTGGAATGTTCTCATAGGTACTATATTTTACATTTAAAAAATTTAAATTTATTCATGTATTTATTTTGGTGAATAAGGAAACCTGCATTTGTCAGTTGATTTAAGTGAATCAACTTTGCAGTGGTCAGAGTTTTAGATCTTGAAAGTTCGAATGAATGATCCTGTCAAATTGTGGGTTAAAGTAGAAGAGAGATAAGTAAATAAAACTCTACCCATAAATATTTGTCTGATACCACACACATTGGCCTTTTTTTTAAAAAAAGAGAGAGATTGAACACTGTGCAAATAAATGGAATATTTTTAAAAGATGAGATAGGAGTAAATATAGAAAAGGTCTTAAATAACTTAAGGCAGTGAAGCAAAAAGCGCATTCCCCTTGCTGTTTCTTCCCATAGAATGACACCCCAGATCAGGGTATCAGCTGTGAACAGGGGCCTTTTTATAGTTCACCAAACTATCAATTTATATTTTATCCTTTTCAGCTTTGGAATTTGGGATTTCCTTTGAAAATTTAAGAAAATTAGACTTTTAAAAAATTTAGTTACCTTTGCAGTACCATGGCAGATCTGCTGTGCAAGAGGTTTGCCATTTGATCATTCCACTGAGAGTGGTAGAGGTGTTCGTTCCAGTGTTTGACCAAACAAAGGCCATGGCCAGTCAACCTGTTCTTCAGCCCCGTACTGTGCCAATCTGCATGCTGAGGGCATAAGGTGACTCTTACCAGCCAAAGTACCCTTTCAGATGACACCAGGAAAGCATTGACCTGTTCAGAAAAATAAGATTTCAAAGAGTTAGAATAGAGGTTGGGAGAGATTTTTTCTTATGTATAAAACAATAGTGCTAGACGACATGGTCTTCCAAGTTGCTTCTAAGTAAAATCTAAGGCACTGTGATTCTAACCTTGGGAACACATTGATACAAAGAGTAAACAGGATTTTTCAGTCTTCATTGGGCATAATATAACTAGCACACAACTTGCTATTTCATTAAATATATATTTACTAAATGACTATGACATGCCAACCTCTAGAGATCCCACAATAAATAACAAAGTGTCCAACCTTTCAAGAGGCTCTCAGTGTATATGGGAAAATGAATATAAAAAAAAGTAAATTACACTATAGTATTAAAACAAGAGTATGAATAAAACTTTGTCACAACAAAAGATCATCTTTAAAATTTTGAGATTTTGACCACAGTTAATTATTTTTAGATATACCACCTGTGAAAGTTCTGAGGATCTTACTGATTCTCTTACTGATTTTATAGATCCAGACAAAACAGTAATGCCTATTAATTCTTTCCGTCATGTTTTGCAAAAGTGAATCCAAAAACCTGAGAAATTAAGTGACTTTCCCACAGTCATCCATAGTGAAGACTTGAAAGTCGCCCTGAGACTTCTGTTCTCTTAATTGCCTTCCTTCCAATGGTGTCCATCATATTTAGAATATTCAAAAATCCAGATTCCTTCCTGTAGCCAGCTCCCTTACCACTTCTCTGGCCTCTTCTTGTGCTATATACTATAGAGAGCCACACTGGTCATCTTCCACTTTTTCAAACTATGATTGTTATTTCTTTTGCCCTTGATTTCTCCCTCTTCCTAGAATATTCCCCCAGATCTTCATATGGCTCATTCTTTATCATCCTTTGGATCTCAGCTTAAGTTGCCTCCAAGGAGAGTTCTTTACTGATACCCTAACTAAATAGCAACCCCCTTACCCTGTGATTCCATTTCATCCCATGTAGACTCATGATGACAATTTACGGTTTTCATAGCCTTTGTCTCTGTCTGAAATTATTTTACGTGTTTGTCATCTAGTTTCCTCCACTTGAAATCAGCTCCATGGAAGCAGGCTCTGTTTTCTTCTCTTCAACACTGTATCTCCAGTACTCTTTGTTAGGGGAATAGATAATTGTGGTTCCCATAAATTATGCATAAGGTAAAGTAAAATCTACCTGAGTATTGAGATTGGATGATACCAAGAAAGATATATTTGCAAAAGGAAGAAAAAATAACCATATATGCAGAAAACTCTACATTACTGACTCCTGATAGTAGGATGTTAAAAACAGAAAGGTAAGATATAAATAATACAAGGAAGGTATATCATTTCTATATGTTTCTTGAGTGTTTAAAATAGTTTAGCCTAAATCATAAGATGCCACCTTTTCCCAAGTAAAGGTCCTTGTTGATATGTAACACTTCTCTGGTAGGTTTAAGTGGTTGATATTGCCAGAACAGAAAAGAACCCAGAACAGAGTTTTTGGAGAATATGAGGAACTGGCAAAGAAAGATGAAAGGGAGAAGCCAGGAAGATTTAAAGAAAACCTGGGGCATAGAGGGGTGTGGTAGTGTTGGTGGGAGCTGCACAGTGTAGTCCTTGTAAAGAAGCAAAAGGCAAAGTTAAGCAAAATTCCAAAAGGTAGCAACAAGGATATAGTTGGCAACAGTTAGTGTAATCCAAGCTGCTATAACAAATAAATCCTTGAGTGACAGTGGAAGTTTGCTTCTCGGACACAAAACAGTCCAAAGCAGGTGTTCTTTGTTGGCAAGTGGCCTTCATTATCCAGAAACCAGGTCCCTTCCAACTTTTGGACCCATCCTAACCTAGAGCCCCAGAGTCTCTTGCATTCAGCCAGTGAATGTGAAAAAAAAAGACAAGAGAAGGCTTTTTAAGCCTGTTAGCCTAGAAATTATACACATCACTTCTGCTCAAATTCCCTTGGCAAAGAACTAGTCACAGGGCCCCATGCCTATGCAAGGGAGCCAAAAAATGTCGTCAGTTGGTGGACAGTTGTTCCCTGGAAATAGGTCTGTATTATCAAAGTGGAAGCACAAATAATGATGGGCTGTAGCCCATCTTCCAGGACGGGGGATAAATCTGTGCAATTAGGTCATTTTCATTTTATAAATATTAATCTTTCTGGAAATAAAAGGCTACATAGTTTATTGTGCCTATTCTCAAAAAGTTATGATTTATTAGAAGAGGTAACATGTATACACAAATTATGGTAATTCAAAGTTATTTCTAATTTATTCCCATAAATTTTGTGATAGAAAAATAGATTATAACAATGGAAAGCAAGTCCCTGAATATGAATAAACGAGTGAAAATGTAGACTTTTTTCATCGACGGATCTTATGTTCCCCATTGTCATAATAAACTTGCATAAATTCTCCCCATTTCCAGATCAAAGTCTGCTGCTGGTTGGATTGAATAATTTATATACGAATGTATTTTGGTATAGAATCTGCCCTCCCCCCCCTTAAAAACCTAGTGTGGTTTGTATAACTGAAATTCTGTATTCTTCATCTGTATTACTTTCTACTTGTTTTTAATCTTGAAAACATATTTCAGTTTCATTGTTGGGTAAATAATTTTTACTTTGGATTAGAATATAATAAAAATTATTATTTCAGTAGAGGTTGCATGTGGAGAGACAGGAAAGAGTTACATTTTCATGAATTACTGAGTTAAGAATTAATTTTCAGAAGAGATTATGTCTAGAAAAGGCTTGAAACAAAACTCTTAGTCTTAATTTAGTCTTAATTAAACCTTAGTCTTAATTTTTAGTCTTAATTTGACTATTTGTACTTCAACTGAAGTAGATGGACATGGGATAAATCAAGAGTTAACAAAAGTTATATTGCAAAGGGCCAGGGAGTAAATATTCCAGGATTTGCAGGATATATATTATCTCTGTCACAACTGCTCAATTCTTCCATCACAGTAGGAAAACAGACAGATGTAGACACAGAGACAAAAGCAAGACCAGTGAGCAGGAATGTGTTCTGATAGAACTTTATTGATTGACACTGAAATTTGAATTTCACATAATTTTCACATGTTAAGTAACATTATTATTTTTTTTAAGTTCCCTCCACCTTTTAAAAAATATAAATGGGCCATCAGAAAATAGGTGGTGGGTTGGATATGATCCACAGGATATAATTCACTCACTCCAGGCATATACGGCAATGAAAATAATTTAGAGCTAATCTGAACAATTTTTATTCAAAAACATATGAACTGTAACAAATTAACTATTTTATTCTATGTATTCAAAGTGAAGATCAATGAAATATATCTTCATATGAAATTTAAGATGGTGTTGTACACTATAAAATTTTAACATAAACATGAACACCCTTTTTTAGGGTTTGTTTATGTGCTTTTTTGTTATTTACAGAAATGGAAATATAGGAGAATTATCCCAGGTCAGTTGAAAGGGGGATACATTTTCAAACCTGCTCATGTTTAACACTTTTTGAAGACCTTGATGCTCAATTAGTCAAATAGTAGCCGCCAGATGGAAAAGGGCATTTCTTCATGCGTGTGCGTGTTGGTATGTGTGATTGAGAGGGGGAGAGATGATGTTGTGAGTCAGACCTCTCAGTGTTCCTTTTAGATGCCACTAGCTCAATCACCGAGGGCAATGGACCATGAGATACTTATGTATCTTCTGCTTGGCTTCATGCTTGATGCTTCTGATCAGACACAACGTTTCATTTCCAATATCACAGATGACAGAGTAAAATGCAGAATGTGTTGCTGCACATGTCAAAAGGTCCAGAGAAGAAAAGCAAGCTCTACCTCTGCATTTAAATGAACAACAATTGAAAATAAATGCCCACTTCCAATTCTTTGGTCTTGTTTAAGTTTTATATGTTTGCTATCTGTCTGTTATTACCTACATGTATCCAGAGATTATTTGCCTAAGCTGTGAAAAGGGAAAAAAAAATAGAAATATAGAAAATATGCTGTTAATGGTTTAGTGTAACTTCACTGTTAAACCACAACATTAAAAGCACGCTGTCAACATAATGTACATTGATAATTTTGTTTGATAATTACTTACTTAAAATAATAGACTAATAAATTGTCACAATAGGAGAAGAACTTCAACCATTTATGTCAACTGTCTGATCTATAATTATTAATTAGTCATTACTGAGACAAAAGCTCCAAGAAATGTTTTCTTTTTTAATTTTGTTTTCTATTGAAAGATCATACTGAATTGAAGTGGGAGAGTGGATTCTAGGAAAGAATAGATTAATTTCATGCCATTGATTAGCTCTGAAGTTTTATTTACCCTCTTACCCACAGGAAGAGTGCCAGAGTATTTTCCCAATCCTTTGCTCAGGAAATTCAATACATCCTGTATTCTGTACCTGAGAGAAGGTTCTACATTTTAGAAATCACAAAGAAAAAAATTCAATTATTAACATGAAGCAAGAATTATTAATATCTTACTGAATTGTTTTAGGATGCTTCCCCTTGCCTTACCCATACACACAACTTCCCCCTAGACTCCAAACTCTTTTCTATATTTACATTGGATCTTCTTTTTCCAGGAAAAGCAGAATACATACAGGTGTGTCCAGGATAAGCATAATAGCTTCAATTGTTCTCCCTTTTGGAGAGTTGACAAACAATCATGATGCTTTCTCCTCTGCATCTTACAGATATCTTCATCGCAGCACTATCAGTATAAAGAACACACTTTCCAAGTTTGCTAGAGCAAAACTGTTTGTAACCATCAGAAGGGCTGGAAAACAGATATGTTCACATTCCACATAGTGCAGGAGCTGCTTAGCAGCTAAAAAGAATTAACAGAGTAGAATATTTGTCCCTGAAATGTTATAAATGCCCATGAGGAATAGGATCTACTTGGAAGTTTTCTTTAACATTCAATGTGTTTTACCAACTGAAATGAGGACTTACGAGCAAATTATAAGCTATGCATGCAGGCAGGAGTCATGTTCTTTGCCAGATATATTTTACTTCTTCTTCTTCCTCTCCCTCACTTTCTCTGCCTTTTTAAATTTCTCAGCCTGCTTTTTCCTCCATTTCCTTCACCCTTTTCCCTTTCCTAGTTTTCTCTTGTTTTCTTTATGTTATTTTTCTCCTACTACTATTCTGATCTTTACTCTTTTCTCCACTTCATACTCTCTCTGCATGAAGAATGGCTCCTGGTTTGGGCCTGGCCATACAAAGATGCCATTCTGGAGAACTAATCTATCCTGTCTTTAAAAGGACAAGATGATAACAGAAGAAAGAGAGGATAGTGCATGGCACTTCCATGGCCAGGATTTATCCCTTCTCCCAGTGATGTGGATCACTGAAACAGCTCCACAACGTTATTAAGTTTATTTTTGCAATAATTCTGTCCCTAATATTTCTTCTTCATGAAAAGATCATGTTTTGTTGTTTTTTTTTTTTTTGTTTTTTTTTTGAGTCCCTCTGTTTCTTCCACGTTCCCCAACATTTGCTGGCAATGGAAATCCCATATAAATCAGCATTAAGTTCTGGCAATTTTGCATGCCATCAGCTAAATATAATGCTTTTGAAATGCAAGCACAATTCTTTTAAAGTAGGCATTTAATTTTAGTGGAATTTGCATTTGACAGTCCCAATTCATGTGTTTCAACATCTGAGTGAAATAATTCTCTTTGAATTCTAATGGAATGAACATAGTTGAAATTAACATTTTGCCACAAAAACACACTATTTTAGCCAAAAGTTTTCACACTGTTTTGAATCAGTTCTGTGTGCTTATAACAGAGTGAATCCTTCTAATTTTATATTCATTGAATGAGGAAAGTGGTGATGAAAAGAGGATGTGAAAACCAGACTGTCTTAATTATTCCATGAAGTGCCATCAGTTAATTATGAGACTTTGACCTGGATCTCCAGTTCATTATAACACTTTTTTCTTTATATATTAGTGGTAAAATGTCAGACATTCACAAAATACCTAAAAATAACAAAGTGTTTGTAAAGAATGCTTGACTTTTTTTTTATTCTTAACTTGTATTTTTGAGGTAATTTATTAGTTCAAATAGTCATCTTCCATAAAGGTAAACATCAATGTAGTCATCAAGTTTTTCATAAATATTTCCCTTTTTTCCTCTGAAATAGGGAACTCATATACAGAGATAAGAAGTTCAGGTTTTAAATATTTAATATTTCAATTGGAATATATGAAAGCTGTTAATGTCATTGGTTAACTATAAACTGTTAAGACTGTGCAAAACCTGGTTCATTTATATACATATATATAATTTTTCTAAAATATTTAAATATTTCAGTCCATTTTAAAAATCTTGATTAGTTTTTTTTTTTTTTATTTTGGCATATTATGGGGGTACAGATTTTAAGGTTTCAATAAATGCCCATTTCCCCCCCTCCCCCCAAAAGTCTGAGTCTCCATCATGACCATCCCCCAGATGGTGCACATCTCACTCATTATGTATGTATATACCCACCCCCCTCCCCCCTCCCCCCTGCCCAATACCCTATTACTGTAGTACCTATGTGTCCACTTAGGTGCTAGTCAGTTAATACCAGTTTTCTGGAGAATATATCTGGTGCTTGTTTTTCCATTCTTGGGATACTTCACTTAGTAGTATGGGTTCCAGCTCTAACCAGGAAAATATAAGATGTGCTATATCACCATTGTTTCTTAGAGCTGAATAGTACTCCATGGTATACATATACCACATTTTATTAATCCATTCTTTGATTGATGGGCACTTGGGCTGTTTCCACAGCCTTGCAATTATGAATTGTGCTGCTATAAACATTCGAGTGCAGGTGTCTTTTTTGTAGAGTGTCACTGGATCATTTGGGTAGATGCCCAGCAATGGGATTGCAGGATCAAATGGTAGATTCAGTTGTATCGCTTTAAGGTATCTCCATATTGCTTTCCACAGAGGTTGAACTAGTTTGCAGTCCCACCAGCAGTGTAGGAGTGTTCCTCTCTCTCCGCAACCACGCCAGCATTTATTGTTTGGAGATTTTTTGATAAAGGCCATTCTCACTGGGGTTAAGTGATATCTCATTGTGGTTTTGATTTGCATTTCCCTGATGATTAGAGATGTTGAGCATTTCTTCATATGTTTGTTGGCCATTCTTCTGTCTTCTTTAGAAAAATTTCTGTTCAAGTCTTTTGCCCACTTTTTAATGGGGTTATTTGATTTTTTCTTCCTAATTTTCGTGAGTTCTAAGTATATTCTAGTTATCAGTCCCTTATCGGATGCATAGCATGCAAAAATTTTCTCCCATTCTGTAGGTTGTCTGTTTACTTTCATGACTATTTCTTTGGCTGTGCAGAAGCTTTGTAGCTTGATCATGTCCCATTTATTTATTTTTGTTGCTGCTGTGATTGCCTTTGGGGACTTCTTCATAAACTCTTTGCCCAGGCCGATGTCTAGGAGAGTGTTTCCAACTTTTTCCTCTAGAGTTCTAATAGTTTCATATCTTAGGTTTAAGTCTGTTATCCAGCGTGAGTTGGTTTTTGTGAGAGGTGAAAGGTGTGGGTCCTGTTTTAGCCTTCTACAGGTGGCTATCCAGTTTTCCCAGCACCATTTATTGAAGAGGGATTCTTTTCCCCAGCGTATGTTTTTGTCTGCTTTGTCAAAGATGAGATGGCTATATGAGGATGGTTTTATATCAGGATTCTCACATCTGTTCCACTGGTCAATATTCCTGTTTTTGTGCCAATACCATATTGTTTTAATTACTACAGCTTTGTAGTATAGTTTGATATCTGGCATATTAATGCCTCCCATTTTGTTTTTGTTGCCTAGAATTCCTCTTGATATTCAGGGTCTTCTTTGGTTCCATACGAAGCGTAAAATTATTTTTTCTATATCTGTGAAGAATGCTGATGGGATTTTAATAGGTATTGCATTGAATCTGTAGATCAGTTTGGGTAGTATAGACATTTTGATGATATTGAGTCTGCCGATCCACGAGCATGGTATGGATTTCCATCTGTTTACATCCTCTGCTATTTCCTTCCTCAGTGTTTCATAGTTCTCCCTGTAGAGGTCTTTTACCTCTTTGGTTAAATATATTCCTAGGTACTTTAATTTCTTTGTTGCTATTGTGAAGGGAATTGAGTCTTTGATTTGGTTTTCAATTAGATTGTTGTTGGCGTATATGAATGCCTCTGATTTCTGTGTATTGATTTTGTATCCTGAGACTTTACTAAATTCATTGATCAGTTCCAGGAGTTTCTTGGTTGAATTCTTGGGGTTTTCTAGATACAATATCATATCATCAGCAAACAGTGAAAGTTTGATCTCTTCTGCCCCTATTTGGATACCTTTGATTCCATTTTCCTGTCTGATTGCTGTAGCCAAGACTTCCAGCACTATGTTGAACAGAAGTGGAGATAGTGGGCAGCCTTGTCTGGTTCCAGTTCTAAGTGGGAATGATTTCAATCTTTCCCCATTCAGTATGATGTTGGCTATGGGTCTGTCATATATGGCTTGTATCATTTTTAGGTATGTCCCTTCTATGCCTATTTTCTTAAGTGTTCGTATCATGAAAGGGTGTTGAATTTTGTCAAAAGCTTTTTCTGCATCTATTGAAAGAATCATGTGGTCCTTGTTTTTGCTTCTGTTTATGTGGTGAATTGCATTTATAGATTTACGTATGTTGAACCATCCCTGCATCCCTGGGATGAAGCCCACTTGGTCGTGGTGGATTATTTTTTTGATAAGTGTCTGGATTCGGTTAGCTAAGATTTTGTTGAAAATTTTTGCATCTATATTCATTAGGGATATTGGTCTGTAGTTTTCCTTTTTTGTTGCATCCTTTCCTGGTTTTGGTATCAGAGTAATATTCGCTTCATAAAAGGTGTCGGGGAGGTTTCCGTCCTTCTCGATGTTGTGGAATAGTTTCTGCAAGATAGGTACTAGTTCTTCTTTGTAAGTATGGTAAAATTCAGGTGTGAAGCCATCTGGACCGGGACTTTTCTTTTTAGGGAGATTTTTAATTGCTGTTTCTATTTCAGCTGTTGAGATTGGTCTGTTCAGGGAATCTATTTCTTCCTGGTTGAGCCTAGGGAGGCTGTGTGTTTCTAGAAATGTGTCCATTTCCTCCACATTTTCCAGTTTGTGTGCATAAAGATTTTTGTAGTATTCATAAATTGTATCTTGTATCTCTTTGGGATCAGTTGTGATATCTCCTTTTTTATTCCTGATGGAGCTTATTAGAGATTTCTCTTTTCTGCTTTTCGTTAGCTTAGCCAATGGTGTGTCAATTTTGTTTATTTTTTCAAAGAACCAACTTTTTGTTTTATTAATCTCCTGAATAGCTTTCCTGTTTTCAATTTCATTTAGTTCTGATTTGATCTTGTTGATTTCACTTCTTCTGCTGGGTTTGGGGTTGGTCTGTTCTTCTTTTTCCAGCTCTTTGAGTCGTTTCATTAAATTGTCTATTTGTGATCTTCTTGTCTTTTGGTTATAGGCATTTATGGAGATAAACTTTCCTCTCAGAACTGCTTTAGCTGTGTCCCAGAGGAGTTGATACCTTGTCTCTCCATTGTCGTTTTCTTCATAGAAGTTTTTTATTTCTGTCTTGATTTCTTCATTTACGAAGTAATCATTTAGTAGGAGGTTGTTTAATTTCCACATTTTTGTGTAGAAATGTGAGTTTCTGTTAGGGTTGATTTCTAGTTTTATTCCACTGTGATCTGAGAAGGTACATGGTATGATTTCTATTTTTTTAAATTTCTTGAGATTTTCTTTGTGTCCTAGGATATGGTCAATCTTAGAGAATGTCCCGTGAGCTGATGAGAAGAACGTATATTCAGTGGATTTTGGGTAGAATGTTCTGTAGATGTCTGTCAGACCCAATTGTTCTAGAGTTTTGTTTAAGTCCAATATTTCTTTATTAATTTTCTGTTTGGAGGATCTGTCTCGTGCCGTCAGTGGGGTGTTGAAATCTCTGGAGATTATGGAGTTGCTATTAATCCATTTGCTTAGCTCCAGTAAGGTTTGCTTTATGAATCTGGGTGCACCTAAGTTGGGTGCATATATATTTAAAATTGTTATCTCTTCTTGTTGGACTGTGCCCTTCACCATTATATAATGACCCTCTTTGTCTTTTACTACTTTTGTTGGTTTAAAAACTAAATCGTCTGAAATTAGAACTGCCACACCAGCCTTCTTTTGGCTTCTATTTGCTTGGAATATTGATCTCCACCCTTTTATTTTTAGTCTATATGCATCCTTGCAGGTTAGATGTGTTTCCTGAAGACAGCATATACTTGGCCTGTATTTTCTTATCCATTCAGCCAGCCTATGTCTCTTGAGTGGAGAGTTTAAGCCATTCACATTTATTGAGAGAACTGATAGGTAAGGTAGATTACTGATCATTCTGTTGGGTTGGATGTTGTTGCTATGATTTCTGTCTTGAGCCATTGTAATATCTGGCCTTTAATATCTTTGGGTTTTGGTTGTTTTTATATTCGTGGGTTATTTTTATGATGTTCCGTGCATAACGCTGTTTTAAGTACTTCTTGTAGGGCTGGTCTTGTCTTGGTGAATTCTCTGAGCCTTTGCTTGTCTGAGAATGTTTTTATTTCTCCTTAATATACGAAGCTTAGTTTTGCAGGGAATAATATTCTAGGCTGGGCATTGTTTTGTTTCAAAAGAGTGAGAATGGGGCCCCAGTCTCTCCTTGCTTGTAAAGTCTCATTAGAGAAGTCTGATGTTATTCGAATTGGCTTTCCCTTGTATGTTACTTGCTTCTTTTGTCTTACAGCTCTTAGAAGGGCCTCTTTAGTTGATACTTTGGTCAGTCTGATGACTGCATGTCGTGACGTCTTCCTGTTTGCGTTGAATCTCCCAGGGGTCCTCTGAGCTTCTTGAACTTGTATATCAAGATTTTGAGCAAGGCCTGGGAAATTTTCCTCTATTATATCTTCAAACAGCTTGTCCAACCCTTGAGTGTTGTCTTCTTCCCCTTCTTGTAACCCTATGACCCTCACATTAGGTTTCTTCACATAATCCCACAGCTCTTGTAGGCTTTGCTCTTTTCTCTTGTTTCTCTGCTCTATTTCTGTGACTGATTTATTTAATTGGAGGGTGTTATCTTCAAGCTCTGAGATTCTTTCTTCGGCTTCATCTACCCTGTTCTTGAGACTTTCCACTGTATTTTGTAGTTCCTTGAATTGATTCTTCATTTCCAGGAGTTCGGTTACACTTTTCTTCAATGTGTCTATTTCTTTTCTCATATCCTGGAGATTTTTTGTGGTTTCTTGGTGCTGGTTGTTGAGTTGTTGTTGCAGCTGGGTGAGTGTTCTTATGTTCCACATACGAAATTCCTCTTCTGTCATATTGGTTGCCTGGTTTTGGTCGGTGTCCGTTTCTAGGGGGCTGGTGCTCCTCTTTGGGGGTGTGTTTTCCGTTTGGTTCTTCATATTTCCTGAGTTCTTTCGCTGATTTCTTCCCATGTCGATCAGTTGTTGTTTCTTTCCTTAGGTTATTGTTTGGGTATTCACACACCTTGTTTAGTTTCTGAGGCGTTAGGTGGTGCCTGTGGGTGAAATTGGACCACTCCCTGTATATTGAGTCAGTGGGTGCCGTGGAAAGGCTGTGCAAGATGCCGTCCCTGTCAGTAGGTGGCGTTTGCTTGGAGGAACAGGCTATGGTGTTGATTTTGAGTCCTGTTATCAGCTCTCGTTCTGGGCGGAGCTGGGTTGGGTAAGCCTGCCCTCAGGCCGTTAGCAGGGGTCAAAGTTCTGTTCTCTGCTGTCAGGGCGGGGCTGGAATGGTCCCGCTCAGCCAGAAAGTCTGGGTGTGGGGGTGGGGCTGTCTGAGACCCGCAGTCTGCAGCAGGCCTCGCTTCTTTCCACCCTCCCCAACTCCACAGCTACTCCTGGGCCTCTGCCAGCAGGCCAGACCACAAGCTACCAGGCCTCCCTGGACTGTGGTGCCGGCGGGGAGGTTCCCTGCACAGGAACGCCACCTGGGTTGGGCGCACGGCCTCCTCCTGGGAGAAGGGTTGCCCTCTAGGACGCCGATCCGCCCCTGGAGGCACACAGACCTCAGTAGGCTGTTCACGTATAACCCTTCTGTGCCCTGGGCACTGCTAGCCCTCGGTGCAGGGGATCTGGTCTGCAGGTCCGACCTCTGGGTCCCAGAGTTCAAACTGTATTCCCACCAGGGAGAGGATTTCCGGTCCTAATTCACCCACAGGGAGCCCAAGCTGGGTCTATGTCTCTCAGCCTCTGAGTCGGCACCGTTTTCCTGGGAACACGGTGCCAGCAGCACCTGCGAGGGCGGGCGGGGTCCCAAACGGGAAGGTCCCGTTCCCTGGAGGTGCCTCCGGCTGGTGGCTGTATTGTCTCTCTGGGCAGCCGCGGGTAGGGTCGGCGGAGGGGGGGGGAGGAGGCAATATGGCGCCTGCCGCGCGGCTCGGGTCTGTGCACACGGAGGTGCCTGGAGGAAGTTGGGAACCTGGTGCCACGTCTGCTACAGGCTCAACGTTGGCAGGCGGTGGCAGTCTCTGGGCTGGTGTCCGCAGGTCTCTCCACCCACTGGGGAGCCCACCAGCAGTCCCGAATGCAGGGGAGGGGAAACAGCGAATCCACCTACCCTTGCCGCTGGTCTCCGGGCTGCTCCGGTGGTCTCAGCTTCCAGTTCTCCGCAGCCTCCTCCCGTGGAGTCTCCCGGGGTCTCAGGTACCCCTCCTTCCGGCCCTTGTCTGCTGTATGCTCGTCTTCTTGCTTCTTTCCTCTAGTTTCTGCTAGAATCTGTCTTTTTTGCCGAGACCCTCTGTCTGGCGGTGTTATTCGTCCGCCATCTTGCTCCGCCCCCCCTGATGTTCTTGATTAGTTTTTTAAAAAAATTTTTTTTCCTGTATCCCTTTGGGTTGCAATTTTTTCAATAAAATAGTTTTTAAAGAGATCATTTGTCGACACTAGATCATCCCTCTGGCTCACTTTTAGCAATTGGCAATTAGCAATTATTGTGTATAAATGAAGTTGCTTCTATTACTGCTGAAGAAAGTGCAGAGAACCCCCAATTGGGGAAAAATTCCCTCTACATTTTTTTCTCTCCTTATTGTCGTAGGCCAAGAAAGGAAAATAGTGTTTAAAGTGTAAAATAACATTTTTTACTGCTGTAATTCCCAATTTTTTAATGGATCAGAATCACTTGTAGAGAGATTGTTGAAACACAGATCACGAGGCCTTCCCACTAGAGATTCTGAGTCCATAGGTCCGGGGAGATGGGAGGTGTTTTGTTTCAAAGGATTCTCGGTGATGCTGGTGCTGTGGCTCAAGGATCCACACTTGCCAAATGAGCCTTACTGTATTCACTAACAACATTTTACTAAAGAGGTGGTGATGTGTTCCTGAGACATAAATAGAAGATTTTTATGATCACTTGTTCACAGCAAGAACATTGAAGTCAAATGGTCTGAGGTGGTATATTTTCACAGACCAGATGTGGAATTTGGGGAAATTTTCTACCCCACTTTAGAGTTTAGTATTTTATCTAGCAGGTACAATATTATTGTCTATCAGAATTATTATTAATAATTATATACAATGTGTTAAGCTCTTAACAAGGAGCCTGGCACATAAAAGAGCTCAACAAATTCAATAAATCCAAACTTCAATCTTAGTGCCGAGCAAAACCAATGACTAGGGACTTCAATGCCAGGTAGGTCTTTTGATGCCAACATTAGATATAAAACAAGTTAACAAATACCCTGAAAATGTTTAATTCTTGTGAAAAAATGTTCCAGTGTATATTTTAGGTATGAATTTTTATTTAAAAGGACAGTTTGGGATGCCAACTTTAAGTTATGTTATTTTTAAAAGCTTCTGTTATCAAGAATGCATTAATTAGTACTCATTAAATTTATTTTTATTTCTGAATAACTTACCTATGTTTTTTGTATTATAATAAAAGATAAATACACATGAAAATGAAAATATTTGACTCTAACCATTTCAGGATTTCTATAGACATTTCATATTCTAAGATTAAACAGATTGTGATAATCAAGTTAATGAAGATTAGGGTAAATTGCAATTTATTCAGAATGGACTAATTTGAAAAACTTCCAAATGGAGAAATTTTCCTTGCCTTGTTCTGTCGTCTTTGCAGGTCTTTTAGGACAGATATATAGTAAAGTTACTGTGATTCTATCGTCACAGAAATAAATTGAAGCATTTTGTTTATTTCACATAGTATCACTGCCTAAATAACTCATTGAAGGATTTATGTAGCATATTCACGTCGAGATAGCAGGGATAAATGTGGGAAGTTACTTAACAATGATGTGACCTTTGATATACTTAACCTCTTTTGATCTCAATTTCATTGTTTAGTACAATAGATAACCATAAGACCGTTATAACTGTCTTATAATCATCATATACAAATTGAGTGATTTTAAGAAATAAGATAACCGTTAAGAAACCTTGCATAGTACAATGACAGGAACACAGAATTCACACAATAAATTTTAGTCTTAACCAAATTCCCATAACTCTGTTCCCAAGGCCTCAATTTCTTCACTAAAGGCCTCTTAGTTTCTGAAATTCTATGGTTTAGCTTTTGGTTTAATTAATATTTGGGCAAATGTGGAAATTAACGAATTAACGTATTTCCTCCAGATTTTACTTTCCAACACACATATTAAGCTTCCACATGAGGAAATATCTTTAAATGTGCGAGATTAAAATTCATAGTCACATAAAATGAATAAAATTTTAACGTGGACTCTAACATTCGTGAATTCCAGAATTCAAGTTATCTGAGAAAGAAAATCTTTACAAAAAATGGTATAAATGGGTTTTGGTTAGTATTCAGAATAACAAAACATGGCATAATTTTTACTGACATATTAGGGCATGTTTTCTATCTTATTTTCAGATAATAGTTAGCCACCATGTAGGTTTAATCCTCCACAGAGGCAGAAAAATATACATGAAATCACTCTCAAAAAAATCTGTTTGAGTCCTGATAGCCTGATATTCTTGAAATGCTTAAACTTTTTCTTTGTTAAGATTCAAGTCTTTGCTAAGTTATCATCTGGACTAAAATGACTTATTTAGGTAGGGGGTATTTCTTATCTTGTTGGAAGCTTTATAAAGAAGCAGTTATTGTATCTTTGAGCAGATGAAAGGGTTTACCATTGCTCAAAACTTGTCCAAGATGCTGATCTAAATCTTCAGCTAGACTGTTTGAACACATAACTAATACACAGACTGAAGTGAATTTAGTTTAAAAGAAATCTTATCAGGAATCATATAATAGATCTTAGGGTATTTCCTCACAGAGTAATAGAGGCAACAGCTCTACTCAAAAGAGGAGTTGAACTATTTTCTCTATGTGGATAACAACATCTGCCCCTGTTGTTGTGAACTTGCTCCAAAATTTGAGCCCTGTGTTTTCTAACTACCTGCTGGACATTTTTACTTAGTTCTGCACAATTACCTCAATCTTAACATTCTGAAATCTGCCCTTCATTTTTTCTGGTCTGTATTTCTTTCTTTCTTTTTTTATTTCAGAATAAAATATTTCGGCATATTATGGGGGTACAAATGTTTAAGTTACATATATTACTTTTGCCCCACCAGAGTCAGAGTTTTAAGTGTGTCCATGCCCCAGATGGTGTGCAGCACACCTCTTAGGCATGAATATACCCATCCCCTCCTCCCCCTCCCACCAATGAATGTCACTACCATATGTGCACATGTGTGTTGATGGATTAGTACCAATTTGATGGTGAGTGCATGTCGTGCTTGTTTTTCCATTCTTGTGATATTTCACTTAGGAGAGTAGGCTCCAGCTCCATCCAGAATAATACAAGAGGTGCTAGTTCACCATTATCTTACACACTTGCTCTTCCTGTCTGCCAGATGTTTGTTTATGGTACCACAATTAATTCTCTTTCATTCAATCTTGAAAACTTAGCATCATCTTTGATTCTGTTGCTGATTGGGTTTGACTCTGCGATAGAGGTTAGCATTTAGGAGGTTTATTAGATATACTTCCGGGATCACCACCTGTGTGGAAAGGAAGGTCAGAAAGGAGGATTGGGAAGACAGAGAAGTCAGAGTGCAGTGTACTCTTAACAGAGTGTCCAGCTGACCCTACTAGGAGTTCTAAATCTAGGATGACCCTTCAGTATTACCCTGAATTGGGAAGATGGGCCTGGGGCTTTTGATTCTACTTTGATCAGTCATTGGATACAGGTTGTCCCAGGAAAAGGAAAGTGACCTTGGACAAAATGATTCTTTTTAACCCAGGAAATTATGAAGAAGAAGCAAGTTCTTCAGTCATGAAGGCATATCTGGTCAGCACATGACAGTGTCCACTGTGGACTCCTTTAAAAAAAGAAGAAGAAAACCTGCTATAAGATTTTCAGGTCACGTTTTCTTCATGATTTTAAATTTCCATCTATTTTCTTGCTACCCTAACACCGCCCCAGTTTAGAAGCTTACAGGGTCTAACATACAGGTGCTAATAGATTAAGTGGGGCTTTCTAACTGACCTCTTTAGTCCTACCTATCCAATCCATCCCTTACCCACTACATTGCTCAGCCTCACAAAATGCTTCTACAAGCCCACAATTAGCCAGTTCAGTAAATCTCATTGACTCTCATTGGCTAAAGAATAAAACACAAATTCCTTAGCTTATAATTTAAGGGCAACCATAGTATAGACAATGTACGTGTTGTTTTAATTTTCCAAGCAAACGTTTTACTTTTACCATCAAATTCTACCATTCCTTCTTGTGTGCTGCATTGAGAATTTTTTTTCTGTTTCTAAAACTATTTTCTAGTTTTCCCACCTAAAATATGTTCGCTTGGCTTATATTGAAATCAAATATTACATACATATTTAGCCATATTTACAGAGCTCTTATGTATAATAAGCCATATTTATATATGATTTTACTTAGATCCTTTAGAAGAAAAAAGAGAATAGGGGTATGAAAGAAGTGGCCAAAGATCTTATGTATAATGATGTTTTAACTTCTGTGGACTTATGTGTTCCCATGAGTAAAGTTTTTAATTTTTAATACATGTCAGGTCAAAACTTTGGCATTGTCCATGCTGAGTCTTAATTATTCAGTGAATGAGTTCCCTAGGACACTTAGTTCAATTTGCTATGAAATATACACATGGACAAAATGTTTACAAAACTTAGTCCTGCTGATTTGAGACTTTCAAATGTATTACAAAAACAATTTCTATCCCGGTGGAGGTCTGAATATACATCTGCCTTGTAAGAGCATGGACTGTTACTTGTGTTTAAGTTCTTTTACCTACTTTTCTCAATTTATGCTTTATTTAAACTGAAATTATATACCTAGTTTTATTTAGTTTTGCCTTAGGTTTGTATAAGAGTATACACATTCTCTGACCCTGAGTTCCAAGTAGTTATTTCACCAAGAAAATTCATAATCAAATATTTCTTATCTCAGATTTGGGTTCTGAGGGAAATTATACAAGCAAAAGAGTGGTTGAATTCGGCCATTCTGCTATTATTTTTAGAAATTGTTTGGGTTTTGATTACCAAATATGTTTTTTGGTCTCTTTGTATGTGGCTAATGATAACTTAATTTTAAAATATTAATAAATAAACTTCATTGACAAAGGAAAATGACTTTTTCAAATTACCACACTATTCTCAGAAAGAACCACAGGGAGCTGCAGTTCAGCTGCATCTAGTACCATAGTCAAAGGATTCTGAAAGAAATCGGCAGCCCCCAAATGTTAATTCATGTATAATGTCCCCCACCTACCCACCCCTTCTTTTTCCTTTTTTTTTTTTTTTGCATTCTATAGGCAAATTTCCAGTGCTTTATCTGAAATAAAGTGATTAACATTTCTACCTTTAAGGAATTTCTTTCTAGTAGGAGAGCAAACCATAACACACATATATAAGGATAAAACAAAATTTTAAGCCTCAAGAAAGAGTTAAATATATTCATTAAAAGGAGAAATTAGATCTAGTCAGATCTGAACTGAACAATAATCATAGGTGAAATATTGAAATTTGTTCACAACATTTGGGATAGTATATGAGTTATCAATCATTTAATTTATAATAATCATTAATTAAAAAATATGTTTGAGTTAAATCCATTCATAACAAGAGAACTTTATTCAAATGTCAGAGTAAAGACACCTATCAATAATATGCAGTTAGCATTTCAATATTATTAGATACAGAGGTCAGAAGGAAGGCAGAAAAAGAGAGAAATGACTCCATAGAACCCACCAATGTGGTAACATATTTAGGCAGACCACCCCAACATGATCAAAACATTAGTGCCACAAGAGAACACCTTAAAATCAAATGAAAATTTTCAAGGTTGTTAAAGAAGAAAGGAGTTATAAACAGAATAGTTTTCATCAAATTCATGCTTTGTAATAATAAGTTCTAAAACCAATAAGGGAATAGGTTCAGAAATTCTGGGGATACATAAACCTCTCTGGAGACTTAGCTAAGTTCTTTTAAAAAAGAAAGTGCAACATAATGGTGAAAATTATTCAATTTTGCTCATAGAAACAATTGGGCACATATTGAATCAAGAAAAATGCTGAGAACGTTGAACAACAAAACTCAAAATGATCAGTTGTGGTTTTTTTTCCCCCATGTTGTTATGGTGATTTGTGTATTCAGAGCCTAACAATGTGAATGGCGTGAAGGATAAGTGATTATGCATTGCTGAATGCCTTTATAAGAGTTCAGTAGGAAGAAATTACTGCTTTAGCATAAATGTATTGTTACTACTTGAATGATGATAGCTGTGTATTTGTCCTTTTTCTCTACTCAGCAAACACTATTCATTTCAAGGTTTTGGTGTTACATCAAGCAAAACACTCCAACTGAGAAATGGTCCTATTATATACACACAAAACTCCCTTGGAATGTTTCTGCCATGATTTGATACTATGGAATGACTGTAACATGAACAGCCCATAGTATCTTTTAGATAAGCACATTTAGAAACAGAAATGCTTTTATATCTGTATTGTTACATACTCATGGTTAAAGAAGGTAAAAGTTAGATGGACTACTTTTTTAATCCTAGAGTAATATCTCCTTCTCAGAAGCATTTGTGAAGACAACAAGATAATAATTGTAAAGTCCAGATTTTTCTATTTCCAGGTCAAAGTTAAGTCATAAAATTTAACACAAATGAAGAAAATGTTGTCATACTGCAATCTTTTGCTAGAATCAATTATTCTAATATGAATGCCAATAATTAGAAACAAAATTGTACAAAAAAATTCTTGCATGGATTTTTAAATAAATCCTTGCTAGGACTTCACTCTGACATTTCAAAGGATGATTTAAAATATATGGTAACATTGTGATAATTGATTACCAAATTATGAAAGCTAGGGATTCAATTTTCATGTTCTTTATTCTGTCTACACATGTTTTAAGATGCCATACTACATGGGTTGTAATGATGGTTTCATAAGTGCACACTTATCTCCAAATCCATGAAGTTGTGCATATTAAATTCATACAGCTTTTTATATGTCAACTGCAGCTCATTAAAGTGATATAAAAAAAGTCATGCTAAAATCCACTAAATTTTGTCTTTGCTGCTAATATCATCTTGAGGGCTATACTTTCATTATTGCAGATGAAAGAAAAAAAAAAGAAGGCTTACAATTGACACTTTCTAAAAAATGTTTAATATTTTCCAGTACCACTACTATTTCAACATGCTCTTAAGTCCAAAGAAAAACAGAATGTGTCTGGCAGATGATTTACCCTGTATCCTAATGCATATTATCATCATTTTCTATTGCTAAGTGAGAAGCACATTTTGGACACATTATGAAGACAATTTCACTTCTTACAGAAGATTAATGTAATTAACAAAAAATAATAGTGGAAAAAGTTAAAAACTTACTTAAGTTCAATCTAAGAGAAAGGGAATCAGATTATTAGTTTTAAGTCTAAGGGAGCTGAGTTTAGATATTTTTTTGACAACCACTTTTAGGACATTTTTGCCATTTCTCTCAGGTGCAATGCAAATAATCTTACCATTGGAGTTTGTCCTATTACAATCCATTTTCTTTTACAAGAAAGGAATTTTGTGAATTGTTTCCAGCCTAGCTCAGTGGTATTGTTCATATTTTAAGTGTTACTGTTAAAGTTCTATTAGAAAGCTCTCATTCTTTTTCAGATGTGTAATTTTAAAGATTTGATGAATTCTCAGGAATAGTTTTATGATAATTAGGAAAGCAATTTTTTCTAGCTATGTACAATTTAAATTTTATAGTGATAATCACATGAAAAATAGAAATACACTTTGCAACACATTTTGGGAACGATTTTCTGCCAAATGAGTAACTCACATAATACGATTTTGTTTTATTTTATTTTATTTTGTCAGTACACCAGCAGCTGTTTTCCTCCATCCCAAGAATATGATTAGTGATTGTTTAGTTTAGAATATTTTGAAGTACTCAATTGTAAAATGGTAATTTGACGTATCTGAGGTTACCTTAAACCCTCAAGTTTATGAGTATTAATGTAATCTATTCACTTTATAAGTGTTTTAGAATGTATTTGAAAGATAATTTTTCTCATAGTGGATGTTTTAGTATGCCTACCTTTTAAAACTAACAAATAAAATTATATATATTTCATATATTACATGACTTTTTGAAGTACACCTACATTATATAATGTTTAAATCTAACCAATAGGTGCATTACCTTGCATAGTTACCACTTTTGTGGTGAGAATATGTAACATCCGTTCTCTGTATTTTCCAAGGATACAATGTATCATCACTGACTATGGTCCCTCTTCCATATAACAGATCTCTTGAACTTATTCCTTCTAATTGTACTTACGTATCCTCTGACCAATATCTCCACACCATCCCTCCCCCTCACCATTCCCAGCCTCTGGTCATCGTCATGCTTCTCTCTACTTCTCTGAGATCATTTTTATTTTTTTAGATTCCACATATAAGTGATATCGTGTGATATTGTCTTTCTGTGCCTACTTTACACTAATATCACTTAACTGACTGCCCTCTAGGTTCTTCCAAATTGTCACAAATACAGAATTTCCTTCTTTTGGCTGCCGAAGAGTATTGCATTGTGTACATATACCACATTTTCTTTATTCATCTGTTGGTAAACATTCAGGTTGATTTCAGGCTGTTGTGAATAGTGCTGCAATAAAGATGGAAGCACAGATATATATTTGACATATGCATTTTATTTACTTTGGATATATACCCAGTAGTGAAATTGTTAGATCATGTAGCAATTTTATATTTAATATTTTGAGAAACATGCATATTATTTTTCATAGTAGGGACTATACTAATTTACATTTCTATCATCAGTGTGTAAGGATTGCCTTTATCCACATTCTCCCCAAAACTTGTTTTCACCTGTCTTTATGGTAATAGCCATTCTAACAGGTGTAAGGTGATTTTTTACTGTTGTTTTGATTTGTATTTCCCTAATGATTAGAGATGTTGAACATTTTCTACTATACCTGACCATTTGTATGTCTTTTGAGAAATGTCTATCCAGATCCTTTGCCAATTTTTAATTGGATTAATTGTATTCTTGTTATTGAGTTGTTTGAGTCTTATATATGTGTGTGTGTATGTGTGTGTGTGTGTGTGTGTGTGTGTGTGTGTGTGTGTGTGTGTGTGTGTGTGTGTGTGTGTTGATTTGTTTTTTGAGACAGGATCTCTCTCTGTTACCCAGGCTAGAATGCAGTGACATCATCATTGCTCACTGCAACCTCAACCTTTCAAGCTCCTAGGCTCAAGCAATTCTCCTGTCTCAGCCTCCCTAGTAGCTGGGACTACAGGTGCAACCCATCATGTCTGGCTACTTTTTCTATATTTTGTAGAGACAGGGTCTTGCTCTTGCTCATTCTGGTCTTGAACTCTTGACCTGAAGTGATCCTCCCAAAGTGCTAGGATTACAGGCATGAGCTACCCTGCCTGGCCTCAGTCCCTCATATATTTTGAATATTATTCTCTTATATGATGTATAATTTTTAAGTACTTTGTTCCATTTTGTAGATTGTCTCTTCACTCTGTTGATCATTTCTTTTTCTGTCCAGAAGCTTTTTAGTTTATTGTAGTACCATTTGTCTATTTTTGGTTTTGTTACCTGTGCTTTTGATGTCATACCTCAAACCAACATTACCTAGACCAATATTATGGAGGTTTACCCCTATATTTTCTTCTAGTAGTTTCATAGTTTGGGATCTTTCATTTAAATTTTTCATACAATTTGAGTTGATTTTATAGATGCTGAGAGGTAAGGGTCTATTCTCTACATGTGGATATCTAGTTCTCCCAAGACTACTTATAAAAGAGACTATCTTTTCCCTATTTTGTGTTCTTTGTGCTTATGTTGAAAATCAGTTGGCTGTAAATGAATAGTTTATTTCTGGACTCTCCATTCAGTTCTACTGGGCTATGTGTTTTTATGCTAGTATCAAGCTTTTTTTTTTCAGTATTTGTTTTGTGGCCTAACATATGATCTATCCTGGAGAATGTTCCATGTGCAGTTGAGAATAAGATGTACCTGCAGGTGTTGAATGGCATGTTCTCTGTATGTCTGCTAGATTCATTTGATCTAGAGTGTAGTTTAAATCTGATACTCTTTTGTTTATTTTCTTTCTGGATAATCTGTCTATTGCTGAAAGTGGGGTAAATCTCCTACTATTATTGTATTGTGGTCAATCTCTCTCTTCAGATCTATTAATATTTCCTTTATATATGTAGATGGTTTGATGTTGGGTGCATATATTTATAATTATTATATCCACTTGCTGAGTTGATGCTTATATAAACTTGTGTCTTTTCACAGATTTTGACTTAAAATCCATTTTGTCTGATATAAATATAGCTACTCATGCTCTTCTTTGCTTTCCATTTGCATGAAATATTCTAACCTATCACTTCACTTTTAGTCTATATGTGTCCTTAGAGGTGAAGTGAGTATCTTGTATATAGTCGGGTCTTAATTTTTTATCCATTTAGTCACTCTATCTCTTTTGATTAGAGAATTTAATCCACTTACAATGAAGATAATTATTGATAGGTAAGGACTACTGCCATTTCGTGACTCATTACTTTGTTTTTATGTGTTCTCAGAATTAAAGGGAAAAACAGAATGTCTAGCCAAATAGCTGAAAGAAACTCACATCAAGACATATAATTATGCAACTTTCAGAACAGTCAGGTAAAATGAAGGTTCCACAACTTCCTGTGGAGAGAAACAAATGAAACAAAACAAAAACCATTTCACATACAAAAGATTTTTAATCAGAATGGCTTTGAACTTCTCAATAGCATCACTGGAAGCAAGAAGATAATCAAACAGTGCCTATAAAATGCTGAAGAAAAAGAATTTTATAGCTAGCCAATTATTAAAGATAAGTTAGAATAAGCACAAATATTCTCAGTCTTAAAAAGTGTCAAAAAGTTGACCTCCTTTGCTCTTGTGCCAGCCAGGCTACCAGGGGATGGTTTCAGTCCATCTGGGCTGCATAACAAAACACCATAAACTCAGTAGATCATTAACAGGAGGAATGTATTTTTCACAGTTGCAGAGGCTGGAAAGTCCAAGGCCAAGGCACTAGCAGATTCAGTGTCTGGTTGAGGGCCTGATTTCTGATAGACAGTGCCTTCTAGTTGTATCTTTACATGGTGGAAGAAGCTAGGTAGCCCCCTAGGATTTCTTCATGAAGATTCTAATCCTTATCATGAGGGCTCTGCCCTCAGGACCCTACCATCTCCTAAAGGCCTCAGTGCCTTAATACCATGACTTTGCTGGTTAGGATTTCAACATACAGATTTTGTGGGGACACAGATATTCAGAACATGGCAAGGATGTTTCCTTCCAAATCAGGAAATAAATATAGAAAACAAGACAAGGCACCAGAAAACCAGAGAACTAACAGAGAAGAAAAGAATCCCTAGCATTATGAGGAAGGGAGGTCCCAGGGTGTCCACTGTCCATGAATAATAGAGAGAGATTAGATAATTTTAGAATATTTTGGCCCCAAAGACAAAAAGTATTATCATCACTATGATTTTCTATGATTACAGCATATATTTAACCTGGCAATGCTTTTGAAAGGTGTGGTCCTTCAAACAAAGAAATAAATGAGCAAGAAGATAAGAAAGAGAGAACAAAGAGAACCCACCATAAATAAAAGGCACATTAACTTTTGAAGATGACGACAAGTAAAAGTCCCAGGGTAACAGCAGTACAGCACAACTGGAGAGCCACCAGTTCAGAAAGAAGAACAATCAAGCTCTCCACAGGTGTGGGTGTAGGTAGATTGAATTATGTAATTGACCTTGTAGGTAATTATAATAAGAGACCTCTAGAAATATAAGAATAGGCAAATATCCCCAAAAAACAAGCAATTAAAAGGGGGTTATTAATAACTTTCAGAAAAACAAAAAGTAAGAAAAATGTAATTATGATACATTATAGTGCTAGACTTTGAACAATGTTTGCAAAGTTATATTAATACAAATACCTATTATTTAACCAAAAAAAGGCAGTGTAACAAAACTTCTATGAAAAGGCATGAGAAATGGAACAGCAATGTAAGAGAGTTAAAAATCTCACATAGAATAAGTCAATTGAAAATATTTAAAATTAACAAATGGATATACAAGGGCTGTCTGGAAATTATCCAGCCATGTAACCATTCTTGTTATATTATTAACAGTGGCTGGATACTTTCCAGACAACCCGTTGTATGTGCATATTACTTAGACATATAAGACAACCCAATTGCCCACTGATATATGAGTGGATTAATAAAATATGGTATGTTTATGCCATGGGGTTCTACTCAGCCACAAAAAATGATGGTGATCTAGCACCCCTTGTATTATCCTGGATAGAGCTGGAACCCACCCTGCTAAGTGAAGTATCTCAAGAATGGAAAAATAAGCACCACATGTACTCACCATCAAATTGGTATTAACTGATCAACACTTATGTGCATACACAGTGTAACATTCATCGGGTGTGAGGCAGGTGGAAAGGGGGAGAAAGGGATGGGTATACCCACACCTAATGAGTGTGGTGCGCACTGTCTAGGGGATGGACATGCTTAAAGCTCTGACTCAGGTGAGGCAAAGACAATATACATGTTACCTAAACATTTGTACCCCCATAAGATGCTGAAATAAAAAAATAAAATCATAAAAAAGACATATCTAAATAGAAATTGCCTCAGTAAAGGGTGGGTAGGTGACTTTGAAAGATGAAGCAAAGGAATGCTGACTTTTATTTATAAACGTTTTAATACCATCTAACTTTTAAAACTATGTGCTTGTTAATTAGATCAAATACAAAAGATGTATATTTTCATAATAGGCAAGGAAGAGTTTCTTCAGATAGACATAAAAAGCAAAACTTATTGAAGAATAAAATTGGTGAATTCAATTATATTAAAATGTAAAACTAGTATATCCAAAGACCAATAATAACAAAAACAACAAAAGTACCAGAACAGAATTTAGTCATGACACAGACTGGGAAAATATATCTGAAAGTTGCAAAACAAATAAAACATTTAATTTTAGAAAATATAAAGTCCTAAAACTCAATAAGAACAAAAAACCACCCTGTAGAAAGATAAGCAAAAGATTATAACATTCAAATGTCCAATGGATATAGGAAAATATGAAAATGCAAATTAGGCAACAATGAGATAATATTCCATTTTGATTAGATTGGTAAAAAAAATGTGAACTTCTGCAATACCAAATACTAGCTAGTAGGTAGGGAAGAAAAACATTCCTCACATACTACCAAAGAATCTGGTGTGGTACCATCACTTTTAGGAATACTTTGTCATTGTATGGCAGGGTTGAAAGTGTTCATACCCATTGACCCAGCCATTCAACTTGTAGATAAATATCCCCGAGAAAGAAATACCTACACTAAGAGTCTTACTTTAATCCACACACACTGATCTAATCATTACAACCCACACCTTGGATAATTGTCTTCATTTTGTAGATGAGAAAATTGAAGCATACAGAATTATACTAGTTATTTATGCTGTTGTTAAAAAGAATGGATCGGATAAGAACATTATCTTATTATACTTGAAAACATATTTTTGAGTGAACAGTAAAAATGAGTTGCAGAATGGCACATAGTTGTGATAACTGTATAAAGTTTTAAAACATAAAACAATGTAATATGTGTATTTAAAGACTACAGCAATTTGTACCAAAACTGTAAAGACATAGATTGGGTGGGAGGTCACCACACCAAATTGAAAGTAGTGTTGATCTCTCTGCAGGCAGGATCAAAATATTAGGAAGCACTTCAAAGCTATGTAACATTTTATTTTTTGAAATGATCTAAAATAGGTAGTAAGATTCTGTGGAGGCTAAAGCAACTCCATTTTGGATGCATATCTGCCATGTTGACTTCTGATTAACCCCTCTTCTGGGAATGCCTCTATCTGTTGTCACCATAAATCCTGCCCTTAAGCAGATTCACATAGCATTCTTGCCTTTCGCTGAAGGGTCAGCATCAATTGTCCCACACATTCCTTCCCTGTGGCATTTAAGCCCTAGGTCTAGGGGGTAATTGTGCAGGGATTCATCATCTTGTCTCATCTCAGAAGTCCAAAACATGCTTCTCTTTGTAAGTCCCTGTTAAATGTTTCTTTCTAAGGAACTAGATCATTCAGCCTCTGTCTTTGGCCTCTCAGCTTCCTCTGACTTTGGGGTTAGGTTTGCACACACTTGATCACCATGAAACAGTTTCAAACGCTTGTTAAATCTGGGAGGTGTGGCATAGTTATCTCCATATTATTTTCTCTGCTTTTTTATGTGTTGGAATATTTTATAACTTTAAAGACGGAAGGAAAAGTAGGGACAAAGGGTGTTAGGGACCGGCTTCCTGCACCCCGCCAGGCAGACGAACAAAAACAACAAGGATGCAATCACTCAAGAGGAGCTTTATTTTCTGGCTAGCCAGGGTCCAGGCCCTAGAGTGCCAGCGCAGTGGTCGCTCTTACAGGCAAGGACCCTGACCAAAGCTGGGGCTGCCCTTTTATCCCCCCTCCCTCTTGAACACCCGCGCTGCACAAGCTGATTGTGCGTGTTAGTCTTTAAAATGATTGGTGGACTGGTAGCCCGCCGGCGGCAAAGGGGGCTTTCTCCCTTATCTGGCACCGTACCTATGCGTCCAGCTGCAAGCAAGCGATTCTCAGAAGCAGAAATATGCGTTTAGCCCCCCAAGCTAGCAGTTTCCAGAAGCCGATTACTCCTCCCCTGGGCCAATTTTCTGTTATCCGGGCTCGCACAAGTGAGCCAGCAGCTTTGGGCTGCAACCAGGCCCTTACAAGGGGTGGTTGCCCTTGACCCTTCAAAGTTTCACTGAAAAATTATCTCACGAAAAGCAGATTCATTGGAGAAAAAGCATACAGATTTGTTTCATGTATATACATGAGAACCTTCATAATGAAGACCAAAAGATACAGGGGAAATTGTCCATTTTTATGCTTAGGTTCAACAAAGTATGGACAGCTCTGTAGAAATATGACTGGGCAAATAGGGTGTGATGTAATGCCAGGAGACTGAGTGGGGAAACCCAGCAAGGCCTGTCTGTCTGGATTCTTCTTGGCCTCTCTGAGTATGAATAGCACCCTCTCTGGAATGGGGGTTTGATGACCTACAGAGAATTCCTTTGTGGCTAGTTTTTACACAGAGCAGAAGGAAAGTTAGGGTAATATTTTCAGGTTTTATGGCGGTCTTTGGGGAAAAGGCAGTTCTGGTTTCCATGATAGGCCTTGGGGAAGAGGGATTCTAGTTTGTATGGCTGGCCTCAGGGGAGAATGGGACTGAGAGGCAGGAGGGCAGAAGGTTCAGAGAAAAGCTTTTGCTTTCCGAGGTCTTTATTTTTGGGTATTGTTTTCTAAGTCCCAACACTAACAACTCATTAAGTTCTCTCTATTTTAATCTTATGGATGGTTTTCCAGATGGTAAACCTTTCTAATTTTATAACCCATACACAATAACCAATATTTTTGATATATGACATAAAAATATTATAGAGAAGGAAAAATAATTTTCCCTCTGTGCTTCTGAGTTCTTATCTGGAACAGACACTTGTAACAAAAGACAGATGCAGAAGAGAAAAAGCAAACAAGTTTGTTAGCATCTACTTCTCATATATACATGGGAGATAACCAGAAAAATTAGTAAGTCTCAAAGGGGTGGCTTAGAGTTTAGGCTTAAATATCATCTTCAACTGAAACAAAAAACAAAGGTGTGTGGCGGGGTGCAGTTATAGTAAGATGCCCAGGAAAAGCATGGTAAACAAGGATAAGGTTTTTTAAGCAGAACTAAATCAGTGCCTTCTACATTACTAAGACTCTCTGGTGATATTTAGGGACGTCCTTTTCTTCCTCATACTGAGAGGAAGACACCCTTAATATTGGAAACCTCCATTATAAATTTGCATTACAAAAAAGTAACTTCTACTCTATTTTCAAAGCTTCTTTTGTGTTCCCAGTTTCTTAAAACAGTCAGCTCAAAATAATCCTTATTCATTCCAAAGAGACATATTTTGGGGTGTCATATCCTGGTCTCCTATAGTTATCATGTATTATATTGTAATATAAGGAGTAATCTTTTTCCTCTACCTGTTTTAGGATCTTTGGCTTCAGCCCTACAAATTACCCTGACAAACCACAGATTAACAAGAGAAAAACAGAATTATTAACATGCACATCGTGCATGTACACATGGGAGCACCCAGTGTTGATGAACCCAAAGGAGTGGTTAGAACTTGGGCTTATGTAACATCTTAGGCTGAAGAAAAGAAAACACAGTTTTGGGCTTCTGGGCAGGGAAGGCGAGTTATGGGGAGGCGGGCAGGAAAAGTATAGTAAATAGGGATTGTTTGAGTGAGGTTTGTTACCCAGATTTAAGCAGGTGTTCCTCTCAATCCATGAGAGTTAAGAGTCTTCCTCTTCCAGGTATGGGAGAGGGAGACACCTTTTACAAAGAGAAATTTCCTTTACACATACAAATTTCTGTTACAAAAGGAAAAGTTGTGCCTTGCTTCTGGGGCTTTACCTGTCTCTGCTGGTTCTCATGGGTCTTTAGCTCAAGATAATGAATAAGCCAAAAGGCATATTTTAGAGTGGCATATTTTGGTACCCTTGAATATAAATATGGAAAATAAGCAAATGATGTAAAATGCGTGTCTGGAAAAAGGATCCTTCTTCTCCCATTAAAAAAAAAAAGATTCAATTTATTTTCTCAAAAGTGAATCTTTTTTGTATTTTGAGTCTTAAAATTTGTGATAAGGTGAAAAATATCTGAGTATAAAATATCTTCACATATTCTTCTAATCATCTTCCTTATGGAAAAGAAGTAAAATAATCTATTTGTGATAAAATTTTATTTGGAGAAATTTTACTTAGCATTGGATACTTAAGTAATAGCCAAGAGTAAGCTATTTAGACTGTTGGAACTTGATGATTTTGTCATTTTATTATGTTTTCTTGTAATGTTTTTCTACATGTAGATAAATTCAGTAATTTGTCATGGAATAAAAAAATATTAAGAAAAAACCATCTTTTCTGGGATTTCTTATATACTGTGTAGAATGATTAACTTATCTGTAATTAATCTGATAAAGTTAATGAAATCCAATAATATAACTGATAATATAAATTTAACATTCATAAATATTGAATATCTTAAAATAGTTGAGCATATTTAATTTCTAGTTTCTAGCTTTTCTTTGTACCTTACAAGCTATTTTCAGAATACTGGCAAAGGACATCATCATACACATTCTATACTAAGTAAATTTCAGACAATGTATATTATTTTCAAGGCTTTAGACATACTAAAATATAATATTTCAGCTATCAGTAGTGCCAAATGTAAAAATATAAAAAACAAAAAAACCAAAACAAAAAAAAAATAAAATATAGTACAATAATATAAATGCACTCCTCTCCCTAGTCATCAATTGAAAGAAAGGCTAAACTTCTAATGAAATAAAATGAGTGCAGATTCATTTTCCTGTTTCTTATTAAATTTAATTCATATGACAGGTGTCTAATCTTTCAATGGGTAACAAGGTCAATCCAATATTATCCATTAAGGACACACCTAATTTTGAGTGCACTTACTTTTTAAATAGACCCATTTACTTAACCTCTTAACTTCCTATTATCTATTAGTTCTTGGGATTCGTAAGCAAAATATTCTAAACACTGATTCATGTTAACAGTAAGGGAAGAGTGTGACTTGTTAATCCTAGTTGTAAGCATATCAGATGACCCTACTCAAAGAAGGAGCAGAAATAATGAGAACCAATTGGTTCTCAATCTTCCATTATTTCTAATATATAATGAGAGAATGAACTATAATTTTTGTGGTCTTTATCTGAATATAATTCAAGAAGAGGAAGACTACTGTGATGATTTTTTTTTTTTTTTAATTTACACTTTGTTCTTTAGTTTACCTGGTATTGGAACCTGTGGACTGCTTCAAAGGCAAAGTGGCTCTCACTCTCAATAAATTATAACAACTGTAGGAAAGGAAAAAATTATTTTTCCTCTATTCATGTTAGGTTCATTGTCTGGGGTCTTGCAAATGAGACTGACAAAAGATAGATTGACAAGAGAAAAGCATACAGAGGTTTAGTAAGATATACACTGTGCATGCACACATAAGAATTCAGTCATGACTAACTCAGTGGGTAGATAGAATTTGGGCTTACAGATCATCTTAGCAAAAAAATCATAATTTTGTAGAGAAGTGATAAACAAAAAGAACTTTGAACTTCTGGGGCCACAAATTATGGAAAAGCAGATACATGAGGAAATGAATGGTAGAGAAGGGCTAGTTAGCAAAGCTTGTGTGTGTAGACTCCGTCTCAGTACTACTTGTCTCTGGTGATAAAGTTGTTGTTATTTTCCTGGTATGGGAATTGGGGAATTTAAGAGGGATAGAGCTTCAAAAAGAGAATTTTGTGTTCTGTTTCCAAGTAGATGGAGAGTGTGTGTGTGTGGGGGGGGAGGGGGGATGAGTAGTGCAAAGAGGTCTTCCTTTATCTGTTTTATTTTTATAATTGCCTTCTGTTCAAAATATTTTTTATGTCTGAGTGTCATATTTTGGGGTGATATTATTCTCAACCCCTTTATAAAAATGGAAAAAATTATAGTGATGCATTATAAAAATCTAGATTATACATGTATAGAAAACATACCTAAAAATAGTGCAAGTTCCTATGTCAGATGTAGTTGTGAGTCTTTATAACACCTCTTGCTTAATGTATGTCTTACCATTTAGTGATGAGAATAATTTAAAATATAATAAGATCAATGTTGTGATATCAACAGATCTTTTTTTTCTTATTCTGCTTATGAAACATCAGATTTATGAAAACCTAATGTCTGATTGAGGAAAGGACTAATAAAAAAAAATGTCAAACCATATAATTCCTAAAAAAAAAAAACTGTGCTTATCACATGGCAAAATTTTGACAAAGGACTCTTTTTCATGCAGACTTAGCTCCATATGTTCCCTTACCTTGGCTATAGTGCAGTGTATTTATTTCCCTTGGAGTTTTGCTGAATTAGTAATTTCCCTTTGAAAGGGTATCATTTGTAGCCCTTGGACTTTTCAAGCTGTGTTTATTTTAAATTTGTAATGCAATTGAAATGAAAGAAAATATATTTACGTATGGATCCTTTCAGATAAAATGTAGACTTTTGTTTTAATAGGGGAAAATGCACGCTAAAATAACTTAGCTCAACATCTAGTAAAATATTTATTAATCTAGTTCCCAACATTAATGAGAACTTTAACTAAAAGCAAATTCTCTAGGTTCCCCTCTACCTAGAATTCAAGAGATGAGATAAAGAAATCATTGGCTTGAATTTTGGGGTGTGATTTTCATAGTATGACTACTAAATTCAGATTCTCCTTTAGCAACTGTACACTTTTTCCCCAGTTTTCAATGTATGAACAATTCAATGTATATATGAAGATGCATATTGATGTAGATGTACGTGTAGCTCTGTCCATTGGAAGGGATAACAATACTCCAATAATCTTGGGCTCACCAGGCTTCCAGATCTTGGTTCCAGAATATAATTATCCACTAATGGATTATAGCTTCTTTCACAAAATGACTAATTTCTGGGCTGAGACAAGAAAAGTACAGATATATGTGAAACATCTAATATATTTGTTCCAGAAAGTAAGGAAGTGCTCCAGAACAATGGTGACATGCCAAGAGTACATAGGACCAAATCCAAAGGGGATCCTATCAGCCAAATCCAGAACAATTTGATCATCAAAGTACAGAGAAATCCTTCAGTTCATGTTTTTATGAATAAAAACATTAGTAAATAAATGGAGAGAAGAAAAAAGCTTTTCCTTATGGAACAATGCCAACTAATTGGCACAGAAGGAATGCTGGAATGAGAAAATCACAATATAGCAACCATTGCCACAACGATGAATTCTGCCAAGAAATATAACGGCGGCAAAAAACTAGTGGGTTAAAATTTGATGGGAAATGAAATATTTACATAATATCAATGTACCTCCCAATTCTTAATTGCAAAGAAGAAAAAATGGTAACTTCACAGATGGGAAGCTGGCAAGTAATCAAAGTTAGTATCACTGTGAATGGGACATGCTAATATCATGCACCATTGGAGAAGAAGCTTCACTTCTGTGATGTTCCTGCCCAAATCACTAACCTGAAATTCATCCTGAGGAATCATAAGACAAAGCCAAATTGATAGACAGTCTACAGAAGGACCAGCTTGTCACATGAAAGTGTGGAGGTCATAAAGGTGAAGGAAAGAATAACAATTGTCCTGGGTCAAAAGAGGCATAAAAATTAAATGCCACTTGTAATTTTGAACTAGATCCTTTTGCTGTTGTTGGAGCTCAGAAAACAATACCCTAAAATGGGGAGACCTCAGAAGCAGCCTCAGAAGCAACGTTTTTCTCTGCCCTCTTACCTCTCAACCTCTGTTCTCCTATGAGGCAAACCATAGAAAGTAGAATTCCCCTTCCCCAAGGTGAATCATAGAAACTAGAACCCTTTTTCCCCAAAGCCAGCCATAAAAGCTAAAAATATTACTCTCACCTTCCCCTGCCTTTCTGTGTAAGAGCTGGCCATAAAGAAATTCTCTGACCTACCTTGTTTGATTGTAGGTCATAAGAGCCCCTTTGCAGAAAGGAAAGAATGCTGCACAGACAGGCCAAGAAGAATCTGAACAGACCTTGCTGGGTTTCCCCACCTCAATCTACCAGCATTAGATCAAGTTCTTTTGTGCAATCTCCATTCCACAGGGCTGCCCTTTTTTCATCAAACCAAAGCATGATGGACAGTTTTCTCTGTATCTTTAAGTCTTCATTTGAAGGCTCCAATGTCCTGTAAAACTATGATTAAATGATTTTGTTATGCTTTTCTCTTGTTAACCTGTCCTTTGTTATATAGGAGTGTTGGCTGTGACCCCTTATGACACGGAGGAATCAAGATCCACTTTCTGCCCCTACACCGTAAAACATGGTGGTGGCATAATTGGTGAAATTTTAATAAGATTAGTGCACCAGATGATATCAGTTATTATAAATGCCCTGATTCTGAGGGTTATCATGGTTATTTTGGAGAATATCGTGTTTGTAGAAGTTATTAATTCATACTAAAATACTTGGGGATGATGGAAAATCTGATTGCAACATACTGTCAAATGATTGAGGAGGGGAAAAAAGTTCTTCATAACAATTCTTGCAATTTTTCTGTAAGTTTAGAATTAACTGAAAAACAACAACAAAAACATAAAGCAATTAGGAAGATGATGTAATGGTTTTGAAAAAAGTACTATTGTTGAGGAATAAAGGTTTAATTTGGAATTAAGTAATAGTTGTAAATGTCAAAACTTGAAAATAAATGATGAAATAATTCTACAGTTTTAATTCTATATTGAATTTAAACATGGGTGTGAAACTTGAGAATCAAGTGAGGCTGATCAAGAAGAAATTAAACTGATTTAGGCTTTGGAAACATTTTTGAGAGGTTTCCACGCCAAGGCTTTTGAAAACATTATTTGTAATGATATTGAATGTTTTGGTTTGGATTCAAAAACTGACTTAGAAATAAAAAATACAATGGAATGAACGTCTCCATCCTGCCCAAAACTATGTGGATATCAGTGCTGGTGTCTTTATGGATCTGTCAGTATTGGAACCAGTGTGAACATAGCTGTGCAGTGATCTGGAAAAGTGTATTTAAAATGGAATCTCCATGTGTGCAGATGACAGGCAACTCTTGTAGATAATAAAAGCCAAATAATGGATCAATAGTCTAAAAAGTTTTTCAAAGCCATTTTTGACCCAAAAAAGGGGGAAAAAAGGACAAATGAGCATAATCCAAACATAAAGACAAAACAATTTAATGCGTTTTTAGAATAATAAGTTACCAAATATCAATTATATGACAGCCAGTCTGTCACAGAGGGATTCAAATCACTTTTCTAAAGTCATTGATCCTATTTTTGACAGACTCAAAAAGATGAAGATAATTTTAACAGAATGTGTCAGACATCTCACTAGTCCCTGAAAGATGTCACTGGAATACCAGCCATTTGCAGTTATGATGATCAAATCTCAAGAGAAGGGGAATGGATGTGGAGGGAAGTGAAGAGAATATTGAAACTTCCTTTTGTCTTTGGATAAACAACAGACTTTTATCTTTGTGCTAAGTTATATCCTCAGTCCTATATCAATATTTTCTTTAGTAATATCTTCCCTAATTAAGCATCCAGTTCAGCGAAACTCTAACCAAGTCTTCTGTCCCTAATAACTCAGTCTTCACATAAACACCTTTTTACTAGCTGTTCCTCCGTCTAAAATTATCTTCCTTTTCCTTTTATTTTCCTCCCGAAGGTGATCCCACCTTTAGAGGTAGTTCTGTTTCTGCCTCTTCAAGGAATCTTGCCAGTACACTTCAACCACATCCTTCTAGCTCCTCTGAATATTTTAGCACATGTTCTTAGCATATTCAATTCAGTGAGTAATCATCATTGCCTTCTGAGATTTCATCTTACTTACTATTCAACTCTACCTGTGGTTCCCCAACGGGATGTGACATTCTTAAAAGAAGAATCCTGTCTTGTATTAACCTAGTATCTACTGGTGACCCAAAATACAGTGCTAAGAGCTGAGGACAGAAAACTAATGCTTTTTTCCTTTCCAATGTGCTTTGTATTTAGGTGAAATTGTGGACGAATTAATGAGAGGTACAAAGTAAAAATATGAATGCATATTAATTTATGTGTATTCTAGAAGCACAATGAAGGAGGAATGGTAAAAGGCATGTTTGTGGCTTGAGACCAGAGCGGTAACAATGCCTTTCCACAGGGAGACTTTTGGCATCACTTTCTGATACTGAGCCCTAAGGTATCATTAAATGAACTCACTAATGCAATCTGTATGTTATTTATGCTCATTTTAATGTTAGTTATTCTATATTCCTAAACAAATGCATTATCCCAGCAGGAATTCAGACTTTAGGAGTATAACGTAACAAATCCTGAATCATCTGAATTTCTAATAGTTTTTTTCTTAATAAAACATACATTTAGTTATCATGCATTCCCTGCTTTCTAAAATAGCATCTAGTATAATAATTTACAATATACTGCTTTGTTCTATGAGCAGTGCCTTATGATCTCTTTTATACCCACTGGTGTAATATCTTATAGCTCATCAGTAACCATGGAAACTTTTACCACATTATCCAACAATAAATAAATAGGCTAACTTTCCAGAAGTAAATAAAGACATCATTATTTATTTAACTCAAAGTAGAGAATATAGCCATGGATAAGAGGAATTAGCGTGCAATCCAATAATCAAAATATTCAATGTTTTTTCTTTGGTTTAACGCAGTGTTTAGTTCTGAAAGCCTGCCTTGTCCAGCAACACCCCCCACTCCACTACGGCTGCCGACACCCCAAACAAAGTGGATTGATTTAACATCCACAGCATTCAACTCCTCTGCCAGTCTTTGGTAGAAATAGGGTTAATCAGTAGTGAAAGATCTCAAGTCTTGGCAACGGGAAACAAAATGGAAAGAACAGGACTGAATAATATACATTCTCCATTAATCAGTCCCTGGAGATTCTTCAGTTCTTTGTATATGCTGTTAAGGAGCATATGCTAATATGTTGTTCTCTTTTGTTGACTGCTCTAATTGAGATGCCTGACAAATTAATACATAATTTTAAGATAATTAATGACAATTGGAAAAAAAATTACTATAAAATGTCATATAAAGGTTATTTGTTAACGCTAAGGAATTAATTTTTTTATATCATTTCGGTGAATCTGTTCATTTTAATTGTGCTCAGTGAATTTTTATGGATGCTTTAGGCAGAGTGTTTTCCCCCCCTCATAGTATATGCTTTTTAGACAATTTAGAAAACAAAGGATAAATGAATGGCTAATGCAGTTTATTTTGCCTGGTTGAAGATATAGATTATGTTTCACAGAGCCAGAGAGATGAGCGCTCAGTGATTTTGCACACACTGCTATGGCACTGTGGATCTTGTCTGTACAATGGGCATAGGAAGGTTGCTGGGACAATTGAGAAACCATGAAGTACTAAGACCTTTCTGACACTTATTTTTAATTTTATTGTATTCCTTTATCTTCAAATACAGCAGATGATCATTTTTTTAAATTCTGTAGCCACCCTGCTGGCATCATCCAAAAAAGTGAATTCTATTTTTCTGATTATCAATTTAAAAACACCATGCCCTCGTAACATCCAATGTCTCATTTTCTTTAATGAGTGGTGCCAGTGATAAAATAATCCCATGGCTGTGATTGGTTCATGAAGGAGAAGCTCCATCTGCCATGGTAATGAGCAGGTTGTAGCAATTCATGATTATTTATATATATTTTTTGCGGATATAATGGACTCTTGAGTCGTTGAATTGCTCTTGGAACAATATAATGCACTTCACATCCTTCATCTCTTTTTGAACACTGCATTCTTTTGAATTTAAGATGAAAACACCAGAAATATTGTAAAAGAGAGGGCTTACAAATCTCCTAAGCCATCTTCTTCTGTTCACGTTCACCATAATCAAAGCTGTATTCTAACTTAAATGCGTCCCGCTTGTTGGCATAGGGCTGCAAGGATGTAGGGTCTCTAGTAAGAACTGAGAAGCTAGCACACTGGCTCTCAATTTCTTCCTTCTTAGGAATGACAGGTGAAGTAACTGTCACTTGTGTGAAGCAGCGATAGGTAAAATTATGAAGTATATCACGTTGCAATGTCTCTGCTTTAACTGAGTGTTTTCGAGGTCCTTACCCAATTGTCGTTGCTTGAGCTCTGTGCTCACCCCCTGGGGAAACTAGACATTTGATAATTTTCTATCTGCGTTCTAGAAGACTGAAAGCCATGCGACTATCCAAACACTTTCTGACACACGAGTGCTAATTTGAGCAGAACGTCACTAGCTCCCACAACTGATGAATGCAGGGGAAACCAGTGAGCGATGTCAGCCTTTAAATCTAGCATCTGATTGCTTGTCCGACTGTCACTGGTGAAGGGCACATGCTGTTGTTCTCCTTCTGAGTGTAAGCCTGATGTGCTCCTGTACTCAGCATGGCAAGAAATCTCAACGGCAGAGAATTCCATGTATTTAAGGAATCTGGCATTTCTATGTTCAAATCTCTTCTCTTGCCCATTACAACAGTCTACTGTGGATAATCTGCGAAATAGCAGAGCTTAAAACCATACCATAGAGTATATGTTTTCCATTGTCATAAATCCATACAAAATACATATTTCTCAGTGTTTCTTGATACGAATTGGTTCCGTTTGAAGAGTGAACCGCAAACTCTTGAAGGTGCATGGACAGACGGTCCCATCTGAACAAAATGATTTTTCTCCTGGATTTGCCAAAGTGCCTAAAACTTTGTTTTTAAATTCTTTAGTATATCTAAAGCATTTTTAGCTGTGGGAAGCTTCTTTTGACAGACCCATGTGACTCCATATGGAAAACTTAGATTAATAAAGCACAAAATAGTTTGTCATGTTAGCTAGTTGTGTTGAAGTGAGGGGTAAGGACCAAAGTGAAGGGGTCACAGGGAAGTTGCAGTTGGATCTGGCGGAGATCACTGGGAAAGGTCTGTTGCCTCGGTCACTGTGCACAGAGGGGCAGGGCTGCTGTGACTGCAGAGAGAAATGTGCCCAGGCGAGGGGCAGCCTGGGGCCAAGAGATACTGAAGGAAGGAAGATTGATGGCTTGGGATGCTCAGGAAAACTCACCCTAATTTATTCTTAACAACATGTTAATAATTTAAGCAAGCAAAAAAAAAAAATCAATTTAAAGAATTCCCTACCCTCTTTTTTTCTATTGCAAATAATGTGGATTGATACATTTAAAAAGGGCTATTTTTAACCCTTCCAGTTCCTTCATTTCTATTTCTTCTTCCATCACCCTTTATTCTTTTCTCTTTTCTCTCAACTTATCCTCTTTCCCCTCTGTTCTCCCTGTTACCTTTCCCCCAACGTTACCATTTATTTCATGTTATATCCTCCAACTTTGCATACATGCTAATCAACTGGAAAATGTTAAAACTATAACCAAGTCTTCAAATGTAACATTGATGGGCTATTATAACATGCCACTTTAAAATACTGCATTTTTTCCTTCCTTTGGCAGGGTTTTCGTCCTAGCTATTGTAATCATTGTGTTATGATGCTATTTCCTGTTTATGCTATAACTGCCTAATATACATGCAGATGAAAACTCTATAAAATGCCTTATAAAAGTGTCTCAAGTGAAATTTTATTTTGGTTCAAATTATCTTTATGTTTTTAACACTCATTACTCAACTTTTTTTAAAAATACAATTTTTAATAATGCCGAAGACAGGAAGTCAAGAAGAGTAAACTGATTTATTTTCACTAAACAATACTTTTCACAATGCACTCTCAAGTATATATTACAAAATGTTTAAAAAAGTGATTCTTGTATAAATATGCTATGAGCATATATCAAAGATTTATTTAACTCATTAGTGAGGGAACTAGCAGAATGCCAGAGCTGGTTCAAAAAATAAATGTTAGAAGCAAATATTGTTTATGATCAATGAAAGAAAGATTATTGAAATAAGATTGTGGAGTCAGATACAAAATTTGTTTTATGTTCTACAAGGCAATAAATCTATAACTGAACCACTATTTCTATTGGCTAGAAACCATTAGTATCTCTATCAGAAAAAAAATTATTTGCAATGTATTAATCTATCAGTTATCTATCTTTGCAAAATCTTTTTTCTCTTCAATAATGAATAATGAGGGGGAAAAAAGATGCATTTACCTAGAAAATTAATGATTTGTAGGCAGATTTGTTAGACAGTTCTTTAGTATGATAGGGAAGTCAGTAAACTTTTTGCAATAATTTCAAGTTTGAATAATTTTTCTTACTAATTTCTCTATATATTCCACATAAAATACAATAGAAGTACCAATCATAATGATTAGGTACAGAATGTTTCAGCGAGTTTGAGAGCTGAAAAACAAGTCCATTTTCTTCTTAAAAACTGAATTATAGTGAAATGGAATATTGACCTGACTCTTTGTCCTATAATAGCCCCCTGCCTGACTCCATCACACCACGTACCCTAAAAAAGCACTGTTCATGTCTGTTAATTTGTTTGTTTATTTGCTTGAGATCAATGTAATGGCTTTTAACCTGCAACACACAGATAACTAGGGTTTCAATTTGGTGACTGCTTTGGATGGGAAAAAGGATAAGAGAATAAGGAAAAATAAATAAGTGAAAATCTTTTCCTCACCCATGCTTTATTTAGATAATTTTTTTTTGATTGACAAACTGTGGGTTCCCATTTCCCTTTGGGGAAAAAGAAAGGACCATTGCTTAAAAAAAAAAGTCTTTGGAAACACTTAGATTTATAAATTGAAATTCATACACAATTGTAAAGATTTATTTTTAAAAATTGGCTGTCTGAACCAATCAAACAAATAGTGAAATATTTGAACAATAAGTCCCTAAAGAAATTAAACCAAGAGTAGTTGTTTTTACAATTTTGATAAGCCAAACACAAGATAGTGTGTATGAAACTACTGGTTTCCTTAACCAATAGGAGTTCTCTTTGAAAAAGGATTTTGAGCCGTGTCTTAAGAATAACAGTGAAGGGCAGAGTCAACACTAAAAGCTCACAGATAATTTGTATAATTATCAAGTGAAGATTAACTCCTCAATATTAACAATATTAATTAGACCTCCATACTATAGATTTCTTTTCAGTTAGTTATATCAAAATTATCTCTAAGTAAAGGATACATGATAAAAATAAGACACTTTAACAAAAGAGAAAAAATTAAGTTTTTGCAAATCATTACTAGTTATTCTAGTACTCCCTATATTTTCTAAGCCATACTAAGAATTCGTTGACCACTTGAAAATGCTTATTTGAAAATGTACCGCTAAGGAAGAAATGATGTTCTCTCAAATGTGCTAGTGTAGCTGAGTGTCAAAGAACATTTGTAACCATTCCTGTTCTCTGGTGTGTTTGCTGTCTCTTTGTGCTCATCTTATATACTGTTTGACTTTCTGATACTCAACAAAGGTGTATAATAGTTGACTGCATATTAGCTATGATGACAGGCTTTTTTCTCTAGATGTCTTACAGGTTGGAAATACCATTATATTAAAATAATTCACAGCAAAAGCAAAATCAGACAAACACAAACTAAACTCAAACAAGAAAGGATCTATACCAGTATCCATTAACTTTCCTAGAAAGGGTTTCCTTTTATAGGAAAATAGGTTAAATTTCAAATATGTGTTTGATGCGATGGGGGGAGCTATCCATATTGAAACATTCATTATGATGTTGATACTATTAATTTATACTCAGTGACCACTTTGCCTATCATATGTAAGGCAGAAGTCTAGATTGAAGAAATGCAGGCAAATAAAAATAGTTGCTCTTTAGCCAACATGGTTCAAACGGAAGATGAGAATAAAACAAGTGTGCAAATTCTCACAGTACAAAGCAGAAAGTACTTTGTATAACAGCGCTGTCTTAGAGCCAGGCGGGCTCGCCGCTAATTAGTTCTAGTCAGAATAGAGTTATAAAGGAGATAGTTCCTCATGAAAGTCTTCAGTGATAGATAAGATTTGGCTATAAAAAGATTTAGGTGGACGGAAAGGTTCTAGTAGGGCAAATTGCATGAGAAAATGAAGAACATAAAACAGAATTAAGACAGTGGAGCCATAAGCATACATGAAACACATGCTGCCTGTGGGTGATGGTAGATGTTGACTTCGAGAAATAGACTTTGTACGTATCGTAGATGATTCTGAATCTTAGGATAGGTTTTTATCATACGTGAATGTAGTCGGCACCAAAATACCAGTGAAGGCTTTTGAATATTTATGCAAACTGTTTTTGAATATTTTATATGATCTATTCTGGAATATTTATTCTGTAGACTTCATTGAAATAGTATAAAACTGGAGTCCGAATGCCTAATTAGGATGGATATAATAAGACAATAGTAAGGTTATGGGGATAAAAGGGTCTGGCCTGGAATGGTCGAGGTGGGCAAGCTGTGTCTTGAGTCAGGTTATTATTAAGCGTTATATTGGCGCACTGCACATCTCACAAAGACACTGGGCCCGGCTTCCTTGTTACATGGGACTCTCATTTATTTGAGCTGACCCACTTAAAGCTGTCATCTGGAGAAGAAAACCAGTCTGCGTTGTGCTGCATGTTTAGTGCATTTGTTGTTATTCATACATACCCTAGCAGGCCCAGTTTGACAGGAGACAACGAGCACCAAGATAGCACAGTACAACTGCTGTTTCCTGTAATGACCCAGGAGTAATGTGTCATCAACACCAGGTTTTCTAAACAATATTGCCTTTAAAAATATTTTTAACTGTGCCAGAGATCAGGCAGTTGGAACACAGCATCAGCTAACCATTATCCACCCCCCACCCCAACCCCCAGAATAAATCTAGGAAAACAGAGAAAGACATAGAATGGGGCATGTGTCAGCCAGAGAACACTAATGTTAAGTGGCAAAGAAACAATGTGGTTCCATGTTCTTAGAAATATCATTTTTAAGATGCATTTCATGTTCCCATTGTTCAGCATTTGTGACTAAAATAAGACAGCATAGTACCCTAGGTTTATATCAATAGATGCAAACTTCTGAAAAAATCCTGAAATGAGCACCTGATTACATAGTCACATGAGTACAGTCACCATCCAAAAGTTCTAGAACCTGGTCTGTTGTCATAATCACACCTACGCCCTTGTTGTTGTTTTTAATTACACATTCTATAGAGATATTTGGTAGGTATGATTAAAATTTTGAGCTTTTATTGTTTTTGTTTTTTAGCCAATTCTTTGTATGACATGTTTTTCAAACCACTACAATCTTGACAGATATAAAATACAGTGAGGCTATTATTTTCCTTGGCATGAATATTTTATTTCTAATAATCATTCTAAAGTCAAAATAGTGTTGTCATGGGTCTCACTTCACATTTGAAGATGGTGCAGCTCACAGTAAATGGGGGTCAGCTTCTCCAACTCAAGGCTCCCTTAAAATACCTCGTTTGCTCCTCTTGCTTGTTTATTTCACTTTGGAACTTTAAGATATTTACACTTGCATTTACCAAACTTGATCTTATTATATTTTGCCTCTGTGTGGTTTTTATTATCTTCAATTATTTCCTCAGTCATGTAACATTTTGAAATTTTCCTAAGCTTTACATTTCTTGAAAATAGGATGACTATATCTTGTTTGCCTTCATCAAATATACATGAAGTTTTGACCACAGAGCATTAAAGAAAGAACTCTTCAGCACCCATGAAATACCCCCATCCACTAAAGACTGATGATGAATGATTATTAGAAATAAAAGACTCATGGTAATTTATTAATTTGGGGTATGGCTGTGCAACCTATTTTATCTCCTCATTTTTTTTCATCTTTTAAAATCAGATTAATAGCTTTTAAATGTTTCTTATTTTTATACAAAATATTCAATATTCTTTCGACCATTTCGGCCCTAGACCCTATCTAGACCTTTCAGAGTTCTGTCATTTTTCTGTTGCTATTTGGTGACCAAAATTACAGAGTCTCGTAGAAACACTGTCTATTACTAAAGTGGGAGAAAGCTCCCATTCCATTTCTTTAGTCTGGTTTCCTTGTAAAAGCTCAGTGAGTCATTGCCTGCCAGGAATAATCTACAATGTCTCTTAGTTCTGTCCTCAGCTGTAACAAGTTCACTATTCCAGAAATACAAATATGAATCACTTCGATCTTACCCTCCCTTAGAAAATTACCCTAAATTGAGCCCACTTTCCACTTCTCCATAATCCATATCTTATTGAAAAATTTCCCAACTGGTCTGAGTTTTCACTATGCATAAGGGTTGTGTAAAATATAAAATATACACTTTATATATATATATATATATACACACACACACACGTGCGTATATGTTTTCTATTTTTTTCATTATTAACCCAAATATCAAATATGGAGAATTTTTTTTGTTAGCATGTTTTTATTAAAAAAACACATGATCAACTTATTTATCCTTGTATCTATAACACAATATTTACACTAAGATTATCATGATTAGAATTTCATTTTTTTTTTTTGGAATTTTGCCTTTTTTTCAAATTAGAAAAATGACATAGAATTCTTCTTGGGGCATATTTTTATTTTAGTAATCAAATAAATTTTTATATTTATCAAACATGCTATTGATAATCACTTTTCGTGTTTCTGATTATATTTTGTATACATACTCTTTATAGCGGAGTTCACCAGTTTGTCACCTATGGAATTGGAATCATGAATCCTAACTTGTAGTCAATTTGCAGAGATGGTTTAAACGAAGTTTCCACGCACCTGACTGTCGTGGTGCAGGGTGCTGTGTTCCTTGCCTTATGATAAACTTCTGGTTAAAGGAGTGAAACTTTCAGGTCCTTATGTCATTTAACTTTAGGGGTATTAAAAGAGGAAACAGCCTGAGATGAAGGTGGGGAAGGCAACTGCTACTTTCCCCCTCTGAAGAAGAGTTTGCAATTTCACATTTGTTTCTCTCCTCGATATATGCCAAAGTTTGTTTAGAAATTTTATGTCATTTTAAGACCAAAAATAAATCAACTATAAAACGCAGATTTTAGTACAAAGAGCTATTTTTGATGCTTAGCATATGATCTTTTAATTTTTTATTGTGGCATAGATTCACCTGCATTTGTAAGAAATACTGCAGAGAAATGCCATGTATACTTTCTATCCAGTTCCCCCCAATGGCATCTTATAAAACTAGAGTACAGTATCACAACCAGGATGTTGACATTGATACCGCAAGGATGCAAAATATTTTCACCATGGCAAGGATCCTTCTTGTTGCCTTTTTACAGCCACACCTGCTTCCCTTCCACGCCTATTCCTTCTTAACCCTTAGCCACTAATCTGTTGTACTCACTAGCTAGAGCTTTTATTCATCACCACGTTGTTCCACTGGGACCTGCCACTCTCCTGCTCTAACTCCTGGTCACCCACTGTGACTTCTATGCTTCTGCCCTCTGTTGGCCATTATGTTTCAGCCAGCTGCCCTCTGAGTCACCTGCAGTTGTCACAGCTGGAGATAAAATTATGTCAAAGCTGTTTGGTTTTCACATTAAAATGACTGGAAAAATAAAAGCTTATCATTCCCATAGGTCCCCCCCCCACCCCATACACACACACTTGGTTTCCTAATTTGCATATGTAGTTTATAGGGCCAAGTTGAAGATAAGTTACTGTCATCCTCCTCTGTTTACTCCCGTCTCCTACTGATTCCAGTGTAAACCCAGCAGGCAACACCCTGTCTCACTGAGAACTTAGTCACAGTCTTTAGATAGTCTCTTTTGTTTTCTTTACACACTTATTATTAACATTAAGTGTCTACTATCTAATCCAACGACAGTCACAAATTAGCCCAACATTGGCAAGAAATAAAATAATATACACTACAGCAATGACTGAATTTAGGAATGAAAGCCAAACTGGAGTTTGTAAGCACATTCTACTAATTTGTGTTGTTAAGTTTAAAATTAAGGAGAGAATTGCTAATACTTTTGAGTAATGAAACATCTATACCACAACTGTAGTGGTGGATACATAAATCTATACAGTGGTAAAACTTGTATATACACATGCAACATCTCTAATCATCAGGGAAATGTAAAATCAAAACTGCAATGAGATATCACTTATCTCCAGTAAGAATGGCCTTTATCAAAAGTCCCAAACAATAAATGTTGGCCTGGATGCAGAGAGAGAGAAACACTCCTACACTGCTGGTGGGACTTCAAACTGGTTCAGCCTCTGTGGAAAGCAATATGGAGATACCTTAAAGCGATGCAAGTGGATCTACCATTTGATCCAGCAATTCCACTACTGGGCATCCACCCAAAAGATCAAAAGTCACTATATGAAAAAGACACCTGCACTGGAATGTTTATAGCAGCCCAATTCACAATTGCAAAGCTGTAGAAACAACCCAAGTGCCCATCAATACATGAGTGGATTGATAAAATGTGATATATGTATACCATGGAGTACTATTCAGCTTTAAGAAACAATGGTGATACAGCACCTCTTGTATTTTCCTGGATAGAGCTGGAACCCATTCGACTAAGTGAAGTATCTCAAGAATGGAAAAACAAGCACCACATGTACTCATCAGCAAATTGGTATTAATGGATCAACACCTAAGTGGACATATAGGAATAATATTTATCGAGTGTCGGGCGAGTGGGAGGGGGAGGAGAGGGGATGGGTATATACAAACGCAATGAGTGAGATGTGCAACATTTGGGGAATGGGCACGCTTGAAGCTCTGACTCGAGGGGGGATAGGCAATATACATAACCTTAACATTTATACCCCCATAATATGCTGAAATAAAAATAAAAATAAATAAATAGATAAAATATTTAATTACCAAAAAAAGTATACATAAAAACTAGTAAAATCAGAATAAAGTCTACAATTAATTATAGTGTGCCAATGTCAGTTTTCTGGCTTTGATGATTGCACCATAATTGGGTAGGATGTTATCATCAGAGGAGGCAGGAGAAAGGTACATAGGAACTCTCTTAACTATTTTTGGAACTAATATGTAAGTATAAAATTATTTCAAAATATCAAAAAGAACTAAAGCCAAAAAGCATGAAACTTACAGGTTGTTATGTGATTTAGAGTTCCTATCTCTCTCATTGTGTATGTGTGTGTATACATGACATGTATATGTCTCAGCTCAATGTACATGTTGTTTGACATAGACCTTATGCCTTGAAAACCTAAATGTATTTACATTGCTTAGAAATTCTTCATGAATACAAAATTGACGATAGGATTCTGAGCTATATATGAAACCACCAAAATATATAGATGTTGTAAAACATAGATGCATATATCATTTCTGAGTAGAAAGAAGATAATAGAATACTAATATCAAAGCTACATAAATAACATGACAGGAACCCAAAGTATGATTTTGTTTGCTTATTACATGAACAAAATATTACCAAATCTAAATAATTCTGAAAACCATATTATGAATGATACATGCATGTTGCATTGATTTAATTTCTCGTTAACATTTATCAAATAGCTTAGAATTTCATTTATATAATTCAAGAAATGTTTTCTTCATACATACAAAATAGTTAAATATGGAAATTAGTACATAGCCTCATAATATTTGGTTTATTCTTGTTATTTCTTTTTTCTGCTATAGGTTTTATTTCATTTTCTTTTTATTTCTTCCCAGATGCTGTCATGTTAACTACCTTCCTTCTGGATAGTTCCATAGGATATTTTCCAAAAACATGTTGAATAAAATAGACTTGAATTACACTGCGTTAGTCTCAAAATAATCTAATAGCTATTAAAGATTGTTTTTATATTTTTATTTTTGACAGTAAATCCTAGGGCAGATTCAAAATAAGCTTTCTAATTTTTTATTCCCCAGAATCTCTGGTTGTATATAATTGGCTAACAAAATCAATTGCTTATTAGCTGTCTTGATGCTATAAAAAAAATCATAAAATTATTGCAAACCCATATGTATCACACCTGATTGCTCCGGGGAGAAACCAAACAAAACAGTAACAATAAAAACTTGCTCTGGATAAAATTTTGCTATATTAGCTTGTAATCAGAGTACTTACTTATCTTCTGTGTGCTCCGTATCCTCCATGCGACTCTCTCTCTCCGACTTAGTAGAGCAAAATGCATTGAAATGTTCAAGTGGTGGTCGTCCATCTAAACTTTTAAATTTAATTTCAATTCAGAAAGCAAATGAAATTTTCATATGTACAGAGGAATATAGCGTAGCTCTAGAAATACCCATTACATTGCACAAGAAATGGATAATCTTTCAACTATACAAGAAAGCATTACAGTTAGACCCTGCAGTATAGATTTTCTATAAATCAGAAACTATCACCAGATACTTGTCTCAGGTTCTAGCTAAAACAACCCTATGGTTGTATAAGGGTGACACCAATACAACAAACATAGTTGTTCAGTTAAGTCAATTAAGTTAATTTGTTGAAAAGAATCTGTTAAGTGAATCATTTAACATCCTATAAACAGAACAAAGGGTGAAAACTGTGCAAATTATTCTTTTCTACTCATTGAGTTGGCAACATATAAACAAAGGCAACCTGTGTCTATACTTTGGGTTAAGTAATTAGGTTCTCACAGATTGAGATTTTAATTTATAAAGATCCCCCTTTGGGTAGTGTATGAAGTCAATTGAAGAATAAATAAACTGGAAGCAGGGGAGCGTTCACAGAGATGTTAGGGGAGAAGGAGGGTTGGCAAAGCACAGTGGCCACACCAGTGGAATGCCATTACAGGAGGGACAGGACCTCCAGCACCAGGGACACTGTGGATGTGAGTGAGGATGAGGAAAAGGCACAGACATGACAGAAAATCCTGACTGGAGAACTAAGAGGATGGGCAGTATCTGCTAACAGTGGGGGGAAAACAGGAAATAGAAGAAGTTTTGGAGATAAAAAGGCAAAGCCTTTTTTTTTTTTTTAACATCTTCCAGCCATTGAAATAAAAATGCTTAATAAAAGTTGAAAATCCTGGCCTAGACCTCAAAACCCAACTTAGGGCTTGCGATAGGAATAAATATAGGAATAAATCTCCAGTATTTGGATTAGGAGGAGACCTCCTAGGAGGTGATTGAGAGGAAGAAACCAGAAAGTGATGCCTGTCCTAGATTCAAAATAAGATCAGAGACTCAGGGAGAAAAGAATACCGAGTGTTCCACAGAGGTTCCGTTGGGTCAGAACTGACAAAGAAGGCTTGGATTTTGCTTCATTAGTGCAGGAGACTAATTGTAGGAGAAGAGGAGAGAGTGGAAAGTGAGCCCTATACCCTTGGAAGGTTGGATATGAAGTTGTCTATTCAAGATATTTAGGAGATCAATAAAAAAGGGTACGATATTGTAATTGAAGAAGTGAGTAGGAAAAGTAAGTGAATTAAAATAAATTTAGTTTTTTTTTCTTTTTTGCTTTTATTTACTTTTTTTTCTCTTTTCTTTTAAATCAGGACACCAGATTTGTTTTATTAAAAGAGTTTTTTAAATTTTTCTTTTCTCAGAGACAAGGTCTCACTCTGTCACCCAGCTGGAGTGCAGTGGCATAATCATAGCTCACTGTAACCTTGAATTTCTGGGCTCAAGTGATCCTCTTGCTTAACCTCCTGAGTAGCTAGGACTATAGGTGCAGGCCACCACACCCAGCTAAGTTTTTTTTAATTTTTTTTATTTTACTTTTTGTAATGATGAGGTCTCATGAGGTTGCCTAGGCTAGTCAGGAACTCCTGGACTCAAATGATCCTCCCACCTCAGACTCCCAAAGTGCTGGGCTTACAGGCATGAACCACCAGGCCTGGCCCTGAGAGAGTTTTAAGAATTAGAACACCAAGTCACTGCCGAACTATGACGAATGGGAAAAAAAGGAGGATAGACTTGGATGAGAAGAAGGAACAAAACAGCCCAAGTAGGAATTGCCCCTTGATGGACTGTGGAAGGAAGCCAATTGGTTAATAAATTGTGAATATACCACACTTTCTTAAACCATTGCTCAGTTAATACATACTTGGGGTGTTTTTAAATTGGGGCTCTAAGGAGGTCAGAAAATAAGTCCGGTTAGTGAAGAAAACAGATACTGACAGCAAAATATCCTCATAGGACTTATGTTTAATGATGAGAAAGTGAATCATCTCACTTGTGAAGTGGAAAGAGCAGCATGTTTTTTAATAATCCATAGGTAATGAAAGAATATCCAGTGAAGATAATGGAGAAGTGATCAGAGATCAAACAGAAATATGCAAAATAGAAAAGTCCTTGAATAAGTGCGATTTAAGGAGAAGGTGACTATTGGAGATACCCAGGAAAAGTGAAATGACCAAGAGGAAGATGATTGCATCATCATCATTGATCTAATTTCTGCTTCAAAAGAAAGGACAGCATCAACAATCTGCTAAAACATAACAAGCATATAGCAAGAGGGAAAAAAGCAGAGAACCACCCATTTATTTGAGGAGTTTTGCAATAGAAAGGAGTAAAAAACTATAAGTAGCAAAAATGGAGAAATATAACGTAAAAAGTTGAGCTTTTTCCTTCCCATGAAAGATGAGACCCAAACACTCTATTTCGAATATAGAAAAAGTTAACTTCTATAGACCTAGGAAATGTCAGTAATTTTCACTCTTCCTCTGTTTCTCAGAGAAACATTACCTGCTAGTAATCGTGTGACACAATATAAAAATGGTAGGAAGCATAAATATATTAAATTGAGAAAGAGTAAAGCCATTATTAACATTGAAATCAGATAATACATTTAGTATTGTCAGGATTATTAATATCTCAAGGCATAAAGCTATCCAAATAAAGGGCTACACATTTTGAAATGACAAAATTAAAAAATTATAATTTACTAATTCTCACCCTAAATAAAACTTGATTGTTTCATTGATTGTATACTTATGAAAGCATTTGGTTCCCCATTTAGAAGATAATTTACTCCAGGTACTTTCTAGAGAGTATATTCTTGGATTCCATGTCATCAGTACTTTTCCAATACTTAAGAAAAGCAGTGTTTTCAGAGAGTAACCAATGGCAATGCAATCCATATGTTCCTTTAGATACTTTAAACAACTTCTAGAATAAGGCTGTCAGTGGAGAGCTGAGTACTTGCATCAAAAAAATTGGTTACCACTGCAAAATTGGGTTTACTGTATTCAGTTGTGGCATTTTTTTCTATGGGGTCACATTGAGGAAAACTATAAGAGATGTCTTGTGAAATGCATCAATGTCTTTTTACGTAGATGTTGTTGAACACTTTGTTCCTTATCTAACATAGTTTCTTTTATGTTGGGTTTTGAGAAGTTTCTTTCTGTTCTCAGTACCAGGAGTGTTCTGCTTCTTTAAGCAACTGGTTGGATTTTATTTTTGCAGAGGAGATTTATCTTGCAATTGATGGTGTCTCCATTTAGGTAGTCTGCCAGGAATCTTACCACTAAATTTTAGACACAATCCCCCCATACACACACACACAAATTGTTGCTTTTTAAAATTGTTATCAAAGTAGTATATGAACAAATATTTTTAACCGAGTAATACATAAATAATTTAAAAAGCAGTTCTCTTCCCTATATCTCCCTATGCCCCATTCTATTCTTCCTATATATGTATATAACACTTCACTTACCAACTTAGAAATTACCTACTGTCTACTGACTTCCTTGTAGATCAATTAGTAGTTAGCTAACTTTTCCACTCAACTGACCTATTTTTAGAAATTATATAAGATGTTTTAATTCTCTATCGGTTAATTTTGTTGCATTTAATAATAAACTTAAAGTCACTTGTTCTTCTATCAAACTGTGGTAATATCCTTTCACTCCTTACTTGAAAGATGAGTGTATGATTTATCTCATCATTTCATCCACATTTTCTTATTCATTTCCACCTCCCAACCTCTGTCAGTTATGTTTTACTTTAACATCGTCAAGGTAAAAAACATATTTATCTACATATTTATTTCAAATGTCAAAAATTTGATAGCATTTATCTAATTATTTTGTGGTTTTTTATGGCTTGACAAGTAGAATAATGAAAATATTGAGGGAAGTTTGGAGAGAAAAATAATATAGATGCATAAAGTTTAAAATAGGTGCCTAATGCTACAACCATTATGAAAAATGACTTATCAGTTTCTTAAAAATTTAAACCTGCATCTACCCTATAATCCAGAAATTCTTCTCCTAGGCATTGACACAAGTGCTCATAGCAATTTTATTCATAATGGCAAAAAACCTGAAACATCTCCATCAAAACAATCACATTTGTATTGATTTTTTCATCAACACAAATATAGATAAACAAACTGAAATATGTTAATACAATTAAATACCACTCAGCAAAATACAAACAAACAGAAAGACAATCCCCTCCAAAAATAAAACAAAACAAAACAAAAAAACAAATAAGAAAATGAACTATCGAGTTACTGCATGGAGAAACCTGGAGTTTGATTCCTTTGTTATGAATTTCAAGAAAAAGCAAAGCTTAGCTATGATAATAGAAATCAGAACAGTGGCTGCATAGGGTGAAGAGTGGTATTAATTGAGAAGTGTATGGACTGCGGGGATTAGTAAGGGAAATTTCCAGAGTAGTAGGAATGTTCTGTATCTTGAAAATGGATGGGGATTGCACAGGTGAATGCATTTCTCAAAACTGATCAAACTACACACTTAAGATCTTTGCGGTTCACTGTATCAAAATTATTATCAATTTTTTAAAATGACACACTGTTCCCTACACAGTGTGAAATTTAGTGGAGAGACCAAAAAGTGAACTTGTGTGATTTTACTATTCAGTATTATAAGTGATATGGTATAGACAAGCACAAAATTTCAAAAATGCACGAGTATCATGTAACCCCACTATGCATTAATCAAACCTGTTTCACTCTCCTTCTGTGGCACACTTCCTAGTTTCTTGAGCACTAAGGTTAAGACCAGTGAAATACACAACCAATGGAATGTATGCAAAAATGATATCCTCTACTATCTAATCTAGCCATAAACCCCTAAGTACATTCCTCCATGTTTCTCTTTTATTTCTGTGGTGAACTTGAGAATCAGCCAGAATGATCCTGGGTCCCTGAATGGTTATGTGGAACAGAGCTCCTCTGCTGCCTTCTTACCATACTGAAATGTGACGTGAGCAAAAAGCAATCATGTATTATGTTAAATTACTAGAAAGAAGGAAAAAAGAAAGGAAGGAAGGAAGGAAAGAAAGAGAGAGAGAGAAGAAGAAAAGAAAGATAAATGGAAGGAAGGAAAAGGCAGGAAGAGGGCGAGAAAGAGGGAAAAGAGGAAGAGAAGAATCTAAGATTCTTACTCCAGAGACTTAGATTTCAGAGAAATAAACCATGGGAGGCAATGAAGCCATCAAAAATACAGCCCAACTGTTGGGTAGGCTGAGAGCAAATGAGCACAAATGATAAAACTTACAGAAGACCATCATCATGTCACCCTCATAAAAAAATATAAATAAATAAACGTAAAGATTCAAGAACCTTTTATAGATTTTTTTAGATTTTACTTTACTGTTTTTCAAAGTCAAATTTGTTTACAAAATAATGCTGTTCTTAATTAATGCTTCTAGTAAAATAATTCTAAAATGTTTTCATAGTGGTGAAAAAGTTAAAAAGATAAGATGTATTTAATTGGGTCAAAGCAACAGTGTTCAGAGAGAGTATTGATGCTCATATATATATGGGATATTTTGACATTTGTCCCATAATGTTTGTCATGGTTTTATAATCAAAAATAAGAATTTTTTTTTTTGGCAGAGTTCAAGTTAATTACCTATTTGAATAACCTAGATTTGATGGGAAGGGGGTTAATTTTCTCATCACTCCTAACACTTCTCCCCTAAGTTTTACATGATTATTTTCTTTTTATCCCTTGATCTCTGAGATTCCCAGCCATTTTGCATAATTATAATGACATCCCCATATTTCTGGGAAAACTTTTTTCACTACCCTGCTATCTTTTTGAGACAGACTAGCATGCTCCATTTTTTTTTTTTTTCTGTAAGATATTACCAAACATAGGGTTTTTAACCATGTGACTAAACTGGTTTTTGGTGCATCCAGAAATAACAAGAACCTATGAAATGTAAATGGTTGGGAGTCTGGGAATGTACATTTATAATCCTTTATGTAATCAAGTTTATTGACCACTAACCACTGTGCTAGGGGTACCAGATACAGAGGAACCAAGGATGCATGATCTAAAACCTCAAAGCTAACTTACCTGCTTCTGAAGCAGGTAGATAATAAAGAATATAATGAAGTAATTACAATTAAGTAGAGGGAATAAAAAAGTAGGATGCTCTGAGACACCCTACTGGATGGTGGGGGGTTGAGGGTGGAAGTCAGGGAAGGTCCCTAGTGTCAGGAAGTGTCTGAGCTGAGCCCTGCAGGAAGGACGTGTGTGTCCAGCCAGACAAAGATGGTGAGCTCACTACTCTGGGTGAAGAAGCCAGGCTTCACCCAGGAGGGTAACAGATACGGTGTTTTATGAAGGTTCTTCTTTTCTTCCTGCTCCAGCAGGGAGTAAAACTCGCCCTGGAAACGCATACCAAGCTGCAAAATGGAAAATCTATTCCTACATTTTGATGTAAGTTGCTGGCATGGGGAAAATAAAATCTAAAAATCCAGCAAGAAATAAGATTTTACTTAAAGAGAAGTGATTATAGTGATCACGGGTTTATGACATTTACTTAGAGAATAATCAATATGTGTGTTTAATGTGAGCAGTGACATTTTATATTTTAAGAAAATAAAATTTCTCACTTTAGGAAATATTCGTGTTGTTGTTTTCTTCACGTAATTTCTCACTTATGAGACTGTTGTCAGCGATACTAAAAGCTCTTCCTAGGTTTACTTACACAACAGCTAAGTGTTTTAGGCACCTTTTTTTTTAAGTCTTAAGCAATACCTTCACACTAAGATACAGAGTCTCATTCCTTTGCTACAGGTGCTTGTGATCTTTTATATAAGGTCTCTTGAAAAGTGAGGTTTTAAAGAGAACTAAATATACTTATTCTCTCCATAAAATAGTTCATCAGTTACACTTCAGACCTCATCTTTGTAAATTTGAGGGAAAATGTTAGCTCATGCATCACACACAGCCTACTTCTAAATCCTGATGTATTTTCCTACAGTCTGATAAATTATAGGCTCCAAGGGCTTACAAAATGCTTTTCCAAAGTTTACTGGTTTTTAAATGTCATGTAAAGGCTGGAAAATCTTCCAACAGCTTTAGACTTTTGCATCCTATCTGAATTGAGAAGAGGAATTAGTAATTTCAAAGACCCTCATAGACCAGGGTCTGGCAAACTGTAGCCCATGGGCAAACTATAGTCCATGCTTATTCTTACAAAATTTATGAGCTAAGAATAGTTCTTAAATTTCTCAAGTCTTGTTAAAAAAAGAAAAAAAAATGGGGAATGATATGGCATAGAGAAGCATGAAGCCTGCAAAGTCTAAAATATTTACTATCTGGCATTTTACAGAAAAGCTTTCGTTCCCCCCTTAGATAATCTGAACTGTTGTCTGAGCTAGAAGAAATATTTAGTGCACATGATGGGAAATTTTTAATTATTAAAATTTCAGTGATGTTTAGATTATTATAAAGTTAACATTTTGGATGACTTACAATAAAAAATTCTAACTCTTTGCTGTATCTTTGTATAGTTTATAGGATAGAAACTTTAAAAGTAGCACCATAGGTTTAACATTTTATTTTATTGGTGTTAACTTTAATGAACATAAAGCTTTGTGAGATGTATAGATGCTATTTAATAATAATAAGAGGAATAATAATAACTCTTATTCTTCTAAGAATATATATAAATCTCAAATACTAAGGGAGATTTAATAGCAACATCAAAGTCACAAGTTGTAAATTGATTTTTCAGTTTCAATGACAAATTTGGTTTGGATTTTCATGTATCTGCAAAGTGCTTATTGTGTAATATTTGTCTAAATGAAGAATTATGAAGAAAGATTCAAATTGTTCTATATAAGATTGTTCTATATAAGAAAGATTCAAATTCATTTTAACTTTTCCATTTTTGATATAGATTTCTGAATCTTAAAGGTTTTGATAAAAATCAGCTGTATATCTTGTTTTTTTCCTTTTCATATCTATGTGAAAATCTGCAAGAGACTGTAAAAAAGAGTCAAATTACATGAAAAAACTGCTCTTTTTCAAGACCTGTGGCAGTTTTGTCATGGCTATGGAATGACATGCACTATAGCTAACCAATCTTTCTTTTCTTTTAGTAAACACTGTCATTCAAACCTTTTAATTACTTATATTAAAACTGCAGAGGACCGTTGCATGCTAACAACCACAATAGAAGCATGATCTGGGAGAATTAATGAGCTAAGAAAATATCAATTTTGTCAAAATTTATAGAACAATAAATGAAGAGAGAGGTCAAATATGCAGGCATGATATACCATCTAATAAGCAGGCTGGAAATCAAATGTGTGCCCAAAATTTGGTACAGTAAAAGTTGCCTATCAACCTTTTAAATTTGATATTCACATATGTAATGTGTAACATCAAAAATATGATGTATTATGCCTAAGTGGAAAATCTTTATTTCTAACTGAAAATTTGATTCTCCACTAAGGGGAGTGGAAAAGCTTGTCACTTTGTCCCTGATTTGCCCTAATTAGGCATTCAGCATCTAGTCATCCAAACTGTCTGGGTCTAAGTTTCCCAATTTGGGGAAAAAAGCATCTCTGTCAAATTTAAAGTTTCCTCTGGGTCATGAACAATACAGAATATATGAGAACCCTTTAAATAATAAACTGATATATAAATCTTAGACCTTGTTTTTATTAAATCCATGGGTATACTTCCTGTGTTTCTTAACTTTTCCAAATATTGCTTTTTAATGGAGACATTTCACATGTATGTATACCTTTGTATTCAAGATAATGAATGGTAATGCTATGCCATTCTTTTGAAATGTTTACAGCTTCAATTAAGAAAATGTCTTAAATCTCAATATGCTTGGATATGAAAAGAAGTGCAAAAAATCACAATCTATTGATGCTGTGAATCTTATAGAAAATATTAACATCATATAACATACATTTGTTCATACATGATAAATTTGCCCTCTCTGCAAATCTAACCTTAGATAAAACGGTGTTATTGTAAACGTCTCCGATTCTCTATGCCACCATTTAATCTCAAATGCGACATATCCACATCGCCACTAATTATCTTTTCCTTAAAATATCTTTGTATTAGTCAATATTTATTTGATTTGTTCAAAAGCAAACACATGAGGAAACAGGTCAACTAATCAAAAAGCACTTCAGAAAGCTCTGCATTTTAGATTCTTAAATGATGTCATCACACATGTGCCTACTTTGTCTTTCTCTGAAGTCCATTTCCTTTGTAATAGCTCCTCAAGTCTTTTTGTATGAGACATATGGAGAGAAGGAATAAAAAAGATGACTCCTAGAGAAGTTACCCATACAGGGCAAAATCCCAGCAAGAGTAGAACTGGGTGCTGGGCCCTAGGTCCACGTTCCGTCTTTATGTCTGACTTCACCTGTTCCCCACTCCACCCTTTCTGTCTTCCTACGCAGCTGAGCTCTGTCTGTAGAGTCTGCCTGATTGCATTGCCTTCACAGAACTCCAAATATAAGTGAAATTACTGGTTACATCATGCATTTCCGTTGTTCCTTTTAATGCTGCCTTTTGCAATATCTTTTCATATTTTATTTTAGGCCTCATAAGATTGCAAATGTCTCATAAACAGTGTTCCAGGAGAGTTCTTTGTTTTTGTTTTAATATTCATATAAAACCTAGCAACATGCAAAGCATAAAATTCTCAAGTTAAAATTGTTCGGTGGCATTTCTTGAATATTATTTAAGGTCATAAATTTTAGATTAACCTATATGTAAGTATGGATTTCATTTAGGTGAATTTGGGCAGGGATTCTCATTGTTCTTGCAGTTGAAGTAAAAAACAAAAACAAAAACAAAAAACCCAACCCTATAGTGATGCTAAAATGCAGCCTTGGATTGATAGAATTCTTATTTAGATTTGTGGATCTTTGTAAATCTAAAAGCTAGCTGGAAAAGTACCTAAAAATAAAGAAAAAAACCTCTCTAAATGTTTTTCTTGATGAAATTGTGTCACCAAGATGCAAACAGGATGCTCTAGTAAATGTTAAAATTCAAGACCTACTGCTCAAATATCTTTGTCTTATGAAGGATTGAAGAAAGGTGTGGCTATTTTTAAAAAGATAGTCGTAGTATGCTGCTCATTGAAGAAAACAAAAAAAGAGCACAACAGGAATCATCACTGAAGAGCATTTTAATTTTCAAAACATATAATTGTACATGTTATAGAGTAAATATTGCCCATTATTCAGGTTTCTGAGACCAACAAAAGGTTATATAAAATCATTGAAATAAAAAGGAAATATTTCAACACACTTCTTATAATTACTAGGCCTTATGTTACACATTTTCTATAACCAAGGCTAGGAGTTTGACCAGGGAATGCAGGTTGGGTAACAAACATTCTTCTACAAATTTGCTGTAGTGATGCTTGTGTGAACTTAAACCAGTGCCTTCCATTGCAATGCTACTGTTTCCTTTTTATTGAAAACATTTATATAAAGGGCTGATAACTAGAATCTATATAGAACTCAGGAGAATCAGCAAGAACAGAAACTGTTCAGAAGAATATAGGCTAATGGCCAACAAACATATGAAAAAATGCTCAGCATCTCTAATCATCAGGGAAATACAAATCAAAACCATAATGAGATATCATTTAACTTCAGTGAGAATTGCTTTTATCAGAAAGTCCCAAAACAACAAATGCTGGTGTGGATGCAGAGAGGTAGGAACACTCATACACTGCTGGTGAGATTGCAAGCTAGTACAACCTCAGTGGAAGTAGTATGGAGACACCTCAAAGAACTAAGGAAAACAAGCACCATGTTCTCAGCATTAAATTGGTACTAATTGATCAATACTAATGTGCACATATGGGAAGTAACATTCATCAGGTGTCAGGTAGGTGGGAGTGGAGAGAAGGGGAAGGGTAAATCCATACCTAATGGATATAGTGCACACTGTCTGGGGGATGGGCATGCTTGTCAGGCAGTGCAAAGGCAATTTATGTAACAAAAGCATTTGTATCTCTGTAACACTCTGAAATAAACAAGAAAAGAAATTATATAACCTGTGGGGGGAAAAAAGCATCTTTTTCTTTGATTCTTATTAATATTACACCTTTTAAAATTATTATTAAAAATACTTTTTTAAAAAGACAAACCTTCTGGTTTTATATAGAAGTAAATTTAATTTCTCAGGTCAAGAATACAGCAGACTAGCTATGTAAATAGTGCCTATGTTACATCTTTTATGATTTATAAAATATTTTTCTTCTAAATTTTTCTGTGCTTATGAGATAATTTAAACAAATATAAAAAAAATCTCATGCAAAATATAATGTTAAAAATTCAAGTTATCTAATATAGGGATAGCTAGTATATATATACAGAGTTAAAATAGCTGATGTTTAAAATAGCACAAGCTCTCATTAATTTGATTTATATCTCTTTCTTTAAATCTCCCTTGGATTATAACTTTATACTTGAATTTTCCCTAATATTATTAATAGATGGTAATCATTTTGAGGGTGGAGTCTGTGGCTCCACTTCCCATATTGTCTTGCTCTATACTTATAGTGTAATAGACAGTTTATAAATGCTTGTTGAATCAATGTTATGTATGTCCAAAGAAAATCCATTTGTTCTCCTCTGGAAAAAAATAGACAATGTGAGCTTTCAGTATCAGATAAGATTCATGGATAATTACTCTTTTGACACAATCTTCTATAACGAGAAAAATGGAATTAACATGTCTCTGACCCACTGAACAAACTCACTAAATGTGTCTGTTCCAATAAAAGGTAGAAAACGCTGACCTCTTCACAAAGTGTTCAATTGTTCTCCTTATCTAACTGATATTAAAATGTTATCTTAGATTTCTAATGGTTGTATGTGAAGCTAATATGGGAATGATTTTTACAAAGCAGTATGGTTGCATTCTGTAAAATAGTGTTTATTGTGTGACTTAAATGCAAAATACCTAGGACTCATAATTTAAATATTTATGGGATACTACAGTGGGTGCCATGCAGTGTTTCCCTCTTTTAATGTATATTTATACAAACACAAGAGCCCATAGAAACCCTAGTCTGTTTCCCACTTAAAACTGGACTTATTTTTTTATCTTCTTTATTTTTTTTAAGAAAGCCACACTCATGGTCTTATTTTTAAATAAAGGGAGTGAACAATGGTTTTTCAAATTATTTATGGTATAAGAATATAACAACCCTTCTATTGGGTAAGGAGATTTGTGTTTATTCTAGCATGTAGAGAACATGGTTGTTTCAAAAGCATTTTTCCACCAATTTTTAAAATTATGTTTCTTTTTCCAGGCATTTCCTGGAAACATCAACTCTGACAGTGTGGTCCGGCATGACTTACAGCATCCAATTATCGCTCGCTATGTGCGCATAGTGCCTCTGGACTGGAATGGAGAGGGCCGCATTGGGCTCAGAATCGAAGTCTATGGCTGTTCTTACTGTGAGTATCCTATTGTTCAAATTTATGGCAGGTTTTGTCATTTGCATTTAAACAGTAATATGTTTCTTAAAATTATTTAACATTACTTGCTTTCTCTGACAATATACTACCTTCTATCATATATTTTACATGCACATATAAAATAAAAGGTTGCTTTCCTATTTGTATTTTATAAATGTATATTGCACACAAACATATGTAAGGATATTCTAATGATACCTTAAGTAGAAGATTTGGAAAACAAATCTTTCCAAATTAAATTGCTTGAAGTCTTATGAAATATTTAAAAGTGAGGAACCCCTACTATAATCCATCTTTTTGATTCTTTATGATGGATTTTGGATACATTCTGAAGAACTTCCTTCCAGTTCACTAAGTCTCTCTTCAGCTGTGCCTGTTCTTAAATTAAAGCCAACCACTGAATTTTAAAGTCAATTTCATTATATCTTTCTATAAATTTTATCTGTTTCTTTTTCAAATATGCATGGTCACCTAAGGAATTTATTTTCCCTTAATCATATTTTAAATCTCCCTTTGAGAGACACATTCAAACCATAGTACACACCAAATGTCCAGAGCGTATTTGCATTTTACTATTTTTAAAGAATATAAATTATATTTATCTCTTTTCCAAAAAAATATGTATCTATAATAAGAAAAATGTGTGTTAAGCATATTTGTCATGGACAACTTTCCAAGAGTTACTTTAATTTAAATTTTCTATACTACAATTCAGACTACAGTGGACCCTTGGAAGAAGACCATCTATTTGTTCTTTAACTTAGCAAACTGTCATCTAAGTGGCTTGTTTAATTTTGCAGTGAGAAAGGAAATCATTTGTCTTTGAGTGGGGAAATGTGGATTCCATACACCCTTCTATTTTGCCCTCCTAGGGAATAGCAGTACTCTGCGTTTTCTCCTCCTCAGCAAGGAGAAATGTGGCTTTGATCACACCTACTCTTTCTGGAACCACCTTAGAGGGTTATCTGGGATGTATCTTAAACCTGCAGGTTAGGGAATGGGGCTTCTTTTATTTCAAAGTTTGCCAGAAGATCTAGAGAGGGAAAAAACTGTAATGTGAGCACTGTTTCTGTTTGAATGTGTGCCTATTGCAACTCCCCTTGTGTTCGTTATATTTCCTCTATGCAGTCTTTCCATGATCATTTTGTCATCTGAGAAATTAGGCACTTCTCAAGGTTGCAATACGACGTTCATTCTACTCCGGGCGGAGTTTAGTTCCAGGCCACTGCTTTGAAGTCTTTAGGGTTTCTGTTGTTTCGATTTCCTGACTTGCCTTGAATATAATATGAATTCCAATTTCAATAAATCTAAACCCATTTTAAATTATTCTGCTCCCTCTACATTTGGTTTTCCCTCAAGTTTAGTTGAAACAAGTGCATGCTGTTATTTTTGAAACTTAGCAGTATGTCTTCTCGTCTTCTGACTCAGTAAGCTGTCTCCCCCAGCAGCGACACTAATCTTCTTACTCTATACCGGAGAGACTTGATGGAACAAAAGGGAGAAGTCTCAGTTAATGCTTTCTAAAAATCACGTAGGCTTCATTACTCAAGCATTCATTAACAAAAGCCAAACACAGTTTATTGACTGAAGTAGTAAGCAATATTGATGGCAAAAATACTAAATTAGCTTTTAAATAGTCTTCCTAAGAGTAAGGTCGGCACCTTGGGAAAACAGGATACACACACCTAGAGTAATTTGTATATATGCTTTTGATCTGGATGAATAATTAATAAAACCTGAATATATCACCCCATGAAAATCGTGATGGAAAATTGGTGCAGGTTGAGAAATAAAATGAGGAGGACCCAAATAGAAATAGAAGCAAGATAGAATTTGGTTCTTTTCATGCTGTGTCAGTGGCACATCTGCATCCTCTAGTGACAGTGTCCTCTTGTAGGGACCACAGACTGGCTCCCACAGTGCTTGTTCTGCTTAGGCAAGAGATGCCGCCAGGTACATATGTATGAGTTCCCTGGGGCCTCCTGTAACACATTGCCACAAACCATGTGGCTTTGGTTAGCAGGATTTATCCTATCATAATTCTGGAAGACAGAAGTTTAAAATCAAGGTATAAGCAGGGTTAGTTCCTTCTGGAGTCTCAGAGAGAGATCATTTCATGTCTCTCCCCAGCTCTTGGTGGGGTCAGCGTTCCTTGGTGTTCCTTGGCTTGTTGCTGTATCATTTCAGTCTCCATCTCTGGCCTTCTCCCCACTGTGTGTGTCTTTGTACTGTCCCACGGCCTTCCTATAAGGACACCAGTCATTGGATTTAGGACCCACCCTAACCCAGCATAACCTCAACTTAGCTAATCATGTCCACAAAGACCCAATTTATAAAGGAGGCCACATTTTGAGGTTCGGGGTAAGCATGAATTTTTTGGAAACACTATTCAAGACAGTACAATGTACGTTCATTAAAATTGGTAAGAATTTTTGTTTAGGTCAGTGTAGGTATGCAGAAAAATAAAAATCAGTTCTGAAAGTTAACTCATGTTTTCCTATTTAAATAAGATGTTTAATTTTGCACCACATAGAAGAGCTCCAGAGAGTTTTATTTTGTGTTTATGATTTCTCCAGCTTATCTGGTGAACATTTACTGTATTCAGGCTTTTAGGAACAAGTTAAAGCATAGGTCTTGCCATCAAGGAGTCTGATATTTGGCAGAAGAGATGGGTAAGTAGTATTTTTAATACTCTATGATAAATGCTGTGACAGAGAAGACCTCACCTATGTTGATAATGCGATAAGGTGTCGCCTACCTTAAAAAGCAACAGAAATTCGAGTGATAAAACATTCCAGAAAAGAAATAGCATTTTCAAAGACAGAGACACAAAGGTGAGAGTATAATTTATTTCATATTTGCAGTTAGTTATTAGCAACATAAGTCTCATTTTAATACACTTATATATTTAAATGGGAGTTAGCATGTTGTTTGGAGGATCGATATATTTGTGACAGAAATTCACCGATCCTATTAACATTAATTGAATACTACCATTTGTAAAGCATTTTGCTAATTTTCAGTCTAAAATGGAAATCTGACCATATCACACCTGTGCTTAAAACACTTTAAAGATGATACATTGCCTATAAAGTCCAAGCTGTTCCTTTAAAATACAATTTCCCACCACCCATTTTTAACAGGAAGACCTCTTGATAAATGTGATTCCAGAATGAATCACATCTTTCTTTTCTTTACTCCCATTGCATTGTGTGAATATTTCCAATGGAATATTTTTTAAAATATTCCAAAATAAAGTAGACTGTAAGATATTAGCAAGGGGAGGAGGCATAAACTATTACCTTATTGACCATTGGCACTTTGTTAAATAGCAGATTCTGAATATACAATAAATGTTTGCCAAAGTGAGCTGTTATCAGATATAAATGATGCAAACATAATTTATTCCCTCAGTAAAAACTGATTACTATTTGAGGCTGTATGGATTCTGTTATTGGTTGAACAGGACATGATTCTATGGCATCATATTGAGCAGTGCTCTGGGGGTCTAAAAATATGTTGAAATAATTGCCAAATATGATAATAGATACCCCAACAGGCCACATAAAGCAAGTAACTATGTTTCTTTTTCTAACTTAAATATTTCTAGTCTTTGTATTATTTCTAGTTAAGATTATTTTAAACCATAATTTCATGAGGCTGCTTCATGGGTTACAAATATAAATTGCTTATCATCAGAGGAAAAATATACCACTCATTAATTATTTGGAGTTATATACCCAGATTAATGTGAAAATAAAAATAAATCAATATAAAATAGATTCAATAGATATCAAGTTACACAATATAAAGCAGTAATTAAAATGGAATTGTTATGCTGGTATATTATGTGTGTAGGACACGCTGTTTTCTTAAGTTTTCACATAAATAGATATAAATAGATTTGGTATATTGTTAACAGATATGTTCTCACCATTAGGAGAAACTGAACTTAGATTCAAGTATATGTGATATTCCTTAAGTCTTTAAAAAATTACTTAGCACTGCAATTAAAATACTTTATAATAAAAAGATGATTTCTATACATCTAACAGTGGCTCACCTTGGAGGTGATAATACAGCAACTGTTGTATCATCTTTGCAGCAGTTTGATATTTTTGAGATGGTGAAAAAATTATACTGGATCATGTGTCATGATTTTTACTTAATTTAATAATGTCAACTTAAAAGTATAAACATTAAAAGATAATAAGGTAATATATTATTGAAAAATTTTGATACTCAATGGGTCTCATTTCTAAATATTTGAAGGTAACATTTCAATTAAAAATACTTAAAGCATGAAAAAATGAATATTCTAATTTTTCATGTCTATGAAGATACTTGTTATCAGCATTTAATTATTTCTTTTCCAGCTTAATTTGTTTACCTGTAAGATAGTTACTGTTAAATCTGTTCAATGAGAAAACAAGGCAGTTGTAACTTTCTGCTTAGGGGCAAGACTGTTACAAATGGCAGCTACTTCATAGTTTGAAGAATTATTTTACAAGATACTGATTTAGAGTTGGATTCACATCATACTGCTGCAAAATTAAAATTTACTTTCAAAAACTTTCAAAGTTCTGTTGAAATATAAAATCAGCAGTGTTGATTTAAAAGCAAATTGAAATTACTGGTAGGAAATAACATGCAATTAAACCTATGTTTGCAGTTCTGAATTAAGAATAACCATATACTTTGTGGAATAAAATAATATATAATTTTTATTGTACACAGTAGTCTAAAGTTTCTTTTATAAAATAATTTTCCAAGAAGAGTAAATATATTAAAAGCAAAGTTTACACACGCATTATGGTAAGTGGTTGAAGAGAAGAATAAAATAATGAAAGAGAACTATGCTTCAGCATGCTTTATAAAAAAGATATTTTGATTAACACAAAGAGGAGCCATTTGTGTACTCTATAAGAACTTCAAAGCTAAAAATTTCCCAAGAGATCTTCCTGCCCAATCCCTTATTTTACTAATGAGGAAACCAAAATCCACAGGGTTATGTGACTTGCATAAATGAGTAATCACAAATCTAGAAATCCTAAGCAGCAATAGCTGTCTCTTTCTGACATTTGATACTTCTCTCCTCTTGTTTTGGTTTTGTTTTTTTCTTCTTGTCTCTCCATAAGGGCTTTTTATGATCATAGTGATGGTCCACAAAAAATGTTATTTTGTGGATTCTAATGACTATACAATTGTTTCGCCCCTCATTTTTCACTGTAAGAACATATAAAGTAAGATATCTAGCAAGAAAATTATTTCAATAGTATTGTGCAATCCACATGTCCAATAGGAAAATTTAAGTGACGGGTCTTCTTTATTATAATGAACTCATTTAAGGACAGCTTGCAAAGAAACACAACTCAGTCTTTCTTGCATTTTCATGAAGAAAGTTTATCAATCTCAGTACATTTCCTCCGGTAATCTTACTTCCTGAGATGTTTTAACTACCTTTTACACATATGTTAATTTTTATTTATGTTAGATGGTTGCAGAAAGTATTAAAGTCTAAGTTACAGTTATACAGTCCATCAACAGTTTACTTATAATCCCTGTTTAATGTGAGGAAAGAGGTAAAATTTAAAACACTGCAAATATATATAAAAGATTCTTTTATTAGCTTTCATGCTTGTGTTGTTAGTCTTAATTATCACCTATTTAAATTAGCTTAACTAGGGAGAGAAGAGCAAATATTAATATTGAAGATGCAGTTATCATCCTCATGAATTAAAAGTAACAATATAATAAAATAATCATTTAGTAGGCTGACTTTTAAAATTTCACACAGTCTAAATTGCTTTAATTAGAAACCAGTTATTTTAAAACATTAAGCGATTTTATTCCTGTTAGAAAAGTATCAGATTTTTTATAGTTAGGTTTAGAAAGAATTATCATCATTGTTTAATTTATTTTTTATATTTCTAAATGAAAAAATATATATAAATATGTTGTCATGCACAAAATAGGATCATGTTAGTCTCTTTAGCTGTTCATTCTTATTTCCATGGACTAGAAGGAGTTACAGAAGTTGCCCTACATTCCCCTTCACTCACAATTATTGGGGGAATAATCTCAGAGAAAAAGGAAGACAGGCAACCTGGACCAATCTCTTTGTAAACATTCTGAATTTTGAACCCTGAATCACCCCCAAATAATGATCTTTCTTAGAAAGAAAGTCCTCGTCTATGGCCTGTTTTGAGCAGGATGTCTTTAGGTTACCTGTAATGAACACAGTTGACATCTCAGGTTTGTAAGCCTGGCCCCTGGAAAATAACTCATAAGCCAGGTGACCACTGAGGTATCAAAGGCAAATATTTCATAACCTACATGCTTTTGTGTGCAGTAATCAACCGCATACCTTGTTAGAGACTTTGCCTGTTATTGTAGGCCAGAGAGCACATGTCTGCTGGAAGAAGGAAGGACCCGAGCAACCATGCAGTGTACTTCAGATCCCTCCTTGCTTTGCTTGTCCCTCTGTTTTAATTGTCTCTTCTTCATCCTGTTGGTGGGTGGCGGCAGTTCTGGGGATGGCTGATCCCTGACACCTGACGTGGGACAAATGAGGCTGACAGCTTTTATCAGCAATAGATAACCACAGCCTTTTGGACAAAGACACCTCACACTTTGCAAGGCCACGTGGGTGTTGTATTTGGGGACGGAGTGAAAGCCAGACACTGTGGGAAGTAGGTTTTGTAGTAAAGAGAAGGTTATCTGTCCCATGGCTCCACAGGAGGATGTGATTGGCTTGTTTAGATAATTCTATGGGGTGGCAGGGAACTGCAGCGAATACTCGGGATAACTAGGCACTGTGTGCTTGGTCCCTGAGAGATAAGCTTTTTGATTAGGTGAGCTGCTACAGGGCAGCAAAGTTGCGGGGGAGTGTGAGATTAGGCCATTTGAGAGCCCCTGGCTTTTCCCATGTGTCAAGGCATAAACAACATCGGGCCTTACTTTTAGGCTTTGTGCCATAGCTTCTTGATTTCTTATTTCCTAAAATTATTGTTAACCTTAGGCTCTAGGTAAGACCTTTGGTTTGTGAACATCTGATTTAGCAATCTGATTCTAATATCATTATGTAGAATGTATTAATTACCAACTTTAGTCAGATCAACAACATGCAAAATCCCATGCAGCATACTTGCTTCTCTGTGATCATCCTACTACTTGTCGTGTTATTTAGAAGTTTGTGCTATTTTAGATTTTTCTGTATTAGTCATATTTGTGTATCATAAATAAAGTAATCTAGAAAATGGACAAGTAGCTTCCTGAACTTATTTTGAAATGTAAATATTTTAATATTAAGGGAAAAAGAAAACCCTCTTCCCCATGGCATTGAGCTTAAATAGAAAAGACAATTATTTTCCTCAAATCACTCTATAAGGGTTTTCTATATTGCAAAGGACAGGGTGAAAATATGACTGAGCTTACTCTCGTTAGGGTTTGACTCTGAGCACAGTTGTTTTTGATAGCCCGTCAGATTGATTAACTCCTACTCCCAAATTTAGTATGTTGTGTTCATCTATTACAAGAATGTTTTTGTTCACTCAAATTTACTAATGCTAAAGTTAACAAACAAAAAGCATGTTTGGTATTTTTTGCAACAAAACCTCTACCCAATGAGTGACCCAGAAGTATGTCTGAGGAACAGAGTGAGACAAGGGAATTTAATTCATCTTTCAGATGAGCTTTTTCAACAACATTTAAATTAAAATGTGCTACGAGTTCATTTAAGACCATGCTTTAAAAGAAGTTCTCTGAAGCCCAGATCATGAGATGACTAGAGAATGCAATGTGGTTCCTCCTTTGCCACCCAACTGGGTAAACTTAGCCTGGACTTGACCACAGACTGCTTACCCTGATAGTGGAACCTGCCTCACCTTACCTCATTACTGTCAGCTTTTTTTTTTATCATGTTTGCCACTCTTTGTCTTTTAGTCTATAGTTTTCTCCTTATTGTATCTTCTTCCTAAAATAATAAACAAATGTTTTAAAACAAATCATATCTATATGTTGTCCAAGGTCAATATCAGTATAGATCAAGATTTGTCATCCTTGGCACTGTCGATGTTTGTTGCCAGACAAGCCTTTGTTGTGGGAAAGGAAGATGTTCTGTGCATTGTAGAATCTTTAGCAATATCTCCCGACTCTATACACGGGATGCTAGGAATACAGCATACTTTCCTCAGTTGTGACAAGCAAAATTGACTCCAGATATTGCCAAGTGTCTTGGAGGGATAAAATTGTCTCTGGGTAAGAAATGCTGGCATAGATGGTACTTAAGTGCCACCTTGTAATTGGTTCATTACCAATTAGAAACTAGGTTAGACACTATGAAAGAAAAATGACACATTATAATAATTGACTCAATAATCATTTAATTTATATTTTAGTGCCTGTTATATGCAGAAATCATACCCTACATGCTAAAATTTTCTTAAACTTTATATTGATAAGGATAATAGTTATGATATTAAAGTATGCCTTACATATACAGATCTTCTGTGTACGTACTGTGGATGAAGACACTCTTATATCACCTTATCAGCATACATATTGCAAAGAAAAATGATTCCTTGAATTCTCAGATCTTTTATCTGTGCCATTTGTGGAGACGCATGCAAAACTTCTTTAAAAATGTTTAGGTTACGTGATTTTATTTAGAGTTATTCCCAAGCCCTTTTTCTTTTGCCATTAGTTATATCATCTTTTCAACTAGGATCAGTTTGAACCTACACTCTCCTTTGGTTAATCTTAGATTTTCCCTACTGTGAATTTAAATTTTGGATCAAGATGATATCATACCTTCCACACAGTTTTAGCCGAGAATTATTTATATGGCTATTCCTTTGCATTTTACTTGTACCAATGGACTGTTAAAAATAACAGAAATATTATAGAATGTGCTTTGCTAATGGATCACAGACTTACATTGTTTTCATATGCTCCATTCACTTTTGAGAAACATTAACCTTAATGTAGAGCATCAAGGTTGATTTTCTCTGAAAAAGAGCAAAGAAGTAAATAAATAAATAAAATAGAAGCTTTGTCCTACTTTTTTAGCTTCCTCTTCAAAGGGCTTTATGTCTACTAATTAAGGAATGGATGAGAGATTGATTTTACATTTTTACTTTTTTTTTTTTTTAAAGTTCCAGTCTTTATTGAGAAAGGGGAAAGAAAGGAATTCCAAATTGCTGATGCTTCGGAATTTCAAAACATAGTCCATAAATTTGTAGGTGCCTAATGAATAAGCCAGTACAAGCAAATGGAATCCCATTCCTTTGGGAAGGCAGATGAGAGTAGCAGCAGCTTCAGAAAAACACAGACCTGAGTTTGAAGACTAGCTCTACCATTTTTACTCCTTATGTATTCAAGGGCATTTTATCTTATCTCTTGCTTTTTTTCTTTTAAAGGTGCAATTTTTTTTTATTTTAGCGTATTATGGGGTACAATGTTAAGGTTATATATATATTTCCCATGTCCCCCCTCCCCCCTCAAGTCAGAGCCTCAAGCGTGACCATCACCCAAATGTTGCACATCTCACACATTGTGTTTGTATATACCTATCCCCTCCTCCCCCCTCCTACCTGCCTGACAACCGATCAATGTTTTTCCTATATGTCCACTTAGGTGTTGATCCGTTAATACCAATTTGCTCGTGAGTACATGTGGTGCTTGTTTTTCCATTCTTGAGATACTTAGTAGAATGGGTTCCAGTTCTATCCAGGAAAATACAAGAGGTGCTGTATCACCATTGTTTCTTAAAGCTGAGTAGTATTCCATGGTATACATATACCACATTTTATTAATCCACTTGTGACTTGATGGGCACTTGGGTTGTTTCTAAAGCTTTGTAACTGTGAATTGTGCTGCCATAAATATTCGAGTGCAGGTGTCTTTTTTATAAAGTGACTTTTGATCTTTTGGGTAGATGCCAAGTAGTGGAATTGCTGGATCAAATGGTAGATCTACTTGTATCACTTTAAGATAGCTCCATACTGCTTTCCACAGAAGTTGAACTAGTTTGCAGTCCCACTAGCAGTGTAGGAGTGTTCCTCTCTCTGTGCATCTACGCCAACATTTATTGTTTGGGGACTTTTTGATAAAGGCCATTTTTACATTTTTAATAACACTTTCATTGATCAAGTGACACCACTTAACAACACATGACATGCTGAATGTGTCAACAGTCCCAGTCAAGTCTTTCCAACCCATGTAAAATGCTATGCACCCTTACTCTTATAATGTTTCTAGAAGAAGTAGAATGATACAAATGAATGCTCTTTGAATTTTGAGGGGGGAGTCACTGTGTTATCTTAATCATGTTTATTCAGAGATGTAAGTAGTAGGACATAATATGTAGACAGGGTACAGATAGGTTCTATCTAAAGTTCAAACAATTATTTTAGGAGTTGATGCCATTAAATTTATTTGGCTAATTTTTTTATTGATTTTAAATTAAACTGAACAACTCAAAGAGCTATTTCAATAAGTCTAAGGCCCCTCAGTTTGGTGCACAATTATAATTGTTACTTAGTAATAGCCTTGACCACAAAATTTGGGGGATGGATATATGGGAATATTGACATATATATAAAAAATATATATTATATTATATATAAATATATATATTGTAAAATATATATATTATATATATTATATTAAAAATATATATATATAAAATATATATAGGGTGGGGGACAAGTAAAAAAATAAAGTTTCTAGTTATATGCTGGGATCACATTTCAAAATTATGTATATTACTATTCCCATGCTTGCTTTTTAATTGAGGAAATAGAGGATGACTTGGTTAACTAAGCTACCATTTGTTAGGTTAATTCCCACTAGCTTGGATCAGAAATATATCTGGTAGGAAATACTGGAACTAGAAGCTGAATAATAACTAGTATTTATTGAGTGTGTCTGGCTCATAGTGTTATATCCATTTATATGTGTTATGAATGCTGAAAAATAGGTAACTGTACTCCCATTTTGCAAATGAGAAAAACAAAGTTGAAGAAACAAAGTAACTCATGCTCATATCAAGTAATGCCACTTTAACGTTTGTCTTTCCACCAACGCATGTTGCCTCTTAAAGGCAGTATAAAATCAGAGTATAAAAATATCATAGTAAGGATGGTTATAATCATAATTATTATTATTACTGTAATTATAGTTGGTATATAGCATTTATTGATCATTGACTATATGTCAGGTATTATGCTCAAAGTACTTTGTTTAAACCTCATAATACTGCTACAGCTTAGGAACTACTATCTCCACTTTACCAATGAGAAAACTAAGGGCAGAATACATTTTTTTGTTTATTAATTGAACCAGTGAGCGTAAAAACAGGGAAAATGATGTATTTGTTTCTTTATTGGTTGCTCATTCTCAAAGGCTTCCAAAAGGACAACTGGAAAAAGAAATTTTTCTCTGTGCCTGACTGGAACGCAATACAATCAAATTAATGTTTTCCTAAAAGCAGTTATTTCAAACTTGTGACGAAAAGGGAAGTGGTTGAAAAAGCAATATTGAACAGCCATTAAAAATTATTTAAAGAATTTTTAATGACAAAAATAGCCATATAGTATGTGAAGAAAAGCAAAATATAAAATTGTTAATACAGAGCAACATCTTTTTCACTTAGCAGTTTGATTTTAAAAAGTGTAAAATTGTATAAAATTACTAATTATATTTATTTCTGGCATGTGATATGGATAACTCTTATTTTTATACTTCTGCATCACTAATATCCTATAACTTTATTACTAATATTCAAATTTTACTATAATCATAGAAAAACAAATACTGCATGATTCCACTTAAATGAGGTATCTCAAATAGTCAAATTTATAGAAGCAAAGAGTAGAATAATGGTGGAAAGAAGGGGGAAATGGAGAATTGCTAAACAATGGGCATAACGTTTCAGTTAAGCAAGATGAATGAGTTCTAGAGATTTGCTGTACAACATTGTACCTATCGTCAAAAAGAAAGTATTGAACATGAGGGTAGATCCTATATGTTCTTACCACTATAAAATAAAAATTTTAAAAATGTTATTAGCCTAGAGTATGAAAAATGGAGAAAATACATATAATTTGCTCAAAAGATCATGTTTAAATACATGTGAGATTTGAACCCCAGTTTACAAATTCAGATGTGTGTGAAAGTTCTCATCTCTTTATTTATCAGTAATTTTAATTTCAAGCTCCCATCTTGCTGTTCTTCTGAGAAACTTAATCTGAGTCAATCTTGATGTCATTCCATTTTAGGCGCTTGTTGTGTGATTGTGTGTACATACTTGTCTGTACACAGTGGCACCCGTGTGTACACAGGGATCTGTCCACAGAGACTGGTTCTGATGCTTACACTGGCCCCTGTCTGTATTCCCTTACACTCCGAAGCCCGGTGATCCCCTGCTGCTTCTCTGCTGGTCTTGACAACTTAAGCCAACTGGGAACCTGTTGACGGTTCACCCACAATTATCCCCAAATAGCTGCCAGTTGCTTTATTTAAAAGAAAATATAAAACTACCTGAACAAACTAGTTTACTTAGTGTTGAGATGCTAATAGTACAATCCAAAAACTATTCTTTATTAAGTTAATATCATTAAAAGTACCTAAAATCTGTATTTTAAGTGTCATAGGGAAAGAATCAGTGTAATATCTCCATGTGATTGTGATTCATATGTCACAATTTATCTCTGAATATTATATAGAATGCTCAGGGCAGTAATAACACGAAGAATTATTCACAATGTCACTCACAATGTCACTTTTTAGTTTAGAACATATTTTAGAACAAAATGTGCATGTACAGATATTATGTGTGTTAACCATACTTTGAACTATAACATTATCCTTTATGACAAGGGATATGGTATAATGAAAAGAGATGGCTCTTTGGGTTTAAATACAAAGTAAATGCCACGTTTACTTAATGGGTGATTTGAGACGGTTGCTTAAGCTTTTCAAATCCCCACTTTTCCATGTCACAATGGAAGTAATATTGCTTACTCCATAGATTTGTCATGGGGATTAAATTAGGTAATAAATGTAAAGGGCTTAACTCAGTAGCTGGTTCAAGGTAAGCATTCATAAATATTAGCTATTATTATTATTGTTGCTATTGCTCACATTTCCTACTTCTTTTCTTTGATGACACATAGGATTACTTTGAAATTATGTGTCTATTTCCTATATTTTCAACCCTCAGGTCAATTTTATTATCCAGCAACTGTTCTTACCCTCACAAGAAAACATGCCTTAAATATTAATTAAGCAAATAAAAAAAATATATTAAGCATCAAAAATGAGGTCGTCATTCTAACACAGAGTAATATAATGATTCTCTAGAAGGAGTTGCCTTCATATAAAAAACTAATTTATAATACTCAATAAAGGGGTTCTCTGCAATGATTGACTTTAAAGAAGAACAGAGGGTAGGAGTTGTGGAGCTAGAAAATGCCTAGAGGTGTCTGGCCTCTGGAGCATTTTCTGGTACAGACACTAAGTTTGCAGATGAAGAACTAAGAACTTCCTGAAAGAGGAAATGCATTCCCTGAGACCCCCCCACACAAGGCACTAGTAGCAGAACCATGTTGGACTGGGTTTTAGTGCTTAGTCTGCTACTCTTCTAATATAGTATGTTAAAGGTGACATGTATGAATTTGAATTCAATCCATAAGTAGTTATTGGGTCTGAGCATTCTGCCTTCCATACAGTAGTCTTGAAATATATTTGAAAGAATGAATACCTGTTTTATCTATCAAAAATATAAAATGATTTTGTTGGCGAGAAATAAGCAATTACTCAGCCACGTACACAAGGGGTTAATTATGAAACCACAGGTAAGAGACAGGCTGGGGATCCTGTACATACGTGGATGTTTTGCTAACACGTGGTTAAGGATGAGGAGCTAAAGAAAATCTCATATTTTCCTGGATAATGAAAGGAATTGTTCCAAACCCAATGGAACTAAGATGGGGTACATTGGGTCCAGGGAAGTAGAGAATGTTTGCATTTAAGCTACTTTTAAATCATAAATTAATTCATATGGGAATCAGGAATGCAAGGCAAAAATGTCTAATAATACAGAGTTGAGCATAAGGAATTAAAGGCACGTATATTTGCCAAAAAGACTCAGCATACTGATGTCATCAAAATCACGGTGAGAATTACTCTTATCGAGTCACAGTTTGGATTTCTCAAAATTGTATGATCATTTGAACATCACAGGGGAGTAAGGCTATGTAAGTTAGCCAAAAATTATAGCAACTTTTGAAAAAGATAAAAAGAGAAATGAGAAACAAAAAAGAAATGTAGGGGGATAATTCATTAGAGTCAATGTAAAAATGTATGTTTGTTGCTGGGCACAGTGGCTCACACCTGTAATCCCAGCACTTTGGGAGGCTGAGCTGGGAGGATCACTTCAGGCCAGGAGTTTGAGAGCAGCATGGGCAACATAGCAAGACTCCATGCCTACAAAAAATAAATAAATAAAAAATAAAAATAAATTCTAAAATTAGCCAGGGGTGACGACACACACCTATACATCCTAGCTACTTGGGAGGCTGAGCCAGCATGATTGCTTAAGCACAGAAGTTTAAGGCTGCAGTGAGCTATGATCATGCCACTGCACTCTAGCCTGGGCAGAGTAAAACCTTGTCTCGAATAAAAAAGAAAAAGAAAAAAAAAAAAGAGGTTCTGTTAATAGCATTGTTCTCAATCTTTAACCAACATCCTTTAGTGATTTTTAAGTATAGCATTTATGCCTTTGGAAATGACATGTTAAGGTAGCAATACTAATATTCTTTATATTAAAATGCTGACTAACTGATAACATGCTCTTTAATGCATCATTTTAATTTTTAATTCTGGAGACTTTTTTATAATGATGTATTGAGTGAGCATTAACAAAAGATTATTAAAATTCTCATGCCGACTAAATTGACATATCAGAATTCTCATGACAAATAATTCATAAAATTATTTCCTACACTATGAAAAAGAACAAAATAACACCTGCACACCCACACACTCCACATATTGCTGTGAAGTTCATATTCTAGCATAAAAACCTCTCCACTGTATAACAAGAGGCCGAGGGCTGTTTGACGAAAGAGTAGCATCTCAACTGCTAAGTGGTGTGGAAGAGTTCTCTGACGGACCACACAGTTCTATAGAGATGTGACATTTTTCCCTGTGCTTTGCATGGCAGTCTTCACAGAATGTGAATGTTGCTTGGATTCTCTTGAATGCACACATGCCACCTTTGTCTCCTCCCCTAATCTCTTTCCCATCTCCAGCTAACAGTTTTTACAGTATATCTTCTATAAACAATTACAGCAGATTTACTTAATCAGAGAGGGGCCTATTAAATGTCAATACATCTTTAAATAAGGAACTGAAGAAGAAAGAACTGCAGAGAAGATGATTCTCCCCATCTCCAACAAAGCAATATAAATCTATGCTCCAAAAATGTTAAAAATCTTCACATTTGACTGACCTTATTTCAGTCTAGAAAGACAACATTTTTTATAACCAAAGCTCTGTAAATCCCACAGCAAGTTTGCAGAGTTTCCAGAACTCAGATTCCTTATAAACTGATGAAAGTGTTTAATCTGCCCAAGTGAAAAATAAAATACTGGGTCATTAAATGTCTCTGAAATTAATTAAATCTGTCCTATATATTTTTTTCTTCTAATTTCTGCTTCTTATAGAAAGTCTTATAGATAAGATTGGATTGAAAGGCACAAGTGGTCAAGAAATACACTATACTATACAGCCTTGTCCAAATTCCAGTCCCCCTCTTATTAACTGTGAAGCCTTAGACAAGTCATTGATCTTTTCTGAACTCAGTTTTCTCTTTATTAATACAAGTAAATGTGATAATAGCTATTTTTGATATTGTTAATTACTAATCGAAGAGTTCAATTGAAAATGTCTTACACACAGTAATTGTTAAATAAAAGGCAGACATTTGACTCTTTGCTTAGAGACTATTTTGTGTTATAAGGAATATATTGGATAAGAACAAAATCAAATTGTGGACAAATTGTGATCTAAATAAGTCTATTCCAGTTACTCAGGAAATTGAGGAAGTACAATTCTTACATATAAATTAAGATAATCTTTTCCAACTCTCATATTTAAATACCAGACAAGTGAGATCCAGAGTGACTGTAATTTGTTGTTTCCCAACTGACTAGCCAGTGGCAGACCCAGACTTGAACCCACGTGTCATGTGGATAAATTTTTCTCCTTATATTCCATTGCTTTTATGTTCAGTTTACCCTATATTCTAAAGTTTTATGAGGAGTGAATTATGCTTTACTAGTGTATCAAATCTATTACCAATTTCTTGAAGACATGGACTGTACTTTATAAGGAATACCTATTCTCAGTAGCCAAAAAATGTAAATTGCACAAAGCAGGTACTTATTTTTAAGTTGATTTTTTTTTTTTTACAAGTGTAAACGATTACAAATATCCTCCGGACTTCATTTATATTTGAGTGGACTTTAAACACAGGAGTCTTCAAAAAGTAAACAGGCAATATTCTCATAATCTTGACTCATATTTTTAAATATCTCTCTAGTTTCCAAACTCTAAAGTGTAAGACAGGTGGGAAAGGGAACTTTATAAGGGAGCACATTGCAAGTTAATTCAGCAGTCTAAGAGCGAAATCTTGACATCTGCAACTGGAACTTGATGTACAAAATGTAGAAGGCAACAAAGGTCATGTTGACCTATTATTTAGGTAGAAGAGAGAAAAAAAGTTTTCTCAATGATCCATAACGGTGCTTTAAACTGAACTAAGGGTATCAGCAGACTAACTTTCAGAACATCATTGACAGTTCTAAGGGTATTTCATTCAGTTCTGTTACTAGTACAGCCAAGACAGGAGAGGACTTAAATCCCACATCTACTTGTCAAAATCAGGATGAGAACATCGCAGGTAACAAAACTCATTGCTGCCTCCCAGTGCTCTTGGTCAGCTGAAGTTGCCTTTTAGATGGGCTTTCCTTATTATAAAACTGAACAGCATATCACATTGAAAGTTGTTTTTGCCTCATAGATATATCTGGTAAAGATTTTTAATTTATTCAGGATATTTTGACATATTGAATTTTATAACTTCTATTTAAACTTTCTTTATAGGAAATCGTGGGTTTCCTAACATTCTTGCTGTATTCAGTCCCAGTTATAACTCGTAAGTGTTCACAGAAAATCTAATTAGTTTTTCTTACTGAGAAACTGAAACTGAGCAAAGTTCATAAAGCCATAATAGTGGGAGAATAGTCAAAATGAAATATATTGACATAAATAATTAAACAAGTTCACTTTCCTTAACATCAAACATGGTGGGTATTTTGTTGTTGTTGTTATTTGGAAGACAACATGATAGACTGTGTCTTAGTTCTGTTTGCTATAAAATACCATAAAATGGGTGGCTTATAAACAACAGAAATTTATTCCTCATTGTTTTGGAGGCTGGAAGTCTAAGATCATTGTGCTGACATAGTTGAGTCCAGGTGAGGGCTGACTTTAAGGTTGTAAACTGCTGATTTCTTATTCTGTCCTTATATAAGAATGAGCTAGCTCTTTGGTCTCTTCTTAAAAGGATAGTAATTCCATTCCTGAGGGCTCCACCCTCATGATGTAATTAACTGATAAAGCTTCTACCTCAAGTACCATTATACCAGGGATTAGATTACAACCTATGGATTTTGGTAGGAGACATAAACACTCAATCTCTTAACCCCAGTGAGAATGGTTTTTATCAAAAAGTTCTAAAACAATAGTTGCTGGTGTGAGAGCAACTCACCAGCAAGAAAGGAGAGAGAAAGGAACACTTACACACTGTTGGTGAGACTACAAACAACCTCTATGGGAAATAGTGGAGATTCCTCAAAGAACTAAAAGTTAGACCTATTTGATCCAGTAATCCCACTACTGGGTATTTGCCCAAAGGAAAAAAAAAAGCCATTTTATCAAAAAGACACTTGAATGTTTATTGCAGCACAATTCACAATTGCAAAAATGTGGAATCAACCCAAATGCCCATTAATTCATGAGTAGATTAATAAAATATGGTATATGTATACCATATGTATACTCAGCCACAAAAACAATCAATACCTTTTGCAAAAATCTGGATGGAAGTAGAGACCATTCTCCTAAGTGAAATATTACAAGAATGGATAAACAAGCACCACATGTACTCACTATTAAATTGGAACTAACTAATCAGCACTCACATGCATAGATGGAAGTAAAACTCAACAAGAATGAAGCAGGTGGGAGGAGGAGGGGGGCCATGGGTGAAATCAAAAGTAACAGGTACAGTGTACACTGGGTGATGGGCACACTTATAATTTTGACTCAAGCAGTACAGAAGCAATCCATGTAACCAAAATATTTGTACCCCCATAATATTCTGAAATTAAAAAAAAAAGAAGTCAGCCCATAACAGACTAGATCTACTAAAGGTCAAGAAGAGTTTATTACTATTACAAAGAATTGCGTTTTATCATAATTCTTTTTCACTAATATGCTACAGCATTTATAATGTAAGGGCAACTAATGAAAAAACCCACCCGTCCTATGTAATTCACGTGCTCATAAGAAGAGATAGTTGAAACACTCTCTAGAATACAGATCCTGAATCCAACAGGTACTATTTCACTTTGGGCTAATGACTTAATTTTCGAGATTCAAACTCCCCATCCTTAAAGATGAGGCAAAAAGAGAGTCTTCATTAGTTAAAAGAGGATAATCACAATGAGCATTATTTAGACATGTCATGAAGTCTCCTCGGCTCAGTGCCAAGCTCACCCAGTGCTCTCAAGAAACTGTGGGTTTTCTCTTTGCATTCTGCGTAAGTTTCCTATACTGTGCAAAAAAAATCACAAACTTCTGCCTTAAAATATGCATTTATTATTTCACTCTTTGTACGGACCCTGTGTCTGCACACGGCTCAGCTGGGTCCTCTGCTCAGGGTCTCACAATGTCACATGCAACGTGCCAGCCTAGGCTATGGTCTGGATCGAGGCTCAGGCTTCTCCTGTACGCTCCAACACTGTGGGTAGAATTTGTTTCATTGCAGCTGGGGAGCTCCTGGTGGCTTCTTCAGAGACAGCAGGTGAGAGAGAGAGAGAGTTTGTGTTGCTTCGGATCTCAAACGTCTACGCTCTCTTGTGAAGGGAGCATCTGCTCGAGTCAGGACCCCTTGGGTTGCTTACCCTTTTGAGTAACACAAAAGCAACTAATTAGAGACCTCTGAGGTTTAGTTGTATGTGTCCACTTGGTAAGGCTGTAATCTTCAGTTCATTGATCAAATACTAGTCTGGTTTTTACCATGGAAGTATTTTATAGCTATGATTGACTTCCATAAAAACTTGACTTTAAGTAAAGGAGGTTACCTACAACAATCTAAGTGATCCTGATTCAGTTAGAAAGACTCAAGAGCAGAAATGGAGTCTCTCTGAGAAAGAAGAAATTCCGCCTATAGTAAGGTCTTAAGGGCTTCTGCCCAAAAGTTTCCAGTCTACTCTTCCTGATGGCCTATCCTGTGAGTTTCAGACTACCCAATGCAGTCCTTATATTGCACAAATCTTAATATATGGATATCCTCTTGGTTCTGTTTCTCCAGTGCATTCCTGACTGATACAGTGTCTTAAATACACCTACAGAGTCCTCTCACTTTGCTGTACAACATAACCGTAACCATGAGAGCAAACCCATTGAATTCATAAATTCTGCACAAACCCGAGGGGAGGAGATTATGACAGTCACCTGGACCAGAGGCAGGGAATCTTCCGGGCCATCTCAAATTCTGCCTTCCATACATTCTCCAATTATCCAGTTTTTCCTTTTTCTAATAAATTATATTCAGTGGGGAACAAACAGTAAGATTTTCTAGGATGAAAGAGTCAGAAAGCAGTTGGTAGGGAAGGGAAGAGATCACATAACTACTGGCATTAAAGCTTGATACGGCACCAGGGTTGAGCAAAGTTATAAAAAATTGATCCATTTTGATAATTATAGACCCAGTGCCCAAAACCCTTTAGTTGCTAATCTCAAAGTTGTTTGCTTGCTCTCATTTTCTGTTCTCTAGTATTTGGAGCAGGGTCAGCCAATAGAACTTTCTTTGATGGAGGAAATATTCCATATCTGCCTTGTCCAGTACAGTAGCCACTAGCCATATATAGCTATTAAACACTTGAAATGTGGCAATTGTGCCTGTGAAATTGAATTTTTAATTTTATTTAATTTTAGCTAATTTAAATTTAAGCTTGAATAGCCATATTTGGCAAGTGGCTGCAGTATTGGGCAGCAAAGCTCTGGAGGTGAAATCTGTCCTTCACAGCTGGACTTCTATAGGAAACTTGACAGCTTGACTGTAAATAAGAGCTACAATACGTCTGCAGTTTCCGCATTTGTATTATTAACATGAACCCAATAAACAAATTACCTGATAAGCTCCTTTCAACCTGAAACAAAATAGACCAATTCAATGCTACTCCTTTTGCATATTGCAATTGCATGTGCTTTGTTCTTTGCTTCAAAGAAAATACATTGTACCCCAGCTACAACCAGAGATAGAAATGAAGTATATGACATGGACTCTTTTCACCTGAAATGACAATCATTTGATAGGGACCAGGTTTACCTAAAACAGTCAAATAAAAATGTAAACAGGTATAAATGTAGAAGCAGAAAAAGCACATTACTGTTAAGGAAAAAATGACCTAAACATGTATGGCTAACCCATTTTCAAGGTTCAAATACTCTGAAGAATGTTGACATAATAACTCCATCTGTCAATGGATCCACTATTTTGGGAATTCTGAGATTCCCTACTGAAAGTCTAGCTGGAAGCCTGGCCCTAGGGAGCCCAGAGGGTCTGCTACCACTCGAAACATGGATCACCCCGTGCTAGGGTTTTAGTGTTTGATTTCTACACAACTTACCTGTAATTCCACCCTAATGTGGAACTGCAGGGAATTTAAAGGGCTTTGCACTTGTCATTAAAATGGAAGAGTCTTACAGTCGTGTCAGGGAGTGGAGAAGGCCAGGGTGCAAGCGCTGGGGAGGATGGGTAGGGTCCACGGCTCTTATCCCCATCTTAAACCCTGGATTACGTGTCAGGCAGCTGTCAGGCAGCCCATACTAATTTCTCTTGAATATACTCATGCTGGGGGCTGAAGGGCATAGGAATGATATGAGAAGGATTCTCATTTAGGATGAATTTATGTCAGAACACAATTGAAAACTAAACAGTAGAGACCTCTGTTTTCAAAAGCAGCATAACCAAAGGAAACTTACAACTGGCAGCAATTTTTGTGCATGTCTGTTTGTTTTTCCTCAGTCTCAGGCTCTGTGTGTGTGATTTGACCTCTCTTTTCTCCCAGGGCCTCATTATATCTCCCTACATGTCTTCATCTCTCTGGGACTCTTGCTCGACCTCTTCCAGCTGTTCGACCGTAGTCACGTCCCTTTTATTTTTTTCTGTGTAGAGCAATTCCACCGGCCCTCTGACTGACACTCTGGGGCCTATCATTTCATCTGCAAATGGCCCATCAAAGTGTTTAGTTGTTTAAATCTCCATAAGAGGAATTTTCCATCAACGTTTTTTAAAATAGTGGGTTTTTCTTCTTTCTAACAAGTAATTAGGCGGTATGGTCAAATTATTCTGCTAATAGAAAGCAGATTATCCAGAAGAAAGGATGTATACGTTCCTTCAGCCACACTCGGTGGGAACAACAGCAGAGCTGTCCTGTGTATCATTCAACAACCCAGAGACGCATCCTCTATCGTACCATTTATATTACGCTTTAATTATCTCTCCCCGTGACTGCAGTCCCCAAATATGAAATGAGTTCCTGATGGCAGAAAAAGTTTCATATCAATTTTTGTAACCCCAGGCCCTAGTCTGCTGCCTGGCACCTAATTACAGCAATCAATGAATGCTTAATAGGGTCATCATTCATTTAGCAAATATTCCCTGGCCATGTGTGAGAGAGTGACAGTTAAGCTGAGATCTGTGAAACGAGTAAGAATGAGACGTGTGAAAGAGAAGACAAAGGTAGGTAGGGCTATGGGAGTAGCATGGAATGAATGAACCAGTGCGTCAAGGAATAACTGAAAAATATTAGTATCTACTGTACTTGGCAGGGGAGTTAAAAATAGTTTGTTACAGATCCTTCTTGGGAGTTCTGGCCATCTGTGTGAACAACTTTTGTTTGATCTTAATAATACTCATTTACTCAATAAAAAGTACAGAGAACCAACCGGTTCTCAGTACCGTTAGGGCTGGGGTTGTGCGCATGGTATCATGGTGAGGAGAGAAGCCAGTCTCTGCCTTTGTTGGGGACAGTGGCAGCAAAGATCTGCACAACAGACAGAGTGTTGCTACTGTGCTCATCCTTGAGCATGGCGGTTCCCTGAGGGGAGCAGTGGCCGACAGCAACGTGGCTTCGATAGGGAGTTAAGGAAGAACTTCCCTGAGGAGGAGGCGATGGGTGGGTTGAGGTAGGAGCAGTGTTCTGGGTAGACAAAAGAGCATAAACAAAGTTCCAGGGAGAGAAAGTCAAGGCTGATGTGGCTGCAGCACAGAGAGACAAGGGCGGGTTGGTATGAAATGAGGCAGGAGAGTTGGGGGCATCCTCACAGCACATAGCATTGTGAGCCATGCTACCGACTTTCGGTTTTGATTCTATCAGAAGCCCAAAGAGATGCCACTGAAGTGTCTGAAGCCAAAAGTGCATGTGTGTTGGTGGTGACAGGCATGGGGGAAGTGTAGCATGATCATGTCTGTCTGTGTAAGCCTTGCTCTGGCTACGGTGTAGAAAGGAAATCTGAGAGCAGCAGGAGAGGACTTGGAGATGCCAGTCAGTGGGATATGTGTAGTTTGGTAAGCAGAGTGGGAATAAGGGGCAGGATTTAAGAGATATTAGAAGGTGAAAATCTGCAAGATTTGGTAATGCATCAAATATAGATTGTTGTGGGAAAAAGTGCTAGAAATGACTTCCAGGTATCTGTCTGCCTGACCAGCTATTAGACAATGTCATGTGTAAGGGTAGGGACTGACTGATGGTAGAGAATCAGATTTCAAGGAAGGATCACAAGTTAGTTTTTTGAACTGTTAATTTTGAAATATCTCTATAGCGTCCACAAGGTGTGTGGACAACTGGATAAAAGAGTAAAGAACTCAGTGTGGATAGGGCTAGTTACAAATCTGTGATTTAGCTCTGCGTAGAGGAGGTAATTGAAGCTGTATTTGGATGAGATCACCTAACAAGTGAACACAAAGTGAGAAGAGCTGAGCACCCAATACTGATCCTTGAGAAAGCCAAAATCTAATGGCTGAATATTGGAACGTAAGTTTCAAAGGAGACAGAGAATGAACAGCAGATGGGAAATCTAGAAGAGGGATGTGAGGAGAACATGCCAGAGGGATGGACGTGGGCACCAGTGATGAACGCTGCTAAGAGACCATGCAAGATGAGGACTGAACTAAATTAGGACAATTGAAGTTGATAGTGATCTTAGCATGAATCGTTGGTCGGAGTGATGGAAATTGAAACCAAAGCCATGTGACTTCAGGAGTATGTGAAGGTTTAGGAGATAGAGTCAGAAAGTACACAGTGCCACTTCAAACTTAAACATAGCATCATAGAATAGAATAAGGATGAGGTTACTAATTTGTTCTTTTAGACAGTTTGCTTTTGGAACCGAGAAGGTTAATTAAATTACTTGTCATTATTTCTTAATCTATGATGCCTCAGTAGCTATTCTGTTCTATAGAATTTACTTTATACTGTTTGTCCTGGATGAGGAACTTGAGATAAGAGCCAACATTCTCAGTGGCATTCCCCCAAAGCCAACATGTTTCCCTGAAATGGTTCTGCTTCCCTTCTTTTGTTGTTTCTGGAGATTGCCATCTGCTCTTCCATGTATCGTCTCCTTGATTTTCTTGGATGGTGTTCTTGGTTGGCCTATGCTACAGGTTTAGATAGGCAAGTGACAACATTCCCCTAATCCCGACAGACGATGCATATCGTTTGGATAGAAAAAAATATTTGCTCATTTCCTCCTGTCTGCATATGGCCCTGCTACCAGTTCATATTTTCCTCACTATCCTCACTTCTGATCAGTGTGCCCTGCTACCTTTTCTATTTATATGGTTGGTCAATTGACATTTTAAAAATCACATCAACAGTAGTTTCATCATAGGTTAGCATTTCTTCATGTTCATAATTTAAAAGGCTCATCAGATGTAGAAATTTTGTTTGTTTGTTTGTTTCTTGGTTCCAAATACCTTGTCTGGGAACTTTCATACATCCAATGATATGAATATATAGAAATGTGCTAGTAAAACAGGATAGGTCAAAATACAAATCGGATTAAAACTAAAAATATATTTTTTAAAATTAATATTGTTGTGGTTCCTTAAAATAAAACTATACTGTAGATCAGGATGTTTGTGTTTTGTCTTATTTTATTGAGTTCCTACTGAAAGTGAGATTACAGTCAAGAATTCACAAAACCTGCAGGTGTGAGATTTCAATGCTTGATCTATTCTAATAGCTGTGCTTGTCACAACTAAAGCTGTTTTGCTCCTTATGAAGCACTTTTTATTCTTCTATCTGAAGACAATATATTTGTATATAAAATAACCACACTCTTTGAGGGCACACATTACGGATGAGCATTACATTGAGAGATTAAGATATGGATGTCTGGTTCATTTTAGGAAGTTGTCAGATGTCAGGAGTATACACAGTGGTGTTATTCTCTGTTGAATATATGAAAGTTTTAAAATGATCCTTCACAGTTATGAAACTTCTAAGTTACCTATAGTGGAAAGAGAATAAAAATCAACTTGCAAATCTTATCCTGTAAATAAATACTTAATTTATGTTAGTTGATATGTATTTTATGTGGGTAAATAATATTTGATTGCATATTTGGCTGAAATTACTGGGTGAGAGGTATTAATATTATTCTTATACCATGTGCTGATTTAACCTAAAGCCTGGGTTCTCTTAACTGCCACCTTGCTACAACATCCTTTGCTTTTATACATCCATTTATCTAAAGCTTAAGAAGTTCCCATGGCAGGTGGTGATGTGAACTGCAAATGGTATCGTAAATTTCACCTCCCAGCATCACCCAGCACAAAAGCTTTATTGTAAGAAATGTGGCCTCTCTTGCTATTTTGGGGGTAATATTTGGGAAATTAGCAAGGTCATATTCAAAAAGCATTCCAGGCTCATAATAATAATCATATATGGATCCATGAAATACCATAACTTTTTTAATATGATCTTTTTAAATGAAATAAATTTCTAAGTGAAATCAGTTGTGACTTTCAAAGCAATTTTTAATATGCTGCATTTTTATTGGTGAAGAAAAGTATGTGGGTTTTGATCATGAAAAAAATTTAAAAACTCAACCAAAGACGTCTGGATATTGTTTGTTTTTACTTCTCCCCATCAGTGTAAATTTCATTAATATTATGGATGATGTGAATGAATAATATGTAATATTTAGGCTTGTTTATATTTTCCACTTCAAGAGAAGTTTTGGCTTTACCACCAAAAAGAATGCAAGATTTATAATTTAGAAAGCAAGAAGAAAAAAAAAAAACAGAGCTGTCAAGGTCAAACTAGCAATTTGCATTTTAAAATCGCTAGTTCTCTTCTAATGGCAGATACTACAAATGTAGAGCAATAAAACCTCAGCTAACAACATAGTATTAGTTTCCTGTTTTCTTTTTTTAACACAACTGCTGCTTTTCCTCCCACAGATACTATGAAATTATATGTTTTAATTGATTTAGTTAGAAAATAATTTTTCATTCAGCTTCTTAAAATAATAAAACTAGTTTCAATCTGAGAAAATAGAGATTATTTTCTCATCCTTAAATAATTTTTTCATTGTTTTCCAGTTTAGCCATATTGTTTCTACAACTCAGATTTTAATCTTTTTGTTTTTTGCTGAAATAACGGCTATTTTAAAAGATTAATTTTTATCCTTATTTTTCTTATAAAGATAACCTACATTGCATATTTAGTTATACAATTATGAGTTGCCCTAATATCTTGCACTTAGGTGTTTGAAGAAAGTGAATGCATGTGTGATTAGTTGTATGTGCAATTTGTTTTTCATTTGCACATTTTATTCAGTGCAAGCAAAAGATGGGCTTATGATTTCCCCCCAATATTCATGAAAGAAAAAGACTCAAAGCAACAGTGGTGATGGTCAATTTTGTATTCTTAGGTTGAAGCAAGATTCCCATATTTCCTGAAACTTAATCTAATAGCAAAATATTTTCCGACTTTTTCTTCCAGTCTTTTGTCATTATTGTCAATGGAGACATACGAAATGCACGCATGTATTCAGTTTCTATTTTGACTACTATCTAGATAGGCAGCCCAGTGTGGTGGTTGAGTGCAAAAGTTCTGTGAATCCAGACTAGCTTTGAACATCAGCCCTGGCATTTTCTAGCTGTGTGGGCAGATTATTTAACCCCAGTTCTCTCACCTGTAAATGGGAATAATAATAATAATAGTACCTATATCAAAGGGTTGTTATGAGGATTAGATGAGTTACAATTTGTAAAGGTCCTGAAACATACAGCAAGTGCTATATAAAATATTGTATATATTTTTTATATATATACATATAAAATATTGCTATATAAAATATTGTATATATTTTACATATGTATATATGTAAAATATATACAATTAAAATATGGTTACAAGGTACACATATTACAGATGGAGAAATAGATACAGACAGAAACATATCACATTGTTTACCTGTCTTTATTATCTTCTGTATTCTTAGGCTTTTTGTTACCCACTAACAGAAAATATTATTATTTGTCTTGCCCATGATATCTAGCTTCCGTTTCTTCTCTTGTCCAAGGAGTGCTAAACATTTTAGGGGATGCTTATATTCTTCTCCAGTGTCTGCTACACAATTAAGTAAATTGATACAGAGTTTTCATCAGTGCAGACTGAATAGATTGCAGTGCATGCAAGATTTCACCCCTGTTGCAAAATATACTCTGCAAGACTTACATAGATCAGGGAAATAACAAGGACAGTGCCAACTGTATCTACCAAATCATTGGCAGTTGACTTTGTGTGAAAGAGTTAAGGATGTTGCTGTATCAAATATTCAGTTACTCATTAATTAAAGTAGAACAAATTCAATACTTTTTTATTCAGCAGATTAACCAAAACCCACCATGTTTGCAATTTATATTCATCCTGTAAACCGCATATGCATTAAACATTTCCATCTGGAGCCCCGATGATTGTTTTTCTCCCATCTCATGCTTGATAAGCTGTTACTGATTAGACAGGGAATTCTGAAGCTGTTGAAAGCACAGCTTTTTTAAAGCTCTATCACCTTGGTGTTCTTTACTTCTTAACAGATCTTGCTTGATGTATGCAAGTTCCATTTTGGCTCTAATCCAGATAGGAGCTCTAGGTCCCTTGACCATGATGGTTTAATGCAGACAATCCTATTCTGTGTCCCTACCCGCTCCCACTCCAAATTTTTTCTTCATTTAAAAAATGCTCTACTATCTAGTCCAATTTATAAAATATTCTTCTTCACCTGTCGCAATTAGTTTGATGCTAAATCTTAAACTATTCTGTATGGTAGTCTATAGTAAATTAATAACATAACTAACATATATTAATGCAGATTTTCTAACCAGTATTGTAAAAATTTAATGTGCTTAGACTCATTTAATCATCATTAACTATGCTATGAGGTAGATGTTATTATTATCCCCATTTAACAGATGAGAAGATTGAGGCCACAGGAAAGTTGAATGAGATCCTCAAGATCAAATAGCGAGGAAGCAGAAGAGCTTGGCCATGAACCCAGACCCTCTAATTCTAGAGACTGTGCTACCAGCCACCACACTGCAGCCCTGATGGAGCTGAGTCTTTAATCCCCATTTATGGGACATGCACTTCCAGATGTAGCTCCAGTAAAAAACTTGCATCTGAAGGAGCCACAGCCTTAGTCTTCCTTTATGATATATACCCTGCCTCTTTGGGTTGCATTTAACATCCAAAAAATGGAGTATAATCTACGAGACATTAGCAGTAAAACAAATAACCACATCAAACACAAAAATCACATAGCTATTTTGTGAGAGTCTCAGTGTGTTTGGCCTTTCACAGGCCCTCTAACCCCTGGTGATTACCTTCATGTGTCATCGATACTGTGTTTGTTTTTCTAAGGTTTTTCAAACTGGGACTCATAAAAGTGCTGTTTCTTATAAAAGGTTACAAAGTTAGTAAGTAGCAGAATCAGAATTCAAACCCTAGTCCATTTATTTCCCCATAGCTTTGTGCTTGCTTTTCTATTAATTGGTTAGAATACTTTAGCACCCAAAAACAGGTCTAGTGGACACAGGATTCACCCAGCTAGCCGTCAAATACCCCCCTGATTAGGAGGGAACTGTCGTTATAACCAGATCTATCCCTATTCTCTTCTTGTTTGCTATGAACTTGATCCTTTGGATTTGTGCATATTCTAAAAGTCACCCTGTTACTATGCCTGGATTATTAGGTATGAGAAAAATCAGTGTTGCAAGGTAATCTCCCATGGTGAAAACATGGAAATGGATGTTTAAGGTAAACATTTGTTTTTTCCAAAATTACATAGATTCTTTGTACTTTAGATGTGTATTATACATATTATGCATCTTTTTATCCCCATTATTTAGCCAGGCCTATAAGAGGAACTTAATGAATGTTGATTAAGTGAATAAATTAAATAATTAATAATTTGATTAATGCATGTTTGAAAGAGTAGAAAAATATGACATCAGTGTCTTCATTGGGTTTCATATAGTCAGAAAAAGCAATTAAAAGGCCAATAGTATCTACAACAACATCGATTTTGAACCAAAATCTTATGTTTATTGTCATATAGTAGCATAAAATGATACGTCTGAGTCATATCAATTCTGAACTATTTCTTATTTTTATGACTTATGTCAATTAGTATCAAAGTCTTCCCATTTGATTCCAGTCCATTCAAGTACCACCTGGTTTCTGACCTTTTCCTCACCAGTGCTGACTCTAGCTAAGTATGCCAAAAAGTGAGAAAAATGGAATTGACACAAATGAAAATCAGAATAAACTGAAAGATTATTCGTAACATTTTTTTGCTTCCCCTCACATGTCAAACACATTCAAGTTTTATTTCATATGAAACCAAAATAGTATATATTCCAAAAAATATAATTCCTGAATTCCTATCCTCGAGGATTATGTAATCTAGTGGAAGATAGGTATTGCTCATGTAGCAATGCTAAGAGTCAAGAGGTATAAAGAAGGTGTGATATTCACAAAGAAATAGTCTTTGTGGTCTCAAGTGGTGCTGCGTAGTAAAGTGATCATCAGCTGCACATTAGTGAATGATTATGAAGAATACCCACAAGTGGACTAGGAGACGCTTCTATTCAGCGTGGGCCATTGTCGCATTGTTCCTCTTCCTCTGCCGTAGGATTCATTCCAAATCTTAATACAGGGCATAGCTTCTCCCTTCAAGAACTGTAGCTTGTATTTTTATCTCTTGAATCTGTGCCAAAACCAAAAGCAGCAATCTCAGCCACTCGTCTCTTACACAAAGGAGATTCATTCATACTCTTAATGAGTTTATCAAAGGAAACTTGTTAAAACAGGAGTGTAAGTTTCAGTTTGGATGAACCTCATCTTGTGCCATTGGTTGTTCATGTTTTGCCGCAGTTGTGCCTGTCCATGCCCAGCTTGCGCCTCTTAGGACACCAAATGAGACGATTCATCTGCTGGTGCTCTGGAAAGGAGGGAGGTAGGGGATCAATAGACTCTGGCTAATAGTTTTTTTTGGGTCAGAATAATAGTTTGTAGAACTGGCAGATTGCAGTTCAGAATGGCCCTTGATCGTGCATTGATCTATGCATTGGTCTATTCAAGCAGGAAATACAACCATTTCATTGATTGCTAGTAAAAAATAAATAAAAAAACAAACAAAAAAACCAATAAAAGGGTGTTAAAGTCAGCAGGGCTTTGAGCATCAGGGAAAGTCAGGGATTGGCTACAGCTATTTAAACATTAATTGGCACCATAAAGAGGAAAGAAACAAAGTAAGGACTAAATGATCACCAAACGGCAGTTGGTTCAGGACAAACATGCTCTCTTCTGCTTTATGTTTTGCTGAGACAGTTTACCACTGTCTCTCTGAACTGAGATCCACTTTTCCGTGTATAAGGGCTCACCATTTTATGAAGAACAGACCCAAAATGGACATACACCATCTCCCTTAACCAGGATTTAGTCATACAGCCACCTAATCCCACTTCTGCAGCCTTGTCCCCAGCTAAAACTCGGAATTTCTCTTATTAAAATCAGACTCCCCTTGCACTTTTGTGGAACAGCTAGCAGTCTCTGCCATGCCATTTCTTTACTCACCCCTAGACAGATGGAGGAGAGAGAGAATGCCTCCTCCTCTGTGCTTTTAAAGAGGACGATCGGCATAAGTTTTAGGAGAAAATTAAAGCTATACATTTAACGTTGCCTTAGTCTTTCTCTGTTAGCCTGATTCAAACTGATTCAGAAAGAAAGAAAATTTAATTTCCCACATGATGAAAGTTCAGTTGCTGGAGTAGATCTCAGTATATCTCTGTAAACTGCTCTTGCATCCCTGTGTGGCAGTCTGGTCCCGAGGCTGGCTTTATCCTGGTTGTCAGGATGGCCTTACCCTTTCAGTTCTCACACTGACACTGCAATTTTCAGAGGCAGGTCGAGGCCATCTGTTCTGCTATCTCCTCCTTAGGAATTAGGGAGCCTGATTCCTTATAGCTAAAGCTCCCTGAGCACACCTTGCTCTGGCTATAACTTACTCACATGCACACCCTTAGACCAAGTCTCAGCAAGGGGAATAGGGTTGCTGTGGTTGACTTGCACAATTCAGGATTAGCTCCATTGCAGAGAAAAAGCTGTCCTTCCCTTGAACTACATAGAAAATAGATGGACACTGGGCACTTGAATGAAATCAAGGCTCATCCATCACCACCACCAACAAAGAGGAAATGGATATTAGGTGGGCAACCAAGACTGTCTGCTACAATTCATAACACATATCACTGTTTCTAGAGAGTGTTCAACAATGCTAATGACAAGCTCATGTTTGGAATATGAGGAATACTATGTTTTGCCTTCAGTGATTTGGAGAAGTAGGCAGGAATGATTTCCACTTTTACTAAGTGGTTATTCTAATGTGTACATTAAAATTATATAAATGATGTTCTTAGCCACAACAGACTGCCTACTTTTACGGTTAAAAGTAAAGATTTTGTTTTAGTGGGGGTGTGAGGATGGACCTGTGGGCTGGCCAAATTGTGGCAATACCATTCATTTAACACCTTGAGTTAAGTTTACATTAATAAAATATTTATAATGCAATCCTTTGCTATTCATTAACTCTGAGAAGTCTGAGTATTTATACATACAAAATCAAGCTTATTTTTTTCTTGAAGTTGAGAAAACATTTTTGTGTTTTTAATAAATTACATGATTCTAAGTTGGTGTCTTTTTATTTGAGAAAAATAAATAACATGCTTAAGAAAAGTGCATTGAAAATAATAGTTTCTTTGATGACTTAGTTAGCCATCTCCTAATATTTTTATCTTTGCATGCATCCCTTTTGTCTGGGATAGATTATAATACTATAGGACAGGGGTCCTCAAACATTTTAAACAGGGGACCAGTTCACTGTCCCTCAGACCATTGGAGGGTCAGACTATAGTTTAAAAAAAAAAACTATGAGCAAATTCCTATGCACACTGCACATATCTTATTTTGAAGTAAAAAAAACAAACGGGCAAAAACACCCACATGTGGCCCATGGGCCATAGTTTGAGGACGCCTGCTATAGGGGATATCTCTCCCAATACCATATATTTACTGTTTCTAAGAGATAAAAATACATAGCTGTTTTATATAAATGTAAACATTTTATTGTGTACCATCTGCCCTGGCCAATCCGTCACAGCAGATTGTTGTATATTTTTAATTCTCTTTATGTCTAATCATTTTATTGGTATGTGGCTTTCCATTATACCACTCAGAACCTCTTTCATAAGTCATCCTCTGATCCAGTAATCTGGAGCTATAAATGATTAAGAGCAATGAGAAAATCATTTTCATCTGCAACTCAAATGTCCTATGTATTTTTATAGAAATTATGTAGCTGGGACATACACACAAAAACTCTGAAAGACAAGCATTAGGGCCATGTTTCTCAAATCAATTTGCCTTTAAACCCTGGAGCCTCATTAAAGCACAACTTGAAATGGTAGAAAATCCAGTGAGGCATGTCACTAAAGGCACGGTTTCCTTCTGCAACTTCCTAGAAAAATTCATTAAGGTGTTTTCAGCTTTAATACTAATCAGTGCATAAACTCTAAGAAAATTTTAATGGGGATACTTTTCAAGGAGTATGTTAATGGGGATATAATAAAAATACTGAATCACATTTAAAGAGGGAAGAAAGGCACTTCTCTTGGCTTGATGGGTTTTGAAAGAAAAAAGGTCAGAAGTGTAAATATGAGCTTAAAGAAAATAAAAAAAACAGTAAGAAACAAAGAAGGGAATAGATACAGAGAAGCGAGAGTGAAACTGATAAGATAAAATAATAAAGCAATTTAATGTTTTTGTCTATTCTCTTTTTGATATATCCACAGAAAATATCTAAGATCAGACTCCCTCTTCCACGTGATATGCAGCACTTTCTTTAACTCTGTCAAATAATGTTTGTCTGGGAAACAACTATTTTCATTTTTTAGTAAAATTGTTGTTGAAGCAAAGCAAGGAAAAATATCAGAAAAGTATTCTATAGAGCTTTAAAACATTAAAGATAAGGTTAAGTTTTACCTCTTATCTTCTCACACTGTGAAAAATTTTACTCTCACTCTATCGTGATTGGAAGAAAGGTTGTGATTTGGATGAAAGTAGACACTAATTAGTGTTACTGTGTCTGTAGTTTCATATATATTCACATATGACTGGTGTATTCAGTTGCTGTCTATGTGGTAGAGCTTCAGAGACTCAAGGACCTCTTCTTCCAATCAAGCTATCTTTTCCTTAACTGTTCTCTGAGCCTCAGTAGCTTTGCTCTCCTTTCCCTTTCCCTTTCCCTTTCCCTTTCCCTTTCCCTTTTCCTTTTCCTTTTCCTTTTCCTTTTCCTTTTCCTTTTCCTTTTCCTTTCCTTTCCTTTCCTTTCCTTTCCTTTCCTTTCTTCTTTCTTTTCCTTAAGTACTGTTCTCATTAATGTCTTAAAAACATTAAGAACATTAAGCATCATTAGATATTTACATCAGAATGTGAATACTTTTATTGGATTCTGTGCAGTGTATCTGTTAGTGGAGAACATGTTGAATGGGTTGGGGGAGGGTGCACAACCACTGAAGTGGGAGGACACCAGAGAGAAACACCCATTTCCATTTCTTTTTTTAAACCAACAGCCAGTCCTAGCAAAGATGTACATAAGTGGTATAAAAACAATTTGTGTATATACCTGTATGCATGTGTGTTTATGTGTGTGGTCGATTTATACGTGCTATATATGTATAAGTAATTATTTGTATCTCACTTGAATGGCCTAGTTGGCCCTATAAATATTTGATCCTTGTTCAATAACATTTTCAATTAGTTTTTAATGGAATTCATCATAAAATTGATACCACAGAGACACCATTTCAATTTTATTTCTGGCAGAACCATGTAAACACAAAGTGTAGGAGATGCTAACCATGGCTGCTTGTGCTTTATTTAGTAGGAAAAGCCATCAGCAGGACATGGTCACCCTTTTACAGTTCTGTTGTTCTAAGAAGTACAACAGAAATTTTTAGAGAAGGGTTTGGGCTTTGCACAACAATTCTTGTTTGCATTCCTGAATCTTCCTAACCTCAGGACTCTGACTTTAATTTTTCTAATTAATATTTCAAAACATTTCTAAATATCAAGAGAAAAAGTTTATAAAATCATCTAACTGTTGCTTCAAATTTTGGAAAAAATGTCTTAGTTGGAAAAGTTAAAAAAAAGACGATTATGGGACAGTGATCATTTAACAGGAAAAGAAAATATTTCTAATATAAATATTAGAGCTGTGATAACAGTCAAAACCAGGAGTTTTGAAATTAGAAAACTAGAAATCAGAAAAGAACAAAAAAATAGACCTCTAAAAGTTGCAAAGCTCCTTTTTTTTAACCTCAAATTTTAAAACAAAGAACTGTTCCAAAATCTTTAAAGCCATATTTTTACAAGGGAATTCAAGAGATAAAACACATAGTAGTCATATATAGTAGTCACAAAATCAGGTTCTACAATATTATAGAATATTATGAAAAAAATATGTCATTAAAGGTTTGGCTATTGAGTCTTAAGGGGCTGTGTCATGTCCACAGCTATGTGCCTGTTCTGAAGAGCAAGGTGGCTTCTTGCACCTTGTCCACCCAGGGTGCAAGGTGGGCTAGATGCGTGGCTAAAACAGAGTTTGGTTTCCACCAGCCTCACCTGGGAGCTGCACTGCTGGAGCTATTGCCACTGCAGACGGAGATCCTTGTCTCCCTGCTGATGGGAGCTTCACTGCAACTTCTCTGTTCTGCCTGCCCATTCCACCCCCTCACCACCTTGCGGTGGTTCCAATTGCTTAGAAGTTTCAAGCGATCGGAGTCCTGCCCTCCCACTTTGTTGTCTCCACAATCCCAGGCCTTGCATTCGCCTGTTTGCCAATGTCTATAAATGTTCTCTTTACAAGCCTTCCCATGCTATGTATAAAACCTTTATAAATAGCACCCGCCACCACTTACACAGAGCCACCGGGGAAAACATTTTTGTCTGTTTTTTTCTCACATATGTCTGCAACTTGACACTTTTCCCTTTATTTTTACTTGATTTAGCTAGTATATTCTTAACCGCAGCGTTGTGATTTAGCAAATGAGACATTTTCTTCATCTTGAACTCTTCAGAATCTCATCAAATTTAGTCATGAAATACAAAAATTGGAAGCAAGTCTTTGTTATAAATGTAGGCTTCGAGTAGGAGTTAACTAAATTTTGTTATTTTAAAGTTATAAAAATGAAAGCTTATATTCAATACGTGCATTGAATCAGATGGCATGATTGTGAATTTCTATATTCGATAAGTATTAGCTCTTTTGGGGGATACCAAATTCATAAGCTATGAAGAAATGATGGTTGATACTATGCTGGTGTAGACAGAATCATAGAGGTGGGAGTTGGATTCAAGTGTCCATTTGAAATTCTTTTCTTGAAAGTATTTCATCCAGCGCTGGGCCTCGCCCTGCACTGCAGGTTTCTCAGGTAGAATGAGAGGGAAGTGCCAGAAAACCTCCAAAATACTTGTTGCCCCCAAATGTTATCCAGGACTGTGAAGAGTAGAAACAGAGTAGAGTGAATCATGTATTTTTTTTTTGCCCTTTCACTTCTTTATGTTTTGCTGTCTTTCTCACTGGGGAAAAATAAGCTCCACCAGGGAAGTCAGCAAAATTATAGAACAGTAAGCAGGAAGAGTCACATGGTCACCAAGACTGACACCAAATTTGTCCTAAATCCATTCCTGCTATGGTGAAAACATGACCCTGTTCTCCTTCCAGGCTTGAGTCAAGGTTGCCAAGTGGGCAGATTAGCACATTCACCATTTTAAATCAATTAAACAAAATATATGATAACAGTAACAACTAATGGTTATTAACAGCTTATAATGCAATGCACCAGATCACCAGATACTGTTTTAAGTATTACATTTTTCTTTTCTTTTTTTTTTTTATCTTTTCACTTGTTGTGGAGTGTCTTCCAATCACCAGCTACCGAGCAAGCTGGGAATGGAATGGGTACCTCTGCTAGGCTTGCGAATTTCCCGCCTGTTTCCGAAGCTGGTAGAATACTAGCCACTCTCCAGATGCCATCCCAGGAGGTCTACGTTTACTCAATCCATCTGCACAGATCTATAAAACATCGTATCATTGCCTTCATCTCCTGACATTCAAGGAAGTTCAGGCACAGAGCAGTTTTGTGACTTCCTGGTGAAGTCACGCAGCTGGCTACCAAGTGGCAAAGCAGGAATTAGAACCCTGGCAGTTTGAACCCAATCTCTGTATTGCCTCTCCAGCGACTGTGAATCTAGGTCTTGATTTAGCAAAGAAAACAGATAAGAGATGTATATGCATATGCGTGTGTGTCTGTGTGTGTGCGTGTGTGTTACAATTCTCTGATATTTACGATGGCTGTACTGTTGTGTTAGGCTAAATACTAAAAAAAAAAGGGAGGGAAACATGTTTTAGCTGAATGAGACTAGATATTTCATTTTACGCTTGCTCAAGCCATACACTCATTCTCACTGGTTCCAGGTAATTGAAGCCATGAGTATTTTCCTTAATTTACTCAGATAAATATTTTCCCATGTCCTAGAATTAAAATAATTCAATCTTACTAATTTTGTGTCTGTTTAAACGTTAACAATGCACTAAGAATATAAGTAAACTATCATTATGAATTGCTTTCTTAGATTCTACTTATAGCTTCCATATAATAAAGAATTAGCCGGGCGCGGTGGCTCACGCCTGTAATCCTAGCACTCTGGGAGGCCGAGGCAGGCGGATTGCTCAAGGTCAGGAGTTCGAAACCAGCCTGAGCAAGAGCGAGACCCCGTCTCTACTATAAATAGAAAGAAATTAATTGGCCAACTAATATATATATACAAAAAAAAAATTAGCCGGGCATGGTGGTGCATGCCTGTAGTCCCAGCTACTTGGGAGGCTGAGGCAGGAGGATTGCTTGAGCCAGGAGTTTGAGGTTGCTGTGAGCTAGGCTGACGCCACGGCACTCACTCTAGCCTGGGCAACAAAGTGAGACTCTGTCTCAAAAAAAAAAAAAAAAAAAAAAAAAAAGAATTAGCATTCGTTTTCTTTTAGAAAAGTAATACTGGCAATTATATATGATATATAGGATGCAGTTTTTGCTCCAGTTTGGAAATTTGGACACTTTGGTACATAAATTTTAACTGATGGTCCAAAATAGTTACCCATGGAAGTATCTCATTGTGTGTGGATTTCACGTTTTAAAATTGCCTTTGGAAAAGTCCAATTGCTAATGTAGTAAAATAATCAGTAAATGTGAACGTGCTCTAAAATTATGCATTCTCCCATTTTAGAACCTAAGGTAAAGTTAACATGGAAAAATAAATGCATAGTTAGTTGTTGGGAAGCTTGGGCAAATCACCCAGAATAAGAAAAAGAAATGCTTAATTTTAGAGCTCAAAAGAATCTAAGAGATTATCTGTTCCCTCTTCCCTTTTGCAGGCCCAGAGACTGAATTTATTTCCACAAGAGCAAATAAGCCAGACCTCAGTCCTAGTCTCCAGGCTCGGAGCCGGTGCTCCTGTATAGCCTGCAGGGGTGGTCATGATTCTGGGGACTCAGCTACTTACTTCTTGGGTCCTGAGAAATCTGGCACCACTTTAATTTTCTGATAAAGGCCCTGCCTCCACATGCCTTTTGCCCCCCTAGAATGAAGGCATGTGTTGTACATCTAGGTCTACACTAAGAAAAACTGAACCATTGACATTTTAAGGACTTAACCGCCCTACTATAAATAGCACTTGTAACAGTGTTATATCTGTCATACCTTGGGAAGGGCATAAATTGTTAGGATTGACCTAAACTAAAAAATGTCAAATGCAGAAAGTTGAAAATAAGATGTGCAGGTCCTTGTATCTAATGTGCCTATTTCAAAATCTAATTCTTTTTCTACTGACAAATAAATAAATAAATAAATAAATAAATAAATAAATAAATAAATAAATAAATAAATAAATTCTCTCCTAAAATTAATGTAAATTTGTGATATTTGGCTGCCCTTAAATTTTGAATTCAAAATGATCCTCTTGTTTAAACTACAGAATTCTGCAAGTTAAAGAGGTTTTGAATGTTTTTAATACCTCTAGCCTGTATTCAGAAGAAAATGCCAGATCTCTTCAGGAAAAACCCTTGATTTATGTTAGGAAGATAAATTCAAAGTATAAATTATACAAAAGAATACCTAAAATTCTTAAAATATAAGAAGTAAACTTCAAGTTTATTTATAGCCTTAAAGTAATTTAGGGCTTAGAGAGGAGAGAGCTTTAACATCCAGGTTCTAGTAAATTCAATATAATCTGTGTTTTTATGTTGCCATTTTCAAGCAGGATATTTCCTAAAAGGTCAGGAAAGGTAGGCAATAATCAAATAGCTAAATAAAAAAAAGAAAATTCTGGGCCTTACCTTAGAGGAAATGTGAATTGAAGGATATGATTTGGATTCTGCGATTCTCCAGGAATCTAAGATTCTACACATTGTAAAAACTGGATTTATCTTGAACTTAGTGAATTGGAATAATGAGATATGTAAACCATACAGTTTCAGTAAGCAAGTGGGGAATGAAGGATTTACCTTTGTATGCTCTCCTTATAAGTCACGTGCACTCAATGCATGTCCATGCAGTGAGAAGAAAGAAAAGGAGTGATTTTTGTCGGGTGGTGTCATGGACTATTATACTCATCTGTGAAGAGATCTGCCGTTTGTTGATCCCTTTCCTCAAGGTTAATTTAAATATTTGTTTATTCTATTTTCACTGACACATACGTGGTAATTTGAAATGGTTCTTTGCTTTCTCATTTGAGAATAAGTAAATGCAACGTAAATGCAGTCAGTACCCATTTTTCACAGTCATGTGCTATAAAGTTGCCACGAACACTGCATTAGCAATACTGAACTAGTGCTCCTAGGGGAAACATAGGGTTAGGTTCCTGCAAGCCTCTGGTCACTGCATTTTTGTCGACCAATTAGTACATAATAAATCTTGATTTATTTAAGTTTCTGTTTAAAGACACCTCATGTAATACACATCGCTGATTCATTAACATTGAACTCACAGTAAACACCATTATAACTCATTGCTGGACAAAGCTTATCTAATATAGGTGTTTTCTCTAGAAGGTATACCAAAGCCTGGATTTGAAACACTAGAACGGACTGCAGCACTGTACTTGAAAGGGAGGCATTCTAAACAGCAAAATCGCCTTCCCAAAAGCACAAAAGTACAAAAAAACGTGGCAGTAAATACATAAGAAAAATAATACTTTTTTTTTAATAGGATGAGAACTGAAACAAGAATGTGAAGTATTGCTTTGCTGTCACCTGTGGATGTGCCCATCTGGGGACTGAAGTTTTTTGCAACTCTGCTTATATACAGTATTGATTGCCATAGTGCCATGAGTATTGATTTGAGGATTACAAACAAATTTTAGGAAGTATGCAAATTGTAAAATATAGACTCTACAAACAAAGAAGGGTTGGTTATATTAGTTGGTGTCTTGGTCACTTTGAATTGCTATAACAAAATACCATGAACTGGGTAGCTTAAAAAAAATTATTTCTTACAGTTCTGGAGCCTGGGAAGTATAAGATCAAGGTCCTGGCAGATCTGGTGTCCAATAAAAACTTCACGATTCAGAGAAGGCATCTGTTTGGTGTATCCTCAAATGGTAGAAGGGCTAGCTAGCTCTCTTGGGCCTCCTTACAAGGTCACAAATCTCAGTCATGAGGGTCTGCCAAAGACCCTCACTTCCCAAAGAGCTCACCTTTTAATATAATATAATAGCAGTGATGGGGATTAATTTTGAGACTATGAATTTTGTGGGTGGACACAAATATTCAGACCATAGCATTCTACCCTGGACCCCCAAATTTACACACTTCTCACATGCAAAATACATTTATTCCATCTCAAAAGCCCCCGAAGTCTTACCTCACCTGGCATCAATGTTAAATTCTAAATCCAAAGTCTCATCGAAATATCATCTAAATCAGATATCGCTGCGACTCCAGGTGTGATTCATTCTGAGGCAAATTTCTCTCCAGCTGTGAACTTGAGAAATCAAACAAGTTATGAGCTCCCAAAATATAATGGTGTGAAAGGCATAGGATAGACATTCCCATTCCAAAAGGGAAAAATAAGAAAGAAGAAAGGAAGGGGTGGCCAGGCGCGGTGGCTCACGCCTGTAATCCTAGCACTCGGGGAGGCCGAGGCGGGCGGATTGCTGGAGGTCAAGAGTTTGAAACCAGTCTGAGCAAGAGTGAGACCCTATCTCTACTATAAATAGAAAGAAATTAATTGGCCAACTAATATATATAGAAAAAATCAGCCGGGCATGGTGGCACATGCCTGTAGTCCCAGCTGCTCGGGAGGCTGAGGCAGGAGGATTGCTTGAGCCCAGGAGTTTGAGGTTGCTGTGAGCTAGGATGATGCCACGGCACTCACTCTAGCCTGGGCAACAAAGTGAGACTCTGTCTCAAAAAAAAAAAAAAAAAAAAAAAAGAAAGGGAGGGATAACAGATCCCAATTTAAGGTCCCACACTTAGAGAATAAACTTCTTTGGATAGTTGCTGTGCCCTCCAGGCCCATTGTGATAGAGGTTTTCCCTCCTGCCCCTCCCCCTCCAGCTTTGGGTGGCTGGCCCTGCCCCCTGTGTGGTTCTCTACGTCTCTACGGTGGCCCCACCTCCACAGGGGCTCTATTCCTGGGTCACCAGCCCGTGTCTCTTCCATGCGGCACTTTCATACTGGTGGCTTCTACCAGTCTGGAACCCTGGGGGCAGCCCTGTCCCCATGACACCTCAACACATTGCCCCAGAAGGGGCTCTCTGTGGAGACCTTTCTTCCACAACAATTCTATTCCTGGGCTCTGCAGCTTTCCGGGGCATCCTTTGAAATCCAGGTGGAGGCAGCTGTTCCCCACAGCTTTACTGGGTGCAGCACATGCTAGAGCCACACCTGGGGTAGCCAAGGATTGGGGCAATGACGTGCAGGGAGCAGAGCCATGAAGCAGCGCTGAGGAGCCCGTAGCATGGATCTACAGGTGTCCGCAGCTCCTCTTTTGAAATCATTCTGCCCCCTAAGCCCAGGCACTCTGGCACTCTGGGCCTGTGAAGGGAAGGAAAGGGCAGCCCTGGTGGCCTTGGCATTGCCATCAAGAACAGCAATGCCATTCTTCCATTTTCTTGGACTGGAGGTCCTGACTTCCCTCAAATGGCCCACCCATATTAATCTTCCTATCGGCTGTTTACCTGTCCACACCTTTGTTCTCTCTGAAACAGCTTTCTCATTTTTCCAATATGGATAGACTGAGAATTTTACAGATTTTCAAGTTTTGTTTCCCTTTTACAATTCCATATTTAAATTTTCTCTCTTTCTCTTTCTCTATCTCTCTCTCATGCATTTTATTATAACTACTCAAAAAAAGAAAAAAAAAATCCAAGCCACACATTCAACACTTTGCTTAGAAATTGCTGCAAATATCTACTTTTATGGCCCAGAAATTCTACTTTCCACAAAACACTAGAACACAAAAACAATGCAGCCAAGTCCTCTGCCCCTTTTGTAGCGGAAGTTGCTTTTCCTACAGTGTCCAGTGGCAAGCTCCTCACTTCTGTCTGAGACCTCAGCAGAATGGTCTTTATCATTCATATTTCTAGCAACATTCTGTTCACAACCACTTAGGCATACTTTAAGAAAATTGAGACCGTCTCTACAGCTCTTCTTTTTTTCTAGGCTCTCACTAGAATTGCCATTCAGAGCAATGTAGGCTTTTTATAGATGACCTTCAGCAATCTGCCAGCCTCTACCTATTACTCTGTTCCAAAGTGTTTCCACGTTTTTAGTATTTGTTAAAGCAGACCCCTCCACAACTGGGACTAATTTTATGTCTTAGTCTGTTTGGGCTGCTATAAAAAAAATATAATAAAATAAACCAGGTAGTTTATAAAAATCCTTTTTAAACAATTAGCCAGTCATGATGATGAGCACCTGTAATCCCAGGTACTCAGGAGGCTGAGGAAGGAGGACCACTTCAGCCCAGGACTTCGAGGCTACAGGGAGCAATGAGCACACCAGTCCTGGGCTGAAGTGGTCCTCCTTCCTCAGCCTCCTGAGTACCTGGGATTACAGGTGCTCATCATCATGACTGGCTAATTGTTTAAAAAGTGTTTTTTTAGAAATGAGGTCTTGCTATGTTGCCCAGGATGGTCTCAAGTTCCTGGTCTCAAGCAATCCTCTTGCCTTAGCCTCAACATTTCAAAATAGGGTAATTTTATAAAAATTTTGATTTCTGACCTTTCTTAAAAATTGAGTGCTTAAGTAACACCAGCATTGCTGCATAGATAGCATCAGTTACCTAGAGGTGGGCAGGGACTGCCCCCCTAATCCCATAACACAATACAGAAACTCCTTATTGATTCCTCACTACCATGGCCACATCTTTTAGCCATTAATTAGCATCTTTTCCCTGTTGAGTTTCTAATCAGGGAGAAGTATGTCTCTGTTATCCTTATCGCTATCAAAAGTGAGAAAGTGAAAGATTGATGGAACTATATGATTTTTACAGTAAGCCAGTATCACTCATTGGTATGAACTGCTTGTCCTCTCTGAGCATGGAAGCTGTAACTTCTAATTTTAGGAGCTTCAGATAATTTTATCTTTGTCAGGACTGGGTTCTATGTACAAGCGGTATGAGCATTGCTCATTTATGGAAATAAATTAGTTCAGCCTGTTCAACAGGGCCCAGTGAGCGTGCAGATGTCAAGAAGTAATGGACAGCACCCAAGTTCACAGTGAGGCAGATTCCCTCCGATGCCCAAGCCACTGAGGTGTGTTGATAACCAGACCGCAGAGTGCCATTTACGTTTTACCAGACAGGGCCCAACTGCTCTAGCAAACAGGAGAGAGCGCAGTATCTCACAACATGTGTACATTTTGAGCTTTATTAATCCTATTTTATGGTTGAGGTAAAAGTTTCACCCAAAGGTATATGAAATCAAATAAAAAATAAAGCACAGCTGTAATGCACTACACCATATGCATAAACTCAGAACACACCAAGCATATGTCCAAGTTCTTGCAAATAAGTGTGGATCATTGGTACCAACTCATTTAGCTTTCAGGAAAGCACAGAAAGTAAAATACATAAGAATTAGATTTCCTACTCATCACCTATTACATATTGCTACATGGTCAGAAAACATTGCAGAAGTTGTTGGTGAAGTAGATACAGTTTGGAAAAATACTGTTTTACATTGTTAAAGAAATGGTTTGCTTAGATACAGATTTGAAAAGGGTAGAGTATGAATTGCTGGATAGCTAAAGGAGTGACAAACTGAGATTCTGTCTAAAAATTAAGATGGTATAAATAAGTGGATTCAAATATTTAACATGTTTCAAATAAAATTTGACACTTTTTTTTCTTTTTAGGGTAGTTTCAATTCCATGAAAAGTTCTGAGGTTTTTGTAATATTGTATTTATCATACACTTGGACAAGATTATGACTATGAATATTCATCTGGAATTCTTCTATCATCCTGAAAGCCTTAATTACTTTGACATTCTGGGTAGCAAAGATGCATCATCAAATAGCTTTGCGTTTTTTTAATGGCATATGTATTTCCTGAATTCTGACGTTGTGTAACCTCTGTCAGCACTGGAAGAGTGTCTGCAGCTTTGAGGCTAGGTTTTTGTACTTTCTACTTCTCTACCCCATCGCCACTCCTCCTGCTCTCTCATGCCAGCTTGTCTTTCCAAGATGCAAACCAGAACATGTGCCTTCCACTTAACACACCATCGTTACACACATAGAATCACATCTTCTGTAGGGAGCATTAGGTCCTTCATCTTCTGCGTCTAACCCAACCCATGACATTCGAGCCTGGTATATTAAAAGTCACACAGATCCGAGCATTTTAAAACAATTGCATGTGTGGTTCCCCCATCTGTCTGAAATTATTTTACTCCATCCTAATTCTCTTTTCACAAGACAGCTCATGTATTAGTTCTTTCTTTGTACTCACCCCTTTGCCTCAATAATCTCCCACTTTTGACACAGTGCTATGGAAGTAGAAGATATCTCGGTGAACACTAGTTGATAGCAGACATTTAATAAGGTTTCTAAAATTTATTTCAAAGGATATTTTTGTAGCTATATAGAAGAACTCTTGTCAACTCATATCTAAGATTTTTGTCCTGTATGATCAAAACTTTGATTTTTCTCTTCTTTTGCAAGATATGGTAAGAGAGGGTATTTCAAAATATAGTATTTTTATTGATAGATAATTTGAGATATAGTAAGGCCAACATACCAGAAAACACCTGCCGTGGAAAGACAGTTTATTACTCACAGTTCCCAAGAGAGTTCCTAAGAGAAGGTGTTTCAAAATATAGTATATTTATTGATAGATAATTTGAGATAGAGTAAGGCCAACATACCAGAAAACACCTGCCGTGGAAAGACAGTTTATTACTCACAGTTCCCAAGAGAGTTCCTAAGAGAAGGTGTTTCAAAATATAGTATATTTATTGATAGATAATTTGAGATAGAGTAAGGCCAACATACCAGAAAACACCTGCCGTGGAAAGACAGTTTATTACTCACAGTTCCCAAGAGGAGGGAGTGGGCCATGCCACAGGATGAAGCCGGGAAGAGGAGGGTCTGTCCAGAGGCGGAGAGCAAGAGGGAGGCTCTGGGCAAGAGCCTTTACTGTGGTTTCCACGGGAAGAGATGGGTGAGGTGGAGTAAGCGGCTTAGGTGTGGCTAGCTTGAACCATTTCGGTGGGTTCTGGGAACACAGGCTGTTCTTAGCTGTCTGGTACCTGATCCTGGGGTGATTAGAACAGATGGATACTGGCCCAGAGAGTGAGAACTAGATAAAGGAAGTAGTTGGACTGTAGACTCTGGATTGGTTATTTTACATCTGTGAAGTACGTTTGTGGGCAACTTGTTAACTATCTCTAGAAACTGGCTAACCCTGGGCGGGGCAGTCCCTCCAGGGTCAGCAAGGTGCCAGATGTCAAAGCATCAGAATACAGAAAATAAAAGACCTGATTAATACAATGGTGACACTGAAGCCATGACACCCTCAGGAAATGACCAGGGGGCTGCCCCTGTCTCCCTGTATCTACGGCTCACTTTTACTCATAGGGATCGTTGATTTTTCCTCAATATTAGGTAAATTACTATGAAAAGTGAGCCTCAAAACAGGTTCTCTTGCTTCACTTCCAACCAAGTTGACGTCTGTTAGCCTATCTAGTACTGAAATTCAGACAGACACTAACACTGACAATGATGTTTTAAATGGAGCCAGGTTAACTGAATAATGATTTTAAAACGTATCTGAAATCAATGTTGGGAATAATTTAAATCAAAAGGCATTCTGAGGATTTTTTGATGTCTGGTTCTTTATCTCATCTGTGTAACATGTACTTAGGATTTATAATTCTAGATAGTTTTTTCCCCAAAAGAAAAAGAGATTTTGTATGGTCAAAAGCTGAAGAGCTATTTTAAGTAAACAGCAATATTATAATAGAGAAGGCAAGTCAAATTTGTTTGACTTTTTGATTTACACAAATAATTAAAAATTGCTTCCACATGAATTTCGTACAAATAGATTTTATGCTAATTTTCAGAAATTGCCTATTATCTCTGCATTATCAGATATATTTGAGCTGTAACCCTGCTTGGAAATGGATCACTCTGATTTTCTGATGTTCTGTGAGTCACAAGTGAATAGGAAAAAGGGGAGAATATGGGTGTGAATGTCTGTGTGTGTATGAATGACCATTTGGGGAAGCAGGGGGTACCTTAGTTTCTTTTTTTTTTAATGTCGAATAATATTTTTAATAATATAATTTCAAAAAATTACTTAAGTTTTTATCTAGTTTTAACTCAAGTGGACCAACCACATAATTAGCCATCCATGACTTAGCAGGCTTTATGGTTTTATATGAAGTAATCCAAAAATTAAAAAAAATATTAATATGTAGGAGTAAATCCATCTTGCTTCTATAAATCAAAAACGATTTCAGATTAGTATACAATGACTGTGTTAAAAGGTGTTTCAAACTTAACTTTAATCTTAGAATAGGCAAGCTTCTCATAAATGTATTCAATCATAAGGAGAGTATATATTTTGTATTTATACTCATATTGGAGTTGAATATTTTAGCCTTTGACTTATAAACAAATATATATTCCATTGTGAATATAACAGAAGCATTTCATATTTTAAACTAGTTATTCATATCAGAAATCCGTGGTTGTAATATTTATATAAATGCATACCGCTAAATAATATGTAAGTCTGTGCTCTTAGAAGGCAAACTGCATGGCACCAGGTATGGTTTCGAGGGGAAATAAGAACATAGAAGAATTCTCCTTTTGCCTTGTCTCAAACACAAATTACATTTACGTCAATTTAATAAGTGTTTATTGTGCCAGAAATACAAAATAGAACAAGCCAAAGTCTGTACCTTAGAAGAGCTGAAAATGACAGAGGAAATGAAACCCACAGAAAGGAAATTTCAATACAGCGTGGGAAGTGATACAATGAAAGTGGGCAAGGTGCTGTGGGACAACAGGCAAAGGCTGCTTCGCGCAGCAAAGCTTTCTGGTGGGGGAGGCTTATCTTAGGCTGGAAAGATGCCTAAAATTAAACTAGTTGAAGAAAAAATGTCTGGTCATTGAAGAAAGCGAGCATAGCATGAGGAAAGGCCCTGGGTGACGTTGGCATTGCCATCATTACCATCATTCGCACAAAAAAAAGAGGAACGTGATGCTAAAAGGGGCTCTCTCATGGAGGTTGTTACACGCCACACCGAAGAGCTTGGAATTTGGTCTCTTTTGGCAGAAGAGTTTGTTTCAGAGACGTCTTTCTGGCTCCTGAGTGGTGGATGGGTTTAAGGGAAGGAGGGCTGGAGGAAGGGAATTGCTCATTGAACGATGCCAACACAGCAGGCAACTCCGAGAGGTGCTGGCGGCTGGTGGTGGGATGGATAAAAGCAAGCCGTGAGTCTGGAAAATATAGAAGTGCTAAATTGCACAGGATGGCAACTGGCTAAGTGAGGATGGGCAAGGAAAGGAGGCAGTCGGGACAGTCCCAGATGTCTAGCGTGGCTGGATAACGCATACGGCAACAGAAGCAGTGAGGCTCAGAAAAAGAGTTATGCGTTGGACAAGTGGAGTGAGCTGTGCCTATGGAACCTCCCTGTGGCTCAGTCTTCAGGCGGCTGGATAGTGGAGTCTAAATTTTGTGCAGAAATGAAATCAGACACCTCTGGTACTGTTGTTGTTGTATGAGATTTCAAGCACGTAAGGGGGCAAAGCTATGCATTTTAAGAAGAAATACTGTACAAAATGTGAGCTGCTGGCCTCATGAAAGAACAGCCTTTGAGATTTTTGTTTTGTTTCATTTTTCCCAAAGTAGAAGTAATTTTTCAGACACTACCTCTACAAAATCATTTTTTTAAAAAAAATCATTTAATTTTTTTTTAGTTTTAATTATTATGGCTACGTAATAGTTATATCTATCTGTAGGATACATGTGATGTTTTGATACAGGCATACAATGTGTATTAATCAAATCAGAGTAATCGGGGCATCCATCACCTCAAGCCTGTATCATTTCTTTGTGTTAGGAACATTCCAATTCCCCTTTTTTAATTATTTTAAAATGTACCCTAACTTATTGTTGATTATTTTTTTAAGGGAGCTAGAGAAGGCTAATTTGCTATATTACTTTAAAATAGCTGTAATGACATTTTGGGATCTATTTTGGCTATTTAATTAGAATTAAATCATAGTGGCCCCACCTCCTTTGTTTTAAAGGGCTGTGGGTTAGAAGAAAGTACTTGTATCAAACCATTGTACCGTTCGAATGAGACTACGCCAGAGTTAATGTCTCTTCCAGGACTTATTAAATTAAAAATAATGGAATAAATTTTCACCTACCATCATAAGCCCCCAAAATAACCTAATACTACCATTCTTTTTTTTTTTTTTTGACAATTGAAACCTTCGGTATATTTATAGTTGTGGCACCAACGTAGATCTGAGAGATGCTCACAATTTCTTCCAATCTAGTCATTCTAATTTTAATTAAAAAGCATAAAATAATAGTTTTTATTCTACTTTAACCCAATTAATTAGAATATGAGTGACAATGTTCAGTCACTGAACAGATGTTTAATGAACACAGACTTTTTCAGGCACTGTTTTAAGTACTGAGCTCTAAAATGGAACAAAACAGTCTCAGAGGAGATACGCTATAGAGATGCAAACATATCAGTGTGTCAGGTAGAGAAAAATGCTATGAATAGGAATAAAGGGTGAGTGAAGGTGGCAGTAACACTATTTTGTAAAGAATGGTCAATGTATCAAAAATATTCTCTGACTTAAAGAATATATAGATTTATATTTGTGTAAAATTTGCAAAACTAATCAAATTCCATCTTTTAGCATATTTAAACTTTAGTTTCAGAGATACATTTCAAACTCTTGAAGTGATTTGGCATTTATTACAAAAATTATGTAATACTCAAAACTAACTTGTTAATGTATATCTTCACTAATTTTCTTTTAAATGTATAAGCTTTACATATATTTATGAAATGCCTTATATTTAGTTTTTTAAAAATGAATGTCTTTCATTTTGTTTTCTTTTTTCTCTAATTGAAAGTCTTATTTTTTGCCATCTTTATTAAAGTATAATTTACAAATAAAAATTGTCTATATTTAAGGTGTATAATAGCACAATTTTGCAATATTCTTCCCAAACATCAGTAATACCAGTGTAATCCTAAGAAAACATCAAACACATTCAACTTGTCTTTTCTACAAAACACCTAATCAGTACTCTTCTAACGTATCAACATTATGAAAGACAGAGAAAGACATAGAAACAGTCACAGATGAGAGGAGACCAAGGATACCTACATATAGTGTGAGATCCTATATTGAATGCTGGAACAGCAATAGCAACAAAACATTAGTGAAAAACTGGTAAAAATCCAGGTATAATCTGTATTTTAGTTAATAGTATGTAAGTTAATTTTTTTAGTTTTGACAAATATGCCATGTTATGTAAAATGTTAATATTAGAAGAAACTGTGAAGGGCATATGAGAATGTTATCTTTCCCACTATCTTTTCAGTTTTTCTCTAAATCTAAAATTATTTCAAAATAAAATGTTTATTTTAAAAACAAAATTGCAACCACAAATTCTTTTTCTTTTTTCTTTTTTCTTTTTGAGACAGAGTCTCACTCTGTTGCCCGGACTAGTGTGTCATGGCGTCAGCATAGCTCACAGCAACCTCAAACTCCTGGGCTCAAGCGATCTTCCTTCCTCAGCCTCCCAAGTAGCTGGGACTACAGGCATGAGCCACCCCAGCTAATTTTTTTTTTCCTATATATTTTTAATTGGCCAATTAATTTCTCTCTATTTTTAGTAGAAACGGGATCTCACTCTTGCTCAGGCTGGTTTCAAACTCCTGACCTTGAGCGATTCTCCTGCCTTGGCCTCCCAGAGTGCTAGGATTACAGATGTGAGCCACCGCGCCTGGCCCACAGATTCTTACTGAAGGAATTGGACATCCAAATGATGGTAGATATTTAGCTAATCAAAATCCTGTTTTGGAAAAAAAAAATTTATGATGTGAGGTTAAAAAAATGTCCCCTAACAAAAGCCAAACATAAAACTACATATAGTATTATCCCTGTGTGCATCTATATACATACATAGATAGAATATTTATTCTGTGTATACAATTTAAAAATCATCCAAAACAGTATACACAGAATTTGATTAGCTAAATATCTACCTTTTAATTTTTGTAAACTTTCTCCTTTTCTCTCAGATCTTCTACAAGTAAATGAAACATTTTAATGAAAAAATAAGGTATTAAAAGTAATTCTATATTCTGGGTTCTCTTCAGCTTATATAAATCGTTTGCCTTTTACTAAAAGTAATTTTTACATATTTATATTATATATAATGTATATATAAAACATGTGTTATACATTTATATATTATATGCATATGCATGTATATATATATATAAATGTGAATTATTTCATACATTAGATAGATGGATATATAGATAGCTGTATGTTTAAAATCTAGGATATGCACCAACCTATTATCCATTAATATTGGTGATCTCTTGTGGTTGGGATTCACTTTCTACTTTCTGTATAGCTGTGTTGTTTAATTTCTTTTTAATAATAAACATATTTTGCAGTAAAATATATAGCAAAGATATCTTTAAAAATATTAAAATCTTTAGGTGCTAAACATTTTTCCAAATTATCTTATTCAAATTTAGAAAGTGATGACTAAATAACAATAATTTTTTTATAAAAAAAGCATTTCTACCATGATGATTTGATGAATTGGGCATATTACCAGCTCTCTGAGTTATTGTTAGAAACAAAACTGTGGAAACACTATGATTTTGCATTCACTTTTTGACTAGCCATTATTGTTGTTCAGATTGCTTAAACAGTTCAACCATACAAATTTAATCGCTGCATAGAAAACTTAATTCTAGGAAGTGATAAGCAATCAGCATAATAGAAGAAAAAAGTGGCTCGTCCCTAAATAAGCCCAACATATTATTAGATGTCAAAAGAATTTTAAATGTATTTTTGTAGGAAATACAGCCAAATCGTGATGGGTGGTATGTACATTATTGTACAATATCCCAGACTCTTAAAATATACAGTATGTGTTTAAGTGTGAATTATATATCATAGATTATTTCTAGGAATTTTATAATTTTCAAGACACCTTGGAGCTCATATCCACAAGAGAACATTCTGATATATTGGGAACATTTAACCTATTCATAGAAAGACAATTTCATTTATAGTGTAGGAGATTTGGCTTGCAGAGCACCTCATGTTGCCCAGCTGACTACTGACCACTTGCCATTGTAAAATCAGACTTGTTCTACATGAATAGCCTTCCTTCCTGTTTTTATTAATATCCTCGGACTGCCTAAAAAAAATAAACCACACTCATCCTTTCTGTCACATTTTCTCATTGTCCTAAAAGGAAGGCAGAAAGGCATCAACATTTGCATACCTCACTATGGTGTACCTGAGACCGAAAGTAGGTTTCGATTTAGGAGAAAATATATGAAAGGTGAATTCTTTCCTCCATCCAAGCTCAGAGAACATTTACTTCCTGAAAGATGAATGAGAAATACTTTATGTTACTTAACATGTATTGACATAAAAATATATACATAATGCATATATGATATATACATATATAAAAAACAGTGATATGTCTATTATTCACCTGTCCCTGCCATGAAATTGACTGCAATATTCATTTCTTTCTAGAGTTTGGAATTTACTCCCTTCTTCTGTTTTTCATTTATTCACTTTCCAAGACAAAAAGTAATTTCTAACAACTGCTGGATTATAAATTCAACCTGGGATCTGAAAAGCAGATTCCATTTTTTCCCTCCTTTATTTCTCATCACAGATGATAAAGACATTGCCATTGGAATTCAGCTGTGACAGTATAGATGATTAAGCTGGAGTCTAATTGGCTCTGCAGTGTTAGCAGAAGCCAAAATTTAATGGCTGATTTTTTTTCCCCTCATATTAAAATAAACCTCTGTGATTCACAGTCTCAGAGAACAGAATTCTGTTGATGAAGAAAGTCTTTTTATGGGCAATAAAGAACTGATTATAAGAATTAAAACTTAAAGTTTTTTTAAACATTTCATAATTTGACACTGTCCATTGTCCAGAATTATTTAAGAACATAAATATTTGAGATAGGAAGACAAATATTTTTAAAGCATGTGAAAGCCATTGACAATTTGAAAAGAAAGCTTAGGTTTGATTTAAACTAATGTTTGAAATAACTGTATTCACAACAACTGTGAGAATATGGTAAATCAAATTTAGAATTAGGCAAAAATCAAAAAATTGAAAAGCAAAAAAGAGTGGGTGAGGTTGCAGTATCTCTGCCCCTCTATGTCATCATCACCTCTGGGATTTATCTGGTGGTATGCTCTACTTACAAGGCAAGCCAAAGCGTTCCCTGTGGTGATCAAAGTATACAAATGCAAGAGAAGTAGGACATGAAATGCGAAAACATTTATCTGAGAGGCTTTAAACTGCTATTATTTTTCTCCAGTACCTCCCTGTGGGGTTCTTTAGCCAGACCTTGCTCAAAACGTAGAGGCTAGCTTTGTCCGGGCTTGTAATTCTAAAGTAATTAGAGATATCTAGTTGAACTAGGTTTTCAATGATTTAAAAATGAAAAGCTAACAGAAGTGGAATTTTGAAAATATTTCAATGACAAAGTCTAATGATGTAGTAACTAAGTAACTAAGCTTCTATTTGAAATCAACGTTTGATATGAATGTTTATAATGTATCTTTGAACTGTCCTATTAATTGGGAACCCATTGACCAATAATATATAAAACATAATATCTCATAGTTCACACAAGTAGCAGTTATGAAACCAATCCTCACAATCACCTATTTCAGACAATAGTGACAAAATTTTCTATACTTCTGCTTATATACTTTTGTTATTTTAATGTAATTGCTTAAAATTAGAACTGCTGGAGTCATAGTACAGGCTAGATATTTGTTCTTCTAACTCATATATAGGTGAGGATGTCCGTGTTCAATGCAGTCAGTAACATTGGTGCCCAATTCTCTATTTCAAATGCAAGGAGCTAATAATAAGGAATTTCACACATATATGATGCCTAAAGGACCTTTTAAGAAGTTTTCGAAAGTCCAATAGGCTATAAACTCTGAATACTACAGTAAAGTTTACTAAAATAGTAGTGAAATGTAAAAACCATTAGGAAAAAAAATGAGTATATTACCAAACACTGCGTTCCAAGTGTCTTCATTCTTGTGTCAAAAAAAGCAATTTTTGAGTAAAATATACACTTAAAAATCCATGAAAAATTATCATTAAGGAAGAAAACATTGACTCCTGCAAACTCTTAGGGATAAAAAAAAATTATGTCAAGTAATATTTACTTTTTTGGACTAAACTTTATATTCCCAAGTTAAAATTTGAAGCATATAACACGTTGATTGAGTTTATAATATTATAATATTACAAAGTAAAATTTTATATTGATAAGGGCTTTACAATCATTCTTTATCAACGTTCCCCATAAAAATCTCCTTTTGAAAGCACTGTAAATCAAAATAAAACATAAACTAAGAACCTGGGATTCTAGATTTCTCAGGAAAACACTTCTTTAATTCCCAGTTATTCTGTGCATCACCCATTAGAGGTGGATTGTAACATGCAGTGACTGAACTAAAATGTTATTTCCTTTTTTTCTTTTAGGGGCCGATGTTATCAACTTCGACGGCCATGTTGTGTTACCCTATAGATTCAGAAACAAGAAGATGAAAACACTGAAGGATGTCATTGCCCTGAAATTTAAAACCTCTGAAAGCGAAGGGGTGATCCTACATGGAGAAGGGCAGCAAGGGGATTACATTACTCTGGAACTGAAAAAAGCCAAGCTGGTCCTCAGTTTAAACTTAGGTACGTTCGGACTCGTGGCACCATTCTTTCCATTTCCTAAGGTTCCCATTAGGAAAATGTTCATGTTGCTTAACCCTTTAAAGAGTTAAATTATAAAAAAGTTCGCATTATGTTGTCAATTCATTCTTAATCCACAGTGGTTGGTACATGATAATAGACTGTTCTTTCAAAAAATGTTTATTGTGCCTTTACGCTGCTAGCCTTTGGCAGACGACAGGGAACAAAGAGACAATATGCTTAAACTAATGACGTTTATGACATAGTAGAGGGATCAGACAATATATCATCTATGACTATTATTTTATTTATTTTATTTTTTGTCCTATTTTTTTTATTTCAGCATATTATGGAGGTACAAATGTTATTTTAAAACAACAAAACAAAAATGACTTAAAATAATGAGTGTTATGAGATCTATTGAATAGGTTACTATGATAAGAGGCAAAGGTTCATATGTGCCTTTCAGAGGCAGCAGGGCCAACATTAGAACATGTAGTAAGGAAAGTCTTCTCTATCGAGGAAATGTTCAAGGTCAGATCTGAGCGATGAAAAAAAACTCTCCAGGAAAAGATGAAGAGGAGGAGGGTTTTATAGGGAAGGATCACTGAAGATAAGGAGTTGGCATGCACAAGGAATGAAGCTGGTGTGGGTAAAGGTAGTGAGTTACTAAAATAGAAAATGAAATCCAAGAAGTGGAAATTGTCTAAATCCTGTGGGATCTTGCAGGGCATGGTGCAGGGTTTAGGTATTATTTTAAGAATGGAGAGCTATTGGAAGGCTTTAAAGCATATGGTATTATGGTCTTATTTTCGAAAGTGCTCTGAGACTTCCGTAAGAAGAATTGCTTGTGTCGGCATAAGGCTCAAAGCAGGTCTTTTGCGTAGTTTGGGTGAGAGATAATAATGGCCTATGTGAGGCGGATTTCAGTGGAGATGCGGAGAAATGTGTCTAGCAGGGAAATTATTTTAGTGGTAAATTCAGCATGACTTTTCATGCATTGGATATGGTATAAGAAGAAAAGAGTAGAAATAAGGAATGATTCTTGGGATTTGGATATGAGCACCAAATAGACATTAGTGCCATTTTCAGAAATAGAGAAAACTCCAGGGGGCACTCTAGCTATCTGTTTGGACATGGTTCCTTTGAGTTGCTTACTAAACATCTAAGTAGAGCTTTCTATTATGGAGTCTCCTATATATGACTGAGAGGAGAAGGTGCTAGAATGGAGACTAAGGAGAAGTAGACAGTGAGTAGGAGGAAATCAAGAATATGTAGTATCACAGAGACCAAGCAAACAAAAAACTGTGTTGAATTTATCCAAACTTTGCTGAATTTATCTAAAATGTCATGGAAGATGAAGATAGAGAAGTGAATACTGGCTTTGATAGCATGGAAATTATTAATTTACTCTCAATATAGACTAGAAAAGACAAGAGTTTTAACGACTATTTAACAGGTTAGAAAAAAAGGAATGAAAGATGTGGAAGTAAATATTTTGAATATGATCAACTAGAAATGAAGGAAGCAGGGAAATGAAACATTGGCTGGAGAAGAAGATAAGCTCAAAGGAGTTATTTTTTTGGTTTTGGGTTTTTGTTGTGTTTAAATGGACAATACTAATGTATGTTTGCATGTTAATAATGGAGCTAGGATTTCCTTATAGCTTAAAGTAAGGAAAGAACCACAACATAGGTACTAGCATTCAAAATTACAATGCAGCAAAGATATCTGTTCTTTCTCTTGCTTGTTGAAAGATTCCAAGCTCTTTGACTTATTTATCAATTATCAGTTTGAGTGCTCCAAACATTCCTGAATATGGCTCGTATCTCATATGTTAATTTTATTACTTTGAAAACTAGTATTATACTAAAAAATGCAACTTTAATTAGTTTTTTATAGGTAATGATACTTCATCTTAAAGATATACCCTTTATTATAAAACTTTTCATATTCAAAATTTAATCTGATTGAAATAGTAGCTTCTATAAGAAAAGAAGAAAGAAGAAAAATCACACAAAAAACTTGGGTCACTTAATTACACAAAATATCACTTTTATTATAATAATACCATTACAATACATGCAAAACCTGGCAAATACAAATGTCATATATAGAGCTTCAATGTAGCTCATTAATAAGAAATTATACTACTGCACAATAATACCAAGATGTTAAGCGAAACTATAGGCAAAGGATAGAAAAGACGACATAAAAGATAAATATAAAAATACAAATATACTATAACCAACAAATACTCAACCACATTAGCTATAAAAGAAACATACTATAAAATAACAAAATACTAATATTTCTCATGTAAGTAAATAGATTTTAAAATGCTATCAGTGCTGGTGAATATGTACCCAAAAGGTGCTTTATACTGTTCTGTAAACCAGAAAATATTTTCATAAAAATATTTGACAATATATCTTAGACATTTGTACTACCTAGGGGAAAATAGCCTGAAATAATTTTTAAAACAGACTCAATAGAATAAACAAAAGGGTGATGGAGAGAGAGAAACCAGAAACAAAATATAAACACTGTTGTAAAATACGTGCCTTCACACATAGGCACACACACAGCAGTGGAGTTGTATCGAAAGATGTTTATTTTTTGAAACTTTTTTTCCAAAATGAAACATGTAGAATAACCTTTTAGAATCAACTGTGGTTTATAGAGGTATGACATTAATCTTTTGAAACAAGTAACTGATTATATGAGCTCACAAAAAAAAGTTTATTACCTTTTCACTGGAAAGCAGTTTATTTACAGAGTTTTACTGACTGCCTGGAATTTATGGCAACCAGAGAAATACATGCACTCAAATATCTCCTGTCAGTCTTTCATGCATTTACCTACATATCAAGCCTAGTCTCCTAATATAAATATTTAAAGTAATAACACTCAGTGTGGCATTTTCACTCATACTAGTTCCTACTTTTCTTACTCTCTCCCCCTCCTCTTCTTCTACACCCTTTCCTTCTCCCTGTCTCATTTTACACACACACACACACACACACACACACACACACACACACACAAAATCACACATCAACCTTTGATTTTATTACCACAAGTGAAGAAAAGTTGATCTAGGAAAGCCATAGAAAGTATATAGTACAGGGATCATTAGCATACTAAATGTCAAAAAGAAAAAAAAAAGAAGAACTTAATGTGACAGTCAATTGTATATCTCTCTCATTTCCATTATGCTATTTATTATGAAACCTTATTATATTTTTATAGCATTTAACTTTGCCTGACCATATAAAGCAATACTTGATTAGACAAAATAGGAGACTGAGGGTCAAGCATGGTGGCTCATGCCTATAATCCCACTGCTTTGGGAGGCCAAGGAAGGAGAATTTCTTGAGGCTAGGAGTTTGAGACTAGCCTGAGCAACAGAACAAGAATGCATCTCTACAAAAAAAATTTCGAAAAACTAGCCGGGCATGGTTTCATGTGCCTATAGTCCCAGCCTGTAGTCCCAGCTACACAGGAGACTGAGGCTGGACGATGGTGTGAATCTAAGAGTTAAAGATTATAGTGAGCTCTGGACTCTAGCATAGGTGACAGAGTGAGACCTTATATCTTAAAAAAAAAAAAGAAAGAAAATATCGGAGTTAAACTTAGTGACCAGTAAGCATTTGGGATTCTGCTTTAACATTTACTCTTATTTATAGTTTTGTTCCTTTGGAAATCTTCTTTATTTCAAAGCTAGATTCGTGATGTATATATATTATATATATATCGTGATATATAATATATATATATAATATATATATTTCTGAATGTTTTCATTTTAATTTAAATGACAATATAAATTTTCCACGTCATTAAAATATTAGATAATGTTTTACAATGGCCTTTGGAGTCAACCAAAACTGAAAATTGCCATGCTATGTTGTGTTGATCAAGAATGGTAAAAGTAGTAACAGACTAACAGGTAACAGCTATGCTCTATAAATGACAGGAAGTATATTAAATTCCTTGCATGTACTCACTCATTTAATCGTCAAGCCACCTTGTAAAGCAGCTACTGCTATCTCCCCCATTGAATGTATGAGAAAACAGAGACCCAGAATACCCATCAACTTCCCCGGGATCATACCCCAAGCCGCGGGTGGAGCCAGCATCAGAACCCAGCATCCTGACGTCAAAGCCCTCCTGACACTGACTTTATAAGGAACCTGCCAAAATTTAGCAGAGTTCATGGCACAGTAAAAAAAAAAAAAACATTTAAAAAATCTGTGTTTTTTTCTTTTTCAGGTAGCAGATTTTCCCCCCATATTTAATAACTTTTATGCACTTCATACATAAACTTTCTTAAAGTATAGTTACATACTGGGTTTCCTAGATTACCTTCACTGAGCGGAGCTTTGATAGGTGCCAGCCTGTAGGTGTTGTAAATGAAGTCTCTTCCACTCCATGGAGTTGGCCATGAGATCACCGCCTTGTTTTGTTTTTCTCTCCACACTCGTGACTTAGGAAGCAACCAGCTTGGCCCCATATACGGCCACACGTCGGTGATGACAGGAAGTTTGCTGGACGATCACCACTGGCACTCCGTGGTCGTGGAACGCCAGGGACGGAGCATCAACCTCACTCTGGACAGGGGCACGCAGCACTTCCGCACCAACGGGGAGTTCGACTACCTGGACTTGGACTACGAGGTACTCATGATGATGAGTCAATTGTGATAGGTGTCGAGTGACTGTCCCATCTCCTACTGTCCTGTAGTAGTCATCACTGTTAATCACATACGTCCCTACTCTATTTTCATTTTCTTTTCCAAACAGAAAGAAAGTAACAATTTTAAAACCCAATTTTATGAATCTAGGTCATTTTATTTATTTCTAAATTGATAAACACGGAATATTATTGAAATAGTTTTAAAATCTCAGTGCTGATGTAATAATTTGAAGAAAGGGAGCATGCTATCACAGCATGTAATAAGTTCAGAATAAATCAATTTGTCCTCTTGCCACTATGTTATCAGTGGCTCTTGAGGATATGCAGTATGTTGCCTACACAGGGTTGTCTAATGTTTGGTATAAAATATTCAATAAACAATCCTGGCTTCTGGTTTATATTGAGACAGTTATAAATTCATAACTGCAGGTAGGTCTTTTGACAAGTTCTATTTTCTCATATATAATTGTCATAAAATAAATTAAAATATAGAATATTTTGAAGGTTGTCCACACATAAAAAGATAAATTTTACCTTCCCAATATGTAGATATTAAGAAATAATCAATGATAATATTGATGCAGTAAAAAGAATATGCTCATAACTTAATAGTAGACACATCAGGGTTTAAAATAAATTATTTGGAGAACAATTCAACCTTAAAATGTCCATCAAAACTATTAATCATATATGGACATAAGAGTTCTTTAAGATGTTTGTCACGGTATAATATATACTAGCAGAAAAGGGATAACACTAAATACATAAAAACAGCATAACAGTAAAATAAAAAGTATAAAATATTGTTCAGCCAGAGGCTTTCAAACTGTCTTAGTTTCTGGAGTTTTTATCTTAGTACTTTTTCCACACCAGTACTAGGCCCAAAACAACTTAAAAATTTATGTCCCCAAAATTTGGTAGGCATTTGAAGAAATGCTCAAAAAAATAAAAGAAAAAGTGTATTTGTATTTCATTCTTAAATTACAGTATTACTAGGGGAATAAGCGCTCTTGCACTGCACAATTGTCAGATTTTTGAATCATATTTGACAATGACATCCTAATTTTCTGTTCCACTTTTCATTTAATGTGATCATCTGTTTTTATAAGAGTAAGGACCAAAACCCCAACTTCACAAAAATGGCATATTATTAAAAGGAATGTAGCATGATCTAGTATTGGAAAAGTTAACTACCTTAAGCTAGTGTTTTATACAGTGTCCAAAAGATGTCATATCTTGTGTTTTCTTTAAAAATGTAAAATATACTATGCCACTCCGATGAGTTTACTGTGACATTTTAGTGATCCTTGGCACTCAGTTTTGAAATTGCAGATATATACATATATTTGTATTATATATATTTACATACAAATTTTTATGAATGTGGAATATGCTCACCATAAAATTTTAATTGGAAAAGACAAAATTTAGAATTATATTTTCTGTTTTCTTTATACGTTTAAATAGTTTTTAATTATTTTCAATATGAATATACTGTATATGTTCCTAGATAAAAAATTTAGAATAGAATGTACTATATAAAACCTGATGGAGACTATATTAAGATGAAGTAAATGTAAGGTTATTGGGAAATATATAATTGTTTCCCCTCTCCCCCCAAAAAATCTCATATTTAATTGTCGAAAGTAATGTGACAATTCCAGGAATTTCTATCTTCTCCAAATTAGTGTAAGTCATGTGGCTCATGTAACTTTTCTTCCAATGTATAAGAGATCTTAAAGATGAATTATTCATCTTCCATTAATAAACTTTGAAGTGCCATAGAAGAGGTGAGATATCCTAGAGCATTAGCAACAGGCAACAATAATTCCAATTTCAAAAAAATATATAATTAAAAATTTGGGTTCATAGACCCTATTGAGTTTGTGATGAAGTCTATGAATATTCATGCACACACAACGTTTTCCATATAGGGCCAACAGGTTTGTGAATACTTTGAAGCCCATCTCTATACAATGCCATGTTTGGAACCTCAGCTATACGCAAAAATGTTTGGGATGTATTTGTTAGGGAGAGACTAGGAATAAATTTAAATTTACTGAGAGAGAATCAGTATATGTAACTTATTTCTCTTTGTAGAGCTGCTTGCTCCCAAGTTACTCTCTTCTTCGATACTGAAGTTATTGGCATAAGCTGCAGTAAAAGTGTTTGTGCCTACCTTTCTATTTCTACAAGTGTATCTTAAAAGAAAGGGACTCCCTTTGCCTATTTGTTTAAAGAAAATCAGGAACTATAAGAGTCAGTTTCTCAGTGTTGTACTTACTCCTTGATGTATACATACAGTAGCTAGGCTCACACCTCATAGACTGTGTGGAAATTAGCCTCAGACCTAAAACAATACAACTTATAGAACGTTCATACTGAAGCATTTAAAGTATTTAGCCTCAAGGATCAGAAACCTGTTCTTACCTCTCAAAACCTGAAGATGCTCTGTCCTGCTTCCCTGAGATTGTGCTGCCTCAGTATTCCCAGAATGGTCTAAGGCCAAGAGCATTGAGGCTTAAGGGCAGGGGAGTGCTGATAAATGCTAAAGGACTGGTTCTCTCCAGGGAGGAAGAAGAGGAATGCACGTGTAGGTAGCATTTGTTAATTTTCACTGCAAATTCTCCACCATTCTTGCTTTTGTGCTACCAACATGACAGCACTGAGCAGGGAGTTGGGGAAAAGTGCCCAATTGCACACCATTGTACAGTATTTCCATCATGTAGATACAATAAATAACCTCAAGAACATACATGAAAGCAAGAGGTAGAGATGACTTTTGAGAGCAGTCTGTTCTCATGAGCCAGTATGGGTAGGATCCAAGACAGTACTGCTAGGGGCAAAGGAAATATACCCATCACCATTCCCAGAGGTGTACATCATGAAAGAAGCAATAGAATATAAGTTTCCTGCTTTGACATCACTCAATGTGGACATTTTTTTGTGGGATATGGCCTAAGAGTTCACCTCACCCTGTCTTCTCTGTAGCTACGTACGCCACAAAGTGAGCCTCGCACTGTCCGTGGTCACGCTGCTGGCCAAGGGTGACCAGAGGTAGGGGAGGTGATACACAGAGGAGCTCTGCTTCATTTTTTTTTCTTCTCTAAACCAATGAAAACAAAAGGCAGGGAACAGCAAACTGGCATTTGACCTGGATTCCCTCTGGTCTTCAGTTAAACTCCAGCATATACCGGATATGGACGTTATGCTGTTGTCTTTTGCAATCCAGCTGTGCTAAGGAAGTAGAGGAATGATTCCCTCTTGTTTACTACAGAACCCTGAACTGGCCAAGATTTTAAAGAAAATTAATCATGTGGGCTCAAACAGGAGCAGAAGCCTGAGTTTGAATCCCTTTCAGACTCTTACTGGTTGTGTGACAGTGGACAAGTCATATCCCCCTTCTATAAAATGAATAAAATAGCGTATTTTTCATAGGGTTATATGAGGAGGCGCTAGGAAGTCATAGAAAAAAAATATATATATACATGTTTCACTTAAGGTTACTCAGGCTGCAAATGCAAATATAGCAAATGCATGTTTATTCTCTTTTATATAAAAGGTGTTTGAAAGTAGGTAGCCCAGGTCCCAAAGGCAGTTCTGTGATTGTCAAGACCACAGACCCCTTTAATCTTGCTGTTACTCTGTCCCTGGGGCAAACCACTCCAAGGTGTGGCTATGGACATCCCACTTTGTGTCCAGCCAGCAGGAAGGGAAAGAGAGAAAAGAGGACTGTTCCCTCCCCACTCAATGACAGTTCTTTAAGTCACACGTGGCCCTTACACTTAAATGTTATGAAGCCAGAAGTTACTTTAAAGAAGTTGATAAATGTCTTATATGGACTGGGAAACAATGTGCCCAGCTAAAAAACATACTTTTTTTTCCCTAAAGAAGGTGGGGAAAAAGGATACTTAGACATATCTAGTAGTCTCTGCCACATTTTGTAAACACTTGGTAGCTCACAAAATTGTTGCACAGTTATTTCTTTAGAGGCAAGGTTAGTGAATGGCAGTATCATAAATAAGCTTATCCTAGGAGCCACACAAATAAGTGAATATTAATTTGACAACTGCAACATTTTTTTTTTCTTAGCAGAGGCATTAAAGTATCAGAACATATTTTGTGGTCCAACTGCTTTATTTTACCAATAAGAATATATTACTAGACAGAGTAAGTGACAACCTAATACAATATAACTAGTTACATTAGGAATTGGGATTAGAAACCACTTAATTGTCAGGAGTCTGTGAACTTGAGCCTGTGGTGCTTTCCCAGGACCCTTTTGATGAGGGAGGGACATGTGCCCAGAGTTGCTGGAAGCAGAGAAAACACAGGGAGCCTTTGAATCGCCATCCCAACAGGAAATGAAAGGTCCAGATTAAAGAGACTACGCACACAGAGGGTTAAAACAATAATTTTAAACTATTATTTAATAATATTATTCAAAATGTGATGCTAAATGTCATCAGACAGATGATTGTATTACTTTCAGTTGGGGAATAAATCGATCAAAGACATTATAAACAGGAAATACACTACTCCATTTTAGTATCAAAAATAATATCTTTTTCTATCAGCTACACTTATGTAGCACCTAATTGGTTTGGTCAGTACAACTTGAAAATATTTTCCCCGTGATTCTGTTTTAGATTGCTCTCTATTTCTTCTTTTGTACTTTCCTAATTCTTTAGTGTCTATTTTTGTTTTTTCTGAATTTTCTTTTTTTCCTTGTATCGATGAAATCTGTGGCAGTTAATACATATTCAGCCAGCCATTATTTATAGTAACTGATTTTACTTTAAGGAAGGCCTTTTAAGGTTTTTTTGCTCTTATCTCATAAGCCATCATTAATTTTTTCCCCCTAAAACTAAGTGAGCATTTCAAATGTCATGACACTAAATAAAAGAATATAATTTGTTCATGAGTCTTCTAGAACCCAAAGATCTTTGCTTTATGTTTCAAATCTGAAGTCCTGACTTTTAAAAATGTCTTCACTACTGCTTTCATTCTCCAAAAAAATTTAAGAAAATAGATAAAGGTAATACTCAAGAATAATTTAAAAGATATCTAACATCTGGATCCTATATCTTGATATTACAACTATAAATAGTAGTTAGCTTCATTTACTAGAAATTCACTGTTAGTAGTAAATGTCATAATTGGGCATATATATTGATATTAAATGTAAGTTTGTATTATATGAATTTAATGCTGCAGTCCTTTAACTTGACCAAATCTATATGAAAAAATACATACTTTCTGTCTATGAGCAAAAGTAGCCAAAGAAACACAGTAAGTAACATTGTCCTTATTTATCAGGATTTGAAAGACCTATACTATCTTTAGGCCTGTACCACTCAACTCATTTAAGAGACATATTTTCTTTCAAAATAAGTTTAATAAACATTTGGCTCTAATGTCATTAGACAACAAGCCTACATAAAGTAAATACAATATTCCTTGTTTCGGGTTGCAGTTTTATGAACTTATATTAGTGCCAGTTATCTCATGATTATTAGAGGCATTTATTGATAGTATGTCTTTGAATAATAGACAGAAAATATATTTTAATACTATTTGATCAAAGGAGTTTCCTGCACAAAAATCTTTTAAAATATTCTCAAGAAAATTTATAAAATGCCTTTGGGGCAGCAAAAATGCAAAGAATTATTACTATTTTCTTGTTCAAGCTATAATCTACTTATCAGAATTAATGATTCCATTATACATTTCAATAACAACATAATGTGCAACAGATTCTGGAGGCAGAATACTATAATGTTTATATATTCTATTTAGGTAAAGATACTTTAACTTGGCTGGATTCAGAGTTTTTTCTGGTTTTATTGCAATGCAGTGTGGATGTTTACACTTTGTTTTTTTTTCTTCAAAGATAACCTTTGGAGGTATACCTTTCTCTGGAAAGCCAAGCTCCAGCAGTAGAAAGAATTTCAAAGGTTGCATGGAAAGCATTAACTACAATGGCATCAACATTACTGATCTTGCCAGAAGGAAGAAATTAGAGCCGTCAAATGTGGTAAGAATTTTCACTGCCAAAATATTGATCCTTAAAGATCAAATAACTTTTTTTGTTTTTCTATGTACAATTGAAAAAATACCGCAATCATAATATTTTTCATCCTGTTTATGTTAGGCTGAACAATGTGAAACAAACTTTAGAGTTACTTGAAATTGTGTAGAGACTTGATATACTCTGAAATAAAAAACTAGCTTTTCAGTAGATTAATAAAATGTAGTATATGTATAACATGGAGTACTACTTGGCCATAAAATAAATGGCAAAGTAATACCCCTTGTGTTAACCTGAATGGAACTGGAGACCATTCTTCTAAGTGAAGTTATCACAAGAATGGGAAAACAAACATCACATATACTCACCATGAAATTGAAACTAATTGATCAACACTTATGTGCACATACAGAAATAACATCCATTGATAATCAAGCGAATGGGGGAAGAGGGGTTGGGTAAATTAACATCTAATAGGTACAATGCACACTATCTGGGAGCTGGGCACATTTATAACTTTGACTCAAACAGTATAAAAGCAATTTATGTATGCAAAATGTTTGTACACCTGTAATATTCTGAAAAAAAAAAAAGGAAAAAGAAAAGAAATAATAGCTTTTGAGTTAAACTAGCCAGAAATACATGGTAGGTTTTATTCAGATGGGGCATAAAATGCTAGATTCAGCATTTCTGCATTCCTCTTGGCAGGAGAGCAGACAACCACATGTGCTTCATCCCAGCAGTTCAGCAGTCCTTAAATTGGCAGCATCGTGTTTTCAAATGTCTTTGTATATATATTCTACATGTCTTGTTTATGGCTTAATTTAATATTTAAAAAAATTTTAAACCAAAGACTTTATTATATTCACTCTTGTGCTTCCAAGATAATTTGTTCAAATATGTAAATAAATGTCCTTTTTGTCAAATCTCCAATTATATTATTATACAATTAAATAAAGCTTGATTAGATAGTTAAAGTTGTGCCACAGAAGCTCACAGTGGTCGTCTTCTGCCTCTTGTGCAAGTTGGTGCCAGGTTTAACAAGATTTATGGGAGAAGAGGAAAAAAAATCAAAGAAATCCCCACCACATCTGCCTTTCCTTGACACTGCTTAGGATTCCTAAATGATATTAACTTGAAAATTAAGTCCAAGAGTTCCCTATGGTTCTAAAAGACCAGAAGCTGCTTTAGCCTAGAAATGTTATTTAGGAGAGTTTGGCATGCCAGAGACCCATGCATATGAAAGGAAATTATTCACTGGAAGTGGAGAATACCACAAGTGTTTGTACTGTGCTCTAAAAGAACCCCTATGGTCTCGTTGCCCCATATTTGAGCCTAGGGTTTTCATAAAATGATTGGACAAATGGAAATCCCTGAATAAACAAAAAGTTCAGATTGCATATAAGAAAATTTAAAATAATAACAATGCAAATGGATTCTTTTATAAGTATTTTTCTTAAAAATAATGACTTTTACTAATAATTAAGAATTGAACTTTGAAGAAATTTTCTCATGAAGTATATCAACTATGAAGAGAAATAGTAATAGCTCCATTTATAGGCAATAGACATAGTGCTAGGCATGTTACAAAGATTTATGATAACTTAAGAACAGTACTTCAAGAAAGATATACATATTTTGTCAATGAGAAAATTGAGACTTAACATGCAAAATTAACTTTCCAAAGTGACTGTGAGTAGGAGATATAGATATAGATTGCAGGGGTAATGTTCATCTTTCATGCTGTGTTATTTCTTATCTGGAGAAGTATTTATATGTAAATATAAGTATGCACACACACTATTTTAAGCTTTGGATTAAAATGGCACCAGGGTGTTATTTTTTTCATAGACATTGTTGCTTAAGCTAGAAAAGTATAGAATCCAAATAATCAGAATACTGTTTCCATTATTTGTACCTTTAAGAAGAGTCAAAATGTTATTTTTGCCTAAACCTCACCATTGGTCCTGAGATCATATCCATGAGGTACCCAAACCATTAAATACAGTGAATTGCACTGTGGATTCATGCCAAAATCAACCTGAATTGCAAAATGTATTGTGGTTACAAATAAGGTTTCAAACTTGCAGTGTAAAAATATATAGCAAAACATAAATGTTCTATAAGTATATTCTATTTTAACAAATAATTGTATGGGCAAACATAGAATAAACTTTTGAATCAAAACATGCATACATAGAGAAAACCTTAGGCAGGATACAGACAAGTGGGACATTTTGCAAGCAGCCCTACAAAGGCAAATATTTATACAAGAAATTTGCTTTCAAAGATGTCAAGTGCTGATATTTCAGTGAAATCGACTCAGCACTCATCCTACCCCCTTTCTCTACCCACATCCGTTCCTTCATTACACATTGATTCCAGAGTCAGCACCATTGCTCAGGAAGGATCTTTAATTTTGCCAGGGAGACAATCCCCTCAACACAAGTATGTGGTCAGTGATAACATCTCAGTTATTATGCATAGGCAGTTCTTTGCATTGGTAAAAGCGAGCATTTAAAAATAATCATCTGTGAAGGTGCAGAGCAGATTTAATTTGAATATTAATTCAAGGAGACAGCCTGCCTTAGATTTAATGGTTAGTGTGCTGAAATAGAAGAACAAGGAATATGTGTGGTGTTATGGGAAAAAAAAAATCTATATATGTAGAGAGAGAGAGAGATGAGAGACAGACAGATATACACATAGAAGGACCTGATGAAAATGTCTTCAAATTACATTCCTTCAAATTTTATGACAGGATAAAAGAAGTTGGGAGCAAATGTAGATTTTCAGATCTTTAAAGGGAAGGTACTTAGGTACTAGAATATAAAATACAGAGTATCTATATGATAAATCAATTTTTTTGTTTATACCAAGGCAGAGTATGTGGACGAGGGATAAGCTTAAATAATTGCAAGTTTTGTTTTCATTTGTCCATTTATACGACTAGTTCCACAAGCATTCATGCATTGTGATATAAGCACATTTAATGGGAATTTAAATGAGATTTAGAGTTGGATAACAAAATGATCTGAAATAATCACAATTATGCTGATGCTAAATCGTTACTATTAATTTATATATATATGAGATATACAGATACAATCCACGGATATTTCTCTAAAATATCAGTTCAATAAATAGCATACAAATAAACATATTTCCCACTGAGATCAGAGTAAGTGAAATACTAATGAGCATCAGTGCGGGCTGTCCAGAATAGGGCAGGGACATCTCTCCCTGACCTGTGTTCTGCCAGCAGCAGCTTTGCTGTCTTCCAGAAGCCCAGGGGTCTACACTCAAGCCCATCGCACAAATCCACACTTCACCTCTCGTCATCCTGTCCTGTCAGGCTGTCAGTCTAGCAATCCCACGGTGGATGCTCCTTGTCATACCCACTGGCTGGACAGCCAACTGCTACGCAGGATCAAGTCTTACCTCCAAGTGGATTCATATTGATGCATCCAATCACTGAAGCCATGCTGTGGTGCTGTGTGTGAGGTCGCACAGGCCCGGGCTCTGCTTCGCGATTTGGAGAACTATGGCATTGTCAACGGTCTTGCACGGATGCATATTCCATTCCATATGTGCCTCAAAGCACGCCCTTCTCTTTTGTAGGGAAATCTGAGCTTCTCCTGTGTGGAGCCCTACACGGTGCCTGTCTTTTTCAATGCCACAAGTTACCTGGAGGTGCCCGGACGGCTTAACCAGGACCTGTTCTCAGTCAGTTTCCAGTTCAGGACGTGGAACCCCAACGGTCTCCTGGTCTTCAGTCACTTTGCGGATAATCTGGGCAACGTAGAGATTGACCTCACTGAAAGCAAAGTGGGTGTCCACATCAACGTCACACAGACCAAGATGAGCCAGATAGACATTTCCTCAGGTCAGTGGACCCTATTTGACATTTGCTCTTGAAACTGCTAATGCGGCTTTCTAAGCCGGCATCGTGTGTTGTCTCGTTGGTGTTTCATGCTCGGGGTTACGTTTTAACTCAGATTTCAGAGATGCTTACTTTTATCTTTGCGCCATTTTGTGACTTTTTCGGATCTCCTAAAAACTATTTTCTACTGCTCTGGAGATACCGCTTGTTTCCTCGATCAAGCTGTAACCTGGGTTAGGGCTTATTGGTTTCACTTAGAAGGGCGCTTCATATAAAATATTCAAAAGCAAAAATGTTAGCTGTTGGTCCTGGCTAGAGTTGGCTCCACTACTTTCATTCCTCTCTACTCCTTCCTCTTTGCCGATCGCTGAGTCATGGCCAAGCAAAGAGATACCTGTTTTTAAATCAGTTGTTTGAGATGGTCTCAGACCCACAGCGGTCCCCAAAGTTTCTGGCACCAGGGAATGGTTTCCTGACAATTTTTTCATGGCCAGGGTGGCGTGGGGTCTGTGTGGAGGGGAGGCAGAGCTGGGCGACTCACTGCCCAGTTCCTACCAGGCTACAGACCAGGACTGGGCTGTGGCCAGGGGGTCGGGAACCGCAGTTTTAGAGCATCAAGATCTATTTCTTAGAAATGTTAGTTCATATTTAATAGAGCAATTACTGTTCTTCTAAGTGAATATTTATGCTTTTTAAAAAAGAGCGTGTACTTTAAGAACATAACAGTATCAGGTATTTTTTTAAATGTGTTTTAAATTATTATGGATGTATGCTAGTTGTACATGTTAATACTTACAGAATATATGAGAGGTTTTGATACAGGATACAGTGTGTTAATCAAATCAGGGTAATTGGGGAATCCATCACTTTAAGCCTTTTATCATTTCTTTGTGTTAGGAACATTCCAATTCCATTCTTTTAGTTATTTTAAAGTATATTATAACTTATAGTCTACAATAAGTATCTGATGTCTTCTGATTCCATGGACATTCTAATACCTTTTGCTATTAATAACAACATTATATTAACTTAATTATAACTTTAAAAGAATGTCCCACTACCTAAATTAAAACTTCATGGTCATGCTAAAATTATGCAAATTATTGGGGGAGAAAACAAGGGTGAATACAAAGTGGAATGGCAAGATATGTGTGTATCAACTGATGGAAGACTGGCTTGGCTAAAAATAGAATCATTTTTAAACTTGGTATTGTAGTGATATGATAAGCTGAAGCTTAAGTCATACTCTTGTTATTTGAACAGACTTAGAAACTTTGGAATAATCTTTGTTTAATATGGTACAAAGAAAGCTGAAATTGCAAAGTGAGATGTTACAAGTAAAAAAATAAAATTAGGCACGATATGGGATTGATTCATGGTAAAAATTTTCACCACATTTCTCTAGATGGTATTTGCAGTGGTCATGCTTGTTTTGTGAAGAACTACTTAGAAATGGGAGACACAGCACTTAGTACAGATATATCAAATACTGAGAAAAGTCATAACACAGAGCTCAAATGCATGAGCGTGGGCTCTGGTTTCTAAATATGCCATCTTCACTAATGACAACCTCTATGTAAGCCTGACACGGTTTCCAACACACTATGTTATTTGTTTCCCCTCTAGGCTATGTGATCCTGAGGGTAAAGGGCATGCCTGTTCTATCTCTAGCACATAGAACAGTACCCATAACACGAGAGGTGCTCAGGGAATATTTCCATTCAAGTCTCTGGCCCTTTGAACTAGTGTTCGTTGGCAGACTATTTCCTGCTGAAAGACATCTATCTTCTTGTAAATTAGGCTTTGTGTTTCTGTATGGCCTAGTTGTACGACTGTCACTAAAAAGTATTTAAGGAAGACATAACTCTTTTGTCAGAGGTGTATTAAATCACTGAAGTCAAAAGCTGTGGTGAAGTACCTATATACTCACTTTCTCTGTTTTTGCTTTGTGTTGCTCTTTCCTTGAATGTTCAAAGTGATTAATCAACCGTATTTTATCATGACTTTCCCATATAATTTCACCTGGGGAGATTTAGTGTAAATAGAAAATATCTGGAGAGACCAGAATAGCAGATAAAATAAATACACATACAAATGTTTACTGCAGTTGAAAAACATCTCACTAGATTCTGTTATGATTAATGATTCTTTTCTAATGCCTAAATACACAAAAATAATATTAGTATGAAGTTCTCTCTCCTTGTATTCTATGAACAAATCCAATTTGGTGACAGTGGGTTTTCATGTAACAGGAACCATTATATTTGAAAGAATAGATCTTAAACACAGCGATCAATAAACATTTATTAATTTGATTTGGTCTAATTTAGGACTCCAAAATATGGTCATGTAATTTAAGCTGTATTTACTTAAAAAAATAAAAGAAAGAGCAAAGAAATCCAATACATGACAACTAATTCACCTTAATAGATTTTGCCAAAAGATGACAAAAATGGACTATAGAAATAATTTATCCTAGAATCTGTACAAATTAAAGGAAACTGATATTAAATATAAATATCTCTATAGTCTCACCCTTATATAGTCCAATGAAGATACGTTACTGTTTCCAATATTTCTTTTTCTTCCACATATATTTAGTGGAAATTAAAATCTCATTAGTTGTCAGTGCTCACATTTGAAAAGACTAGTTAAAAAAATGGATAATAATCCATTTTAAAAAGTTGTATTTTTTACTCATTTATTCATCCTAAAAATATACGTGGAGTCCATAGAAGATAATTTCATCTGGATTTTAACAAATCCAATCAAATGTGTGAATAACTTAATGAAGTGGCAACATTAAGAATAGTTAACTCAGGACTCGTTTTTTGTTTTAACGAAGGGAAATGTATCTGCATCATGTCTATTCTACTCTCACCGGCATGAGCATTGAAGTACGTCCATCATTTTTTCCGTCGTTTTTTGAAACGGCTTGGTTGCTAGAATCCAGAAAATGCAGAAAATCTAGAAGAAAAAAAATAGCTGCTGATAACGTTTTGGTGTACACTTTACAAAGCAGTGTGTTGAGAGATCAATACGGAGACTCTCAGATCCTGTTGTTGTAGACTGGTAACTTGGTTTTAGTTTTAGTTAAAAAGTTCTGCGGTCCAGGATGAAAGTAACTCCGGTGGTTCAACAAACTTTTTGTTCCATTCTTGGACAACATTGTGGTTTGGGGATTAGTTCAAAATAAATCTTACAAATAAAAGAATGTTTAGTATATTGTTCATCCTCTTTTGTACTTTTGCCTTCAAGTTGTGATTGCGTTTTTTCAAGAGTCTCATTAATCGTTGACAATAGATTTAACTTATAAAGTTCAGTCAAGCTCTGAACAACCTTGAATTTGAAGAGTGGGTTATCTTTCCATGAATATATTTTTCAGGCTGCAACATCAAAAAACATCTACTTTTAAAACGCATTCCATTATATTTCTTTCTTTAGGATGGCAGTTACTGATTTATTAATACATATTTATGCATTGCTTTTAACTAGGGATAGGTGGTAAAAGGAAAAGAAAACATAGACTAAAAAGGGACTAATAGATACCATCTGTTCACTCTGGGGGCAGTATTTTAAATTTTCAAATTCAAAACTCTGGGGAAGGTGGACATAGAGCTATGTTTTTCAAATGATTTTGATCAAAGCACAGAAAACATTTTATGTCACACTCAATACCTACTGACACAAAGTTTTATGAAATGAAACTTAACTTGCTATTTTAGATGCACTATGATAATTTTTATATTTTCTTTCTTTTTCATTAAAAATCTTCCATGAGCCACTATAATGATTTCATGCCCTAAAAAGGGTTTGGAAAACACTCACCTACAGATTTGTCTTCTCATTTCGGGAGTTGGAACTTTTAAAAGTTTCAGTTGCCTAAGGATGTTTACTCCACCATTTGATATTGGAAAACTAAATGTATGGTCCAGAAACAATATTGTAATATTATAAGGGCAGTAAAAAAAGTATTAATGTATATTACTATCTGATATATAGCCAAAAAAAACCTCCTACTTAGCCTTTGAAAAAAGGATTTTATTGCAAAATGGTTCGGTTTTTTACTACTAAATGCAAACAAATATTTAGAACAATACTCAGTGTTGTGTTCTACCCATATTCATAAGGTCATAAAATGTGATTCAGCATTTATTAGAGAGAAAACGATTTCTATTAATGACTTCTTTCATTTATTGAAAAAAAAAAAAGACAATTTATATCCACGTATAAACAAAGCCTTTCAGAAAAGTCATTCAGAACGTGCCCTGTCCTCAATCAACTGCTTGCTTACACTCAGGTATTTGAACCTCCTTGTGTTGTGCATGTGGGTGGATATTGCTAAAGTAGCTGTTCAGCATTCACACTGCTTCAGAAATCTGTACTGAGCAAAGGGCATCTTTGTTTATATTTCTATTTCTGAGAAAATCTTTTGCGGCCTTGTTTTATTTACTTTTGTTTCTTTGTAAAATTTCCTTTGTAAACCCTTGAGTTGCATTCGGGTGTGTCAGGGGAAGGAGTGGGTTTTTCTGGAGTGCTGTGGAACGCTGGCAAGTTCCCAGTTCAATCCGGGCAGATGCACTTGCTGGGAACCACTTGTGGCATTATCTACCTTAAGCAATTGGAATGTCTCTCTTCTTTGCTTTGTGAACATTTAAACATGTAAGCAGCATAATATTAATATTTGTTTAAAAGAACTAACTCATACCAGTTTCCAAAGTTCAGTGATAACTTACACTGAGAAATCTTTTTCATTATGTAAAAACAAAGTCTTATTTGGATTACAAATTTTTATGTTTTAAATGTTTACTGCAAAATTATTTCCAGCTCTGTAACTGCTGATATTATCTCAGAATTTCTTAAAATAAATTTTCATAACTGAAAAGTTATATAATGTCCATCTATGTAGGCATTATTTCAAATACTTCCAGTGATTTATTATGTTTTATAGCAAAGTAATTGGAGATTTATTTCATAATACATATTCTTTAATGCAAGTTTAAAATCATAATTATTAGAAACCTTAAAACTATCACTCCCCTTTGGCCCATTAAAGTTAAGTCATTCTGAGTCAAAGAAAATAAAGGAGTACACAAAGATATTGATTTCAGCATATATACAATAATAATAAAGTAATTGAAAACAAACTGTTGAAAGAGGGTATCCTTTTGTGGAATACTATTATGCCATTATAAATCATGTTTCTCAAATAAAATTTAATGCCATGGTCAAATATAATATTGTGAATAAAATTTTTATTAAAACTTAAGCAGAATATGACTCCAATATTTTTATTATAATATATAATTGTAAATAAAATGATATCTCTGAAAAGTATAATAATTAACAATATTGTAAGTGGAAATTACATAGTGTAAGTTATATCAATTTAAAAATTCTAGTTTCCCTACTTAATTAAAAGTGTATACAATCAATTTCTAAGAAGTTTGTTCTTAAGTAATAAGCTTCAACTTAATTTCAATGGTATTTGTATTAAAAGATGGAATATTTTATTTATATTCAGATGCAGAAATATAGGGCTTGGGTCTATAACCTTTCATTATTTGAAAATATACATAACTAATTTTAAATAAATGCCACACATTCCATGTAATTTTAAGCCATTTTTTAGCATAGATAGATGGCTGATAATAGGTAGGTAGATAGAGTCATATATTAAGGCATTTTCTCCTAAAACTACTGCTAGCTATCAGGAAATAGCATACTTATTTTTTTCTCTGAATGGTGAAAATCACTTTATTCCCAAATCTACATGCACTGCACTTCTACAAAAGAAGTGGCTAAAAATTAATTTTTAGATATTTGTACTTTTTGATGGGCTTGTAGATATCTAAGAATTTCCAGTAAGACTCAAGTCTATCATTTTAAGGTGCTGAAGACAAAATGTGGCTCTGTATTCCTAGGGAGAATATAGAACTTAGGAATTCTGATTCATAGAGCACTGTGCTCATTTTAATTAGGAGCCTGGATCTGTGCTGAAACAACATACATCCTCCTGTTTAATAAATGCCAAAAGAAAGAAAGATATAGATGCATAGATATAGATATCTATTTAGACCTATCTATCTAGATAGGGAGATAACAGATATCCTTGGGCATATGTATAACACATTTTCCTAATTTTGTTTGCCCCAAATTCACAAGTACACTTGCTGTGAAAGCCACATGATACCAAGTCAAAGGAATTTGAGTGAATGGTATGTTGCTCTTAGGTAGCTTCACCCAACTGACTTTTTATTATATTTCAATTCCCTTAGTGGCTGTACTGTCATCATGCAAGCTGAGTGGAAATCTACTTTAATTATACATCAGTACATGCTGATGCACTTTTTCACATCAAGAGAAGTATTATATTGCAGAATGAAAGGGGAAAAAAAAGGCTTGAGGGGAGAGGGGAGTTTTATGATACTAGGTATTAACTTATTCTTTAGAAAGCAATGGGGGCATTTTAATTTATAATCACACTCCAGGATACCATTTCCATTCCAGCTTCTACAAGATTTCTAGGCCTTTTAAAATGTTCTATGCCTTTTTCAGGGAAGATGAATAAAACATGTTGTATGTATGTGTATATAATAATTTTTAAAAATTGCAAGGAGAGGATAAAGTTTTAGTAAACTTTGATGGATAAAATGGAGGCAAAAACTACCAGTGGTGACCAGCTCATGTTTTAAAAGCTTCCATTTACTGTATAAATAAGTCAAGGAGAAAAAAATCAGACTTCACTACTATGAACTAAGAGAATAAAAATGAATTATGAAAGAAGAGCTAAGACCATAGCCCAGAAACTCCAAAATTAATGTATGCATGTGGTTGAAGATGCTTCCAGAACAAGAACAGAGAAGACACAGAAGCAAATTAGCTGTGCTGAAAAGCCATTCTTTTTTTTTAATTGACAGATAAAATTGAATGTATTTATTGTGTACAACATGATGTTTCGAAGTGTATATATATACTCATGATAGCCCTTCCCCTTTACTTATATTTAAGTGTAAGGGCTGAAACTTCATCTAAGGTTGAAACTTCTCTAACTGATAAATGAATGTTTGGCAAACTCAAGCAATATAGACTTGTATAGTAGAGAGATATCTAAGTCAACTTTAGATGTTTTGCCGTTGAGCATCTAATTTCTTTCAAATAGTTTACAAAATAAATAGTGTTGGCATGGAGCAATAAGTGTTTATTTACCTTCATAATCAGAAAAAAAAAAAAAAAAGCACAAAGTCAAGGCACTGGATTGAAACCTCCCCTAACCTACCCCTACCCTCTTCACCCCTCCTTAACCTCATGATGAGAATTACCCAGGGATATTTAACTTTACCAGCAAATTCAGCCTGTGAGATAGTACCATTGACTAGACTCTACCTTTTTTTCTCCTTAATTTTTAAGCAATTTATGGAGAATTTAGGCTCATTGGATTATCTGTTGCCTGTGTATAATTAGTTATGGTAATGAGCCCCCTTTTGGGAGGGAATCCTGCAGATTCTGAGAACCTCTGATTGAGATCAGCTGAAGCAATGACTTCTCTGCATGCTCAGTATGGTGCACACACAAATTTCTTTGTCTCTTTCTTCATAAAAGCTCTTCCTGAGAAAATCTGGGAGGAGGACACACAGCACTGCTTAGAAAGTAGTGACCTTTGGTAAACACTGCATCAGGAAATAACTATGCATATGACTCCATCTTTAGTCATTACTCAATTTTATGACTTATTTTATTCTGAATATTTCCCTTCAGGGATCTCTGACCTGAGCACAGATCCTGCTTCTGGTAACTGAAATTCCGTATTTTTTCCGAGTCGACTTTCTTCTCCCAGTTGCTTCTTTTTTCCTTTCACTCCTTATGTCCCAATTTTTACAGTTAAAATTTTGCCTCCATCTTTGCTGTGATACTTAGTAGCATCTGTTGTTTTCTGAGAGAGGTTGATAACCTGCCTAGTAGGTCTAGTCTCTCTACAAACACTTTCAGTCTTTCTGCTAGCACTTCCAGCTTTCTGGGGTCCTTTCACAGCCTGAGATCTTGCTACCGCTGGACATGCTACCCCACTGCCAGTTCCCTGCCTGGATATCGGAGTACTGCTTACCTCCGGTCCCCCAGTATTTCTTCTCTCTCTGATTCCAATTCCCTGCTGTTTTATTTTTAACCCTGGCATCGCAGACTTGATCAGTCTAGATTACAACTTCCTGTTTTCTATGCATATTGTCTTACCCCTTTGGGCACAGGTTTAACCAACCTGAAATGGCTCTCTCAACCCCTGTGCAGATCTGTTCCAAGTCTCAGCCACTCTCTGGCTTCTTAGTCATTAAGTTCCTATCGCTTCTTGGCATGCAAATCTAGCATATCGTTTAAATGGGAAAAACTATAAGCAGAAAAGTACACACAATCCCCCATGGTCTGAGCTTCGGTTGAGCAAAGATGTCAGCTGACACCATAGCCAAGGTTCCAGGAGCAAGGGACCTGCACGTAGAATGCTGTGCATAATTAGAGGAGCAGGAGCCAGGAAAGTTGCCTTGATAGAGAAGGGGTGTCTCTGGAGTCCAGTGGTGGACTTGGCCAACTTCTCCATTGTGCTTACTCAGAACCGCTGAGCTGGCTTTCTACTGCGCCACTATAAAGGTTGAAGGAAATGAGGCTCCGGGGCCATCCAGATGTGTCTGTCATCGAATCCTGAGATCACAATGATGATTGTGATAATAGATAACAGCTTACACCATGCCTGCCACTGTGCTAAATCCTTTACATTAATTATCTTGCTTAAGCCGCCAATAACCTTGAAAGTCTTGCACTACAATATTGAAAAATCTTCTGTCTCATTTATATCAATGGCAAAATCATTCTTCTGGCGACCCTAGTTCAAAACCTTGAGAAAAGTCAAATTTTTGTCTTTCATCTTTACCCAGCACACGCAAAGATTTAACAATTACCACTAGCAATTTTAAAGTGCCTCACCCATCCATTATCTCCTCACCCTCATTCAGAAACTCATCATTTGAAATGATAATCATGGGCATCTTAATTGCCAAAAGAATGTTTCTTTCAATCACTGACCTATTTATGATGGTTTCGAAGTTACGAGCATTGGCTCTGGAGCCAGACTGCCCACTGGTTAATACTGATTGAGTTCTTTCTCTGCTCCAGTCACTGTTAAAACAAAGATAATGTGCTCAAATGTTTTAAGCCTCTTAATTCTCTCAGCAGCTGCATAGGATGAAGGCCATTATCAACTGCATTTTATAGGTTAAAGAAACACAGGCATAAAGATGAGAACTCACCAGGGCTCCTCCAGCTATTAAATAGCAGAACTTGAAAAGCAGTCCAGAAAGTTTGAGTCTGAATTCAGTACACTTGGCCACTCTATAGATCTACCTATCACATTCACTCAACACTTTAGTTTTCGTTCACACAGGATCAGGTATTGTTGAAAAGGCCACATCTGAAATATTTGCTGAATGAAGAACATAAGATTGATGCTGTCTGCATCCTGTCCACATTAGGATTCTCACAAGAGCATTTTGAGTCTTCAGTCCTCAGTCCCTAGGCTGTGGACCAGCCTACCGGTCTGTGGCCCGTTAGGAACCAGGCTGCAAAGCAGGAGGTGAGCGAGTGGTTGATGAGCAAGAGCGAAGTTTCATCCTTATGTACAGCTGCTCCCCATCCCTTGCATCACCACGTAAGCTCCACCTCTTGCCAGGTCAGCAGCAGCATTAGATTCGCACACGAGCCCGAACCCTACTGTAAGCTGTACATGCGAGGGGTCCAGGTTGTGCTCCTTATGAGAATCTAATGCCTGATGGTCTGAGCTGCAGCTGAGGCGGTGATGCAGGTGCCGAGGAGCGGCAGCAAATACAGATTAGCATTGGCAGAGAGGTTTGCCTGCACGATAAATGGAATGCACTTGATTCATCCTGAAACCATCCCTCCTCCCTGGTTCGTGCAAAAATTGTCTTCCATGAAACTGGTCCCTTCTGCCAAAAAGGCTCGGGACAGGCAGGGCTCGGTGGCTCATGCCTGTAATCCTAGCACTCTGGGAAGCTGAGGCGGGTGGATCGCTCAAGATTAGAAGTTTGAGACCAGCCTGAGCAAGAGTGAGAGCCTGTCTCTGCTAAAAATAGAAACAAATTAATTGGTAAACTAAAAAATATATAGAAAAAATTAGCCAGGCATGGTGGCGTGTGCTTGTAGTCCCAGCTACTTGGGAGACTGAGGCAGAAGGATTGCTTGAGCCCAGGAGTTGGAGTTTGCTGTGAGCCAGGCTGACTCCACGGCACTCTAGTCCGGGCAACAGAGTGAGACCCTGTCTCAAAAAAAAAAACAACAAAAAAAAAACCAAAAACAAAAACAAAGAAAGGTTGGGAACTGCTGTTTTAAGTATTCTTTTATTGTTCCTAATTTCTCTCTCACATTATCCAAGTTTGTATTTCTAAAATGCAAGGAAAGTACTTTAATTATTCCCGGTTTTCTAAAGGATAAGTCCTGATGTCTTAGCATGTCACACAAGGGCATGTACAACCTGAGCCACACTGGAGTATTTAGCCTTATTTTTCTTACTTTGCACCATATGCTTTGACCACTGTCCACTATCTCCAGGAATTGTTTCCTGTATACACCACTGTGGCAAACTGCTGCTCATCCTTCATGTCCAGTTTCGGTATCATTCCCTTCTCCAAACCCCGGTGAATAATCTGCCACCCTCTAGTATAGTACAGCACCTCGTATCTTAAGTAATAATTTTTTTTTTGTTCCATCTTAAATTGCAGACTCCTCCATTATCACGTGTCACTCCTACCTGTCCTCCTAACATTTACCAACACTTGTCCAAAAATAGGCAGTAAGTGCTTTCATCTTTGCTTTCTTTGTTAGATTTACGCTTGGACTACAGTGGAGTTTCCTTGTTCTTCTCTCTGCCTCCTGCCTCTCTGAATAAGTCCATTCCACACATTCCCATGTGGTTAAAATTTCAAAATGACTGTTCCTTTGTGTCATGTTTCCATTCAAAAATCTTCCATGAACCCCTAAATTTTTAAGCTTAAGTCTCATGTGTTCTCAGCAAAAAGCCTGAATACTCATCCCTTGGTGATCTCAAATTGTTTTAAAATTTTATATCACTCTTAGTGTTTTCGCTTGTTGGACATTATATGTTATATTATTCAGACATTTGGCTCCTGTAATTGAAAATTCTTGGTCTTCTAAAGCTTTCTAAGAGCAATTATCCTGCTCTAAGTTTGCCTGCCCACCTCTGAGTCTAACACAATGTCTTACATGTGGCATGTTTCCAAATATCCAGTTGATTGATTTTTTTTTAATGAACCAATACCAAGGTGTTATAAACTGTAGCATTATATTTCTGTTGTCTTCATCAATTTATGTAAACCAAATTCATTGTGAAAGGAGAGTAGCAAATATCTCAAAGGAAATAATTGCTTAACTGTAGGAGGCTAATATGTGTGAAATTGATCAGGACTTGAATTTTATTAATAATTTGATACTTTTTATAATAAGAAGAGGTTATTTTTTTTTAAAGATATTGAAGCCTAGAGCCATACTGGGTAAACTATTTTATGAATACAATGAAAGCCAAAAAATGTATTCCCAGGAGCATGATGTGAAGTAAAACCTTGAAATTAGTCACATTCCCTTTGTATTTATTTTTTTCACACAATACAGAAAAAAAAAAGTGCAGGATTAAAAATAATGTAGCTTTATTCTCTTCTTCAGGCTTGGGAATGCATTGGACATAACTCTGGAGAAAAAATAAGGGAATCAAAGATTTTTGTACTTTATACTCAAGGCCTCTCATCTCTAGTCAGTTCTACACTGGATTAAAACAGAGACTATCTATTTATTGCAGGAGCCTAATCTGACTTGCTTTGTTAAGGGGAACAGTGTTTATGGAGGATTAAATCATGTTGTCTCTGACTTCTTCTGTTTGGTAACTTCGGGCAATAACATGATTGTTTAGATAACTAGATAACTAAACGATAAAACATAAACTTCGGAGTCACTTTATACGTGGATGTGAGAACTAAATGTCACCTCCACCATCCCTCTGTCCTAACACCAGCACATCTGTCCTAGGGCCACATGTGACCCTACAGCACACTCTTAGCACGTTTTATTTGGCTATGGTGGGCAGAATAGAGCTAATAAATTCTCTACTTTTACCCCATAGTCTTTATAAGGTACATATAGGAAAATGTGAAGTCTGGAGCATAGAGGTGGGTCCATTGGCAGGCAAATTTCCAACCTTTTCTCTCCGAAGAGCTACTGGATCCTATTTCACTCAGGATACTCAGTGCCACAGGCAAACATAGCAAATGGTCTGTTCATGAAAAGCTTGATGAGGGAAATAAACCCTTGAGAGTCTCTATAAGAAATATTTCCCTGAGGAAACTGAAAGAAGAAGAGGTTGCTCTGTATCTATAGCGTCCCTGCCTGGAGCAGTTTCGTAACACATGGCGCAGTTTATGCCTAGAACAGCCGACGGGCATCACTGTGGGGAAAAAACTAACGACGACTGGGGGCTCCATTGCCGTGACTGAGCGTGTCCCCAGCAATGTTATGTGGCTGGCGGATGCTGGGTGAGTGCCTGGGTATGTGCAGGTGTGCACACGTACTTTTTAAAAAAATCCTTTAATCTTTAATGAAGTACAAATCCTTAAAATTCAATAACTCTGTTTCTAACTGAGTGCTATAATGCCTCCACTTTATGATTTCCAAAAGAGTGAATCAGTAGGATGATATGACTTCAAAACTGTCGGAATTATAACTCATCCTAAATTTGTATGAAGTGCTTGATTTCTTTCTTTTTCTTTTCTCAAATGTTTAAACATTTATTAGGTAAGCAACAAAAAATAACAATGCCTACCCTTTCTAATTCCCTTTTTTTTCTCTCTCTTAATAAAACCATGACAAGTAATCCAGGGAGGTGAGGAGAAGAAATCTTAAGGGACAGATTTTCTAAAGCAGAATTTCTCAACTAGGAGCGATTTTGAGCCCGAGGGGGTATTTGGTAATATCTGGAGACATTTCTGGTTATCACACTGGGGTGTGAAGGATGCAATGCGCTGGCATCTAGTGTATACAGGCCAAAGATCCTGCTAAATATTCCACAAAGCATAGAACAGTACTCACCAACAATCAGTTTCCTGCTGAACAAAGATTTATTCGGCCCCAAATGTCAGTAGTGACCAAGTTGAGAACTCCGGTCTGAAGGATCTCCTCCCAGCATCCCACTACAAAAGCAGAGTGCCCTGCAGGGAGAAGGCCATACTTCCTGCAATGTCCCTTTTCTCCCATACTAAATAACAAACTAACTAATTTAGACAAGCTGACTCCTGGGGTCCCTTTTAGGTCCATTTAGAGTTTGTTCCCTTTATCATTTTGTTCTATGTTAGAGTTTCTTGTTTTCCATTCCCAATATAAATGCTTTGAAAAAATCCCAGACTCTTCCCTTTGACTTTTGCTTTTTTTTTTTTAAGACTAAGTCTTGCTCTGTCAGCCCAGCTAGAGTGCAGTGGCGTCATCACAGCTCACTGCAGCGTCAAACGCCTGGACTCAAATGCTCCTCCCGCCTCCACCTCCCAGAGTGCTAGGGTTATGGGCATGAGCCACAGCGCCTGGCCACACTGCTGCTTTCTTTGCGGAATTTTTGCACTTCCAAAGAATGCAGAGACATTGTCGATTCGTCTTGGTGTGGTCAGAGCTAACCATACGATGAGATGGTTCTCCACATGAACACTCTGATGCACTATTTCTTAACCATACCTTGTTATCTTTTCCTTTTTTCTACAAACTCTGACTAAATATTTAATTTCTCCAGTGCTTTCTTTCTCTATAACTTGTCGTTGCCATCTCTTTTTTTCAGCAATAGACACAAACATAAATTATGAGTCTGTGTGGGGACTTGACATGTGGCAGCAGACAATTATTTATGAATAAATGGTCAAAATAGTTGATTGTCGATATTAGGTTCAGGTATTATGAAAATGTCATGATCTTATGGTGAGAGAAAGAATATTAGAGCAGAAAGGAGACTTAACTAGCATTAGTTTTCATTCCTTAGGGCTCTAAGTGGAGAGTCAAAGAGAGAGAGAGCTTAGGCATGAGACAACAAGGAGAGGGAGCCACGGACACCTTTGTCCTTCTGCAGTTTGGCTTCCTGTGTAGGAAGTGGCAGTTAGGACTGTCTCATATCTTCTCTCAGTAGTCAGTTTAGAAGTTCCTCCTCCTCCTCGTCCTCCTGTGTTCTTTCTGGCTGTTACTATCTCCTAAGTGGCCCTCTTATGTTGCTACTGACGACACCAGAGATGTTACTCCATTTCTGTAGCTGCTGAACACAAGAGGCCAATCTTCCTTGTACTACCTCTATTTCCCTTTACTGCCCTTTGTTAACCTGGCCTTTGATCTCCACAAAACATTACACAGCATCCTGTGAGGGTCATAATTTGGATGAAGAAATTTTATGATAAGAGGGAAAAAGTCACAGTCCTCTACGACAAACCTCTCATGTGTGTGACTTTAGTCTTACCTGCAGATGGCACGTGCACACACGCACAGAGTCCTTCCTTTCCTGAATCATTCGTTATTACGTATCAGGTGCCCGGTGTGTGAAGCACTGGGGGTATAAACAGAGTGTCCTAGATGTATCACATAAACATATAAAATATTTATAGGTTATAATAGAAGTTATAAAGGAAACACACAAAACTATACGGTTAAGATTTTGGCTCAGACATAGAAGATAAGAAAGGGTCAAGCTGGTATGGGAAAAACCTAATGTACAGAGGCCCTATGACTTGAAAGCACTTGACTATTCAATGAATGGAAAAAAGGGCAAAAAGGAAGAAATCAGCTTGGAGAGGTAGGTAGAACCTAGATCATAGAAGGTACAAGCTATAAGAAGAAGTTAGAATTGAAGTTCATTGTAGGATTTCTTGTCAGGGAAGTGACATGATATGATTTTTAGATGATTTCTCTGTCTACTGTGTAAGATAATGGATAGATAGGTAAAATCAATCATAGATTATAAAGAGGCAAGAATTGAAAAAGGGAGACAAGGCAGAAACTATTGCATAGTCTGGGATTGTGTTAACAGTAGTTTTCACTCTGGTGATAGCTGTAAGGACGCAGAGAAGATAGAGGATTTGAGACACATTTAAAAGGTAGAACCATAGTGATTTGGCAATAGCTCTGTGCAAACTGTGAAAGAAAGGTAGGAATCAAGATGAAACTGCAGGTTCCTAATTTGATTAACTGAATAGATAGTAGCCCCTTTGGCTGACGTGCAAAAGAATGAGAAGAGTTTGGTGAAACGCCAGTTCTATTTTGGACATGTGACATTTTAGACGTCTGCTTAGTATTTATGTGCACGAGTCAAACTGTCAGTTAGGGATGTTAGTCTGGAGCCCAGAGAAGAGTCGGGGCTGGAGCCATCAGCACATGGGTGGTGTTGGAAGCAAGAGGGCTCTATGGCTTTACTCAGTGAAAACTGACAGAGGGCAGGAAAGAGTCCCAAACCAAGCCTCCAAGAACACCATCTTCCAGAAAGTGGTAGGAGGAAGAAAAGCCAACAAGAGGACAGAGAATGGACAATTAGATAAGAAAAAAAATCTAAGAGAGTGTGGCATCCTGAAACTTAAAGGAGTAGGGTTCCTCAAGAACAACAGAGTAATAATTATTAAAAGGAAGAGCATGATAAACCTATGTGAGCAACTATGTAATAAGAAATGCACTACTGAGACCTTGTCTAAGTGCACAGCAGAATTGTAAGCAGCGTAAGAATCCTATGCCAACATTTGCTTACGGATTTTGTGAAAGGCACCGACAGGACAGATGCCCTTTCCCCTGGGTAGAGAAAACCTAGGCTTAAAGCTACTTCAAAACTGGAAAATGTTGTTGTATATTTATGAATCATCCGTGTCGCTATCTTGTATATTTCTGTTCAATCACTTTCTCCCCAATCCCTATGAGAAGTCACTCAAAGTATGCTCAAAATGGTGAAAGTCCAAACAAAAGAAAAAAGAGTGGGTAATAGATCGTTTTATAAGGAAAAAAGAATTGGAAATATTTGAAATGTCTGTTGAAGGAAGATGGGAGGATAAAGTGAAACCTGAATAGAGCCCAAAAGGACTATGAAGAAATAGACTATCAGCCAAGACATCTTTAAATGAAAATCCACAAATAGAAGGCGCAGAACTAACATCTATTAAGGGGAGCTCTGTGACATATATTAGGTATTGGATGTATTTTATCTCAGATAATTGTCACAATAAATTCTGGAAAGCGTGTGCTCATCCTTTTATAAGGAGAAAGCCACAGCTTATAAAGGTCACACAAAATCACTAACGTTTGCAGTGGCATAGTCGGTACTGGAAATGAATTTGCCTCTATTTCTAAACTTGTGTACTTTCTAGTACCACATGCTGGTGGGGGAAAAAAAAATGAAGTGGAAAATGTTCTAAGAGTTAGGGAAAATGTTAAGTAAACTCAAGGCTAAAGAAGGGGGGATGGTGTAAGCTAAATGGTAATTATGAGTGTAATTACTCATTTGTAAGTTTAGGCAGCAAAACAAAGTGAGAAATAGGTAGATTGATAATAGAAGCACCTATATCTAGCATACAAGCTGTTGAATAATAGCAAATGGCCAAATAGCATTAAATTTAAACTATATTTTTTTTCTGACTAATCCCGTGAAATATCTTCACTTGTACATGACAACTCAAATATTCATATACTGTCTGAGTATTTCAGGCAAACATCTAATTTGGTGGCCTAAGTTTAGCAGTGCCATTCTTTATTTCACTTTCACCTGTGGAAAACATAATTGTTTTGTTTCTTGGCCAATAATTTTATGGAAAGCTTTTTCTAAAGGGTAAAAACAAAACAACAGCAAAAAAAAAAAACCCATGCACATCTAAAATATAATTTTCATTTAGCATATATTTGGCAGTCTGTTTTGTTTGCAAATCCAATAGATGATAGGTCTTTTCAGGGATTTTTTTTTTTTTATGTGTTGCTTCAATATGCTTCCACTGCTCCTGAACGGTTGCTACCAGAGCACAGAGCTGAGAAGAGCAGCTGGATCTATCTTTGGCTTTAATGCAGTAATTTGGAAATGGAACTGTCTTTGGAAAGCCTTCCTTGTTAATTTTGAAGTTTGGATGGACTGTGCATCCAAATATCTTTTTCCCTGATGCAGCTATGGGAAAGCTGTGTTACCTTGTACTTTGCCAATGAAAAATGGTGGGAACCATCATATCTCCTGCCCTCAAAAGGTATCTTGAATTTAATGATTATGCCAATGCTGAAATAGCCAGTACCCAGCATACACAGATTTTAGCAAAGGTAATGACTCATGTACACAGGAGATTAACTCTACTTCAGGAACGTGCATGTTAATCTAGTCAAATTCAAACAGTTTTAAAATCAGAAAGGCACCTAACTAGTCATTGGTTCTGTTCTCTGCCTTCCACTCGTCTAAATAACTAAAATGTGTGGAGCAATTAGATGAGGAGCAGTAGGCTGTGGAGGTTAATTACTTAGACTCTAGAACCTGAATGCCTGGGTTCAAATCTACCATATATGTAAACATCTATCAACAACTTAATCTCGCTGTGCACAGGTTTTTCATTTGTCAAATGGCATAATGAGAATAATAATAATAATAATAATATCTATCTCATCGGCTAGCAGTGAGAATTAAGTGTGAAATGCTTAGAAGTATAACTGATTCTTATAAATATTAGGCTGTTTTATTGTTATGTTATTGGTACTGATTTTTATAGTATGGAAACACAAAGGACAAACTCAATACTTCAAGTAAGTTATAATATAGTTGAGGAGGTAAGTATATAAATGGACATTTAAGTGTTTTAAAAATATTATTAGGCTTAATAAAATAATAGGCTTATCATGCTTTATTATGAGACAAATATAGACTACAAACACTGTGCTTAAATGATATATAAGATCATATAAAATTAGAATGAAAGAAATCTTACAGATCAGATTATTCACTGTCTTATTAAAAGACAAGGAAATTGAGACTCAGATGTTATGGGATGAGCCCAGGATTACAACTGTATACTAGCATGATCCAAGCAGGGTAAGTCTGCAGTTCTTCCTTCCTGGACTTTTTCCATTGGTTCGTGCTGGCTTTACAAATTGAGAACAGGGAGATCATTTCAAATTAGTGGGGATCAGAAAAGGGTGTGCAAAATATGTAGGATTTGAGCAGAGCTTTGGTGTGCTTCTACAATTTGGCTAGGAAGACTTTTGGGAAGTAAAAGCATGAAGAAGGGAGGTATGCTAGGGTCTTCTCTGTAGAACAATAGCAAGATTTTTGAGGGAAGCAGAGTCAGGAAGAGTGAGGGGGTACATAAATTTCCACATTCATAACAAATATTTATTGAACATTTACTCTATGCCGACTTTTTACTGTGTTCTAGGCACCCAATATAAATCAAGGCACAAAACAAAGATACCTGACCTGTTATATTTGAGATTCACAGGGCCACAGGACAGAGAGACAGAGTCACCGAGGCTATAATTATCAAAAGGAGTTTTATTGTCGAGCTTGACCTAGGGTCCCAGCCCCCAGAGTGCCAGCGCAGTGGCCTCTTCTTTGGGCAGGGCTCCCCCTTTGTGTGCTAGTGCCCTTTTTATAACTCAATTGTTTACACACTGGTCATGCATCCGCCCCCACAGTGATTCTTACTTTATCCTGCCCCTGATAGGCTCTAACCTGTTTCAGGTCCTAGCTGAGAGACTCCGGTTTCCGCGTTTTTCGTCATTTTCCTCTGCATCCCATAATGTACTCATAATGCCTTGTGGTTAGCAAACAAGCAGTAAACAGAAGCTGGAAGGTGTCCATTGTCCTTATAGCCCAGTATCTTACAGACCTATAGAGAGAGAGCTTAAATTGTAGTAGAAGTACACAAACAATACTTTACCATTATAATGTATAAAGTATACAGAAACGATGTGGAATATTAGAAGATGATAAGTGAAGAGTATTATGGCAAAGAAAGAAGTAGGATAGAGGGATTGAGAGTGTGGGTGGGATGGGCCCTTAACTGTATAAAATATATCAGCATGGCCCTTATGACAAAGGTGATAAAAGAATCTCAAACAGGTGTTGGAGTTAGCCAGGTGGCTGTCTGGGAGAAGAGTGTTCCAGGCAGAGAGAAAAGCTAAAGCTAAGCCCACAGACAGGAGCATGGGTTTGAAGCACAGCAAGGAAGTCAATATTTCCAAAGCAAGAGTGAAGGATGTGAGAGTAGTAGGAGAAGAAAGGTAATGAAGTAGAATAGCACCTGTAAGGCCGAAAGTTCACCTCAAAAACATTGCCTTTCACTGCGCGTGAATAGGAGGCAACTAAAGAGTTTTGAGCAGAGAAGTGACATCATCTGTTTCACATTGTAAAAGGCCATTCTGGCTACTGTGTTAAAAAGTAGATTTTAGAATCCAGGTTTGAAACAGAACTGTTAAATTCAGGTGAGAGCTGAGCTGATTGTGTGGTAGTAGAAAGAAGAGCTGAAGTGTTGGGAAGTAATTGGATGCTGAATAGAAGTTGAAGTCAATCTCCTAATGGCCTGGGTGTGCTGTGTAGGAGTAAGAGAGGAGTCAAGTTTACTCCTCCAAGAAAGTGTCATATTCAGGAGGAAGCAAAGCAATGACATCAAGGAGAAGGTATATGAGTATGATTCCAAAAAAGATAAGAACTGAGAATTCACCGGTGACCTTGAGAAGAGAGGGCAGCTTCTTCAGAGTGGTAGAGGAGAAACCTGGAAAGCCTGGCTTTACTTAAAAAAACAGGATAAGTAAGATCAGAGAATTAGAGACGGGAGTATAACCATCTCATGGGAGAAATTTTGCATAAAAGAAACAAATAACCGGATGGGAAATTTGGAATGAGAGAATGTTTTTAAGTTAAAAGAAATAAAAAGAATATGTGTTTGACAATGGAATGATCCAGTAGGTTATACAAAATTATGGAATACTTTCAGTCTCTTCTGGATTGAGTTAAAATAAACTGTTTGAAGGAAGTATGGATGTTTACCAAGAATTCAGACACATTTTAAATTTAACTGCAGTTATTTACTTAAGTCTTGGTCTGAGAGACAATAGTTCATTACTCAACTAAATGTACTATATATGGGTTTTGGTCTATCAATATGTAAAAATTACACTGAGTCGCCACTTTTAATATTACACAAATTGACGAACCGAGAAAAGATTCTATGCACCTAAAGTTCAGCACCTACAGTATGTGTGGGAAGTATGCTGAATAAACACAGAAATGAATGCCTTGTTCTCAACTCTGACATTTAAAGAAAACTCACAAATGCTTTGTTTGCCAGAAAAAAAAGTCAATGCAAAAGATTGTCAAATAGACTATATTAAAATGGTCTTTTCCCTTCTTTTAGGAATTCTTACCTGAGTTTTCTTGCTTTTTCTGCATTTAATACACACTGTAAACACACATAGTGTGTTTTAAACTCTCAACATGCTTTCATTGATGTTATCTCATCTGAGTCTTAAAAGCCTCTTGAGAGGCAAGGAGAAAAGGTACAGCTCTTTATAGGAGGGCAAAACAAGGGTCTATCAAGGATTGTCAAGAATATAGTAGAGAATATTTCTGTTCCTGGATCAGAAAGACTTCTATCATTCTGCCCCAAACCCTGCACTTTAATAACTGGACTGGCCATGCACATGTCCTCATCATATTGTGTGCCAGCTCAGTAGAAGTTTGCTAAATGATTTTTTCAAATGGAAGTAATTATGGAATCCTCCTAGAGGAGATCACCTTGCTTTTCCACTCGCGTGGTCACAATCAGTCTGTCACCTTTGACATCACATAACCCTGAGCCTTATATGGAGAGCACAAAAAAGAAGAGAACTATCCTTTTGTTTTGTTTTTCCATCTCCACACTTCTCTCTGTTAAAACCCAGAAAGGCCAGAAAGCCCCTAACATAAACCCACCTGACTTCATTCTCCATTTATCTCCAGACATGGCTTTTTGATGTCCTGCTAATAGCCCAAGAAAACAAATTTTTTTATTTTATTTCAGCGTATTATGGGGGTTACAAATGTTAAGGTTGCGTACACTGCCCATGCCCCCTCCCCCTCGAGTCAGGGTTTCAAGCATGACCATCCTCCAAATGTTGCACATCTCATTCATCATGTTTGTATATTCCCATCCTTTCCTCCCCCCCCCATCTGCCTGACAGCCAATAAATGTTATTCCAAGAAAACAAAATATTTTTAAGAAATAGTCAACATGATTGACCTTCATTTATTGCCTCATTGATGTCATCTCTGGGTGGCCACACAGGGCCCTCCACCCTAGTCTTCAAGTCCCCAAATCTACTGAGCACATAATACTGGAAATATTTGCATTAGAGCATTATTTTTTACATGGTGATGAGCAGGAGTTTTGACCTCTGTTAAAAGACAAGTATTTTTGCAAGAAGTTTCACATCTTCCCTGAGATCCAATTTTGATGTGAATAGTGTACAAGAAATGATCAGGAGGAAGAGGTTACTGAAAAGGGAAGGGAAAGAGAAGTTAGCCTGACTGAGAACAAACAGGACTGTTTTATAAAGGCCAGTGCCTTCCTGTAAATGCACATTTTTTCCCAGAGCCGTTGTGCTATTTCTTTTCATTCCCCAGGTTTGAGACACTTCCTCAAAGATGCTCTTCCTGAGCGTCTGTTCTGTTCAAGGCTTACCTTCATTGTTGTACTCTGCTTATTTCCTTTATCATCTGTTTTTAATAATATGCAATTATTTTTTTAAATTTTCATTTGGTTCTTGTTTATCTCTACCACTAACATAAGCTCTTTGAAAATTAAATCCCACATCCCTGGTTTCTCATTGTTTCCCTAGAGCCTAACTCAGTGCCTGGCACAAATACATGTGCTCAATACCCTTGGCTAGATGGATGAGAAAATGAATGAATCAACAGTATGAATGAGTTTCATATACTTTTTATTCCATACAGATATAAATGTACAATATTTATTAGAAAAGATGTCATAAATTATTAAAATTTAATTCAAATTTTACATTATATATTGATGTTTCATTCTCAGTAATTCAATTAGTAGCACATAGTGGGATGTTATATTGATTTTCTAAAGGGCTTTAATAATTTCACATGAAATCAACAATAAAAAATCCAATTTATATACTTTTCATGTTATAAAGAAGTAGTAAAAACACTCAGCTAAATGGCAATTTAATAACGTAAAGTTTCATTTGCAAATCTCTCACTTCACTGTGCTCATACTGACACTGTCTTCTCTTTTACTTTCCCCAGTGATTTCTCATCTTCAGCTTTAAAATTGAAAAGTGATTAAACATGTCAAAACAAATAACTCTGCATTTTAGGTTTTCAAGTAAATTAAAATTTCATGGACCTCTTGAAAACAGTTATATGGAAACATCTAATAATAACCACGTCAGCTTCTAATGGAGCAAGTTTCCACCAAGCTTAAAAAAAAAAAAAAAACCTTTAATGTTTTTATAAATCCATTTTGAATGATGGCTGAAAAAAATTAAGTTCAGCTCATCTCTAATAATGCTATTTATGATAATAGTTCTTTAGTGGTTTTATTCTGCACCATGGATTGCATGCACGACAGGAGCGTGTGCTGGGTATATTTATGAAAAGAAGCTACTTTTCACACTGTTAAGTTAAATCACATCTTATCCTGCTGACCTGAGATTCAGCACAATTAACCTCTTCATTAGTTGTAAATAAGATAGGACATAAAGTGATGGTTTAATCCAAGCATAGCACATCTGAAAATAAACGGTAGGTGTTTGTGTCTCAGAGTGATTTTTTCTTCAGTAATAAACAGCATTGGCAATGCCTAAGTCTATAGCAAAAGCTGAAGGATGGAATTTTCTGTCTCTATCATTCTCCCTTCCTGTATGTGCCAGAATGAATTATGTCTGTGTTGAGCAGCTACTGGAGGCCAAGCACCAAGCAATGCACTTAGAAGATATAGAGAGAAATAAAACAGGCTCCCTAAGCAGAAAGAGGTTATTCTCTAAAGGAGGAAACAGATTTCAAACAAAAAATTACAATACAGTGTAATAAATTCCATAAAAATGATGTATAAAAGTTGTTTCATGTACAAAGAAAAGAGCAACTTGCTTCCCCAGAGGATTCAGTGGAGATTTGACAGAGGAAGTAACATTTGATCTGAGACATAAAGGAAAGGTCAGGGTCCTCGATTTGGGCAAGGAGGTAAATCAGTCTAAACAGGCAAAGGGAACAGCATTTACAAGACATGACACTGTAGGTCTTTGGGCAACTTTGGAGATGTCTAAAGCACGAGGACCATTAAAAAAAAAAAAAAAAACAAGCAGAAATTGCTTACATTAATTCAAATTGGGAAATTGGGAAATGTTGCATGTCCTTTAGGGCTGCAGTCCCTAACCCTCAAGTCTCAGACTGGTACCTGTCCGTGGCCTGTTAGGAACTGGGCCACACAGCAGGAGGTGAGCAGTGGGCTATCCAGTGAAGTTTCATCTGTGCTTACAGCTGCTCCCAATCGCTCACATCCCCGCCTGAGCTCCGCCTCCTGTCAGATCAGTGGCAGCGTTAGATTCTCATAGGAGTGAGAATCCTACTGTAAACTGTGCATGCAAGGGAGCTAGGTTTCATGATCTTTATAAGAATCTAATGTCTGATGATCTGAGGTGGAGCTGAGGTGGTGATGCTAGCGCTGGGGAGCAGCTGCAAACACAGATTATAGCAGACAGGTTTGACTGCACGATAAATGTAATGGTTTTCAATCATCCCAAAACCATCTCCCCTCCCCACCCAGTCTGTGGAAAAATTGTCTTCCATGAAACTGGTCCCTGATGCCAAAAACGCTGGGGACCGCTATGTTAGGGGACTCGGCAGTAATTCAGTAACGTATTACCCATTTATTCTACAGGTAGCTATTAGAAGTATGTAGGTAAGAGAATCATATGATCAGATTTGCATTTGAGAAATGTGATTTTTGTGGCAGTGTTTAACTTTTATGTCTCCAATTTTTAAAGGTATGTGTATTGTTAAAATATGTACACATGACATTAGGGTTGCAATGAGGTAAAACTAGATGAACCAAGCTTTTAGAAAATCAGATATATCATATCCATGGAGCTCAGAAGTTGTTTGATTTGGATGAAAACTTTTAAGAAAAAACTCTTTTGGGACATATAATATATAGTTCAGACATATAATCAACTCAAGTCATTTTTTAATGTGGATTAAATTTATCAATTTCGATGTCAATATTTTAAAATATACTAAACAAGGTAAGATATTCTCATCTCTTTTTAATCATAACCATATTTTCTGAAGACTAGCATCAGTACATGATCTACAAATAATCCTTTTTATACTTACGGATTCACATATGACTGACTCAAGTATACAAATCATAATTCATTATGCATGTAATAAACAGTCATCTTTTGGGTTGTCTAATCCTACAGTTAGTTGCCTGGCATTAAGCAGTTGAGAAAGTATAATTTGTTAGATGCTAGAAACATAATAGATTTGCTTGAATAAGTTCAATATTATTTTTACCTACCTAGCCACTGAACATCCATGACCGACAAATTGGATTGTCAATATCGCAAGCAATTGCAAAACAAGATAGCTGTTTTCTTAAATACCATCATAAAACTAGGAAGTTTCCAGGATATTTTCAATTGATGTAAAAATAATTATTCAATATAAGGACTTTTAATATAAGGGATGTTAATGGATGCTTATCAATTATCACATACAGGCCATTTCTTTCACTTATGTTCATGTTCTTAGGAACCAAATGTGTTTATTAAACTGTGGAAATATGGAATAAAATGTCCTAGTTAACCTCTGGTTCAGAGGAGAAAGTGTTGCTGGAAGTTTATTATTGTAGAAGTTTTTTCCAAGCTACAAACCATATCGCTGAATGCTTTTGTCCCTGTCAAGATTTTATTTTTGATTAGTATAGCTCTATTTAATTTACAGCCACCTATTTTTATTAATTAAGCATATATTTATAGAATATCAGTAGTTTTTATTGCATACAATATGCCCATCACAGAAAATTTAGAAGTTTAAAACCCTGGAAGAGCTCAGCATTTAACAAGCAAGATATAAAATTGCAGAATGATGTGTTAAGGACTATAATAGATGTGTGCTTTTAAAAGAGGCGACTAAATCTTAAGGCAGGAAGTTGTTTGCTTATATTTATTTTCTGCTGTTGAGAACGTAATGTTTCAGCTAAAAGATGTGGAAGCATGGAGTGAGAGGAGGGAGGAAGAGTAATGCCATTAGTGGAGACAGAATGCTCAGCTGCACAGAGATGATTTCATAGCCAGAAGCCTAAGAGAAGAAGAAAGAAGCAGTTGAGTAAGCAAAGAGCTGATCCTGAAGGATTTTGCAGGCTTAATAAAGGAATCTGGATTATCTCCCCAAAGCTCTGGCAAACTATTAAAAGATTTTTGGAAGGAACATAGATTTTCATTATTAGCAGCATTGGAAGAGACCAGAAAGGAACATTCAAGAGAGAGCAGATAAGTTTGAAAGGACTTAGTGACCAGTTAGTTGGTATAGGTAAGCAAGGAAAGGGGAGATTATGAGGGCTCCCAAGTTTAAGACTTGGGTGACTTGATAAATGATGGTGACAATAACAGAAATATAAAATCTAGAAAAAGAAACATATACAGGGGTAAGAAATTCATCTTAAGACATGTAATGTTTGAAGTACTGGCTGGATAGACCAACTCAGATTGAAATAAGCAGAAGTAGGAGAATATGGATCCTCCACCTGATACTTTGGTATGTGGGATAGGAGTAAGTAAGCGTCCTCCCATGAGGGTGTTTTGTGTCCTAGGAACTATTGTTTAATTGGCCTGTCTTTTGAGCACAAATGTGTATGTGGTAAATGCATACTTTTATGTGTAATTAAGGTATATGTATGTGCTTACCACTATATACTTGGAGCATAGTGGCTGGCACATAGTAGGAACTCAACACTAATGTATTGAGTATGTTTGCAGCTTCACCCACTTTTCCCTAAGAACGATTTTTCTGAGTGTTTTTGCACTAGTTCTTTTGAGTCCAATTTAAAAGAAAAGAGCTGACTTCCTTGAAGGATATGCTAACCTCTTTTTAGAACTGTTGTCCTCAGCTTGAAAAGGTTGTTTTTGCTTCTCTTAAAATTGAAATCTTAAAAAGAAATTGAAATATTTTCCTCTGAATATATCCATTCTAAAATGTTCTTTTTTATTCATTATTGTGCTGAATTAATCCCAGCAGAACTTTACAAGATTTATTTGCTGAGTCTCCATTTCTTTTTCATCAAGAGGAACTCTAATGCTAAAAATTCTAATGATAAAAACTCTATTTTTTTTATGAGTTATCTGCTTTGATTCCCTCTCTGCTCCAGAACAAAAGAAGAAAGGCACAGGAGAATGTGTATTTAATCATAATTCTTCATCAGGGAGTTGGATTTGCCTCATGTATGCTAGCAAAGCATATAATATGAATAGAATTTTAAAATTTTTATTTATTTTTATTGATACATAATGCCTGTACATATTTATGGGATACATGTAATTTTTGTTACATGTAAGTATGTGTAATGATCAAATAAGAGTGTTTAGGATATCCATTACCACAAGCATTTATCATTTGTACATGTTGAGAACATTTCAAGTCTTCACTTCTAGCTATTTTGAAATGTACAATATTGCTCTTAAGCAGATCAACAACAAAAACCCTATCTAGGGTCTTATTCCCTTGGAGCAAAAACCATTTTTGGCAAACCCTCAACTTCCTTTTTTGTCCACTCACAAATGTTCCCTCTGTCTCTCAGTAGCAAAGATTGATCAGTATTCTACTCGGGGGTGCATGGGAACACCCATGGATAGCTGGTCTACTGAATGGCTCATCAATATTCTTACTTAGCTTAGTGTTTATGTGACTCCATGTATCATTGCTTAAGATGTAATCTTTAGATTATCTGCAGAGCTCATTTAGTAAAATAAAAAAGCAATCTGTCTTTTAACTTTTATTATGAATAATGTTGTACAGTACAAAATAAGAAAAGAAAATATTCACTTTCTTTTCATGAGCGAGTAGTTATTCTTGCTCCTGATGTGTTAATAATTAGTCAATCCATCATTAATGGCAAAAGCAATCCAGCATCTCTCCATATGTTACATATGGATGTAGACAGGTATAAATTTAGGAATTGAAAATGTCTCCTATGGATGCAAGTATGCTGGAAATCTTTGGTTATAATAGCCCTTTTACACAGTATTTACTGTCCACTTAATTTTCTCTGTTCCCGCCCATCAGTCAGACCGCAGCATGTGGGTCGGATGGCATGTCAAGTTTGGGAGTTGTTGTAGTAGCTAGCAAGCACCCTCAAAGCATTATTCAGTTTCAGCACAACCAGAAGCATAAGCATCTATAATTTTGGCTAATGTATGTCAGCTGAGCTAAGTAAGCGTGAAAACATGCTTGACTTTTTGGAAAAGAAGAGCCACCCACTCTCGGACTTAAGCATATATAATTAATAATGTTTCTTAACCATCATGTCACACAAACACAGTAGCTTATAGCAGCAGAACCTTGCCTTTTTCACTTACAGGTTTTCACATCAGCTGGGGTTGTGTTCTTTGCTCCACATGTATCTCATCTTGGGACCAGCAGCTTCTCCGGCTCTGTTCTTTTCATGGTGATGATAAACATGCAATGCCCTACGCCAAGTCACACTAGCACAAGCCTTTGTCATGAAACCTACAGAGAGGTGAAGGAAAGCCAGGGAAACTGAAAGCCAGGCTCTAGTAGTGTCTGCCCGGGGTTGTATCTGCAAGAACCAAGGAAGCTGAAAAGTGTCTTAATGTAGTTGATGGTGGCAAGAGCCAGGAGGGAGGGGACCATGAATCTCAGGCCATAAAAAGTCAGAAAAGAATGAATGGCTAGGCTCAGCACAAAAGAAGAAAAACATAATAATATCATAATGGTTACCTCCTTAAAATGTTTGAAACATATTTGGAAACCTATCTATCAAACAGGAAAAAAATAATAATACAGCACTCAATTATTATAAAGTTAAAATATGGGACATATCTTTTTAGTGTGTTATTTGTTTATACTGGTGTATTTAAAATATTTGTAAGTACTTTAATAGGTCTTATTATTTTTTTTTCAAGTTAATTTCTCCTTCTAAAATATTCTTTAATCTCCTATCTCCTATAGTTGAAGAAGAACTATTACCTTATGAAATCTCCTTTATTATTGTGGCATACAATTATTTAGGTCTCATTTTGCCATGCAAATTTTATACAACTATCTCATTATTCCAATTAAATTGTGACTTTTTTCTAGGGAAGACAATAAATCATATCCTCTATGGATTCAGGAAGAAAGCTTTAAAGTTAGATGTCGAAGAAACGTCTGTAAATAAATATGTTCAATATCAATGAAATGCATGAGCTTCTGGGATTTCTAAATTGGACATCTCAAATGGCAGAACAAAACACGGGACTTGCATTCCCTTTTCCCATTGTCTGTTCTTGAACAAAGTCATTTTAAGCTTTTCCCAGAGTCAGACATTCAATTGCATAAGGTTGAATTTACAAAAGTGCGATTCATTCTGAAACTCAAGATAAAGCAAAATACAAAGAGAAAATGAAAATCTGTTCTAGTGTAAATCCCTCCACAACTAGAGAGATACATATTGACTTCTTTGGTGGCAGAGGCTTATGTGACAGGTGTTGATGCCTGAAATATTCCATAGATAAATGGAAGACTTTATTCTCAAGCGATCCTGGCATACTCATGTAGAAAAAGCAAAAGCATAATGGAAAGAATGTTAGTTTCCGTATTTTAGTACATTAAGAAACACGGGGCACTGAGTGTAACTATTTCTTAAATTTCGAAAGCCAAGTGTGACAGTTGCTATTATTTAATAGGACTGAGTTCATGAAATACGCCCAATAGAGTCTGCTTGTTCGTTGTGAGACACGGTGCCTGCAGCTGCCTCCAGGTAAACGGTGACTAGTTTTACGATGAATAGACCTAGTATTGTAGTTAGGCTCTGTGCCAAGGGTGGCTCAAAAAGACTTATATGAAGCACATGGCTCCCTTTTAAATGTGCTTTTCATTTATTTTTTTAAAAATTACTAAAATAATACTTAAATTCATTTTTTAAATTTAATTTTATTTTTCATCGTCACATCATAATTAATTTTACAGTGTGAACTGTGAGAGATAGTTAAAGGTAAAAAGGAATAATATCTAAATAAATGTAACATTTTGGTCTAATAGATTTTTAGAGTTGAAAGTAAAATAAATAAGTAAAATAAAGTAAAGTAAATTTAAGGCTGCTTAGTTGATACTCTTTATTTTAAATATTAGAAAGTTGGAGTCAAAAAGGGTTAAGAGATTAGTTTTTTTTCTCAGTTTAAACCTTATTCCCTTCCCGCTGTTGTAGATTCTAACTTTAATTGTACTTCTCAGATTGAGGGGACATCATCAACTTTTGGCTATAATATAATTGGCCCTTCCATGGATTTGCTCTTTTAATGCTCCAGGCTGACTCCATTTACTACTTTAAGAATTTCAAATGAAACCTGAGACTTGATAAGAAAATTTGGTATTTTAAGAATCATTTTGATTTTTTTTTTTTTGATGGGAAAGTAATTTCCTTATACTCCTAATCTTATTACCTGAGATGTTTGCCAGGAAAAAAGTGAATCTTACTAACAATTATTTGGCTTAGCTGTTCCAGGGAGATTTATTGAGGTGGAATCTCAATCTACAGGTCACTGAAAAGCTCAATAAGAGATTCTGATATAGATCTCTGATTAAAAATCACTGATGAAATCCACTCTCTTTGATTGAGAGAATTAAAATCCAATAGTAAAATTATTCACCAGATTTTAAGCAAACCTCGAAGTGATGTTGTTACTACATCTAGAATTGCCCCATCTCTATAAGGCTGCTTTTTTTGTTGTTTAAATCTTTTATCCTCTGACCAACTCTGGCAAAAGTCAGACAGAAACCAACCTTTCCCTTTCTCAACTATTCTCAGCCATATATCTTTGCCATTTATATTAATGGTTAAATTTTTTTATTTATTTTTTTATTATTTTGGCATATTATGGGGGTACAAATTTTAAGGTTTCAATAAATGGCCTTCCCCCCCACCCCCCACAAGTCTGAGTTTCCAGCATGACCATCCCTCAGATGGTGCACATCTCACTCATTATGTATGTATATACCCGCCCCCCTCCCCCCTCCCACCTGCCCAATACCCTATTACTGTAGTACCTATGTGTCCACTTAGGTGCTGCTCAGTTAATACCAATTTGCTGGTGAGTATATGTGGTGCTTGCTTTTCCATTCTTGGGATACTTCACTTAGTAGTATGGGTTCCAGCTCTAACCAGGAAAATATAAGATGTGCTATATCACCGTTGTTTCTTAGAGCTGAATAGTACTCCATGATATACATATACCACATTTTATTAATCTATTCTTAGATTGATGGGCACTTGGGCTATGGTTAATATCTTTAAGTTTTGTTATTCACATGTCAATTGTGCTTTCACACACAAGAATCTTCATGTTCTTTGTCAGGATTTTCAAAAAGACAGTATGATAGTCTACCTCTAATATTAAATGGTAATTTTTTGCTAATGGAGTTGATTTGTCTCTAACATTTATAGTCATTATAAGTTTCTTGACTAGATGCTGCAATTATAACACTGTAAACCCCAAAATATGTTATAACACTAGATTGAAATATATGTTTCAGATGACATCTGTATGTAATATCAAATTTAGACATTAAACATGATATGTAAGAATTATTGATGTTATTTTAAGTCTCTTCTATGTCCAAGATTCTCAAATGGAACCAGTTGCTATGGCAAATATGGATTTTCTCTTGATTAATTCAGACAAAATAAAAATTACTAATTGCCCAATTTTTCCCTAAATTTCCATATATTTGTATATAAATATTAATAATATTCATATTCCCATATGATAAGAGTTAGATTTGATGTAACTTAACTTCTAAAAGTGCTTAGCAGTTTCATATTCTAACTGAAAAATAAAATAAAGTTCATGTGAAGATTTGGAAGATTTCAATATCTTATATTAGAATTCCATTTCTATTACATTGGAATTCCTTTTGTCATTTCAATCATATTAAGAAAGTAAAATTTGTATATGTTTCATATTTACAGATAAATTTTATAAATGAGTATCATTTTCCCTCATTGTTATTGAGAAATTAATTTTAATCCATTTTTCATCTGGTCAACAACTATAAACTATAAACTAATATTTTAGTTCATTTCCTTTTCTAAAGCTCATAAATATTGATTCCACCAAGGAAAAAAGCAAAAGTATATTCAACATTTTGTATCATGTGCCACATATATAACCATGAATTGATTATACTTACAGTAAGACTAATTAGTGCATTTAATAAGGTCAAATTGGTATATGAACCTCAGATTAAATAGTGCAAATTGTTTCAATCAAGTGGCATTAATTTTACTCTTTCAAATTCCTCCACTAAATGTGCAATAAACATGAATAATAATGAAAGGAAAATGTATATGTTACTCTGTTACTCTTCTATATTTATCTCTAAAATTAGGGCTCCAAACACTGCTTTTCTACTCATTTCTACAACTCTAATGAAACCAACTTGGCTTAAGGAAACCAATATAACAGATCCATGTGGCTAAGTCTTTATTGTTGAATCATGGGTCTTTGCCTAAATTTGAAGTTGCAGCTTTAAACAAGACAGAAAGCAAGAAAGCAAGAAAGGGAAGGGAAGGGAAGGGAAGGGAAGGGAAGGGAAGGGAAGGGAAGGGAAGGGAGAAGGGAAGGGAGAAGGGAAGGGAGAAGGGAAGGGAGAAGGGAAGGGAAGGGAAGGGAAGGGAAGGGAAGGGAAGGGAAGGGAAGGGAAGGGAAGGGAAGGGAAGGGAAGGGAAGGGAAGGGAAGGGAAGGGAAGGGAAGGGAAGGGAAGATGACAAGTACAAATATCTTCAAAGGAAATCAAAACAGTACAGCTACATCATTACGTTTCAACTATCTAAATGACCAAGAAGTGATGCTACCTGTAATAGAACAGAATCTGTTGATTAACCAAATGGTGGAGGGTTCAATTTGCTTACTCCTAACTGGTAGATTCACTTTATAGGTACACAGTACATATAAATCGTGTGGTAGGCTCAGTTGTATTATAAATATCATAAAACTCTATGTAATGACTTCATTTCTACTTTCTTCAACTATGTGTGATATATATGTCATGTAGATTATTCTATATATTTAAGAAACCAAATCAGGAGTTTAGAGCTTAGAATAATGGTCATGTTGGCTAACCAATTCCTGATTAAAATAGCATCAGTAAACTGAGTCAGTCATTATTTATCCCATTTTCCAATTGCCTACACATTGAGTATTACATTATGATCATGAAACCTGTCAATGAAATGTTTCTTGAAAAAAAATGGGAATACCTGCAACTAAATAACTCAAAATACCATTCACTCAATAAACATATATTTAGTGCCCAGAATTTCCTAGATATGCTAGGCAATGTCAGAAATACAGAGATGATTAACATGATGTTTCTGCCCTCTCTGGATACAATCCTCACTAATATTGGCTTATTTTAATTTCTACTTTTATTACCTTTCTTAATGATAATGTTCTCAGCTGATGATTTTGAAGATAAGCAGATTTTCCAATGACTAGTTAATACCTACCAATAATAGCTTTATTTTTTGTTATGTCTGGGTAAAGAGACAGAGGTTTATTTTTTCCTTGATATTTATAGCATCATATGTACCTATACTCCGTGAAAGGTTACCTAAATCAAATTTATTCCAAATGGGCAATATTTAACTTTAAAAATGTCAATGGAAGGGTAAAATTCTCTATAGAGCAACATTGAGTTGATTGACTGAATTATAATTAGGAAGTGATGAATTATACATTCCCTTTTCATTTCAAATATTGATTAATAAATATATTGATTCTTAAATTCATTCTGTTGTTCACTAGACTCCTTGCCATATACTGACTTAATTTTCCATTTTGATGTTAATATTTAATTAAATCAAATATTTTTTCAAAGTCATTTGTAACTTTATTGTCATAATTTCTCAATTCATGTTAATATAAGCTTTGCAATATATTCCATTGTTATGGTAATTATGCATAATTAGGCACAAACTAATTACCTACCTTTAAAAAAAGCAACCAAAATTTTCCATTTGAGAAATTGTGACTGAAAAATAGAACTAGTAAGATGTCTTGGAGCTGAACTCAGGATCTAAAATGCAAGATGAGCTCAGGACATTTGTGCAATTTAATATCAGACTCATATGCACAAGCTCCTCCTAGAAACTACTCCCACCAACACCCCTGACTGCAAGGGCAGAGACAATAATACCTATGTTGTTTGGTGTATTTAAAACCTGTTTTTTTTAAGAAATGTAATTACCTATCACAAAATATGTTAATATAACTGGCACAGGAAAACAAATCAAGAAGAGAAAGAAGAAGAAAGAATATGTATTAATTGTCAGCATTAAGATAACATTTTATTTTTCTTCCAGACCAACTGACAGTCTAATGTATTCAAACAGCAAAGATGACTGTGTTATAGCCTGCTTGAAACAGCCCTAGTCTCTTAATGTAGTTTCTTGCATCCCTGGAGGTGTAACTATGCCAGTGCCCAACCATTTTTATTTTCCCACTTAAACTATGCTGCTTCTTGCCAATCTCCTCTGGGCCTTTGGAGTATCTTCCCTGGCTCTGTCTTCTTTGTATCAGGTTCTGAGGGTTGAAATGTCCCTCCTGTTCCTACTGCTCTTTTCATATAGTTTTAAAATAATCCATTTGTATTTCCGCTTTTCCTATAATTGAGAATAATTCCATATAATGCTTAATATATATTTGATGGATGACTGAAGGAATGAATCTTGAAGACATTTAAGAGAATTTAAAATTGATAGTAGAGTATGCTCTCTGGATTAGTTTTCCTCATGAACAGTTCTTCCTTTAAGACTTTTTAGAAGCCAGATATCCAGTGGTTTGAAACTAAATTGAGGTCCCAAAAGGAGGACTTAGAAGTGCAGTTAACATTTGATTTTTTTCTTTAGTTGTTATACAATAAATACTCAATGACTGTCATTGACATTAAATATTCAGTTTTTTGGATTTGTTTGTTTTAATGAATGGCCACAGAGTTTAGTAACCCTAGCATATGATTGGAAATACCATTTACATAAGCCAATCTCATACTACTTTTCTATAACCCTGTCTTCTGCCTTAACCAGATGTCATTTTAATAGTTCCTTACTCAGGATCTCTAAGATTCCAAAAAGTATCTATAAAGTACCTAGAAAACCAATTTGAAACTTATAATGAGACATAGATGTAGTACCAATTTGGAATCTATTATATGGGATGAATTTTATTACCTTTAAGGCAGATTATATTAGATTTATAAAAACGAATGGGGATCGTCTATGATGTTGCTTCCATGAATAGACCTGGCTTGGGTTCCTGGAAGTAGAAGGAGAAACATTTCTTATTTCTTCTGCTGTCCCCACTTTGGCAAGGATTGGCCTGGACCAACCGTAGAACTAGTGGAGGCTGGCTTTTTGAAGTAGTAATATTTTTGCCATTTGAATCTACTTTGGAGTATATCACAACTGTAATTTTGTACATTTTGTTATCAGATGTTAGAAAATCACAAGCATCCATATTATAGTCCCTCTTCCCATCTCCAACTTTCCTCCCAAGCACATGCATCATGGATATTTGCTTTCATGATGCACTAGTGGTTTTTAGAATCTATGGCATAAAAGTTCTAAAACAATGTCTCCAACCTCAATTGAGGTTATAGTTTTAGTTTGTCTCACCTATAAGTTAAGTGAACCAATAATTTTGAAAATTACAAATATAAAATTCTGAACTAAATATTAACTCCATTATAAATGTTGCATTTTCCTCTGAATAATGACCAAATATTGCTGAATACTCAGGAAATACTGTTGAAATTCAATTTTTAATTTCTAATAGAAATTATTTAATCATCTTTTAATGCCTGGTGGGATTTTAAAAAATCAATCAATTAATTAATTAACAACATATTAGTATTACACAAATATACTTTTATATATATTTTTCCTCCAGTGGCTAAAATATATGTCCTCACATTGAGTTTTAAAACTATGTCATATTATTTCAGTGTTATCCATTTGTAGTATTTTTGGTATGGATTGTTGCATGAATGTAAACAGGAATTGGATCATAAATAAGCAATTAAAGATTTAATTAAAGAATAAATAAGCAATTTAAGATTACGATCTTGTCATGAAGTAAGTGAACAGTGATACAACAGAGAATAAAAAGAATGGTAGGAGATTAGCTAAGGATGTACAGCCAGAAAAGGCCTCTCTGAGATAATAATTAGTCAAGTGATGGCAAAGGATAGCTTGTTACAGGGTTAAAGGAACCATAAGAAAGAAATTGGCAACTTTCATGGGATAGAAATCAGTCTCAATAAATAAGAAATAATTTTTTTAAGTTAAGAACAGACATCAATGAACAAAAATACACTAAAGAAATCAATAATGTTAAATGATGAGACTTTGAAAAAAGTAGCAAAATAGATCAATCTTAGGCAAGACTGATGAAGAGAAGAAGAGAGAAAGCACAAATGATATAAGTGAAAGTAGCCATAACTAGTGGTAGAAATTTTAAAGATAAGGTTTATTTAACAACCATAAGCCAGTTGTGAAAACTTTACTCAAATGGATAAATTTGTAGAAAAATGTAACCTACCTAAACTGACTCAATAAGAAACAAAAACTACAAAATCCCATAAAAATGAAACTGCTAAAAAATCTCTCACAAATAAATCACAAGGCACCAATGGACTTACAGGCTAATCCTACCATATTTTAAAAGTTCAATTATTGAACTTTACACAAACTCTTCCTATAAATACAAATCATTTCCCAGACCAGAATATTCTTTTTTCTTTTTTTAATTTATTTCAGCATATTATGGGGCTATAAATCTTTAGGTTAGGTATGTTGCCCTTGCCCTCCACCCCAGTCAGAGCTTCAAGTGTGTCCTTCTGCCAGATGGTGCACATTGCATGCATTATGTATATATACCCATCCCCCCTCCTCCCTCCCACCTGCCCAACGACAAATAAATGTTATTCCTATATGTGCACTTAGGTGTTGATCAGTGAAACCAATTTGATAGTGAGTACATGTAGTGCTTATTTTTCCATTCTTGGGATACTTCACTTAGTAGAATGGATTCCAGCTCTATCCAGGATAATGCAAGAGGTGCTATACCACCGCTGTTTCTTATAGCTGAATAGTACTCCATGGTATACATATACCACATTTTATTCATCAACTCATGTATTAATGGGCACTTGAGTTGATTTCACATCTTTGCAATTGTGAATTGTGCTGCTATAAACATTCGAGTGCAGATGTCTTTTTTATAGAATGTCTTTTGTTCTTTGGGGTAGATGCCCAGTAATGGGATTGCTGAAACAACTGGTAGATCTACTTGTATCTCTTTAAGGTATCTCCATATTGCTTCCAACAGAGGTTGCACTAGTTTGCAGTCCCACCAGCAGTTTAGGAGTGTTCCTGTCTCTCTGCATCCACATCAACTTTTATTTTTTGGGGACTTTTTTGATAAAGGCCATTGTCACTGGAGATAAGTGATATCTCATTGTGGTTTTAATTTGCCTTTCCCTGATGATTAGAGATGTTGAGCATTTTTTCATGTTTGTTGGCCATTATTCTGTCTTCTTTGGAAAAGTTTCTGTTCATGGCCTTAACCCACTTTTTGATAGGGTTGTTTGATTTTTTTCTTGCTGATTTTCCTGAGTTCTAAATAGATCCTAGTTATCAGCCCTTTTTCCAATGTGTACCATGAGAAAATTTTCTCCCATTCTGTAGGTTGTCTGTTTGCTCTCGTGACAGTTTCTTTGGCTGTGAAGAAGGTTTTTAATTTGATCAGGTCACATTTATTTATTTTTGTTGTTGCTGTGATTGCCTTTGGTGTCTTCTTCATCAATTCTTTGCCTAGGCCAATGTCTAGAAGAATATTTCCAACATTTTCCTCTAGAATTCTAATAGTTTTATACCTTAGGTTTAAGTCTGTTTCCCAGCATGAGTTTATTTTGTGAGAGGTGAAAGGTGTGGGTCTTGTTTCAGTCTTTTACATGTAGCTATCCAAGTTTCCTGGCACCATTTTTGCATAAGGATTCTTTTCCCCAGTGTATGTTTTTGTCTGCTTTGTCAAAGATTAGATGGATGTATGAGGATGGTTTCATATGGTCAATGTCCCTGTTCTTGTGCAAATCCCAAGCTGTTTTAATTACTATAGCATTGTAGTATAGTTTGAATTCTGGTAAATTGATACCTCTCATTTTGTTTTTATTGCCTAAGATTGCTTTTGCCATATTAATATCAAAAGTAGATAGAGTTATTAGGAGAAAGGAAAACTAAAGCCCATTTCATACTTGACATAATATGAAATTATGAACAAAATGTAAAAAAGGAGAATATTCTTGTTATATAGAGTATGCCACTCTATGACTAAGTTCTGTTTAGATTTCATGTACCAGTACTTTAATATTAGAAAAAAATCCATAAATCCATAAAATACATTACCAGGTTAAAATTTTAAAAATCACTTCAATAGATATAGAAACCATATTTAATAAAATTTAACATCTATTCCATATAATGTTTAGCAAGTTAGAAATAGAGCTTCTTCAGCTTGAAATAGAATAGCCATTTAAAAAATATATAGTCAATGTCATCATAAATACTAATCATTTTATTTAAAAATAGGTATGTCACAAAGATGCTTACTAAAGTCCCTTCCAACTTTTGATTGGAGATCCAAGCCAGCATACTAAGAAATGACTATCAAATTAATGGCATAAAAATGGAAAAAAGGAAATAAACTGTCATTATTTATTGATAAAATCATTTACATAGAAAATTGTTAAAAAATATAAAGAAAATATATTATAAAAATAGGGTGTATTAGCAAATGGGTATAAAATTAATATACAACATAAAATTGTATTTCTATATACCAGTAAAAACATATAGAACACATAATTTTAAAAATCATAGCTTAAAATATGGTATTGGGGACTATATTAGAAGTACTAAAAAAAGAAATGGCAGAGGACATTTCAAAGGTGGGAATAGTATAAGCATGGGGTAGTGTGGACCCAATTTGAAGAAAGCCTTTATAAAAGACAAGAAGTGTCATTATAAAGCTGACTTCAGGAATATAAATTTGGAAGCAGGGTAAAATAGTGGGAAGTGAGGTGTGGGGGGGAGAAGTCAGATGGCACTAGACCAGAGATCAGAGAGAACACTGGTCTGTACACAGTGGCAGAGTGAGTGCAGTGAGCAGAGACAATAATACCTAATGTCTTTCTTGGGGAACATGAGTCTCAGCACATACATAAACATGAGAATTCACATAGATATATTATTTTACTGGAAAACATTATGTTCTCCTGCCTTAAACTTTTTAAAGCAAAATTACTTAAAACCTTTACCAAGCTTAGAGAATGTAAATCTCTATATATCTTTAAGTACTCAATATTAAAGGTTTGAAGAAATTAAAGGAAAATATTTGTAAACTTACAAAACGTACCATTGATATTTTACTGAAGAAGAGATTGGCCATACTGAGAAATAGATCAACAGCAAGTTGAACTATTTTTTTTTTTTTTTTCAAGCAAGTGAAGTACACGAAGTTCGATAGAGGACATTTTACTTCATTAGGAACTTCATCAAAGTGCTTTCTTCACCATCTGAGTTGCCACCATCTGAATTTCAAGAAGGTTTTCATATTCAGTCTTTTCAAAAGAGATTATAAAACATTCTGAGACAATTCTCCACAGAAGTACTTAAAGTTACAAGTCAAATGTAGCTCTTCTTTTTTTTCCACTGAAGCTGTTATATGCTTAAAAGTAACTTCTACATTAAACAGGAGCTGTAAGAACAATAACAAAGTGCTTCCTCAAAGCAAAGCCTGTTAATTCTAATTAACCAGCTTTGCATAGCTGTGATAGTACACAGCCCATTAATTAATAAGAAGAAAAAATAGATATTAGCCTTTTCTTTTTTCTTTGTAAATACTTTGTGGGGTCCTTGTGTGTAAATTTGTTATATTTAAAAATTACAGTTTTAATAAATTTCATTAGAGATGCTGGAATAATTATATTGCTTAAAAATAAAGTCATTCAGCACATTTTGAAAGAGAAAAATATTATTTGTAACTTTATTAACCCTATACTAAGGAGATTATTTTCATTTTTTGAACCTTGTTATTCAATTTGTAGTCCTTTATCAATATTAAACTTTCCATGATCACTCTCTATTCTTTACTAAACCTTACTAATTATATTGGAGTGAAACTTCAATATCTTTTTTGGAAATATTTTATATGATAATAGCACAGAATTAGGTAAATTTGCTAATCTCAATCCTTGCTTTCTTGAATGGAATTTATTTTCCTAGTCTTAAATATTATTTATTTGTTTTACAGTCTCATAATCTACTTTTCCTGGAGACTGATAGTCCATTTTCTATATCACATATTGGAAATAATGTTAGTGTTTATGAATGCAGCATGTATTTAGTACATAAAGATGGAAATAGTTAATCATATTCATACTTAATATTGGAAATATTTTTTACAATTCATTCCATCACTAAGACTATTGGATTTATCTCCCAAGAGTATTGTAAAAATATACATTGTAACACATAACAGATATAAAGGAGTTTTGAACATCAAAATGATTTATTTTAATCTAATTTTATTACTGGAATTTCTTAAAATTTGTAAGTTTATGTTAATGTATTTATCTAGCCATGATTACTCTAACTACCTAGCAGCTTAGAACAAGCTTGAATAAGGTTCAAACTGCAGCAGTGGGTGACTGCCAATAAAAATAAGAGAAATATTTAACTATTTCTGATCTAAATTAAAATAGAAAAAGTCCTTAAAATCTATGTTTATTTTATGTCAAAATTTCATCTTGTGTACTCTCATTTTAAAATCATCAATACTGTTTTGAAAACCTGGCAAAAATAAGCACTGGCTAGCTGCTAAAAAAATAGAGATTAGTCATAAATCAGCACTATCTTCAAGCAGCTCATAGTCTAGTAAAGCCTAATTAAGATTTATAATTAGAAAGTTAAATTATACAGCAAAATCTCAGACTTGGAGGGGTCTTTTACATCATCTCATCCAACCACTCTGTGACACAGATGGCCAATCTGGACTTGATTTTCATTAGTTATCTTTTCAACATGCCAGAGCTGTTCATCGGCATATTCAGCCAGTTTGTTAAATAAGAGTATTTTTTTTGTCAGGCAAGTTCAGTAAAATATCAAAACTACTATATATGAAAGAGGGATGTAAATTCCTCTCCTCCCAGTTTTCTTAGCCTGAAGCATGGTGCAGAGCCATCAACAGCACGGGCTTCAGGATTGCCTGCAGCCCAGCTAATGTGCCTCCTCTGCCACATACTGACCTCTGAATATCCCCTATAGTCTCTGAATGGAGATCATTGCTGGAGCTGGATATAGAATGAAAAAGGTAACCTATGGCCTCGTAGAACAGTCTCTGCCTTCTCGTATTGCAGCTGGAATGTGGTACTTGCCCAATAAAGTAGAGGCTACTATAATTAATTTTTATTTCTGTATCAAGCCACATGGAAAGTAAATAATATGGTAATAATGATCAGTGATATGTTGTATCTACCATATATTAAAGAGAATCTGAGGGCCTTTTTCAGTATTACAAGGGATGGAAATAGGATATTTAATTACCCATTAAGTAGTCATTGGATAAAGTAGTGACTACACTTCCAAAGTGAGTATCGATAAGCCTGAATTCCTGAAGAATGGTCTCAGGGATCCCTTCTGCCTTCCTAGCTCCTACATGCTTTACCTCAAATACAAGTACGGATGGTTCAAAGATGCAGAGGAATTACTACACTTTGTCATTGAAATGAGGGAGGAAAAGTGTCTCTGGAGAGACTGGGTTACTCTTAAGTCCACCACCCTTCTGGATGTTTCACTACCTGAGTCCTTTACTGTTTAGCCTGTTGGTTTTGGATTTTCTCTTGCTTGAAACCCAAAGTATTTTCTAGGATGCAGTCAGGAAAAGGTTTACCTGACACATTAATGGAATATACACAATGTGTAAATGATGGTGAAAGACTCTTTAAGGCACAAGCCAGGAAAGTAACAAAGTGCCCCAGACTAAAGACACTGCCCAGCCCAAGGGAGGAGTCAGAGCATCTGGTACAAAATGTCAAGGATCTTTGCCTTGTGGAAATCCACGCTAAGATAATATTGGGTACACTAAACTGCACTTGTGAATCAGCGTAGAGGTTGAAGAGAAAAGGAGGGAAGGAAGGAGAGAAAAAAAGAGTGAGAGCAAGGGACAGAGAAAGAAAGAAAGGAAAGAAGAGAGAAAGGGGTAGGGAAAAATAGAGAAAAAGATCGATCACAGTGTATTTCAATATCAATAATAAAACAAAATTTTTAATGAAAAGACATGTTTAGAAATTTTGACACTTTTAAATGTTCAATACAAATTATAATGTAAATGTAAAATACGTAGAATCAAGTGATCCATATCTAAAAGAAATCAAAGCTAAAAAATTGGTGCCATTAGAAAAATTAGGTAATGCCATGCATATAAATACTGTCTATATAAAATAACAATAGTATCTTACACATAGGGCTGAAAGAAAATAGAAATAGGCTAAAATATTGGACAAAAAATATCCTATAGCCTAGGAAGCCATCTAGAATGGTTTGTGCAGAGAATGTGATCACATAAGACATTTATATTATAAAAGAAAGGCTAAAAAATGATTATGTATATATTAATCTTAAAAAGTAAGAAAAAAACAAATCCTAGAAAAGTAGGAATAAGGAAATAATATAGATAAGAGGGAACATTAATGAAATAAGTTGATAAAAAGACCAAAGCAAATTCTTTTATAAGGCCAATTGATATAATCAATATATTCATTAATAGCCATAACATCTTTGGATTACTATTTAGCAATTACTAAGTAATTGTGAGCATGCACATAATCTAGAAATCAGTCCCCTCCTAGGATTATATACTAGATAAATTCTTACACAGGGGCATAGACAACCTGTACAAATATGTTCATATTAAGATTGTTCATAATAGCAAAATTAAAAACAACCCAAATATGTATATCATTAAACTGTTAACAGTAGAATGTTAAATAAATTGTGGAATAATCAAATCATAAAATATTATCCAACAGTAACATTGAATTAACCATAACTACATGCAGAAATATGGATGACTCTTATAATGTTGAACAATTTAAAAAAAATATTCAGAAGACTAGGAACAGTAGAACGCCATTTATTTGAGGTGAGTAGAAATGTTGGTATATATGCCTGTGTTAAAACTACATTTTGAAAGGGAAGAGAAAGGAAAGGTTCCCTTTCCAGACAGTTAATTCCTGGTGAAGGTGAAGGAGATGGGAAGGGTGGGTACACAGATGGTGTCAGTCTTAGTGCTAGCATTTGACTTCTCATGTTGAGTGATGCATTCAAGGGCATTTGTTTGGCTGGCCTGCTGTATAACCCTCTCACTATATAGGTTATTTCGTATCAAATATTATACAATTTTTTAAAGAACAATATATTTTCTGTTTCACGACTTATATAAATTATCTCCTTTCCTGTGCAACAAACGTTAGAGGTAGTTACTGCTGCCCTCACTTTAAAGGGGAAAAGCTGAGGCTTGGAGAGACCAAGAAACACAGTTCTGGGGGACATAGTTAGGGTTCCAGCCCTCACCACATAGTTCCAAAGCCCCTTCTTTTAACCACTGTACAGTCTCTGCCTATCCTGGCCCTTTATAGAGGGAAGAGCAAAGGTAGACCTAACTTCCAATTGGAGTGAAAGGTGCTGGGAGAGCTGTGTACCAAGTACACAGAGGAGGGTGGAAAAATTTCACAGAGATACTGACATATGAACTCAGTATCAAAAGATGAATAGAAGGTGGAAAAGATGCTTCACCCCCTGGAAATTGTCTATATAAAGATACACAGAGGAGGAAGCACCTGGTCAGGATGCAAGACTAGTGGGCCACTTAGTGTGGCTGGAATGGGGGAAGAGGAGGGAGGCAACAGCAGCTGTTGGGGATGGACATGTAGGCTTGGTCCAGGTGGGGAAGGCACTTGATCTCGATGTTCTAGGGCCGGCCTGTGGGTCTTAAACTTTAGTATGTACTGCAGTTACCTTGTGGACTTATTAAATCACAGATGGCTAGACCCCATTCTCACAATTTCTGATTTAATAGGACTTACTGGGTGGGGCCTAAGAATTTGCATTTCTCAAATATGTCCAGGTAGAAATCACTTTGAAAAGCAATTCTGTAGGACTAGGAAATGAGGTGGCTTACTGTTAGAATGTCAGTGCTGGTGAAGCTGTGGAGGGGGGACTGGGGAGAGAGAACAAACTTGGAGAGGACAAGTAAGGTGTTGCAGGAGTCCGTGCAGGTCAGAAATGGTGGCAGTGGAGCTGGAGAAAGAGGGCTGCCTCTGTAACGAGTGTCTGGCGTCTAAGAACAGAAATGAGTAATGCATCACTTGGGGCCATACAACTAGGGAGGCTCCCAGGTTCCTGCTAGAGCTGCTTAGTGAAGAGGAGACCCATTATTAGCCAGCACAGGAACCAGAGAAAAAGCTATCATACTATTCTTTCCCTTTCCAGGGCAGTAGAGAGAGACATGTACTAGCAACCTTTAGAGGAGATTTATAAAAACCGAGTGTCATCTGACTCTTTCCCCCGCTGAAAGCAATAGAGTTTAACCTAAACAACATGAGCTTTGGAGTAAAATACTTATATTCTGTAGCTTCTCTGTTGATCCCCTGGGTGACTGTATTCATCTCTGTAAGAACTAAATTTCTGGTTCTTTATGAGAAGCCTCTTTCCCAGAGATGCAGGCTAACCAAGTGTGGAGACTGTAGAAAGGACATATCACTGCTTCCAAAGACCTGGAGAATTAAAGGCAAGATCTGAGGCCAAAGAGGACAGTCCAGGTTAGAGTTTCTCACCCTCTATGTACAGCATAGCAGCTGATGTTAACAATGAATGAATGAATATGTGGATTGTATCTCTCCCAAAAAATCTAGGTCCTTTGTGAGTTCACAAGAAAACCATCTGCAGAGACCAGAGCCATGTCCCATTGCCACGGGCTATCTCATTGCTCCTTCCCTCTTGTGGAGTCTCATTGGTTTAGTCTTGGATCTTACTACGTTTGGTCTGGCAGATGGACTTGGCTACCCAGATATATCCAAGGTAGTCAGACTTTAGAACTTGACTTCCTAAGTTCAAGGGGACTATAACTCTTTCATAGTGATATTGTTAAAACCAAGCATGCACATATATAATAAGCACTATACTTATTCGAGCTATGTTTTAGACAAATTCAAGCACCTATGTTTTTAATCTTGGTGCGCCAACCAGATATTATTTTATATCTAATGCCTACAATTTAAAACTATTTTAGTGCTTGTGACCGAAGAACAGAGACTTTGTTCCAAAGGGAAATGTCTATGTTATGTGAGAGTGGGAGGAGTGAAGTGGGGCTGGGGTGGAGGTAGGGGTGCTGGTGCTGAGAGTGTTTCCACAGAGGGTATCGACCAGGTATTCTCTTAGTGACCTTGGGCAATTTACTTAACCCCCCTTAGACTATTTTCTCATTTGCACAGATAGAGATGATACCTATATTGTTGTGCTAAGTAGTAGAAATTGAATAAGAATGTATCTAACATCAACTTGCTTCGTATCTAGCACATTATAAATCGAATATGGATATTATTTTCCTTTCCTATCCATCTTGTGTTGAAAAAAAAAACTGATGAAATGAGAAATATATTTAAATCATAATTTTGAGAAACCCTTGATTTTACCCCCTCAAATTAAAGTTTCAAAAAAGTACTTGGTTGATCATGAACTAAGCATAAAGTTGAAATGATACATAACAGCTATGCTAGAGAGTCAATGGATGGAAAAGGATTGGTGACAAGGATTATGGATCCAGATGAGGTTAGCTGATATCAATTTGTAATGGAATCAGTCATCATTTATGCCCACCCCCCTGAGAATTGGTTGCCATTTTCAGAGTAGAAGTGGATAAAGTATAAAATAGATGGTTACATTTTGTCAGGTTTAGTTAGCCATTGGCACAATATGTCCAACAGAAGGACTAAATATTAGAGAATCTGGAATACTGGTGTCATTGCAGTCATACGCCATAATACATAGGCTGGGTAGGAAAAAAAGACAGTAGGAGAATCAGGAAGGGTTGAGGGACCACAGAGTGCAGGACAACTACTTCCTACGTAAAGATTTCTGAAGTGTTGATTTCATTGGTGGGTTGATGTCTGTTTTTCTTTTGTTTTGTTTCTCTAAATAAGAAAGGTTGAGCTCCGGCCATATAAATAGACTACCAAGAAAGGAGCGAGCAATGGTTTTGAGGAGTTGAAACAAGGAAGTAGAAGGATGATGTAGAGAAGTTGAGTCCTTGTAGCACAGACTCATGACAGAGCTGATGGTGGAGTGGGAAGAAAGGGTTTGAAAATGAATAACCCTCACTCATGAGGGTTTTGAAGGAAAGGGACAGTTTCATTCAGTTAAGACTTAGAGAGGACATGAATATGCCAAGGAAGATGCTGATAATGTAAGGGAGTTTGACTTTATCAAAGGGCTCCAAGAGGCAAGAACTTAAGGGTTTAGAGACGTGTAGTGGGAGGATAGAGCAAGACCAAGGACAGGGTGTGGGTGAATGAAATGTTGAGGAGAGCCCAAAGAATAACAGCTGGATGAGATGTTTGAAACCTGGCAACAAGATATTTTGCTGCGATGTACAAGGCACTTCACATAGTTGCACTATATTTTGTGGTAGGCAATAGGCCATAGTATTGATAGAAGAGGGAGAGCTATGAAATTGATTTGCCCCAAGTAGCCAGCAAGGATTACGGGGTGAATTATCCTCCCTTATCCCTGAGAGAATGTACCAGATTGGGCTTCTGTAAATGTAGAATACAGGGTGATTGATGTGAAGTATGAGGATGACTGTGGAAGTTTTTGTTTTGTTTTGCTTTGTCTTCAATTGTTCCTCAAAGTAGAAAGTAAAGACAAAGGGGAATTAGTTCGAGGTGCAAAGATATTTTGAAGTGGAGAAGAAAGAAGTCCATGGACCTCACATACAGTTAGGTAATCTTGATGAGAGCAAAAACCAACTGCAACATGCTGTAGGGTTTGCATCATGGAAATAGAGAAGAAAAATATAATATGAGTGATACACAGTAGGGAAATAATTTTAAAAATTGAAAAAAATGTGAATAATATATTTGAAGAGTATTCCTTTTAAAATTGCATTAATACACACTTCTCTCTTAGGGAATAGCATCACAAAAATTACCTGAAGCATTGTTTTGCCAATGAAAGCAGTCCAAATAACCCCACAATGATTAATTACCACTTTCTGTAAACCCTCAAGTGACCTCATTTGTGCAGCGTTCCCTGCACTTGTGGAAGCAACGTAGAATACTTGACAACTTGAGAGGCACTTACATTCATTTTTCCTTTTACTATCACATTGCATATGTCATTTCCTACAGATACTATAGGTAAAATTTCACTGTTAAGCAAAGTAAACAAATAAATATTGTTTAAAAAACTGAGAAAGTCTACTGAACAAAGTTTTTTATTTAGTATTATTATAAAATTATACCTGATATTTCATTTTTCTAGCACAAATGCAAGTAATCATCTTACAGAAAAACACGAATATTATGTTTTGACTTCTTTCCACACTATTTCTATAAGGCAAAGAACATAATAGTCCTCAATACTTTCAAATTGATATATGGAAATAACATAGAAAAATCACATGCAAAATTACATGTGTTAAGCCTATAATACTAACCGTATACAATCTACAAAGAAAGGTAACACTGGTCCTCCAAACATCTGCAGAACATCAGGAGACTTAACGGTTATGCACAACTAAATGTTGGTGCTTTGGTGGCGTAGTGGCTCCTAGCATTCTGGGAGGCTCAGGTGGGAGGATTGCTAGAGGTCAGGAGTTGAGAACAGCCTGACCAAGAGCGAGACCCAGTCTCTACTAAAAATGGAAAAAAACAACCAGGTGTGGTGGCACATGTCTGTAGTCCCAGCTACTTGGGAAGCTGAGGCAGGAGGTTTCTGTGAGCTAGTCTGATGCCATGGCACTCTAGCCCAGGCAACAGAGTGAGACTGTCATTCATTCATTCATTCATAAACAAATAAATAAATAAATGTTGGTGATTTACACTGACATTAATACAATATTTATATTTAATATTTTATACATCTCTAGGTATAAATGCATACATATTTATTAACATCAATTGAGAAATTAATAAAACTTGACTAATAATTTTGAGAAATACTTTAGAAAACTGAACAAAATTTTAAATCTCTGCTCTATGACTTCCAATCTCTGCTCACAATACACCACTTCCTGAAGACATCTTTACCTCCCAGAGGTATTTGTGTCCCAAAAGTATTCAGTCCATTGTCTGGTACCTCATCTATCACCTACAGAGCTATGTGAAGTTTTTTCAGTGTCCTAGAAACAAGAAGAATATTTTCATTTTTACCATTCACTGTGGTTCAAGAAACAAAATGAAGAATGCATCTTCCTAGTCAAATCATAGTATAAAGCAATTTAAAGGAGTCACTACTTACATCATTTATATTTTCATTTAAGTGTTATGGAGTAAATTCTTGGGATGCTTATACCCCAATATCAAAACTTGTTTTCTTCATTCGCCCATGAAGCAAAATAGAAATGTCCTTAATGTTGTTTTTAATCTGGTTGTGTTACTAGAATCATGTAGCAAAATGAGAATTTCTCTGGGAGTAAGGTGTATTGCGATATTCTGACTACGAGAATGTCAGAGTAAGAAATTTTTATCAATTGTTCTTGGGGTCATTATCCCACATTGTCTGCATATAATTTCCATAGCAGTGAACAGGGAATGTGACATTAGAATCGCAATGGTGTTGGCTTGAGGGCTGGAGATACTGATTCATGCATTCTAGTCATGACAATTCCTAAAGAAAAAAATTAATTACAATCATTTCGCATAAATCACCATGAGCAATGAGGCACTCATCACCTTGTCAGTCAGTTTGCAGCACTCAGTTGGCTAGCAAACTGAAGAGTTTATGAAGCATTAAACTATGTCACTGTTAGCCAGATTAAACTCACTGTGACATTCTACTTACATAAAGTGCTTTGTGAAAGAGATATGAAAAATGTTAACCAAACCGATCTCACAAGACGGAAAAATGATTGTGATATAATGCTTGGGCTGATTATTGTCACTTTCCTGGTGTAAGCCCATTATAGTTTCCAAAGGACTAAGTTCAAATGATAAGGGGGAAAAAAAATTGAGGACTCTAACCTGGAAAATTTAAAGACATACATACCAAATGCAATGTTGTAAGTGAGAAAGAAAGAAGAAGAAAGAGAAGGAAAAGAAACATAAAATAGCTCAATCTGTACATTCTAGAACTGGAGAGCCAGGGTGTGAGGGGCCCAGAGGAAGTTGAGGGGCCTCTTATCTTTTGTCCCTTGGATTTTGTGGATGAGAAACCGAAGTTTGGAGAAGGCAAGCGACTAGCCCAAGGCAAGATAGTTAGAAAGTGACAGGTCCCTAACCACTAATACAATGTATTTCCACAGGATCCCAAGTTAAATTTAATTCAAGGAGTAAGTTGAAGATTGATTTCCATAAAATTTGCATTAAAATTAAAGGTAAATACCACCTCTATCAGAACACAAAACTAAGATCAAACCCTGAAGCCAAAGTAAACAGGACCGTGAGAAGGCAAAGTTCAGGGACTTGACAGAGGCTTGGCTTGCAAAGTCCATGACCTCTGCTTGGAGTGGAAGCCACAGGCCATTTTTCTGATGGCCTGTGATGTGAGGCATGATTTTAGTGAAAGGGTACAGTCGTGACTTGGGTCTTCGAAAACTGCCTGAAGATTTGACAGCCTGGGAATTTTGTCTGGTCTGCTTCATGGAAAACTTTCATTTGTAAGACAATAAAGAATACTATTTCTAAGTGGGAAAGGAACAACCCAGTTACCTCTAGGTTTTTTATTTCTTCTTCATTCTGTTTTATTTTTTGCCTTTAGATTTGGAGATTTGGTCAGCCCCAAAGAGCTCCAAGTCTCCAAACCCTTTGGGAATTTAAAAATTTCCAAACCATACAAATTTCTTAACTCACTCTAAATAATACTGCTACAGATAAAAAAAAAAAAAAATGTATGAACAAGACAACAAAAGCCTAGGCAATCCTGATTATAAAAAAAAGCAAAACTGAATTTTATTTCAGAAGACCCTGTTCTTCCCTATTAATAAATGAGGCTGATCAGAATGAATACCAACATTTTTTTTGAAGGGGAGGCAGATATATAGTTTAAGGTATACACATTATAATGTACAAAAGTAATAATTTTCAAATGCATCACAATTTCTAAGAGCTTGTTTTATACACATCTGTTATATGGTATATGTACACCATGGAGTTCTACTAAGCCACAAAAAGCAATGGTGATCTAGCACCTCTTGTGTTATCCTGGATAGAGCTGGAGCCCATTCTACTAAGTGAAGTATTCCAAGAATGGAAAAACAAGCACCACATATACTAACCATCAAATTCGTATTAACTGATCAACACTTAAGTGCACATATGGAAGTAACATTTACTGGGTGTTGGCAGGTGGGAGGGGGATGAGGGGATGGGTATATTCACACCTAATGGGTGTGGTACACACTGGGGGGTGGACAACTCTTGAAGCTCTGACTCAGGTGGGGCAAAGGCAATATATGTAACCTAAACATTTGTACCCCCATAATATGCTGAAATAAAAAAAGATAAAAGAAAGAAATCTTTAATGAGAAAAAAATTGAATAATATTTTGGTCTCAACTACATTCTCAAGACTAGCCAAAGTGTCAAAGAAGCCGTGGTCCTTTGTTCTCGCTGTTACAGTTTTCCCCAGTGCTTGGGCACATTCTACTCTTTCCTTTCTGGGCAGCTTCTTTCTCCTGGTCTATTTCTCCAGTCTCCAAAGAAGAAATTGTCCTTGCCTTTTTAAAAATGTCTCCCTCTCTTTGTGTCTTTCAGCCTGTGTCACTGAAATTTTGCTCAATGACTCTACCCTCTTAAAAGTTTCTCCTCCCTCTTTCCTGTATTCTAATCCAGTAGTTGTCAGTGTGGCCCCTCTGCCAGCAGCATAAACATCACCTGGGGACTTGTTAAAAATGCAAATCATCTGGTCCCACCTCAGACTTGCAGCATCAGAATCTCTGGGGTGGAGCCCAGGAAGCCATATTTGAGGCAGCCCCCAGGAACTTAGCATCAGGTTAGCATTTGAGAACCACAGCTCTAGTATATTCCATGCTCAAGAAAAAAGTTATACTAGAGCCCTGGGTTTCCCTTTCTCTCCTTTTGCTTTCCCTTAAACTGTCAAATTCCTCAGAGTTCCTCAAATGCCAAATTCCTGTTCTCTTTTCTTTCCTTTATCACATCTGTTTTCCAACCCACTGGTTATAATCAGTGTCATTTTGCATTTTGAGGAATTACACATTTGGATTGATTTTGGTGCTGCCAAATAATTACAAGGCTATCTAAATTTGGAAATATACTTGTGATTTACGGATTGTAAGATACTTCTTTTTAGCTTTATTTGACTGTAGGTAGGAGACTTAATTTACTGGTTTTACTCAGGAATAGTCCAGAGAATATTTAGTAAACAGGAATGTATTTTCTAAGTCTACACAGTGTATCACCAGACAGCTTGGAAAAGTACTGACAAGTGATAGTAGCTGGACAGCCCAGGTTGTGATCTTGGCTCTTTCACTGTGTGACAATAATAATAATGATTATTGTTATTAATTGTAATTAATAATTATTATTTTGATTCTTCACAAAACTCAGGGTTATTCATGAAACCTCACAAAAGCCTGGCAAAGCATGTTTAATGCCAATTTTTCAGATAAAGAAATGGAAGTTTAGAGCTATTAAGGAACTTGTCTAAGTTAATATAGCTAAAAGTTGTCAGTAAGCTGGATTTCAAACTGAGGCTTTAGAACAGGCTGCTGGTGATACCTGTTGGGAAGTTTTTGTGCAGGTTCATCCATTCATGTGTTTATTAGCCCATTCAGAAAAGGTATCTTAAGTCCTTGCTTTGGGGGTTCACTGGGCTCAGTCCTGGGAACACAGAGAAGAAAGATACAGTGCTCAAGGAGTCACATTCTCAGGGCAGGGGGCGGGGTGGCAGGTAACTAAACTATTCCAGTAAATTTCTAAAAGAGTCATCATTCGGAGACATGAGAGCACCGAGGAAGCTTGGAGACTGTGCGGGGTGGATAATCTGGGATGGGAGCTCGTCAAAACCCCTGCTAAGGGCCAGGAGGGTTTTGATAGAGAAACAAGAGTCAGCCAGGAAACAAAATGAATTAAGGGGAATATGGGAAGGAACATTTCAGACAAGAGGAATAGCACATGTAAGGGGGCAGGAAAGAATGAAGAAATAGGCAGAGGTAAGACCACAGGGACTTCCCTTCCCTGCTGAGGAAGTGGAATCCGTCTTGAAGGCAGGGAGGAAAGCTGGGAATAATTTTAAGCAAAAGAATGAGATTTAGAAAGATCATGATGAGAATACTGTGGAAAATGAATTTGAGCACAGGAAGGAATAAATGCTGAGAACTACCCTGTATTGTGTTGTTTGAAGAAGAGCCAGCTATCCAGATTCTGACTGTTAAGTGCTGAATTGTGTCCCCAAAAATTTATATCGAAGGGAGGTTGGAGCTCTTACTCCCAGTACCTCACAACTTGACTGGATTTGGAGATAGGATCTTTAAAGAAGTCATTAAGGTAAAATGAAGTCATATGAATGGGTCCTAACCCGGTAAAACTGGAGTCCTTACAGGCAGAGAAGATTAGGACACAGACTCACACAAAGAGAGGAAAGCCCACGTGCCAAGGAATAAATTTCTGTTGTTTAAACTACCCAGCTATGGTACTTTGTTTTGGCAGCCCAATCAAACTAATATGTGAATTTTAATTCTCTTATATTTTAACTGATGGCCACCAATTCAAATTAAAACAACAACTATGCACTGGGCAAATCCATCTATAGATAGCACCAGGCCCTCCCAGCAAATGTGTGCTGAATTTGCTACAAGTAAAACGTTAGCTAGGAACAGTAATTCCAGGACCATGTTTTGTTTTTATGCTTTTATAAGAAACAGAAAAACAAAGACTTCCCTTTTTTTGCCACGGACTTGTCTGGAGGAAGAATTAGTATGATATAAAGCATTTGAAGCCTTAGGATGAAAGAACACTAAGTTAAATTCAATGTAATCTTCAGTTTAAATCTCTTGTTGAGTGAAGAGTGCAAATCTGTGCTTCTACCTGAACAAAAAGGTATCAAACCTTGTTTAAGCACTCCTGACTGTCTTTCATGCCCACTTGAGAATTGGTCATCTGGAACCAGCCATCCCTACTGCTGCCAGCAAATACAACTTCCTCTGTCACATTCCTGCAGTATCACAAATTACAGAAGGGAACAGACATGAAAGTACAACTACTGAATGATGCAAAGAATATAAGAAGTATGTAGGCAGGTGCCCTCATGAGGCTCAAAGGACTTGGAGCATTCAGCACGGGGCTAACATCATGACTTGTTGGAGGTGACTTCCTAATTATTATTACTCCTATCCCTGGAGAAGAGAGATAGGAGTAATGTCAGATCTATTATTAATAATATAACTAATAGGAGAGAGAGAGAAGAAATAGCTAAGAAATATTTAGAATATGCAGTCATACTCTCTCCAGGGAATAGAAAAATCTGGCGTGATTAAGTGATTTTTAAGGTGTGTGTATTTTGCCCAATTCTAACATATAAGCATAATGTTAAAAATATTAAAACATCTGCTTTAATACTTCCCTATTTGTTTAAAAAAATATCTTTACTAAAACATTTGTTTCCTAAGTTGTTAAGGTAATTCAGTATTTTTTCACTTTCTTTTGGTTAAAATTGTCCAAAAATGTTTTGAGCTCTAAACTTTAAATTATTTGAAGACTTTTACAGAAAGGTTTTGTTATTTTAAAAGACTTCCCTAAACAAAAACTACCTGAGAAATGGAAATATAGTGTTGTATGCCTAAATACTTGAAACATTAGTGTTATTCTTTAAAAATACTTTGAGTTCATAAGGACAAAGTACAAATGGAAAACTTTATTATTTTAAAACCTATCCCTAAATCTATTTTATTTTAAAATATCATCTATTTTAAAACTCTATTCATAGAATATATAAAGTATTTAAACATTGCCAAAAAAAGAAGTTATGAGTAAAACTTGGCTAGCCAAATTACCGGCGTGGTAAGCTTCTAATATCCATTATTCAAGTGGTTTATTTTGTCTGTTTGTTTATATTTGGACACAAAGACAAATTACAATTTGTGAATTTTACCATTGCTGTTGTTTTATTGTTTACTAAACAAACTTTAAGTTTATATTCTGAAAGCTTACTCAGAAGCCATCCAACCCTGTATACCTTATACAGTTACATAATAATAATATCTAGTGATAATTTGTGATATGAATAATGAGCCTAAAACTCAGAATCATCCTTATTCATCAAGGAAAGACTCTTTTAAATCCATTGAAATGGCTTTATTATAACAAGAAACTACAATGACACACTTTTGGAAGATTTACAAGTTTAAGTGGAGAAAGAAATAGGTGATTCTGGTTAACCAGAACGGAGCTAGAATTTAACCAGAAATATCAAGAGTCTGGCACATTGCACTCTGACTAATCAAGGTTTTAGCATCGCGTTACGAGATAAGGGCAAATACAGGTTCTTCTTGCAGCATAAGGGTTATTAATCTATACAATTAAGAGTATTAAAATCCCACAGCAAGAAGCCCCATGGAAAGCAACTCAAATGATAGACATTAAGAAATGTGAAACTTTCATTTTCAGGTAATACACTGTGAAAGCGAAAATAGCATACTATGTTTCAAACTCATTTAGTAATTATTCAAACACATAACGATGTCCTGCTGATTTTTAAATGGATTCTGTTTACATTATGTGCATTTTCTTCAAATGGGGCCTTTTAAAAAGTTTTGATTGAATAGAGTATTTTTTTTTCAAGGTTGAGTGTTTTTGTGGAGATTTTTGGTGGTGCTTTTCACTGCTAGCTAAATGGGTTCCTCGGAGATTGTGGATGAATATTGAGATTCTGTAGAGAAATGAGGTTTGTCTGTGACAATTATGCCGGCATGCTTCCTGCAGGGGAGCAGAGGAGACACAGAAACGTCTAGGGAAGTCTGAATACTTTTGAGAAGTTAGAAAACTAGTTCCAAATTCTCTTTTCTTTTGGAAAAAAAAAAAAAAAAACATTGTGTTTCACCATCTCAAGAAATGTGGAATTAGTTATGGATGGTTATCTTATTTTCTTTTTTAATTTGAAGGAGTGGATTTGTGTGAGAACTAATATAAACAAATGCTAACAGGGCTGGTTTATCATGAGAAGTAATTTAGTCACCCTCAGCCACACGTAGGGGAACAGTCAGAGAGGGAGTGAGGAATGACAGCAGGCTGGACCCCAGGCACAATAGTGAGGTGGATCTAGTTGGCTTTCAGAGCCCCAGCCTCTCTCTAGAGCACATTCTCACCATTTGTGCCCTTTTCTCTCTCTCTCTCTCTCTCTCTCTCTCTCTCTCTCTCTCTCTCTCTTTGTTGAGACAGAGTCTCCTTTGTTGCCCAAGCTAGAGTGAGTGCCGTGGCATCAGCCTAGCTCACAGCAACCTCAAACTCCTGGGCTCAAGGGATCCTGCTGCCTCAGCCTCCCGAGTAGCTGGGACTACAGGCTCATGCCCGGCTAAGTTTTTCTATATATATTAGTTGGCCAATTAATTTCTTTCTATTTATAGTAGAGATAGGGTCTCACTCTGGCTCAGGCTGGTTTTGAACTCCTGACCTTGAGCAATCTGCCTGCCTCACCCTCCCAGAGTGCTAGGATTACAGGCGTGAGCCACCGCGCCCACCTGTGCCTTTTTCTCTTTGTTTGTGGCACACAGCGTGCTCTTTTACCACCTGCTTCTTCTCTTCTGTTCCCTGGTGACAGCCAGTGCTCAAGAAGAAAGAATGAGATTTCAATGAAATCATCTTGAAACTCTGATATAGACAGAGAAATTGCAAGAACTGTGAGCAGCTGAGATTTTGCCCTGTTTACAAAGTAAGAAGTTTGCTAGCTCCTGCCTCACATCCATGGATGCTGGCAAAAGACATGGCTTCTGGGTCAGAGAAAAAGATGGTTTAGCACTCACAGCAACAGCAGTGGTTGCTAGGGTATCAGCATTTGCACGGATTCCATGAGCCCTGACTCACACCGGGTGTCTCCACACAATGGGGTACATTTCAGGAGAGGAGTTCCAAGCTTAGGAAACCTCAGACGTTTATTAAGGACTGCAACTAAACCTGCCCAACATGGGCACCAGAGGGGAACATTATCTTTGTGATGGTGGACACACCTTCACTCTGCTCAGGCAGATGCCACCATCTCTATCTTCCAAGGCTGTTCACTGTGGAAACATCCTTAGAAATAAAGTCCACAGAATAAGTGGTGGTCAGCATTTCTTATCACTAGTGCAGAAATGCAGCAGACTCCTGGGGAATTATTTCCTAACAGGCATTTCCTTTGCATATGCAGAGGCGTCTATCCAGGAATCCATGGGCATGGGGTTAAAATGGGACATTCTATAAAGCCTACTCAATAAAATAGCATAATTTTACATATGTATGGGGAAAAGGAAAAAGGTCTCAGTTGTTTCTGTTTGTTTGTTTCTGTAAAATAAAGTACAAAATGTAAACTCCAAAAATCGAATGGTTGAGATGTGTACATGATCGAAGCATTCTCAACTGAGGGTTATGTTCGTGTTTTGATGCTCACATATTTTGGAAAAGTGAAGATGGACTTAAAAAGTAGAAAAATGCTGGCTTAAATCCTGATTCTCCAAAGGGATGTTTACATTCAACGAAGAATGAAGCCTAATGCGGACACGATTTCAGTTATCAGCCGCGATGTGGGACAGCGTTTTGAGGGTCAGAGGCCTCTTGTCGGAAATGCCCCCACAGAAGTGGAGTCCTACTCTATACCTAAAACACTTTCTGAGTGATGAACATGATTGATTTGCTTACTGTGCTGTCGGGCAGTACTGAACAACTACTTTGGATTTCTTCAAGGATCTTTCATCTTTATTATACACATTCTCAGTACAAAATATAAATAAAAGTAGCCCTGTCCCAGATACCAGTTCTGTTAGTTTCCGGTATTTCAGAGGCAAAAATGTCTTATTATACAAGACCATGGGGATGAGGATAAGAAAAGCTTTTTTTTTTTTTTTTCTTTTTTTGAGACAGAGTCTCACTTTGTTGCCCAGGCTAGAGTGAGTGCCGTGGCGTCAGCCTGGCTCACAGCAACCTCAATCTCCGGGGCTCAGCGATCCTACTGCCTCAGCCTCCCGAGTAGCTGGGACTACAGGCATGCGCCACCATGCCCGGCTAATTTTTTGTATATATATTTTTAGTTGGTCAATTAATTTATTTCTATTTTTGGTAGAGACGGGGGTCTCGCTCAGGCTGGTTTCGAACTCCTGACCTTGAGCAATCCGCCCGCCTCGGCCTCCCAAAGTGCTAGGATTACAGGCGTGAGCCACCGCGCCCGGCCAAGAAAAGCTTTTTGTCTGTTTGTTTTAATCTTATGCCCAATTTCTTTCTATTCTCATAGTCAATTATCATATTCCTGAGAAATATTTTATCCTGCTTTCTGCCGTGACATGGACTTTAAGAGGTGTTGATTACACAATCTCCTACACAGATTGTGGTTATCATAAGGCTTCTCTAAGGCCCAGGCCCAGGTGAGGGAGAATCAGACTGCAGTACCTGTTGACATTCTCAACCTTCCCACTGGAAAGTAATTTGCAAGATAAACTTCTGAGAACCTCACTAACCCCCTTAATTTAGATAGGAATTGGAAGAAGGGTAGAAATCAGTGCAGAGTAAAACATGGGAGTCTGTCTCATGTTCACAGTTCAGCAAGACTTAACTATCGTTTCAAGTCTTGTCAGTCTTTCAACAAAAAGATCAACCTTGTTATGAACACCTTTCCAGACTGTAGAAAAATATGAAAATATTTTATTCATGTTCCAATACTTTATAACTCTGATATTTACATCTGAAAAAATTGTCTTCCAAAGGAAAAAAGCTTCAAGCCAAACTCATTTTTGATTATAGCTGCAAAGATTGAAATAAAAGGAGAGTAAATTAAATTGAGCTGTGTAGGAATGTAATACAGTACATTAATAGGTAAAATTAGTTTGCATAATTATTTACATTCCTGATTATAATTTTTAGTAACCTATGAGGGGATTCTCACTATTTAACATGGAAGAAGAATTTCAATATCAATTCAATAACTAAGGCATGCTGAATGGTGAAATATCAGAGATATTCTCATTGAAGTTGAAAGCAAGAATTCTATAACCAATATTAATAATGTCATTCTGGAATTTTAAGGCAATGCAATTAGAAAAGAAAAAGGGAAACACAGAACTGTAATTATTAGAAAAGCAAAATATAATTTTTGTTTTAAAAAGTAGTTTCAATTGTCTAATGAGAGAAACCATAAAAATAATCCAAAAACATTTTTAGAACAATGCTATTATACATACTTGCATACATGTAGATTCTTGATATAATTTAAAACTTCATTATTATAAAGTGAATACTGTAAAATGTTTGCTTCGCACTAATATTATCATTGTTATCAAGATAGTCCTATATATAGAAGAAAAAGAAAAAAAAAACAACATAATAAGAATTTTTAAATGATATGGAAGCTGAAATATATATATACCTCAAATTGCTAATTGCAGTGTTGTATCAAGAGTTTTCCTCTTGTGCTCTGCTACTAATTATTACAGCTAGAATAAGAAATGAAAAATAATCTATTACAATAGATTATTTAGACAACGTAACCTAATAAATTAACAATAAATACAATAGGAACGGGATCTTAGAATATATTGGTAAGAATGATTTAGTTTTCCTCAAGGACATAAAAGATAGCTTCAAAAAATCAAAAAGAATAGTTGTGAATACATAGAATTGTATAGTGTAAATCTCTTTCCACAAAGTAATTGTTATGTTTAATTTCATAATAAAAATTTCAAAAAGATTTTTGAGGAAAAAAGCTTCTATATTTAATCTAGAAGAACAATCAGAATGATAAAGATTATTCTTAAAGATATATCCATAATAATTTTTAAAAAGTAAAAAGAAGTATGCTTAGATTTACTTCTTAAACCTGTGTATGAAAACCCTTTATAATAAGAACTAATACAAAAAGAAAAGAACCATGTTGTAAAAACAGTTTTTCCACTCATGCTTACAAACTTCTTTCTTTGTTAAACACTTTGATTTGCAGAAAGAAAATAGCACATAAAGTATATTTAAAGAAGTATGCTTATATTTACCTATTAAACCTATATTAAAAATTACTAAAAACTTTTAAACACCAACAGTACATAGTAACATTAACACAGAGGTCACTTTCATATATTGTGGGCTAATGAAACTACCACAGCTTTTCTGAAAGCCTCTTTGACATTTATGTATCAGAAACCTATAAAAAATCCATACTTTCCAACCCAGTCATTTCTGTAATATATTCCATAAAAACAATCATAAAAACAAAACAGGGCTTAGATTAGGTGGCTTTATCTATGACTAGTTTAGTCAGAATTCTGTCAGAAGACCAGAAACCCCTCTAGGTGTTTTAAATAGAATGAAATGCAGTGCAAAGAATCAGAAGCTTGGAAAATCATTGGAACAACTTAGGGAGCAGAGCTGAGAGGAGCAAATTGCTGCTCATTTCAGAAAACCAGAGACTAGAAGAGTCATACAAATCTGCTACTGATGATCTTATGCCTGCACTGAGGAAGTGGGTTGGTATACCTGCCCACTTGTCCCAAGAGCAGTAATGGCTTTCACTTCACTTAACCTTCTAAATTCTGCTGAAATGCATCTGGTTGCCAAAAACTAATGCAGAAACCTCCTGTCGGGGATTCTGGAAGACATAGGTATCAGGCTGGGAGCCCTTTAATAGAAAGAGAAATATGGATGTGTGTGGGGAGTGGTGATGGAAGTGGTATTGGATTGTTAACAGAAATTCTGATACAACAACAGAAAAATAAGTCAATCTAAATGCCAGTACTCCGCAGTGGGGGACAGTTTACTACATTAGAGTGTTCATATGATAGGTTTGTATACAGCCATTAAATGTCATATTCTGTAATACCTGAGAAATCATGTGTCATTATGGGTCAATGAAATAAGAAAATATTCACAAATTTTCATTTCGCTAAATGAAAAATGCAGTGTATAAAGCAGTAGACATAGTGTAAACCTGCATTATTTATATCATATAGCATAATTCTATACAAATCCAACTTTGTAGTGAAACTAAAGATTTTCTAAGTGCAAAATTAGGTTTTTCAGACATATTTCTAAAACCCCATTTTAAAAATGAGGCTCTGAATAGCAAATGAAGCTAATGGGTAGAAAACATGAAGAACAATATTTCTGTAAGACTTTTTTAGCTTAATTGTAGCATTAGGAATCAATACTCTAAAATATTGCATTGCCCAGTGATTCTGTTGTGTATTCAAATTGTAGTTACTTTTAAAATAAATGCTACAACTTTACAATCAAACAAAATTTTTATAGCTAGGATTTTTAATAGCTGGGTGACTAAAGATCTCCTTAACTTAAAAACCATAAAATAAAATAAAACATTTGTTTTCAATGTCCATTATAATAGCTGAATAAGGTTGCTTTTCTCTAAATATAGTGCTTTAATTTGAGTCTGTCTTCAAGAAATACCATCTGTGATCTGGGCCAACATCAAGATGGATACCACGGGCTACCATTGGAAGAACTAACCTTTGCGAAGCAGCCAGTGCTTTAAAAAAAATAAAAAAAAGTATTTGAGCATATTACTCTCTTTTGCAGAGAGATTACACCATATCCTTAGCTGTTTTCTGATAAAGTATTTTATTGGAATGGGATTTCTTACCCTGGGGACTCACTCTGGGGATCTAAGGAGGGAATGTACATCCCCGGGAGGAGTTTCCAGGTCTGTCTCTCTCTCTCCCTGCTAAAGTTACTCAGTTATTCTATCTTCTATCAGTTTTTCTTTGCCTATGTCTTTTTTTTTTGTTTTATCTTTGTTTTGATTTTATATCTAGACAGAATTCCAGTCTACATTTTCATACTGACTTTCATTCAAAATTCAATTATTATCTCTCTTTTCCCAGACTTCAGCTTCCATAAGAGCATTTAAAGATCAGAGTTTTTTTAAGCAGAGCAATTTAAGGGAGCAGAAAATCTCTATGCAAAGATACAGAGTCTAACAGGAAAAACCATATAGAAATTTCTGAAAATTATTTTATTTAAATTCCCCTATGACTATCTGAAAGAACTCAATTAACAAAGATTAAATAGAAGCATTAAAAAACAATGAAGCCATATAAGTTCTGGGCCTGAGGCATTTTATAATAGTTTCTAGGACACATACACATAGATATGTAAACATATATTCAAAAATGTTTCTAATGTATGCAAGTACTATATGGCTGACTATGGAAAGTATAACATAATTCTACAAAATAATAAGCATAACTTGATGATAAAAATATCATGAGGCTTTGAAAAACAATGGGCATATTCCTGCTAGTGAACAGTTCAAATCAGTCACATTAAATAAAATGATGGACTATTTAATCAATCAAACATGTTATTTTAAAATTTTTACTTAATAAATTATTCTTATGCCAAATTGAATAAGACTATACCAAAAAACGATTATTTAATTACTAAATTGAATAATCTCCTCTTATGTATGAGTTGGATATATAATCTGTTTATTCTTATTTATGTTATATTTAAAATCCTCATATTGCATTAAAAATAAACACAACAAATTAAATCAGATTGCTTATAGTTTAAATATTAACAGTTCTTAAATAGAAAAATGGAATGTGAATATTAAGGGATAACTCACACAGAAAGAGATTCTCAGTTTCCCAATGTGTTCTTAGGTGAAGTTTCTCTAACTTCAGGATATTAAATGAAAAAACTCTCTAAGACACTTAGACTTTCATAAGCTAAGTATATTACTCAAGGTTCTCCAGAGAATTTAACGTAGATATTTGCTCACACGATTTTGAATTCCGAGAAGTCCCACAATCTGCTGTCTACACGTTGGACCAGGAAAGCTGTAGGTGTAATTCAGTCGAGTCCAAAGGCCTGAGAACCTGGGGGCTGATTTGAGGGCAGGAGAAAATGATGTCCAGCTCCAGCAGAAGCAAACACCCCCTCTCTCCACCTTTTTTGTTCTATCCAGGCCCTCACGGCATTGGATGGCTCCCGCCCACATTGGTGAGGGCTGATCTCCCTCACTCAGTCTGCTGATTCCAATGCTAACCTCTTGCAGAAATTCCCCCACAGACACATCCCCAAAATAATGTTTTCCCAGCTATTTAGGCATCCCTTAGCCCAATCAAGTTGACACATAACATTAACCATAACACCAAAAAAAAAAAAAAAGTATTATTGCAAAAGGTATCAATAATACATTTGTGTGGCAAATCTTTTTTCCCTAAACTATTAATATTATGTATCACTTCGTGTCTCAAATGCCCTAATTCCAAAAATATCTTAAACATTGTATTCATCAGGCTTCTTTAGAGAGACAGAACCAATAAGCTATTTATATATTATATAAATGGATAGATAAAGATAGATACATGAAAGAGGACTTATTAGGGGCACTGGCTCACATGACTCTGAAGACTGAGAAGTCCTATGACAGGCGATCGGCAAGCTGGAGCCCCTGTGATGCTGAGAGCATGGCCAAGTTCAAGTCCAAAGGCCTGAAAACCAGGAAAGCCTATAGTACCATGCTCAGTGCAAGGCTGAAGGTCTGCGAACCCAGGGGCCATAGGTTTAAGTCCTGGAGTCTCAAGGCCAAAAGACTGAAATTCTGATGTCCAAGAACAAAAGATGAGTGTACTCCAGTTTCAGGGGAGAGGAAATTGCTTTTCTCTTCTATCTGGGCCCCCAGTTGATAGAATGGTGCCCACTCATGCTGAGGAGTGGATCTTCATCACTGAGTCCACTGACTGACACGCCAATCTCCTCTGAAAACACACACACACACACACACACACACACACACACACACACACACTCAGGAATAGTCTTTTGCCAACTCTTTAGGTAATTCTTAATCCACTCAAGTTGACAATTAAAATTAATGATCACAAACATTTAACTTGGAATAATTTGCAATTACCTTTACCCACTCACATAAAAACATCAATTTTATGAATTTAAAGGAAATTAAAGGTTCACAATTTTCTGTCTTGTAGCTGGAAATGTTAGCACATGACCAGGCACTGAGGTGGCAAAGCTCAGTGGCTAAGAGCAAAAACTCCAGGCTCATGCTGTATAGGTTTGATTCTAGCTCTGTTATTTAATAGAATGTGACACCCAGGTTTATCGAACCTCTCTGTTTTGCTTTGCATCATCGTAAAATGAGGATAATAATAGTTTCTACCTTATAGGGTTGGAATAAGAATTAAATTTACTTAATAGTGTATTGAACAATGTTTGGTCTATAAGTACTAAATGATTAGCTGTAATTGTTATATCACTGAGAGATGGTTTGTTCATGTATTATACAAATATTAGTACTAATTTGTGATTGGGATCAGGAAAACAGGTAAGCAGTCACTTGATATGCCACTTTTTTTTAAAAAATTATATTTTTAGAGCATTTTTAGGTTCAAAGCAAAATTGAAAGAAAGAAACAGAAATTTCCCATGTAACCCCTGCTCCCCATACATGTATAGCCTCTGCCATTAGCAATGTCTCCCACCAGAATGGCAAATTTGTTGCAATTCATGAGCCTGTATTGACACATCATTATAACTCCAAATCCATAGTTTACATTAAGGTTCCTTTTGTGTTGAACATTCCATGAGTTTGGACCAATGTATGACATATAGCCACCATTGTATTATACCGAGTATTTCACTACTTTAAAAATCCTCTGTGCTCCACCTGTTCATCACTTGCCCCAGCCCCCCAACCTGTGGAAACCACTGATCTCTTTACTGTCACCATAGTTTACCTTGTCCAAAATGTCATGTGGTTGAAATCGTACACTATGTAGCTTTTTCATATTGGTTATCTTTCACTTAGTAATGTAATTAATTAATTAATTAATTAATGCAATTTTAGTTTCCTCCACGTCTTCCTGACATTTCTTTTTAGTACTGAATAATATTCCATTGTCTAGTTGTAGAACAGTTTGTTTTTCTGTTCACCTTCTGCAGGAATTCTTAGTTACTTCCAAGTTTTGGCAATTATGAATAAAGCTTCTGTAAATATTCACGTGCAGGTTTATATGTGGACATATGTTTTCAACTCTTTAGGGTAAATGCCAAGCTGTGTCATACAGTAACAATATGTTTAGTTTGGGGAGAAACTACCACCTGTCTTCCCAAGTGGCTGTACCACTTTCCATTTTCACCAGCAAAATGAATGAGGGTTCCTGTTGCTTTGCATCTTGGCCAGCATTTTATTTTCTGTGTTGTGGATGTTGGCCATTTTAGGTATGTAGTGGTATCTCATTGTTTTAATTGCATTTTCCTAATGAAATATGATGGAGAGCACATTTTCATGCATTTGCTATTTGAACATATTCTTTGGTGAGCTGTCTGATAAGGCTTCAGCCCATTTTTAGCAAGATTGTTTTGTTATTGTTGAGGGTTTTTTAAACTTATTTTTAATTTATTTTTATTTTTTATTTTAGCATATTATGGGGATACAAGTGTTAAGGTTACATATATTGCCCATGCCCCCCTCCCTCCTTGAGTAAGAGCTTCAACCGTGCCCATCTCCGAAACGTTGCACATCTTACTTGTTGTGGTTGTATATACCTATTTCTATATTTTGAATAGCAGTACTTTATCTGATATGTCATCTGTAAATATTTGCTTTCAGTCTGTTGCTTGTCTTTTCATTCTCTTGACAGTGGTCTTTTGCAGAACAGAAATTTTTAATTTTAATGAAGTCCAGTTTGCCAATTATTTCACGGATAGTACCTTGGATGGCATACCTAAAAATCATTGCCAAACCCAAGTTCATGTATATTTTCTCCTATGTTAATTTCTAGTAGTTTTATAGGTCTTCAAACTATATTTAGGTCTGTGATCCATTTGGAGTTAGTTTTTGTGAAAGGTGTAAAGTCTGTGTTTACATTCATTGACTTGTATGTGGATGTCCAGTAGTTACAGCAACATTTGTTGAAAAGACTTTCTTTTCTCCATTGTATTGCCTTTGCTCCTTTGTCAACACAAGCTTAGTGTGGGTCTATTTCTGGGCTGTCTATTCTGTTCCATTGATTTATTTGTCTGTTCTTTCACCAACATCATACTGTCTTGATTACTATAGCTTTATAGAAATCTTGAAGTCAAGTAATGCCAGTGCTCTAACTCTGTTCTTCAATATTGTGCTGGCAATTCTGGATCTTTTGCATCTCTATATACATTTTAGAATTAGTTTTTCAATTTCTACAAAATAACTTGCTGGTATTTTGGTTACAATTGCATTGAATTTATTGATCAAGTGGGAAAAGATGATGTCTTAACAATATTGATTTGTCCTATCCAACTGCAATAGTGGATTTATATATTTCTTCTTGAAGTTCTGTCAGTTTTTGCATTATGTCCTTTGATGCTCTGTTGTTAGGCACACATGTTAAGGATTTCTGTTGTCTTAGTCTGTTCTGTGCTAGTGTCACAGAATACCATATACTGGGTAATTATAAAAAAATTATAAATTATGAAGAGAAACTTATTGGCTCACAGTTGTAGAGACTAGGAACCCCAAGATGGAGGGGCTATCACCTTGCAAGGGCCTTCTTGCTTGTCATGCCATGGCAGAAGGGAAAAGAGAGGTTGAAAGAGCTAGAGGGGACAGAACTTGTTCTTTAATAATGAAACCACTCCCACTGTAATGATTCCACTCTTGTGATAACATCATTAATTGATTAATGATGGCAGAGCCCTCATAACTAATTCCCTGCTAAATGTCCCACCTCTCAACACTATTGCAATAGGAATTAAGTTTCTAACACATGCTTTTGAGAGGACATATTCAAAACATAGTAGCTATGGCTTAGATTTAGGTCAAGAATTTTCTCCTTTATCATTATGTAATACTTCTCTTTATCTCTGATATATTTTCTTGCTTTAAAGCCTGTTCTGTCTGAAATTAATATAGCTATTCTTGCTTTCTTTTGATTAATTTTATCATGGTATTTCTTTCTCTATCCATTTACCTTTCATCTATATGTATCTTTATATTTAAACCTACTTTCTTATAGATGACATATATTTGGGTCTTATTTCTTGATTCACACTGACAATCTTTGTCTTTTAATTGGTGCATTTAGACCATTGATGTTCAAAGCGATTATTGATATAGTTGGATTAATATCTACCAATATACTAAGTATATCAACTGATATATTCAAAATAATATTGATATAGTTGGTTTAATATTTGTTACTGCTTTCTGTTTGTTGCCCTTGTTTTCTTTGTTCCCATTTTGTCTCCCATTTTTTTCTGCCTTTTGTGGTTTTAATTGAGCATTACAGCTGGGCATGGTGGCTCATTCTGGGAGGCCGAGGTGGGCAGATTGCTCGACAGCAGGAGTTTGAAACCAGCCTGAGCAAGAGCGAGACCTTGTCTCTACTATAAATAGAAAGAAATTAATTGGCCAACTAATATATATAGAAAAAATTAGCCGGGCATGGTGGCGCATGCCTGTAGTCCCAGCTACTCGGGAGGCTGAGGCAGCAGGATCGCTTGAGCCCAGGAGTTTGAGGTTGCTGTGAGCTAGGCTGATGCCAAGGCACTCACTCTAGCCTGGGCAACAAAGTGAGACTCTGTCTCAAAAAAAAAAAAAAAAATTCAGCATTACATACGATTCCATTTTCTCTCCTTGCTTTGCATATCAATTGTATTTCTTCTTTTACTTTTTTATTGGTTACCCTAGAGTTTAAAATATACATTTGCAACTAATCCAAGCCCACTTTAAAATGACTGTATACCACTTCACAGGTAATGTGAGTACTTTAAAATAAGAAAATAATCCTAGTTCCTCACTCCCACCCTTTGTATCATTGATGTCATTAATTTCACTTATGTATAAGCATACACATGCACACACACAAATATACAATTTATATAGGCATACAAATTTAAGTGCATTGTTAGAATTACAGTTTTGAACAAATTCTTACCTGTTAAATCAATTAAAAATAAGAAAAATAGAGCAGGGGCAAGTCCAGAGGCCAGCAACAAGACCTTGGAGAGTGGGGCCAGGCATGTAGGGAAACTGAGCAGCCAGTGATACCTACCAGGTTGTATCCCTTGATACACAGCACTGATACTGGACTACTGCTGAGACTGCCATCTTACTGCAAGAGGTACCAGGTCCATGTTTCTGCTGGCTCAGGTGCACAAGGCTTGGTACAGACTCTCTCAGCTCAAGCTTCTAGCCCTCCCTAGGACTCCAGAAGGCTAGCCCCTGCCTGTGAGGTCCTTGCTGTGTCAAAGCAGGGTCCTATAGAGACAGATGGGAAGGGAGGAAAGTCAAACAAGAAAAGGTTTTAGTTTTATCTTATTTATTCTTTGATGCTTTTCCTTTCTTTATGTACATCTGAGGTTCTGACCTATATCATTTGCCTTCTCTCTAAAGGATTCATTTTAATATCTCTTGCAAGACAGGTCTATTGATAAGTCCCTTTAATTTGTTATTTTTATGAGAAAGTCTTCATTTATCCTTAACTTTGGAATATGATAATTTCACAAGACATAGGTTTGTAAGTTGGGGTGTGTGTGTTTTCTTATCAACACCTTAAATAATTTGCTCCATGATTTTCTTATTTGTAAAGTTTCTGAGGAGAAGTTAGATATAATTCTTATCCTTGTTCCTCTGTAGGTAAGGTGTTGCATTTTTTGGTTCTACTTTTTTCAGGATTTTTTCTTTAACTTTCTGTAATTTGAGAATGATATGCCTATGTGTATTTTTTGACATTTATCCTGCTTGATATTCTTTGAGATTCCTAGACACATAGTTCCATGTCTGACATTAATTTGAGGAAATTCTCAGCCATCATTATATCAAATATTTCTTCTGTTCCTTTGTTGCTTTCTTCTCTTTCTTGTATTCCTATTACACATACGTTATACTTTTGTGGTTGTCCCATAGTTCTTGGATATTTTGATCTGGATTTTGTTTTGTTTTGCTTTGCTTTTGCTCTCAGTGTTTGTTCTTTTCACTCTTCAGTTTTGGAGGTTCCTATTGAGACATCCTCGAGCTCAGAGAATTTTTCCTCAGCCAGGCTCAGTCTACTAATAAGCACATTAAAGACATTCTTTATTTCTGTTACAGTGTTTTTTGATATTTAGCATTACTTTTTGGTTCTTTCTTAGGATTTCCATCTCTTTTGGAAATTTTGTACATTGGATATCTGTCTTTGCATGCTGACTACCTTGTCCACTATATCCTTTAGTGTATTATCATAGTTATTTTAAATTCCCTGTCTGATAATTATAACATCCCTGCTATATGTGGTTGTGATGCTTGCGTTGGGTCTTCAATATTTTGTCTTTTTGTATGCCTTATAATTTTTCTTGGTAGCCAGACACAATGTACTAGGTAAAAGGAAGTGTTTTAAATAGGCACTTAGTAATGTGGTGGTAAGGTGTAGGGGGAGGGAGAATGTTCCGTAGTCCTAAGATTAGGTTTCAGTCTTTTAGTGAGCCTATGCCTCTGGACTGTGAACCTCACAAATGTTTTCCAGGTTTTTTTTCTCCCTCCTTACATGGGACAGGATGACTATATTGGGCTGAAGTTAGGTTTTTCCATTCCCTCAGGTCAGTGAGATTTTGATAAAACACCAGAAGGTTATGATTTGGTTAACCAATTTCTCCAGAAGGCAAACCTCATTAAGAAGAACAGAGTGCTCTAGAATATTTCAAAATGATTCCCTTTGTTTTCTCCTTGCTGGAAGCACAATATTTTTCACCAGTATTTACTGTGAGAACCCGGTTGAGATCCTAGAAATAAAACTCACAAAAGCATGCCTACTCCCCTTTGACTGGGTCCCCTGGAGCTTTTAACTCTCTGGCTTGTCCATACTTAGCCTCTAGCAATTCATCAATTACAATTCATGTTTTCCCATTCTGGTTGTAAGCAGGTTTACTATGCACTAGATACCACGGCAAGGGGAGAACCCTAAACATGTTCACCCACTGCACCTTGGGCCATGCTAATCGCTATCATTTACACAAGCCTAGTGAGACAGAGCACTTGTACACAATGAGTTACATGAAGCAAGTTTATCAGTTACAGATAGGCATCAAAGGACAACAAAAGCCTAGGACTCATGGGAAACCAGTACCCCAAAGTTCAGGAAAGCTGCACTGGGTGAATGGAATCTCATCTGTGTACCCCATGTTGCATAACAACAGTTGACGGACCCCCAAAAGCAACATGCACTGGGTTTTATACAATAGGGAAGTGTGATTCACTGTAGAAGAGCATTGTAGAATGTGCTATTCTAGGAGGGACAGGGACAGATCCTGGGCTATTCCTGCCACTCCCTCCTTATTTCAGGATGTTGTATTCTGAGCACATTTACAGTTATTCCTAAGAACTACAAGGAAGAAAACAGGAAGAACTGGGTTGGTGCAAAGGCCATTTGGAGAATGGCCAGCACCTGCACCAGTTCCCAAAGAAGTTTCTGCTCCAGTATGTTGTGATTCTCTGTATCCCTCTGTCCTTCTCTTTTTGAGGTCATAACTCTGCCCTGCGACCTCACTTTTGTTATGGATCTAAGAAGGATTGTTGGTTTCTCAATTTGTTCAGCTTTTTACATATAATTAAAATGAAATGACAAATTCCAAGCTCCTTACATATGGACCCAAAAGCACAAGTCTGCATAACACTTTTAAAGTATGGTTTTATATTCTTACATGATTAAGAAAAATAAAAACAATGATATATTCTGAGATACGAAAATTACACAAACTTCAAATATTAAAGTTCATAAAGTTTTTGTTTGCACACACATAGTAGAGTATGTCCCAAAGCCAAAAATATTTACTATTACCCTTTATGGAAAAAATTAGCAGACCTATAAGGTATATGCTACTATAACAGTGTGGCCCTTTCTATTATTCTTCACTATGATACTATATTAATGCGATAACTATTCTTTATTTGATTTTTTTCCAAAAAAAAATCAATAAAGCAATATATAATTAGAAAATCTTTAGTTATAAGGTTTTTTAAGGAAATAATTGTTTTAATATTCCCAGAAAGTATAGAATGGATGAAGTCTGAATTAATATGAATTTGGAATTGTATAACCATATTAAGAGTATCAATGTTTCTCAAAATATGTATACAGGTATATATTTACCATATATATTTACTATAAACATATACATATACATACCTAGTCAGTGATATCCTCTACAATTAAACATATTATTTCTGTTTTTTAATTTAATATGAACGTTTCTTGGTTTTATTATTATTTTTTAGCGAATAGGGCTTATTTTCCGAACCCTCATGCCAAACTCTCTGATAACTTTATCAAAGTATGGCTTTAAATGTAGAGAAAATTCTGTCTTACATTTTAAAAAAAATCCTCCATCCTTGCCTAGTATAAGTACAGAGTACGCCATTTGATAAAGATTTATTGACTTGAATTAAATTACTTAGAGTTAAGTAAACATCTCAAACAATGAACCCTCAATTATCTTGGCTGTGTTTACCATGTCCTAAGGCCTTTCAAATAGAAGTGACAATTTAAAAGTTCTAAAATAATTACAGAAATAAATATGGTGCCATATTGCCCACTATAAAGTACAACTGTCGATTACAAATTCAATTGTCAGTGGCCACTTGTGAATTTAGAGAACTCCACAAATACACCATTTCAAAACTGAAATGGAAATGTTTTTAGGGTTACCATTTGTTTCATAGTTTTGAATATTTTTAACATGATTGATACCTGTCTTGCTAAAATATTTTCTTACTAACTCAAAAATGTACTAGGAACAAATACAATACCTAGTGAAAATGACTTTTGTCCCCCTTGGTGTGGGGATAAATATTATGCCACATAAATAATGTGACTTGTTTTTACTTATGTTTAAAATACCCTTTGCAGTTTGAGCTTCTCTCTGGAATGATCTATAGTCCGTGCTGCTTAGTGACAGCATCTGAAACTTGAAGAACAGTCTAAATTGGCTTTACATCTATGTTAAGCTTTAAAATGAAACAGTATTAGATTATTGTGATTTTTCTGAGTTTATATCTGCATCCCTTAATATTCCAGTACTGGGGACTGTAATTCCTTTCATACCAAATAATTTCATAAGTAAAGTACAAAATATTAAGGAATTATTCATGCTTTGTACAACAGAATGGGCATGCAAGGGTTCTAACAGGGATTTGAATCCTCATATCAGCACAGAGCTTCTTAATGTTTTGGGGAAAGTTACTTTTGAAAGCCCCAAAGACCTTACCTGGTAAAGCATAATTATCCACTCTTTGCAATGTGCTTGTTAAGATTAGAAATAATAGATGTAACACGATTGTCACAATAAGCCCTCAGTGAATGGTTGCGTGTTGCTGTTGCTGTTTTAATCTGACCGAGGTCTTTATTGACCCAGTGGAAACCTTCTCTTTCCTGCTCTAAGGGATCCTTTCCTTCTTCCTGATTAGTTCTGTGTAAAATAAAGTGATTTATTAGGGATCATGGTCTAACAGCAGTTACCCACCTCAGGGCTTGGTCTTGGGGTTGAAACTTAACTTGTGGCTTCATGCCATGGCTTGGGAACGAGTCTTGGAGATGTGGTGCTGAACTCTGCTAGGGGTGGGAGGAGATCAGCGAGGAGAACTGGGAGACGAGAAAAAAACAGACCAGAAAATATCACCAGACAAAACTTTCCTTCTCTTACCTAAGATCATTTTGAACTCACCATATCTTTGGCAGATATTATTAAGGTCAAGGTGTGCTGTAAAGAAATTATTTTGTATCCTCCAACCTCCCTTCATTAACCCTATCTCACTACGTAGCTTTACAAATCGCCTCTTTCAGAGATTTTCCCAGGACTACCCTCTTCACTCAATGCACACCAAGAAATTAGTCTCCTGCCCTTCTACTCTCCCATCCCTTTACTGTTCATGCTACTTCAGTATGTTTAACACAGAATTTACTCAAGGCTCACCTATTAATGTAATGGATTCAGTGCCTACTTTTATTCTATTATTGAATTTGCAGCAGAAAACAAAACTCATAAAATATCTGCCCTCATTGAGCTTATATTTTATGGGAGGATGCAGACAATTAACTGAACACAAATACATTATTGTGTATATTAGAATGGGACAAGTGTTGTAAAGAGAAAGAATGCAAGGAAGGGGGGTAAGATACACTGGGACGTAGAGAATTGCAATTTTAAACAATGATCAGGAACAGCTTCACTGAGAAGATGGCAGCTGGAGTAATAGTACCAAGGTTGCAAGTCAGGAAAATACAAACGGGGAAAGCAATGTAGGCAGGAAGAATGACAAGTACAAAAACCTTGAGGCAGGAAGACGCCCTGCGTGGGGTAAGGAGGCCAATGTGGTTGGATTAGAGAAGATGAGGTCAAATAGAGTGGGGTGGAGACACTTGGAGAATATCTAGATGCTTGTCAGCTTAAAAAAGAATTGTTGGCCTTTAGTCTGAGTAGTATGGGGAACATTTGAGGGTTTTGAATGGAGAAGTGACATGATGTGACTTGTGATTTTAAAAGGTTCATTCTAATTCCATGTTGGAAATAGGCTGCAGGGAAACAAGGTAGGTGGAAGAAAGCAGACCAGATAGGAAACTTTTGCAAATATCCAGGTGATGTCAATGGGAGGGCCGGTAGGAAGTGGCTGGATTCTGTCTGAATGGGACATGGTAACAGAGGGATGATAGGAGAGAGGGAACGAGAGGGTCTGGAATGACACTAAGTTTTTTGTCCAGGGTGTCTGAAAGTTCAGAGGCGCCATACGTTGATATGGCAAAGGTGGCATACAGACCACTTTCTGGGTCAGTGTCTAGAATGCGATTTTAGATACGTTGAGTCTTAGCTGTCTACTATTCCAGGGAGGATGTTGCATAGGCAGTTGGATACACAAATCTGGAGTTCAGGGGAGACATATGGGCTAGGGATGTAAAACTGGGAGAATCCTCAATATAGGGTGATATTTGAAGTTGTGAGACTGAAGGAGAGTGCTCAGGGAATGGCTGTAGAAGGAAGAGGTGAAAGGTCGGAGGAACAGTGGATGATCCCATAGGTCAGTTGCTGTTTATTGGCCGATTATTAATAGATGAGGACAGAAAATGGTGAGCCATGGTAAGAATGAATATAAAGTAATTGAAACCAGAGATTATACATACTTATTTTTTTTAAAAAAGAAGTTATGCTGCTAGACAGGGAAGAATAATTAAGATTTCTTTTTTTTTTTTTTTAATGGAAAAGGCATATTTGTACAATGATGGAAATGAATCAGCACAGGTTAACACAGTTGATAGTGCAGGAGAAAGAAAGCACCATTGGGGAAATTTCCTTGAATAGGTCAGAGGGAGGGAAATAAGATCCACTGTCCAAGAAAAGGATCTGGCTTCAGAAGCAAGGACATTTGAGTCTGTTAACAGAGGAAAAGGCAGAGAAAGTGAATGGATGGATGTAAACAGCCTCTGAGTCTTTCCGGAGTATTCACACTTAGACATAAGGTACTATCTAACTAAATAAATCTCTAATCATACTATTTCAAGTGATTTAAAATAAAGAATTTTCATTAGGATAGGATATTCAATTTTTCTTCTGAGGTAGATAAGAGACTACTTAGAACCTCTTAAACCCTACTGTGCAGACCTAACTGTGGGAAAACCATTGCGTTTTCCCAATTGCGTTACTTCCAACCATGGCTGGAAGTAACGCATTTAGGGAGCACAAAAGTTCATTCTTGTCCTTCTGTCTGACAGGGCCCACAGCAATCCCAGTTTGTAAATTAGCTCATTCATTTGTAGACTGAGATCCATAGCTTTGCTCAAGAACGAATAGCTTGAATTAAACTCTTTTGGAAAATTGCTATTGAAATTAAATTCTTTGGTCAAACTTTGAACTGAACTGTTTTAAAAACTCATTTGGTTTTGAATCAGTAAAGGCATTGAAGACATGGCAGTTGAGCAGTTGATGGGTGGTCCATTCAGAAAAGCTTTGTTATATTCAGGTGAGCCAATAAAACTCTGACCTGACTAAAAGGAAGTGTTTACACAAGTCAAAACAGAAACCTCTAGATTATAACTTATGAAGTGTTTCAACTGGAATCTACAAGTATGAATGTAGACACGGTGACAGGTTTCAAATGGACTTGATGGAAGAGGCCATTCATATTTTATCATGTTGGGTTAACGGAATTACAGTTGTGGGCAATGTTTTACTCAAGCTTAGTGGAAACTCCTGGGTAGGAATCAATACTCTCACACTCACCATTGCATTTAAAATATGTTCTTGTCTGTGTACATAAAGGCATCAAATTCAACTTGTGAAGGTAGATTATTTTTTATCTTTTCTGCTGATGTAACAAACACAGCTTAGAACTGAAACCGCAATAAGAAAAAGTAAAAAATAAATGCCATTCAGTTTTAAAAGAAAATAATGGAATATCTAATCATTGGCTCTATTAACGCTTTATATTTTATAGCTTAAGAACATCTTTCTAAATATTAAATATGAATTCTGCTAAAATAGTAAGGCAGACTTAATAGAAACTTCCTATACATCACAGTGTAAGCTTCCAATCTTAACGTAAAAATATAGCTATTGACAGAATATGTTGTTTATAAACATTTTTTAAAATTTTCTTATATTGACATGCAATTCAATAAATGACTCAATTGCTTCATACACTCACCACAAGTTAAATGAAGAACATAAGAAATTGGAAGAAATTTGATATTTCATACACCTTCATTTGCTAAGTTTATTTTGCACCCAAGATCCCAATAGGACTTAAGCTTTCATTGTCTTTCAAAGTTTTAATTTTTATCATTTATTTTTGTTTTAAAATATTAATATTTAAGTCTTTTATCCATCTTGATTAATTTTTGTCTCCCATCCAAGTACTAACCAGGCCCGACCTTGCTTAGCTTCCGAGATCCGACGGGATCGGGTGCGTTCAGGGTGGTGTGGCCGTAGACTTGAATTAATTTTTATAAGTGGTGAGAGACGTGCATCCTGTTTCATTCTTCTGCGTGTAGCTATCCAATTTTCCCAGCACCATTTATTGAACGGGGCTTATTTTCCCCAGCGTATATTGTTATCTGCTTTGTCAAGATCAGTTGGCTGTATGTGGATGGTTTTATATTTGGGTTTTCTGTTCTGATCTATGGGTCTATATATGGAAACACTGAGGATAAAAGTCACAGATGACACAAACAAGTGGAAAAATGTATCATGCCCATGGATCGGTAGAATCAAGATCGTTCAAATGTCCGTATTACCCAAAATGATTTACAAATTCAATGCAATGCCCATCAAAATACCAACGTTGTATTTCACAGATATAGAAAAAATAATTATACACTTCATGTGGAACCAGAAAAGAGCCTAAGAAATCTTAAGCAAAAGGAACAAATCAGGAGACATCACATTGCCAGACTTCAAACTATACTACAAGGTTATAGTAACTAAATCAGCATGGTATTATTTAAATCTTGACCAGTGAAACCCCTGATTCTCTAAATTAAGAGTACTGTCTTTGGAAAGATTTTGATGTTCTTCTGCTTGGAGTTGGGTGCACTGTCAACAATTTAGCCTACTCCTGGACTACTTTCCTTCATGTAATATCAGAAACCTGGGACTCAAGTTAAGGTTCCCATATTCCTTTATTTTCCACACCCACTTACTCAATTCTTCCAGCTCAACTTCCTAAAATCCTCACAACCACTGTCCTAAAGCAGCTGTCTCTTGTCCAGCTTCCACACTGCTGAAAAGTGATCTAACAGCAAACCTTGCCCTGTGATTGCCATGCCCCAAATTCTTTGAAGCCTGTAAGATAAAATCCACACCCCTTGGATTGTCAAAAACATAATGACTTGGCCTTTTCCTGCCTGCTTCTCTTGCCTCATCTCATGCCACTTCCTCTAGTCTTCTCTTCTTGAATTGTATTCTAGCAATAATAGACTCTTTGTTGTTTTCCAAATGTGCTACCATATTTCTGAGCACATGCTCAGAGGCTCATCTTCTCCAACTATTGTAAGTGTTGGCTCCACTTTGAAAAGTGTGTCTTGTATAGAACAGCTCATTCCACTTTGTGTTATAAATGCAGCTCATTCCACTTTGTGTTATAAATGCTTATTTGAATGCCTTAATTTGCAACTAAGAACAAATTCCTTAAGGTCAGGAGTCATATCTGTTCATGTGTGCATTTCCAGTTCCTATTGCAGATTGGCATGGAGATTGCAGATTCATTGCAGATTCTTGGTGAATAATGGTTGCATCCATTGTGGGCATGCAATGAGCAGCTACTGTTGGCATTTGTGCAAATAAACAGTGGTGGAAATTTGGTCATATACACATCCTTATAAACCGTTACTAAAGCAGAAACATTATCAAACACTTTAAAATATAACGATATGAGTTATGAATATCCCTGTTCATTAAAACAGTCCTGCACACATACTTTTTGTCAGGTTATAAACACTCACTTCAAAAATCAATAAAAAGTTAATATAAAGTCTAGAAATCTAACCTCCATGGGAGAATGCTGATGACAATATAGGATGAGACACTAAATTTGAATTGTCCTGAGATATACACATCAAAAATTCATTCCCACAAGGACACACACACACACACACACACACACACACACAGCATTTTGCATAGGTATTCCCCTGTTTCTTTAATTCTTTCAGAATAGTAGTCTTAATCAAGAAGAGGAAGCTTTAGTGATAGTTTGAATGGAATGTCATCAAAAATTTTCATTGTTTTTCTTTCACATCAGAATCAATAAATGTTAGCAAACTCCTCTGACTAATTGTCCCATTGAGAATATGTTTTATTTCAAAGTGCCTGTGCCTAGCATAGCCTATTTATATGACCCTGTGAGATGCTTGAGCTCTAATCCTATCTATTATTTCTTCATTGAGATTTATTTCCCAGTAAACATAAATAAATTCAGGCTCTCAGACATTTCCTTTCAATAACCACTTATTCTCCTTTTCTGTATTCATTTATATAGAACTATTAATTTTTTGTTAATAACAATTGCTATAAAAGCATCATTCAGCTCACTAAGTTGCTGTGCTTTGTGGTAGAAGAGCAACCTCTAAGCCTTGCTCTTATTATTTATGGTTCCAATATTTGCTGTTAAGGCTTGCCTCAAGGCAGACCACAAGGGATTTGGAGCAAGTGTCCTTAGATTGGTTATAATTCAATGTAGTTTAATATAGAAGGAAATGGATAATCTCTACCAGTCAGCTTGAAGGAAGAAAAAAAAAAAAAAGGCAGGTGAGAATGTAAGGAGTGTTTTAAAGAGCCTATCAAAGAATCTAGCAGTCAGTAGATAGTATGTAAAACTCTGCATTGATAAAATACCACAAAGTGTTTCTGCTTGTTTTTGATTTTACATCTCAAAAATTGACTACCTTATTGGTATGTATTTACAATTCTGCATACAAAATTAATGTCCATAACCTCTTAATATAGTGGATATAGAAACTTTCTACAAAAAATGATTTTGTTCATGATGAACAAATACACTATCATTCAATGAATTTTGCTTAATAAATGTTTAAGGGTTTTAAAGCCATTTCTAGAAGTTAACCAAACAGAACAAAACATATTGTAACCCCAAGATGTTAATGCAACATGATTTTCTATGAAATTAAAGCCATATAATACGTGTTTTATAGATATTAATACCATCGTTTTCTTCTCAGCAATTGAAGGCATTTCTCACAGTACCAAGTGCCGTGCCAGTTCAGCAGGTGTGAGCCCCAAGTCATAATGCCTTTTTATTCTATCTCTGCCACTTCCTATTCAAGTGATTTTGGAAAAATGTGCATAAACTATTTTCTGCCTCAGTTTTTTTCATCTATAAAATGAGGAAAAAATAGTATTTATTTTATAGGGTCATGGGAATGAGAAAATAATACAGATAAAGTAGTCATAGAATAAAAATCTCAATAAATAAAGCCATTAACTAACTACACATCTGCATTTTAAAAAACGTATGCATCCCTCTTCCCTTCCCTTCCCTCCCAAGTTCCAGGATTTTTCACTTCCAGTTTTGGAGTAAACAATTCAATTAATTATTTACAGTGATTACACGTTACCTGTATTTTGACCCAGCCCTGCACGCCTCTATCCTCGGTGGTGCTTGAGCTCCCTCTGTAGGTCACCTTTCTCTTTGCACGAGGCAGTTTCACTGCAGAAACTATGTGCAGTTACTGAGCCTATATGTAGCATTGAATACGTAGGTCTAAGCTAATGTTCATCTCCGCCAGCAGCAAAGTATCAACATCATGTTTACTGTCCCAACATCTCTTTGTTTAATTATATATTTGTAAACAAAAACCAATACTGAAGGAGTATATTTAAAAGTATGTGGAAAGGGCCAGCCATTATATTATTGTATTTATTTCATTTAAACATACAGACATTTTGGTACCAAAAACAATTTATCTGAGCCTTGTTCATTTATTTATTTGGGAGAGGACGGGTGGGTAACTTTTATTTCAGTGTCATCTGTGTTCTTAATTTTGCAAAGCTAAATGGTTCGATGTTTGTTTATATTGTTGAATAAATATCACAGTGCAAGTGTCATGCCCAGCCCTTTCCAGTGGAATAGCATCTGTTCCTCAAGACCATCAAATTTGTATTTAGCTGTTGAGATTTGACTGAATAATTAGGAGCAGATGTTGCTTCAAGGCACAAGGATGAAGCAAGTCAATCTTTGTAAACAAAGTTCACCTCCGTCTTGTAGCCAAACTATTCTGTCTTTAAGGGGAAGGACCAACATTCTTTCTCTTTCTTGGAATTCTGGGCCATTCTCCCTAAACTGTTTACATCACAGTAATGGAATCTATGGACCAAACCCTAGATAGAAGCTCTAATTATATCTCCTTCCATAAAATGGTTTCCATCTTTTCTTCCTTATTCCCATTTTTTATTGCCTTCTGTCCATGTGACTTTTCCAATGTGGAAACAACTTAAGAGATGTGAAATCTTGGTGACTATGATCTAGAATTGCTAGATAAAATACAACAGGCCCAGGTAAATTCGAATTTCAGATAACAAATAATGTTTGGGATAAGTATGTCCCATGTAATTCAAATTTGACTTGCTGTGCTGTGTTTTTATTTGCTAAACCTGGCAAGCCTAATCTCATATCAAATTATTGAAACACCTTTATAAAGCAGAGCAGATGTATAAAAACTAAGTTCTCATGTATTTACTTTTATTTCTTCTTACCATGCAAAACTGCCAACTACACTTTTTTCATTTGAATTGGCTTTTTTCTTGGTTTTTCCATTGCTTCATATTTTTGTTCATTGACTCTCTCCTCTTTACCATGCAATAAACTTTTTTGTTATTTGTTCAATATCCTGATTCTTTTTTCCCTACCTCAAAATTTTTATTTGCACCATTCATTCCTTCTTGTGAAAAATAATGATTCTAAAATGTTTATCACCTCTGTATTTTCTCTGAATGGCATTAGTTTATTAAGTAGTATTCAAATTTTTGATAAAACAGGGTTATCATTCTACTGGCAAACATTTATTAATATTTTCTTTGCAAAGTTGAGACTACATTAAGGACAGTATCATTGCTCCTGTCTATGCACCCAGAATTCTGTAATAAATATATGCCCTTTTTCATTTTATATGTGTCTAGTATTATAACTTCCATTTTGGATTTCTGATTAAAATCTTTGTGTATATTCCTTGAAATCTGTGATGCTACAATAGAAAGATGAAATCTTCACTTGGCTGGTAGAATTTCTAGTTTTTCCTTTCTGGATTACTTTCCATATGACTGCCAACTTTTTAAAGACTCATCATTTTGTTCTCTATAGACCCAAGTTTTCCTTAGCACTCTTTGGATCAAATGTACACTTCAAATCTCCCATTTAGTATTTCTGTCTTGACTCTTAATATATACTCCATCTTAATTTCACTGTATCTACTTAAAAATAGGACTTTCTACCTGAGAATCTTCTTTGTGCATTTATCTACCTATCCCAAAAGTTTGATCCACTCTACCTTCCTCCCAAATAAAAAGTGACAACTCTCCTTTCTTAATATTAATGTTTTTAAAAATCATTTATGGGATGCTCTCCTTGATCAACCCATTCATTTTATAAGCTACCATTTTTATCTACTTTAATATTTTTTATTTCAGCATATTACTGGGGTATAATAAATGTTTAGGGGACTTTAACATTTTACAATGACCCTGCAAACATTATTAATCTAAACATTAAATGTTGTATTCCACAGTATACATCTCCCTTTTACATGTTGTATATTATAATTCTTCTGATTTGCTTATCTATGTTTCTATTTTCACTGCCTGGACTAATACAACCTGCCCTCCTCCTATGCTGTCCCCATCATTCCAAATTCTCCCTCTTGACTTTCTAACTTTCTAATTGGATGCCTTATATTATTATTCATGAGTATAGGTATTAGGTCATTCAGCTTTTTATGATAATGAGGAAATTAAAGGTAAATAGTGGATGAGTACCCAATGAGCTCACCTATGAGTAACCTTAGTAAGTCTATTTAGTGGCTTTAGAAGCATATTGCTTATGTTCTGACTTTTCCAGCAGTGTCCCTGGTGGTTGCTTGAGGATGTGATATTTGTAGATAAAGATGTTAATGTTAAGTGAAGCTCACTGACTAGTCTATAAATCAATGACACAAAATTTTGACACATGTGTTTTATATCTTCATTATCTGCTTAACATATCATTTTGTAAAATATTAAAACATCCCCAGTGCTGAAAGGACCTTGTCATGAACACAGCTCTTTTTCCCCCCTTTTTAAAATAATCTGAACACTGTTACTATCTAGTTGGCCCCAAGGGCAAACAAATAATAATGTATAATTATAGTTATTTTCCTCATAAATAAATTTTCCTCATAAATAAAAATAGGTCTTATTGATGAAGACAGAAACAGTTTTATTTCTGTGAACATCTCTCTCCTACGGAATAATCAGGCCCACTTTTCTCATTCATTCCTGCCTGGGGCCGCGGGGGTAAGGACTCCATTTTTGATTTAGTAAATAAATTCCTTAGCCACCGTCCTCTCTCCAAAGACTCTTCATTCTTTGGTCCCAGTCTTCCTTCCCACCTTATCTCCCACTACTAAGCTCTGTGACACATTTCGCCTGACCTTGCTGTATTTTCCCACACTTGCTCTGCGTGCATTTCATCCTGGGTCTGGCCAAGACCTCTTCCAAATATACAAGAATTATCCCATGCACACGGTGACCCAACCCAGTCCCCACAGAGTCCAGAAAGTTTAGAGAGAAAAGGACCTTTCTGAGCATCTCACTTTTATCAATTTCCACTGGGAGATCAGAGACCGGCAATCATCATTCTCCAATAAAAAGAGAATGAAGATATTCTTTTGCAGGAAGTAGGCTTTGATAAAACCCTACATCCTAAAACAAACAAAACAACAACAAAAACCTTAATAAATATTATCTTTTGTCTCCAAAATAGTTCAATCAGTCTCAGTTGTTCTAATAATTTTCTCTAATAATTGGTTAAATACCTAAATTGGGCATCCTCAAACTACGGCCCATGAGCCACATGCGGGTGTTTTTGCCCATTTGTTTTTTTTACTTCAAAATAAGATATGTGCAGTGTGCATAGGAATTTGTTCATAGCTTTTTTAAAACTATAGTCTGGTCCTTCAAAGGTCTGAAGGACAGTGAACTGGCCCCCCCTGTTTAAAAAGTTTGAGGACCCCTGGCCTATAGTATAAAGTGGTCTATCTACCCAGCCATCCACCCATTCACTGGACAGACATTTTTTTTTTTTTAATATAAATGCCAGGCACCATTGTAAGTCCTAATGATACACCAATGAACAAGAAAAATGAAGTGTTGGTCCACCAGGAACGTATGTTTTAGTGGGAGAAATACAAACTTAACAAATAGACCTATCATGTAATGAGCAGGGTAGGTAAATGGAGAGCGGTTTTGTAAAGGCCTTTGTGAGCTAAGACCTGAATGAAGAGAGGTTTTCATTTTGCGGTGTCAGTGTGACCAGGCCAAGGAATCATTTCCTATTGTCCATATTCTTTTAAAATAATTTATTTAAAAATAACTCAAAAGGTAGTTCTCAGACTATTTTCTTTTATGGAAGATACTTCTTTCTTGGATTCCTAGTGCTAGTCATTTTAATGAGCTGTATGAGTCCGAAATAAGGCGGTTTCTCTAGAAAGTAAAGCTGAATAAAACAACACCAGAGTAGAAAAACTCTTATTAGGTGGCCATACAAAAGCACTAAAAGGAAAATTACTGGAAGGTTTTAGTGAAAAGAAAGGGAAATATTTTCTATCTCTAGAGGTTTAAGTTTGCTACTTCCTCAAATATTAAGAAGACTTTAAAAATAATTTTGCTTTTGTCTAGATGGTAAATTATATTATTTTTCTTTTCCCTTGCTGACCCTCAAAAGATTATTAAAATTGTCATTTTGGAAATAAATCATTTTAATACTACTATTGAATGAAAAGAAACTATCCATTTTCTAAGAAAACACAAATTCCTTCGTGTGAAGAGTCATTGTCTAGAGAGTGCATTGGGCACAAAACGACTTTCTTCAGTATGTTATTGGAATGGGATGGAGGCAGTTGCCTCTCTATAGGAAAGTGACTAAGCAACCTCGTGGGTACCACTCCAGTCTCCTCTGCCCCTGGCAGCATCCCTCAGCCCCTCCTGTGCCTCAACTGCCTCTTTCTTATCTAGAGGTCAGTCCTGGCAATTGACAATCCATTGCAAGTAGCCCTTGAGAGGAAGCCCATTTGCTTTCACTGATCTGGAGCTCAAGTAAAATTTCATGTTAGAATAAAATCCAGTTACTTCAGCTTGTACCTTCAAAGTTTGGTCATTTGTTTGTATTAGGGTTCTCCAGAGAAACAACTGATAAGATGTGTATGTGTGTGTGTGTGTGTGTATATATATATATATGATTTATTTTAAGGGCTTGTCTCATGTGATTAAGAAGAATGGCATGTCCAAAATTTGCAGGGCAGGCCAGCAGTTTGGGGATCCAGGGAAGAGACAATGCCACATATCAAGTCTGAAGGCTGTCTGCTGACTGAATTTCATCTCGCTGGGGGAGTTCATTTTTTTGTTCTATTCGGACCTTCACCTGATTGGATGAACCCCCAGCAGCCTGGGCTGCTATAACAGAACACCATAAATGAGTCACTTATAAACAATAGAAATTCATTTCTCATAGTTCTGGAGGCTGGGAAGTCCAAGATCAAGGTGTCAGCAGATTCTGTGTCTGGTGAGGTCCCACCTCCTGGTTAATCGCCGTCACCCACTTATCAAGAGGGTGTGCACGGCGAGATGGGCTGTTCAGGAGAGGGGAAGGCATATCCAGAATGGGAGCTTTACAGTTCAGTTATGTTTTTCCAGCAGAGAGCCTGCAAGGGAGATGGTGTCATTTAAGTAAGGGGGAAGTGTTGAGAGAAAAGAAGGATTAGGGAGGGAAAAGAGAAAAAGAGGAACTGAGAGAGAGGATATCTGGAAAAACTGCCTTGCAAGCATAGCTCCTCTACCAGTGAAATGAATTCTAAAGGAGATGTTATACCACGATAGAGTGAGTAGCACAACCGATCAATAAAAAGATCTCTCAAAAATTTTGCAAAGGTGAGAAGGCTTTTTAGGATTCCATTCATCCGCTCTACTTTTCCAGAAGATCAGAGTGGTAAGGGATGTGGAAGTTCCAAGTGATGTGTAAGGCTGAAGCAAGATTCTGAATAACCTGAGAGATAAATCCAAGTCCACTGTCAGACTGTGGGGAGATGGGGAAGCCACATCTGGGAATAATATCATGTAAGACATTTCGGGTAACAAGTGGGGATCCATTTGGTGGTGGTAGGGAGGGCCTCTACCCATCCTGAAAAAGTGTCAACGAACACTAGAAGATAGCGTGTTTTCTGGATAGGGGGCATCTGAGCGAAATCGACTTGCCGATCCCACCCAGGTAGTGAGCCCCTGACTCAGTGGGTGGAGAAAGGGGGAGGCCGGATGTTGGATCGGACAGATGTAGTTTGACAAATATTACATTCCTTGGTAAGGGTTTGAAGTAATTCCTCCTTGTGTTGAGGTAAAAGGTGAATACGAGTGGTGAGAAAGTGTTGAAGCAGAACCAGGCTTGCACGGAAGAGCGGGTGAGGCGTTTGAGGAAAGGGAGGGAAGACGTATTAGGGGGGACTAGCTTATGATTCTTATTCTAATATGGATTTTAAAAATGTGCTCCCCCTTCCTTGAGCTTTTGATTTGGGGATGATTGTTTTGTGGATTTTTTTCACTCATCAGAGGGAAAATACAATGAGGGACAGCCTGATGTGAGACAGCCTGTTTGGCCCAAAAGTCGGCCTCCCGGTTGCCTGTGGAAGTGTAGCTTATGGCCTTTTGGTGACCCTTGCAATGGATGCGGGGGACTTAGAGGGAATTAATTGATTTGCCATTAATGATAGGAGAGCCTTTTGTTAAGAAACCTCATTCTGTCTACATTTGGGCAATCGAATGTAGCATGTTATATGCATATTTAGAGCCTGCATAGATACTAACCTTTTTCCCTTTGGCCTAAGTTAGAGCCCAGGTTAAGGCAGTTGGTTCTGCTTGTTGGGAAGTTGGCCCCGGGGAGTAAAGGGGATGTTTCCATGATCTGTCTTGGAGGAAATTGCTGCCCCGTATTGGAGCCCTGGAAGGCCTGGACAGTGGCACAGTCCGCTGAGAGGGGCACTGCTTTGGTGGCACTGCCATCTGTGAGCCATTCAGGGCCACCTGGTATGGGGTTGGTGAGGGAGTCAGGTAGTCATCAATAATATCAGCAAGACTGAAAGTCTTCAGGGTGGATTGAATGATTAGAAGGCATAAGAGTGGCCAAGTTAGGTGGTGATCAGTGTTGGAAGGAAATGGAAGGCTGCATCAGGGTGGCATGAAGAGCATGAATTCTGGAAGGACAGACAGAAGAAAGAGCTCTGTGACTTAACATATCTTGGAGGTTGTGGGAGGACAAAACTACTAGGGGCTCAAAGAAAGTCCTATTTTGCACTTCTGGGATATGTAGAGAAGCAGTGGCTAGTACCTTCCAGCAGAGCGGCCAGCCTTGGTAAAGGGGGTCTAGTTGTTTAGAAAAATAAGCAATTGGTTATATAGAATCGCCTACAGGCTGGGCCAGCAGGCCCAGGGCCAGGTTTGGGGCACTGTACAGATATAAAAGAAAGGCCTGGAGAGATTTGGAAGCCCCAGTGCGGGGGCTCATTGTAGAGACTGTTTGAGTGTCTTGATGGACATACACATATCAGAGGGAAGGGGAAGGGGTTTATCTAAGTTTCTCTTTGTAGAATTGTTTGAGAGTTGGCAATTAAGGTGAAATTGGTTTATACAAAAATACCCTGTGAGGCCAGAAAGGAGAGGAGATCTCTTTTCATGGCAGGCAAAGGTGTTTTTTGAACTGCCTCCCTTCCCTCTTTCAGGATTTCCCAGAGTTGGGGCCGGTATTAAAAGGTCAAGGTCGTGTACTTTGGGAGAAGAGTTGGGCCTTGTTCTTAGAGACGTGGTGTCCACACTGGGCCAAGAAATTGAGAAAGGAAATAGTTTTATTCCAGCATTCTTGCTGGGAAGGGCTTCAGAGCAGGAGGTCATCTACATATTGTAATGGAGAGCTAGAGCCCGGGACAGAGCAGACCAAGGCAGCCTGCAAAGCTTGACCCAAATACTGGGGGCTGTCTCTGAACCCTTGAGGTGGAACTGTCCGGGCTGATTGTTGGAACATGTGTGAGTTGGGATCTGTCCAAGTAAATGTGAATGAAGGTGGAGAACCCGTGTGGATGGGGATGGAAAAGAAGGCATCTTTTAGATCGAGAACAGAGACAGGAGTGGCAGAAGAGGGCATCTGCAAAAGGAGGGTGTAGGCATTAGGCACCACTGGATGTGCAGGAATCACTGCCGCATTCTCTTAACTGAGGTCCTGAACTAGACGGTAGGAGACATTTGATTATTTGACAGGAAGAATGGGGTGTTACGAGGAGAGTGAACAAAGATAAGGATACCCGCGGAGAGGAGGTGAGAAATAATAGGTTTTATGCCCCTCAGTCCTCGCGGACCAAGGGGGTATCAGGAAACAGATAGGTAGTGACTGAGGTTCTTCAGGAAAACCCCACACAGGGTCGTGATGACAGGCTATGGCTGGATGGTCAGTGTCTCCGACTGATGCATCAGTTTCTGAAAGTGGAATCTCTTCACATTTTGGAATGGGGGGAGGATTCCAAATTGGTCTTCAGGTACACTTGGCAGCCCTTGGTTAACTGCAAGGGAGCAAATGGGCAGTTTAGGGCCATTCAAAGGCAGGAGGACTGTTCTGGATTACAGGCATTTCCTGGAACAAGGGAGGTTGATGGTGCTTTTTTGTGATACAACTGTCCCACTGGCCCTTATGGGCTGGTGGCTGTCACGCAGTTGGCCATTAGTAAAGAGGTAGAGACCTCTCACTCCAGGTTGGAAAACAACGTGGATGAAGTCACAAAGTCGTGACATGGTCTCACTATTGAAACAATGATAAGACCACCCTGACTAAAGATCATGAAAAATAGAGCTTCAGCTGCTAGAAGATGAATTTTGAATGCCTGAGGTTGAGATTTAGGTTTGATAAGATAGAACTTGGGATATCATTTACAGGGTTTTGAAAGCAGGCATGAAGAGAGAACCAGATTGGAAAGAAGGTGATGAGAGCTTCATTAATATAAAGAGACCAAGAGGCTTATAAGTGAGTCATGACTAACCACAGGGATGTTACTTTGAAAGTAATTCTAGCCTTAATGATTCACTGTTCTCTGTGGAAAGGAAAATACTTGATATTTAAGCACTGGAGGAAAACACAGACACAATTTCTTAATACCAGAGACTGAGGGAAAATTCTGTGTAACAACCTTAATTAGTTGAAAATTCAAAGCAAACTCCATGAATGAAGAGCTTGTACAAGGTTAAGAAAAATACTTCAGTATTACATGCTCACCTGCTCACCACAGGAGCTCAGTTTTTGGAAATGTTCCAGGGACTCTGAGTCAACTAGTTAAAAACAGCTAAATAGAAGAAAGGCTATAGAAAAGAAATAGCTTCTTTTATGCCTAAGTTTGTAGGATTTATTCATTATATGGGTCGCTGAGTTTTATTTTCTTAAGTTAATAAATATGCAGAGATTTTATCCAAATCTTTGAAGTTTGTGTTATCCTTACCTTGTAAGGAGCACCTGTTATCAAAGTTACCATCAATGCATTCTGTTCCCCCTGGAGACATTCAAACCACAATTCTCAGTCAAATTAAAAAAAAGAAAAAAAACTTGTGTGAAATAACCATTGTCCCTTTTCTGGGTATGCTCTAAGTGCTAATGCCTTTGAGCACCCTAACAACTAACTGCCTCTTGATCCTCACAAAACCATAATTAGTGCAGCTCTTTGTAAAGCAAGACATTAGAGGTAAAAGGAGTTTCAAACATCAACCTTTAATGTCCCTTTCACCCCACTGCACATTCAGGGCTGGACTTTGGAAGTTCAGTTAACTTGGGTAAACTGAGGTTTTCAGTCTTTGAACTAGTCAAAAGATTGTAATTGATTGAGCCCACTAGTGATGTGGATCAGCACTTTTAGTAAAACACTGGATGCTTCCTGTTTCGATCCCATGGCATGGTTTTGTTGGCCACTCCCCTTTCTAGAACACTCTCCCACCCTCTGGCCTTTTTCTCTTTTCTCTAGACACATAAGCCTCACATAGTGTTCATGCTGCCTAAATCAGCCTGTGGTTTAGGTATTTTTTCATTATCCATGTGAAAAGCTCATTCTCACAGAGATACAACTATTTGATGAAAACATGTGTTTTGGTGTCTTTTGTACCCTTAGAAGGCATATCAGAATCATCCAGGAATGTCAGAGACTCTAATGCCTTCCAATTCTGACGGCCCTCATGACGCTAGCGTCAGCCGGCTGAGGCTGGCAACACCAGTGAAAAGTACTCCAGAAATGTTAATGGATGTTATGGGGGAAAGAAGAGAAGAGGGAGAGGTGGATTTATAAAAAATTAAACTTTTTACCCAGATAACTTCTAATTAGAATTTCTGGGAGGAGAGTCTTGATAAAAGGGAACCTGACCCTTTTTAGATCTACTTCACCTACAAGGAGAAGAAAAAAAAAATGGAGAAAATCAGCGTTACAATCAAACTGTACTTTTTTACCCCACCCCTTTGTTCTGTTGAACAAGGCCTTTGGGGACTTACGGGAGGGACTCTGAATGTTAAGAATCAGCAATTTGGGGCCCAAGCATAGATTTCTCTGTCTCTTCACCCTTTTCCCTGGAGAAATTGGCTGAAGCTCAAATAGCAAATAATGTCTTGCCTTCCCTGGAGAGAGCCTTAAAGAATGCTCAACCAGTTCTTTTCTTTTGGTTTAAATTGATATAATCGAAACCTCACAGAAAAGTGCAAGATGAAGATTCAGATGTGGCTCCTGGGAGTTTGGACCTGATTTTCGCAGGGAAATTCCCACTGAACTACTTCTGGAAACTCCCCCTACATCATTCACTGCCCACCACATTATTTTGACTCCTTATCCCCTCAGTACCCCTACCAGCCCCCACAGTTCTGGTGTCCGGATTATATCAGTCTTTCTCAGTAGAGCCCACTCTCAGAGAGGAGAGCTTTGGAGTGGAGGCGTAGGAGAAAACAGGTGTGCCTGGCCTGAAGGTGATTATTAACAGGAAATTCCCCATTGAGAAAACTTATCTCGGTGGTCGTCAGGACAGAGTCCTTGCCCTGACATCATCTGCCTCAGTTGGAAACTTGTTAGAAATGCAGACTCTAGGGCCTCATCCTAGACTTACAGAATCAGATACTGTGGGGCTGGGGCTAAACCATCTCTGTTGTTATTAGCAAGCACTCCAGGTGATTCTGGTGAGTTCTGGGGCAGGCTAAGGTTGGCGAGCCACTGGCTATTTCATATTTTCTCCTGAGATGCTTTTATCAAATTTCAGTTATTTTATTTTTTGCTTGTTTTTTCCTCCATCTTATTACTTTTGCCTAGAGCCTGGATAGGAAAGAGAGAAGCAACCAATCAACAAATAACGACTGATTGAATGAATGAATGAATGAATAAATACCTACAAAAAATAGAAAAACTGTGTCCATACAAAGGAAAAGTAATGGCTTATTGCAGGCACTTATATTCATTGAAAAGTTATCTTTAAGCCTCCATATCTGCAACTAGAAAGGTGCAGATTTTTAAATCAAAAAAGTAGGACTAGTTTGTTCCTAAAATCGGTTGTAATTTTAATTCAATGAATCTATGAGTTTTTAGGATTAATAAAAAAACAGCAGGGAGTAAGAATTATTGGGAATATAGGAAGAAGTGCTATATTAAGCTATGAAATATGTACATATTTAAAGACAACTTCTCAGATAAAATGATTATGAGCCCACATCATGGTTTTATTTCAAACATACAGTTGGATGAAAGGTTGCTGAGTAAGCCAAACTTGGAGATTCCTCTCTCTGGTATAAACATTTGGGTGAGGGGTTGCGGGGAGACACGATACAGTAAAGAACTTTCTGGTTAAAGATTAGGTTAGTCACAAGATGAATTAAAGATGTTGGCAAGTTCCAAAACTGGCAGTCAGCTGAGTGGATCTTCCCAGAAAAAGCCTTTATATATCTTGAAAGTCTATCAGAAAATTGCTCAAGTGTTTTTATCAGGAATTATAATTATTTTCAGGAAGAACTGTGAATTACATTTTGCAAAAATGTTCTTTCTCACAACAGGTTTGGTGGCGATTTTCTTTTTTCTCAGTTTCTAGGCTCATCTCTTCTCATTTTCTTTTTTTCTTTGTTCACTTTTAATAAGTAATTTTAACTTCCTGAATCTCAATTGTTTCATCTTCAAAGGAGGGATAATAATTTCTTACCCAAATGAAAGAATAAGGCTAGAAAAATGAATATTTTTTTGGAGTCTTCCAAGCTCTGTGACTGATTAATCAAAATTAATGCATTAAAGTGTAAAAGTGATGTGAAATGTGGTTTTCTATTCTTGGATTCTAATACCAATCATAATATCAAACCCATAGTGGATTTATTTATTCTTTGTCATTTATCTATCAAACACTGACAGTCCCTGCTATGTGTTATGCATGCTCTGTGCATTTTACAAAAATCAACTCCATCCACATGATTACCCTATGAGGTAAATACCATTACCCACATTTTACAGATGATAAAACTGAAACACTGAAAGCTCAAATAGCTAGCTCAGGCTCAACAGTTAATATTTGACAGAGCCTGGATTTGAACTCAGGAAGGCTACTTCCTGTGTTCAAGAAACTGTTCACTAGTTGTTATCATGTCATCCTGCTTGGTTCTCTAAAAATTAGGTTGGGCGTTGTTAGGGATCAAATGGAAATAGATAATCTTAAAGAAGTTGAACTTCAAAGAGCCTCAGTGGAAGGGAATGATGTACCTAGTTCAGATTGTTAAAATTTAAATCATTTCCTCATGTACTGCTGTCTGCTCCCCATTCTGATACCTGTCAACTTAGGTTATAGTCATCAGTCTCTGGATCGAACCTTCTGGACTAGATTGACGCATAGGTCCTGTGATTCACCATTGTTATTTCAGAAGATGATACAGAAAGTTACCCATTTTTAACAAATGTGGGTTCCCTAACCATGTAGAAGCATTGGTCAGAAAGATTTGAAGCCATATATTGTTGGTCACCTTCACAGGTTCTCTGTATAGTTTTCATTTTTACAAAAGGTGTAATATCATAGGATAGAACATACTATTGCTTTGATGCTTTTTAGAACCCCCACCATTTCCTTGAGGCATAAAAGAAAGAAATCGCTTTCCCAGATGGTATGAGGATGAAAGGATCCATGTTGGGGACAGGAAACCAGAGATCTCTGAGGATGTTAAAGGGAAAAAAAAAAGAATAATGATTAGATGTAAAAAATAACTAGTCAGTATAAGGCTTCTGCCAGCAAAACTGTTTCTTCAAGTTTGAGATGCTCCCAAGTGAAGCCCTGCTCTTAGACATAGAGATTAAGTGAAAGGAACCTTACTTCCTGGTACTCTGATACCACATGACTGATCATTTCACATCTACGACCATGAACAACCCTCAGGGTAGTGGTCCCTGCATACTACTATGTACTTGATTGTATCATTTTCTGAGTGTATCTCCGTGTCAAGCACTGTGCTTACGTAGTATCTTATTGGCACCTCTTACTGTTCTATAACACAAGTATTATTCCTATTTTTTTTTATGTCGGCATATTATGGGGGTACAGATTTTAAGGTTTCAATAAATGCCCATTTCCCCCCCTCCCCCCAAAAGTCTGAGTCTCCATCATGACCATCCCCCAGATGGTGCACATCTCACTCATTATGTATGTATATACCCGCCCCCCTCCCCCCTCCCACCTGCCCAATACCCTATTACTGTAGTACCTATGTGTCCACTTAGGTGCTGCTCATTTAATACCAATTTGCTGGTGAGTATATGTGGTGCTTGCTTTTCCATTCTTGGGATACTTCACTTAGTAGTATGGGTTCCAGCTCTAACCAGGAAAATATAAGATGTGCTATATCACCATTGTTTCTTAGAGCTGAATAGTACTCCATGGTATACATATACCACATTTTATTAATCCATTCTTGGATTGATGGGCACTTGGGCTGTTTCCACAGCCTTGCAATTATGAATTGTGCTGCTATAAACATTCAAGTGCAGGTGTCTTTTTTGTAGAGTGTCATTGGATCTTTTGGGTAGATGCCCAGCAATGGGATTGCTGGATCAAATGGTAGATTCACTTGTATCGCTTTAAGGTATCTCCATATTGCTTTCCACAGAGGTTGAACTAGTTTGCAGTCCCACCAGCAGTGTAGGAGTGTTCCTCTCTCTCCGCAACCACGCCAGCATTTATTGTTTGGAGATTTTTTGATAAAGGCCATTCTCACTGGGGTTAAGTGATATCTCATTGTGGTTTTGATTTGCATTTCCCTAATGATTAGAGATGTTGAGCATTTCTTCATATGTTTGTTGGCCATTTTTCTGTCTTCTTTAGAAAAGTTTCTGTTCAAGTCCTTTGCCCACTTTTTAATGGGGTTATTTGATTTTTTCTTCCTAATTTTCGTGAGTTCTAAGTATATTCTAGTTATGAGTCCCTTATCGGATGCATAGGATGCAAAAATTTTAAATTTTACTGGTGAGGGTCTTGTATTTTAAGTTACTTGCTCCAGCTACACAGTAATTAGGGAAAGTGTGATTCATTCCCCTCTCTGACTCTAATCCAGTGATTGGGTGTCTGCTCTTTTAACCTCCTGTATCTCTGAATTATTTTGACTTCTGACATTAGGTATATTTTTGCATTCATATTATTCTGACATGATGTCCAATCTTGTGTTTCCTCCTCTTCTATGGGTGCTTTTTGTGAAAATGAGATGTTTCCATCAGATTGTAGGACACAACTTGTCCTCGCTGTGACTCAGGAGAAACTTTACTCCTTTTGGAGGACCAACCAGAAGGCTACTATAGCTTGTCTTTTCCTCTATTATTAGGTTCTATAAGTTTTTATATAATGCCGCTTACAATAATAACAGTATTCACAACTGCATCAGAAGAACAAAATACAGCTGTTATACCTCCAAAGTATTACAGGAATGGAAAGAGAAAGAGAAAAAGTGCAGCTAAGTACCAGTAGTAAAAATGAAATTCTACTCTAAAACTAATAATTCTAAATCAGATAGCCATTTTTGAATTAAAAGACTTTTGTATTCCCTTGTTTTAAGAACTTTAATTTTTTTTCTATTCATTCCTTCTGTAAAATAAAAAATGGAGAAAACCTTTAAGCTTTTACTTAGAAATGCATCATGTTTAATATTACAACCATATGATTTTTCCTATTTCTGATTATATACAGAAAATAACATTTGATTCACTTGAATAAGTTTATAGTTTACAAGGATTGCTTATATTGCTGAATGTATTTAAGCACATTGAAAATATATAGCTTGACATCTTAGAATCTGAGGTATTGACTTTAGGAAATAGTTAAGCCAATTTTTTTAATTCTCATTGGAAGCACTGAATTGAAACGTTGTAATCTTCTCTAGAACTATCTTCTATTTCATGTTTCAGCAAAGACTTAATTGTTCTTTGAAGAATTTCTAACTCTAAAAATGGTGGCAATTTATGTTCCAAAGAAATATAATTATCTTGCTCAGAAAAGGGAAGAAACATAGAATTGCCTTTATTTTTAAATTATAATTGCAATCGTGTATTGGCAGCACATGTGGACAATTTAGACATAAAATTATAATGGGAAAAAACCTGCAACAAAGAAGAAGTGTGCATAGATAATGATCCTGTGTCAAGTAAAATGAGTTCTACTTATTTATGTATTTATTTATTTAGACATATTAAATGCTAGACCAGCAATATGAACTTTCTGGTTGATTGTCTTTTTCGACATCTATAATTGCTTGCAGTGTTGGATATTATATATTTTATGCTTTGGGTACTATATATTTTTAAGATTAAAGTTACTTATATTTAATTTTGTACTTATTTCATAATTTTACAACTTCAGGTAAAGTTATGATGCCCTGCCAAGAAAAACAGAGATGATAATTAAAGTCATGATACATTTTATAATAAAAGCACTCTTCCTTTCATTTGCATATAAATGATGGGTAGAAGTGTCTACATATTTTACTAAGGAAAAAGAAGTGTGGCAGAGGGCTTTGAAAAATAAGACTATACACTTAGCATTTAAAAATAAGATTTTGTTATTGATATAAACTACATTGGAGTGAGGAAGAGGGGGTAGTAGTGGCTTGGCAAAGATTACACCTTATGTCCTTAACACACTACACTGATACACAATAACTACATATTCATGGGGTACATAGTTGTAACACATATAATGTGTAGTGGTCAGATCAGGGTAATTAGCATATTCATCATCTCAAACATTTATCATTTCTTTGGATTGGGAACATTCAATATCCTCCTTCTATTAATAGCTACTTGAAACTATATAAAATAAATACATTTTAATTGGACTATCCCAATTAATGCTCTGTGTAGCCATATCAGAAGTCTTTAACTTTTTTTTATCACAGTTTTTGCTTACATACAGTATATGTGTCTGCAGTTGCAGCTCCCCTCCAGCTGTTCTCCTGTGACTTATAGAAACGTCCAATCTTCTGCATGGGGGAGGGGGTTCGGGCATAAGTGTATGATACTATCTAGATCCAGCTAGAAATGATAATAATCCGCTTATAGGCAAAGGAAAGACAAAGTAGAATGTGAATTCTTGTGACTCACCCCAAAACTACTGAATTAGAAACTCTGAAGAAAAGTTCAATAATCCATGTACTAATAAGCCCTCCAGAGGATTCCAGTGCTGCTAAATTTTAACCGCTGTAGTCTATGGCAAAATCCAAGGCACAATCAGACACACTCAATGTCCACCTTTTTTCTGTCTTCGGCAACTGGTACTGAACCCCTTGTAATAAATGTATAATATTCAGTTGGTCCTAAGAGTATGCTTTTAACTTTCAAATGATTTATTTAAAAAAAATATAGCTAGCAATGCCCTTCTAATTGTTCATCAGCATATCCTTCTGATTGCCCATTAAAATCACCTGGGAAGTTTTAAAACTCCTGAGACCCTGATAGTGGGGTAAAACCCAGGCACCAGCATTGTTCAGGCTCCCCAAGTGATTCCAATGTGCAGCTATATTTAGGGACTATTTCCTTATTAAACAAAGTCCTCAACTCTCACTATGCGTAAAAATTACCAGTCCAGCTTCTGAAACATACTCTCTACCCACAGAGATTCTGATTTGGAATATCTAAGGTAATTTCTGGTTTTTTTCATTTCTAAAAAAGCCTCCACATATAATTCTGTTATGCAGCCATGGCTGGTACTAACATTTGAAAGCTCTAGAGGGAAATCTTTCTATACTTGTTCTTGTTAAGTGGTAAGGGAATGGGAAAAAAAGAAGTCTTGTTCTCACTCAGAACAACTGACCTACTGCATTTTTTTTTCCTTTTTTTTTTATTTTTTTTTAAATTTTTTTTTATTTTGGCATATTATGGGGGTACAGATTTTAAGGTTTCAATAAATGCCCATTTCCCACCCTCCCCCCAAAAGTCTGAGTCTCCATCATGACCATCCCCCAGATAGTGCACTTCTCACTCATGCAGGGATGGTTCAACATACGTAAATCTATAAATGCAATTCACCACATCAACAGAAGCAAAAACAAAGACCACATGATTCTTTCAATAGATGCAGAAAAAGCTTTTGACAAAATTCAACACCCTTTCATGATACGAACACTTAAGAAAATAGGCATAGAAGGGACATACCTAAAAATGATACAAGCCATATATGACAGACCCATAGCCAACATCATACTGAATGGGGAAAGATTGAAATCATTCCCACTTAGAACTGGAACCAGACAAGGCTGCCCACTATCTCCACTTCTGTTCAACATAGTGCTGGAAGTCTTGGCTACAGCAATCAGACAGGAAAATGGAATCAAAGGTATCCAAATAGGGGCAGAAGAGATCAAACTTTCACTGTTTGCTGATGATATGATATTGTATCTAGAAAACCCCAAGGATTCAACCAAGAAACTCCTGGAACTGATCAATGAATTTAGTAAAGTCTCAGGATACAAAATCAATACACAGAAATCAGAGGCATTCATATACGCCAACAACAATCTAATTGAGAACCAAATCAAAGACTCAATTCCCTTCACAATAGCAACAAAGAAATTAAAGTACCTAGGAATATATTTAACCTACTGCATTTTTGATCTGTAGTGACCTTTTAGCACGAATGGTTTTCATGTGGTGTTTTAAAGTTATTTCCTTCCATTAGGAAAAAGTGGAAAATTTAAAATTAATCCATAAATGTTGAGTGATACAAAATGATTAGCAAAAGCTAATACTGAAAATGTGGAGTATTATGAGAGCCAATTGCATTCACACTTAAATTTTAGGAATCTTTGTTACTTAGGATTTTGTAATGCTGAGCAATGATTCTGAATGATTTTGATAATTCATTAGATAGATAAGCATCTGTTCCAAAAAGTGATTGGTTATTTGCTGGCAGAGCAGGAGATAACTTGAGAATCATAATTAAGCACAAACTAGACATAAGTCAGGATTATAATGCTCATTAAAACCATGTATAATAATAAAATATTCCTTCCATTATATTCACCTAAAGAAGATTTTCCAGTCCTTACTATGAGCCTGGTACTGTGTTAGGAACCCAGCAAAGTTACAAAGAAATGATAATAGTATTTTATTATAAAATGAAGACTGTTCTTAGAACCATAGTTCAAAACGAAGGTGTAAGACTTAAAGTCCAGAGAAGGGAGTGAAAGTGAGTGTGAAGCATGTTGAAGGATCTTATGACACCTTTGAAATGTTTAAGACACTGCCATGACTTCACTTGGAGAGAAGGTTGGGGCAGGACTGAATGCCGAACATCAGGCATTCAAAGGGAGCTATTAATATTTAATAAATACAAGGTATGCTACAGGCTGAATCATATCCCTCCACAAGTCGTAAGTTGAAGCCCTAACACTCCATATCTTACAATGTGACTGTATTTGGAAATAGGATCTTTATAGATTAACTACATTAAAATAGGGGTGTTAGGGTGACCTCTGAGTCGATCTGACTAGTGTCCTCATAAGAAGAAGAGACTGACTAAGGCATAAACACACACACAGAGGGAAGAGCAGGTGAGGACACAGGGGGAGGTGGCCATCTGCAAGCCAAGGAGAGAGGCCTCAGAAGGTACCAAATGTTCTGTTGCCTTGATCTTGGACTTCCAGCCTCCAGAATTGTGGGGAAATAAATTTATAAATTTATATTGTTTAAGCAACCCAATCTATGGTATTCTGTTATGACAGTCCTAGCGAACTAATGCAGACAGTAAATTTCTTTAGACAGTATCTATGGAGTAATGAACACTGAGCAACGGACAATGAACTGAATGTTGGAACACAAAATCAGTTCTCACTATAGGCGTTATCTGGGAGTCTGTAAAGTCAACTAAGAAGTGATATTTTTAAATAAAAAATATCTATTTTTAACCTGTGGTATAAGTAAACCTTGGTCTCCCTTAGAGAGAAAATACATAAACAACAAGAACCTCTCAGCATTCTACTATAATTTATCTATCATCTCTTTTTTGGACCAGATCAAGGATTTGAGTGAAGTAATTTGACTTATATGTAATATTACATGGTATTAGAGCAAAGTTATAGTATTTTTTTTCCAAAGTTTTTTTTTTATCTCTTACGCTCTGAGGTTGCTGTACCTAGAAGGGGTGGATTAGACTAAGCGACCACATGCTGCTACTGTATAGACACCATGCACAGAGTTGGAGTCAGCTTTTGATTCATATATGTGGAGTCTTCTATATTTAAATATGACCTGTGTCTCATTTCTCCATCTCCCTAAATAATTAAAAATCAGTTTCACTCTTTGGGGAACCATTTTGAATAAAATGAAAAACGGTTTGCAAAGCAAGAAATATAGGGGAAAGAGTGTGTATGAATGTGAGACTATGGAGACATAGCATCTAGCGCCAAGCACTCGGGGTTCAGAAGGTACCTTTGCCTTATCCCAGGAGTCATTGGAGGCCTTCGGGTTCCAACCTAGGAAGCTTTATGGATGTAAGCAATGAATTTGCTCTATTGATTGCCATGTATGTGACAATGGCAGACAGATATGGGGTAAACCTACTCTATTTTCAAAAGGCCAGATAAAGTTAAGGAAAATAGAAGAAAAGGAAGTAAAAACATGAACAATGATTACACAAAATAAGAGACTGAATGACCTCTTGCTTTCATATTGTAATGTGAGTCTCTCAAGAAAGCGCTGTAATCCAAAACTGTTTCCCAGGTAAGTGTGGACTTTTACAATTAGGTATTTATTCATTGTAGGAAGTATTTTTTAAATATCTTTTAAAATGCATATGCTTAGTGTCAATGGGTTATTGGGCCATTTCTTTGAAAGAGATAGAGTAGGATGGTACAAGGAGGTAACAATCTCGGGGGAGAGGGATAAAATTTCAGGATGAGAAGGGTTATGAATGGAGAATCTGAGCTGGAGTAGCTTAGCTGCAGGGAGAGCAGCAGTCCCTGACTGGTCCCTATAGGGACTGTGCCCACTAGATCATGTGAGACCAGTAGCCTCATGCCTTGGAGACTCCTGATGGCCACCAGCCTGGAGCAGTGGCAGCAGATCCCTTACAGCTGTAAGTATCTTTAAAACAAGAGCCGCAGTAACACCAAGGCCACGCTGCTATAAGATTGCCAGCAAGGAAAAGCAAAGTAAGGCAGGTTATGGCATGATCGAGGACTTCAAGAGAGCTATAGACTCAGTGGTGTTCTGTTGGGGGCTGATTCTGGTGTTATGCCTTATACTAATCATTCACTATAGCCTGTAATGTATGTGTGCTGCATGATGCAATGATAGTCAGCATTTTCTTCAGACACGGTTGCTACCTTGTGACATGATAAGAGTCCTGAGTTTCTGCACATAAGCAAATGTTTCCCAGCTCCCACACGGAGGACCCCGTGGTAGGAGTCTGGAGGCCATAAGGGTAAGAAGAACTTTCCCAAGGACTGGCCCCCATTTGATGGTTGGTAGTCAGTGACAGGTAAGACTCCTCATGAGAGGGGTGACTTAAGACAAAGACAACCGTGAGGGCCAGGGAGGAGCCGCTGCCTGGGAAAGAGAACAAGAAGTACTTCAAATGGCTGCATTGCTTTATGTTGATTATCTTGGCCTTGGCTTTTGAGCTATGTCCTGCGCCTTAAGTAACCGTTTTGAGGTCCGAGAGCATGGGACCATTGTTCCCTTGTGAAACAACTCCAGAATTGACAGCTATTGCTGCTACGCTCAGTTGCTCATGTACAAGGAACTAAACTTGGGTCTGGGGGGAGTATAAAAATAAAGTGACTGACTGGTACATTGGACACTCAAGTCACTTCATATCCGTGTGTGTCTGTGTCGTTATTTTATGTTCTGTGTTCATCCCCCGTCTGTATTCGGGCCACGACACTGTTCCCTGCTTTATTATGCCATTGTCCTAAACAACTATGGTGGAGCTCAGAAGACATCTTGAGATCTAGAAAAATGTAGAAAAGCTGCATTTTCCATATAGGGATTTCAAATTCTGGATTGGAAGGAGGGTTATTCACGTATAAAGCAATCTGCAAAGTCTAGTCAATAGACTCCTGAAGAATTAACCACTCTTGTTTGTGGAAAGGGTTCTCTTAGGTGTCTGTGACCAAGGTCACCCTTATTGTTGCAAAGGTTGTTCACTGCACAAGAATTCCAGGCAAGGGGTAAGTGAGAATTGTTGAATTCCACCCCTGACAAGCAAGACTGTGAGCACCCAGAGGAAGGGTCACTATGTTTCAAAGTGCATAAGACATGAGGCCATTGAGGCTACCTCTTTTTAATTTTCTAAGTTGTGAAAAGTTGTAGAGGCATCCCTGATTTAGTCATTTCCCTCTATGGTGTGTCATCTTCAATGACCGGGGCAAGTGGCTCAGCATTGAGGTCTACAGTGGAACTACCTTCATGTTTCAGGTGCTCCAGGTTTGTGGGTACTCCGAGACTATTGCTACAAAGAACAAAGTCATGTTAAGTTACTTCTGCAGTCTAATAGAGCTGTAGCATCCTGTTCACTAAGAAATTTGTGCCTTCATAAAAATGATTTTAAAACCATATCTATTATTGCAGTGAATAAAATGGGATTTCGAGCCCATTGTTGGATTTAATCATTATGTTTATGGCAGAACTGGGGGTGTGGAAGTAGTTATAACCAGTTTTTTTTTTTTCTGATCTCTTTTATTAAGTCATTTATCATAAGGAAAATTCAGTTTCTGACCTTGGTTCTTTATTTAAGTTTCTAACTTATCTGTTTCTTAGCATGTTGTGTAGTCCCATTTCAAGTCCCTCAGGGTGATAAGAATAGTTATTTCATTTTCTTTAGCAAAAGCTATGTAGCACTCTGGGATAGCATTATGGTGAAATGGCAGAAAGAAGAGATGATTTTGAAATTAAAGCTACTTAACAGTGAGGATTAACAGGGCCATGGAAGGCTACAAATCAAACCCATCTACACTAAAGCTTCCTTTCCAATAGGGGAATTTTCTGTGGCCTCCTGGCTTTCTTGCTGGGCTCAATCCCAGGTTTCCGATAATCAGGCCAAGAGAGGAAGAGACAAAGGGTGAACACAAAAAGTAATTTAAAATAAATGTGTGCCTTATGGGGTCCATAGGGAATGATTAGTGAATAGTTTTTATCTTGCTAAACCCATTATTCCTATGTGTTATGTTTATTTACTATGTCTATATGTTATATATTGCATAGCCCTGTAACCCTTTTTAAAAATGTCAACATATAAAGTAACAAAAGGCATGAAAATTCAAAGATAACAGTAAAAGTGATAGAAAAATTGTCAATGATGTGATGTGATTGGATATTAATGGATGATACTCAATGGTTGAGATGAAAGTAGGATTATTGTGTTAACTTGGATGGCGATGTACTCCCCTACCATTCTGATGCCTTTCGTGTTCACAGTGCACATTCTTTCCCTCCCTGAAGTTCTATTTCAAGATTTACCCTCTCCGGGAACCCTTTCCTATTATGCTAACTGGGGTTATCACTTTTTTTCCCATCATACCCCTAGCATTTATCAGACTGGATAGCATAGGGATTCACTTATTAATGTTTGTTGAATGAACGAATGAACACCATAAAATTTGTGCTTACTTTTTGTAGTATTCCCACAAAATTCATACTTGTTGAGTATGTTTAGATTATAATTATCTCAGAAGGTCTGTTTCTGTTCTTCATTTCCCTGCTCCTGCAATCTTCAGTTCTAATCAGTGAGGTTAACCTAATGATGTAGAGTGTGATTTGCCTAAGGGAAGTCTGGTGTTAGCCCTGTGATTTTTCCAGTCTTCCCAGAACAGTATTTAGGGGTGTGGTAAGAAGCAGTGGAACGTACCTCCCACAAACACTGCATTTCACTGTCCCCTGAAATCTGGCCCCATTAACCTTCATTCAGCATACTTTGTGCTGGCCCCTTCACCTTGACAAGAAAGTTCAACATAGAAGCATTGCAATTCCAAATTTTGGGAAAAGGACTTATTTTTTTTTCTAATATACAACATGATCAAAGAATGAAAGGTTTTACATTCTCTGCAGGAGGCTGGGGAATCCAGGTTTTGTGGGACCTAAGGCTTTATACAAACTGGAGGTGAAGAAACACTTTAAAAAACACAAAATATACAAATACAAAGTTAGGTACAAAATGGAATCTTTATAGAATGAACAAAAACTCACAACAAAATACTGGAGCCTAGAAGGCTCAGGTCCCTTATTTTCTGAGCTCTCATTAGGTGATTCACTGGAAATAGATACAATGAAATGCTTCCTGAGTGAAACCTGATTTCCCTTCCGTGGAAGGGAACTCCTAGAACTCAGAGGGCCCTAAATCTTGAGCTTAATTAGCTTCATAGTGTATTCTCCTCTCGTTGGTCCTTAAAGTTTGGAAAACAAGTATCTTGTGTGTCTATATATATAGACATAATAATGTTCCAAAATGTACTTTTAGTCCACTTCTCCTTTTTGCATATCCATATCTAAGGTTACTTTTAGGTAGAAAATGTCTTATACCAGGCTTTTCTTCCTTCCTTCCTTCCTTCCTTCCTTCCTTCCTTCCTTCCTTCCTTCCTTCCTTCCTTCCTTCCTTCCTTCCTTTATTTATTTTTTGGTTGCAAAGAACAAAAACTTTGTGAAACTAGTTCAGTAGTAGAGGGAAAGGCTCAGTTTGGGAGCTGGGAACGTGCTCACTCATTCCACATAATCATTTTGAGCATGTGCTATAATCCAGAGCATCTGTTCCACGCAGATTACAGGACCTTCCCTCATAGAGAAGGACCTAGCCTGTCATCGTCAGCCACACAAATAAACATGAAGCCAACTGTGGTAAGTGTTTTGAGAGATACACAGTGCTCTGAGCACATATGATGAGGAAACAGAACCAGAAATCCTGGGCTTTGTTTACATCTTTGTCACATTCATCTGAGTTTTGGTGGTGTTGGGGAGGGAGTGGTCAGGGTAATCAAGAGAGATTTTCCTGAGGAAGTTTTATTGGAGCTGAGATTTGAGCATGGGTAGGAACTTACTGGGTAGAAGTAGTGGTAGGGATGATGGATATGGGGTTTCAGGCCATGGGGTCAAGAGGAAATAACATAAAAAAAGACCCATGTCACATGGTAATTCAAACCTGAGGTTAGGAATTAATAGTAGTTTTAGTGAAAGCAGAAAGCATTGACTCTTCCTTTCTATACCTGCACTGTCTGGTACAGTAGTACCTCAGTCCACACTGAGACGTGCTGCCTGTGTCGGATACTCAGTATGAACTAGTATGTAAAACACTTTGCGAACACAAAAAAAGCATGCAGGATAGCTCATTAGAAATTTTCACACTGCTTGCATGTTATGTTAAAACAATAATATTTTGTAAATCTGGTTAAATAGAATGTTTTTTCCTAAAATTAAGTCACTGGTCACCTTATCCTTTTATTAAACATGGCCACTAGAAAATTTCAAATTATACACGTGGCTGGTCTCTGTGGTTCCCATTGTGTCTGTATGGGACAGTGGCGTTCAAGCAGTGGCTTCAGCCGTGGCTGTACATCACTACCCACTGGGCGGCACAGCAGACTTCGGGTGTTAGAATCTCTCAGGGTTCTGCCTGGGCATCTGCATTTTAGACAATTGACCGCATTTGTCACAAATGATTGTCACACAGGTGGTTCACAGGCTGCTCCTGTGAATGCCACAGCCCAGATGTATGTAACTGTCTATCATGTGTCTGCTCCTCTTGGCCTTTAAGCGTCTGGTAGGCTGTCTGGTCATATTCTAGAAATTCTTTCCTCCTAGGATAGCCTTATGTGCAAAATTATTTGTGGTACAGCATTGGCCAGTAGGACTGCTGTCACGGCGGCCTTACTGTGGATTCCTTCCCTTAAAGAATTGGTATTTTTACTCCATGGCTCTTCTCTTTGTCTTAGGAAGCTCCCAGAAAAGATGAAAATAGAACTGCTTTGAATAGCTTGGCTTTTCAGAAGTCAGGTTCAGAATGGATTTGTAGATGAGCTTGTATCTCTGCCAGCTCATTACATTTTGAGTAACATTATCGAATGTAGAACTTAAGTTTTTAGAATAGAAATGTAAGTGGCTTCATGAAAGAACAACTTGTATAGATCATGATAACACCTTGTTAAACTGAATAGATCCTTGTCGTGGCTGCTAAGTAAGTCGATGTTCCTTTAAAATATCATTTATTTGAGAAGCAGCAGGAATAAGAGTAGTTTTTTTTTTTTTCTTCTCTCCATTTAACTCTAGCTTCATGGAGATTATTGATTTTGTTAAATAAATTGAAACAACCACTAAAATTCTCTCAATTTCTGCAGCATAATGTCCAGATAGCTTTCTAGAGTATGCAGACGCTCACAATCTTCCAGACTAAAGTCTAGTCTTATCCCTCCATTCTCCCTCTGATCCAGGTACCCTGGACTCCACACAAACCACACCTTACATCATCCTCGAGGCATTCTCTGCACCTTCACGCTTCTAGTAATTTCACGGTACTGTTTCCCCATCCTAGAATCTTGAAACCCTTCTCCACCTAACAAAGTTCTACTATTCCTCTCTGACACCTTCTTCCCCAACATCCCCTGGCTAGTGTTACTTTATGGAAGTCTACATTAGTACTGAATTCTAGCTCGAAGAGTTTATTTGCATGTATTTATTCCTCGCGCGAGAGCACAGGAGGTCACAGTTGAGATTCAATGCGTATTTGTCTCTGATGGATAGAAAAGAGCAGGTATTTGAAGACAACTACCACATCTCCACCTTCTGCATTTACTTTTCTCTTGGCACATACTCCTGATTTCTTAAAGCTTCCTTTCTGCAGTGTGATTCAAATCTATTCACCGTCTGGGCGACTTATCTTTTAAGTTGCTTCCAGTTGCTTATGTCTGTTAAATGAAGCTGCCTGAAGTCGGAAGGGCAGTACTTAAAATAATGCGTGGGTTGTAGGCCTTAGAGAAAGGGCCTAAGGATGCTCATTTCTTCTTCCTCACGTGCTGCGGGGGCTGCTGGCTTATTCTGGACGAAGGAAGGGCTTGGCGTGGGGTTTCAGCTGCTACTAAAACTGGCATAGAAGCTGTGTTCTGCTTCCCGGCCCGCTCCCAGCCTGCAGACACTGAGGACAATCTAAATTGAAGGGCAGGATTGAATCCACCTCACCACAACCATCACACCTGACATTTGTGTTCTACGCTGGGCAGTTCTGGGTTTTGTTTGTGTTGTTTTGATTGTAGCTATTATGCTGTTATTACTGTTTGAAAATCAGTCTTTATAGCAGAGTGCTTTGATTTTGAAGCTTCAAGTCATTTGTACTGATGAGCAACATCTTTTAAATAGAACTGTAACCCAAGTACACATTTCTAAGCCTAGTTAAGACAAACAAAATGTTTGTAAGTTGATCTAAATAGCTCTTCTTTAACCTTGGTACAGTCTTAATTGCCACTTGACTTAGGTAAGGGAAGTAACCGTTGTCTCAGGCATGTGACAGTCACCATAGCTTATAAAAACAAGTGAATTTGGTGCCTAATTTGGCATATAGAAGTGCAATGTTGTTAATACAGACAGTCTTTTTCTATATCCTGATTAGAACAAAACATTGTTTCCTACTGTAACAGCATGGCATTTCATCAAGATGTACTTGGGAACTCATAAGCCCTTCTTGTGTTTTGGGAACAGAAATGGCAATATTAATCACTATGTTGGGTTTTTTTTTTTGATACTAATACCACTTTTATAAATGCATTTGTGTTTATAATAAATTTTCCTTTCAAATGCTGCATTCAGTTGACAATAAATAAATTAATAAATGAACCACAGATGCCATAGATAAGAATAGAATGTGCAATGTAATTTAGCCCTGTGGGCTTCCTGGAAGGAATCCACTTCCCCTGTGATGAGCAGAGTTGTCAGTAGTGACAACTTGCTGTTAGACATGAAAACGAAGTTGTGCCCACCAGTGTTTAACTGACAATGCCACAATGCCTTTATGGATAAAATGCAAGTGCTGTGTTACAATTCATCTCATGAATTTTGTGGTTCAATAATTTATCTTTATAAAACACCAATGACAGCTAGTATTCTGTTGTTCCTGTGAGTGAAATATGATGTGCTTGCAATATGTTTTGGGGATTCACTAACTAGGGCTACGTACACATAATTTGTAATCAAGTTCATGCATGAGTAGCTGAAATATAATGTTCCTGTGAACATTTAAGACTGTCTCAAAATCAGATTGAATTCTCCATGTATATAGGCAGGAGTGTTAACGTATATGCAATAATGAGGCTTTGGAGAATGTTGGAGAAATTTACAAAAGGAGTAAAGACTAGATGGGAACCAAAAAGAGAAAAACCAGAGAACTATAGCATTACAAAGCTAAAGATAAGACTGGATAAATTTAGTTTTTCAGACACAAATCACAGTATGAAATACCAAAATGAGAATTAAAAATCCTGAGTTTAATCCTATTTCAACTTCTGAGTTATTTCTTCCTCTAATTTTTGGATGTTGAATAGAGATAATGCAGGTTTCTAAGTATAATATTGAATATACATTTGTCTTAAAAATTTGCACATGTACGTTAGAAGCATATTTGTGGAAATGTTATAAACAAGGAATTACTGAGTTTTACCCATGTTATCATCCATAGCTGCTAGATTAATCCTCTCAAGAAATCTCTAATTATACCACCTCTTTATTCTATAAACTTCTTACTGAATGATGTTCAAACATCTTTTTAAAATTTTTTTAATAAACTTTATTGAGAGTAGGTACATAATATTTATTTTTTTTTAATGGATAGCATTTGACTATAGTTAATGAGTTCAAACTTCCTAACTTGAAATTCAGAGACCTTCATGATCTAGTTTCAATTAGTACCTCTTGTCTTATCTCTCATTCCAATCCATGATCTGCATGCAAAATGCTCTTTCCGAAGTCCACACAAGCCATTTGTTCATCCAACGAACATATATTGAGAATTTAGAACTCTGGGGATTCAAAGATAAAAATATGCATATTCAGTTTATTTATATTCAGGTTCGTATTCAAGAAGCTCAGGAAGGGGTGGAAATCACACGAGCAAAATGACCTCCCTTAATTTCAAGTAGCCTCACCATCTATTTCCATGAATGGAAACTTTTCCATGAAGTCTTCCCTATTTCCTCAAAAGAAAGTAATCATTTCATTCCATAGTTCATTATGATTTCTCTATTTTAGTACTAGGCAACAACTACCTACTTTTATACTTCTCTCTTTATATCCTCCACAAATCAGTAGTATTTCTTAAGTCAAGGATAATGTTTCAGTAGTTCCTATCTTCCACAATCTTCAAACTTTGTAACAATTCAACAATCTGTTGAATGAATAAAATCATTCTTTTCTCCTCCTCAATCATTTACCACCTTACAAATATAGGAGGAAAATAGCTATCATTTCTCTCATTGATGACTGCAGCGGGTACAAAATCAAAACATTCAATGCTTGAAATGAAAAAAAAAAGCTTACTTTCAAAAGATTCACAGCACATTTTGTGTAATTTTATACTGAATTTTTGCTTTTATAAGGGAAAATATAATATTCCTATTGGAAATTAAAAAAAATAATTGTTTCACACAGCTATAAAATTTTGCATTTATCATTTATCTAATCCCTTATAATTAATTCTTTAAAATTATTTCAATCTATCTTTTTATAAAATGTTAAATAATAAAACCTGTGTAATTATTCTTGAAAATGACTCTAAAAATTATAAATAGATAAAATTTATAATTTTGCATCTATGCTAGGATTTTTATAACTTTGCAGTCTTAATAAGGTGGAATATATTTTTTATTATAAAATTGAATAAATACAAATTAGTTTCTATCCTGAATATACATCATTATACATAACTTGCTAGAAACATCCAAAAATACTTACTTGAAATAATAATTATAATGAAGATGATTAAATAACTACAGATATAATCATTATTAATTTTATCTTTATAACATTATGCCAAATATGTTAGTAACACTTATCTAAATTTCAACATGTTCTTATAATCCACATAAATTTACTAGTGATAAATATACTTGAATTTAAGCTAATGCATTAAAAATTATGCATAGAATGAATTTTTTTATAAATATTATCACTTTTTCAGTTAAAATCTCAAAAAGTAAAATGCCATGCTTTAATTTCTTGGGCACACTAATTATGAGACTATTATTCATTCATAAAAGTTTGACCAAAACAAGGATGATAAATCTGGCTGAGAAAGATTTTTTCATTTATTATTTTTCATACTAGATACTCAGTAAATATTTGAAGAAATGAGGCAATAGGTCTCCACAGTTTCATTTTCAGCACTCTTTATGTTTATGCCAACAGGACACAGTAATCATGTAATATACATTTTTTTTCTTTTTTCTTTTTTTTTTTATTTTTGAGACAGAATCTCACTCCATTCCCTGGGCTAGAGTGCCGTGGCCTTAGCCTAGTTCACAGCAACCTGGGTTCCTGGGTTCAAGCAATCCTCCTGGGTTCAGGTGATCCTCCTGCCTCAGCCTCTCCCAGTAGCTGGGACTACAGGCATCTGCCACCATGCCCAGCTAATTTTTCTATATATATCTTTAGTTGTCCAGCTAATTTCTTTCTTTTTTTTTTTTTTTTTTTAGTAGTGATGGGGTCTTGCTCTTGCTCAGGTTGGTCACAAACTCCTGACTTCAAGCAATCCACCTGCCTCAGCCTCCCAGAGTGCTAGGATTACAAGCGTGAGCTGCTGCACCCAGCCTACATTTTCTTTTTTTAAATTATTTTTTTATTTTTTTTATTTCAGCATATTACAGAGGTCTAGCATCTAACTTCTGTAAAACAGAGACTTTGTCTGCTTTCTTCAATATTAACTCATTGTTTTGACTTATTAATAGTAAGAACTAAATTATAGTAATGATAATTATTAAGTGCCTCGTTAAAGAAGAAAAGTCATCCTATTTGGGCTCCTACTGTTGATTTGTAGAACCACCTCAAGAGGACCCACCAGCCCAGCACACACTAGGCATTGTCATAATCCTCTGACAATACTCCAAATGGCTTCCCTATGCCAAGGTCAGCATTGTAATAACCAATGTAAAAGCTAAATACTTGAAGCATGAAATCACTTCTGATTCCTTTCTTGAGGCAATTTCATCAGAATTAGAAAAAGTTAAGCTTACAAGATGGTAGGTAAGGATCTATCATCATGTTTACAGGGTGATAGACGGAGATCTGTCATTTATGTGCACATAGCCTAAATACAAGGATGGGATTTGTTCTTAAAAGGTGCCCGCCTAGCAGAATGAGCACATGAAAGTGATCAAGTCCACATGAAATGTGATCTCCTAGTGAATTACAGTAGATTCTTCCCTCTTTTGTAATACAAATAATGTTTGATTGTTTTCCAAAGCTGTAAACCTAACTGAAATATTTCTTGTGTAAACATAAGTTTACTTTGAGCCAAGACATTTCCAGAGTTGGAAAGCCTGCTTTTAAACAAACAAGAAAATCAACAGTGAAAAGAGGAGCCTAGCGCCCAATTTCTGTTTTCGGGAGATCCCTTGGAGAACTGGTTGGGCATAAATAAACAACTGAGGTGTGTACAAGGAAACAACAGCAAGCTCTTTTCTGTCTTTGTACAGTTCAGAGACAAAAACAGGGGGCATGCAGCCCCCAGCAAGTCTGCTTCATATTCAGGCATCACTTACAGGGACCACAGAAGTCTCCAGTAGAAGTCACGCTCAATAAAATGCAAACGCGTCTGCAAAAACGCCAACATTTTCATTTTGTTTTGATGACTCTCTTAGAGAATAACAGTGTTCAGCTTAGATTTTTCTTTTACTTGTAGTGCCCTTTGGGAAAGAACATTTTTTTTTTTTCTTTTAAAAGCCACACAAAGTTTAACTCAAGCAGTCTCATTGTTTGTTCTCCCATGAAGCTAGCAAGAAAAGACTAATGTATTACTTAATGAAGCTATTCATTGCTTAATAAAAATAAGAATTAGTGGCAATAACTGTGATTTTCACATTAACCTTATTTTTGTGCTTTCACATAGAAATTGCTCCGACGTAGTGTATTTCTACCATAATTTGCTTTAAGAAAGTAAAGCAACTAGGAAATATAAATCCAATGATATAAAAAAGTAAGATATCTTTTTCCTTGTTATTGTAGAAATTTGAGTTAATAACCTGTGCTAAACCCAGCTAACAAAGCCACAGGTTTTGGAAAGTGCAAAGTTCTAATACTGATGAGAAGCAGAAGAAGCTCTGAAAAGTTAAAAACATATATATTTTTGAATTGAATTCTATGAACCTAGGTCATATTCCCAAGTTTGTAACTTACTAGTTCATACTAGCAGGTCTTCTAATTTGTTGAATCTTGGTTTACTCATTTGTTCATTTTCAATGTGGGAGGTAACTCTGGCTAGTCCTCAGAGTGACCAGTTAATTGGATTGGTAATGGTCACATGTGACCTTCTTCAAAGTTCACTGCAAACAAAAGACTGAAGAAGATCAATATAATAAACCTTTGGTACAATATTTTTATAGCAAATCATCAGCATTCAATGTAGGAGTCCCCAATGTCTTATTTGTATCTCCCTATGTAAATTCACTAAATTTACAAAATTAATTTGCCAAAAGCTTATTTTAAATAATAGTCTTCTTTAAAGACAATAGGTATATTGAGAATCTATGCTCTCTGAGTTCTGTAACTTTGTTTTTGATGTACTCCTAGCATCTAGGGCATTGCCTGACATACAGTATTAAGTGAATGAAAGAATTCACTGAATGCATATATCCTCCTTCACTATATTCACAGGATGATTTAGTTCATAACTACATTCCTCATGAATATGTGCTTCATGAATATATTTATTAAAAGACTAAACCTGTGACCCTTAGCTTTTGATAAATTGAACAATCCTTAAAACACTACTAATATATTCACATTTATTGAATATATTTAAGAGAAATATATTCATGAATATATTCATAAGAAGATTACATTCATATTCATGGAATATATTCTAGAAGAATATTCCTTAACACAATTACCTAATAAATTGGTAATTTGATGAATTTGGTGAGTTAGTCATTCATTGATTGATTCTTTAGATAATTATTTTAGGTCAATCCACTTTTTGAGAATGGGTTTTCAGTGAATTGATCTAGAGCCCCTTCTCTGCGTGGTGGTCAGCAGGCCTGTCACTGGCTATTGAAGTTCACCGCCCTCTAAACCTGTGGGCCCAGATCACCTCCCATGAAAGCTCTGTTGGAGAACAGAATGGACCTCCAACTTCCAAAGGGGAAGAGAGATTAGAAGCCAACCTCTGCTTCAGACCAAGACCTACTGAATCAGCTCCTTCTTGCTCACTATTTTCCCTCCTTAACCCTGAATCCTGTGCCTTCTTAGTCCTCCTTGCTTTTTAGAGTCTGTGGCTTCACCGTGGGGTGATTTGCTGGTAGATATGAATCCATAGTGCCCTCATTAAGGGCTAAGCTAGACACAAAGGGGACAATCTGATGTTGGCCATTGTTCCAAGAATATAATGTATATAAGTCAGGTGTGAGCAGCTATATGCATATCCCTCCTCAAGTAATGTGTGTTTGTTCAAACTTAGCTCCCTGGCCACCAAAGGGCTTGGCCTCCAGTGGGAAGTCACCCTCACTGTGAGCCGTGGCTTCTGACAAACTCATTCTCTCTCAGGTATTTGGGAGCAGGGAAAAGGTTGAGAACATTAAAACTAATTGAACTGTGACAGTGGTGGGATTGCAAGAGCTGAGCATTAGGATGTTTTTGTCCCATCTGGTTATATCTTTTACTCTGAGAAATATAAAGATGATACGCTTAAGAAGAGTGGAGATGAAGAAAGCCTAAGAGAGAAAATTTAAAGAAAGGGAAGATAGTAGACTCTATGCAATTTAAAAACAAAGCATAACCAATAAAATGATGATCAAAATGTGATTAATTTTGTATTAGAGGGGTTTTTTTGCCCTTATGAGTTAACACAGTTGTCCTTCCTTATATCTGTGAGACATAAAAGAGCCTTAATCATGGTTGATAAGTTAATCAAACAAAAAAAGTCCTTATGTTTAGCAATGAAATTAGACATAATTTAAGAAGGGATAGCACCTTTTAAAGCCCTTGAAAGTATCCTGAAGTTGTCTTCAAAATTTTTATGAAGACTGTCTATTTTATCAAAGTCTCCCAATAATATCTTCTTTTTTTCTTATACTTCACAATTCATGTCAAATTAATGACATTGATAGTTATCAGTTTTGCCAAATTACTAGTGTTAATATTCTACAGTTGTGTGCATACTTCATAAGTTTTTTAAAACTCCCATGCACATCTATCTCATGATTCTTTAAAGACAACAGTTATTCTAATTGTTTTCACATTTTTAAGGTATTTTGTTAAGTTATACATTAAATATATTTTGCTATCATTTACTTTATTTTATTGAAATATAATGTACATATAGAAAGTTAATATCATGATTATACAGATCAGTGATAGTTTTAAAAAAACTGAACACTCCTATGTAACACCTAGATGAAAAAAATAGAACATTACCAACACCCTAGATTACTTTTAAATTCAGTAATTGATTTTATCTAGAGGATTGCCCATCTAGCAACAAACTCTATGTTCAACACATATCTACTAAAAACAACAATATAGTTTTGTCATATAATAAGAAAAAAATCCATTTGTGAATCTAATATCTACAGAATAGGGCATGTCCTATTAATAAGAAAAATATAAATGTTCATTTATATTGTAGAAGTTTAGCACTATAAGCCAGCTAATCTATCACACATTCCCTGAGATAATTGCCTTTATGTGACACTGGTGGTTGACATCTTCATCCCAACCATTTGTTTGCATTCCAGGAAATTTCTAGAATAGAGGACAAGTGCTCTTGCCAAAAATCTTATTTATGTCTTTAATTTCCCAGTATTTTCTGGTACTTAACTACTTAGGTTAAATCACAGAAGTGGCAATAAATTCCTTTTCAGATTTGAACCAGTAAGAGATCATAGTTCTTTCTATGGTACTGGCTTCATCTTTCATGTTGGTATGTCATTTATTTACTCCCCAGATTCTATGAAGCTACCAGGAGTTCCCATCTCCTCTTTGCTAAGATACAAGATTCAAGTGACTGACCTTGTATTTTCAGTATAGGTTCTTCTCTTTACATCTCAGATGAAATCTCATCCATCTATTTGACTATTCCATGACCATTATCTTTAATGTTTAGAGTTATCCAGTAGGGCTAGTACAGATGTGTAGCCCAAAATTTGCAACTGCTGTTATGTAAGTATTATTTTAGTGTGTTCCACCTAATATCATTTTCTCAAATAAATACAATGTCCTTGGTCTTTCTATTCTACCCTTCAGCACATGAATGTATTTCAGTCTTATTTTAAGTGTTTGGCATTAGCGGGAATCTTGTAATAAAGTTGGTATGAATCATTCATTTTAGTGATAAAGGTTTCTAGAGCAGAGAGGTAAAGTCATTTGTTCACAAAATATTATAATCTATGCTATTCAAATTCTAACCCAGCTCTAGTTTAGTATATCCCACTGTTCTCCTACCTCATGTCTCCTCTAATGAATATCACAAATGTGAGCACACATATATGCAAACAACCATAAATTATGCACATGATACCAGCCCATGAAACCATAGTTAATAACAAATCACTATTTTTTAAAAATTTATTCTATGAGGATAACATTAATTTTTAGAATATTGTTTTTTTATTTTTAACCTTTAATCAGATTCAGGCTAAAATCCACAAGAAAGACTGGATAATATAAAATTGTAACCTAAATGGATATGAAACTTCAGTCATATAAATATTGCTTTAATGTGCTCAACTGCAGTATTTTTCCATTCATGTTTTGCCACTGAGTAAAAAAAACTACCAAAAGGGCACTTGCCACTGAAAAAGGATTGTTGTAGACTTGAAGATTACAGAAGAGAGAGAGAGCTCATAAATATCTGAAGATGTACCTTTCACAGTTCAGTCCTCATTAATAGTTTAGTTGGAGGAAATTATATTGAGCTGAAATATGCAGAAATTGCCCCTCATGCTAGGAGTGATGTAGAAGAATAAGTAGTAGAGAGGTTGATAGAAAAATAACTACTGGTAAAAGGTAGGGCCTGAGCTTTTGACTATATCTGCTGTCTAGGTATGTTACCTGGGCATTGGCGTTCAGTAGAAGATGAAAATTGTTCAGTGACAAGTATAAAAACAGAGAACTTTATTAAAGAGGAGTAATGCCGAATTATCTGAAATGAGGAACTATGGTTTTATTAGGCAATTTATAATGCAATTTTAAAATAATGATTTTTTATTCAAATCATAAAAGATTGTACATGAACATAATATTTTAAGATGTCTTTTCCTGGTCAGGATTCTCAACAGGATTCCTTGAACTTGAGAAATTCTGAGATTTTCAATAACCTGGTAATCTCTCTAACTTAAAAACAATTTTCTCACTGGAGTTATCCAGCATACATAGGTATAAAAAGGTTCTATTTTAATGAAATCCACTTAAATTAACAGTTCTTTATAGCTATTATAAAACCAAGACTTTGAAAAATATTTAGAAGAATAGAGGGAATTCATGCTACATACTGTTTTAAAGAAAGCCAGCCTTAAATTTCTGACAGTAGTTCATTTCAGGCATTTAATTTGTTTTATTATAAAAATTTAGAAAAAATGAGAAGATGCATTTAAGAATTAACGTAGTCTAAATTGTCATTATTGTCTTCATTTATGGTGTTTCTATTATTTTTATTCTTTAAAATACTTTTTGCATTACTTCTGTAATACTGATGTGACAATTTAAAAAGCCATTGACCAATAGCCTCACATAACTCTATGTTCTCTTTAAAATAGAAAGGGGACATAAACTATGTACTTTTGGGATATGGAGAAGAGATGAGGTACTCTGTAATCATTCTAATATTCGCCCGTCTAGCTGGGTTACCCCAGCCTTGAAGATGGGGGTCATCCAAGTTTCAGGAGCACATTGCAGTCAGGCTGTGTAAAGCAAGGGAATGCTGACACTGGGATGGCATCTTGTCAAAGAGCCCCAGCTGGACACCACGATCATCTCAGCTACACTTTGCTTTCCCTATGTATTTTTTGTTTCTTTTTTCCAAGTCATAAAAAATGTTTTATAGAAATTATAAAATGTACATAAGGATATTTAAATCTCATTAGAATGCATATCATGGCAAATTCATTAGGTCAAAAATCATCAGATTTATTTTCATATTATCTACAGTGTCTCACATAGTATGTCCTCTGAAAAAATTAGAGGAATTGATTTGTACGTCTTTGCCATTTGAACAGTGTCAATTTTCTATAAACCAGGAGGATTTTGTGCCTTTAGAAAAAATTGTAAGATATTCCATTTGAGTCATAGGTTGGAATAAAGATAAAAGATGAAAAATAACTTATTCAATTTAGATTCAAGAAATAAATCATAATATTAATAGCAATAACACTTATTTTTCAAAAAAAATGGCATAATAGCAATTTTACAACTACAAATTTCTACTTAAAACAGAAATAAAAGTGACTGTAAATAATAGTGAACATTTAATTTTAAAACCTACTAATTGGCATATTTTTTTAAAAAAACAAATTAAGGAATAAAAATATAATTTATAAGCTTTTAAATAGAAAAATATCAGAAAAGCATAAATGGCATGGTAGTGTTCCCATTGCCCAATAGAGTCAAGAGATACAATTAAAGGATGATAGGTTATATAAACTAGGGTTTTTAACCTGAGAGAGGAACTTGTATACACATTGTATACACATTTAGGGTATATGTAACAGTTTTTCTTAGGATGGGATACATAATTTTCATTAGATTCTCAATGGTAGACTATTGAAATTTTTCCATGAAAATTTAGTCTTGGAGTAGTTATTTAATTTTTTAACATCCTAAAATATTGGTCTCCATAAGCTCAACATAGTAAGAGTCTAATCAGGTTTCCTGTACTTAACATCAAATAATGTCATATTATATATTGGGTTCCCCATTGTTTAATAATGCAGAAAACAAAGCATAAACTGAGCACTGAATAAAATTTAGGTTTGATTTAAAAATAAATATCGCCGTTACTTTGATTCCATTCGAACCTCTTTATGTGAGGCAAAAAATTACATACAGTTGTTTCTCATTATTCTCATTAGTAGATATATATAGTTTTGTTCTAATTAGCAAATACTAAATCCTTTTTCCTGTGAGAAATACAGGGTTAGGTTCCTGCCAGCAGCTGGTCACAACATTTACATCAACCAATCAATACATAACCTTGTTTTATGTGTGTTTCTGTTTAAAGTTACCTTATTTAATATATAAGATTGATTTATTAACATCATACTCATGGCCAACAGCATTACAATTTACACCTGAAACCAGCTTATGTAACAAACATGTTTTCTCTATGTAAGGCATATAATCGCCTCTTGCACTTAGGAACACTAAACAGCACTTCAACACTACATTTGCCTTTAACAGCAAAATCAACAAAAAGCACACACATACAAAAAACGTGGTACTAAATACACAGTGTAAAGAACACTGTTTACAGGCTAGTAGCTGAGGCAAGAAGGCAAAGTATTGCCTTGCTCAACTTCAGTTGGAAACTTGTGCTTTGGGAGACTCAGATATGTCTCTACTCTAGGCATGCCTAAGTCTGTGAATTACCACAGGTATTGATTTTGAATTTACAGATAAATTTTAGCAAGAAGGCAAACTCATAAACACTGAATCAGAGCATGTTAAGGATGAACTGTACATGAAACATACAGATCTTAAAAGAAAGTACAATTCAGTGGATTTTTATCAATATATATGTCTAGGCAGATAACACCACAATCAGAAAATAGAACATTTTCATTATCTCAGAAAGTTCTTTGTACCAACTTATAGTTCAATTCCATTCGCATCCACCATCTCCCTATAGGTAACCACCATTCTTAAATTTGTCATCTTTGACACCTGCACGCAAATGTTTATAGCAGCACAATTCACAATTGCAAAGCTGTGGAAACAACCCAAGTGCCCATCAATCCATGAGTGGATTAATAAAATGTGGTATATGTATACCATGGAGTACTACTCAGCTTTAAGAAACAATGGTGATACAGCACCTCTTGTATATTCCTGGATAGAGCTGGAACCCATTCTACTAAGTGAAGTATCTCAAGAATGGAAAAACAAGCACCACATGTACTCACCAGCAAATTGGTATTAACGGATCAACACCTAAGTGGACATATAGGAGTAACATTTATTGGGTGTCGGGAGGGTGGCAGGGGGGAGAAGGGGATGGGTATATACAACCACAACAAGTAAGATGTGCAACATTTGGGGGATGGACATGCTTGAAGCTCTTACTTGAGGGGGGCGGGGGGCATGGGCAATATATGTAACCTTAACACTTGTACCCCCATAATACGCTAAAATAAAAAATAATTTCACCTTTGATTAGTTTTGCCTGTTTTCGAATTTCATATGAAAGGATTCATAGAGTATGTAATTTTTGTGTCCGTGTTTTCTCATGCAACACAATCTTTTAAAAATGTATCCATTCTGTTGCTTATATCACTAGTTCATGCTTCTTTATAACTTAAAAATATCTCCTTGTTTAAATATATGCTGTATGGATATATAATTATTTCCCATTTGGAACTGTTATAAAATAAAGCTGTCAAAACATTCCTTTATGAGTAGTTTTGCAACATATATTTTGGTTTTGCTGGGTAAATACTTAGGAGGGGAATTGTTGAATCCTAGGATCGATATATGTTTAACTTTATTTAAAAACTGTCAGAGCTTTCCAAAATGGTTTTACAATTTTTACTCCCAGCAGCAACATAGGAGAGTTCAAATTGTTCTAGATCCCGGTCAGTCCTTTTAATTTTTAGCCACTGAAATGGGGTATAACATTGTATATCATTATTTTCATTACCCTGATGATTCATGATGCAAGCACTTTTTCATATGCTTATGAGTAATTGATAGATACGTATGATATGCCTTTTGTCTATTTTTTCCTTTAATTAGTGATTTGTAAGAGTTTTAGTGTATTTTACTGTATTCTATTTTCAGATATATGCACTGCAAATGTTTTCTCCTCGTTTCTTTCTTGCCTTGAATTTTCTTATTGTCTACTATGAACAAAAGTTTTTAATTTTGATGAAGCCCAAATTATCAAGTGATTTTGATGCCTTCTGAGAAATCTCTGTCAACCCCAAAGTCCTGAATATATTCTATTTTCTTTCAAAAACTTTATAGTTTGGTTTTTTTTTTTGTGCCTAAAATCTATCTAAAATTTTGTGTGATTGTGTGAAGTAGAAATCAAAGATACTTTCTAAAAATATTTATCTAGTTGTACAAGCACCATTTAAAAAAAAAAAATTTAAACAATTTTCTTTCTCCATTGAATTGCCTCAGTCTCTTTGTCAATAAACAATTGACTATGTATATGTGATTCTATTTCTGAGCTCTCTCTGGGAATATAACTTTATAGTAATTCTTGAAATCAAGTAATAAATCCTCTAATTTTATTTTTTTATTATTTTGAATATTTAACATTTCTTTGCATTGTTTTATACATTTTAGAATCTTCTTGTATATTTATGCAAAGCCTAGTGTTGCGATTTTTATTAGAATTTATGGTGTATATCTCCATTTATTTAGCTCTTTAAATTTCTCCCAATAATGATTTAGAGGTATTAGTGTGAAACTTTAAATACTCCCCAAATTACTCTAATGTACAGAGAAGATGAGAAACACTAACCTAGATGTTTTATTTCTTAGAAGATTCTGAGTGCCTACAAGATAAGAATCAATTTCATCCTTAAGATTCTACATATTAAATAAGTGGAGTGGTCATTTCTAACAAAATACATCAACAGAGTCATTCAATCTGCTCTGTCCAAGATATTTGTTACTTAAAGTTTCCATTCAAGTAATTCTTTCAGAAGAAAGATATGTTCCAGAGTGACTTGCTGTCTTTGTACCTGTATAGAAAAACATTTGGCAGTTTGTTCGCTTGAAAAAAAAAAACTGTATCTTTTGTCTACACAAGCACCTTATTACATGTTTTATCTGATGACAATTAATCATATTTGTAAAGTGGTTTGGACTAGCAAGTGAAAATGAGCAAGATTAAATTGAATCAATTTTCTTATGATATGGAATTTACATAGATAATATATATGTATTTACATAGAAATGCATATTTCCTTTTTTCTTTTTATTACATAAATATATAATTGATAATTAATTGGTATTTTGGTATAATTGGTAATTAATATCATTAGCACACCATAGAGCACTGTAACAGCCTAAAGATGGATTCCAATTCTAGGAAATTTTTTCTCTCAAGAGTGAATATTGAACACAAGACTGAAAACCCCAGTCACTGTAATTTTATTTGAGGCATTTTCCAACAGATGTTACATCTTGGTTTGTGCCTATATTTTAAATACTTTCTTTTTTTCAATGTTCATTAAGCCAGTCTTTTCTTCTTGTCTCTAATAAGAGCAACATCTGTTTCTTCTTATTCAATCAAAGCAACCACCTCAAGACTCTTTAAAAATAATATCATTAGAAAGACAGCATGGATAGAATATTCTCCATTAGCATTTTACATTTGCATACAAAACAAGTATTTCCACTTGTTATAAGTTATGGAGATATTCGAGAAAATACTATAAACACTTTAGTTATCTTATAGGAAAGAATAAGACCAGAAGCTGGAATATAGTTTCAAAGATGTTGGTTTTAGGTTATAGCACTCTTTGTAGAAATATAATTTCCTTTTATAATATACAGTTGAAAAGTTTTTATCATTATGAATTACTGTATAACTAGAGATATCTATTATGAAGTTACATCAATTTTTAAGTGTAAAATTAAATCAAAACTGCTACAATAGTATATATTTTTAAAAACAAATAGACCTTGGAAATTATGTACCCAGTTTGTATCCATCTTCTCAAAGTCACCATGAGAAGCCCTTGCTTGGAATTGGATTTCATTTTTGGAAATATTCCACATATATTCAGAACGACTGTATATTGATAATCTAGTTGGATAAAAAAACACATTCTGAGGAGGAGAAAATATATCAATAACTATGAAGAAATAAAATTGATTTTATTGTATAGCTCCAATTGGCTTAGCCTCTGTTGCCCCTGATGTTAACAAGAGATATATTCAGATACCTTTCCAAATCCCAAATTCCTTACCACTGATATCACACTATCGAATTTATACCGGGGAGGAGGATATTTGTCCGTAAAGAAGACCCTTTTTATCATTTTATAATAGTTAATGTTTGCAGAATTAAAGTGCAACAACCCAAGTTGATATTTAAAGAACTAGGTTCACTCATTGAATAGAAAGCAAAACTAGTATTTATCGAGTGCTAACTATGTGCCAGGCACTGTTCTAAATGATAATATATATACTTAATTCTCATAACAGCCCCATGAAATAGATTCTTTCACTATTTTCATTCCTTAGAAATTCCTTAGAAAAGGAAATTGAGTGCTCTTATCTACTATGCTATTCTAACTCTTGAGGGTGGGACTATCAATTATACAACATGGGTTCTAATCCTATCTCAGGATCCTATGGGGCATGTCACATGTGTGCCTGAAGATAATACAATTCCACATATAAGACAATTTCCTATCCTCTCTAGAAGATCATGGACTACCTTTTAGTAGGTGAAAATGTCTATAATATTCCTTATGTCTTTTGAAAATTACATACATAATTTAGACAGTTCATTTTTCACTCTCACATTTTAGAAATAATTTTGTTCCAATGTCTTCACATGGAGCTTTCATACAGTGTCTTTATCATACCTTTGTGAATCATCTAACACATTTTTATGCAACAAACCATCATTACCTCTGTCCAAGTTGTTTGAGATACAAGAATTTTCCCCCCCGTCTAACGCCACATCACTGTTTTTCCACTGTTTTTCCATCACTGTTTTTCCACATGCTTGTTTTTCCAAGCCTCAAATTTCCATTAGCTTAACTCTAAGACTCATTTTCTTCAGTTGTTTCACATGTGTAAATTCATAATCTCTACAGGGTAAAAACTGATATTGCTTTCTTGTTTAGAAAACTTCCTTAGCACTATACCAATATTTGTAATTGTGAGATAATAAGCACCAAAGAAAAATTACTAAGTTTAATTTTCAGGTTTCTTCTCTGTGAAAGGAAACTAATCAAAGTTTCTATGTTTTTTTGTCCTAATAATATAGGTGTGTGTGCGTGTATGTATGTGTGTACGTGTATATATATATACACACATATATATACACATATATATACATATATACACATATATATACATATATATACACATATATATACACATATATATATATACATATATACACACGTACTGCTTCTGGAATGCCAGACACCACTCTAATGCTCTGTAAATACTAATGTTCTACTCAAAGCAAAGCTCTGAAGTCGGTACCATTATTTTCATTTTAAAGGAGAAAAGCCTGAAGCACAGAGAGGTTAGGAATCGCCCAGGTTGGCAAGGCACAGGGCAGACGCAGGCAGTATGGCTCGTGGCTGGGTGAATGCTCCGTGTGCCCCTCCGTGCTTGCTGCTCACCGTTGGGAAGAATCAGCGTGGTGACGGGCACAGTGTGTGTGGTTAGTGCCAAGCACCTGTGAGCCATGTGAGGTGCACGGTCTCTTTTTTTAAGTACCAATAAGCAGCCTTCTCTTTTGCTCTGGTCCTGCCTGAGTCTCTGTCCAGTCTGCAGGGTCCTGCTGCATCTGGGAGTGGGGGTCCCTGGCGAGTCTCGCTATTTTTGAGACATTCACTGGCTCTAGACTAGTGCGTAAAGCAATAATAATATCTCTTTAACAGCAAATGAGAAATGTTGCTTTAATCCCGTTTGGCGATGTGGTCTTCGTTATTGACGACCTGCAACATTTGTAGTAAGACTTGGGTTAATGATACATTGTGGTTTTTTTTTTTCCCTGAATAACCACATGAGTATTTATTATAAGAAGGCATCGTATCACATTGATCTGGTCAACTGTGGGAATTTGAGTGAATTTCATATATTTGAAAAAGTCTCAAATGTTATGAGTGTTTCATTTGACACGAATTAAAAATTATGAAACAATATTGTTAATTTTAACAAAGTACTTTTAAAATACTGTCCCTTATAGCTTCTCTGAAGCAGAGATAATTCTATACTATTTCCTCTAAGTGACAGATGGCCTAGGAAAGGATAAAGACAAAACCCATTCTGGAACACGTTTGCAGGAAGGTCACATACTTGGATTTTAGTCCGTGTTTCCTGCAGTCGTTGGCATGTAGACATGGGCAGAGGAGGCGTATGCTGAGCCTATGGTGCCCTCTCTATTCTCACCATGACATGGGAAGGCTGAGTCCTGAGTAGCGGGAAAAACTACTGTTCATGTATCGAAAGGTCTAGATGAGGGAGGGTCTCAGCCCTACAAACTTGCAACAAGATAGCATGCTCAAGGTCAGCAAATCACTCTTAAAATGAAGAGAGTGTACATAAAGTTCTCTTTTGCTCGTAGTTCCACAAAGTATAAAAATTATTTTAGTGAATACTCATGGACTTTTTTTTTAATGTACATTCATGGGGAAAAATCCTAGAATTTTCTGCTCAGATATATAACAAAATTTTCATTTAAATGACAATTTTAAGGTAAAAGCATCAGTGCAAGAAAATACTAAAAGATATGTTAATATATATAGTATGTGTGCTGATGGTCCAATACAACAAACATCTGATGGCACACATGATTGAAAGTTGGCAGATGAAACAGGATGATGTTTCAGTTTATATTGCCAGCCCTAATGCTATAGCAGACATGGATGTCCCCCAGGAATTTAGCTCCTTTTCCAGATGTGGCTAATGGAAATGTATAAGAGAGAGAGAGAGAGAGTGTGTGATATAAGAGAACTCGGACTGTGAATGTGTAGAGACTATGTAGAAGGTTTTGTGTTGGTTTTTGCTTTGTTTTGTGACTGTAAGTATTCAAGGTCGGGTGTGGTGGCTCACGCCTGTATCCTAGCACTCTGGAAGGCGAAGGCGGGAGAATCGCTCAATGTCAAGAGTTCAAAACCAGCCTGAGCAAGAGCGAGCCCCCATCTCTACTAAAGATAGAAAGAAATTAATCGGCCAACTAAATATATATATATATATATATATATATATATATATATATATATATATAAATAATTAGCTGGGCATGGTGGTGCATGCCTGTAGTCCCAGCTACTCGGAAGGCTGAGGCAGGAGGATCGCTTGAGCCCAGGAGTTTGAGGTTGCTGTGAGCTAGGCTGATGCCACGGCACTGTAGCCTGGGCAACAGAGTAAGACTCTGCCTAAAAAAAAAAAAAAAAAAAAAAAAAAAGAATTCAAGCTCTGGAATCAGATATCTGAGTTCCAATTCTAAGCTCTGCCATCCACCAGCTATAGGATACTTGCATTTTATTAGACTCAGACTCTCACTTATATATTGGAGATAATAAGTTTTCAAAAAAATATTTGTGAAGTATAAGAACAGTGTTATCTATATATGCTCACATATACAGACATCATGACATTTTGTTCTCCAGAGAGGGCCTTCAGACTACTATTTTTTTAATAATATTTTTTATGAAATTTAAAAGAAGCAGTTTCTTTTCATTTGAGCCATTGAGTCATCCTTGCCACGTTTAAGAATGAACTTTATTATTTTGGGGCACCCATTTATATCACAAATTGCTGAACTATACCTCTTCATGATTATCGTTAAAGTTTCAAAATAATAATTGGAATTAAAATGAATAGGAATCGCAGTTTAAGCTGCAATACAGCAGTGGCTGTTATCATCAAGGCTCCTTTAATCTGTGATCCAATTTCTTTAGTAATTAAGTTCCTTGAAAAAAATAAAATAACATTTTAATTTTAATCTGATTAGAATAATGGACCTTTTTGCCATGAACAATTAAACTGATGATGTTCCATTTATAAATTAATTTCATGATGAAGAAATTTTCATAAGAATTTTCTGAAAGGTTTCCTGGTCTCCAATTTAGCATGGCTGAAGATATTTTTATAAGTGACTTTCTCTGGATGTGTGATTCTTTAGGATTAGATTCGGGGACTGAATATTTGTAACATTGATGCCTTTGGGATCCCTGTCCCTAAATGGCACTTTATAGCATGGTTTGTCAAATTATAAGAGCAAAAACCAAAATCAGAATCAAAGCCATGCACTCCTATTGTTAATCATCAATAAATCTGGTTTTATACTTTAAAACAAAATGTTATGGTGAAGATACCACCCTTGATGCATCAGTTTTGTGGGAATGCCCAAAGGGAACAACTTGAGAAGAAAGTATTTCAGTATATGCTATTGCTTGTCTGATAGCTAACTGACTTTAATTTCACGACAAGACATTACATTTGCATGGGAACGTTGCGGTATAAGAGATTTTATTTCTCTCGTTCTTCATGCAATATTTGAAAGGCAAGAAAGAAAAGAATTAAAAAAAATTGTTTCCTCCATTTTTATATAGATGGGAAAAGAAAAACTCTGAGATTTAAATGACTTACTAAAGATATTCTTGTCAGAAACAGAACTTAAATTAAAATCATGCCTTTTTTTCTTTCCCAATGAGGAACTATCTTACAAAGCAAGCTGTAAGTACCAAAAAGTAGACCCTAATATAAGAATTTGGGCGCATATGGTTTATGCGACAATGGCCCAATAAATGAAAGAGGGTAGAAGGGAAGTGAGGCAAAGAAGGGTGGAAAGCCCCAAAAGGGGTTTTTTAATAAGGGGTTGCTACTATGGGAAACTAGATTGATCCCAATGAAACCGCTCTGAGAGACCATAGTAAGTGCTGCTCCTTGCATACCTGGTCTTCTGGCCGGTCCCTCTTCCTATGTCATAGAAAGCCATTGCTGTATATGGGAGCCATCTGCAGGTGACAGCCAGGGTGGGCTGCAGAGATGTGCTTCATTGAATAACTTGATAACTGGACAAGGCCCATTACAATGTGTTTAGGATAATGCAGATTGCCAGGAAGATTTATCCACATTAAACTTAACGACAACAAAAAATATTTACCTGCTGAACTTATTTCTTACCCTTAGAATCAATCATACTGCACATGGCTATTTCCAGCCTAGAAGCCACAGTCAGCAATGCAAATGCCACCTTTATGGCTGTCTTATGTTCCATCATCGAATTGGCCATCTATGAAACTCAGAATGCCAAATTCCTACGCGCGATCACCCCCTCCTCTTCATTCACGTGTTTGTCCTCGCCTACTATGTACCGGGCACTGTATTAAGTGCTGGGTTTTTAATAGAGGATAAAACAGACAAAATCCCTGACCTCGAAGAGCATATTTATCATCAAGTGGTAGAAGGCAGAAAATGAAGCACAAAAACTAGTAAATAAATATATAATAGATTTGGTAATGAGAGGAGCTATGAGGGAAAGTAAAGGTCAGAAAAGAAGTGATGTTGAAGGAGTGGGGAAGATGATATTTTATACAGAATGGTGAGGAAAGACCTCTCGGTTAAGGTGACATTTGCGCAGAGACCCGATGTGAGGGAGCAAAGCCGTGCAGACAGTTCACACAGGGCGTTCCAGATGGCTCGAGTGACATTTCTGAGTTCACCATAAGGATGTTAGTCAGGACTTTTAGTGAGTTCAGAAGCACCAGAAAGTTGTTGTAAGGGAAATAATGTAATCCCAGTTATATTTTTTAAAAAGATAATACCACTTTTGTAGGAAGACTAGATTGTTTAAATGCAAAGAGCACAGCCAGGGGAGCTAGCTCAGGAGCTATTCAAATATTCCAGACCAAAAATGAGAGTAGGGTTCACGTGGCTGTTTGCCTTATTACATTATTTACACTATGCATCTTATTTATATACATTTGCATGTATTATATATTTCATAATTCAGAAATTATCTTGTGTTATTTAGAGCAGAGATTTTTACGTCATTCTTCATGGAAACAAAATGTGTTCAATGAGTAAATTAAAATCTGAAAATCCTAAAGAAATCACTGAAAGCTGATTATTTATAATAATATTTACTATAAGATGAGTAAGTACTACAGACATGTGACTGCCTTCTAAGCTCCAAATGGCCTTAAGTTTTTCTTTAAAGTAGTATTTCTGTTTTATAGTATAAACCTATCACTAGTTTATGCTTTTTCTGTTAAGGACCATGCATAGTAAATGGTCTAGCTGTGCGGGCCATCAGTGTAAGCATCTGAATCTTGTTATAGGGCACAAAATATGTGAATGAATGGGATTGACTGTATTGCAGTAAAACTTCAGATAGGCACTAAAATTTGAATTGTTTATAGTTTTCACATGTCCCTACGCATTATTTTTCTTTTGATTTCTTTTCAACCATTTAAAAATGTAAAAATAATTCTTAGCTCATAGGTTATACAAAAACAGGCGGCAGCTGGTCAGATTTGAGCCACAAACTATGTTTTGCAGGTTCCTGGCATGAGTTATCAGGAGTATGGAAATAGGGAAAATAGTATTAATGCCATTGGGGTAGGTAGGGAAAAGAATGGGTTGAATAAAGTCATTTAGCAGGTGATAATGAACCAGTTTAATAATTTATTTTCTGCCTAGCTTTGCTAGATCTCACTCTCAGACAGGAAAATGAATTTATGGCTTTTACATAATGTTTCTCTTTGTTTTTAAAATCATTTTTTGTGCTGTTTTTTCTCAAAAACAATATTTGGCAAGTATAGTTTCTAGAAATTAAGGGTTAAGGAATAAATGTGTGCTTATTGTGTTTCATTGATTTGCTCTCATCCTATTTTGGGACACCTTTACTTGCGAGGCATGCCTCTCTTTTGTGAAACTGAAGTGTATCCTCGCATGACTTTCCCCCATGGATTCCAGATTGCTCCATCTGGACCACAATAGACCAAAATCTCTTCTCTTTGCCATAGCATAGGCCTTTGCAAAGTCAAAAAAACAACACTGATGCTTGTGGACTTCTCTGTCTCTTAGTGACTTAAACTCTCTCCAGATACTTATGTTTATGGCTGCTCTCCTGTTTGTTCCTTAATTTTCTAATTATTCTTGTTACAATGAACACACACTAGAAGAAACTTTAAGCTCTTGTCCACCTAATGGGAAATTCAATAGAATTTCCATTTCCAAAGATCATTGTATCAGGCAACAATGAAATGAGATTTTTGGGGTAGGCATTGTTGGTTTATTTTTCTGTTTTTTATTTGTTTAAATATAATGTATTCCATTAGAAATATACCAGATTTGTAAATGATCAGATAATCCTGGTATTATTTCCCACGATTATTAGTGGTTAATCAGCACTTATAACCGCACATACACATTTATTCTTTAGCCTTTTATTACTATAAACTATACTTGCCAAATATGGTTATTGAAAAAAAAAAACAGTGTTAAGATTTTAAAAACAGAGAGAGATGTCATATAAAATCCATGAATTCATTTTCTTATCTGAGAGCAAAATCTAGCAAAGCTAACCAGAAAATAAGTTATTAAAATAGTTCATTATCACCTACTAAATAACTCTATTTAACCCATTCTTGTCCCAAAGTACCCCAATGGCATTAATTCTATTCCCCTCGACTTGGTTATATCATGCTTTATTCAGTCCAACACAGTATAGAACCACTTATGATGTTAAAGAAACACAAGATATCAATGTGAATTCTAAGCAGCACTAGACTATCCTAGATGAAAATATATAATTTTTACTGATAATATTCTTTTTGACATTAAAAATTATGCTTAACCGAACAATTTTAAGAAAATAAATTGACTTATTTTGTGCTCACCAGGTTCTGGGTTGAATGATGGCCAGTGGCATGAGGTCCGTTTCCTAGCCAAGGAAAATTTTGCTATCCTCACCATTGATGGAGATGAAGCATCAGCAGTTCGAACTAATAGTCCTCTTCAAGTTAAAACTGGCGAGAAGTACTTTTTTGGAGGTAAGAATGCCATTGTTTATTGATTAATTAATACATTGCTAAAATTGGAGTTTCAAAACGAAGCTTGATTATGATAGATGTATGTTCGATTCAGTGGTTTCAGTTAAATCTCAGGATGAAACAAACAAGAAACAAAAAACTCTGTACTTCCATTAAGCTAAAAATAATTGAAAATTTTTGCTCCTTTGTGATGAAGGTACTTATGTGATGTCACCATATTCTTCTGGTCCAATCCAAATCTTCAATGAATAACACTTGAGATTCTGAAACCATTCATTCTCATAATACTCAAGATTCGGGTCCTTGGGTTATGTATTGGTCACCTATTTCTGTGTAACTAATTACTCCAAATCCTAGTGTTTTATACAACAAACATTTATTATCTCACAGTTTCTCTAGATCAGGAATTCAGAAATGACGTACCTGGGTGGTTCCTAGTCAGGTTCTCTTATGAGGTTGCTCTCAAACTCGTGGCTGTGGCTACATTACTTAAGACCTTGACTGAACCAGATTCTATGCTTCCAAGAACTTGTATTCACCTGATTATAGTTGGTGCCGGCTGCAGGCTTGTGTGCCTCAGTTCTCCTCCATGTGGCCTCTGATTCTGCAGTACCTCTCTTCTTCAAGCAGCTTCTTCTATAGGTGACTGGGGAGACAGAGACAGAGAGAGAGAGAGAGACAAGAAGAAAGGAGGGGAAGGGATAAGCAAGAAAGAATGTTCTCAAGATAGAAACCATAAGTATTTTTTTTTAATAATCCAACCTTGGCAGTGACATCCCATCACTACTGTCATATACAGTGAGTTCAAGTGAGTCACTAAATCCAGCCCACACTTCAAGGAAGAGGGTTACACAACGGTGTGAAAACCAAGAGCCAGGGATAGCGGGGCCATTTCAAAGGCTGCCTACCACCATTGCTTTACACATTTTGGTTTCCAAGCCCAGCAGTCAGGAGAGCATTGACTTCCTCTTGGGTTTTTGGTCTTCCTTTAGGATATGCTGTCAGCAAATGATCATGATGATGCTTGTTTGGTTATATCCTCATTGGCCGAATCCTCAGAGTATATAAGAATCACCAGAACTGACTACAATTCACATTCTCAGGCCCCATCCCTGGAACTACCTTACATGAGAAGTCATCTTATCACAAATATCTTGGTTCTTAAGTAAAGATTAGTAAAAAACTCTCTTATGATGAATTCTACATTTGTGAAAGAGTATCGTAACAAGGGCCTGCCATATTTTCTAATTGAAGAAATGCATCCTGCCAGAAAATTATTTTTTAAGCATTAATGAATTACAAAGACATCTTTTATTAAAGTGCTAGATGTGTTGTGTAGATCGATACATCTTTCATTAGATTATTGGCTTCCTTACTCTAAATCATGCAATGTAAGAGTGCTACAGAAAAAAAAAAAAACACATTCTCAGGAAAGTCTTTAAACTTAAAAAACATATATGTTACATATATTTGCCTCTGAAGATATTTCCATTAATGTTCACATATCTATTATTACTTACATAAATATATATTTATATATCCCCATATGTATATGTATCTTCTAGTCATTAGAGTAAGCCTACCTGAGAGCAGTCACCTTGTTTGTCTTGTTTCCTGCTATATCCCCCAAGATCCTAGAAAGAATCCCAAAATATAATAGATGACCAATAAATATTTATGAATGAATTAGTAAATCCAGTAAAATAGGAATTGGAAACATTTTGTTTCCAATTATCTAATAGAAGAAACAGAAGCCCTGGGAGTTTTACTGACTTCCCAGTGAGTTTGTAGCCAGTACCTGAGTTCAAGGTTCCTGACTCCTAGACCAGGGCATTTCTCCCCGTCTGCTTAGTAACAACTTAGAGATAAAAGTCATGACTTAGGTCTCTGCTTCTTCAGTCTTTCATCGTGTTTGTTGGAAGTTAAGGCCACGTGACTTTTAATAGACATTTGATGAATAGATGAAAGTTAGATGAGATGTCTGATGAGTGAATGAACTGGACTTGTTGATGTGAGAAAAAAATGACTCAATAGCCAAACTGGTTTCCCTCCAGAAATGTATTCAGCATGATGGGCTTTTGGCCAACAACTTCCATTGCTGCCATGGTAAATGGATTGCAATTGTCACTTAGAAAGCCATTGATAGTCTCTATTCATCCCTTGATTGGAATATTTTTGACCATGGATAAGCTTATATTGAATAGCTTATATTGAATGCCTAAGGCCAGTTTTCATCTATTTTGATCTAGATGGGCAATCAAATAGCTATAGCCACACATTTTTGGCATAGAGTTTATAGGACATAAGGGCTATATGGTGTGCTATTTACTATTGCTTTACAGATTTTAGTTTTCAAACCCAGCAGTCAGGAGAATGTTGACTTCCTCTTGGATCTTGGGTCTGCCTTTAGGATATGCTGTCAGCAAATGACCATGGTGATGCTTGTTTGGTTCTATCCTCATTGGCTGAATCCTCAGAGCATATAAGAATTACCAGGACTGATTACGATTTACGTTCTCAGCTCCCAACCCTGGAACTTTAAAATGCAGAATGCTGAGAAATTAGAGAATTCTAGACTTCACATGATTCTGATATACATGATCTGGGGAACAGAATTATAGATTGACCATAGAAAATTTGTATGTACATCTTGTAGGTTACTTTTGAAAGACAACATCAGTCCCTGAAAAGTTTGGGATGTGTGAGAATTAGCTACTCTCCTACAGCTTTGCCCCTAGGGAGCACAGGAGAGGGAGGAAGCCACAGCCCAAGTTCTGATGCACATACAGACATTTATTGAGTGAATCTTTACTAGCAAGCAAGGACAACACTGTTAATACAAACGCTTCTAAAAGCCCAGTGAAGTACAGCTCTCTGACTTGCTGCAAGTTGAATAAAATGCTCTCTTGAAGCAGCAACACTAAGTGGGGGATTCAGCTACACCCAGAGCCAGTGCCAGGCAACAGAAAGCCTCCTAGTCAAATGGCTGGCACAGGGGCACTAAGTAACCCCAATTCCAGAACCATTTCTAAAGGCTCAGGTCACAGGCCTCACAGGAGTCTTATACCACCCTCACACAGGCTGGGGGTGTCTCTAAAAGATGTTTTTGCCAAACTGTATACCCTTAATACCTTTGAGTTCACCACTGAGGTCTCTTTCCTAACATTTATGCACCTTAACACTGATTTCACCAAAGGAAACTCAGTTTGGCATTCAGTAGAGATGCTATTGATTCAATTAATTAAGTCAATTAGATGAATTAGACAGCAAAAATCTCAGAGTAGCCACCTCTGAATTGGCTGCAAGGTTTCTGATCTAATGCTCATCATCACCTCTCAGCTCCACAGTGAGAACGTGAGCTACCCCTGGGTTGTACCTCCACTAAAACACATGCGCACATGCATACATTTGTATGTGCCCATGCACACAACTTCATACTGTCTGTGCTGAAAGTTTTCAGGTCAGTTTCAGATGTTTCAATAAACACATCTTAAGAAACACTAGTCTAGAGGGAAGAAGAATGGCATTGTTCTAAAATACAAGCTTTGGAATCACGTTCACCTTATTGCGGATCATGGCTTTCCCATGTAGTTAATGGATCCTTTCATAATTTATCTTATTTTTTGAAACTATTAAATGGCAGTATCATCTGTTTTGTGAACACTGCACCACACAACTTGTGAAACCCGGAGTCTGACCCCAGAGGACGCTAAGTGCTGATTGTCCTTCCAATGCATCTTGAGTCTTTTTTTTTTTTAGCTTAGAGAAAATGACTTCTAAGGAAGATCTGACACTTCAGACCATTGCTCATCTAAAGACCTCTCATTGACCATCAGCTTCTGCACTACTCAAAGTATTTCTTCCTCCATGGGCATTTAAAAAACGTATTTTTCCTGCTCACCAATAGCCTTAGGTAAAGGCTTCCCTTCCCCCCTTTCCTCAGTTTTGTTTCCAAACCCTGAAACATGTCCACACTTCATTTCTTTTGAAGTTAAGCCCCGGCTATGTAGCTTCCTTTGGGGCTCAGGCTCGGCTGTTTCGCACCAGTGTGCAATTTTATCTCTCTGTGCTTGTTCCCTGCTAATCCCAGGAAAGGTCTTAGTTCTTCTTTGTAACACCCGTGATCAGAAGTTTAAGCAGCAAGAATGCTTTTGCCTTGTTCTTTCTTGGGAATAAGCAGAATAAAAAGAGCAATTAGTCATTTGGGATGTTTCCTCAGCCAGAGATGTTTTAGCTGCTTTAATTTGTTTTCTCTTCCTCCAAACTAGAATTCTTTTAGATAACATGCCATTAATTTTAACAGTCAAAAGAATAATAAGCACAAAAATTAAATTTATTTGATGACTGCTTTCTTGGTAATAGGCTTTTGGAAACTGGGCCCATGGTTATAAAAGAGTAGAAAGATTTTTAAATTTATAAGTATTCTTAGTTTTGGTATCTTTCGGATCCCTTTTGTTTTCATTTATAAAGAAAAAGAGTGAGGGCTAAAGAGGAGAGATAAGAAAGTTCTAGAGCAATTTTGTAGGAAAGGGAACTCCAAGGAACACAGTTGGTAGAGGAGAAAGCTCTCAGGAAGGTCCCAAAGAAGGTGGAGGAGGCAGGAGAGATGCAGGACATTGGGACTGGCCTGAGTATGACAGGATTGGTGTTAATAAAGTTTAATATAAGGGCACATCCCTTTCCAGCACACCAGTACGTGGTGGTCTTGGTCAGTTGAGATGCTGTAGCAGAATACCACAGACTGGGTGTCTTGAACAACAGATCTGTACGTCTCACAGTTTTGGGGGCTGGGAACTCCTAAAGCAAGGTGCTGGCAGATTCAGTGTCTGCCGAGGGCTGCCATCCTGGTTTGTGGATGGCCATTCATTTTCTCATTATATCTCTTTGCTGTGTGTGTGTGTGGGGGGGTGTAGGGTGGGAGAGAGAGGGAGAAAGAGAGAGAATGAGAGAGAGAGAATACACTCATGTCTCTTCTTATGAGCCCACTAACCCCATCATGAGAGCTCTACCCTCATGGCCTAATTATCTCTCAAAGACCTCACCAACTAACACTGTCCCATTTGTGGGTAGAGTTTCAATATATGAATTTTGAGGTACACAAACATGTAGCCTTTAACAATAGCCTTTCGATTATTGAAATAGAATGTGAATTTCAAATAGCTACCTAGATACTATGTACATATATACATCTGTATCAAGTGGTTCTCTATTACATCAGTTAGGAGGGTGATTACCAGTTCTTGTGCTCCTTAGCTGTTTATGGAAAAATATCAATAGTCCTTCATGCATTTGGGTGCCAAAAAGCTTCCTTAGTTAGTTAGTGCACTCCATGAATTAGTCATGAAAAGCTTCTCAGATATTTTCTCAGGAATCTTTGGGTTGACAAGTCTGTCAGCAGAATACAGTATTTATAGGACTTGCAGAACCCTATTTAGGATTAACTCTTTGGATCTCTGAACAAAAAGCAAAGGACTGTGAACATGGGATAAAAATACTGCTGCTGTTCACTTTTCTGAATGTGATTTTGTGACCTCTGAATAGGAGCAGGTATAGAATTGTAAAGCAATCAGAAAAAATATTCTGAGGGAATTCCTTCTCACACTTATAAAGGAGAGCGAGAACTCATCTCTGATAAATGTTAGAAAGCTTTGTATAAAACAAACAAACAAAAACCCCATAAATGATAAAAAGGTATCATCTTTATGAAGATACATTCCAGGTGTAAGGAGCCAACACTTGGAGTGAAAAGAGAAGGGGCAGCAAGCTAAGATTCCGAGTATGCGGTCACTGAGAGCAGGGCCAAACTTAAGGACAGGAAGAGAGAATTTACCTTCCTTGCTTTTACTGGTCTGGTAATCTTTAGAAACAGAAGAATTTTGAATTTGACCTTGAATTGCAGTACAATGCGGACCTATCACTACTAAAGAAATGAAAATACTGGAAACTTGTAGCTAATAATAATGCTGGAAATAAAATAGCCACACATGCACACAAAAATGTGCAATAAAAAGAAGATAAAATCCCAAGGTTACTCTAATCCCTCATTAGAGTGTAGTGTCCTTTCCAAAATAGCATGTATTTAAAAATAAATTAAATTATCCCAATGCCATGCTTTGTTTGCCTTGGAATTGTGTACAATGTGCATCTACTGACTCGTGAAGCACAGGCTGAAAGTTGTAGACATAGAAGGCGTTGCTGCCAGAGTTGTTCATGCTAAAACAACAACGTGAAAAGTTCAAAAGAATGTTCTGGGCACCATGCAGATATATATATATATATCAAATCCCTTACTGGCAGTAAGAAATTTCCCCACATTCAACTAAAGCTGCTGGGCAAGTGTGCTGTCTTGCACATGAAAGGTTCTCATAAGAAATGCCTTCAAAAAAACAAATATTGCCTGGAGAATTTAAGCCCTTACCCTTTAGCTGTAATTAGACCAATGTTCAATTTTCTCTTCACTAGTTGAAATAATAGTGAATTTTTAAAATCTTTTTCTACTCCTGCTTTTCCAAATCCTTGGACTTTTCCTTCTGAACATGCTTTTATGTTTTCATTCATCTCTTCTATTACAGAACTGAGATCCATCTTCACACATCTATATCCAAAGAGATTATGGAGTCTGTGATGTAACTCAGGCATTATACTATCTCTAATCTTCTCTCTATCCTCAGGGAACTTACACCTTTTGCTCTCATAGCTCCATATGTCTCAACTTTTTAAAGTTATAATTTTTTTGCATTACACTCATACCTCGCTTAGTGATGGAGATACATTCTGAGAAATGTGTTGTTAGGCAATTTTGTCATTGAGCAGACATTGTAGAGTGTACTTACACAAACTTAGAGTACTGGCAACTACACACCTACGCTATTAATATGTGGTATAACCTATTGCTTCTAGGTTACAAACCAGTATAGCATGTTACTGTACTGGATACTATAGGCAGTTGAAATAAATGGCAAGTATTTCTATATCGAAACATACCTAACCATATAAAAGGTACAGTAAAAATATGGCATAAAAGGTAAAAAAAAAAAAAAAATGGAACACCTGTACAGGGCACTTACCATGAATGGAGCCTGCAGGGCTAAAAGGTGTTCTGGGTGAGTCAGGGAGTGAGTGGTGAGTGAACGTGAAGGCAGCTTGGGTCCTCTGGTCCTGCTCCACTTCCTCCCTCCATTGCCACAGCACTGACCCACTTTCTGACATTCCACATCCTTTATTATTTACTGTATCAATTGCCTATTGTGAGAGTCCTTAGCAGAATGTAGGTACTAAGAGGGTGAGGATATTGGCCTTATTATTTTTCTTTTCTGATATATCTCAAGTACTGGGGGAGAAATGTCTGGCACATAATAGGTTCTTAATATATATTTATTCATTGGATAGATTAATCAATATTCCCTTATGGATGTGTTTAATGACTACATGCTCAAGGGGCTACAGGGCTTCTTATTGCCACTTACATTGTCATATTCTGCCACCTACACCCCTCCTTGCAGGGGGCATGAAGAAGGGCTAGGATTGCCATTTAAAATAAGCTGCCAGGTAAAGCCTCAGCTGAGAAGGTGGCACTGAGCAAAGACCTCAAGGAAGCGAGGAAACATACTGTAAGAAGAGGTGGGGGAAGGATACCCTTGGTAGAGGGAAAAGTAAGTGTAAACAGATATGCAGCTGGTGTGAGTAGGGAGTGTTTAGAGAAGGAGTTCAGTGTAGCTGGAGGAAAGAGGTTGGATTGTGAAGGGTCTTTTACAATGACTGAGATGAGAGGTCCTTTGAGGTTTGGACCAGGTGAATCTAATTTGCATTTTAAAATGATCCCTCAGGCTGCTATTTTTGATAAAAGACTGTGGTCAGATAGGTAGTATGGTGGAGAATATCTCATTAATCCAGATAAAGGAAGATGGACCAGATCATGGCAGTGGAGCAGGTGGGAAATGATCAATTCTAGATTCACATGTGGAGGTCAAGCCAACAGAATTTGCAGACAGGTGGACTATGGCGTGTGAGGGACAAAAAAGAGTCAAGGATAACACCAGTCTTCCTGACAAAAAGGCCCATGCCTACCCTTTCCACCATTCCATACTTCCTCCTTCACCTTCCAGAGTTTGGGGTCCACTCAGCTGTGTTTCTCTGAAAATTGCTTCCAACCTATACATCCTAAAACTAACACAGGTATTGTGCATGCAGTAACCAGTCATTCCACTGCTGAAATTAACAGGACCATGGACAGCTCCACCGCCTGCAAACACTTCCCCAGTTACCACCATCCATGCTTTTCTAGTTTCCCTTTCCCTTGATGGATTCTCAGTCAGTTCCTGAAACTCTCATCTCTAGTCATGGCCTAATGCTCTTTCTGCTATATCATCTGCAGGGGATAAAGAGGGCCAAGAATTTACTGCTTTAAAACCTGCTCTTATAAACCAAAATTCCAATCAGTCTCCAATCTGGGGACCACCTTGACATTCAGACTTAAAGCTAAGAAACATATAATATCAGTGGCCTTTTAAAATAATTAGTTCAGTAAAGCTTCTCCTGTGTTTACTTCCTGCTTGAAAATATAGCATTATTGTTATATTTTCCACTTGGTCTTTGTCCCGTCCATGGTACAACTATACTGCTGAGGTTGGAGGGGGTTAGGGAATAAACTATTTATTGTTTTTAAAAAATAAACTGAAAATTAACCATCATATACACTTACATAGTGCTGAACATCCTATGCCAATATTGAAGTATATGGGTGCCCTATCGTGCCTCCCTTTGAAATACCAATATAGTATTAATGGCAATAGCCAACTTTTTTAAACTAATAATTTATTAAAATTTTAGAATGATAGTGAGAAAAACCACAGTTTACAACCTTAGTGATTTCTACAAATTAATAGTTTATTTAATTTAGATTAGCTGATACTGTATAATAATTGGAATTTATTTCTCTTCACTACTTCCAAACCTATCAGCTAACTTTGTTTTGTAAATTTTTCATTGTGATTTTAGTACTTTAGCCTGATCCATTATTATATGTGATTGTTTTTCCCTTTTTCACCTAGAGTTGCTCCTTCCTTAATTATAGTGAATAACCAAGAAACTCTTTCTCAGTTAATTTAACTAGGGTTTGATTGTACCAAAACAATTTGAAAATATTTGGATCAATATTAGCTATTCTATGCAAATTATTTCCCATTTTTTAAAAAACAGATTTTTTATGTCATCTGTTTCCATTATGAGAATATCTACAAGGAAAGATACATTTCTTTTCAGTTTAATTCCCAAAGAACTTTTGGTCTTTTTTGTTTGTTTTCCAATTATATGCATAAAAGAAAAGGGCAAAGAAGAGGATAGGAATTGCATAGTGAAATTGAACGTATTAACCTCATCAGAAACTGTTTTTCTGCTTGGAGATAGGAAAGTATTCATTACATAGCCAAAGGTTCCCAGCTTTTTTTATAGCTCCCACAAGTAAAATTTGATTAGAGGCATGCTTTAGACTAATTATCTTTAGAATTATTGTGATATTTTACATACCTTCACCATGTTCTGGCTCTTAAAACTGGCTTGCGTTGGGAATATTCAGATTTAAGACAGAATTGTAAGGAATTTTCAAAGAAAAAAAATCACGAAATTACAAAAATTCTTTGACTTTCAAGAATTGCCTTAACCCTGTGGCCATTTGCCACCGGCACCCTCTGCTTTCCTTTCTCCTTATATTCATTTTGCTACTTTAAAATCACTAGTCTCAAAGAACATAATATTCTAAGCAAAGAATGCAGATAACCTTAAATATATGTAAATTAAATATGGATTTTGTATGTGGAACTTTTAGAAAATATCTTGCATATAAAAATGCTCTTAAGTAGAAAAAAATACTGGCCAAATATTAAAATGGTGATATCTTGTATATCTGGTGTAAATATGTGATAGGTGTCAAATTCTTACTTGGAGAATGTAAATATTTCTACAGATTATCTTATCCAGTTGAATTGCAATGCTTTACCAAAAAAAAAAGAGAATAAATCTTTAAACTTATACTTTGTTTTACGTGAGTAGTGCGTGTTAAAAAATTATTCAATGATACTTGTTATAGCACAGTGAGAAAGACTTTATTATGGACCATCGAGAGAGAGGTATAGGGATAATTGCAATGGGATTGTGTGGTGGGGAACAGAAAATTGGGCTCAACTGCGAATACAGAAATGGCAGGTTGGGTCAGTGAATGCAGACTTACAAAGAGGAAACTTCAGGGGTAAGGGAGATTCTGGCTATCCCAACCCAATCAGGATTGTTGCTGAAGACAGGCCGGGCTGACCAGACATTACCTGGGGGACGGTGGAGCATGAGGAACCTGATCAGACATTGATTGAGGATGACCAGGTATGAAAGATGGGAGTTTGTTTCTGGCTAAACTGGCTTAGCAGAGTTCTTTCGCTAAAACTACCTTTGACAGGAGAGTGCATCCATGAGCCATGGAGAAGGTTCAGAGCCTGGCTAAAGTTTGGCCAAGCAAAGAATCTGTCATCTGTCAGTTCAGGAACTCTAAGAAGCAGAGATTGAGACAGAATTAGATGATCGAAAGATTGATTGGGCAAGTATCCCTGAAGAATGAAGGGGTGAAAGAGGAGCAGTTCTTGAAACCAAGAATGGTGAAAGGGAAAGAAGGATATCAGAGTGGGCAGATGCCCAGATGGCCGTGCAGCTCTGAGACAGTTTTGGCCGTCGCTAACACAAGCTGTCTGTCAGAAGCCCGTGTCAGACAGAAATGCCCGGCTCGAGTACTCCTGCTGTGTTCAGACCGAGGGCAGCCTGGGCGGTGTGGCCTCCGCAGGTGAGCATCTGTGGACGCTGCTTAGAGTGGCCAACTCCGACCTCAGCCAGGAAGGGAGATGTGACCAGCATGCCTCGTTAGCTGCCACAAGTCATTTGGTGATGATACAAAAGTGTTAAAACAAAAGATACTTCTAGAAAGTTCTCTCATGGAACTTCTTTACAAACTAGAGAGAAGTATGTGGGTTGTTTTCTATTTTTTCCAGTGAAGTTGATATTTTTGTTTGCATTCCTAACTCTTTTAGATTGAGCAAGTAGAAGAGATGAATGTTAGGATACTTTTAAAAATTGCTAAAAATTCAAATAATAATATCTCTTTATGCACACAAATAAAACAGAATCCAGCACCTGTAATTGTAATGGTCTATTATTGTTTGTTTTGTTTGCCTGCTTATATATATATATATATATATTTTTTTTTTTCTTTAGGCAGTCAACATTTATATGTAAACATCCCTCTTTGAACTAGGAAGTAAATGTTTTCTGGTTGTGTGAGGTATTTTTTCCTCATTGCTAATTTTTTTTCTTTTAAAGATCACAGACTTAAAAATAAGCTAGTTTTTCTAGTCTGGTTCACCCATGAAGTAACCAAATAGTCTTTGCTAGATTTTACCTTCCACCTTTTCTTCCGGAAATTTCTCTTTCTACTTTAGGTTTCTCCCTTGTCCATCTTTACAACCAGCTATCCCTCAGGTGATTAAGAATTATTCTATACTCCCCGAGAGAACTTTATAGTACTAGAAAATTTTATAAGATTCTTTGTCCTTTAAGATCCTAAAATGATTGAATCTCTAGTGGTGAAATTTACAAGTCTTTACAGGCATGGAGAGGGAGTTAAAGGTGGGGGAATTGGGGCCAAAGACTTCCCTAGTAACACTCAAGTCAGCCTACTTCAGAAGCTGACCCCAAAATTATGTTCTCTTCAATACATTTTCCACCCAAAAGACAAAAACAAAATCCCTAAGCCTCCATAATATGTGGATCTTCCTGATCTCGTTCCTCGCAGTTAAACATAATTAGTGCCAAAGCTGCTACAACACCATTGCTCAACTGAACCCAATCTGTAAAAATCAGACATTCACTACCTCACATTTCACAGAAGTCTGAGGTTGGAAAGCAAGACCTTTTCTGTTTTCAACAGACCCTTCTTAGATCAGTGTACAAATATGAAATTTGAATAAGGATGTTCTCTGCCTGCATTGGACTATGTGATATTACTACCAAGAGAAGTTAGATGCCTCAGAAGAACCAGCAATAAGACAAAATCCTTTAATACCTTCAGAACTTTCTCTTATCATCTCCAGACTGTTGAACGGACTAAGTGATGTGACTCGATAATTCAATATGTTTGCATGATTCTAGGTTTACTATTTCAAAGAAAGAGTGTTTGAAGGGCAGAAACAGTATATACAAGGGGATGGACTCCTGGAAAATATGTAGTTAATGTTATGGGTGGAAACAAAATGTTGAAAGGTCAAAAGAAGGAGAAATTTCAGTTGGGCTTTTGAGTAGAAACACGAGCTATCAGGCTGAGGGAAGCAGGGAAGTAAAGCTCACCCATGTAGAAGCTCAGAAGAAGCAGAAGTAGTTCTACTCTTTTCTGGACTAGTGCAAAAGTTGATTCACAGACCAACAGATGGCGATTTTGTGTATTTGCAAAAATAATGTATGTTTGGAAACAAGCTCTCACACATTAATTAATGTGTATAAGAACCTTCTAGGGGCTTAAGAAAAATAATCCTGGGCTGCATTCTTAACAAAAAATCTGATTCAATTAGTCTGCGGGTAGGGCCCAGAAATCTGCATTTTATACAGCTGATTAAAAAAAATTTTTTTGAGGCCGGGCGCGGTGGCTCACGCCTGTAATCCTAGCACTTTGGGAGGCCGAGGCGGGCGGATTGCTCAAGGTCAGGAGTTCGAAACCAGCCTGAGCGAGACCCCGTCTCTACCAAATATAGAAATAAATTAATTGACCAACTAAAAATATATATACAAAAAATTAGCCGGGCATGGTGGCGCATGCCTGTAGTCCCAGCTACTCGGGAGGCTGAGGCAGGAGGATCGCTGAGCCCTGGAGATTGAGGTTGCTGTGAGCCAGGCTGACGCCATGGCACTCACTCTAGCCTGGGCAACAAAGTGAGACTCTGTCTCAAAAAAAAAAAAAAAAAAAAATTTTTTTTGAACCATTTTATTGGCATATAATTCACACAGCATAAAATTTACCATTTAAATCATACAATTCAGTGATTTTTCAATACATTCAGAGTTTTATAACCATCACCACAACCTAATTTTAGGTCATTATTATCCCCCCAGATAGATCAAGGAATATTAGGAAGATTTAATTTGCTTAATTAATGAGGATATAATAAGGTTAGCACTCAATCACTTTTTAAAATGAAGTTTATTAAGATTTAAGTACATACGATAAAAGCTACAGTTCTATGGATTTTGATTCATAAATTTTTGTGGGTTTTTCTGATTCATATATCTTCAAGGGAATAAAAATAATGGTCACCAATCCCATTGTATGACTACAGAATAAAGTAATTGTATGCAAGAAAGTCTGTTTCAACCCCGTAATCGTCATCAATAACCAGAAACACCTAAATGAGCAAGAGTAGACAGATGACAAAAGATAGCATGGCAAGTCTATATGATAGAGTATTATGCAGCCACCAAAAGTCAGGATTTTGAATAATATTAAATGATACAGGAAAATGCTAATGACAGAGTTTTACTGAAGTGGGGGTAAAATGTTTTCATCCAATACGAATTCATTATTTCTTTCTCCCAAACCTGGCTGTCTAATGTCTTCCATATTGGTGAATGTACCATTACTTTCCATCCAGGGTAATAAATGACTTTAGTCATTTTTGACAGTTTTATCTTCATACAGCATATTCCACCTTTCACCTGTCCTATCTATTTCAGTATTTACCTATTAACTACCCATTAAATATTCCACTCAGAAATAGTTTTCTCATCCATCTGCCTCTGACCTGTTTCACTGTCACCATTATAAACCAGGTCACCAGATTCTCTCTCCAGGACTGCTCGATGTTACGATAGTTTCCTGACTTATCCAGCGACGACTGTGGTCGCTCTAGTCAGTCCTCTTTCAGTCTCTCTTCTCTTCTGACCTTGTCAATTTTCCCCATCCCTTCCACCACCCAGGCCCTCAAAGGCTTGCTGTTTCTCCTGTGGCAGCAATAAATATTTGTAACCTGGACTACGGCTATCCTGCCCCGTCTGGCTCCTTTCCGGATTACCCTTGTCGTCTGGCACCCCGCCCCTCCTCATTCCATGTGCCGGAATCATACTGGCCTTCCTGTTGTAGGGACCCTACACACTCCATTTCCTCCATCTGGAATGTTCTTCAGCCTAACACAACTAGTTAATTCTTTCTCAAATCTCAACTTAATCAGCACTTCTTTAGTGGAGGCTTCCCTTGACCTCCATTTCTGGCTGAGGCCAGGTTATAAGTTTTATTCTCTCATAGGATCGGGCTCTGTTTGCAAAGAGCTCATATACCAGATTATAAATATAACTAACATAAATATATGTTAATGATGAAAATTACTTGTTTAACGTCTGCCTACCTTACTGTACTTTGAATTCCAAAAGTTCCTTAACATTCTTTTTTCTTTCCTTTGCTGCCCTTTTTTTCCTTGCTTTCTCTTCTCTTATATTTCTGCTTTCTATGATTTCTCTCTTTCTACCTATGCACCTCTGTACCCACCTACCCTCTATCCTTAAAACTGTAGAAGAAAATAAAGCAAAAGCTTAACAATTCCTATCTGTGGGTGAAAGGGTTAATGATCATTTTAATGTTCTCCTTTCTTTTTTGGTCAAATTTTCCACAGTAGCCAAGTGTTAGGTGAAAATCAGAGATGACAAACACTGTTATAGCACTAAAAAAAAAAAAAAAAAAGTGAAAACTACTTGAAAAAAATTCCATTTCCATATAAAAATGTAAGATATTTTCAAACTTTAGAAAATTGTGTTTAAATATTTTTTCCGATTTTAAATAGATAAGAGTGTCATGTGGTATCAAATGAGGAACTCAATAAAGAGAATGGAATGAAGACAATGAATTTTGTCAGGATTATTAAAAACTTCTTATAACATAGCACTCATGTTTAAATGCATATTTGTTATTTAGGGTTACTGATAATTTATTCATATGGCAAAAGTTTTTTTTTGCCATTGATAGGCAAATTTTGCTTTCTGGCATAGGATATCCATAAACATAATGTGTCAGATAACTTTAATAAAAAAAGATTTTTTATTGCATCATTAGTTTCAGAATTTTTAGTCAATCATACTTTATTCTCTTTTAAAAAATTAAGTTTATAGACATGTTCATTGTTGATGAAATTAATCTCTGGGAATTTATAAGAATATATAATGCAAATATCAATTGAATGTGTTGTCTCTTTTCCCCCTTTGTACTTATTTATAAGTAATGTTAAATATTGAATATCTATATTGTAAATATTATAGAAATACCAATATTAACTTTGAAGATAGAGGGGGAAAAAGAAATCCAAATGTATTGAGGTAATGTTCAGTTGTAGGTTATAGAAATCCAACTTAATAGTTTAAACAGAATAAAAGGGACGGTGTGACATTTTATGGTGTTCAGGAAACATGAATGCGTATATTTCAAGCATCACCAAGCTTTTCTGGTAAAGGGTCATATAGTAAATATTTTAGGCTTTGTGACTTTGTGAGCTGTATTACTTTTACACGGCTATTCAGCTCCACTATTATGGCAAAGGAGCAGCCATAGACAATACATAAACAATCGAGGATGTTGTGTTCCCGTAAAACTTTATTTACAGAAACAGGTGGTAGGCTGGGTTTAGCCTGCAAGCTGTAATTTGAAAAGCCCTAATCTATCTTGTTTTTCTTGCCATCTTTGGTGCATTGCTTCTAACTAATGATTCAAGATGGCTTCTTAAACTCCAGCCATCCCATTCCCATTCTAGATAACAGAAAGAAAGAAGTAGAAAGAGATGAAGAACATCTCTCTGAAAGATACTCAGGACACTAATACCTAAGTTTGAAGCCTCGAGACTGTTCTTTTACTTACTTCCCCCCATGTCCTGCCAAGTCTTCAGTGGAGGTGGGCCACGCTCATCTCCCTTCAGCCTTCTTTTGTTTTCTCTGCATTTCAACTAATGGTAAACCACCCTGAGGTCCTGAGGAAGAATACCCCTTGGGTAGATGGTAATATCCTTAATCTGATCACTGCCGCAGGACATGGTCCCAGGACTGGTGGACAGCTCTTACCTGCAGGTGAGAAAAGACATCCTGGGGCCACGGCTTTACTTCTTTCCAAAGCCACCTCTTGGCAGTGATGGCTTCTAATTGTGTGTCAGTTTAGGATGAAGGATTTTGTTTTAGTTTGTTTTGACACCTTCCTAAGCTCCTAAATTGGGGATTCTCCATCATTTTGGATTGTCAACGTAAGCAGAGAGAACCTTCCGTTTCACACTGGTTTTACTTTTATCTCCTGATACCAGTTCTAGGCTAAGTTCATCTCTCTCCTGAGACTTTGCTAAACACAACAAGAAGCAGCCAATATGCATCAGCACTTAAGGATTTCCTAACATTTCTCCTAACATTAAAAGTCTCAGTTGGTACCTAATTTGCCTTCCCAAAGCAGCAATTGACAATATGACAAAATGTTTCGCTGCAGTGTAACAAGAGCTCCAGCCTTCCACACCTGTAATATCCTAGTTGTCACAGCCTAGTGTCAACTACAGGCAATTCCATAATTTTTTAAGGTTTTATCACACATAGGACCTCATTTTTAAGTATAGTATCAGTTTGGATTAGGTTCAACTGTGAGCAACAGAGACTAAAATTAACAAGGTATTAATAAATATTTATTTCTTACATAAAAGAATATAGAAATAGACTGTTCAAGGTTGTTGTAGTTCTCTGTGTAGTAAGAAAGCTAGGCTCCTTCCATCTTTCTGCTTTGCTATCCTTAACATCTCAGATTCACCTGTGGTCCCAAACAGTGATTTTAGTTCCAGATATTAAATTAAAATTCCAGATAAAAGAAAGTAGAATCAATAGGTGGAGGTGGCCCCCTCCTTTTAAAGCTTGTCCTGAAGTTTCATACAACACTTAAGTATTTATCACCTCGTTGGCTGGAACTTGGTTACATGGCCAACAGAGTTGCAAGGGATACTGGGTAACCAAGTGCCCAGGTAAGCACCTGTACCTGTGCAAGAGGGGGGAAATAAATATCGAAGGCTAATTAGAGTATTTGTAACAGTTCCTATATTTAATATTAAACAGTTCATATATTATCATCTGTGAGTTTGATTATAGTCTTGTGTGCCCAATTGTACTGAATAAAGTGGCATTCTATATTTATTTGTTCCTTGGAAAAATTTGGAAAATTTGTATGTGGTTGTTTACACTGTTGAATTTGGGGAATTTACTTAGGTAAGTTCATTTCTATTCCAAATTTTCAACTATCCATCAACCTAGCCCAAAGCTTTTTATATGAAATTATTTAGAATATAAAATTAAATAGTTTTTTTAAAAGCAATGGTGTATCCTTTAATCATGTATTTATATCTGTGTCATCCCTCATCATATTTCTATTCTGCACAAAAGCCTGATTCTATAACTTTCTTGCTTTTAAGAGAAAAAAATTATTTGACCATTTTCCAAAACACCAGGATGTATTAAAATTAATGTTGGTTGTTATATAAGACATTTTTTTTCATTAGCTCAAAAAGCAAATGATTACATATTTTTTAGTTTTCATATGTTGGAACTATAAGGAAAATAAGAAATATAATCATAAATGTATAATTTGAAGAACTGGAAATGAAGAGGCCCAAAACAGTATCTTTGGAATTAGGAAGCTGTCTATGGCTTAAAAAGAAGTGAGGCATATCAGGTGGACAACTAGACCCTAAGGTGCAGGAGAGCAAGAGCTACCCTTGATTTTCTCCATCCCAGAATACCAAGATATATCACAGTGCCTGACACATGCAAGGTACTCATTAAACATTGTCCAATGGATTAATAAGAATATATAACCATATCTTAAAAATTATTCTATTAGAAATGTTTATGTTATTTTATCCCGGAAGACAATAGTATGTGAGATTTAAACTTTTTTTTTCTCTTTTTGCAATCTTGTTATTAAAAAAGTATGACATATCATGTCACATCAGATTTGTAATCCATTCAACTTTATATTTTTATCTCTGACTGTGGCACTAAAGCATATTTTGTAGGAAGGTGTGCTTTTTCCCTAGACATCAACTGAAAGGTTAAAGATGTATTTTAGAACTCCTTAGTCTTTCCTGATCAACATCTTCAGTTTTTCCTCATAAAAATGTCACCAATCGTTCTTAAACTTATTTGTATGTTTTAAGCTTATAGTGTCCCTTAAAAAACATTGTCTATTTTATCATTTGTTTTTCAAAGAAAGAATCTTTTAAATTACATGTTTAATGTTAAACAAAGAACAAAGAACTATTTTTTGTTGTTGTTTAAGTACGCTATTAATTTCCTCTACCAGTGAAAACCTAGTAGACTGAACAAGATATACCCCAGCAGCATTCTTGTTTGAAATAACACATGTGCCAGGTAGGGAAAAGACAGCATTAAAATTTGATACACACCTGTATGTAATGTCACAAGAGTGGGAAGACAGCCTCCAAATTTTTACAACATCAACATTTCACAATAATATTAGGGAAATGAAGTCATAGTACTTAAGGATAACTAAACCTAACTTGTTTATGATAATTCAAAATATTTAATATTTTAAAATGTAATGTGTGCATTTGTGAAGTCAGACTGTTGGGTTTAGCCTCATGAGGCCACTGATACACTCTTGCTTCTCTAAACAGTCAACGGAATAAAACATTTTGGTGTTAGGAGAGTCCTAGGAAAAGTATGCAAATATTTTACTGCATTTATGAAGAAAAGAAAAAGAAAGCATAGCTCCTATTACTGTCTGAATATTGATTTTTTTTCCAGCCAATCGAGTAACAGCTAGGATTCCCTGTATTATAGTGGACAAATATGACAGTCACAACTTCCATGGGTTTTAACTGTTGCATTCACAGATGTATGATTTTCTTCATTGTGGTAATACAACATAAAATTTACCGTCTTAACCATTTCAAAGTGTATAGTTTCAGTGGCACTGAGTACATTCACTGTGTTGTACAACCGTCACCACTGTGAATCATTGGGACTTTTTCATTATCCCAAACTAAAACTTCATCCCCATTAAATATGAACTCCCCATTCCCCCCTCTTCCAGCCTCTGGTAACCACCATTCTGTTTTCTGTCTCTACAAACTTTGACTTTCTAAGTGCTTTATGTAAGTGGAAACATGTAATATGTGTTCTTTTGTGTCTGGCTTGTTTCACTTCGCATATTGTCTTTAAGGTTCATCCACATTATGGCATGTGTCAGAATTTCATTTATTTTTATGGCCGAGTAATATTCTGGTGTGTGTGTGTGTGTGTGTGTGTGTGTGTGTGTGTGTGTACCACATCTCATTTATCCATTCATGTGTGGATAGACATTTGGGTTGCTTCTCCTTTTTGACTGTTGTGAAGAATGCATGTAAGAATGCTGTACAGATTCCTGTTTGAGCCCCTGCTTTTACTTCCTTTAAGTATATTTCCAGAAGTGGGATTGCTAGATCACTTGTTAAATCTATTATTTTTGAGGGACTGCCACACTGTTTTCCACAGCAGTCCCAGCATTTTACAATCCCACCAGCAGTGTAAAACGTTCTGATTTCTCTGCATCCCAAGCCAATGCTTGTTATTTTCAAGGTTTCACTTTTTTTGGTAATAGTCCTTCTAATGGGTGTGAATTAGTTGATTTTCTTTTATGGGAGAGGTGAGATGTGTTGGGGTAAATGTCTCCTGTCCTCACTTACACTTGGCTTTCATACTCAGGCCCTTTTCTCTTCCGCCATGAGACCACTAGACTATGGGTTCTTTAGATGCAAGGAGAATGTCTTATTTACCACTGTTTTTCAGCTTCTAGTATGATAGATGTTTAGTTTCAACTACTAGTGTAATATAATGTTTAATATGTGCTGGATAAGTGCGTGTATGAATAAAATAATGTAAAACAAAAATAAACGAATGAACAAACTAGTGCTCTGAAAATCCAATAGAATTACTAAGTTTCCTTTTGTCAATCAGACAAATTGGAGGAAATCTCTATGAACTGTAAAACCTCAAAGCTGACATGAACAGTCTTGTCAAGTTTTTCTGCTTAAAAACATGCACACCCACATAGTAATATTCTTTGGCTTTTTACTAAGTCTAAGAATTATTTGGAGCATTTTACTAAACTTATCTCATTGATCCACATGACAGCTCTATCAGGTGGCTCTTATTATTAGGCTCATGGAACAGCCTCAGGATTTGGATCTAGATTTGTCTGACTCCAGACATTCTACTCCTAACCAATGTACCATTGTCCCCTGGCATGCCGGCATTTAGCTGGCATTTTCTTAATTATTTTTTTTCAGGTTAAATAGCAACCACTGCTTTAAATCTTCTGCAAAATGTTCTTACATTAAAACTAGATCAGATTGGAATCAAAAAGCTAAAAGGTCAGATTAGTTCCATTTAAAAAAACTGCTAGAGATGTGGGGAAGGTGCTCCTGCCTTTATTTCATAGTTGTCTGAAGTCTACAATGATGAACGTACACTACATTTTCTCATATTGACTTTTCTCATGTTATTTATAGGAACGAGAGACTTATGTATAGATAAATACTTTAAAATATCTGTTCTGTGATTAGTGTGGCTTAGGAAAAGCTCTTTTCCCTCCACAGTTTTTCCTTATTAATCTCTGCAAGAACTCTTGAAATTCTCACATTATGCACTCTTTTAGAGTAAAGGATTAAAAGCAGTAGTGAAAATGCAAATGGTATCCTAAAGAGTTGATACATTATCAGCTATTATCAGCCATTTTCAGCCTTCAACACCTTAGCAGGAATTAGTTAATCAGAAAGCAAAGGCTCGAGAGAGAATTAACTATAAGAAAAATATCAGATAGTCTAGATGCCAGAAAAAGCTGGACCTAAGGAAAAATATCTAGAGGCAATTTTTAGAAAAAAATGTAGGTATGTTGGGACAAAAATAATGAAGAAGAATGGAGTTGGCCACATGGAGAATGTAGTCTCATCTGAGGTGACATGAAGCATTTTATACTTTTTTAATAACAAGGTTGCAAAAATAGAAAAAAATGTTTAAATCACACACATTGTTTCCTTCCAGAAGAAAATAATATAAACATTTCTAATAGAATAATTTTTAAGATGTGATTGCATTCTGTTATTAATTCATTGGACATATATTTAATGAGGGCCTTACATGTGTCAGGTGCTGTGATATATGTTGGTATACTGGGCTAGACAGAACAAGGGTAGCTGCTGTTCTCCTGCATCTTAGGGTCTAGTTGTCCACCTGATATGCCTCGCTTCTTCTTAAGCCATAGACAGCTTCCTAATTCCAAAGATACTTTTTCTGGCTTCTTCCTATTCTTCAGACTATACATGTCTCTTTTGAGATTAGAGACATTTCTCAAAAGAAGACATGCAAAGAGCCCACAGGTGTATGGAAAATTGCTCAGCATCACTAATCAGGGAAATGCACATCAAAACCATGAGGAGATACCATCTTACCTGAGTTAGATTGGCTATGATTAAAAAGACTGAAAATAGGCCGAGTACGGTGGCTCATGCCTGTAATCCTAGCATTCTGGGAGGCTGAAGTGGGAGAATTGCTTAAGCTCAAGAGTTCAAGACCAGCCTGAGCAAGAGCGAGACCCTGTCTCTACTATAAATAGAAAGAAATTAGCCAAACAACTAAAAATAGAAAAGATTAGCTGGGCATGGTGGCACGTGCCTGTAGTCCCAGGTACCCAGGAGGCTGAGGCAGGAGGGTTGCTTTAGCCCAGGAGTTGGAAGTTGCTATGAGCTAGGATGATACCATGGCACTCTAGCCTGGGCAACAGAGTGAGACTGTCTCAAAAAAAAAAAAAAAAAAAAAAAAAAGACCGAAAATAACACATTCTGGTGAGGATCTAGAGAATAGGAAACTCTTATACACTGTTGATAGGGATGTAAATTGGTGCAGCCACTAAAATCTAAAAATTGGACTACCAGAAATGCCACTACTGAGTATTTATCCACAGGAAAATAAATCAGCACATGAAGGTGATACCTGAACTCCCATTCACTGCAGCACGATTCACAGTAGGGCGGACATGGAAACAACTTAAATATCTATCAACAGATGAGTGGATAAAGAAAATGTGGCAAATACACGTGATGGAATACTGTTCAGCCACAAAGAAAGAAAGAAATTATGTCATTTGCAGCAACAAGGGTAAACCTGGAGGTCCTTATGTTAAGTGAAAGAAGCCAGGCACAGAAAGACAAATATCACAAGTTCTCACTCAAATCTGGGAGCTATTAATAATACAGTTGATCTCATGAAGGTAGAGAGTAGAATGTAATAGTAAAGGTAATAAGTAGAAAGTAATAGTAAATTTTACTAGAATTTTTGAAATTTTACTTCGGATAAAGTAGCGAAATTAACTCAGAAATAAATATATTGGGTGTTTTCTTATTTTTTATAATTTTATATATTTTTCAAATAACTGGTTAATAAATCTATCCTAATTCATCTTTATTATCTACTTAGAGACCTTCATGTAAATATGTGCTTATTAATTATATAAAGGATTCCATATTAAGTAATAGAAAGAGAGGTGACTTTTGGCACCAGAAAATAAGCGGTCAGCCTGTGGACTGCAGTGTAGGCCTAACTGTTAGGAACTAATGATGTTTAACCTCAAAGTCATCAGTCTAGGGATGTGTGGCTGAGATGGCAGAGGTAAATCAGGGCCCTTCCCAAAGCAGACTGGGGACTAAGGTGAGACCCGATGATTGTTTTATGTAAGCTACAGCTATAAAAGCTTCCAGGGAGCCATGCACCTTAATTCCCTAAACTCAGTTCTCTGATAAAATCTCTGCATTTTCACTCTCACTCCCATCTTGGCCTCTGTCTGAAAGAAAGATGTGTCCAACTAACTCTGGTCCTTTCAAAGCTACTTAGTCCAAACCTCCTCTTCTTCTCTCCTCTGGAACATTGAACAATCTTTTGCAGTTAACCTGTCCGCCTCTCTCTGCCCCTCTAACTTTGTGCTCTGGTTTCCCTAATTCCACAATATGTAAACACCAAATTAACCCCAAATTGCTCCCTCGATCTTTTTCTTCCTTCACAGTTAACATCCTGTCTCTGTCTTTATTTAGTGGGTGAAATTTTAGGGAAAAAAAAAGTATCCGTTGCCTACAGTTCTTCATTTGCCATTTATTTCTTGGTGCACGGCGTTCTGGCTCTGACTGCCATCTCTAATGATAAAAATAATGGAGCAACAAGAAAGAAAAGAAGAGCAATTATAACCACCAATACTTTCCATAGAAGTAGAACCTGTTACACAACTTGTCTTTTCTTCTTTTGAAACATCTTGGTGGGTTTGGTTGTGTTCTGCTGGAGACAAGCCTAGAAGGGGACTGATCTGCATGTTTTGGAGATACGGAAGGTAGCCCTAGAGGAGAGGGGTAGCAGAGGGGACAGGCTGACCAGTGGGCAGCAAGGTGACAGAAGATAATCCTCACTACAGTGTGACCTCCTGGCAGCCTCACTGTGACCACCCATCCTCTGGCAAACCTAACTGAACGGCACACCTGCCGTGAATAAACACTTTTAGGTATAAAAAACAGGGAAGGTCTAGTTTCACATTCAGGTTAATGTTGGTGAAGCAGATGCATGCAGCATGTCCTCATCAATGTCCCGCCTACCTTACCATGGGCACTGTTCAGTAAAAGACAATATTTCTTCAGCACTGTTATCCAATCCCTCTAGCTTCACAAGAATCCCATGGGGTACCACATCTTATTGTCCCTATTCTGCAGATGAGAAAATCAAAATTTAGGAAATTTAAGTGACTCGCCAAGGCTTATAGAACTAGGAAGCGTTGAGTCAGGAATTCGTATCACCTTGTATTTTGTAGGTACTCGATTCATACAAGTAGAATTTACTCAGTTTCAAAGGCAGCGTGCATTTTAGTGAATTGGCTTGTGAGTATATTCATCAACCCTGTTCTGAGTAGAATGCTGTCTTCAATACTAATATACAGGCAAGGACTCACGCTGAGCTAATGCTTCTAATAGAATAACCTAGAAATCTATTATTCTACTGTGGTGCTATCAGCACTAGTAAAAAACTTTATTTGATTTCTGCTTTTCTCGTTTATGCTACAAATGAAGAGAATAGCCTAAGGAAAGTGATTTGCCTGTCATTTGATCTTTATGAAGAAATTACACATAATTAACTTATTTCATTTTTAGTAAGCTACTAATTAGGTGATTCGTTGAGATTCCAAAGGATTAATTTTCTGGCTTCCAGCATGGAAGTAAAAAAAAAAATCCACTATTATAGAGAAAACAAAATCATCAGGAGTTCTTGAGCCCCCGAAGAAAATAAATGATTGAACAAAAGGATTGCAATGGGAGGCTTTAATCTGAGCATTTAAAGAGAAACAGAGTCTGATGAAATCTCATGATCAAAGTAACCAAATTAAAACAGAAATAAATTATTTATTTAGCTGAGGGTAACATTTTTCTTTGTGATACTTAATTTTTCTTAGAAATCAAACCCATCATCTCTACTGTGTCATAATATTTTAGATTTCACAGCATGGATTACTCGACTCCTTTATTTTTAAATTAAGCCTTATTATTCCCAACAGATAACTTAACATTTAGTATCTGAAGGTCATTGCCATATGAACGTGAGATGGGAAAAATAAAATTTAGCAGCTGTATCCCATTATACTCGTCAGAAAGGAAGGAAGTGAAGAGCAAACAGCAGTGTAAGGTGGCTGCAGCATGCATGGTGGGACATGCTGAGCAATCCAGTCTCTTGTTGTAGGAGGAATCTGATTGTATATTGTTTTCCTCAAATTTTCATCTTGTATTTAGAATCAATGAGAATATAGAAGTGTTGAGAACTAGGACTAAATTGAGTTTATTTTATATGATCTTCATTTGTTTGGTGAAAAGAACTTATTTCAGGAGACAGATATGCTAGCTCTTGAATACTGGATGATTTTAATCATTATTATGATGATGTTATTGAAGATTATTTACAAGAAAAATCTTAGTTTTTTTTTAAGGAATATCTACACCCCCATTGAATGTGGTCACATTTCCAAACCTTAGAGTATTGCTGCCAGCTTTCTTTTGTATTTATAGCTTACATGAGTGAATGCAGCAGCAAACTTAGCATATATCTTGTAATGGGAGTTTATTTAAGTACAACTATAAGAAAGTGAAATTAAACAGAAAACACTTTCAGTAGTTCTATCCATCACATTCTAACCTTAAATCTTTACGGTTCTTAGGGTTTTGCTTTATTTTTGAAGTTTCTCATTTCTTCAGTATACGAGTGAAAATAGTCAAGAGACTTTTTTTATTACCATTACCTACTGATGAAAGTTATAGATGGAAGGGATCTTAGAATCCTCCTAGTAAACAGTCCATTGATTAGAAAGAAAAATAAAGAGTTGGGGAGAAGAAATCTGTTGCTAAAAATATAGAACTAGTTAGTGGCAGGGCTGGGATTAGAATCCAGGACACTAAATGCCTAGATCAGCTCTCTTTTCCATGAGTCCTTTACGCTCTAAATACTAGGACCCGGCTATCAGTTATCTTTTGAGTTAGGGAAGAGTTTGACCATGACACCATTATTAATTAGCCACCTACAATTCTCCAGAGTTCTATGGAAAATTTCACTGGCATTTATGGAACAAACTATGGAATTCCCCTCTCAATTCAAAAGTGATATTGGCAAAATTATATGATTAAATGCCAGGTCAGGTGCTATTATCAGCCAAGTTTTCCTCCGTGGCCTTAACTTTGTGTTTTCCAAAGTGACGTGTACGCACTACAGGAGATAGGCAAGATTATCAACTGGGGAAATGGTAAGAAAATACTAAAACTATTATTTGTATAAAATTCCATTCTGTCTGTGTAGATATAGCTATAGCTATAGTGTTAGTGTTATTTAATATAATTTCTAAATGAAAATAAGTTATTAGTGGTTGTGGAGCAGGTTCACCAGGGACTGGTATCAAGCCCAGAGGAAGACTCTGTATATCTCTCGCTAATGTCCTGCACCCAGACAGTCAGTCTACTTGCATGGATCAGGTGAGACAGAACAACTTCATTACTCATAGACAGGCAGCAAGGGACCACAGAAGGCTAGAATTCATAGTGAGCCAGTCCCTCAAAGCTCAGGAAAGCGACTCAGGGCAGATGGAGTCTCATTTGTACATACCCTATGTTGCACTGCAGCTGAGAGACCCCAAAAGCACATGCTGTCCTGGGTGGCACAGATAGAGGCACTGGAATTTCTGGGATAAAGCATTGCAGGGCACTTTATTCTGGGAAGGATGGGAGCAGAGACCAGGATGTTCCATGCTGCTCCTTATTGCAGATGTTGTAGCCCCAATATATTCTGTTGTTATCCTAAAACTATAGCAAGAAAGCAGAGATAAACTGGGTCACCAAAGACATCTGGGGATCTTTTCTGCAGTGATGTATGTGTGTGTGTGTGTGTGTGTGTGTGTGTGTGTTATGTTAGGGTGTGATATAAAAAATGTTTGGAGAGCAATAATTTAACTAAGACTACCTTGAGAAGGTAAGCACTAGCCATATAAAGGAATGATTCTAAGGTCTGTTTGCAAGTTGTCATCACAAAACATCACACACTCTTTGTTGGAACACTTAATTTTCCTATCATTGATTCTTCTCTCAGGTAAAGCAAATCATATTTTAAGCCTCCATCATCTCTGGACTGAACTTGATAATTGTGTTTTCAGATTCACATGCAGTTTTCAAGGTCTGGAAAGTGGCTCCAATTATTATTCAGTTTGAACATGTGAACAAAAGAAAAATAACTCTGGTCATCAGTAGAATGTCCCTACTAATTGGCCCCCTGATATTATGGACACAATTCCTAGAGTTGCATGTCAGGAGAACTGACCTCGGCTGGTAACATTTGATGGGGCTGGTGACTGCTTCTGCATGGTTAATATTTGGCTTGTGATTTTATCTTTAGTCTGTAAATGAGGAATAGGCTACAAAGTCTAAATGTCACATATTTTACCTTCAGGTAGTTGCACCCCAGTAATCCCCATCTGTGACTCTCTTGCTGAGTATGCGTCGTGTGTAGTGCTGGGTAGACGGCCACCATTTCCATGTGATTTCAAATCATTGCCTGATTCACAAGATGCTCACTGGCTAGAAGTGTTGTAATCCTCCCTCTAAAACAAAGTATTAAGCCAGTTTGGAATTTCCTGATGTATTGCAAGGGCCAGCCTTAAAACTGACTCTAGTGTGATTTCTGTACAGAGGATTATATCAACTTGAAATTTTCAGTCAGAATATTTCTTTCCCCAGACATATTTATTTATATTTTATTATTTTATTTATTTTACGGACTCAAATAAAATTAGACTGATTGTCGTAGTCACCTTTCAAGAGCAAGGGTAATCTGCTCTTATTTTTTTAAACAAGATATAGCATACAAGAAGAAAGAGTATTCTTTATTTTATTGTTAAGTAAACGCCTTCGTGATTGTTAATAAATCAAACAGAAGTGGTTTTGTCACACAGTTAATGTTAGAATTCAAGTAGTATATTATTAAAGTCTATTAGATCAGCATACTCCAATTTTTTAATAGTAAGGTTTCAAATGTAGTTTAAACTGAAGCTGTTATAGTTTGCCGAAAATGTGATACTTTGTAACATTTTACTTTATTACATTTTCAGTAAAGCATCCTAACAGAGATTTTCTTCATGTTAATCAGCTTTTAAAATTAGCCTTTCAGGCTAAAAGGAAAAAAAAAAACTCCATAAAATTTGATTTTCATCAACTAAGGACTAACTGCTCTGCAACTATTTGTGTTTGCTAATGTGTGTGCACCTGTGTGTGTAGATGATACACAGGCAGTGTGGAAGGGTGTGGGCCAGATGGGATTGGGGGTCTCTGATGAAGAAAGTGGGAGGGAAGGGCAGGGGTAATGTTTGCTTTTCATGTTTCTATATTATTAATATTCAAATACGTTTTTCACACACCACTTGTTTAATTCAAAATTAATAGACAAAATCATCTTGATTAAATAAGGTACTTTTACATGGCAAATGTATTTTAAATGCTCCCGCCCAAGAAACACATAGTGTTTCATGTACATAATTCTCTTATCATCAAAATGCCTACTTTGACAAATTATGAATTTGCATATAAATAATAACTATGGCTCCGGCTATGATTTGGATGCGGTTTGTTCCTGCCAAAACTGATATTAAAATTCATCCTTAGTGTGTCTCTGCTGGGAGGTGTTTGGATAATGAGGACAGTTTCCTCATGAATAACTTAATGCCCATGGAGGCAAGTCAGTTCTCCTTTGCAGGAATGGGTGTGTTCCTGAGAGAGTGGGTTATTAAAAACAGTCTGGCTTCTTCAAGGTCTCTCTCTTGCTTTCTCTCTTGCCATGTGATCTCTTCACACACCTGCTCCCCTTCCACTCTCCACCATGAGTGGAAGTATCATGAGACCCTCACCAGGTACAGCTGCCCAGTCTTTAACTTTCCAACCACCAGGATCCATAAGCCCAGTGAAATACCAAGTATTCAGGTATTCTGTTATTGCAAAACTAAACAGACTAAGACAGCTATTAAAAATAAAATACTTTCTGTATGCAGAGCTAGCTGAGTTTTATCAAAGCAGGAGAGATGTTTTCTTCAATTTATAATCATCATTTAATAGACTAATTAGTTTTAAATATTTTTTTAAATCAAATAGCAGGTCCAACAAATGTGATTAGCATTGCATATCCTCAAAGTAAATTTGCTGATTTTAAGAATATCTTAGAGAAACCCAATAAGCTTGCCAAAGTGGCCATAGTAGGTGGCAGAACCCAAATTTGAACTCAAATCAGGTTAGCTTTGCAGTAGCTGTCTCGTTCAGATAAAATGTCCCAACACTGTAGTAAGCAACTGTCTCTAAAGGCTGAATTTTTCAGATCCAGCCAATACTCTCCCTCCACTGTCTCATTAACAGCACTGGACGCAATCTGATACTCCTTTTGCTATGCCCCTTTGGCTAATATATCCTTTTCTGGATTGTATTTACATCATAGATAAAGCCGCTATCCAGTAATAACTTTAACCTGAGGGTACAGAGAGCAATTCTGTGTGTCCATCATTTTTTAATCTCTCATCCTTCCTGTTGAAGGGCAGCTTCTCTTACCTTTAAGTTTAGGAATATCTGCTCACTGGTGCCCACACATACGGCAAGCCTGTCTTCTTAATGTTTACTGGAAAGGAGCTATATTTTAGGATAAATATATGTCCTTTATGTAAAATGTCACTCTTCTATATCACACAATAGACACACCCCAAACAATCCCAATTATGTGGTGCTATTCTGCAGATGATTTTTCTTCTGTTGCTTTAATTTTCCTATTCTGCAGGTTGTAGTATTCAACCATGCAATCCCACTGGTTCAGCCATCACCCAGGCTTCTAGGCTGTTATGTTCTCATAGACTAAGCAATTCATCCTGCTGTGCAGGCACGTTTGATTCTGCTCATAATGTCTTTTGCACTTGCAGAGGTGGGAGCTTTTTGTCAACCTCTAGCCACTGAAAAGTCTTCTGAAGGCTAGCTTGTATGTTCCTAAAAACACTTCACACATTCTGTCATTATAACAAATAATGACAATTGTTCATTCTCTTTCAAATATTTAAAGTTGGATAAAGTTTATCATCTTTCACTGATTTTCCAACACTACCTCCACATTATTGACAATTCAGCTATAATGTAATATATAATCGCTAGCTTTTTCTACTGTTGTGTAAATACCATTTGCTCTGTCTGGAATGTCCTCCTACTTCTCTCCTGAGGTTCAGCTTAAATGTTTCACTTTCATACACTTTTCTCTCCCCAACTCCTCTCAGCCTTCACTGCTAGATATTCTTCCTTCTATGCTTGCATAAGAATCTGTTCACATTTCTACTAACACATTAAATATACTGCTCTGGACTAGTTATTCACAACCCTCTTTCTTCAAACATAATAGATATATTGCTCTAGTTTCTGGGGAAAATATCTGCTCTGTTGGGGCCATGCAAAAAAAATGAATGAATGAATGGATTAGAAATGTAATCATTTGAGAAGTTGGATTAATTTCTCATGAACGTTTTTTATAGCTGCACATGTTAAAGTTGATACAACACAGTGTTCAGTAGCCTGAGATTTTGGAATCAGAAAATATTTGATGAGCTCAGCCTTTTACTCCCAGTGTCATCCTATCTAACACTAGTTAGGAGAATCTTGATCAGCATCAGCTGATGATTTCTTGGTTTTAATACACACTCCCCACCCAAACACAACAAGCTTCTCACCTGAGGCTAACACACACACACACACACACACACAATTACATCACATCCAAATCTAAGAAAACATTTATCCACCTTCAAAAAGGTTACATATAGTATATGTATTAAGAACTGTCTTAATCAGTTCATGCTGCTATAAACTGGTGCCATAGACTGGTGGCAAAAAACATTGATTTCTCGCAATTCTATAAGCTAGAAATCTGAGACCAGAGCACAAGCAGGGTGGAGTTCTTGATGAGGGTCTTCTTACTGACTTGCTGGTGGCTGGGGATTTTTATTGTGTTTTCATGTGACCAAGAGAGCCTGGAAGCTCTCTAGTGTCTCTTCTAATAAGGGCACTAATCCCACCATGAGGGCTGTACCCTCATGACCTAATTATCTCCCAAAAGTTCCATTTCCAATCACCATTGCATTTGGGACTAGAGTTTCAACATGTGAATTCAGTCCATAACAAGAGCAGAAGGTAAATAATGACAATTTAAACATGCCATATTTGGAAACTTACCAGTCTTTTGTTTTATGTAATTTAAAGACTTATATCTTTGAATGTTGTTTGAGCAAAGAGAAATTATCTATCTATAAATTAATGTGAGCTATAGAAACATTTGTTTATGCTTTGTCATTTCCCCTTAATGATAATAATGTTGCATTACATCCATGATGTTTTTATCCTTTTGAATGTAATTTCACATACATTATCTGGTTTTTCAACCACTGCCCCAGTTTAATGTCAGAAATGTTTCCAAGCTTGCACTCATATTTGGTTGTTTAAAGAAGATTCTGTCCTTAGATGTGGTTACACATGAAACATATATTTACTTCGGTGCACCAAATCAGTGAAACTTGTAGCAATTTCAATTGTGCTCATCCAAGGACAAAATTAGGTTTTAGGATTTAACCCGGGTGGCATAATAAAATATAAATAACGTGTTTACCTGAGAGCAGCAGGAACAAAAAGAGACAATCTGAACTACAAGCCACTACAGAACAGTAATAAGATGTGACCATGAAAATATTAATGAATGTTGACCCTTTGAAATAAAATAATAACTAAGAAAGCAAAGGAAAAATAAATGAAAATTAAGGGTGCTCCCAAAGCTCCGAGAAATAGTTCATGAATTAAAAAGCCCTTCCATGGTATCTTTTCTTTTATGGAGGGGCTCTTTAATTTACATATCCCACTTTCTGCACTGGCTGTTATATTATGTTAAAAATGTACATGTCTGTTTCCCTTTCTTTACTTTTTATTTTTTATCTTTTTTATTTCAAAATATTAAGAGGGTACAAATGTTTTTGTTACATGGATGCCTCTTACAATGCTTAAGTCAGGGCTTTTAGTGTGCCATCTCCCGAGTAGTGTTCACTGTACCCGGTAGGTAGGTTTTTACCCCTCACTCCCCCTTCTTGATCTCCTATGAACTTTACATCTCTTTGTGCCCATGTGTGCCCATTGATTAGCTCCAATTATTAGAGTCCCCATTTCTAATGTGTTACAGCCTTATAAATCTTTGATTTTTCCAATGATTAGCATTGCCAAATCTTGCACAGAGATTAGACAATGGCTATATGTTTGTTGAATTGTACTGAACTTTTAAGCAAGGGTAAAATTATGTCAGCCCTAAGCCTACATATTGTTTCCTAAATGGTAAGCAGTTGCACTAAAGGGAAAAAAAAAGGTGAAACTGATCACTTTCTTCAGTGCATGAATAACCATAAAATGCAGTTGTATTTTTCTCCAATAGGAAATATAGTTATCCTAACCATAATCTTAGTTTGGTGCTAAATATATTATTCATGACACGTAATTATGAAGCGTAGCTTACTTTTTAAAGAAGATGTAGTGATGTTAGCAGTTAGAGTGGAATTGGCCGTTTCCTTCTCATAAAGCTCAGTGCCTTCCCTAGGCAATAAGATATGGCTTTGCAAGTGGAACATGTGGATAAAAAGATGAATTGCCCACTATCTGGGAGCCTCATTTTAATATTTAATTTTACTTTGAGGCACGTCCTGGTACACTAGAGAAAGCCTTTATTTGCTTTTACTCTCTAGCATTAATTTTGTTGCTCTGAAATACACCAAGTACTTTACTAAGTGTTAAATTATTCTTAATATTGTGAATATAAAGTTTTAATTTTATGAATGAGTTTATATTCCCAAAGTCACTCAGTGCTGCAGTGATAATACTGATTTTGAACCTGATTCTTCCCTTTTCAGCAAAAGCTGGTAGGTTGACGGCATGATAGCCTTTAAAGACATTTAAGTCAGTCCTTTTCTTCTTAGTCTGACCAAAGGTTGAGAGAATAAACTGAGCTAGCTGATTAGGCAGAGGTAACACTAGAAAAAAAAAATGTTTAGGAAACTCAAAAGGCGGATTTTGAGCGCTTAACTGTTTTGCTCCGGGCTATTGTTACTGCTGCTCTTCAGAGAAGCTTGTGTGTCCTAGGAATATTAAGTGAACTGGATGATCTGAAAGGTGTATATCAAACGTACCATTAAAAGGTCTTTATATAATACATCAATAATAAAACTGCATGATAAAACTCTTGTAGATATTTGCATTATGTAAATGATCATTCACTTTAGGAACCAATTTTTACTAATCCATGTGAAATTAGCTTTCTTTTTCTTGTTTGACTTCTTCAAAGTATTAATAAAATGCATGCTTTTTCTATATTATTACTGTTAATAATATTTTTGAAAATTTTGGGGAAAATTTCTTTTACTAAGTCTACATATAGGATCCAAGTATTTAACACAACATCTGATTCTTTTGTTGGTCTCTAAATGAGGATTATGCACTTGAAAAAATGTAACTTTATATATCCAGGTCAACATTTCTTCTCTTTGTATATGCTATGTAGCTTATTATTTTATTACCATAATCAAATTTTCTCATTATCTAAAGACCCAGGTTTTTATCATATAAAATTTGGGGGGAAAACTACATATCTTTTTCTAGCTTGACATGTTTGCTTTTATATACATTTCTTGAAGTATATATAAAATTTAAGTATTTGCTATAGATTCATAAGCTGGTATTCATAAAGCATCCTGAAATTTTCCAGTGGCATATAAAAATACAGAGCTATCATATTTATATTGAATTATAAAACTGATAACAATGAAACTGGTATATTCTAAATGGAAGGTATGTTAAATCCATACGTTTTTGTCATTTTTTACATTTATCTGTACTCATTTCATGGCAGAAAAGAATAGTCTGCTTAAATCTGTTTTAATAAGATAGTTTTAAAACTTTACAACTTTATTCAAAAGCATACATAAATTCCCTTTGTCGTTAATTGACTGAAAATGGAATTCTTTAGTCACACATAGGTGATTATGAAGTGAATATCCTTCCATCAACATTTGGCTTCCTTGTTTGGATCAAATATATGTCTTCCCATTTGTAGATATTTTCTTTTCCTTTCCTTTTCTTTTTTCTTAAACTTGTGAAGTGAAGTGAATGTTATGTATTCAATTAAATAGTATGTAAAAGGTAGCAGTTTTCACCTAACTGCATGACTTTATTTTGCTGGATTAAAATGCTTGGCTAACATATGTTTGCTACAGATAAGGTACCTCTTTAAAAATTATGTTCAGAAAAGCTGGTCAGTGATAGTTCTTTCTATCTCATTAAAGACAATATATACTTTCTATCTTTTTTCTTCCTTCAGCGAAGCTGAATATAGATGAACTATATTCAAATTATCTATTATGCTTTGGAATTACATTTAAATTTACCACTGAATTTTTATGTTTGAATTTCATAGGAGCATCATAAATGCAGAGGCATCATAGAGTTATTTCGTAGAGAGGAGCTAGGATAAGACCTCTGGAGAGTCTTTAAACACTTTGAATCTTTTCCAAAATTTTGTCCATTCCTTTGCACTTAGGTCAGGGGTTTACCAATTAATTAAAAAATCCATGAAAAAGTAATGGGTTAATTTTATACCAATTAATTTTAAGAACCTTGAAAGAAGTGTTTTTGCTATGGCTACCAAACCATTATATTTCTACAAAGAAGAACTTAATATGACATTGTAAATAGTGTTGCAGACTTATTTTTGCCTGTGTCCCATAATTAAGGATTTCCAAGTATCAAAGTTTATGCATATCTATTGTCAACCCTTTTCTTTCTTGCCATGTCTATCAACGTTGATAACATGGCAATAAGACTATTGCCATGGCAAGTCTATAGACTTGCCATGCCTTTCCAATAAAATATATTAAATGCATAAGGGATCTGATAATCTATACAGAAATGGGTGATGTGCACGTAGGGAAGAGAGAATGGAGGGAAATTAAGATATAAAATTTATTCCATTATGTTAATCTCAAGTCAAAACCCCCAAGGACTACTATAGCTTATCCAATAAATTTTAAAATTTCTAGACTGACCTATTGAACTTTGTGAAGTTTCTTCCAAATTTATCTTTCAAACTTTGTTCTCCATTTGCTCCATTGCTCCTTTGAAATGTAATAACATTGATTGTATCGCTTTTTCTCAAACATATTTTTCTTATTCCTATCTTAGTTGTATTCACTAGTATCCTTCTAGATGTCATTCATTCATTTATTATACTTTCAAGAACAAGAATTCATACTAGCCAGGATATAAAAATGAGGAAAACACAGCTTCTTATGTGGAGGAGCCAATTGTCTAGTGGAAAACATACAGTTAATAGAGGTGAGGCACTAGGGTAAAAAACTGATCTATTTTCAGCTGACGATGATCAATGAATGATGGGTTCTTCTCCACAAGAATGAAGGTGTCTATGCCACATTAAAAACTCAGTATGAACCAATTGTAGAAATCTTTTTCTCCTTTCTGGTAAGTGGGTAAGGAAGGTGCGTGTGACCCAGTCTTGGTCAGTGAACTTGTTTGCAGTCCTGAAAGAGCTCATGTTAGGATAAAACACACTGAAGATGATGAGAGTGGAGTTGCAACTGGGATTCTATATGATACTTACAGGCACCTGAGACCACCATGATTCTGGATTTCTTGTGATGTGAGATGATAAATGCTCTTTGTGTTTAGTCCAGTTTGTCGGAGTGTTCTTTTACTTGCATCCAAGAATTCCTAACTAATATCAGTACCATTATAAATAATAAGAAATATAATGTCAAAACAATTGAAAGAGACTCAATAACAGCTTAAATATAAAGTTACCTGAATTCTTGCAAAGCAAAAATATAATAGATAAAACTACTTGTGATATTTTCAACCCTAGAAATGTACTTTTCATGAGTTAAAAAACATTATTCCTTGCATGTGAAAATTTTTAATCCTAATAATGATATAAATGCCTGCTATTTTATAGGGTATTTTTGTTAAGATTATGACATTTGGGTTTGATGCTAACCTTGTGAGGTAGGCAAAACAAATATATAATACTCCAATATAAATGAGGAAATTAGTATTCCTAGGAATTTCAGTCATTTTAAAATCAAAGAAAATTCTAGAGTCCAGATTTCCTGCTTTTGATTATGGGATAAGAGGTCTTCTTACTTTTCTCTCTGCCATAATACTTATTGCAGCTCAGAGCTGATATGATAATTCTGATGGTTTTAAACCTGTTTGTGAACCCATGGACTGCCCCAATCCTCTGGTGGGTTTAAAGTTGTGAAGCATTAATAAGTTGGATCCCATTAAAAATAGACCTCATTGAAGATATACATTGAAAGATGGGAAAAGAGCTGGTGGGTGAAAAGGAACTATCTTGTCCTCCTTTCTGTCTAAAATGCCACTTTGTGGTCTCACTACTAATTCACTGTTACTACTACCGTCTGGGGAAAAAAAAATTCTCACATGCCTAGGCTGTCATAAATTTAGATGTATTTTTAATCAAATATAATTTTAAAATTTATAAGTTATAACATCATAGTTCCAGTTATGTTTCTTGTTTGTAGGATGTTCATTTGCAGATGTAAAGCCTTTACTTTGATTATAGATGTTAGAAAAATATGTGAGAAATGCTATAGAAATAAATGAAATATAAAGCTACACACTGTATTTATTCACAAAAAATATATTTCTAAAAATTTAAAATAAAATAAGCAAATGCAATTTTGCATGGAATTATTAAGTTCATTGTCTAATTTCTCTTCTGCAATGTGAAAATAACACTGGATTTAGGAATTCACCAGCAACAGAGCATGTTGATTCACATTATGAAATGCCTTATGATATAGTGACTTAAATTTTCCTATTCCTGGTGCCAGGTAATTTCTCTTGAAGTGGATCCTGAATATTGATAAGTATACTTCTATATATTTTATAGTACCACTTCTCACAAATAATGCATAATTCTTTAATAAGATTACAAAATATTCAACTCTCAATTTAATAAGGCAAAATTCTATGTATTCAAAATAAAATTTATAGACATAGAAATTCTTATTGTCTAGTGCTTTAATTGTGTGTGTGTGTGTGTGTGTGTGTGTATGAGAGAGAGAGAGAGAGATTTAGACTGTTTTTCTTTACATTTGTGAAGTCAAAAAGGTTTTCTACTACTGGACATTAGTCTCTTGTCTTTAATGGTATCTTAGAATACACTATCATTGGTATAAACGATGCATTTAGTAGAGAAAATAATATGTTTCTGAGATTAAACTTAAACCAAGTGCCATCTTTATTGTTGCTTTAAAAACCAGACTTGTATAACCCTGCATTGAAAACAGAAAATATTTGTTGCTAGTCAGCGTGCCTGGGCCAAAGCATTTTAAAGTACCTAAACACTACATTTGATATTACAAATTAAGGTTTGACCAGAACCAGTAAGTCCTTTTACTTCAGAAAACCCTCTACTAATAACAAATATGATCATTGTAATTTGGATTTTTTGCTAATATAAATTGATATTTTTCTCATAAAAAAGAATGAGAATTTTTGTCAGTTAGGAAACAAAGATAAACCAATGCATTTGAGCAATCTGTCTTTTGAGTCAGTGGTTATCTGTTAATTTTGGCTCTATACCAAAAGCTTCAGATATTTTTCTTCTTTGAAGTATTTTAAAATGTATTTGGTTGGGTCAAAGTGACTATTTTTAGGTTTTGAAATGTTTCTACAATATATTGGGCTTGCTATGTCCTAATTTATTGCCTTATGATTTGGGAACTAGGTTAGGTTTACACATAATGATATAGAAAATAAAAACATTTCAATTTATAGATCTTTCATATATTAGTTCCTAAATATAATAAGCACAGACTCTAGCTGCTTTAAATTATGTACTATGTCTTCTTCCTTTTTTATATAGAGCTCCTAGAATAATCCTAGAACAATGTACAATTTACAAAAAGAAAAAAAAATTGAAGAGGTGTAGGAAGGAATGGAAGAAGGAAAAAAAATCACCATTTGAACAATCTGGGAATTTCACTGTAATAACTGTTACAAAATTTAAATGACTACAAATTATTTTTAAACAGAATATTATGTGTTTGTTTATTATATATAACAATGATCCTTTGTATTTCTTTAATTAACTTATTTCTCTGGAAGACATTATTAAGTATATACTTAGTATAGTCGGCAGTTCTAATTATCATCCTATAATTTGCCAAACAAGCTCACCTCAATTCAGCAGTCTCTAACTTAAGCTTTTGCCCCCTCCTTTATAAATCAGCTAATCAGTAATTAGTATTGATGCACAATGGACCTCTAGGCAAGTACCCAGAGTGCTCTGTCACAAAGAATTATTAGAACAAAAGCTTCAAAGCTAAATCTTCAGTGGTAGCTAAAAAGCAGATAAGGACTGTATAAATCTGATTCCCCAAGACAAGGAGTTGTATAAATTAAGGGCAAATAGGCAAGTGATTAGGCAACATGTGATTTAAGATGAAAGTCTTCTTTCAATGGCCATGAATAAGTCCCCTTTAAAGTCATTACATTGTGTTCACTAAATAAAAATATGCCAATTCCTCAATGATAAATGACAAATTGTTTTGCTTTGATTCAATCAACTGATAAAAAAAAAATAATCCGTTAACATCAGCACGGGTCATCTGGTCTACCTCTTACTTTAAGTTAATTTACTAGATTTCATCCCTAGATTCCCCACCTCTCACAAATCTGACTGAGATGACACAAGAAAATCAAGACATTTGAAGTATGTGTGTAACATGTGGTATGCTGATAATGTTGGTTTTTATGAAAAGGCAGTTCATTCAGCAAGTAGCACAATTGCTGTATCTACAATGACTATAATGTAACATAAATAGAAATAATTTATAACACTGCACTCTGTGGAAAGTAGATTTAAACCTTTTTAAGATATTGCGGAGAATCTTGCTTCCCTCAGGACTAATAATGTACATTTTATCTAAGTCATAATTTTAATTTACTTCCCTTGTTAAGATAGTTTTTCTTCTTCTAAACCTAATTATAGTTGATATTTAAATCACATATTAAATAAATGTTGTTTCCATTTCACCCATTGTCCACTCAAAGGTCTTTGCTTTTAAAAAAAAATCACACTAACTCCACAGTTTTCAGAGTTCTTCAGGGATTTCATGTATGCAGGAGTAAATAACTAATTGGTGCTATACTTTACGACATTGACACATTCAAACAGCTTCATCGATTCAGTGAAATTTCCTTCTTTTAAAAAAACGAGGTCTTCAGCCATCGTAGAATTCTCATTGTTAGTTTATTTGGCCTGTTACATTGCCTGTTATGGAATTACTGTTTCAAAGTAAGGAATTATTGTTTCATATTTTTCTCACGGGGGGAAAATATCCCAAATGAGGCAGTAGATAAATAAGTAATATGATTAATAGCAATAGCATGCTATATAATACTTCACTTTTAATGCATAAATGAAAATATTAGTTTATGAATCTGATACTCATTTAAACTTTACTAATAAGATTGAGTTCTGTAAGGCCCAACCTTTGGTCCTATGCATTGCTCTCTGTAACAATTGGCCACTCTTATAAAGTTGGATACTGTAAACCACAGTTCTCTTGTGGCCATAGTATTTTATACTTAGCATTTAGTCTAGTTTTAAGAAAGTCTTTTCTCAACTGCCACTATTGAAGCTTTATAAGAACACAAGTGATATCATAGTCTAATCACAGATTATAAGAAATAATTATTTCATGAAGAAACACATAATTTGTACATGAGCAATTGCACCCTTTTTCATGAAGGAGAATATAATTTCATAAGTTGGTATTTTCATGATAGGAAATGTACCTTTATTGCATTTTCCTTATTCAAAGTTAGTGTAAATGAGCTTCCCCTTACTTAAGGCCATGTCTTGAGCAAAGTTGTACTGCAAGTTGGAGCCACCAGTTAGTAGTGACATCTGAGAGTTGTCTTCTAGACTAGGAGTTCATCTAATATCATTGGGAAATTATATTCTTGTCTTTCATTCAGCTTTCACCCCTATCTTTTGAATGTCACAGTCATCAAAACCTGCTATCTTCAATGCCTACAATAGCTAATATTCTTACGTGATTTCTGTGGATTAGTTCAATGAATCCTCACAAAAATTCTGAGGCAGGTATTGTTATTACTCCTTCCACATCTTCCCCTGTCACCCAGCTATCTATTGGAGAGCTGCAAATGAACTTGCAGTCTGACTACAGAGACCTTACTTCTAACCATGAGTGTTTGTTTCCCTCTTCTTGACATCCTTTTCTTCTTTGTTCTTGAATCTGAACTGGGTGCTGAAATAGCTGAGCCCGGCTGTAGGACCAGAACCCTTGCCCTAATGTAGGATTCTTCCTTACCACATTAGAGCAAGGCATTAGAGCAATTTCCTCACTCACTAGAGGCTCTTTCTCCTGCCCATCTGCAATGCCAGTTACCTAAGATGATGAGATCCTTTGACACTAGAGCCAGCAGCAATCAGAAATGATGTAAGAAATATTTTAATAATTTCTTCGCCTTTTCTTCTTCCAGTTTAGTGATTCAAGGTGATGTTTTGTAATCTTCCGTTCCTTAATTAGCACCTGTTGACTAAATGGATCAACAAAGCTCTCCTCAATGTCCATCATGATTCGCTTTCCTGGGTATAAATCTTGTTTGAGAGTCTTGACAGACTTCCAACCAGCTTTCCTCATGGTGCAGTCCATGTAATTGACATGTTTTTGTTGTAATTTCTTCCTTCTAGAACTTCATACTGTTAAATAGTTGCTCGATTTCAGGATATATATATATATTTTTTTTCACTCAGAACAGTGGGAAAGGAGTTAATAAAGCTTCTACTTTCATTTTAAAGACCCCTGAGAGATACTTAACCAGTTGCCTGCTGTGTAAATGTTACTGAGAATGAAAAACATAAACTAGATTTACAGCTTCAGTTGTGTCCACATCTATTCCGAACTTTATGCACAATAACAAAAATAACACTGAACACTTTAATGATTATTTTTATGAAAAGCCTCCAGTGTGATTTATGGAATAAATTAGATGCTAAAAACTTTCTCAAAGCATTATTCTCTTTGTAATTCATAAATGAAGGTACTCAGGGTAAACATAACTTGAAAGATAGCATTTTACTCAAAAGAAAAAGAAAATCTTAGTTTTCAAGAAAGTGCATTTTTACTAATTTTCTAGTTAAGTATGTCTTATTGTCGTAGAATTACATATCTGTGAAAACTTCAAGCATAATTGAAAAATCAACTGATTTTTTTAAAAACAAATCTCAGTTTTGCGTGGTACTACTATTTTCCTCTTATCCATAAGTCAACCGTTGTCCATCAAACAGATATGCATTTTTATAATAGAAATACAATGTGATAATTATTTCATGCTTAATTTCCTCCTAGGGAGGAAACCCTTATTATAAACTCATTGAGTAAACATAAATGAATAATAAGCTGCAGTCAGTGTCAGCACAATTTGACCAATGTTTGAAAGATCTGTAATTTTTGTTCCTGTGTGATTTATAACATCTATTTTAATTAATGCAAAGGGTGGATGATGAACATTAGTTATCAGTCGATGTAGGACTTTAACCTTAATACACATAATAGTGACTACAAAGCATTTTCCCCTGCTAACAACAAGAAGAAAGCAAATTTTATTCATCTCAATAAAATTTTCCCTTCACTAGTCTTAAAAAGCTATCTAGTTATTATATTATACTGATGTTGCCATTCCTCAAAAATATCCCCAGGCAGTTTTGAAATCATCTTAAGAATTCATTTCTGAAAACCCGTGCATGTACAGAATGGTCTCACTTGTTAAAACTATTTATCCTTTGATTGATAAAACTGAGCTCAGAGGTCAAAACTGGCCTGCAGATGCATGGTGTTTGGGCACCCCAGTGTATTCCAAAGGGGTTTTAAGGCCATTGGGCACATTTTGCTCACAGGTAATCGTCTTATACCTGGCCCAGTCACCTCATTTATAAACTCACTTAATCTCTTCAAATCTATGCTTTGGTTATCTATGACCAAGCTCAATATTCAACTTGCTCTCCTACATCTCACACTGAGGTCTAATAAGCATCTCAAAACCACTCAAAACTGAGCTCCTGATCTTTCTTCATAAACCTACTTCTATTTCAGTTTCCCCATCTTCTTAAATGGCATCTCTATTCTTCAGTTTTTCAGACTGTAAAAGTTGGAGTTATCTTTGACTTAATCATCAGCATTTCCAGTTGGCTCTACCTCAAAAACATGTATAAAATCTGCTACCGGCTGTCCCTAGCCCCGGTACTGTCCCCTTGGTTACTGCAGTGACCTTTGAACTTGATCCCCCTTTTCCACCCTTGTTCCCTCGCAACCTGTTCTCAACACAATGGCCAGGATTATCCTTCTAAGACGCAGGCCAGATCATTTCACCCTCTTCTTACAATCTTTCATTGCTTCCCATTTTATTACCAAAGAAGCCATGTCCTTAAAGCAGCCTTTGAAGTCCGACACAACAGGTCCTCGGAACCTCTATGATCCACCTTCAACTACTTCTCTCTCATTGTCTCTGCTTCAGCTGCACTCTTCCTTCAGCATGCTAGGAACAAGGCTGCCCAGGATCTTTGCATTGGCTGTTCCCTCTGCCTGGAATACTCTTCTTTTACTTGTTCACATGGCTACCTTTCTCCTCCTCTTCAAGACTTTACCCAAATGCCACCTTCTTGATGAAGCCTCCCAGATGCCCTGTATAAAGTGGAAACAGCTCTTCCCATCCACCTCTCTACTACCTGTCCCCTTCCTGCTTATTTATTTTTTTGATCCAAAACTCTTACCTCTTCTAATATAATATGGTCCTTATTTATTTGCTTATTGTCTACCTACTGCACTAAATTATAAACCTTGAATGTTCAGAGAATATAATCTGTCTTGTTAGTAGTCATATCATTGAACCCTATATGAATGGTTGGCACACAGGAGCAACTCTGTATTGAAGATACATGGTTCTTTCCAAAACTCAGAACCCTAGTATATTAAGACATATCACTACTAATATTTAAAACAGCCCATTTATATAAAGCCTTTGACCCAATTTGTTTATACATGTTCATATATTCAGTTACTATCTTTATAAACTCTCATTTATAGCTTCTTAGCTTTGATCTGTATCCTCATTCTTCTAGTTCAGCAATGACATCCAGTCCATATCTCGGCACATAAATAGTAATTAAGGGTTTTTTAAAATTAGATTTCAATATCCTAACATCTCCAAAAGTTGAACATTTTAGTCTTAATTTCTCATTTTTCTATAAGTGTCTCCTGTGACATATATTTTGAAAGTAAGTTTTAATTCCTTTTCCAGCACTATGTTGACTGTGCCAGTTCCCATGTTTAAAGACATGTAATGTTTTTCAATATTCTTTAACATTTATAATTTATATCATTGGAATACCTTCTTCTTTAACTGCTAATCATATCGCCTAAAAGTTTTCTATATAAGGCAGTCCTGGAGCCCTTTTCACTCTTTTTATAGATTCAGTTTACCAGATTCCCTTCTATCAGGGATAGTTTTTATCATTATGAGAAAAAATAAATCTCTATGGATGTCATATTGCTTGTTTCTTCTTTTGTCTCCATGGCTACTATATGTTCATGGATATTTATTAATTTTGGTAGTAAGTGGACAGACACTATAATGATTCTCACCTACCACTCCCTCAAAATTAAATCAGCACAGAGACCATTAAGGCTGAAGCAACAAAATTCTATGAAAAAATGTATAGGTGAGGGCTGTAGAGATCAGAGAGGGTAAGTGGTTTTCTTGGACATTACCAAGGGGTTGGTCAAAAAGATTTCCAGCTGAGTGTCAAGGAGGCCAAACAATTCAAGGTTATATTATACCAAACAATGAAGGCTGTAGGAGTAAAGAGATACAAAAATAAAGATTATGGTAAGCCAATAAAAGTCAAAGTGCTGCTATACATCATTAAAAAAAAAAAAAAAAGCAAAAATAAAGTCTAGGAACCCAAGGAAAGTTTGAACAAAGAACCTGGAAGTCTAAGTTTAAGGACTGGAGCTATGCAGTGAAAATTCTTCCTTTAGGATGTAAGATCTTCTTGAGATCCTTATACTTTTTAACCTATTTTGCAAAGTACCTTAAGCTGACATAGTCCATGATTTTCTGACAACAATGAATTTTACAGGTTCTTGCTATATAAACTCTGATAATTTAATGTTAGGTTAGTCTATCCAGTTTGGTAAACATGCTTTGCAATTTTTATCAAAATGTTCCATTACTTGATCTGTCCATCTTGTCCTTGCTTACTCAGGGATTTCTAGGAATGCAATCTGTGCCCTGTGTAATTTAACTCTTAAATCATATAGCATTAGACAATAGGTATGCTTATCTTCTCACTAACAATAAATTTTCCTAAGATTAATTTTCTCATTTTTTGCACAGTTACCTGTTCCAGTTGTATGTATTACCTCATAAAACACAACCTCAAAACTTACTGGGTAAAACAGTCACCTTTTTAAATCACAGATTCTGTGGATCAGGAATTTAGGTAGAGAATATTGAGGCAGGCTTCTCTCTGCTCCACAATGTTTAAGGCTCAGCTGTCATGACCTAAATGGCTAAGGAGTAACTGAAGTTTCAGAGCTGGAGCTGGAGGTGGAATCACTTGGCAGTTTTTTATTTTTTTTTTTTTTTTGAGACAGAGTCTCACTTTGTTGCCCAGGCTAGAGTGAGTGCCGTGGCGTCAGCCTGGCTCACAGCAACCTCAAACTCCTGGGCTCGAGCGATCCTACTGCCTCGGCCTCCCGAGTAGCTGGGACTACAGGCATGCGCCACCATGCCCGGCTAATTTTTTATATACATATCAGTTGGCCAATTAATTTCTTTCTATTTATAGTAGAGACGGGGTCTCGCTCTTGCTCAGGCTGGTTTTGAACTCCTGACCTTGAGCAATCCGCCCGCCTCGGCCTCCCAGAGAGCTAGGATTACAGGCATGAGCCACTGCGCCCGGCCCACTTGGCAGCTTTTTTATCCCTATGTTTGATATCTACTCTGGGAAGGGTCAGGGATGAGCTCAGTGCGGACTGTGGGCTGGAGCCCCCACACGTGGCCTCTCCACTCGGACAGTCTCAAGCTGCTCAGACATTTTACATAACAGTGTGGGGCTCCAGCAGCGAGTGTTTCTAGTCAAGGATAAGCTGTGTTATCCTTTATGTCCTCACCTTGGAAGTCACACAGGGTCACTTCCACCATGCTCTATCGGTCATAGCAATCATCAGCGTTCCCAGATTCCAAGGGAAGAGACCGTAGACTGCAACTTTCCATGGAAGGAGTATTGAAGTACTTGCAGCTATAATTTAAAACTACCACATCACCTGAGGGCCTACTCAGTGTTCTCTACGCCTACTGTTATCATGAACTGTTATTGTAGTGTGCCCATTGTTATGGACCGCATATTTGTGTGCCTCAAAAAATTCATATGTTGAAATCCTAAGTGCCAATGGGGATGCTATTGGGAGATGAGATTTTGGAAGGTATATAGGTTTGTATGTGTCGTACGAGGGCAGGGCCCTCATGATGGGATTAGTACCCTTATTAGAGTAGAAAGAGGCCAGAGCTTGCTCTCTCTGCTATGTGAGGATCCAGTGAGAAGGTGCTGTCCACAAGCCAGAATGCAAGCCCTGATCAGACGTGGGATCTGCCAGTGCCTTGATCTTGGACTCCCTAACTCTGAACTGTGAAAAATGTATGTTGTTTAAGCCAGGGGTCCCCAACCTATGATGAGTTGTATAATTATTTTATTATATATTATAATGTAGTAATAATAGAAATAAAATACACAACAAATGTAATGGTCTCGAATCATCCTCAAAACCATCCTCCCCCAGTCCATGAAAAAAGTGTTTTCCATGAAAATGATCCCTGGTGCCCAAAACATTGGGGGCTGCTTGTTTAAGCCACCTAGTCTATGGTATCCTGTTATAACAACTCAGACTAAGACACCTATTTGTAATGAGACCGTGATCATTATTTTCTGCTGCATATAAAGAAGGTTATGCAGTTTAATGATTATTTGCATATTTTTCTAATTGTATTTTCTCTGAGGTCTGATTTTTCTTGTACCACATTTTTCTTCAAAGATATTCTCTTTGTTCTGTTTGCACCCCAAATTCATGAATCTATATCACCTTTTTATTATTTAGTCATCACAAAATAGATGTTTGGTAAAGCATAAATTCTATCTCATCTTGATCTTAGAGTTATTTCCAATTAAATTGCCTATTTATTTTTTTTGTTTTTTCTGTGAACATCTGCATTTTATTTTGTAGTATCCCTGTGGTTTTAGGGAAATGCTATGCAAAAAAATAAATGTGCTAGTAATTCTTCATCTACTTAGGCTCAATTTTCTAGTGCCAGGTTTCTAAAAGCTGCATCTAGCACATGCAGTTTCAGAGTTGGTTTCACCTTGGACATGCCTTTTCTGACATTGAAAAATACATGAATCTTTAAATAAGCTTTTTCTGTTATACAGACCTTTCTCATTCCTGTCACCAACTGATTTATGCTAGTTTGATCCCTACATTGTTCAAATTATTTAATAATTCATAGAAGACCACTGAATAGAAGATGTGTTTGTAGGAAACAAATGCGCAACAAATAGGATTCTAGTGAATTTGCTTTTGCTTTTGATTAACGAATTATGCAGATATTCTCTCTTGTCAAATAACCAGGTTGAGAGGTTATGTTACCTTTTTAAGTTATGTTCTTCTGTTTGCTTACATAAGCTAGTCTACATGGTGTTGGGAAGAATGTGCTAAATACTTGACCCAAAATACTTGAATAATAAATATTCATTGGAAATGAGTGTCATCATGTAATATTTCCAGTCTTTGCTACTTTTGTTATTTCCACTTATGCATTGAACAGCTGGAAAATTTTACTTATGTATAATTGTATATTTGCTCACATATCCATTGCATTCGTATATAATTATATATAAGTTGTCAAAGTGCTCAGACTTTTTTTCATGTTAAGAGGAACTGGTTTCTTCCTATATTACGTGAAGAATAGTAGCACATGCTGCCTTCCATCATACTGTTTTACCTTACATTATAATTCATGCAAATCAAGACAATGTTCATTTATGATTGGTCTTTCTCTAGTATTAATGGAAGACAAGCTTCATGGAAATATTTCACTTCTTTAAGTCCTATTCGTTAAAAATATTCTTACTGTGTTAAAAAGTCATTTAACATTTTTAAAATGTTTAACCTTGATATACTGTATCACAGGAACAATAGAGTACGTAAAGGAACTTACACTTTTCAAAATACAAAGAAACCCTTGCCACCAGGATTCCATTGCATCTTGCCCTCAGACGTAAAATCTCTTAATGCATTTGGGGTATTTTTTCCATTCTTTAATTTCTAGTCTTTATTTTGGAGTTATACCTTTCTAAGCAAAGTGTTTATCCTGTTTTTGAGATTCATGTAAATAGAAGCATAATGACTTTTATTATGCTTATATTACTTTTACTATTTTATAATTTAATATTTTTTTACATTTATGAACATATTTATCTTTTTGTTTTGCTAACTATTCCTTTCAGAATCTCAGAAGGAAACAAAATCCTTTAGGATTTTCTCTACTTAGGGTCTCTTGATTTTTTTTTGTCTGAAAATACATTGTAATCTGTATCTGACCCTCTCAGCACTTGAATTATTTGCCACTCTATTTCTGTTGGCTTTCATTCTCTCTCCTTAAATAGTTGGCTATATTTGATTCTGCACTACTTATTATCCTCAAAATACTATTTGTGTGAATTATTTGAGGTATATGGCAAAGGTGCTTTCAAACTTCATCAAGAATTTTGCTCAGCATCTCCTAGATACCTAGAATCACAATCATTATTTTAGAGGCAATTAGTGTAACAGTACTATTCAGGCACTGAACAGAATATAGAGTTAGTATGAGAATCTATAGTTTTGTTCATTTCATTTAGTTTCCAAACTTTGACATAATTTTTTTTCATAGCATTCTGATTATTTTTTTTAAAACTGGAATGAATCTAACATTTCCCCCCTACTTGATCCTCCTCCATGTTTTTCTTTGTCTGTCTCAACAGAGATCTGTCTGAGATATTCTTGGAAATTCTAGAGACATGCACTATGATTTATTATGTAGCTAGTTTTTTTAAAGGTTCCATGTTTTCTGGAGAGGACTATATATTCTCTGATTTTTGACCAAAGACTTATTTATATATCTTTAGATCTCAGAATTGTGGGTGTCAGATTTTTGACCAAAGACTTATTTATATATCTTTAGATCTCAGAATTATGGGTGTCAAGTTTGTTTATTATTGTAGGATTAAACAAGATAATTTATTAAATTTTTTTTTCCTTTTATTTCATCATATTATTGAGGTACAAATATTGTTAGGGTTACAAATATTGCCCCTGCCCTCCCTCCCTCCACCCCCCGATGTGTCCAATCCCCCGGTGGTGTACACCACACACGTTATGTAAGCATACACCTCTTTCCTCCTCCCCCCTTCCACCTGCCCACCACCCAATAAAAAGTTTTATTTTCTTTTTTTCTTTTTGACATTTTGGTTACATTGTATATCTTTGCCTCTCCCTAAGAAGGGTTAGAGTTATGCCCTTCCCCTCCAAAATGCTCACCACATTACCTAAGATGGGGTTCCCCCCTCCTCCCCGAATCCGTGGTGAGCATTGCCACCATTTGAAAACCATAGTTTTAATCAGTCAGGATTTGATGGCGAGTAGATATGGGGCCCATTTTCCATGTCTTGTGTCGCCTCACTTTGGATAACGGGCTTAAGCTTAATCCAGGATAGCATAAACGGTGCTAGCTCAGTCATTTCTTAGGATTGAGTAAATTTACGGCATGTATATTAGATACATGGCAAACCCTCTTCAACTCATAGTTCTAATTAGTCTTTCATAAAGACCGACTTTGTCCCTTTGATTTATTTAAAAATGCATTACTTTTATGGAAGAGAGGCATATTTATAAGGAAATATGGCCACATACTATCGCAGGGAATTCCCAGTTTTAAGGTGTGCCTCGATATTGGCAGAAGAAACAAGAACCAGTTAAATGAAAATGAGTGTTTGGCCGCTGTTGCTTCCTTTGCCCGTGGCCACTCTGTAGTGTCACAGCAGGGGTAAAGATATGGAAAAAGTTATGTGACCAGATGGCCAAGAGATCTGGAATGCCCAGAAATATAATTCTAATTGATTCTGCAAAAAGAACTTTTAAAATTGCTGTAAGGCTAGTCCCAGCATGATCCAGTACATAATTAAAGAACATAATAATATTAAACAAGCAGAGCTCAGTAGAGTCTCCTGTGCTGTCACGTGACCCATTCACATGATAGAAAAGGCAAAATGTATTCAGTGAATGGAAGAATTTGCCTACCTCATTCTGGCCATTTTTTACTTGGACGAGCCTAAATCTTTCCATTTCAGAAGGATTGTGCCACTTATGATAGTTTTGGCTCCACGTGACAAAACACTGGACAAACACTGGCTTACACAATACATTTTTTTAATTATCATTATTATTTTATTTCACAAGAAGCCTAGAAGGAGGGAGTTCCAGATTTGGCTAATACTATGGCCCAATGGTGGTAGGCACTTTATTTTTCACTCTGTCATTGATGTGCTAACATTTGTGGGCAGGTTATCCGGGCATGGTTGTGCTCACATGGGTGTACACGAAGGCAAGGAGGAATGCCTCTCTCTCTCTTTGTCTGTCTGTCTGTCTGTCTGTCTGTCTGTCTGTCTCTCTCTCTCTCTCTCTCTCTCTCACACACACACACACACACACACACACACACACACACACACACGCTCCCCACCATTGGTGAAAGATCCCTAACAGATTGTATTTGGGATCTTCTCAGTCAGGACTGTGTCATGTACACTCTGGGCTAACTACACAGAAGCCTGCACGAGTGGGCATCCGGCACGTTCAGCCTCCTTTCTAGACAGCCGGCCCACACCCACTCTCTTAGCATGGAAGAAGACAGACAACGTTTCATGAGTAAACGATGAACAGGGTGTCCATAAGGGTGTTCTGAAGAATGTCAAGTTGTTTTTCCTCCTGTCATTCCATGCAAAGAGTGGCTAATCTGGAAACTTTTACTGTAGCTCATAAGTTAGTACTTTCGTACTGCTCATTTTAAATGTAGGGTGCCTAATATTTGAGGCACTTTAATCAGGAAAGCCCCCTCCTGGGGATCTGAGAGAGGAGATGACCGAACACTCCCTACTGTTTCTTGCCTGCCCTCCTTCCCCTCCCATTGCCCGATCAGAGCTGGAAGGAGGTCAGTTTGGGATCAAGAGCAGCTCTGGTCAGCGGTGGCCCTCGGGCAAGTCACTGAACCTGTTTGATACTGGAGTGTTCATTCATATAAGGGTCTTCCAGTTTCCACTGCATAATTTTTTCCTAAGTAATAATCTCACAGTTGTTTCGCTAATCATGCCTCCCCAAATAGAAGTATTACGTGTTTCTCTTATTGCTGAGGAACCCAACCAAAACAGAGGTGGCCTTTCTCTCAATTGATTCCATTTAATTAAAAACAATAAGATTTTATATCATTGATTTAGTGTATTCCTTTTTTTCTCTCTTTTGTGAGTCTTTATTTCCAGCATCCCATTGGATATCTTCTCCTGAACATCTCACAGGCCCTTCAAACTGAACATATCCAGGACCAAACTCATTACCTGTCTCCCTCACTCTACATATTCCTCATTTGTTTTCTGTGCAAGTAACTGACATGACCATAGGCCCAGTCACCAAAAAAGAAATAAAAAATCATTCACAAGACTTTTCCTCTTTCTTTCCCATTACATACATGGACCAATAAATATGATGAACTCTATAGTAAATTATTTCTCAAAGTCATTTCCATCTTTCCAGTCTCGTTACTCTAATCCAACTACCAGCAGTCTTTTCTTCCATAAAGGGCCAGGTAATAAATACCCTCAGCTTTGCGGGCCATATGGTCCTCGTCAGAACTGCTCAGCTGTGCCATTGTAACAAGAAAGCAGCCGTGGACAGCATGAAAATGAGCAAGCACGGCTGTGTCCCACAAAGTCTGTATAAGGACAGGTCACATTGGCCTGAGGGCCACCGTTTGCACATCCGTGGTTTATGCTTTACTCACCTTTCACCTGGATTCATATTGCAGCGTCTCTCTCACTGGGCTTTTTTAGACTTTAGTCCTTCTGCTTCACAATCTTACCTTCACTTTTACCTCTACAAACAACAACTCTAATCAATATCGTCTGTATGAAAATACGTTGTTGTCCATAGAAAAATGACAATTGTTAGCATGGACATGTGGCTGGTCCCTATTGCCCTGGACTGGCGTGGCTTGCTGTAGCTTATCCTTCTTGCCCTTGTCGTTGCTACCTGTGGCCCCAGATTCCCGGTCACTTGCCTTTGCTCGGCCACAACATAGTCTTCCGTTTGTTCTGCACAGTTGCAGTTGTTACCTCAGTGTGAAAAAGCTGTGTTCATGCTTCTCCATTTGGTAATTTCTTAGTTATCGTGTAAGAATAAACCTGTTTTGAGAAGTTGTCTTAAATGTCCTCAGGGTCAGTCGTTCTCTTCTCTGAGAGCCGTTTGCATGTAGCAGGTGTCCGTTGTCTATCACATGAGGTGAGGTGCTGGAGCTAGCTTACAGTGGCTCAAGAAAACCAATGGTTACGTTTTCAGGAATTCCGTGAGTCAGTTGTTAAATTTTTGGTAACTTGAAATTAACCATGGTGGGAGCATTTAGGTTGGCAGACGCTACAAATCATGATGTGTTTTCAGGACTTTATTTTAGTTTGGAGAACTGGGTTGCCAGCACACCATTGGATATTTCTTGATTGACAACTAGGTGAGGCAGTATGGCTAATAGACACCCAATAAATGGATAAATAACAATCCTTAATTATTGGTGTATTTTAGATAGCAGAAAGGACTTTCTGGCTACTATGTTTACCAGTATTCAATTGGATGAGGTCAAAAGATATACCTTTATATTGAATCTGATTTTGGTAGCATGGATTAATTATTCTTTTATGAGAAACTAACCTGCATTTAGAAAATTAGAAAATAGTAATTACTTGTTTTACACTTAAGTCAACAGTTAATATAACTAGTGTTAGTGGTCATGACTTTAATAAAGTCTTTGCCTAGGGACATTGCCTACATAATGCTGATTATGATGATTTTTTTTTGGTTTGTTTTTTACTTTGTTTAGCCCCAATATCAAAGAGAAATAGCTATAGTTCATGTACTATAGCTATTAATGAATGGAAAATTAAAAATATGCTCAGATGCCTTAAACTTTAACACTACAAATTCACATCACAAAGGAAATTCACTCATTCCAAACTTCCTTCTGTTGCTTAAATTCAGTCATTAATATGAAGACTCATATCTGCAATTAGGATCTTAGTAAATCAAAAATTTTTAAAAATCATAACTACATATGTCACATGGATTTGCAATCAGTTAAATGATCTACCTTTGTATATCTCTTTTGTGGTGCAAGTTACCCACTATAAATTTATGACAACAATATTTTGAGCAGAGGCCTCCTTAATTTTCCAAGAAACTACCTTACCTTTATACGTTGGTCATTTTATATACTGCTATTGACTTTTCTTCAGTTTTTTTTTTTTGGCATATTATGGGGGTACAGATTTTAAGGTTTCAAAAAATGCCCTTTCTCCCCCTCCCCCCACAAGTCTGCGTTTCCAGCATGACCATCCCCCTGATGGTGCACATCTCACTCATTATGTGTGTATATACCTGCCCCCTTCCCCTCCCACCTGCCCAATACCCTATTACTATAGTACCTATGTGTCCACTTAGGTGCTGCTCAGGTAATACCAGTTATATATGATACATAGCCTAGCATCTAATAAAAAAGTATTATTACATTTACTTTAACTTTCAGGCTTTGCTTTGACTGTGCAGAAGGAGACCTTTAATTTTTATATGCTTTGAAATTCATGAATATTGACATTTTTGCCTGACAACTTATTTTTCCTCTTTCATATGCCTTTCCTCTTGACTGAATTTAGTCTTTTGTAGTGTTGCAGAGGCTGCAAATGATCAAGTTCTGGAGTCACGGGGCAATGACTGTAGGCGTGAAGAGTATTCACTACTGAACCTGAGTGTGGCTCATTTGATGTGATAAGAAAATACAGCGCTAGTTTGTTATCTCTCACAGCCTCTCCGGCTTGCTCACTTATGTATGCATGAGAGTATGTGCATTTTGTTGTATATTTTATATATACACATGTGTGTGTTTAAATATATATAGAGAAAATGAATAGTGATGTGTTGTAGTGTTCAGAAATGAACAACGTGATGCAAATGCTGACCCTAAATCCATATTGCATAATAGAGTTTGCAGCGAATGGCAGGCGCAGTGGCCACCGCAAGGACTTTGGGAGCGGCTGCAGCCCTCTGGGTATTGTCCACAGCGCAGTGACAGTGGGCTGAAACATTTGAAATGTTTTCTCTGTCAACTGGAGAAAGCAAACCACTCAGGCTGTCGGTCCACATCACACTAACAGTTCTCGTTTTAATACATTAATAAACAAACACTCCTCCCAACTTAGCTAATGTGCTCTTACCCCTGAAAGATAAATCCAGTTTGGGGGACGCTGACAAAGTGCATCCTCTGAGCATTCTAGAGTGAAAGCAGCTCGCCATGGGCTAAGGTGACTGCAACTGTACGATCCTGAATGTTGCCTTGAGAGACCACTTAAGGGCAGACCCAGGCCACGCTGGCCATGTCGTAATGTCCCTTCTGGCCTTTCCATTTGAAAACATTTCCTCTTTCTCCTGTTTGGCTCCCATCAGAGCTTTCCTCAGCTTAAGTTACACTCGGTTGCTCATTCCTAAACTCTATTCCAGGAACTTTTTTCTCCCACTCTTAACCTGTTATCAGAAGTCAGGAGAAATAGGTTAGTCTTCTGTAATCGGTCGCGCTCAATACTCAGTACCATTTTTTTTTTATATGTTATGACATTTTCTCTGCATAAGTAAGTTTGTTTTGAATGGTAGAATTAATACCAAGAGATACTGTCTCCCTTGAAAGTAAATGAGGAAGAAGCTTTGGCCAGACATATGATTTTTTTTTTTTTTTTATGGCATGCATCTTGATGCACAATGCCAAAGGGATCAGGACACTTCAGTGAATTAGCTGAGGCTCCAGCCACCCGTGCATTGGTGATGGCCCCACCAATGGGAACCCACTGTTAACCCCTTGGCAAAGCTCCCTCTCTCCGGCCACCACCTAACGGGACTGTAGCCTCACTTCCTCTGTGACTCCCCTTGTCTTCTGTGTGTTCTTTGCTTACCAAGACCCTATTTGTTCACTTTCTTCCCCACATATGTCAGTATAGTCAATCACATTACTCAAATCTAACTGATCTTACTGTCTCAAATCTAACTGACCTTACTGTCTCGGGACACATTCTGCTCTCAAAGGCACGATTCTGTTCTAGTGATAATAAGCTGTTGCTTATTTTACAATTGACTTTAAAGGACAATCCATATTTGTTTCTAATATTCAAATAGCCTGAAGATAGCATCAGCAAGCTCTCTCTCTTCAGAAGGTCCTCACTGAGCAGAGGTGAAGGATGTTCTGACTGTCACCCTGGATGTTGACTGCAACCCAGGAAGCCATTTTTGCACCATTCAAAATGGCCAGTTTCAAAGTTGCTGATGTGTTTCCTGTGATCTGTATTATCAAAAAGTCTGCCTTACTAGACTTTTTTTTTTTTAACCAAGAAAAGTAATCATAATATTCATTTTTTAAAACTACCATTCTACTACAAATTTAAAGTAGGTGCAGAAATGACCTACAACTATGGAATTTTTTAAAGCGATATGTTCATATTCTTTACTACAAATGTAGGAGAAACTTCTACTGGTTTATCATTTTGACAGGTTAAACCCAGATGAAAGGGTATGTGTGTTATTTTTTTAATATTTATGAGAACATTGAAATACTATTTGAGAGTAATTATTTCTTTATGAAGGAGACTGCTGGATTTGACAGTGTATCATTCTGTTGAGCTATTTTTAGGCATAGGAGGTAAATCGATGATACTATGGCCAGAATTCCCATGGCCAAATTCCCATGAATTTCCTAGTCTGTGTATTAAATATTAAGCATGCATCTCTGAGAAACAGAGCAGGGAGCATTTTAGTTTATTATACCCGAGCTCTGTTTCCTTTTTCTGTTTTTGTTTTGTTTTGCTTTTTTGACATGGTAAAGAATTATATTTTATTTGGCACATTTTTATATATAGAAGGAGATATACACTGGAGATAGAATGAACTTTTTTAAAAAATATAAACTGCCAATATTTTACTTATGCTTCCAAAAGAGAAGACTTGGGACAGATAAATTTATCAGAAGAGAGCAAACACAGCCTCTAAATCCATTTGTTTTATGTGTCTTCATAGCAGGTGGTAGGAGTTTAGTCTAAATAGAAAGGCATGCTGGCAATAAAACTCATTCATAGAGATGAATCTCGAATATTCTAATAAGACTGTGTTTAGCTTGGAAACTGTAAACAAACCTTCAGACTGCAATTCAAATTTTATCACTTTTTTCTTACTCAAACATGTACATTTTATGCCTGTTTCCCAAAAATATGACAAGGGAGGTGAAAAACTACTAGTGTTATAGCCTTCTTATAAAGGAATGTGGCCTATAGGAGTCCAACTAAATGGCTAAGGGTCTACTTTTCTATTTGTATGTAACATGATTTTCCACTGTTACTGGCAAAAAGTAATTCATTTATAAGCCTCTGTGGATATTTACATTTTCTCTAAGCCACAATTTAAATATACATCTTCAAATCTTGCTCAACATTACATTCATTGGAAATCAGTGCTTTGGTTTTTGTTTGTTTTCAACAAATTGAAGGAAGGCTTGTGCATCATTTGTTCACCTGTGGTTGTGTAGTCTAGATTACCCACACCTATTCATTTCAGACTGTGAAGTGCTTTGAAGATGTGTTTATCTCAGGTGAAGCTTGTTGACTAATGGGTTTGTAAAAAATTGCTATATGGCATCACCCTCACGTTTCACCCCAAAGTCTTCCATTGAGACTGTACTTTTTATCCAGAGGAGAATCTGGTAGTTTCTGGCGTGTTCCAGAAGCAAGAAGCACGGGAAGGAAAGGGATAGGGGATTTCACCTATCCCTGAGCTCCAAGAGTCAGGAATTAGAATATTTAGAGTTCTTTAAAGCCACAAAAATCATCCTGGTTTAATAATATTGTATATGCATATGGATTAAGTATTGAATACTGCTCAGAGGTCTAGTGAGATAAAGATTTTCTTTAGCGACCTAAAATTCATCACTGATAAAATTGCTGAAAAATAGCTATTTTATAAAAAACCACATGGACATTGAGTGTATATTAAAATAGAATAAATTTATTCCAAAATAGAATAAATTTAACCCAAAATAGGGTTCTTGGATGATAGAATTTTTAGCATGAAATACCATTTAAGTTGGAACATAATTTTTAAAGAAATAGTATTTATTTTGAAAATAATTGAAAACTCACAAAAAAATTGCAAGAAGAAAACAAATGCCACCAGTATAACCTTCACTTGGAGGCCCAATTCAAGTTTTGTCAATTGTTTGGAAATGACCTTTACGGTAAAAGAACCCAATCTGGGATCACATGTCATGGCCAGTTGCCCTGCCTCTCTGTTTTCTGACAGTCATAATCAGATCCTCAGTCAGTTCTTGACTTTCACAACCTTCTCATTCCTGAAGATCCTAAGTTGGACGTTTGTAGTCAGTCGGTTGTTTCTCAGTTTGGGTTTGTCTGACATTTCCTCACAGTGGTACCCAGTTTATGTGTTTTGGGCAGGAGCACCACATGGCCATGTTGTATTCAGCATATGGCATCTTTTAGGTGGCTGTGGTGTCACTCAATTGTATTACTGGTGGTTATAACTTTGATCACTTGATACAAAGGTGTCTTCCTGGTGTTTCTCCACTGCAAAGCAACTATTCTCCTCTTTGAAATTAATATATATATATTTTAGGGAGATACTTCAAGACTGTTTCTCATCCAACTTTTATCTGCTCATTTGAGCACCAATTAGTATTTTTTGCCTGAATTAATTATTAGTACGATGGTTGCCAAATGGTGACTTCGTCATTCAATATTCCTTTTATATTTATTAGTTAGCCTAATGCTAGAGGAAGAGCTTTCTATTTTCCCTATTTATTCATTCATTTTTATATAGGAAGACTCTTGGATTCCTATTTCATTCATTAGGATATGATCTGTAGCTTTCTATTTTTCTTCCTTCTTTTTTCTTTTGATATTCAAAATCTCCTTTTGATACTCAAATTATTTATTTTGTACTCAAATTGTCCTGAATTTGGGTAGAAAAAACTATCTCGGGCTCACTTCTGTGTCATTCTGACATGGTCTGTCATTCTTTGGGCATTTCTTTACTTTCTGGTGCAGCAAAATGTTCCAAACTCGTATTGTACTCTCCCCAGTTCAGCCATGGAATCAGTCATTTCTCCAGAGAGTCCTGGTTTTAGTCAGTAGAGAAGCCACGATCTGCCCTACAGGAGTATCCCAGACTGTCCTCAGTGGATGATAGGAACCATCTGTAAATTGACCACGTACACGGTTCCATCTATATATGTATTTCTATACCTGTCTGCATATACTGAAAATCACAAATCCATGCTGATGGATTAAATTCAAAGCCAAACCCACTGGGTTCATTCAATCTTTCCCATGTTCCACACCGTACCCTCCTTCTCTGACACTGAGAACCTGTCTTCCACTCTCTTCGGCATATTTATTTATTTGCTCAATCAGCTCGTACTGTAACCAATCTCCCAACCACTCACAGTGGGGATCCTGCCTGAGGGTCCTCCCTGCACAGGCTCCAGACACCACTAGACTGGCTTCCTGGCCCACTCTGACTCCCTGCTGCTTTGGGGGCTTGGTTGACCCCAAACCCCATGAGGCTTTTGTCCTGCCCCTGCTCAATGCGCTTTTAACTAAATTATTCAGGAAGATTGGGTAAACAGTAGGGATTAGGAGACACTTTGTAAACTCTTCCAAGATTATACTGAAAGGGAGATTCTAAGTGGCTTTAAACATCTTGACAGCATTCACTAGCCTCTCTTGGACCTCCCAAACTTTCCAACCTTAAAATCAGTATAAAGAGAGACACCTTGTATATGCAAGTGGTTTTAGTGTAAATTTTTCAACCCTGTTGCCTATTGTTTACTTTTTCTGTCCCATCAGAGTAACATTTATAACTTACCACAATTTAGGTTGGTGTTTTAATGTCAAAAGAAATATCAGCATGCTTTTCATTGATGTATTTCTGAATTAAAATTTTAAAACCTTGGAAATGCATGTGTTTCCTTTGTCAGCAAGAGTAATAATATACTGAGTGGACTTCAAATCAAGTATGAAGTTTTTATATGCTAAGTCTTGAAACAGAAATCTCAGTCAAGCCAGTAAAATAACATAATTACAGTGATCCTGCAAAGAGGGAATGTTTTCCAGTTTACTGATAGTGAGATGCAATTGAGACTGACAAGATTATAATTCACTGTGGGTGTTAAAACACAATGTCAGATCGTAGAAACCAGTAACAGCCACCCATGTATAACTACTGTATTTTTATTTCAAATTCATAAGTATACATTTAAAGAAAGATCTGAACCAAAACATACAAATTTTTTTAAACCTGTTTATTATATGTTATTTTTATACTAACTTCACAATTTTTAATTGTTTCACTTTATTTCCATTTTTATATCTATTCATTTCTGACCCTCAGAAGCTTAGCTGTATATTTATATCACCATATAACGCTGCTATTAATCTACTAAGTAGGTTAAATCTTGAGCTTTGGAGTAGCCACTGGAAGTGTCGTAGGCACTAACTCATTAGTTTTTTCTTCCTGGAATATTTCTGTAAAGGAAACAAACACAGAAAATAAATGTGCTCTCTTCTATTCCAGAGGAATTAGAACACCAGGAATTTCAACATCAGAGATCCAACATCTTTTAATTCATTATTACCTATATAATGGATTCATCCTACATTCTTCCAGTCACCTTGTTGTGCAGGCCTGAATAGATGTTATGTTTTTGTTAATCTTTGGGTTCTAACTCTTAAAAACTTTGAGAAAACAATAGCAGGGTCTGTTCATTACATTCTATATTAGTTATCTATTGCTACATAATGAATTGTTTCAAAACTTAGTGGCTCAACACAGTGATAATTTATTACCTCTCACTTTTCTATACGAGGTCAGTAATTCAGGCGCAGTTTGGCTGGGCTGATCTGGCTTGAAGTTTCTCATGAGACTACAGCTACATGTTTCCTGGGACCTGTAGGTGTGGATTGGAGGCTTCTTGTCTAGATGGCCGACTCACATGGCTGGCAAGATGGCCGACTCACTTGGCTGGCAAGATGGCCGACTCACTTGGCTGGCAAGTTGTCACTGGCTGTTGGTAGTAGGCCTCAGTTCTTCTCTGTGTGGGTGTCTTTCCATCTGACTAATTGAGGGTTCTCATGGCATAGGGACTGGCTTCCTTGGAGCTGGAGTAAGTGATCAAAAGACCGGTGCAGCCTCTAATGCATTTTATTACTTAGTCTTGGAAGTCACATAATATTGTCCCTTTAGTCTCTTTGTCACACAAGGCAGCATTGATGCAGTGTAAGATGGGACTACACAAGGCCATAAATACTAGGAGGTATTGAAAGTAGCATAATTACAATGTGAAGATTTATGGCCATCTTGGAGGTTGATTGCCAGAGCTCACTCTGTAGGCTACACGAAGATTCACGTCTCTTTCATATGCAAAGTACACTCACCTCCTCCAAAAGCCCTTCAAAGTTGCATTCCATTAGAGCACCTACCCCAAATCCAGGATCTCATCATCTAAGCAAAGTCAGACCAAAATGAAGCTTCTAGGGATTTCCAGATGAAGCTATCTGAGTATAGTTACTCTAGTACAGTTCTCAATCTGAAGGCCTATGAACAAGTTTTATGACACCCACACCTGGTGTATGATGGTAAATATGCATAGAGAAATTAACTTCGACCCTCTGGTTCAAGAGGAGAAAAACGAGAAGCACAAAGAAGTTGCTTTGGTCCACAGCAGTTCTGAAATCTAGTCAGGCACGTGTTGGTAATTAATTCCTTAATTAGGACTCTTAGGACTCAGTCCTAATTACTTTCTTTTATTATTATTTTCTTAATTATTTTCTGGAAATAATTCTCCATGGCTCTTGGCTCTGCCTCCCGTGATCTCAGTTCTGCCACTCTGAGTCATTCTTCCTTTTTTTTATGAAACATCTGTGTTTGCAGCTTCATAGTTTCCTGACCATAGAAATTATGGGCCCAAAGCCTTCTTTCCATTTTGTACTATCTCTGTTCCTTTCAATACAAGCTGGTGGTGGTATTACCTCCAATATGGTTCTCTTAAGAATGCATGGGTTTTCTATGATCATTATTCAGATTTTCTCCATTAAATAAAAGGCAAATCCACAATGTCATAAAGATAAGCTTCCTTTCACCTTGTCCCTCTGCTGACCTACAGAAGGAAAATGCTCTGAATGTTTGACTGAGAGGACCTGGAACACATACCGATAAGCTTCTAAGAAGGTCTTTGGTCTCCCCGAATAGTTCTCTGATGTACCAGATAATATCTCTCTCAGGTCTTCACCTGGATTGTACAGTCACACCTCCTTGTCACCTTTAGATCATGTTTTCCTGGTATTTGATCTTTGCCTGGTGTGATTTATTAATTTTTGCATTGTTCACCATCTAGAGAGACTGGAATCGAAAGACCATATTATTTTAAAATTCATCAATTTCTGGTATCTTCATATTTAGTTCTTTAGCTTTTCTCTCTCTTTCTTTTATAATAAACAGAAAGAAGAGGCCAGACAGCACTTACAATACTCTGCCTAGAAATGTCCTTAGCTATATTCCACAATTCATTTAAGCACATCTATTTTCCCCATATTATCACAGGCAACAGTTTTACTGAACTTTCCACTGCAACATAGCAAGTATCCAGTTTTCTCCCAATTTCAATAATATATTCCTCGTCTTCCTTTAAGCCATTACTCACAGCCTCCTCAAGCTGTCAGACCTCTGGTCAACAGTGCTCTTAAGGCCCATTCTACTTACTCGTACATGCCAGTCCTAAGCCACCGCCACATTTTTTTAGGTTTTGCAAAGCTTTCTATTGTTCACAGAAGTAATCCTTAATTCTGTGTGGAAGAGGACTACAAAAGGGCATGACTAACTGGGAGGCAGGGATTAATGGTGTTCCTCTTGGAAACTTTAAAGATAATGCAAAAGAGAAAAAAATTAAATTTTAATGGCTATGTAGTATTTTGTCCTATAATTATCTCCTAGAATATATCCCATGTAGGAAAATGAAAGGACTTGACAATTTCAAACTTCAAAATTATCAAGACCAGACAGAACACTGGTATGAGTGACTTATGTGAAATCTTATTTTGTGAATTTAATTGTACCCAATTTGTGGTGATCAGTGTTTATGCAGGTGCTGTGCTTCAGAGAGTTCTTGTTCTCACAAATAAATCTGCTCATTTTGACATCTTTCAAATCTAGTGTGGATATTTAGAGAATCCTAAGTATTAAAAAAAAGAAATAAATGATAGTCTTATTAAGAACGGTCAATAAAGTTACAGCTGGGTGTTTTCACTCTGCTAAGTTTAAAATTAAACCCTATTCAATTTTTTTCTTGATTAATCAATTGAAAATCATATGAATGCAAACAACCAGTCTAAATAGACCACATATCTGAGATCATCATTTTTATGCAGGGACTAGTGAACACAAATGAAACAAAAAACAGTGGCTTAGTAAAAAGTACATATACACACACAACAAAACACACATGAGCCACATGTTAGTATTCAAAGAGAGCCTTACATTGATTTTTTTTTTTTTGTCACGAAGTTAATTTAAATATAGTCTTATTTTTATATAGTACTGTGGTGGTGAAAATAATATACACTTCTGTGATTAACTCTTAAAAGAGATTCAAAGGACAGTTATTAGACTTTAAATATTATAACTCATTAATTCAGGGAGAAAAGAGGTTTTTACTATACTAAACTATTCCTAATGAAAGAGAATAGGACATTTAAAAAAATCACTTATTGGCCAATTTCTGTTTTAATTGAAAATTCACTTTTATCCACTTAATGGCATATCTTGGTTCCAATCTATTTCATACAAATTGGTTTTTGCTACAGATATGTTAGATGAAGTGAATTTGTGAATAACTTCAGATTTGTAAGCAGACAAATTAGTATAGTTTAAATTTGCCCAGTAGGCAAGTTTGGTGTGATGAACAATACGAAAAGTAGAAGCTTTGGGGAACTTCTGGAGATATTTAATAGGATTAAGAAATATCATTATCTTATGGCCTACAAATTTTTTATACATAATAAGAATTATACTTTTTTATTAAAAAGATATAATAGTAATTGGTGGTGACATTTTAAAGTTATTTAGCAATAAAATTATTAATATCTGATTTCAAGCTTGGTATATATATATATATATATATATATTCTATTCCTTAATAGAATCAGCAGTATTTACTGTGGGGATTTTTTTTTCTTGTTATTCACTCTTTTATTTTTAGTTTCATCTGTTATCATTTATTCTATTATACCATGTTAGGTATTGATATAAGATGTATATACAAAGCAGAGTGGCTCATTGTTATGCCTAAATTTATTTCTTTACATGTTACTTTGGATTTTATAAATTGAAAAATCATTTACAATGCAAATACCTCTTTGGATTGAGTTAAACATTGATCCCTAAACTAAATTTACTTTAATTGATAATAGCGACATTGGCTTTTTGACATCTGAATAACAGGCCACTAGGAAATTAAGAAAACAGAAATAAATATAGAAAATACAAGAGGAAGGAGGATGGATAGCCAGGGAAGTTCTAAAGTTTTGTGTGCTAATCTCTGAGGGCAAGATCAGGTGATAAAGAATAACAGTGAGCCTTCAACAGCAGAAAAACTAAAAGATATGACAGGGTGAGAAAGATGTCAAAAGAGAAAATTTGAGTGACAGCAGACTCCAGAGATGAATGTTGACCTGGTGACCCACTGCAGTTCAACTCTGACTTCTTCCCCTGAAATCATCTTGCTTTCTCAAAAGACTTTCTTCTTCTACACTGAAGACAACATCAGCAAAGATCAGAGAAACACTGTAGTTGGAAACAATAGCTGTTGCCAGGTAGAATACCCACAAGAATTTTAAGGAAGCATACCGTACACCAAATTTAACGCTCCTGTTTCTTCTGTTTCACAGGTTTTCTGAACCAGATGAATAACTCAAGCCACTCTGTTCTTCAGCCTTCATTTCAAGGATGCATGCAACTCATCCAAGTCGATGACCAACTCGTGAATTTGTACGAAGTGGCTCAAAGGAAGCCGGGAAGTTTTGCCAATGTCAGCATCGACATGTGCGCCATCATAGACAGGTAAATGGATTTGTCGTCCTACCTCAGGTAGTCCCACTGTTCCAAATTCATGTTTCTGTTGTGAGACCAGTGAAACACCCGAAAGGAAAATAAGAAAAAACAAACAAAGAAGCAACAGACACAAAAACACCTAAGGCAAAAGTTACCATTCAAAATGCCTATCGTAGTACATGTGGGGTGTTAGCGGTGACAGCACTTATGTCCTTACATGGATATATGCCATAGAAGCAGCTGTGGTGTCACATGGCCCATCAGCTTTGCTCAGAGAACGTGAGCCTCCTGCAAGTAGTTTTACAAGCAACAGCTGTGTGGTAGAGAAACTCTGACAGTTTGTTTTGGGTTTTGCTTTCTATGCTCACAAGCAGAAATGTCCCTTCTCTCCCTGTCTCGCTGGTGACTTGGCCTCAGCATACTGTCCCCTCCAAAGCTCCCTCCTGAAAGAAAAGAAACATTGCAAAATATTGGTGAGCAACGTGGAAACTTACTGAGACAGAACATTTAGAATAATTGAGTTTGCTTACAAAATACAGATATTAAAATACTACAAAATGTAATCTTTATTAGTTTTACAAAGCTGGGAGGAGTTTTTATGAAAACTTTAATTAAATTCTCACACAATGGAAAATACAACTTTTAAGTGAAATATTTATGATAGTATTGCATGCACTACCCATAACATACTTCTAGAAAATGCCTTTCATTCCAACATGGAAAATTTTTATTTTGAGATGTTTTATCTGTAAAGAAACTACATCTAGCTCTTAGTTGAAGTTAACCTAGTGAAGGTAGGTGATTTTTTTAAAAGTGATTTTCAAATCTTTTGTGGGAAGGCTATATTATTCCGAGAAATAATTTCATTAAATTTGTGTTTTGGAAAGTGAAAGTTCTTTAAAATCTTTTAAAATTTTCAAATAAGATATCACTTCTGCTTCAGTCTGCCCACAACAAAATGCAGACCTTACGTCTCTAACAAAGTTATTTAATTTAAGAGGAAGTACTCAGGAAGTCACTCAAAGACATATAATAAATGTTATAAATGTACAATATAAATTAATCTATTATTAAGTAAGTTTGCTTCCATATAATCTTAATAAGATGTTCGTGTGAATGATGAATTACCGTTTATGGTGACTACAGAATGCAGCTTTTTAAAAAGCCTTAATATGTTTATAATGAGATTTAGAAACATTTCACCCTGCTTATTTCTAGATGGAACTGGGCAGTTCAGGTTGGCATGGCTAGAGATCACCCTCTTATTTTTATGGCATGTATGCAAATACTGGTCCTAATATCCTAAACAATTTACATGTAAACAACATAGTGAGCCATGTTAACGGAAGTAAACTCCTAATTTTTGAATCATTAAAAAAGTGTTAGCTATTATTTCTGCCTAAAGCAAGTGGTAGCAATAATTAGAAAAGCTGAGAGATGAAGGTTTTAAAGATTTTTTGATCTGATGTTAGTCAATAATCTACATATTATAATAATTGTTTTTATACAGAAAAAAACTTTCTTCATAATAGTTATGCAGTATATCGAAATATTTTAGTACCTTGTCTTTTTTTCATGTCAGTAGCTATAAGGAAACAATAATTTTGTTACCTCATTCAGCTTTGTAAACAGGCTAGACTGTGTATTGCTGTTTCACTTCAAATGTCATGTTTTCTGGGCATTATATTTAAGTTGTTTGTTACCAAGGAATTATGGGTGAGGTGTTAAGATTTTCATGTTTTACTTTAATGGAGACAGTAGGAGTTAAATTGATTCCAAAAGAATGAATGAGATTTCGGTAAATGAAGAGAAAGGCACATGATTCTTCTGGTGACAAGATGAACACCGGGGAAGATATAAGATATGGGATTCCAATTTCAATTTTTGGCAGATACAAAAAAACACAATTTTTTTTTTTTTTTTTTTTTTTTTTTTTTTTTGCCAAATGCATCAGTTCCAATGTCCACCTTGCTAAGTTTCCTATAGCTGACAGAACAAAGAGCACACCTTACTTATTCTTTAAGATGACAAAAGAGAAGAGAGCTCTGGGAAGGTAGTCATGTGTGATACAGCCCCACAAATTTTCTAAACCCAGTATGGAACCCATTTTCCGCTTATACCATTTTTTAAGGGCAAAGGATTCTGTACATTAAATACCAACGTGTGAAACAGAAGATTCTTTTATTCACCTAAAATATTCCCAGTTCAAAATCTTAAGCTGTGAAGTGTCGTGTGTTTTCATATGTGTGATACAGAACTATACTCACGTGATTTAAACCATTGAAGAGCTCACAGGTGTCACCCTCAGTCTGTATCTTTCCAGGTGAGAGTACTGCAGGTTTTAGCCCATCCTCATACAGCAGTGACCCATCCAGATAATACTGTCACCATAACGTCCCCAGCACATCTCTGGTTTGGTTTTTTTTCCTCCACACTCACTGAAACTTTATGATTGTTTTCAGATTTACTTTTGTTTTCAGATTACCCCACTTTTCCCTAAGGAACCCCACATTTGGTTTTTTTTCTTTCTCTACTCCTTTCAAATTCCAGCTTGATTGGTTTGAGAGTTATTTTTGAGGGGAAAAAAAGAATAAATGAGAATATGAGGTTAAAAAAATAGAAGCGCTACCACAGGCCTGGTTTTTCTAAAACATTTGGAGATAATAGGAGCAGCTGCAATTATTTGATGAGAGGAACTTAGGGAGCTAGTTGAGAGAAGATGATTCTAGAGGATATTTTCTGTGTGTCTTACTGGAATACCCTATGATTTAAAATAATTTTTTCTTCCTTTGTGTGTGGATTTGCATGTGGCTTGTTTTGTTTACTTGTTTGTTTACTGAACACAGCATTGAATCAAGGAAAGAGCAAGCATGCCAAGCTGCAGAATTATGCATTCAATATTTATTTTCTGAGCTGCTCTACACATTTTGGGATAAATCACTGAATAAAATAGAGATTCTTGCACATTTGAAGCTCACATTCCTGGGGAAGGCAAAGAAGGACAGATGATGTAATATAATAAATATAATAATATAATATAATATAGATATAATAATAAAGTAAATAATATAGTAAGTTGGAAAAAGTTTTATGGAAAAGAAACAGGAAAAAAAAAAGAGAAAAGCAAGGAGCGCTAGCATGCTAGAAGATCAAGGTGTTGAGTTGCAATTTAAGCAGGTTGGTCAGGTTAAGCCTCATTGAAAAGCTGGTATTAGTGGAAGATCTGAAAGTGGTAACAGAATTTACCAGTGTGGGAAAGAGAATTCCAGGCAGAGAGAATTTTCCTTGCAAAGAGGCTGCCTGTTGTGAGCTAGGATCAGCAAGGAAGCCAGGGCGGTAAGTCTGGAACAACAAGAGGAGTTGAAGAAAAGGAGACCAGAGCAGTCCTGGAGGCCAGACCCTGGAGACTCACGGGTTATTATAAGGATCTGGCTTTTATTCTGAGGGAATGAGCCAGCTATGGTGTGATATAGCTTACATTTTAAAAGGGTGAATCTGGGCCGTGAGAGCAGAAAAGGTGAAAGCACAGAGCCTGATTAGAAGGATGTAATCATAAAGCAGGTGGGAAATGCTTGTAGCCGAGACCAGGAAGCTGGCACAGGAGGCAGTAAGGTGTATACTCTGAGTATATTTACTTAGAAGGTAGAGTCAACAGGTAGAGTCTAGATTAGATAGATAGGAGGTACCTGAGAAAGAGAGCAAGTAAGAATAAATCCAAGCGATTTGGTAAGAAAAACTAGAAGGGAAGAGATGCCGTCTCCTCAGATAGGAACAGCTGATGGTAGAGAAGATTAGTCAAGAGGGTTGAGGAAAAAAAAATCAGAAATTCACTGTGGGACATGGGCTGAAATGCCTATTGGGCATGAGAGCAGAAATGCCGAGAAGACAGCTGGATATGTGTATGTAACCAGCCTGTGTCTGCAGGTTCGCAATAAGCCCTGTGTCTGACAGACTCCCCATGTTAAACTGTTGAGGGCTTCTGTTATCTTTAGCTACATTTTATAAGCAGTCACGGGACTGGGGAGGGAGGAGACAAGTAGTAGACAGGAAGCCTCTCCTGATAGCGGAAGCCTCTAGCTTGAGTTTCTCAGTGACTCTGCTCTTAGGGAGGAGACCTTTGTCAGACTCTCAGTTGCTAAAACATTCCCTGGAAAAGGTAAGAAATATGTCCAGCAGATGATGTTTTTTTTTTTTTTCTCCTTGCATTGTTACTCTCTTGTACCCATTCCTAGTACCTTCACATTGCTTCACATTGCTTTGCTTTTGGCAAACCTCCTGAGGTGCCTGACCCCAGTATTATTCTCAGCCATTTTCTCTCAATCTCTTTCCAGGTGTGGAAACCTGGAAACCTCCAGAATTACTCCTTTAGCCAAAGTTGGTTTCATTCACAAGGGGGAACCACAGGGCACTTCAAAGTGGGGGGTGGGAGGAGAGGGTTGGAAGTTCGGGGAGAGTCAGGGAGGGCTGGCCTTGGGGCTGGGGTGAGTCATGGGACAGCACTGGCAGGTGTCCTCAGAGTTCATAAACTAGGAGAGTTGCTGGGACAGGCAGTGGACTTAGAACTTTGAGTCAGTGTGTGGTCATCGTCTGACTTGTTTTTTGTGTGGTCTTATCGGGGTATGTGGGTAGGAAGAAACTGATGTTAAAATACTTTAAGCTTAATTAGGTGGTGATCGTGCTTGGTCATCCTGTGAGTAATAGTGAAATCCACAATTTCAAAATCCACAATTTTGCAAGTTGTGGTTTCCGTTTCAATCTTAAGAGCACCCTTTACAGCTCAGCTGCCAGAGGGATGTTTTTTGGCTTTATCCTGGGGAGGAGCTGCAGGGTGACACAGTCCTAGCTACTGGGACACAAGCACAAGCAGAAGTCGGCCGTGGTGGTCTTGAGAAAGCTGCTGTTCTCCTGACACCTCCCCTCTTCCTTCCCACTATCTTTGTGTAAATGCAGACACGATGCCTAGAACTGCATGAACAATAAAATCATATATCCATCTGCCACTTTCACTCATTTTTATGGTAAAAAAAAAATTACTCCTTATTTATTTAAGTCATTATGAGTCAAGTTTTATTTTTCTTGGAGCCGAAAGCATCTGTCTTTTCCCTATTCTCCACTTCTGAAATCAGTCAGTACCATCTTTTTGCCAGAACACAGAGGGACAAATCTCCAGATATGGAAATGGTTTTCAAAAAAAGATAATAAATTAATTTCAGGGCATATTAAGTTGCATTCCAGTAACATCCCCTAGAGACTGGTATCTGGAGACTAGATAGCTCTTTGGAGTCCAAAGCAAACTCCTGTTGTTACAGTCAGCACCTGATCTTTAACAGGGTTACAAAAATTAGCAAAAATGGTTGATTAGAGTTAGAATTTTCTTTGCTCTTTCTTGTCTACCTCCCTTATAAATATATTAAGAAACAAAACCAGTAAACATTCTGGATAACACAGAGAGCGGAAAAGGAAAAGTAAATGCCCCAACTTAAACACAGCCTACAAAATTACCACTTGAGAAACTGTGAATAGACTGGGTCCTATTCCTGAGTTAGTAATTAAGTCTTCATTATATTTTTGGATGAAGTGTGTAATCACAGACCCAGTTTTTATTTCTTTTTTAATTCAGTGCTTTCTTTTCAAGAACATCTATCCAGTTTGATTTGTTTTTTCTTTGAAAGAAAAGAATAAGTAAATGGGTTTTTGTAAGAGCATTTAAATGAGGATTGGGTAGGTATCTCTACCCAGATGTGAGATATCTCAAAACTAAGCTGATTCTGTTGGAAAGGTGAATCAAATCAGTCCAGAAGGAGATTATAAATTTCTATAAAAGCAGTTTTAAAATTTGTAGTCGTAACTTAGATGGAGAAAAAAATATAACATTCATTATTTTTCTAAAAGTTTATCTTCATTTGCTTGTAACCTCTCATTTCTAGTCAGTAGCAGAAAAAAATAAATACTTGAACACATAAATTCAGGCACCTTTGTAACTCCTTTATATGTAACTCCTTTATATGTATATTCAGTGCATATGGGATTCAGTCTTAGCGAAAAACCAACCTCCCTTTGGGGGCTGTTGTCCCATTTCAAGAGTCCCCTGAGACACCCCAACATGGCCCTTGGGTAGCACTTGCTCTACCGAAGTTCCCTCTGAGCTCCCTGAGGGTCCCCAGCCTGCTCGGTCCTCAGGGTTCAGCCTCTGCCCCTACTGCCTACTGCTATGGCAACTGTTCCTACTGGCTTTGGGATGTAACCTGGCTACTGCTGGACTCAGGTTCTGGGGTCTGTATAAGGTGACAGCTGAGCCCAGTCTAAGACCGTTTTGGTTTTAGCACTGAGAGTCCCACATCTAGAGGAACCCTCAGTTATGGGTAAGCCAGGATAGTTGGTGACTCTATATCTGTTTACTCTGTGCTTTTCTTTGCCAACCCCTTTAACTTGTCTACCAGCCATCTAAGCATTTTTATAGACCCAGTAAAAACACATAGTGACTTCTATAGCTCTTGGAGACTACCTACAAGCTGAAATTACTATAAGTATGGGATATGTGCTGGAAGGGTCAGGACTTGGAGATAGCCGTCTTGGGCTTCTTCTCTGCTTCAGCCTGCCCTGCCTTCCTAACTGCTAGACAGCAGCCACCTCCAATTGACGTGAGTTTCTCTACACATTAGATTCTCAAAAGCCACCACTGCCTTGGAATTCCTAAGTCTCTGTTGAGATTCATTCAGTGAACAAAGACTCGTTGAAGATCACAGCAAGAATAGTCTCTCCTGGGACTCAGTACTGAGGTGGGCAAGGGAGGGTCACTGATCAGACCCTACCCTGTCTGAACTCTCTGTTTTTGTCCTATTGGCCTTCACACTTGGGGTACCTCCTTCGCTTCAAAAAAACCTAGCCCGTTCAGACCCAAAGCCCTTTGGTTTTAGATGACTTTGGCAAAATTGAATCCCCATGTTTGTTAACTTTTCATCCTAGTCCAGAGACCGAGAGTGAATTCTCCCAGCGTCCACTCCCTGTGACAGGTGTCAGTGATACGCTGGAAAGACAGCCACCGCGCAAGAGAAATTTGATGAAAAATAAAACAAAAACTTTGACTGAAATTATCTCAAAATTGTGTCCTCTGCAGAAAAGGGAGGCCTGTCTTACAAACGTTAATGTGTCTGTAGTGATAATATTTATGCCAGATTTCCTTTCTCTTTCACCTGGATCTGGCTGACTCTGAACTGCCACCATCTGGGTGTCACAATTCCTCCTTTTGCACATTTCCAAGCTGACCACCCTGCCCTGCCCTTTCTTTAGAAATGTTAATGTCTTAAAGTCATCAATTGGGCTGGTGTCAAACCTTGCCAGAAATTCTTTTATTTTATTTATTTATTTATTTATTTATTTATTTTGAGACAGAGTCTCGCTTTGTTGCCCAGGCTAGAGTGAGTGCCGTGGCGTCAGCCTGGCTCACAGTAACCTCAAACTCCTGGGCTCAAGCAATACTCGTGGCTCAGCCTCCCAAGTAGCTGGGACTACAGACATGCACCACCATGCCTGGCTAATTTTTTCTATATATATATTAGTTGGCCAATTAATTTCTTTCTATTTATAGTAGAGACGGGGGTCTCGCTCTTGCTGAGGCTGGTTTTGAACTCCTGACCTCGAGCAATCTGTCCGCCTCGGCCTCCCAGAGTGCTAGGATTACAGGCGTGAGCCACTGCGCCCGGCCCAGAAATTCTTTTAGATTAGGAAACATTCTGTCTTTTACCCTTTGGAGTTTATTTCATCACTCAAACTGTAGGCTTCTGGAAATAGTTTACTTTCATTTCATGATAATTATCATTAAGGGGTAAAGGAGGCAGAGAGTCTCTCAGATAAATTTTACGTGATTTGAAACTTTGCACTAGCTCCATCCTGACTTCACTATGACTCTGAGTTCTTAAGAACAGGATGGCTGAAACTAATTCTGGGAGAACTTGAGCAAACAAGTAATTTTCTAGGAAGGAAATCGGATTTGCTTTTGGGGAACATGCTTAAGACAAAAGCTATTCAGAGTTCTAAAACCTAATCAGCAACTTAAACAAATAGAAAAAAAGAAAAAAAGACTAGTTACATAACCCAACTTTAACTTTCTCATAGGACAGTACATACTGGGATTCTTGAATCTAGGTACGTCCATTTCTTCCCTTCCCTTCACCTTCTCTCAGTTTATTCCCTGTCTTCCCTGTTCATTTTCTACTGCAAATGGCTATGTTCGTTCTTGGTTTGAAATAAATAAAACTACAAGTGATTTCCGGAAATCCCTGTTTTTTGTACTAAATCTGACTTATTTCTAATAGGAGACGTGCGGCTCTCTGTATGGGCTTTCTTGGCCTTCCGTGCTAACACCAGTCTCCTCTTTGATCTTTAACTTCATTGGCAAAGCCATTTGATTTCCTTTAGAAGGAATCCAGTGAGGAGTTTCCTGTTTATACTTAAACATTTAAGCCGTGGGAATTTGTTTAGCGCAAACGTGTAAGCTCCATGACCTAAAAGTATCACATACCCAGGCGAACCCGTGTTCAAGTTGCCTCTCTGAAGTGATTTCAAAGTGATTTTATTTTTAAGTACAAATAGAATACTAGAGTGACAAAAACTTATTTTCTTAAAAAAATAGTAGTGAAATGCCAGAGGAGATAACTCTTCTAGGAAAAAAAAAGAAAAGAAAAAAAAGTTGAATTAGCCATTTTAAGATTCAACAGCAGCTCTTTTCTTCTTTGATGCATTGCATGTATTAGGACAAAAGAAAACTGTATTTGCTTTTGGCATGGCATATAGCTGTGCTTTGACATTTAAATCCCAAGGAAGGCTTAGTGCATAAAAGTAATGTCAGAAAAACAGTTACATGTTTGAAGATAAACAGAAACGAATAAGATAAATAATTTTCACATGTAGCAAAATCAACTACAGAGAAATTTAAATAAGTCATTGGATTTAATTTCTTGCTTTTGATATCACATTACCTGAAAAATAAAAGGAATAGCAAATGATTTTAAAACATTTAAAATACCTTTCTTAATAAGTATTTTCTTCTTAAGATAATTGCTTTTCTCAATTACTTGGATACGTTGCAAAATTCTGATTGAACACTAAGAGCTCATTTAATTGCCCTCCTCCAAACTAACTTTACAAACTAGTAAACATTTGCTCTTCCTTTTGTTGGGTCAGCAGTCTGGAATGTTGGTTCTTGGTCAAAGAGTGACTAGACACACCAAAGGAAAGTAAGTGTGAAAGGAGGTTTATTGAGGAGAGAAAGATAGGATTATAGAGCAAGAGCAAGATATAGGTTTACAGAGTAAGAGCAGGATAACGTTTGCCACGGAACAGCGAACGGGCCCCCTTGTCGTATCAAAAAGTCCTTGGTTATGGTCTGGGTCTGGTTTAACAGCGTCTGAACTGGGCCTTCCTCGTGGTTCAGATGTCATCCTCGAACTGCTTCAATGGACAGTTGGGGGTTACATGACCTGAGTCTTACTGCACATGTGGATCTCCCATGAGCCTCTCTGAGAGCCGATTTGTGGGCAGTTGAACCACAATGTAGATTTCAGCTAAAGATGTGATAATTAGACTTAGATTGTTCTAGGTCACCTTCGAGATCCCATTTTACCTATGCTGCTTGGTCCATGGACTGGAGCGTCCTCTGCAGTCTTTTGTAGTTGGCCCGCTAAGTTCTGATTGGTAGATTGATAGGGCATTCCCTCCTCTCTCAGGTGTGGCAGTCACTCAGGTACCTACCTGGTTCCCGGGAGGGACCAGAGGTCCCTAGCTGTCTACCTAACACTTTTATAAAATATTGAGAGTGATACCCACATCCTGATGGAGGAGGATTTGGGGCTGGTAGACCATCATTCTTCATCTGTTGTATGCCTTCCAATATGCTGTGTGGGAGTCAGTTGTTTATTCCCGAATATATATATGCAAGCCATACTTGTTATTGTAATAACATAATTTAATTAAATACTAAGTATTAATACATTTTTAAATGATTAGAGACAGAGAAAGTAGCTTCCATTTAAACCAAATTAAAAGGTTTTAGAAAGAGAAGTGGCTAAAAACACAAACACAAGACCGTAAGTTTAGGTGTAGGCCAGGCAACTGTAAAAATTTGCAGAAATTCATAAAAAGTTAGGTGTATTCACTGAATTTCATCAGTGGCTTTAGTTTTCACTGCACTCTAAGAAACCAAAACTGAAAGTTGAGGGTGATACTTTATGGAAATGGTTGTCAGAAAGGCTGGTGGATTGGAATTATAGACTTCCAAGCAACAAGCTGATACCCAAAGACTCTAGAGCAATTCCCTTCAGCAAATGAGTCATTGAATTTACGTGATGTGGGGTTTTCAGTTAAATTAAAATGATTAAGATATGTATCTTTTTAATGAGTTATTTCTTTACTGGATTTCATTAAACCCAATATATTAAAGACTTATATGGTTCTCCACTCTGGATTTTTGTTTTTTTAAGTAGAGTTCACTTTTTCCCTTTGCTTTCTCTATTTGAGGCATTTTTGCATTCCAAGTAACGAAGAGAAATGGAAGGGAAGGGAAGAAAAGGGAAAGGAAAGGAAAAAATAGAGGAATATTAAGTCATGTTGCTCTCTGGTTTATCAGAAGGAGACATTTTTTACTTTCATTAAAATAAAAATCAGGGGTAACAATTAAAGAATAGTATTTATTCATTACAGTATTTTGAAAATAACAAAAAAAATTGTTTGAAATTTTTTTTTTGCTATTTAAATGATCTACAACCTGAGAAGAAGAAGAAAGGAATCGTAGGTTTTTCTATACCAGGAAAAATAGTCTTATGAAGACTTGGGGCTTGCTATCATTTTAATTTTATTTGCCAATTAAAAACAAGTATTTTCTCTTTGTGTGGTTTTATCTATACTGCTTAGAAACTAGTTTTAAGAGTGCAACAAGCTTAGCTTTCCAGATAGCAACGTCTAAAATTCTCAAAGTACCCATTGCCATATTAGAGATAAATACTTTATTGTCTTTGCCTATGAATGCATTCACGAACTCAAAGTGTGAATCTAATTTTGTTTTCCAAATCCTGCTTACATTAAAAAGAATGTTGTGTGAGCGGGAGAGGACTACAGATGGAAGGAGTGGGGAGCATGTGTGTGTTTGTTTGAAATAGTGTTGGAAAATGAGTCTATAGTAAAACTTAACAAACAAATTGCAATATCTGAAAGGGGTTTATAATCAGTAAACATGCTGATTTAAATAGATCATTATCTACAATTATAATAAGAGTAAACCCTCTAAGTACTGTACAATATTTGTGTATAGGATTAACTTTGTTTGCCTTCAACAAGTGGTGCCTGTTAAACTTTTATTCCAGGAGTTTCATGATCTTTGCCTCTTTGGCATAATCCCAGAAAAGCTTCATAAACATGAAAATCATTTTCATGAACACACTTCAGTGAAGATCCCCTCTGGGGAAACAGACAGACGGTAACATCAAAATGAATTACTTTTTCTTAAAACTTCAGGTGTTTGAAAATTTAAGAAGAAAGAGTGACATTTTCTGGACTAGGTAGAAACACCATGCACACAGATTCAAGTTCCTTTCACATAGTTATCCTATACCATTAACTCAAGGAACATTTGTTCATATCCTGTGAAAGTCAAGCCATTGGTACTAGTCTACACAATGAGAAAGCCAAAAGATATAGAACAGGATCTCTTTTCCTAGGAAATGTATTAACGTAGTCATGGAGACAGTAAACATTCATAAGAAGTGTTGCAACTGGTAAGAAGCACATGCTTTACTTAATCATTACAGGCAATGATTTCTATAGGGAATTAATGAGGGGAAAACATCACTGTGGGCTACAGTGGCTAGTGGAAGCTTTATAAAGGAGTAGGTTAAACTTTACAGGAACTTTAGCCTCAGATGATAAAAAAGAAATGACAAGAACATGTCAGGCAAAAGCAAAGACATGAACAGAAGTGTGGAGGCATGGATAACCGTGTCATATTTCTGAAACATTCAAGAGATCACTTAACTACTAGAGACAGTTTGTATAGGGAAGTCATGGAAATGTTGGAAAGTTATGTCTTTCATTTATTCATGTATACATTCATTCCACATTCACTGATTACCATGTGTCAAGGATAGTGTTAGCCTCAATGCATAAGATGTAAACTTACAGACACTACTTTCTTACTGACTAAAGAGAGAGACATGAAAAAATATAATTATTGAAAAAGCGGCAAATGCTGAAACTGAAGTATGCACAAGGAATAGTATCTCTAATTCTGCCTGGTGTCAAGGTGAGGGTAGAAGAAATCACAGAGGACTAGTTCACAAACACACAGTATGGGCATTCCAGACAATTGGGAAGCACATGCAGAAGGACATGGTTGTGAAGGACTTGGGTGCTCACACTAAACTCAAGTTGTGATAGTGGGTTCTTTTGGAGATTGGGGGCTACTAGTGAGGGAAGCCTGAAATTTAGGGAGAACCAAATGAAAAAGAATCTGGCATGTTATTTGCCCACTAAAAAGATTATAATTTACCTTCTAGACAGTAAGTCACTGAACGATTTTCAGGGAAGTGGAGTTTTGCATTGCTGACTCTTCTTCTGATCCTTTGAGCAGCAGTGGTGGAAGCTGAACTGTGGCATGGCAGTAAGACACACAGAAAAGAGTCAACCCACGGTCCTTAGGAGCAGGTCTAGGAGAACTCAGGACATATGAAGGCAGGAAATGTGCTGGCAGGAGAGAAAAACTTGTTTCAGAGTGGAAAAAAAAAAGGCTTTAATGGAAGAAAGATTAGGTTTTATCTTTACTAGTCCCTGAACAAATCTTAATTGAATAGTTGTTTAGCAATGAGTACACCAGTTAAAGGTTTTATTGGGATCTGGAAAATGTCGAAAATTAGTAGCAGCAATTGAGTAAGGGGGAGAAGTAAAAGAGAGAAAATTAAAACCTGAGAGACCGAGTTGGGATAGAAGTGCAGGTGGTAAGATACTGGAATGAAAAGGAAGGCAAGAGATGGCAAGAGCTATACGGTCCCACGTGGCAGCCGCTAGTCACACATGGCTACTGGCAACTTAAAAAGCAGCTACTTCTAATTGCCATGTGCTATGAGTATAAAATACAAAACAGATTATAAATACAAAGTATATATAAAGGAATATATCTCAACAATTTTACACTGCTTTCATTTTAAGTAAAATACTGTTAAAATTAATGTCGCCCCTTTCTTTTTACTTTTTAAATATGGTTACCATAACATTTAAAATTACATATTATACATGGCTCACATGGCATGACTATTGGATAGCACTGTTCTAGAATCTTCCTCTAGACAGTTCCACCTAGGTAGTGTGCAGCTGAACAGGCCTCTTCAGCTTCTTTGTTGGTCTTATCCACAGGTGAGTTAAAAAAAATCTGTGCAACTTCTAATAGAATTTAAGTTGTCCTTTAGAGTTGTTTTATTTCAAAGACAATGAGGATTCCCTGAAGTCTGTGGACCTGGCATCATTCTGAAATTCTCAGTCCCTTTTAATTAGTTAGAAGTTTTCTTAAGCCTGAATCTACTTGCAATACCACCTCCAGAGAATATCTTTACAGACGTAGAAGCCAGATGTGTTGGTTTTCTCCTGGAATATTAATTCCCTATTCATTAAAAATAAAATAAAAAGTATTTAATAAGAAAATTATGAAGCCCAAATTAAGATGTTTTAGTTGAGCACAAGTTAGAACTTTCCTGGTTCAAAGTTTAATTTCTTCCGTTAAAATATTTGTCAGTTATACAACTGTAGAAGTACAAGTTTGAAGTTTTAGTCTCAGTTAGAAATTGCTTTCAGCTGCTAGGACCAAAGACCTAATTACAATTTTTAGACAAACCTGAAGTTCATATTGCACATATACGGTGTCTGAAACAGACTATCCAGATCTTGTATGGTAACTCCAGAAAGCAATGTGAGACCCAGACTCTAGCATTCTGCTCTAATTTCCTGAGCTCATGGTTTCTATTCCCCCAGTGATGAGATGGCTGTTAGAGCTCTAGGAATTTAATCTTATTTTCATATTTTCACTTTCTCTTTTAATATGCCTTCCCAGAAGTTCCATGCAACACTTTTGCTTATATCTCTTTGGCCAGATTTAATCACAACTACAGAAAATGGAAAGATAGACTGGGAATTATAATTGCATTCTAGGTGGTAACATGCCTAATAAACTTTGGGGATTGTTACTAAGGGGAAAGATGAAAATATGTAGTGGGATACACAAATAGCAATTTCTGCCTAGTTGAATCACAAAGAAACAAAACTGCATGCTTCCAGGAAAAAAAAAAAATACTTGCTGTAGTATTTATACAATTTATTCAAGTTATATGTATTACATTTTTCCTTCAACAATTCAAAAATAAATATATTTATCAAACTTCAGGCTTAAAAAATGTTGGTGTATCCAAGGTTAAATAAGATACAGCCTCTACCTTCAAGGATTTCATAATAGATTGGCACAGGTGGATACGTATTCTGGTTCTTATACTGACTTCCTACTTGAAATACACCATAGCTTTTCATTGCCCTTAGGAGAAAGACCCAGGACTTAGTCTATTAGCCTCTTGTGGTCTGGCCCTTGTCTGCCTTTGAGGACCCCTGTCTAAACTCCTTTATTTTGTCAGTGAATTTAGTAGAAAATGACTAGCTTCTATTGAAAAATTTTCTGTAGAATGTTTCCTTCGTAAAGAAATTAGGTTTCAGATGTCATGAGGGAATAGGAGAAAAGCGTTAAAGGTGAAAGCAGCTTGTTCAACACAACAACAGTTCTGGTAAAGCAGGATTTTCTAGAGCTCCTACCAGGGTATATAGGAATGCTGTAGCACAGTTAAATACAGTTGAGCACAGAAATGAAAATCCAAAAATTACTTACTTGGTGAGTATCTGTGCCAAGAGGAGTACTGACAGTCACAGGGGTGACTACCAGAGAGATTGGCTGGACATGCAAACTCATGATGGGCAGGTAAACATGGGCTGGAGAGAAAAAGGTGTGAGGAAAATTAAACTTTTTATTTTTATTTTTTTGAGAATGAGTATTTTAGTCCAGTGCTCCTGAATTTCTTTGATGCATTCAAACCATCTGGGATCTTATCAAAAGGCAGATTCTATTCCATGGGATAAAAGTGAGGACTGAGATTCTGCATTTGTATCAAGCTCCAAGATGCCTCCATTTCTGCTGGCTCCCGGGCCACACCTGAATGTAGAAGGTTCTAGTCTCTGCATCTTGGCTCCCAGATGTGTGGGAAATGCAGCTCAGGTGGTGAGAATACAGATCAGTGATGTGGGCCTTTGAGGTGTTACAGCATATAAACTAGAGAAGCTTAGTTTTCTTACCAATTCCAGGGAAAATAAACCGAAGCGGCTGATGTAGACATCAGCTGGGATAGCCTGGCACAGTGCTTGGAACACCGTAGGAACCAATTAGAGTTTTCTCAAAACTGTAAGTACTTCTGTTTTTACTTGCATTGCCTGTTCTCTATAGAGTGCCATGTCTTACATTACCATTAGAAAGAAACATAGAAAAGTGTTGTTCAGTAATTCACTGTCTCTATGTACCGAAAGGATGCTGATGATACAACACCATATCTAACCGTGTGGCTGGTCAGTCGTTACTGACTGATCTATCCTTAGGTTCTCTATAGCAACTTTTTCTTGATTTGGCCCTTTCATTGCAAGAATTGTGCAAGACAGGGTTCTTGGTTATGAATAAGCTAAATTCAAAAAAAAAAAAAAAAGAGGACAAAATCTGGATTCAGGAAGAAATGTGATTCTCTAGCTCAGAATGAATGGAAGGCAGAACCAAGGAGGGCAAGGTAAAGCCAACGTTCTGTCACTTCTCACCAGAATGCAACATTCCAGACCAGCCCTCAGCCACCCAGAAAAATCTCTATGAAACCTCCTTATGTGTCACCCTCAAAATTTAGTTCCAGGTGGGAGCATACATTGGCTATGCTTGCATTTCTAGCCAGACCCACACCCTTACCTTCCCACCTCATTCTTCCTTGGTAGGGGATCTCCCCGCTTATATTTTCTCCCACTTATCTTGAAATTTCTTCCTAACAGGATTATCTTCTATAGAGATCAACTCAAACTAGTGCAAGTTAAGGCAATGTATAAAGCCATACATGAAATGATTAGGGAAAAATAATGGGGGGAACTTAAAGGAGGTGGCATAACAGTACGATGACCATACAATTTTCCATAAAACTGGAATTCTTATAATAGTGGAAGGCGTGTAACAGGCATGAACTGGTTTTATGCTGGAAAAAAACAAGATCCTGGTAACCTTACATAATAGGCGTTGGCCCTAATGAGACTGATGCTAGAGGGACTTCTTGATTCAAGACTGTTAGAAAGGCATGCATTCATGAGTCTTCATACAAATGCTCCACACTAATATATCTGAGCTGTATTGTACTCATCAATTTTCTTTAATCCCAAACCAACTGAATTCTTCTTATCCTCATAAATTCCGTAATGGGCATATGTTGCCAATTCTTGGCAACTGATTTCCTGTGAGTGATCCCCATTGTATCTATCCCTTTCCGCCAGCCTCTGGTTTCTGTTTGAGTTCAGAGAAGCTGGTTTGTCTTCAATTACAATCAATGTCTCTTCTTGCTGGACTGCTTCCAGCATATGCCCACGATTAAGGTCAGACATACTGAACCCCATGTGCGATCTTGAGCAGGGCTGCCTTGGCTCCAGACAAAGTGGAGAACCCAGTCAGAGAGAGACATAAACCCTGATCTTGGTGACTGTTGAGCCACTGGATCAGGCCTGCACCTCCACACCCTTCATTGACTTGAGATGATAAACTTTGTTTCTTGTGAATGTAGGCTTCATTGGGTTTTCTGTTGTTTACAGCTGAAACCTTTAGAACTAGTACAACTGCAGTGGGCACAGTGCCCCAGATTTGGTTCATAACTCCTCTTTATTTTTTTTTATTTTTTTTTTTTTTGTGCTAATGGGAAGATGAATATAACTCCTCTTTATTGATCTTTGTTTCAGCTGTCATTGCTGATTGGCCAACTGTTTTTGTATTTCTTACTTTAAATTCTAGAAAGGAAATTCATTGGCTTAATTTATCTTTGCTTACAAAGTTCTAGTAATAAGTTACCAGTCAACACATGGCTTGGCTGTTTGGTCAAGTGTCCAGCCACAAAACAGCTGAACAGAGGGGTCACTGCCCCCTTTCTGAAGACCTGTATCCATGTTCTTCCCATGTGGGTGCAGGTATTGGGACACCTATCTAAGACTCAGTTTTAAACTCTATATTCATTATTATGCTCACCCCAACCACAGTTATGTATGGCATGAACTTAGAATACTATCTCATTGCTTTAGTCCATTTGAGCTGCTATAACAGAATACCATAGACTATGTGGCTTATAAACAACAGAAATTCATTTTTCTTGTTCTGGAGGCTGGGAAGCCTAAGTTGAAAGTGCCAGAAGATTCAGTTTCGGGTGAGAACTCACTTCTTGTTTCTTAGATGGACATCTGTCTTCTTATTGTGTCCTTAATGTAGCAGACAGGTGAGGGAGCTCGCTGGGATCTTTCTTTTATAAGGGCACTAGTCCCATTCATGAGAGCAAAGCCTTCCCAAGGGCCCCACCTCCTAATACTATCACATAGCAGGTAAGGTTTCAGTATATGAATTTTGGGGAGGACATAAACATTCAGTCTAGTAACACTCATCTTTTGCACTTAGAGAACAACTGCAAGGAAAAAGTTAAATTTTAATTTTGGAAAACTCCCCTTCCTTGTCTCATTTTTATTCTTTCCTTTTGCAATGTAATTATTATTATATTGAACCCCTATCTGATAATGGTAAGTTTAAATGGATCAAAATTATTGTTCCTTAAAAGCAACACCAAATTTTATAAGATACGATGCATACTAATTAAAGTTCAAGGAGCCCTAGGCAAGAAGAAAAGATAAGCCATTGCTTAAGTTATGCAAAAATGTATTAAATATTCGAGATTAATTAAAATCTAGGGAAAGTTTTTTTAAGAGTGCTATTTAAAGTTTGCATGAAAGTTAATGCAATTATTATGAAATGTTTGCTATCAAACTGGTTTGATGAATAAGGGAAGCCAATTAGTAACATAGTAAAATAAGAGTTAATATTTGTTTCTATAGATAGAAGCTTTTGTTCTGTAAAATCACTTATAATTGCATAATAATATAATAATAATTATATGCAAATACCCACTGTTTCACAAAGCGAGGGAAAGCATAATTTTATAGTATTTATTTATTTTTAAGTGAATAATAGTCCTCTAAAACCCATCCTAATGATTTCCACAATATGTTTCATTGGTGAGAAATCAGAAAATATGATTTCTTGTGCTTTTTTTTCATTAAAAAAAGAGGAGAGCACAATTTTTACTGAGCAGGTGGTTCTTGATGTATGAATTCTTGATTAAAGAATGATCTAGCTATGTCAACAGTGCCAGGAAAGTTCTGATTCTGACTTCTGAAATTGATCTTTATTCTCCAATTCAGAACATATAAGCCATGGCATCCCTTTTCTTATATGGATGTAGGTATGTAAGGAACCAATATAGTCAAATATTTCCAAGAATATCTGGCCATGTCCATCTGACACAATGTCTTATTTTTGAGGCCACTGCTAAGTGGGAAAAAGTTTTCCTAGCATCCTAATGTAGAATTACAATTGCATTTCCCTAGAGTAACAATAGTCTAAAGATTGGGAGCAGCGGCTGATAATTAGGAGTAGGCTTTGTAAGCCGGCTCGTGAAACAAGTCCATTTATAGCATATTTTTATATCAAAAGGGAAAATGTAGTCTGATTTTCAAACAATTGACTGGCAAGTGGACTTATCCAGTGTTATCTGTTAATAATCAATACAGCTATTCAAAAGACAAAAATGACTTTCTCTAGAAAAGAAAGTGGGACATTATGCAGTGGTCTATTTTATTGCAAGTTAGGATAGTGTCTACAGGTAGGTAAAAAGCGTTCAGTAATGTCTCTGAGCCTGGAAGCACCAGCTTTATTTCCCCTGGGGAACAAGGTCTAAAGGAATTTTTATGACTGCTGTGTCCCACAGAGAATCAAAAGTCTGCTAAACCCAGTGGTGAGGGACTCATGGTTAAATGGACTCAAAAGTACTGTGTCATTTCCTAAAAATAAAACATATTTAGCCTATGAAGTAAGATTTCCCCCAACACCAAAAACTTCCAGCAAGCTTTGAGTGGTTCAATGTGTAACCACTGTATGAGAGAAGATGTGAGCAAATAAACAAGGAGTCATGTTACTAAACAGATTCCAAGTGGATGTCTGCTTTGCTGAGAGGAGATTCCCAACCCTGCCTTCCCTGTGGCTCCCCTTCCCGCAGGCTGGGGACATGCTCAGGTTCAAGTGTGACCCCCCTCCCCCTTGCTCCTGGCAGCATTTTCATCTGTGTGACCCTATATTCTGCCACATAGATGCAGATGCATGACTAAGGTTACAGGAAAAAATTTTTCTTGATATTTAGTTGGAATATAAAAAGAACAACAACAAAAAAAATGAGATCTATGCTCTACACCATAACATAAGGTCTGTCAGGATGACTTATTTTTATTTAATGATTTTGTTTATAAATTGCCTCTTTATAATTACAACTGAAAACTGAGAACAAATGAAAAGGAGAAGGCATAAGTTAATACATGTCTGGTGCTTGAGCTTGAAATTTGGCTTGGGGTTTCTCGGAAGCTTTATTATATGTGTTGGAAATATGTACAGGGTTGGCATATGTACCCCACTGGAGCTGTCCTGTTAGATTGTCTACCAGTATTTGTGTGGGTATTGGCTTAATATGTTACCAGTATTACCGTGAAGGAGAATTCTTCTTGATCTAGCCTCAGACGAGATCCAAGAAGCACATGGGTAGGAAGTCTTCAGAGTGGAAGCCCTAGAACAGTCATTAACTATAGACCCTCCAAAATTCTCTAATCTGAGTGCCATCAGCACTTCCTTGAGTCTTTGCTTTGACACTTGCTCCATTGGATAGAACAATGGCAAAAGGAGTAAAATTTCATTCCCTACCCAGACATCTTATTAAATGAAGCTTAGAAGCAGAGATTCTTCTAGATACATAAAGGTACAAGTTCATCTTTGTCAATAATTTTAATGTTAACCGTTGGCATTGGAAAAAAAATAAACCTAAACTTGCTAATGGCATAAATTTTCTAAAATTATAAATTGCATCATTCACCAAGTACTTATGGTTAGACATGAAAGCAATAATATACACTTACTACGTAAGTTCAATACAAGGGGAGGGCCGTATGTCAAAATGTCATCACTATTGAGGTGTTGTAAGAAAAACTTCCTCCAGCAGTACTGAGTCATCCTAAAGTGTTAGGTATAATTTTTTAGAAGAATTGTTTGTTGTTCTGAATACAAAATAACCAAGGCACATATTGAATATCATAACCGGTGACATTAAAGTGAATTATTTTCATTAAGTATTGCAGTGCTGTCATGAGGAATGAAGCGGAAGAGCAAAATGAAGCTAGACATGAAATGTGTTCTACATTGCTCCCCAAATATTTCCAGAGAATTAATTAATTGATTCATTCAACAATATTTATTGACGGCCTGGAGAAGTGCTATGATATTTGATACAGCAAAAGATGTTCACATCTATGACCTCATTCTGTTGCTTTCTGCCACAGGTAGCATCCCATTTGCAGCAGGGATGCAGGGGTGTGTGTTTAGAAATTACCCGGTAAAATATTATTTAAATTGATGTATTTTATTAAAAAATTATGAATTACTAATGTTTTATTCAGTTTCTTATTTTACATGGCATGTGCTTGACCTTAGGAAATATTTGTTGTTACTGAGCATTAATAATGTTATATTAACAATTACCTGAGAGCAACCAAAAAATTCTAACTGCAAAACCCAGTTGCAGATGTGAGTTTATAGATAAGTACTCTGGAATTGTGTCAATGTTTATAATCAGGTTCTCTTAGGCTACAAAATTCATGAAAAAGAAGGAGGTTAGGGAGTGTTATTTGATGTTGATCTCTGATAGAGGATCGTAATAATCATTGAAAATTTTTGCAGTGCAAGCTGCACAAGAAAAGCCTATCCCTGAAGTACAGAAACATTCTTAGGAGGAATAGATGTTCCTCAAAGAGTTTGGTTTTGACCTTTATGAATTATATATTATCGCTGCTTTGAATTAAGCTATTACTACCTCATTGTTAGTTTAACAGCTAGCAAATGAGTAGGTGTTCTGAAAAGCAGTGTTTAGCATTATGTAAAATGTTATTTTAAAAGTTCATTTCCACTGAGAGGATTTTCTAATAACCGTGTTTCTGCTAGTAATTCATGCATGTATATATAAAAATATTGAGATAGGAACTACTGTGATATAATTTGATAGAGAAATACTAATAGATGGCAGATGTTGTAGAGTTTCATTTCCACACAGAAATGTTACATTGGAGGATTATCAGCTTTCTATTCAAAATATAGTTATAGCATCCATCCTTCTATATATAAATAGTATAAATATAAATAGTATATTTGTCTACATTCTCCAAATTATACAATTAAAATTAAATGTCTTTTAAAAATTATTAAAATATCTGGATTTCTGGTATGTCCTAATGTGTACATGTGTGTATATACATATATGTATGTATATACACACATACACACATATGTAGATATATATCACTGCTGATTATACATGTAGTATGATATATATTATATACATGTTACACTGACAATATATATAATCCCTGATGCCATTTTTTACCTTGCTAGCATCCTGAGTTTACAATCATTCCATACTAAATCAAACAAGCATATGCCTCATTCCTGGGATACTTAGACCCTGTTTAGATCCTGACAAATGTGATGTCTTTAATTAAGTCCTGTGTACACTAAAGGAATGGTTCAGCAGGATCACTAATACACCATCTGAGCAGAAAATAGTCACAGATAATTAACTAAACTTAATTGTAGTTGAATATGGATTACCTTCTTTATATAGGGGATCAATTTTAAGTTCACAGAAATGGACGTGATAAACATAACAGAATTAGCTCCCATGGCATCATATTTGTAGTATATTTTGTAAGCTCACAAAATTGCTTTGGAACAAAGTTTCCTAATTGCAAATATCTCATGACAATTTTTTCATATAACTTTTTTTTTAATGTCAAAGTATTAAGGGTGTACAAATTATTTTGGTTATATGGATTTTGGTTACATGGATTTTGATCACATGGGTTGCTTTTATAATGCTTGAGTCAGGATTAAATGTGTGCCTGTCACCCAGATAGTGTTCATTGTACCCATTAGGTAGGTTTTCACCCATCATCTCCTCCATACTCCCCCTTATTTTATTTCCATTGAGTTTTACTTCCTTCTATGTACATGTGTGCTCATCAGTTCCAATTTAATAGTGAGTATATGTGGTGTTTGTTCTTCATATAACTTTGCTGTATATGAGTTTGCAAAAAAAAAAAATCATTTTAACTTCTGTGTTAGAAATAATTTGTAGATTGAGCTACTTTTCTGACTAGTCATACAATGCAAACAGATGGTTGGATTGAATAGCAGTTGCTAAGGCTTTAAAGGCAGGTCACCATTAGGCTCGAAGTACCCTGCATGACAAGCTGAGATCTGTAGATACTTTGACTAATGATCTCTTCTAATTGCAAGACATATAATGAAAAACAAAAGGCACCCTCAGTCCACTCTTTAGGTCCTTTTCCCAATTCCCTAAATTAGGCTTTTGTGAAATGTAGTTGTTATGAAAGTGATAAAATTTGATTTACAGGAGTCCCTTAATTAAGTTAGCCTAGCTTGGCTGATGTTAGTTTCCAAGATCATGAAGTCAGTCAAGCAGTAATTTATTTGAAAAGTCTGATTAAAATGCTTAATATAATGACTATAGCTTTAATGGTTTTAATAATTATATAACACATACGACTTATATTATTTGAAGTGGATCTAAAACCATTTTTTTTCATTGTGTGTATTTTTAAGGAATAAGAAATTCACTAAACCTCCCCTCTAAGGAAATTTACAGACCGTTGGCCTGTTACCACTTTATCCTTGAGGAATTTTAATATCTGGTTCACTGCCTCATGCTCCAATAACACTTCTGTCATATTCTCTGGAGTTTTCAATATCCATGCAGACTGTTCTTTCAATAAACTCATCTCTTAATTATTGGACTTCCTCTCTGCCATCAATATCTACAACATGTCTTAGCTTCTCACTTCCAAGGTCATCCTCTGGTCCTTAACATGATCATGAACTACAACCACACCATAATTTTGCAGCTCCCTAAATTGGCCACAACAGTGTATTTTTCCTACACCTTCTTCACCCATCTGCTCACTTCCCTTCCAGCTAGGGTTAGTCCCATGTTCTGTCATTACAATGACTCCTTCGCAATCACTCTTCCATTCTTTGCTCTTCTCTCCTTCCCTAACACTTGTCCAGCAAATACTGAGGCTGATTCGGAGAAACTTACCTGCTTCAAATCTCCCCAGGGGGCAGAAGATGGTGTGGGAAAACCGCACACCTCTGTCCCTGCTCCATCTCCTCCTTTCCCCTCAAACCTTCAATCTAGCTCTCTCCCCTTCAGCTGATCATGTTTCCCAATTTTTTAAAATAGCGACTCATTTCTTTGTCCCCTTTTAAAGTAGCAGTAATCATTGTTTGCACTTTCTTTTTGCTTCATTCTTTTTTAACCTATTGCACAAAGGCTTTCATCCCTGTGGGAACAGCTCTTGTCAAGTCACTAGCAGCCTTTGTGTTGCTAAATCTGGTGGAGAATTCTCAGTCCTCACCTTGACTTAGAAGCAGCATTTGAAAGAGACCCTTCTTTCTTGAAATATTTTATTTTGTGTGTGTATGTTTTCTTAGTGTTTCTCTCTCTTGGTTCCCCTCTCTCCTAAGTCAACTACTCCTTCTCATTTAAATGTCTCCTAATTTTGTTCATCTCGAAAGAGTAGAGAGTTCCAGGTTTCTATCTTTGGATCTTTCTTGTTTCTATCTCTACCCGTTCCCCAGGAGACCTCATCTAGGCTTTGTGTTCCATCTATATGCTTATAACACACAACCTTATATCTCCACTCTATCCTCTGTTGAGCTGGAAACCTTACACAAAAAAGAAAAAGAAACTTATTTCTAATGGCTCTGGGATCTGGAAAGTCCAAAATCAAGATGCCAGCAGGATTGATATCTGGTAAGTGTTGCCTTTTGCTTCTAACATGGTACCTGTTGCCACATTAGAATATGGCTGGATCCTTCAGAGGAGAGGAAAGTTGTTTTCTCATACGGTAGAAGGGATGGAAAGGCAAGGGAATGCTCCCTTCAACCTCGAGCCCCCCCCCCAACACACATTTTTTTTGAGACAGAATCTTACTCTATTGCCCAGACTTGAATGCAGTGGCCTAATCACAGCTCACTGCAACCTTGAACCTCTGGGCTCAAGTGATTCTTCTGCCTCAGCCTCCTGAGTAGCTGGGACTATAGGTGCATACCACCATACCCAGCTAATTTTTATATTTTTCGTAGAGACTGGTCTTCTTCTTGCTTAGGCTGGTCTAGAACTCCTGGCCTTTAGCAGTCCTTCCACCTCGGCCTCCCACAGTGCTGGAATTATAAGCCATTGCACCCAGCCTCTTTGAGTCGTTTTATAAGGGTGCTAATCTCATTCATGAGAGTGGAGCCCGCATGAATAAATCACCTCCCAAAGGCCACACCTCTTAATACTATTCCATTGGGGATTAGGTTCCAACATGAATTTTAGAGGAGGAGACACCATCATTCAAACCACAGTAGTGCAGAAATCAGTCTTAACTGGGAGTATCTGGAGTAGCTTTATGGAATATAGGTTCTTTCAGCAGATGGTAATAAGAGAATATGGACAACATGATTTCTATCAGAGCAAACCAAGGCAAAGGTGAATGAGCAGGGAGACGTGTTTGAGAAAGTTGAACAATAGTTTGGCTACAATATAGAAATAAAACTATGAGGACCACATCATGGAAATGCTAAGGCAGAGATTGGGCATTTTAATGGGTAGGTAACCAATAAAGAGTTTATGAAGTACATAGTATTCGCATTGAAAACTGATAGAATTGAAAGGCAGCCATGATAAAGTACATGAAGAAAAATACTAATGAAAAATAGATATTGTTCTGGGATGCTTTCACTGTTTACAAATGCAGGTACAGGTACTCCCGGTTATTCATTTTCCTGGAGGGCTCCAGGCAATCAGCCTTTATCCTTCCTGGGCTTCAGGAAGAGGACAAGGTTAAAGCTGCAATAAAGGGTAGAAATAGCCTAATTGTTTTGTTCATGATTTTTTTTTGTTGTTTTTTATATGCAAACTTAAACATGTCATTCTTAGAAAAGAATGCTTAAAGAGAAGGCTTGAGGCAGGGGAAATATGGCGTATGTTAAAATTTCATGTTTCAGGTAAATAAAAAATAGTAAAATTCTCTTTCAAACATAATTTCAATTGCAAAGAATAGTACAAATAAATCAAAGTAAATCTTGATTTTATTGGCTTACATTAAATGAATACTCAACAATAACAATACAGCTAAATTTGTCATTTGAAAAATGGTGAAGTTGGGAAACTGAGGCAGCCACAAATAGTAGTCTAGCTCAATTTTACTGCTTTATTAACTTTATAGCTTTTTTGCAGTTAATAATAACACTGCTTTATATTGCTATTTGTTATTTTCATTTTCAACGAGATAGCTTAAGGTGAAGGGCCTTTTCCTTTTCTTGAATCTCATACTTCTCATGTAATGATTAACTAGGCCATACAATTAGAATTACACAAATTGCATTGAATTGGATAGCCACCCTCTTCTACACCAGAATGGAAGAGTTAATTTGTAGTAGACCTTTCTTTTTGAGTTTCATTGTCATTTATTATTCAGTTTGTTCTGTGTAAGGTACCATTTTATTTTATATAGGATCCCAGAGTCCATTTATAAGTTGAATTCTCTGCCTCTTGGACAGCCATTGTTCACTTAAAACCAGATTTATGCTTTAGGAAGATAAAAGAAATAAGGCCAGGCATGGGTGACTCATGCCTGTAATCCTAGCACTTTGGGAGGCCAAGGTGGGAGGATCACTTGAGGCCAAGAGTTTGAGGTTGCAGAAAGCTACAATGATGCCGCTGTCCTCTGGCCAAGGCAACAGAGCAAGACCCTGTCTCAAAAAAGAAAGAAAGAAAGATAAAGAGATAAGAGGAAGAATCCAAGAATCGACTTATTTTTTTAAAATTCCTATTTGTGATATCGGCTCTTCTAATGTTATGTTTGACTTTGTGGCATGTGTTAGAGGTAAAAGTGGGAAATAGATACTTGAAGTCAAAAACCCAATTCTCTTTATTGTGTTCTTCTCCCATTTCTCCCTAGCTCACTATGAGCCTAGTACCATTATTTATCCAGTAGGCATTTTGACAAATGCATTTTATATTTAACTACAAAAAAGGTCCTACCTTCAATGAGGTCACAATCTGGGAAGAAAGAGATTCAGTAATGACCCAGTTAATTGGCTTGATTACAAAATGTTGGCTTTTACTTAGCAGAATTTCTATTTAACTGTTTTTTCTAATCATCTCAAGATTAACCCATCTGTTCAGTGAAATTGCTTAGAACCTAAAAGCCTATATTCTAAGGGGTTAATCAGAGGTATTATCAGAGGTAGATGTATATGTTGTACATATGTATGAGTGGACAGTTCAATACATAATATTTGAGACGCACCGTTTTGCCAACACATGATAGCATTTACGTGAAAAATAAAGAGGAAAACTCATTGTCTCAATAAGCACTATGGCACCAGTTACTGGTGTTCTACACGTGCTATGACCATGTCCCAGATCAACTCCCAGTCTAGTGGAGGAATGAAACAGGTGAAAAAATTAATTATAGTACAATATAAGTCCAACCAGGATATGGATGAGGGAAAATCTGCTTTAGGGAAGTGGACTTTCAGGGCACAGGGAAGTGTTCCTGGAGGACACTGAGTAGGTGAAATATATGGGGTGACGGGAACGGCGTGGGCAGCAGCAGGCTGGAGGCAGTGCAGGCCATTGCCTATGACTGGCTTGTAGAGTCCCTGATGAGGTTGGTTTGAGCAACTGGAAAGATACTAATGTTGGCCATTCCTCATTTCTATTTTATTTGGGGAATAACTATTTCTTATACAACTGGCCACAAATCTTATATGAACTCCATTTAACTCAATGAATAAAGATACTTGTTGGTCCTTCCCTCCTGTGACACTAGAGGTGGTGTCCCTCTATCTCTTTTGGAACCTGTCCCTTTATACCTTCCAAGAAACTCTGCATTGCAACCTTTTCCCTGCATATTGCACAGATAGCTGCTAACCACATCACTTCCATCAACCTTTAAACGTGCTCAACTTTGTGCCGTATTAACCTTAATTCCATACATATGCCCCGACAACCACTGCTGCCCTTTACGATAGAAACTTCTAGAAGAGTTGTCTCTAATTCAACACTGCCACTTAAGCCTGGACCACTCCCATCTGGCTTTTGCCTCCAACGCTCAATCAAGACAGCTCCTCAAAGGTCACTAATGACTGCCACATCTCTTCATAGAGTGGACTTTTCCAGTTTTTTGTTTTTTGTTTTTTTTTTGTTTTTGGTTTGCCTCTTGGAAACATTTGGCACTAAAAGTTAGTTATCAATTTTTCTTTCTTGAAACAATTTTTTTACATTGGTTTCCACAACATCACACTCTTATTTTTCCTCCTATCTCTTTGAATTCTGCTTGCTCCTGCTCATTTCCTTTTGTAAGCTTATTCTCCTTTACTCAGTTGGTAAATGAGGGCTTCTTGAAGACTCAGTACTAAGCTTTCTTCTCATTTTATTCTTACTCTTTCCATTAGGCAGTCTCATCCATACCCATGGATTTACTTTTTGGTCCTCTAAAAACTCCCAAATTTAAATTTCCAATCAAACCTTGACTTTTAATATATCTGGGTTTGTTTAATATGCATCTCAAATGCATTCCTCATTCCTTATATCCTGAAATTTGGCCTGCTTGCCTTGTGTTCTATGCAGGAAAATACAAAAATATCCGTCTTATGCTTTGAGCCAAGAAATCATGAAAGACATATGTAATTTTAAAACACTTTGGAGCGGAGTTTCTTAACCTCAGCACTATTGACATTTTGTGCTCGATTATTTCCTATTGTGGGCGTCTTCCCTGTGCATTCTGGGATATTTTATCAGCATCTCTGGCCTATACCCGCCAGAGGGCAAAGGCACCCCCTCCAGTTGTGACAACCAAATTGTGTCCAGACATTGCCAGACATCTCCTCGAACAAGGGCAGGAGGCAAATCAACCCTGACTGAGAATCACTCCTTTAGAGGGAAGACAAGAGACAGCTGTCTTTTTTAAGAAACAGAAATCACACTGATGTTTTCACGGTGTCATTAGAACAAAATATTTAATTTAAGGCAAAAAAAATAAGAAGAAATCTATTCAGTGAATTATCAGTTCAGATATATGCCTGAGATGAATAATATTGAGTGTTATTTGTGAGCCATCACCATTTCCCACATGACCTACATGTTATGAATTTCTCCAGTTGTCTAAGACACACTCCATAAAAGTTGCCCAGCCAAGACTTGTCCAATGAGAACCAAAGAACTACACGTGGGCTTCGCTGATAGTTCAGCCTATTTCCACACCATTTCTCTCCCCCAAACTGTTCATCTCTAAACTGCAGCCACAGTGTTTTTTGATGTCACATGCTCCTCCTGTCACCCAGTGTTTCTGAGTGTTCTTCGCCTGGAGTGCTCCACCCATTTCACTGAACTCTTCACCCTCCAGAACACGGCCCAGATGTCTCCTCCCCACGGAGCCTTCCCTGAATTCCCAAGGTCCCCGTGTTTCTTACCCTGTCCTAGATCTGTGGTCTTTCCCTTCACTTGCACATATCTAAATTTACTAAATTTACTGTTAAACATGCCTTTGTATCATTATTTGAATGATCACACTCAGTAGACTTGAAGCAAGTTTGTAAATTGCAAACTCTAAAATATTGTTTCCTGGAGCAACACATACAACTAAATTTAAAGTAGTAGAAAGAAGGATAGATATCAGGCACATGGGCACAGGATGTGTAAAATCAGTATTGTGCTAAAAATCATCCTTGACAGAGTGGCCATCCACAAAGTGAGGAATCTTTCGCCTGTGTCCTGGCACTTCCTGGATATTGTAATTTTTAATTCTTCCACCATTGTCCTCTAAAATACTGTTTTTTGGAGCTGTTAAGTTCCCTGGGTGAATATTTTGTATTCAGTTTAAGACAAATCGGTTTAGGTGGTAAATGCATCCTTGGTTATCTCACTCTACCCTACAAAACAATATGGATTTTAAACTGAAAATTCTACCTGAAACTGATTGGAGTTGGGATAAAGTTGTGGACTATGTAGAGTAGTTGATTTTGTCACAGGGCGTTGACATTACTTTTGGATCTCCAGATGAAAGAGCTGTGGTCTTCAGGGTACCTTGGACTGTTTCTCGGTGACGAGAATGAAAACTCGTTTTTGCTTTGTGAATCCGTAAGAAAGAGACCTTTCAGGCAAAAGTGACTGATTGTGACACTTGTTCTACGAGGAAAAGTTGTGAATTTTACACTGGAATGTAATGTTGCCTGTACAATTTTCAACCTATTTGAAGATTTTCGTATTTTCACAGCAGTTGAAATTTGTCTTGAACCAGCTTTGTCCTCCATGTCCTACAAAATACAACAAAATGGTCTGCCTCTGGGTATTTTCAAACTGCCTGTGGGTAGACAGAGCTGTGCTAATAATACCTGGAACTTGTGAACGTCCAATAGAGAGGTGAAATATCAAAATCAAAAAGTAACTTACTTTCTTTGATATGTCTTTGTGTTTTATGACCTAGGTAGGAACAATGGCAAAATTTTGACATGTTCAAATATCTCAGAACTGTGGAGTTAGTATCTATTAAAATCTTAATGCTTTGTTGTCATTTTAAATCATACTTGCCTTTTAAAGTATTGGAAAACTTTTTATACTCCATATAAATATTAATACATAATCAGTCCACTAAAATAATGCAAACCTAATTGGAAAAAATAAAATAAAGAAGCGATACTGAGACTTACTGAAAGTCACAGAGCCCGCAAGGTTAGAACTAAGCATAGAAAGTGAAGAATTATGTTCCCAATGACTATTCAACTGGGCTTTGTGTTCAAGGTTATAAACTCTATTTATTACTAGTTGTAGTAACATATGTCATAATTGCTGAGCTTAATACCTTAAAGAAGTATTTTTCCCTTATAAATAATTATTATGTTGGTTTTTATATGTCAATTTAAAGTATCTATAGGAAAATAGAGTCCTGTGTGTGACCACTAGAAAACTCTATTTTTCACACAATAATACTGTGGAGTATTTTCAGAAGTCTCTCTAAGACTATTTCAAAGTCAAATTGAATATTGACTACCAAGATATATAAATATTGTGTGTCTGTTTCATCTTAATGTTCGAATTCTCCCTTCTAATTTTTATTTTGAGAGATGGAATTGTCCAGCACTTTTCCCAGGGGAAAAAAATCAATAATAATAATATATTAATATTTAAAGGATCATAATGTCAACTTATGGTTGTATATGTATTTTTAATAAATAGTCAATTAAGGATAGGCTAGCTCTGCATATAATTGATTTGTCTATGTTAATGAGGAGATGCTAACAACCAGGTAGGAAATCTGGTTTTTATTATCTGAAAGAGTACACCATAAAGAAATTAATATTGTTCCTTCAAAGTATCTTGTCACTTCAGTTGCACACAGGGGCACCTGCTAATCTGGGAAGTCACAGAACTTCCTATAAATTAGCCATGGTCTTTCATGCTATGTAGACGAAACTCTGGGGTTCTGGGCAGCTACCCAGACTCTGGTTCTCCCTCTTTAGCCTGTGGAAGTCACTGAAAACACTTGTTTTCCTTCTAAGTCTCACACCACACATTATGTTGTTCTTGCTTGTGGTATTTTCCTATGAGAGTTGAGGTGAGGGTACACTTTGAATTCTCATAAATTTCCTAAGTAGCATTATACTCTTAGTCTATGGCAACAGGAAGGTGTGAAGTGAAGGTAATTGTATTTATTCATCCAACACCAGAATTCTGAAAGAAGCATTCTGTGCAAGGTCTGTTTTAGGTGATACAGAAAGTGCCAAGATCTTGAAATGTAAGTTTCTTGATCTCTAAGATCAAATTCTGCCCAGAGAAGGCATAGTTTATGGAAGTTTTTGCCACAATAAGTGAGCAAAACCCAGGACGGGTTGGAAATCTCCAGATCACTGCAGGGTATTATTAAGATGGTAACTCTGCACAGGAGCCACTGCAGCAGCAGGGATAAGGATCTCCTTCAAGATTTGCCTTAGGCCAGTGATTCTGGAACTTGAGCAAGCATCTGCATCAGTAGGTGGTCTTGATAAAACTGATTGCTGGACTTGGTCCTCACAGTTTTCAATCAGTAGGATAATTTGCATATCTTATAGATAAGCAGGTGATGCTGACCACACTTGGAGACTCACTGCCTTAGACATTAGCATCTGAGCCCCTGTACCCATGAACTATAGCCAGAAGCAAATAGAAACTTTTCATGCCTTCATACACAAGGATGTTTGTGACTTAGCAAGGCTGTTATTGGAGACCTGGACATTTTAGCTGGTTTTGTAACATTTGCCTTGTTCCATCCACTTTTTTATTATTGCGTCGGTTTTGGTTTTTTATTTGTTTTGTTTTTGGATAATTACAGGGATTTAAAAGGCTCATATATTACCACTCAAATATGCCAACATGTTAATTTATAATTAAAACACATATAAGCACTAAGGAAACCAGGGTAGTCATGGTATCCTCTCCAGCACCATCCTATAAAACTGTGGTCCCCAGTGCCCAGGGCTTGGACCAGTTCTGGGCTGCACAGCAGGAGGTGAGCAGTGGGCGAGCCTGGAAGCTTCATCTGTATTTAAAGCCGCTCCCCATTGCTGACGTCACCACCTGAGCTTCATGACAGAAGGTGTTTTACAACTTAGATCAAAGCTCCTCCCAGGGAAGTAGGATACTACCTTCTTTAATGATTACATTTCAGTCGGAAGGCTCCTAGGTCCTTAAGAAAAAACATTCTTGGGTTTCAAAAGTAGCAAGAAGCTTTCTTAAAAAAAAAAAAATTACAGCTCAAGTTAGCAAATATAGAATTTACAATTACTCTGACGTGAATGCTCTAAGAAAGAGAGGTCAGAGGCCTGCATTAAGGAAGGGGCCTTCGTAGCATAGGCTAGCTGAGGGGAACGCTAAAGCCGTCTTTGTCAACGCTTAGTTTTTACACGGTTTTAATCACAGAAATAATATGTGACCAGAACACACTTGCAGAGAAACCAACAACAGAGGGATTGCTGAGATCCCGTGAATTTCTAATTCCTACATTTATGGTAACGAAGTGGGGTGAAATAAGGAAAAGACATTGGCCTAATATGAGAAGGTCTGTAGGTTGATCACAACACCGCCCCGAGCAAAATACTGGACAGAAACAGCGTGGAGAGAACAAAGAGAAATATGTATTCGATTTCATATAAGTCTCTGAAGTCAAGCCCACCTTCCTGAAAAATTCTTGGATGTCTCATGTAAAGGCTGCTACTCCTAGTAGCATGATGGCTGTCATTCAGGACCCAGTGTCATAAACCAGTGTTAATGGGACCTTGTTGCAATGTTGTCACTTCAGTGGCTGCGCAGGATGCATCTGGGTGGGACACTCATCATCTTGGTGGCTTCATAAGCTGATCTGGGATGGCAGCGGTGCCTGCATGTCACTTCCTACCACCCAAGAGGCCGGAAACTGCTCCAGTTGTAGGAGAGGGGCACACGCAACTTATTATCCACCTCTAAAATCCTCAACTTAAAGCTTAAAATCTGCTATGTGAAAGGCATTATAAACAAGTGAGTCGTTCCTAAATCATAGTTAAGGTTGAATTTGAATCACGTTATCTCAAGAACCCACTCCTGTCAGTTTGTAGATGAGTAAACAAAGGGGTGAACAAGAGAAATTATTATATAAACAAAATTAGCAGACTACTAAAGTGATAGAGTTCTAGAAATGAGTTCTTGGAACTATGACTGGCCACTCTTAAGAAAACTTAAAAAGACTTCAGAGAGATATTACACAAAGGCACAGAGGCCTGCCTGTGTTCTAATTCTAACTCTTCCCCTTACTCTGCAACCCCAGAGAGATTCCCCAACTCCAATGAATGCTAATTTTCTTATCTAACAAATGTGGGGTTGATAAAGATGTGGTTCCCTTAAAGTTCTAGCATCCTGATTCCTGTTTGGTTTGGAGTTGTTTCAGTTTGGTTTGATTTTTAACAAGCTAGATTTGGTATTCAAATTATAAAACATCGTGAAAGTATAAATTCATGACTCCTGAGCTGTTTGTTATTCATCCACAGAGTGTGAGTCCTACTTCCAGCATCACTTGTTACTGTGATTCCTTAATTTCAATGCACACTTTGGGGCTCATGGTAAACAATTGTTTGTGCAGCGTAAACTCCAGTCAACTATTACTACAGAATTTTGGTGTTACACTAGTTTGTGTAATAGAATAAAATTAAGAGAAATAGCTACAAATTTTCAACATAAGAAAATTGACATTTTATACAGCTTGAAATGAGTAGTTGTTAGGATCAAGTGAAAGAATTTTGTTTTTGTAAACTGTGCCATTTGATAGGATCATTTTGCTTGTAAACTCTGCTATAGTAACTATAGTTCTACTCCATGATATAAGAAATAAAATATTCTACCATGGAAAATTTATTGGTCCAGATATTAAATATATTCAAAATTAACCACATAAAATATTTATGGAGATATTTTCCTAGGCAAAAGGCACAGCAACATTCCAAAACTAATGAAAACAAATCAATAGAAAGAGTTTTGAAAATTGGATTTGGTGCCTAAGAACAGAAACTCTTGTAAAAGTATTTTCTTGGCAATTATGACCATTCCATTGACCCTGTCCTTATTTTGCTAGAATAGAAAAACAAGAATTCATGACTTCTGCTATCACTGAAAATACTTTATTCATATTTATCCAGTCACTATACATAGTATCTAATGTTACACCTCTCTCTCCATCCCTCAACTCCAATAATGAATCCTCATTAGAGATGAATAATTTGACCTGATAGGGACAGAGCTTGCCAGGAATTGGCCCTCATTGTTAGACATATTTTCAGCACCTATATTGATGTTTTCACCATTGTGAAGTGAGGAGAATTGACTGTTTCACAATTTGTGCTCAAAATTTTATGTACTATTCATGCTGTCAAACTAAAAGTTGATCTTTGAAAAGATAAAACTGGCAGGCCTCAAGTGAGACTAAGAAAAAAGAGAGAAGACTCAAATACGTAAAATTATAAATAAAAGAGGAGACATTATACCTGATACCACAGAAATTCAAAGAATCATAAGAGAACACTATAAAAATTACACACTAACCAATTAGTTAACCTAGGTGAAATGGATAAATTCCTAGAAGCATATGATGTGTCAAGAATGAATTCTGAAAAACCAGAAAATTTGAATCCTGAAAAATTAGAAAATAACTAAGAGAATTAAATCAGTAATAGTAATAAAAAGTTTCACAATGAAGAAAAGCCCAAATTCATATCACTTCAGTGGTGAATTCTACCAAACATTTAAAGAAAAATTAATACCGATCTTTCTCAAGCACTTTCAAAAATAATTGAAGAAGACGGAACACTTTCAAGCCCCTTTTATTTGGCACGAATTATACTGATACCAAAGCCAGAGCCATTACAAGAAGAAAATCGCAGGCTAATATCCCTGATGAACATAAATGCAAAAATATTCACTAAATTACTAGGAAACTTAATTCAACAGCACATTAAAAGGATGTTCAAGCAAGATTTATCCCTGGGATGCAAGGATGGCTTGACATATGCAAATTAATCAATGTGATATGCTAGATTTACAGAATGAAGTACAAAAATCATATGAATATCTCAACAGATACAAAAAGAAAAAACAATTTGAGAACATTCAACATCTTTTCATGATAAAAACTCTCAACAAATTAGATATAAAGGAAATGTATCTCAACACAATAAAGGCCATAGCTAACTCAGTGGTGAAAAACTAAAAGCTTTTCTTCTAAGATCAGGAACAAACAGGATGTGTACTTTTGCCACTTCTACGCTACAAAATAATGGAAGTCTTGGACAGAGCAATTAGGCAAGAAAATAAATAAAAGGCATAGAAATTGAAAAGAGGTTAAATTGTCTCCATTTGCAGATGATGTGATCTCATATATAGAAAACTCCTAAGATTCCACCAAAAAAATAAAATTATTAGAAATAATAAACATATACAGTAAAGTTGCAGGATTCCAAATCAATACACAAAAATCAGTAGCTTTCCTATATGCTAGCAATGGACTGTCTGAAAGAAAAATTAAGAAAACAATCCAATTTACTATAGCATCAAAACTAAATAGAAATAAATTTAGCCAAGATGGTAAAAGATCTATATACTGAAAATTAGTAAACATTGATGAAAAAAATGAAGAAGACTCAAATAAATGGAAAGATCCCATATTTATGTATTGGAAGAATTAATAATGTTAAAATGTTTATGCTATGCAAAGCATTCTATAGATTCAGTACAATCTCTGTCAAGATTCCAATGGTATTTCTTACAGAAATTTTTGAAGTTATAATTTTAGAAACAAAATAGTAATCTAAATTCCATATGAAACTGCAAAAGACTCTGAATAACTAGGAGATCTTGAGAACAAAGCACAAAGCTGAAGGCATCATAGTTTTTGATTTTAAATAATATTACAAAGCTCTAGTAATCAAAACAGTATGGTCCTGGCATTGAAACGGACATATAGACCAAAGAAAGATAATGGAAAGCCAAAAACTAAACCCATCCACATACATATGGTCAACTAATGTTTTGCAGGGGCTCTAAGAATACACAATGGGAAGGTATACTTGGGGAAACTGGATATCTGCATACAAAAGAATAAAATTAGATTTTTGTCTTATACCATACACAACAGTCAACTCAAAATGGATTAAAGACCTAAACTTAAGGCCTGAAACTGTAGAATTCTTAGAGGAAAACAAAGGGGAAAAGCTTTTTCATATTGGTTTTAGCAATATTATAAATTTTTTTGGATATGACACCCAAAGCACAGGCAACGAAAGCAAAATTAAACAAGTAAGACTGGATCAAATTAAAAGGTCTTTGCACAACAAAATAAACAATCAACAAAGTGAAAGAAAATATTTGTCAAACATGTATCCGACATAGATTTAGTATCCAAAATACATAAGGAACTGATACAACTCAATAATAATAAAAACATGAACAAACCACCAAATAACCCAATTAAAAATTGTGCAAAGGATCTGAATAGATTAGTTCCTAAAAAAGATTCACAAATGGCCAACAGGTATATGAAAAAAATGTTCAAAGTCATCAATTAGCAGGGAAATGTAAATCAAAGGCATAATGAGATATCACCTCACAACTGTTAGGAGAGCTATTATCAAAAAGGTAACAAGTGTTGGCTAGGATGTAGAGGAAAGGGAATCTTTGTATACTGTTGGTGGGAATGTAAATTGGTACAGCCATTATGGAATATAGTATGAAAGTTCCTCAAAAGATTGAAAATAGAACTATTTTCTACCAATTCCACTTCTAGTTATATTTTCAAAGAAAATGAAATCATATGTACAGTGTTTCCCCCCAAATAAGACAGAGTCTTATATTTATTTTTCCTCAAGAAGATACCCTAGGGCTTATTTTCAGGGGATGTGTTATTTTTTTTTTAAGTACGGCACAACAATCTACATTTATTCAAATATAGTTAAGTCATCTTCTTCTGGAACATCATCATAACTCTCCAAACCCCGAATTCCATCTTGAATTTCTTGCTACTCTATTTCCTTTAGAACCATTGGCCCCAATCTCTCATGTAGAGCAATAGAGCTCTCATGGGGCAGAAGAGAAGGGCTGCTCCTCTTCTTTACCATTCCTGGATGAAATGCATGGGTTGTGCAGATATGCTATGTAGCCTAGCCCATCACTAGGTCTTATTTTCAGGGTAGGGCTTCTATTGCACAAATGCTTAGAAATCCTGCTAGGGCTTATTTTATGGGTAGGTCTTATTTTTGGGGAAACATGGTAGAAGAGACATCTGCATTCTCATGTTCATTGCAGCATTATTCATAGTAGCCAAAATATGGAAATACCTAAGTGTTAGTATCAGTCATGGGTGAATGGATTTAAAAAATGTTATATATATATATATGAAAAGAAATTACATATATGTATAACTCAGCCTTTAAAAAACAAGGAAAACTGCCATTTGTGACAACATGGATACACCTGTAAGACATTGTGCTATGTGACATTAGCTGGAGACTGAAAGACAAATTCTGTATGATCTCACTTATATGTGAAGTCTAAAAAAGTCAAACTCAGAAAAAAAGACTAGATGGATGTGGTCTAGGAGTCAAGGGGTGTGGGGAACGGGGAGATGTTTGTCAAAGGGTACAAAATTACCATTAAAAGATGGAGATCTAATATACAGCCTGGTGGCTATAGTTAATAAAAATAATATGTGCTTGAAATTTGCTAAAAGGGTAGATCATAACTGTTTTCACCCCCCACACACACACACAAAGAGTAACCATGTGAGGGGATGAATGTATTAATTAGCTCTCTTGTAATCATTTCACAATGTGTGTATATATATATATATATATATTTATATATATATATATATGTCAAATCATCACATCATGCATCTTAAGTACATACAACTTTTGTCAGTCATACCTTGATAAACCTGGGAAAAACCTCATGGGTTTTCCATATATCAAGTTTTCCATATATCAAGAAGGGTTTAAAGTTTGTCCATTTTGGACATTGACAATTATTCTTCCTATTGAAAAGTCAAAATCTAATATTGTGACCTGGGTGGGGAGCTTGAGAGATGCTATAGCCCGGAGAGGGAGAGACGTTAGCCTTGCAGGTACACACCAAGTCCTGTCTTACCACGCTGGGCTGCATAGAGCTTTTCCTGAAAGTCCTTCCAGCTGAACTCTGGTCTGCTAACCCTATGGGCCAGTTGACTTTTGTTTTCTTTTGCTTCAGAGCATTCCCTGCATTCATTTTCATTCTCAACACCTCTTTTCAAATTCAAACTCCTACCAAACATTCTTACACTACAGACTTACTGTGCTGCTTTCACCAGCAAACATGTAATCAGAATTAATAACAAATTATCCTAAGAGAAGTATCTAAAGAATGGAAAAACAAATGCCACATGTACTCACCATGAAATTGGAACTAACTGAAGAACACACATGTGCATAGAAGGAAGTAAGACTCAATGGAAAGTAAGCAGCGGGGAGAGGGAGGAGGGGACGGGTGAAAACCTACCTAGTGGGTACAATGAACACTATCTGGGTGGCAGCACACTTTTAAGCATGACTCAAGCATTATAAAATTGATCCATGTAACTAAAAATATTGGTTCCCCCATAATGCTTTGAAATAAAAAACAATCATAAATTATTCAGTAGACTGAAAGCAAAACCATTTCAATGTTTTAAAATAATATTTTATTCTAGCTCCTATAGATTACAGATCATTATTTTTGTTCCACTACAACATTTGTGTTTCATGAGCCCCTCTCCCCTGGCAATGCCAGACAAATAAAAAGTTCTTACCAAGTCCCTTCTTCCCACCCTTAGCCTATATTTTTGCTCTTCTTGGTGGTGGGGGTGGGGGAGTGATGGTGAGGGTGGGAATTTATGTGGGAGTTTGATGAATCACTGAAAAAACACAATTTTTCTAAGTCATAAACATGATAAGACTGAATAGATCTATAAACACCCAGGTCGTGTGATTTGATTAGGACATATGATAGATTTATCAGCAATGTAAGTTCAGAATAAGTCATTTTATAGATGTATTTGGTATGATGAAATTTAAATTTCAGAAGATGATTTTTTTGCTGACTTTATCTCTAAATTATTGGCTAATGCTTTGAGGTAAGAGATAAACACATTTATAGTAATAAAAATTAAGGAACAACTTTCTAACTTTTCCGTAGATTATTTTTCATGGTTACCTTTGATATTTAGTTGTCAAGTTCTTTTTTCATTTCCCAACTACTCTAGTCACTATTTAGTTGATCTGTTTCCTTAGGCAATCAATTACATCAGTCCTGTTTTGTTTGTTTGTTGTTTTTGCGCTTGTTTTCAGCCGAGTGACATGAGGGACCTCTCTTACATTCTCTAGGCCTCAAGGTTCCGCATGAATTCATAAGGTTCTTTTTAACTCCTTTTGAATTCTCATATTTTATCACATGGCAATATTTAAAGCATTAATCTCTGTACCCTAGAGATGTGGATAAGTAAGTGTAGGGACATGTCTTTGGCTTCATGTTCCCTGTAATATGCAATTTTAGGTCCACCAATCCTAAAGCTCTTAAAAGGCTGTAACCCAAATACACGGTTCAAATAAACACTGCAGTTGTTTGTTAGTGAAGCAATGGGCTGTGATTCTGTTACAGGAGTGTGGTCTCCTCCAAAAGCATCGATTTCCTAGCTACATTTGTTTGCCCCTCATTCCTCATTACTGCTTGTTTTTATTCGTCTTTGGAGCTCATTCAGCCATGTACCGTTCACAATTTCTATTCCTGGTAAAAAGGTTTTTGTATGATCTTGGTTTTGTTCCCATCAGTCACTTAAAAGAAAAGACACCCAAAGGCAAGGGCATCAATCACTTTTGTGAAGGTCCCTGAGAAATTATTATTTATGTGTCAGTAGTGAATCTATTCTACCCTTTAAAGGGTAGAACTGTTGGATTAGGAACATGGTTGGGACAACATACCAGTCATTAACCTTATCATTCCCCGACAAAGAAAAGCAGTGCAATGACTGGCCCAAGCCAGTGGCAATTTGAGAGCACAAAAGATCAAGAAAACAGGGCCTAACACAGGATAAAACAAGACACCAGGGCCTTGGCACAGGTTTCAAATAACTTTCTGTATACACAATTACCCTCAAAAAGCAAAAATCAGTAAAAAAAAAATTATTGACATAGCTAGAAAATTCAAAATTTTATAATACATTCTTTAGTGTCTTATATAAGAAAGAATTGGTTTGCTTTAGAAATCTCATGACTTATTTCTTCTTGTCTAATTTCTTTTTTATTTTTACTATTAATAGCATCATTACCCTGAATCCCTAAGTGTGAAGTTAAAACCACTAAATTTTATTTCTAAGGTAGTTAAAATTACATTACAGGTTCTCCAAAGGGTGGCTGAGCACAGATTATTTAACAATAAATGTTTCTCAAAAAACTCCATCCCAACAACAAAAGAGGAATTACGGGGAAAGAGCTAAAAAAAAAAAAAAAAATCCGGGCATGAGCAAGTGCAGGAGGAAAGCACAGGTAGGAAAGTGAGTCCAGGTACAGGATGGCTAACTGGACATTCACCAGATCGGTCCTCTCACCAGGGACAGGTGCCCTCCTCCTGCTTCAAGGGATGATGCTTAAAAACTGTCATTAGCAGATGGCAGTGCTTGTTTCCTTCTTCTGTGATTTTTATTTTAGTGTAGTATATTTATAATTAAATGTAGTAAGTGGAGCAAAGGATCTGAGTGGTTGTGCTACGTATTTTATTTGGACTCTGGAGAGGTGAGTACACTACCCACCACCTAGAGCAGTTCCGAGGATGTCGGGAACACAACCATCAGAGCGAGACACACTGGCTCTGTCTTGAGTTTGCTCTACTTGTGTGTGTGTATCTCTCTCTCTTACTCTCTCTTACTCTCACTCTTTCTCTTTCTCTCTCCTCCTCCCCCCTCTCTCCTCCCTCGCTCCCTCTCTCTCTCCACTGTTTGATTTTTGAGTTTTATTTGTTTTATCTGTCTTTTTTCCAGATTCCAAGGCAGCACTTTGCCTCCTGTTGACATCCTTTATAATTCTTCTTATGCACTTAGGCCACCATTTATGTTACAGTTTTCATTCAAATGACATGAAATGAACTCAAATAGAATCCATTTCTTCATGCCCTTAGCTAGGACAGTCCTGCTACTTAAGTGTAGTCCGCAAAAGGGTTGCTGTTTATTTTACTGGTCTGAAATAATGTTTTGTTGTTATCTGGGGCCATAAGTAGTGAACTTTAATTTTTCTGTGCTATCAGTGATGGAATCAGCAGTAGATTGAGGTTTAAGAAGTTAGAGGTCTGAGAATCTCTATATATTCAGGACTGCCACAGTTTATAGCCATGACCGTGGGCAAATCTAACTAATGTCATTATCTTCCTTACAATGAGATGAGAACACAATTTTTCCGAAGAACACCACTTCAAGAAACTGTTTAAATTATTGAATTAGACAAAGCTTTAATGTGTAGTGATTTTTTAAGTTAAATTCTTACTCAATACACCAACTTGCAAGGACTTATGTGCACGTGTTCTTCTACATGTGAATGTATATATTTTCATATACATATTTATGATTATATATATAAATATATAATGTATTTGTTTAGAAAACACTTCGGAAAAAAGGTATAAAAATACACCAAATGTTTATAGTGACTACTGTATTTAAGATGATAGTATTTGGGGCATTTTTTATTACTTTTTTTACATTTTTCCTTTTCCTAATATTTTACAACATTGCATTATAAGACATTATTGAAATTAAGTTATAAATATGGCAAGCATCAAGAAAGTCATAATTCAATTTTTATTATAAAAATTCTCTACTACTCAAATATGATAGAGTACTTTTAACATAAAAATAATTTTTTAAAAAAGGCCAATTCTTATGTTGTAGGTTCTCTCAATTTGTCCATGAATTATGCATAGCTCTTAAAAAATAAGAAGGTAACAATTTATAGTATGTTGGATTTAAATCAATGCCCTTTGCCATTAAATGACACTAGAACTCAATAATACAACTGTTTAAAAATTAAATTAATGTTGGTGATCTGCAAATGAAAAATGTATTTCTATTTCTTCATCTTCCCTCTGTTTCTGAAGATGCAAATAATCCTCTTCGTTTTTGTAGTTTTTATTTTTTAAACATAATATTTTAGAGAAAATATCTGCAGAATGCTAGATTAGAATCAATTGTGGCTGAGCGAGGTGGCTCACGCCTGTAATCCTAGCACTCTGGTAGACTGAAATGGGAGGATTGCTTGAGATCAGGAGTTTGAGACCTGCCTGAGCAAGAGTGAGACCCAGTCTCTACTAAAAACAGAAAAAATTAGGTGGGTGTGGTGGTGCATGCCTGCAGTCCCTGCTACTTGGGAGGCTGAGGCAGAAGGATCTCTTGAGCCCAGGAGTCTGAGGTTGCTGTGAGCTAGGCTGACGCCACAACACTCTAACCTGGGTGACACAGTGGGACTCTGAATCAAAAAAAAAGAAAGAAAGAAAAGAAAAGAAGAAAAAAAAAAGAATCAAATGCGTTCCAAATTAAATTTAAAATTAACAAATAGATCATTTCTTTATATTTTAACAGTACGTTTACCCATAGATTATCTGTCTGCATAAGAATCTAGAGCATTCGAAGGTATTCTTCTTGCTTTAGGGTTGGATGCTGCATAAGCATTAACCAATCCTAATCAAAAACATACCAATTATATGTATTTGTACATCACCACTGCTTAATATCAGAAAATCTTACTAGAAATACTGAACAAGTATGCAGCAAGCAATTGATAAAAAGATTGGTTCTTGATCTTCTCTTAAATATATATGATGCTAAATATAAAATGTTCTAATGACAGAGGAAATACTTTCATATTTCATTCATATACATATGTATACATACACATACAATAACATAATAGGGAGGACAGGAAGAAGTGTCATGAAATAACTCAATCCAGCACATGACAATTTATATTTATGAAAATTTATAGATGATAAAAACAAAGTTAAATTATTTTTTTTAACTTACAGTTTAGCTCTCTATGTCTTCATGGTTGGCATTGTTTCTGCTGTATTGGGTAACTTTTTAATTTTAACCTATTGTTACTTTTTTCTGTTATCACTTATATAATATATATATATATATATAGCCTTGATAATATATTCTTTTAAATAAAATAGAACCCTAAGCATCTTTTTGCAAATAGTGCTAAATCATGAAAATACTAATATGTTAAAATACAATAAGAAGCTAATGAACCAGAAATTTCTTTAACCAAAGGCACTTTTCATTTGGTTTTAGGAAAGCAGAGAATCTTAATGGACAGGTAAGAAAAATCATTTAATGTGTGAAATGCTCATATATCTATTGAAAGTGTAACACACAAAATGTGAATCTATCTTCTCTGGCTATCTAAATTATCTGCAAGAAGGAATCTTAGCAAAGTGCAAAATGCAATAGACATTTGCAGTCTGTCTGTAACAAGCCTCTTTCTTTCAAAGAGAAATGTGAACATAAAATGCAAAGGCATGACTGAGGGATCATCTCATGCATTCCGTGACTTCTCAGAATGGCTATGAGTGATGTTCTTCTCTCGTTTAGCATGGGGCCCCAACTATGCAAATGTGCCAAGGTGGACAAACTACAACCAAGCTGTCTTTGCTGTGAGTTCAGTGATTGACTACGACGATTATTCTGGCAGGTCAGAGCTGATCCTCTCAGAAGTATACTATATAATATCACCTTGTTAAAAGTGGAAGAGAGCCTATACTTCAAGAATTGGAGAAATCAAATGCAGTAATGCAGTTTCTCAAGGAAGTCTCAGATTAAAGACATAGATAATAAAGCTTCACAGAAGAAAACTATTCGTTTAAAGTTTAAAAGACTCAGATATAGCCATCCAGATAGTTTGATTTAAAATGAGGGGAAAAAATCTGATTCTTAGAATAGAACTAAGGATATTAGCAGAACTCTTTCTCCCCACCCTAAGGGACTTGGCACTTTTGTTTTCAACTCTGAAATTGTGTTGGGAATTCAGGCTTAAAATTGCAAACATTCTTTGTTCCTCTATAGCTTTGATTCCTCAATAATTCGATTTGTCAGCCAATCACATTACTCTATATCTAATTGATTTTGCATGTACCTATTTTTTCCTGTAGTCGGCACTTTGAGAACACAGCTTGGTCTAGTACATTCCTCTCACTTCAATCTTCTTCCCTCTATGATAAGCAGAATTTCTATAAAAGCCCTTAAGCTAGGGTATCCTGCCCTGATCCTCAGGACCTGTGAGTGTGATATCATTCCTGTGATCAGGTCATGTAATATTATACTGCACAACTGACTTTAAGATTATCTACATGGCCTGATGACTCCTTAGATGCAGAGAACTTTTTCCTGCTGGCGGCAGAAGAGAAAGTCACAAAACATGAGAACTCGACTTGCCATGCTGGCATGACATTGGAGAGGCGTGTGTGAGAAGGGACATGGGAAGTCTCTAGGAGAGAAAGTGGCCCTGCCCCCATCCAGCAAGGAAACATCCTCAGTGCTACAGCCACAAAGCACTGAATTTTTTTCAACAACCTGAATTAGCTTGAAGTCGATTCTTTCCTTAATGCCTTCAGATAAAAGCCCAACCCAAGCAACCGTGATTTGGGGCTGTGATATACTAAGCAGAGAACCCAGCCAAGCCCATGTCCACTCCTGACCTGTAGACTTGTGAAATAATAAATTTGGGTTGTTTTAAGCTACTGAGTTTGTGAAATTTGTTACACAGCAATAGCAAACTCAGATACCTTCCAATCTAGCCAGATTCATCAGATCAGTCTTTATAAATGACTCCATTTATCTTAACGTTTTTCTATGTGAAAATCTACAAGCCTCCATGCCTTAGCTTAAATGCAAAAATCTTTATTCTTACTTTAATATGCTCCTTAAATTAACCCAAAATTCCTTATCCTACCATAACTTCTACTATTCTTATATGAACATGCTCCCATAATGCTTTGCCAAATTTGATCCCCGAATTATATCATGCTATAATTTCCTATATATTTATCACCTCCTTTACACTGGACACTAACTCCTTAAAGATTGGAATGCCACTTTTAACGGCTTTATATTCTTGGTGCTAGCATACCACCCAGTATCAGCAGGTCTGCATTCCCATTCATGTTGACCCTTAACTCCATATTAAACCCAGTCCAGACCCTACTGTCCTTTGACCATGTCATGCTTGCTCCTCACTCTTTATCTTTGCTAATGCACTTCCCTTGGCCGGAATGCTCTGTTTCTTCCACCATCTAACCATATGCTGAAAGAGTGGTCAATATGCAGGTCCTTTCTTGAGGTAAAAAACAACTCTGGATGAAAGCCACCTTACATTATGCAGAACACAGCTAGAAGTCTGAATAGAAACAAGAACACTAGCCTGGAGCCATGGAGTCTCTGCGTTACCAAAAGGGTACAATCCCTCAAGGATTTTTTTGTGTTTTTTTGCAGTTTTCTTAACAAGACTATGCATTTCTTGAGTAAACGAACCACATTTTCACTTTTTATTTTTTTGATACCACTAATAGCAGCCTGTTGACATAGAATATATGCTTAAGAAACCAAATTTGTATTCAGGTTTCACAAATTTCAGAGAATACAGCAATGGCAACAGCTGCTGCACTGCTCATTTCATCACTATTTCTTTGATTCAAACTCCCTACCTGTCATTTTATTTTTTTTTATTTCAGCACATTATGGGAGTACAAATATTTAGGTTACATCTATTGCCTTTGCCCCACCTGAGTCAGAGCTTCAAGCGTGTCCATCCCCCAGATGGTGCACACCACACCCATTAGGTGTGAATCTACCCATCCCCTCCTCCTCCTGCATCTGCCCGACACCCGATGAATGTTATGACTATGTGTGCACATATGTGTTGATCAGTTAATACAAATTTGATGGTGACTACAACTGAGTCCCTACCTGTCTTGACCCGCCAAGCTGAAGCTGAGAATGGGAGAAAAAATGTGAGTCACAACACAACTAAGGCCCAGAGGAAACGTTCTCAAGGCCGCAGGGCCAGAATGTTGTAGGCCCAGGACTGAAACCTGTGCCTTGAGACTCCACAGCCTGTACCCAACCTCACTCCACCACCCTCTTGCCCACCCACACCCTAATCCCACTCTCTAATACCCCAGGATCAGAATCCATCACATTCCTTCAGGGTGGTTGCTATGGTTTGAATATCCATCCGTTCCAAAACTCAGATTAAAATGTAATCACCATTATAATAATATTAAGAGGTGGGGCCTCTAAAATGTAATTAGGCTATGAGGGCTCCACCCTTATTCGTAAGATTTTTTTCCTTTATAAAAGGGCAAGTCTTATGCCCTTTCCCTCTCACGCCCTTTTACCTTTTTGCCGTGGGATCAAATGGCCAAAAAAGGCCCTTGCTAGGTTCTGGCCCCTTGATCTTGGACTTCTCAGCCTCCAGAATTGTAAGCCAATACATTTCTGTTTTTTATAAATTACCCAGTCTTAAGTATGACGTTATAGCAGCAAAAACAGACTAAGACAGTGGTCAAATTGGGGGTGGAAAATAATGAAATGACATAAAGCGTTTTGAGATAGGTTTTTGAATACAAATGTTAGAAACTAACACTAAGAAAGGACTGCACAGCACTATCTTTATTTGGACAAAACACATCAGATAGATAGATAGATATTTGATCTGCCTCTGCCTATGTCCTGGATCTGACCTACCTTAGTATTTCAGTAGATTCAGATAGTTTTCCAGATAAATCACTTTTAATATCAAAAGGTACCTGGCTTTGACAGAGTATAAACAGGCCCACAGTTTATAGTTCTACTATTTCTGTAATTAGAGCTTTGATGCTGGTTTTATAGACCAAGAATGACCTATAGATAATATATATATTGTTATATATACCCTTATATAATATATATTGTTCTTAAATTATTTCTAAAACTACTCAAGGATTTTTTTAAAAAACTAATTAAAAGTACAGTTTCAAATCAAGCAACTCAAAATTGTTTTCTGTAAGTCAGGCTAGTATAGTACAAATAAAAAGGGATAATGAGAAAATATTTTAACATTTACATAGGATAAAGAGAAGTTAGTGCTACATTTTTGCAAAAGGCAGTTGTACTTGCTAATTAGATGTGTTATTAAACATAATTTATGTGTGGAATTGGCCTTTTGATTTAACCTAATGTATCAGCAGGTCTAATTGTTATTAGCTAGGTCATGGTGATGATCAGATCTCCCTAGCATAAGGCCTGAAGTATGGGAAGGCAAGAAATCTTACAGAATGGGCTTAGAAAGGAAGGAAGGAAGGACATGTAGAAAAGTGGTAAATAAGGAGAAAATAGGAAAGCTAGGAAAAAGAAAAAGACAAGAAAGAAAAAGAAATAGAGGAACTAGAAAAAATAAGAAAAAGTACAGAAAGGGAGGGAGAGAGAAAAGGAAGGAAGGAACGAAGGAAGGAGGGAGGGAGGGAAGGAGGAAAGAAAGAAGTAAACAGACACGAGAAGGTAGAAAAAGGGAGAAACAGTAAGAGGACATGCTGCTCTCTCTCTTCTCTCACTCTCTTGATGGCAAAGTCTACTTGTCAGCCACATATAATATGTCCCTTGTCCCAAACATGACATGTTCTGTCAGGCTTATAGTTTCCAATTTATCCCAACACTGTTTTTCTCCTGGCAAAGTTCTCCTCATTGTCAAAACTCCAAACAATAATGCCTTCCCCATTCCTGGAGCGTCAAGAAAAACCAGAGACATCACCTCCACCACCACCCTAGCACCTCTTCTGTCGCAGAGAGTAAAGCGTAGAGTTACTATTACTGTTAGGATACTTTTCCCGTAATTTTGCAGCTGCTGCTTTACTGATGTGTGGTCTCCCCATTAGAATGCATACTTCTTGAGGCAAGAAATAGTCTTATTCATTTTGTATTCCTAGATCCTTGCACAGGGCTTGGTTTATAGGAAGCACTTAATAATTCTATAAATTACCACATTCAGTTCTCACAACTAGTCATGTGAATTAGGCATTATAGCCCTCATTTTACAGAAGAGTAAACCTCGATTCATATTATTTAAGTGACTTGTCCAGTATCACTAGTTTAAGTGAACCTGAAAATAATTCTTTGGTTCTCACTGACATGATCTAGAATTTAGAGAATAATTTTGATAATTAAAGAAAGAACTGTGAAAAGCCCTTCAATGTGTTCTAAAATGATAGGTGGAAGTAAGACCAAATTATGCTAGTTTTCATTACAAATCCTTTGCAAAATCTATTCTTCGTGTATATCTATTTTAGAAAAGTTAAAATTTATATTAATTTGTGAACAGAGCCAGGGACACCATGGTCTCTTACTTGTGATTTATGATAACTGACTTATAACATCAGGACAAAAATAAATTTAAAATGTACTTGGATTAGACCTATAATTTTAGATCAACAGAAGATTTGAATTTTGGGTGTGTTCTTTCATATATAATTTAATAAATGGTTCCTGCACACATACACTAACCACTGACTCTTTGTTTAATTTTACCTTAGTTTTACACTTATTAAAATATGTTCCCATTCCGTACATTTCTAACTCAAGCATGGAATTATTTTTCTTTTGTAATTTTTTTGGTTGGTTTTCCGATCATAGATTTTATTTATTTTGCAATAGGATGTCTAGCTTAAGTTAACTATGTGTTCAGCCAGGACTATGCATTCCTCTCATTTTGTAAATAGACATAAAGAGTTTCCTATTTTCTATTGAATTGTACAATATTTTGTGATTTTTCAATATTTTGTTTTATAATTACAATATAGGACATATATTCAGTATATAGTTTTATATTTGAACAAAATCACAATATATTAATAATGCTAGGACAGTTTCCCAATGGGGCTATGATTTCTGAGTATTTGACCTATAACTTCAAGAATACAATAAAATTTAACTTAAGAGCTTAAAAATCTAAGCAGGATTGGTACTGTTTCATCAAGGAATGCACTGGATGGTTTATAAACTGAACACCAGAATGTCTAAAAGAAGGCTTCTCCCAGAGCCCATTAACCTTCTAGAAGCCCCAGCCTTTACTTTTCTGACATGAGTAAAATGAACAGGATTTTAATAAAAGTCCTGCAGCAGATATACCTGAAAGGTCAGGGCTCATGATAAAGCTGCCAACACTGCGGCTTTAAGAAAACAGATCCTGATGACCTTTAATAATACCGGGTCTGCCAGAGCACATTGCAGAGAATCTGTATTTTAAAATTCCATTTGAGAAACTGACTCCCCCCTTTGACAGGATCATGGTCTTTAATCTCATTTTTGGTGTGCAAGAGTTGACTGTATGCCCTGGGAAAACTTGCATTTTGTATGTTTCTCAAAACCTTGGGAAATAATTTTTTCTAATGGTAGATATGCTTCCTCATCCTCAACTTGGACTTTCTGATCGCCCATTTCATTAATACTAAGCGCTCCATATCTGAAAGTAGAAGGAATTTATTATTGAAGCAGTAGACTTAATTCGCCCAAGTGTCTATTCTACTTATTTTCATTTTTGTTCCTAATCTCTTTTCAACTTTTTATAGGTGGAATGAACCTGAAATTGGGAATTGGAGATATATAACAATAATTTCTACATCTGTGTGTTCACTAGTAGAAAAAAAGTAAATTTATCACTATAAACATAGTTGTTAAGTATTATAACTCCCATTTTCTAGTGAGTAATCAAAGACTTCAGAAACTTAAGTAATTTTCTCAAGTTACCACAGGTAGTAAATTACAATGGCAAAATTCACTGTTTTTAGATCACTCAGTTTTAAAACCTCATACTGTTTCCAATCTTTAAGGCATGTTTCTACATTTCTGTCCTTGTCATCTCAGTTTAAATCAATTTAAAGTAACAATGCTAGAATAATAGTATGGCTAAAAAATTAAATTGATTTAAATTATTCCATAGTATAGAACTAGAGGAAAACTTCCATATTCTTTTTTGTGAAGTTATTTCAATAATGGAAAATCTTATAAAGATGTGACTAAAACTAAACAAAACACAACAACTCATATCACTGTCACTTGAGTGTTAATGCAAAAGTCTCAAATAAAATAACACTAAACAGAATCCAACAGTGCATTATAAATAATATTTCATCATGAACAAGTGGAGATTTTTCTAGAAAAGCAATATAATTTGGTATTAAAAAGTCTAAAAAAATTATTCATCATATTAATAGAGCCAATGAGAAAACAATATGATCATCCCAGAGATGTTAAAAAGACATTTCTATTAAGTAGGGATTCAAATACTTCTTTAACATGAGTGTGTATGTATATGTGGTGTGTGTGTGTGTATATATATATATACATATGCACACATATATGAATATATGTGTACATATTTGTATATTCTCCAAAAACCAACATTTAGCCAGCATGTTCCTAAAGGACAAACACTAAAGATATTCCCACGGGCACAAGACAGTGCTGCCCACTGTTTTTCCTGTGATTTAGTATTATGTTGGAGAGGTATGACAAAGAAACTAATTAGAGGCATATGGCTTAGAAATACAGAGATAAAACTACCTCTATTTGCAGATGATATTATTATTTATCTGAAAAATTGAGGAAAAAACAAACAACCACTAGAAAGAGATAATTTAATAAAATAGCAAAATAGCCTACATGTATTTATACACAAACAGTTGTGAAGATATAATGGAGGATAATAGGAAATCTTCTTACTGCAATTTCAGTTAGTAGCAGTTTTCAAGAACTTTTTTCTTCCATTTGGGAGGTGAGCGCAAGCATGGTGTGTGCATAGAACAATAAGACTTTGTGTCTCAGTAGATGAAGAAGGAGAGAAAGGGAAGAAAATTCAATGCAGAATCTTGGGGTGGTGAAGAGTCAAGTTGGTGGCTGTGAAGACTGGGGCCTGAACACAAGTGGTACTTTAGAAAAATTAATCATAGGAAAAAATAAAAGTAGGATGCATGAGAACCTAAAAAAGTGAAGCAGCAGTATGAATGAAAAGGACAGGGCAATGCAAGAGACATTTAACAGGGTCAACCATCGTAAGGGCTGCAATGAGACATTGGTGGAAAGCAGTGAGTTAATCCAGTCAGGAGAGAGTATTGACCAAAGTAGGCTGAAGAATCATTTGGGGACGGGGGTGAAGACACCAATACAAGCAGTGCTATAGAAATTGTGGTCAATAATTATACTCCTAAGATTTTCCGCCTATTCTTATCTCTTGCCCCAAATAATTTAAAAGTTAGAAAGTAGTCAGGTCTCCAGAGTGGAATCAAAACTAACTGCACTCATACTTTTCCTTTTTCTCTAGTATTTCCCTTTGTTCTCACACTTCTATCCCCAAAAGCCAAATATAAATGCCTCCCGTTCCACTGTATCATGCTGAGAAAGGCGAGATGAAAAGGGGGAACAAAGTAAAAGAACAGATGAAAAATAATGTTGGGAGTTTTACAGGAGTTCTGTAGGTTTTTTCGACAAGTTGGAAGATGGAAATTAAGGCTCACCAGACACCGTTAAGAATGTCATTCATTCTCCTTCAGCCAAACGTGTCCCCACTTTGGGCTCTTTGCAGCTGTAATTCTCATCTGGAGTACTCCTGCCATATCCTGCATCCCTGACAGCAGCTCAAATTCTGCATCTTCAGGAAAGCTCATCTCTGTATTCCCTGAACCCTACTTTATTTTTCACCATAGCATTTGCCTAACATATATCCAGTTGATTATTATTTATCTCCTCCCACTAAACTACAAAGTACATGATATGAGAGATCACTTTTCTGTTTTCCTTTGCTTTCCCTTCACTATTGCATTCTGAGATCCTAAAAACATATCTGCCATGTAATACGCAACCGGTAAATATTGTTTAAATAAATGAATGAAATAAAGGAATGAGCAAGCCCTAGGAATAGTATCCTACAAAATTCTTGCAACTACATCTTATTTTATAATCAATACAATTATGAGAAAGAAAAAAAAATCTAGGAGCTTTTTCCACTCAAAAAATAATAGGTGATAATGGTATGTTACATAGATTTGTTTTAAATGAATAAATAAAAAATACTCTGACCTTTCCTTAATTCTTGAAGGTCACTGGTTTTTCAAAGGGGATGCAATGATTAGTTTGGGGGACACATTTTCTCCAGCATTTTTCCAGCCCTGTCTCTTGGTGTTAGAATATTTCTTCTTTTAAGAAACATTCAGACTCTCGTTTGTTAAGCCTCAAAGCACTCCATGGCTTTATTATGTTTTTTAAATTCTAAGGAAGAGATCATCACTTCATTAAAAATCTAATAATGGTGATAATGGTTAATGACTGATATATTGTTTCTATTAATACTATCAGAAACCACAAATATAAACATTTTGAAGTTTCTGCATGCATGAAGAATTCTACTGTTTTGAAAAGCTGCATAACATATATATGTATATATATATATATCATCAACTGAACATGTGATTTATTTATCCACCTGTTTAGTGTTGAACAGTGAATTTTATTCCATTTTTTGATGCTATATAAAAAAATGGATATTTCCCAGAACTCATTCCATTTCTAATTTCATCCCAATCTCATACAAAGTTAATCAAATTGCAAACTCTTGATGCCCAGGCTCATAAGCAAAAAGCACATGCCTGCTTGTTGAGATGTTGTGTTAGAAACATGATATAATTTTCCTGTTATTTGTCCCTAACTTATGAACCTGATCTCCTTTCACCAGTGAAGAGGAAATGAAGAACCATCACTTAAGAGGTTCTCCCAATGCAAATATGCCAGAGTATTGACATCACTCTTGCTTGGATGGGCTGTTCTAGGTCGGACTGAAAACTGAAAAGCAGACTTGCATGCAGATCCCCTTGGCAGAGTTCTGTCTGCCACCCTCTCTTCCCCTGTACCCAGTGTCAAGAGAATGAGCTTCTAATATTCTGTAAAATATGTAGATTGAAAAATTGATATCTCATTTATCCCAGAAAACAGGTTTCCCAGTACCAATATGCCTTAACTTTTTCTCGAAATGAAGGTCGTTTTAGGAACATAAATGTTTCCCCAAAGTAAATTCAAACAGAATTTTAAAAGTATGAAGCTGGCACAACCATTTTGCCAGCTGAATATGGATAAACACTTTGACTTCATTTCTTATACGTATTTCACATGCATGAAATAGAGAAAGAAATTCCACCGGTATTCGGCCGAGGAAATAGATTTTTTTCCCCACTATGCCACTGTATTATGGTTTATTATCCTCGGGACACTACTCTAAGTAGTGTTATTCAACATAACTTTCAGCAGTGATGGAGATATTCTGTATTTTCACTGGCCAGTCAGGTTGCCACTAACCACATGCGGTTGTGGAACACTTAAAATATGGCGAGTGCAACTAAACTGAGAAACTAAATTTTCAGTGTTATTCAATTTTAATTTAAATATTTGCATTTGGCCAGTGGGCCAGCACAGTCATCAAGCATATCGTTTAATCTGGTTTAAGTTTCCTCTTAAGTGAACTTTAATTTTGAAGTTAATCATTTTGAAATTGGACTTTGGATGCACTTAGATCGGATTTGCCCCATCATATGAGAGACCATGCATGTGAGGTGTCCATCACTTTGAATATGTATCGTTTCTATGTGTTGGGAACTGTTCAAGTCCTCTCTTCTAGCTACTTGGAAATATACAATACATTGTTATTAACTGTAGTCACTCCACTCTGCAGTTGAACAGTAGAACGTCTACCTTTTATCCAACTCTATGTTTGTGCCCCTTAACCTACCCCTTCTTATCCCCTCACCTTTCCCAGCCTCTAGTATCTATCATTCTACTTTCCCCCTTTATGAGATCAACATTTTCAGCTCCCACATATGAGTGAGAACATGTGATATTTTGTCTTTCTGTGCCTGGCTTATTTCACTTAGCACAATGACTTCCAGTTCTGTCCATGTTGCTGAAAACGGCATGATTCTTTTTTTTATGGCCAAATAGTATTCCATTGTGTATATATACCACATTTGCTTTATCCATTCATCTATTGATGGACACTTAGGTTGATTCCATATTTTGCTATTGTGAATAGAGCTGCAATGGAAACCTGTCACTAAACTTGAAATGAAAATATTTGTAAGTGAGACCTGCTTTGTGGTAGTGACAAAAACAGTCAACACTAAGAAAAATTAATAACAAAATATTTGGCAGTAAACTCAGGTTTAGTTTAAGTAATTATGTTTGGGAATACATTTTTGCCACTGAGGTGCAAGCCCCTAAAATCCAACAGCTTACTGATTATCTGAACTGCTTAGAATGACTCAACTGTTTCCATATAAAAGCTAATACTATTATAACTTAAAGAGGATAAAAGTAGGATTTAGATTGTCTAACCAGAAGCAAATTATTGCCTATCCATTTCCTATAGGGCAATCAGATCACTTTTATGTAAGATAATAAATCTTCATAAATGAACTGTTTGTAATTAAAATTAAGCTTGCCAAATCATTTCATGAATGTTTATAAAGTTAAGTGCCCGTTAATAAAACAGTTAAATTTTCATTGTTATTACTTTCTTTAAAATTATTCCCATTTGAGATGAATTATTTTCTTGAAAGTGGTTTAGCTTTGGGGAGATTCTGAAATTTGATTACTCCGGGCATGAAAAAAACTGGTTTTTGACTTACCATATTTTTTCTGTTTCTAGTGAACTGAAGAATAACTATCTAATGAGTTTATAGTAACAACTTCATAATATGCATATCTTATCTAAGACTACAGTATAGCTCTGCTGTCAAATCATTGATGCAGTCTTGATTTCTTAACTTAAAACTAGAATTAGAGATTGAGTGACTAATTAGAAAACAGTAGCATTTAAATGAATGTAGGATCAACTTATAAGAACTTATATGAACAACCTAATATCCATCCAACATTTAATGCCATCATTAGTCATATATGAAATGAAAAGAATTAAAATATCTTTTTTTCTTTCCCAGTTTTACTTTTAAAGTTTCTGCAATGATAGATTACTGACAGGCACAATTCACCATGCTGCTAGAAGCCTTTCTACCTAATTTTGCCCGTGCTGTTCTCATGATCCAGGGCACTTTCTTAAATTTGTAGCTCTTACCGATCCTGCAAAGTCATCTCAAGTACCGTGTCCAAAGAGCTTCCATGATGCCTACCCACCCCACCCCCGCCATGGCATCCTATATATCACAACTCTGTGTGTCCCCAGAGAACCTTGCCCATGCTTCTAGTAACACAACAGCAGCATTTACAATAGAAAATTGAATTTACCAAATTTTCTTTAGAATCCTCAGTGCATCATACACTGCTTGGAACATAATAGACTTCTCAATAAATATACTTTCCATTTAGAAACAAGGTGCAAAGAACTGCTCACTTCTTACGAGTTGTTTCTTCAGTAGACCTCAAATATATCTTCTTTGGAAAGCATTGCATTTTCCAGCCCCAAGTAATGTTGTTAGTCAATTTACTTAAACTGGCCATTTCATTTTTTGGGTTCAGATGTAAGTTCTCAAATCGTGCCCTAAAGATAGTAGTGCATTTAATTCCATGCAAAGACAAAACAATCTTTGGCTGTTGATGTTGGGGCATAATCAAATTAATAAGACAGTCGTTATACACCATACTAGCTAGGATTTCTATAAGTGAGTTAAAACTCTCAAACAAGAATAAATTTGAAAGTATTTATTTCTATACACTCTTGTCTAGCTGAGCATTAATATAAATAGAGATAATAGTGTGTAATCAGATCTTGTCTTCCAGGAAGTATATCAAGGAGAAGTAACAGTAGTGAACATACTTATTAAGAAAGTACTAAAAATACTAACAAAAGTAACAGTGCTTTATTTGAATTAACACAATATTGAAGAGATTATATTCAATCTACAGAAAGAAAGCATTGCATTATGATGACAGAATGTGTAAATCACCAGTTCTGTCTCCTACATTTATTGACATTTTTGATATCAGATTTGTGCATTAGGATCCAATATCATTTTTACCATCAAAAGAAACAGGTGTGAAGAATGCTAGAAGACAAGGATTAGGGAGATTAATCTTAAAATTTTATGTCTGGCAATAGCCAACTGTGAGAGCTTTGGAAAGTTGTTTAATATATTTGGCCATAAGTATGCATCTCTGAAGGAAGTATTAAAAACCAATACTTTTTGAAAACTTTTTACAACATTAAAGTTCTTTCCTTCTTAGTATGTTGGAACATCTTTAATATATGAGAAGTTCTTTAACCTGTTTTGTTCAATTTAATAATTAATCAACATGCATTTATTGAGAATCTGCTACATGTCCCATGTGCAGACCCAGGTCTTATGGTAATAACTCTAAAGAAATTTAGAAGCTAGTTGGAGAGACAGGAAAATAATTACAGGATAAAACAAAGCACTGTGCCATGGGACTGTTAATCCAGTATCCCTTGGCCTTCTAAAGGACCTTAATTAATTCCCTGCCTTCCCTCAAACAGTTCCAAATCCTCCATCTCCAGTAGTGGTATAGATCTCTTTTCTTTACTGCTCAGAGACCAAAATGTGTAGCTGTTTTGCAAATGATATCCATCACAAACTGCCTCTGATGAAGAGATTTCTGACCAGCTCAATTTACAACAAACACGGCCTTCCAAAGAAACTAGCCTGTTTTCCAGAAAAAATAAACAGTGAGGACAGTAACAAAACAGTAGCAATTGCTTGTTGTTTTGAATCAGCTGTAAAAGTAATGACAGAAACATTAATTTCAATTTCTTCATTGTACTAAAATTCTGTGTAAACATAGTTTACCTTTCTGGACCCAGTGTTAGAAAAGAGAAAAGAGAGGAGGAGAGCAGAGCAGAGGCTAGATAGAGCCAGACATTGGAGAGAATGTATTCAGCCAAAAGACATTCGAATTGTTTAAAATCAACAAAAACATATTTCAGTTATTTGCTTGTTTGTTTATTGGAGAATAAGAGTTATTGTACTGTATATTATGTGCTTTCTGAAGATCTCTAGTTGACAGCTGTGATACTCCATTATAACCTGTGACAATTTTGTCATATTAAAAAGTACTAACACTAGACAAGCATTTGTGCCCACGCCCTATGTCACAAATGTGCTCTGTGACCTTGGGCTCTTGATTTCACTGAATTGTCACAATTTTTAGTTTCTTCATCTGTAAAATAAAGGGATTAAATAAGGAGCTCTATAATTCTTTCTATCTCTAAACTCTACCACTCTATTTCAGTGGCTTAATTTTTTTTAACCCAGGAGAAGTGAACAGATGTGGATTTTACAATTAAAAAAATTAAAAACAACAGCAAAACATACATATAATCATTATGATAATTTAATGTCAATGTGATCTTAACAGGCTATTAACTTGAGGTCTGAAACAAAGATTAAAAGATCTTCAACAATATTAGAAGTATATGTAGCATTGTATATCTAAGGCCGTGTAAACAATCTGCATGGCCAAAAGGCTCAATTATAATAATTTTCTCCTAATATGTATTTCATTTGAGATTTTCCACTATCTACAGCTCTTGGAAATTATAGTGGTGTCAGTAGTCCCTGCTAAAGATGGCATACACATGAATAGTTTATTCTCATAGGGAGATTTGAGTTCTTATCTAGACTACAGACATTAAAAAAAAAAAAAGGACATATCTACATGGCAAATTGCTCAATTAAAGCATAAGCCAACACATTCATTACCAATGTGTGCACAGACTCTAATCCTTTTTGCTGTATCATTTAGGGAATAATTGGATTCTCTGCTTTAATGGGGTCAGTTCCAGTTTTTAAAGTCTTGGACCAAATTTCTACATGTCTTAGGAAAGTCCTAGGTATTCAATATGCCAAAGTCAGGGAAGACTTAATTTAGCAAATTGTGTAATAATTGAATCTTTTCCTTGGTTCAGTTCTCCACTGGTTACTGAATTTATTTTTACTTTTGTGGGAATTGGGGATAAATTTTATTGTCTCTCTGGAATACAAGTTTAACATTTAATGGATATTTTAAAGAAGTTGATCATACTATGTGTGTGTGTGTGTGTGTGTGTGTGTGTGTGTAGCTTATGTGTAAACATTGCCATATTTACATCTAGAAAACAAGAATCTATTAATTATGCATTTTTGCCTCGGGAGAATATCTTTTCTTCAAGTTAATGTGTCTTATGGACGCTTTTAGAAGCCATTTGTGTCTCCCCATTTTTCAGAAAATTGGTTTCAGCATGTTTGATATTTATTATTTATTTTACGATCACTCTGAAAATAGGATATTTAACTGTTTTTTGTTAGTGAGTATTTGGCAGATCAGAACACAATAATTCCTATCTAAGAGGATATTTTAGTTTGTTTTCAGGGTTGTAAGATATGATGAACCAATTAAAAGAGACATTCTACTACAAATAATATATTTATTTTTGGAAATTTCCCTACTTTGTTAAATTTATAGCAAACACTTCTATATTTAAATAACTACTTGCATGCATTTAGAAGAACAAACTTTAAAATACTTTATTATTTTATTAGTTAAAATAACAAAAGGTCATTTATTAATAATATCACTTTAAGATACTTAATCATTTTCTAATAAGAAAACACAATATTATAGTATGCAATAAAAATTACCCATAGTACTATTTTGTTTAATAAGGAACATCTGTAAACTTATAGTGATTCATTCTTATATTCTTTTGGTATTTCTTGTATACTGGTCAATTTGTCAAAGTATATGTTTTCTTAACTAGTATGTTTTCCCCAAGTTTGCTCTTGCTATTCTAATAGCTGTATTAAATATATATAGGCTCTACTAATTTTGTAAATAAAAGGACTTATGTTAAATATGTATCTTCTTCATCTGTAAGTGAAATAGCCTTCTGGTAAATTAGAAAATTATGTAAACCTTTTAGTCAGTCAATTTGACTTATTATGTAATTATAGATGCAATCATATAATAGACTTGAACTACATGATAAATTTGAGAGAAAAAGAACAAATAATCTAAAACTCACTTGAAATGTAGCTGCCTGATACATTCTGTGTTTCTATGTATTAATATATTAGCAAAATGTCTCTGAAAGCCATTTCCAATATCTAATAACTAATCGATATTCACTTACTCAAAATTTCAACAGTTATTTATTGGGAACCTAACCCCTACTCAATGCCAGACAGTATTCCAGGCAAAGGATAAAGGGTGGCAACAGAATAGACATAGTCCCCCCATCAGAGAAAGTACAGGCTGGTGGAAAACATTGACAATAACCTCAAGAGGTATAGAACTAGAAACTGGATGGATAAAAGAGCATGAAGTGGTGATGGATATGAAGGTGGTGCTTCGATTGGAAAGCCTCAGGAGGCTGCTTCGAAAAATTGCATTTAAAGGGAGAATTCAAAAATACACAAAAGGAGATTTTTTTATGTTTCTTTTTCATTTTTTTTATTTCATCATATTATGGGGGGTACAAATATTGTTAAGGTTACATATATTGCTCATGCCATCACCACCGCCCCCCCCCAAGTCAGAGCTTCTAGCACGTCCATCCTCCAGGTGGTACATTTTGCACTCATTATATAAGTATACACCTATCCCCTCCACTTCCCCCACCTGCCCGACACCTGATAAATGTTTCTTTTCTTCCCTCCCTCCCTCCCTCCCTCCCTCCCTCCCTCCCTCCCTCCCTCCCTCCCTTCTTTCTTTCTTTCTTTCTTTCTTTCTTTCTTTCTTTCTTTCTTTCTTTCTTTCTTTCTTTCTTTCTTTCTCTCTCTCTCTCTCTCTCTCTCTCTCTCTCTCTCTCTCTCTCTCTCTCTCTCTCTCTCTCTTTCTTTCTTTCTTTCTTTCTTTCTTTTCTTTCTTGACATTTTGGTTACATTTTATATCTTTGCCTCTCCCTAGCAAGGGTTAGAGTTATGCCCTTCCCCTCCACAATGCTCACCACATCCCTAAAGTGTGGATTCCCCCTCTCAATCCCTGGTGAACACTAGCATTATTTGAGCACCATAGTGTTAATCAGTCAGTACCAATTTGATGGCGAGTACATGTGGAGCTCATTTTCCTGATCTTGTGTCGCCTCACTTTGGATAACTGGCTTAATCTCAATCCAGGATAATATAAGTGGTTGCTGTCATTCTTAGAATTGAGTAATATTCCATTGTGAACATATACCAAATGTTAATTATCCACTCATGAGTTGACGGGTACTTAGGTTGTTTCCACATCCTTGCAATAGTAAATTGTGCTGCCATAAACATTTGGGTGCAGATGTCTTGATAATAGAATGTTTTATGCTCCAAAAGGAGCTTTTTTATATAAATAAACATTGGGGGAAAGAATGCATTAGTAAAAAGGAAGTGTGATGCTTGGAGGGGCAGATGAAAGATTTCTGACCTTCATACATCACCACAACCAATTCAGTATTCACACAACAGCCAGAGCAATCGTCATTTAAAACCAATGGAGGCATATTCAAAGCACTGTTCTTTATGCCTTGCTACCTTCCCCTGGCAATACATATTAGAGATTGTGCCTTATCAGTACACATACATCTGTCTCGTCTTTTTAATGGCTGTCAGGGATTCCATTGTATGGACTGCTCTAATTTATTACTGAGTTTCTTACCAATAAATATTTTCCCCTAGTTTTTGGCCGATACAAACAATGCTGCAATAAGCATTTTTTAAATTTGATTTTGTGAAAATGTACTAGTGTATCTATAAGATAAATTCTTAGACATGAAATAGCTGAGTCCCAATACATGCACATTTGAAAGTAATAGACTTTATCAAATTGCCCTCCAGTTTGTACTCTGACCAAGAGTGCATGAGGAGCCTGCTTTTTCCATTAAATATCAGAGAGATGTTCAATGAAATCTCACTAAAATTTAATTTGTACTTGTTTGATTATAAATGGTGTTGAAAATTTTCTATATGTTTAAAAGTTATGCCTACTTCTTTTTTGCAAACTGCCTGTTCATGCCCTTGTTCATGTTTCAACTGAATTGTTTCTTATTGGTTCTTATATAACATTTATTACATAAAGAAAATGATCCTTTGTTTCCATAGTTTGTCTTTGAATTTGGTTATGTTTGACTATGCAAGATTTTTTTAAAGAAATTATGTAGTCAGACTTATTAATTTTTATCTTAGTGTTCTGAGATTTCGAGTCTTCATAAAAATGCTCTATATTAATTGAGTACAAAAAGTGTTCCACTTCATTATTTTTTATTTCCTTTTCTTGTTTAAATCTTTCATCTATCTGAAATTTATCTTGGTGAATGAAGTAAGGGATTGCACTCTACTCTTTCTCAGATAAGTAGTTTGTTCTCTTATACTATTTATTAAGTAATCTGCTTTCATCACTAACTTTACATACCACTAACACATTTAATTTGTATAGGTCTTTGTATTTACTTCTAGATTTTTATTTCTATTCCATTAGTCTATCTTTCTCTTAATGTACCACTATTAGTTTATATTTACTGTATATTTACTGTATATTTATATTTACTGTATATTTACTGTCTTTTATTATCTACTAAGGATAATCTTACCTATTATACTCCAATTTCAAAATGTTTCCAGCTTTTGTACTGATTTTTCATATAAATTTTAGAATTCATTGTAACTTATCTAATTTCTCATTAGTAATATTTGTGGTCTGCATTTTCTCAACAAGGTATAGATACCTTAAATATCTTTCTCTCTTTTTCTTTCTCTCATCTTCTTCTCTTCTACCTACTTTGACTAGATACTCTTTTTCTCCTAGTTTATACCTAAAGTCTTCTTAGTCTTCCCTTGCAATTAGTAATCAAAGATTTAGCAGGTATTGGCGAAATAAAAGATATTCATGGATAAGAATCAGGTGATTCAGGTGATTGCTACTTAGAACATGTAGCTTGGTGCTACGTGTTCCTATGCATTTCATAGGATTTACCTTTTGGACACAGTATTTGTTGTATCTCTTTTTTGTTGCATAGTGCTTTTTCCCCCACTAAAGAAGATGAGACTGAGATAAGGCTTAATAATGTTTTTAAAGAAATATAATTTATAACTATTCTAAATTTACCTCATTTGGGAAACATAAAAAATAAATTTTGAGTTTAAATTTAAAACTTACTGGCTTAAAAGTTTTTGTAGGATTTGGAGCTCCCTTAGATATGAAAAGTTATTACTTCAAACTGAAAATTTCACTGTTTATCACTGGTTCTTAAACACAGACTATGTGAGGCGTTTTAAATTAATTTACCTATAAGTAGTTAATTAATAATGTAACACCTTTAATCCTTTTGTCTTTTTGCAGTATCATTCTACTCCAGATTTTTATGATTTTCTACTTGGAGCATTAAAACAGTTACTTAGTTGATCTTGCTTTTAGTTTTCCTTTCCAGTCTATCCTGCATATTATTTCTACCTTAATATCTTAAAATACATGTTAATCAAGTAACGTAATTTTTGAAGATTTTCAATGTCTCTTCATGGCCAGTAAAAAATGTACTAAATCCCCAACTTAGTTAAAACTATTCTCTTAGGGACCAAGATAATACAGGCCCATCATGTATTCCTCTGATGATCTGGCTGTATTTTGCTTGTTGATAAAGTTCAGAATCTCTTGACAATCTCCCAGAAATATCGTTTCTTTGCATTTAAACTTCTTGAAAAGAAAGCTTACCCAAATGGCACAGTTTACAAAGTAGGTACTCAATAAGTATATGTTGATTGAATAAATGACGCTACATTCTCCAGGAATATCCCTAATGTAATAATCAATACACTTTACCATCTGAACTCAACCTATGTTCATAAATTCAATATCTACTGGTTCAGCTATTTTCAGTTGCAAGTAATGTAAGACAATGCATGATGACTTGAACAACGGCCACTGTCAAATGTATCATGTCACACATAGTAAGAAGGCAAGATGTAGGTCAACGTAAGCATATGGTAAAGGCAGCTCTGTTTGGCTTAGGATATGTTTGTTGTTGCAACAAAGTCCCAAAGTAACAATGGCTTAAACCAAAGTTTATTTCTCTTTCATAAAAACAGTTGAGTAGGCCCAGAGCTGGTATGTTATCTGAGACCCAGGCTACTTAGGTATTTTCCTTTGCCACCCTCTTGTGTTCTGAGATAGCTGCTGTGGGTCTCACAGTCACAGGGTCATTTCTGGAAATACATTGGGAGAAACAAAAAAGGAAAAATAGTGCATACTCTTCCCCTTTAAAGCTTAATCGAGACATTCCGTATACAACTTCCATTGCTTTGAACTTAGTCTCAGGACCCCCTAACTTAAGGAAAGCCTGGAAAATGTCTTTAGCTAGTGGCTCTATGTCAAGACATAAATTCTATCGCTGTAGAAACAGATGGTAAATTTTGAAGAACAATATGAAACAGTTTAATCACATTACTAAGAGGTCTTTTACCTTAAGTCTATTACCTTAATTCCATACCAATATTTCTCATATCAGAAGTATATAGAGACCTGATTTGCTAATTACATTTTCACAAATAAATATAATTTCTTGAGGATGAAACTTCCTTTATTCTTTATTTCTCCAGTATTTGTTTCGGAGTGTCTTGACTGGAGCAGGAAACTGACTAATTGAAAAGAACTTAGTATTATCTATTTAGATTTAATACAGTTCAATCCGGAGACAGGTGAATGGACTTATTTGCCAGGTGGATTTTTCTCTCCCTGTGAATCTACAATCTTTTAAAAGACATTTTTATTCACAAAACAATGAGGAATATATTGTAAAACTATAACTCTAAGTAAATTACCAAAATAAGATAAAGTGAACCCTAGTTTCTTATAATAAAAAAGATTTAAAAACCAGAAAACCCAAGTTAAGGTGCTCATAAGACTAAAATTAATATCAACATGGTTAATATAGAAATGTATAATTGCTGGATAGATGTGGACCAAAGATACTTGATTATTTTTTTAATGGAACTTTAGGGCATTTGTAGACAATACAGTAAATATCTCTGCATTTAAGTATTTCCATAAATAAATGCTTGTTGAAGGAGCACCATCAATATAATATTAGCATTTCTAGTTATACCACTATAATATACCATTTCTGTAGTAATGAAATGTTAATTACTAGAATTAGAGTTACTTATCTGTATAATTTACATTTGAATAGAAATATAAGGCAATAACATATACTTCATACAGCTTATCCTTTCAACTAAAATTAAAGTCTAATTAGTATGAGTATAAAAGTACTAAAATACTGCTGAAATCAGTACAGAAGGTAACAGAAGCAACTCAACCATGATTATGGAACTAGCTCTGAGAGCCAAGAGTATGAAAAACAGTATTCAAGAAAGAAAACATTCTAAATAAATTTCTTGTCTTAATAACCAAAAATAAAATTTGGTGCTGAGATGGAAAGGAATAAAATCATAAATTCAGGAGGTAATTTATACTGGGATGGTAACTTATAAATTGTTTTAAATCATTTCCCAATAGATCATAAAAATAACCTATCAGTAATTTAGAAGCAGTCTTTTCCTTTCTAAAATTTAGAACAAGGAATATTTAATGTCCAGGTATAAAATTCACATTAATCTAAAAGCAAATTAGATATCCTGGCACTGGTATCTGCATGAGAACTAAGCAGGGGGAGTCTTGGCTGACTGTGAGATTGAGAACGCTAAACTTGATTTTAAGGTGAAATGAAACTGCCTTTATATTCAGCAATTACTTTTAATGAATTATATGAAGTCTACAGTCAGGTTCTGAAATGATTGAACTTACTAAATGAGATTATGAGATTATTTTATGTCACTCTGAATGGATAATATAAAAAAAAATGGTAGATGGGCCTATGGGGAGAAAAGTAGTCTTAGGAGAAATGTCTGAATAGATCAAATTTGCCCTTGCTACATGCCAGCTTCTCTCCTGGTGCCGCCTTCTCGGTGTCTACATTCTCCACTGAGCCCCCACTGCAAAGAACTGCGGTGCCCCAGCCTTGTCATTCCAAGCTCGGTGCTCTGACCAGCCACAGGAGCGACGCCCAGGAGCTTGTTAGAATTTCAGAATCCTACACTCCACCTCAGGCCTTATGAATCAGAATCTTCACTTTATCAAGACTTTCAAGTGATTCTTATGCACATGAAAGTTTGAGAAATACTGCTTTTATGTACCAAGGACTCAGACTTGGGTTATAAGCAATAGCAAGCTATTGTGATCCATCTTCACTGTTCATTGTTATTTAATACCACATGAGCATATTTTCACATGGATTTCTAAGAAGTCCTCGTGCTGTGACTATGGGTTTTCTGTTGGGTTCTACAGAGCCAAATGTAGTTTTAAAGGTAACACAAAGATTTGATTTGAATTTTATTTAAAAATACCCATTTAGGCGGGGCTTGGTGGCTCACGCCTGTAATCCTAGCACTCTGGGAGGCCGTGGCAGGTGGATTGTTCGAGGTCAGGAGTTTGAAACCAGCCTGAGCCAAGAGTGAGACCCTGTCTCTAATATAAATAGAAAGAAATTAATTGACCAACTAATATATATAGAAAAAATTAGCCGGGCATGGTGGCGCATGCCTGTAGTCCCAGCTACTCGGAAGGCTGAGGCAGAAGGATCACTTGAGCCCAGGAGTTTGAGGTTGCTGTGAGCTAGGCTGACTCCACGGTACTCACTCTAGCCTGGGCAACAAAGCGAGACTCTGTCTCAAATAAATAAATAAATAAATAAATAAATAAATAAATAAATAAATAAATAAATAAAAATACCCATTTAAACTTTTAAACATCTTCAAAGTACTTTGAAGATTACCAGCACATTCAGTTATGCTGTCAGGTTAACATTTTTTAGATTTGAAATGAATTTCTTTTTCTATCCCTCTTTCATTAAGCAGTATCCATAAACTACAGAGTGAGCTACTACAAACAAACAAATGTTTGCAGTTTCTTATATCCGTGAATGCCAATGTTCTCAATGCATTGCAATTAAAATAGAGTGCAGAAACACAAGAGACACTGTGGGTAAAATAAAACAGCAACTGTCGTCCATTACTCTGGACTGAATGGTCGCATCCATCCAAACAGCCACTCTGCCCATGTGGATCCATTTGATAGTAAGTCATTGTTTCATATTTGAACTTTCAAAATACAGCTTATGTTTGTCTTATGTATTGGAATATTCATAAATTTCATTTGGATACAATGCATTTTGATTCTGAATCACTTTAAGAATCCATAACAAAAAGCATGATTCCAAGCAAAGGAGACAGGGAGGGCTGTCTAGAGTCAGAGTTAATTGGATTCATCACTGATCTGGAGCCCTTTGATCACAACCAATTGGCAACTGTCAACTTCTCCCCTGTACGTTCCTGATCCTGGTCAAGCCGTTCCCGTGTAGAAGCAGTGAGTCATTCTGATTCATTTTCGATGTGAATCAAACTTTCAAGCTAGGACACGCATGTAACAAATTACACATTTCCTGTGTCTACTAAAAACTTAATTTATTATAGCAGAGTTCTGGATTTAAGACTAAAATCATAGAGGAAAATGATCTATATTTATCACAGTAAAACAGATATTTCCTTTGAAATTATTTCAATTTTTTGGTGGTATTACTTTCTAGGATTAGATTCATCCATTTCCTCCAGTCAATCTGTCAATAGACAGTTACTGAGTTACCTTTTTATGTAAAGAATCATAAGATAAAAATCTCTAACTGCAGGAGCCTGAGTTTACAAGGGACACATGCACCAAGAAATAATTATTACGCAATGGTATAATAGTGTATTGGACACATGCAAACTGTTCTATGGGAATACAGAAAAAATAAATCATTAGGAAATGGGCAGTTAGGCTAATTCTTTTTTTTTTTTTTTTTCCTTTGTGAACATCCAGGGGAGTAATTCTTATTTTGAATTGCTTGGTAACTGGTCCTAACTTTAAAAAGTATATATATATATATATATATATATATATATATATATATATTTTAAAAGCATATATATACTTTAAAAAGATATATGTATGTATGTGTATATATATATATATATATATATATATATATATATATAAATGTGCATGCCTTTGGTGGGGCAAAGGCAATATCTATAACCTAAACATTTGTACTCCTGTAATATGCTGAAACAAAAAAAAATTTTTTAGGTATACACACACACACACACACATATATATATATATATAGTGGCAAGATATTATGGTTTGAAATTACATTTGAATCAGGATGATTAGGAAATAAAACATTTCCCATCATTGAGAATTAGAGTACCAAAATCATCATAAGGAAAATGTCAAATTTATAAATATAAATCACAAGAAGCAAACATTAAAAATAAAATATTAAAACCCCATTTAAATTAAAAAATCACTTTTTAAAGAAATCTTTAGTACTGAATTTTGGAAGCAGTTGGCCCTCCATATTCATGGGTTCTATATCCATGGATTCAACCAACTGTAGATGGAAAATATTTGGAAAGAAACAAACAATAAAAAAATAACAACAATAAAAATGTAACTAATCTAGGAATGATCTAAGGTGTATGGGAGGATGAGCATAGGTTAAATGCAAATATTATACCACTTTATATAAGGGACTCGATCATGCACGAGTTTTGGTATTAGGAAATGGGCAGTTAGGCTAATTCTTATTTTGCTTTGCTTGGTAACTGGTCCTCACTTTAAAAAGTATGTATATATATTATATATATATATATATATGTATATATATATATATATACTTTAAAAAGTATATATGTATATATATGTTTTTTATATATACACACACACACACATATATATATATATATAAATGTGCATGCCTTGGGTGGGGCAAAGGCAATATCTATAATGTAAACATTTGTATCCTGTAATATGTTGAAACAAAAAAAAAATTTTAGGTATACACACACACACACACACATATACATATATATATATATAGTGGCAAGATATTATGGTTTGAAATTACATTTGAATCAGGATGATTAGGAATGGTCCTGGAATGGTCCTCACAGATGCTGAGGGATGACCCTATTCAGATAACTTGATGGTTATATGCTTTTCATGTGTGCAAATGCACAGTCATTTTTTCTGTCATTGAAATGTGGATTTTCTACTTTGTGCCTCATTTGGAACACATTTAGATTCCAACCAAGTTTCCCTTTGCTACTCAGTACACTTCTGCACTGCTTCCCCCTGAATTAATTGATATAATGAGCTGATGTAAATTACTTTCAATATTAGGCTGAGTTAATATTAACCCACAATAATTTAGAAAGTAAATATACTACACAAATGCACATACATACTGAATTCCAAAAACAGCCATCAAGAGTGTTTTACTTTCATGTAGTTGTGGAGTCTGGTGCATTGCTTCCTTCCGTGGTGTGGAGAATCAGGCCTGCTCCAATGTAAATGCCTTCTGCTGTGGCCCCTGCCTTGGGGTTGCATAGCCTAGTGGCCAAGGAATGACCCTAACAACCTTAGACCACCCACTGCCCACTGTCCTACCTCCTTGTTAGTACTTTTTTCACTTACTCTTCTAAAATAATTTTCAATGTAAACATGCAACTGTCTTTTATGCCCAGGAGAAATTTTCTAATCTTTATTAAGTATCATCCACCCATAACTCTTCTAATATCCACATTTACATAGCATTTCATATTTCTTTTATGACTCATCAAATTCTTCCTGGTTTTATATTTTGCATAAATCTTATACCCAACCCCCACTTCTACCTAGGTTATAAGATCTTTAGAGATGAACCCTCTTTGTAGGATTGATAACACTAAGCCCAAATTCTACGAAAAGTAGCTATTAATTTAGAGTAAATTTTCTATCCCTCATGAATCCATCATCACTCCTTTGTTTTTACTGTACTTACCCACAATATTGTTCTTCTTCTCATTTCCTTTTCTTATAATCCTGTCCATTCACCAAAGCTCAACCTAAAAGCTTTTAGTTTTACCCCAAATCTACATATGATCCCTCATGCGAAATCCCATGGTATTTGTCCATGTATTATGTCATTTCTCATTTCTGCCTTACATTATAGCTTTTATACATAATGTATCTACTTTCATAGGCAAGCTCTTTAAAAGGCCTGAATATAATCTTATTCATCTTCTATTTTTCATAGTGCTGTATATATAGCAAGTGTTCAATATCGTTGCAGGAGTCAACGTTTGTAAAGAACAGCATATCTACATAGAACCTGGGTGTTCCATGCCAAACTGAACAATTGGTTTTAGGCATGGCTAATGATCAGTCAAGGACAGAGGTTGGAGGATGTTATTTCTGAGACCAGCTGTATAACATTCTGCAACAAGGAGCTACTAGGGCATTATGATTAAGGGGTTCCTTCAGGGTGGCTCTCTTATCAGTCCACTGCCTGTGACCCACTCTTACAGATTCTGCTATTTTAATCTGGGAGGGGGTTCTATTTTTAAGATTTTACTATTAAAATCTAAACATCCTTTGTGATGCTGATACATACAATTAATACCTTTTGTTATCTGTCAGCATCTTAACCAAGATGATAAAGATTCATGTTGTGGAGAAGTTGGAGAAAGGAATTGATGAGAAGGAAAGGGGTTAGGACCAGAAGAAAGGAAAGAGTTTGTTTCAATGGAAAGAGTGTTCCAGAACAAATTTCAACTTCACTATTGCTAAGGTACAATCAAGCTGTGCCCTGGAAACTGTGATCCAGATATTTATTGCTCCTATTTATTGTCCCACTATTTCCTGCTTATTAATTACCTACTTCATAAACATTATCTCCAAACCTTAAAATTATTTATGAGATAGATGAGACTATCCTATTTTTCAAAAGAGCAAATTGAGTTTCAGAAAGGTTAAATTAAGTAGTCACAATTATTAAATACTTGTCTAAATAAATAGAAAGACATAGATTTGAATACAAAACTTATATTTTTCCCTTACAATAAAATATTTCTTTCCTCTTCAAGTAGGCTATTATCTAGCTGTGCATCGGAGATGCTTGAAGACCTAGAAATCTTTTCAGATTAATATATTTTTGTGGCATTATTTCAAAAACTCTTATTGCTGTGGAAAACTCTGTGTTACCCCTCTTTAACTTGGTGCTGGTCTTGACAAAGAACAAAATAGGACAGGAAAAAAGGAGGGCTTATCTTTCATCTCTCACCAGAATTGAACTTAGCTGGAGTCTTTGTATGGGGGTAAAAGAAAAATAAAATGAATCTGTGATATGCAAATGAATCCCTCCACTGTTTGTTGGTGTCTACTATTTACTAAGATTTGGGAAGCACCAAGCCTGTGATACATCATCTTTGTTGCGCTTGGCACTTCCATCATGAATCATATTAATCTGCTTAAACTAACAAGGATTAATTGCCTTGGTAAGGCAACCTGGCATTGAAATGATATATTGCCAAGACAGCTTGGAATTTGGCCACTCATAAATCTCATTTGTTTGTTGGTTTATTTCTGTTTGTCTCTTTCTCTGACAGATGTGTACCCAATCACTGTGAGCATGGTGGGAAGTGCTCGCAAACGTGGGACAGCTTCAAATGCACTTGCGATGAGACGGGATACAGTGGGGCCACCTGCCACAACTGTGAGTGCCAATTTATCTTACTTTAATCTTCTAATTGCAAGAGAATCCCAGGTCTTCAGCTATGCTTCAAAGCCCAGCAACCTGAATAATCCACACACTACGTCGGTGGAATTTGAAAAACCCAGATTTCACTGTCCTTCCTAAAAAAAAAAAAAAAAAAAAAAAAAAGTATTCTAGCTGTCAAAATATATCCTCTCATGCCTAATGACTCAAGAAGAGGGACCAATGTTTCCAATGTTCTGGAAACACGTAGCTGAAATTGGAACGCCGAGCTTGGATTCGCCTCTCTGTGTCTAAGCCATGCCTGTCTGGATAGATTGTTCGGGAAATTGTGTTAGTGTGATGTCTCTGACTGGATCCTCATTTATCAATTCATCAGAGAGGGAGACAGAGTGTAATTTGAACATTTAGTTTCCCGACAATGGGTGCCTCATGCTTTAGCCCCAGTATTTGGCTATGTTTTCTTTTTTTTTAGATCAGAGAAATGAGTTAGAAAGTGGAAAATCTAAAAGTTGAATGTCTAAAAACATAAGAAGGCAAAATTTGAAAAATATTAAAAATAAAAAGTAGCATACAAAAATGACTGTAAAACACAGGTGTGTGCTTTAGTTTGCATAACAGATTTATCCCAAAAGATGAATAAAAATTCATTTTCATAGCCTAAAAAATATTATCAATTGAATGCTAACTCGATAATTGTAATACTAATTTTCAAGTAATGCATTGTCATTTGCAAAGCACTTTTGAAAACAAATTAGGCATAAATCATGTAGTTGAGAGAAGGGGGCCATCTTTTGTGTGCACGTTGTGTGCATGTGTATGTGTGTGAGAGAGAGAGAGAGAGAAAGTGAGAAAGAGAGAGAGAGACAGGAGAAAGAAAGAGGGAGAGAAGGAGAGATTCAGCCTTCTCTTAATATGCTCGAACACTGAAACTATAATCTCTAAACCCTCTGATTATACAGATGGATTTCTCTTCATTTTACTTTTATGAAACAATGACAAGCAAAATATTCTCAGAGTAGAGCCTTGGGCACAGTAAAAATGTCATGTAGCTCTCTAAGCCTTTCCACACTTCTATTTGTAGTATTGTGTAATAAGAAATCATGTTTAGAATATATTGTAAGACAGCAACTGAAAAAAAAAAGGTTGTAAACATTAATTTGATTAAGTAGATATTCAAAAACAAGAGGCAAAGGAGTTCTTAGAAAAATTAACATGAATGGGAAGAAGGTCAAAACAGACACTTAGTAGATGCATTGTCTGTATTTTTATCCAGTAAAATATATTAATGACTAAAGAACAAAAATAATTGATATTGAAATGAATCAAATGAAAGAAACTGTAACTACATTTTTTTCCTTACTAACCACACCAAAATGTTAACTTTCAGTATATGATATTCATTATATAAAATATGATGCTCAAATTAGGTAATTTTGATAAAAGTAGGTACCTTCACTCCACAAGTATAATTCATATCATGTGTTGTAAATTCCATGTTTAATTAGACGGGTTCATGTCAAAGAGCAAGAAATCAGTGGTGGTTACAAGGATTTCCTATCTCAGTGACCACTTTGATACTGAATCAAAAAGCAAGTTATTCTTTTTTTTTATAGCTGTTTCCATTATTAAAATACACAGTAAAGAGAAAGATGAAATTTTAAAAATGTATGCTACCAGTTGAACAATTGAGTTTTTGTGTTTTTGTTTTTTTAAAAGTAGTGACTCCAAGGATTAGAAATGCCCTAAGTGTGTTTTTGTGCTGCACTAGTGGTGAGCTCTAAATGTAGAAAAGGAACATTATCTCTTGTTCCGATGCTCCTTCCTAGATGTTTCTTACTCCATTTTTATGTCTATAGAAGTAGAACCATTCTTCATAATAATGAAAGCCTGATTTTTTTGTTCCCATCTCTAAATGAGACCAAGATCTTGACTATCAAGTATGTGTATTAGTAGAGATTAGAAGACTATATTGCATAATTCAAGGAAAGTTTATTGGAGACTACTTTGTTTTGAAAAAATATTCCTTGGAGCTTAGTGAAGGGCATTTTTTCCCTAATAACCTGGAAGACTTGAATGTCCCCATGGAATAGTTAAAAATTAAGAATCCAGTAGAGGGCATAACATAATGTAGGAAGATATAATGTACGCCATTTGTTTTGATCCAGCATAAACAATTTTGCATTTTTATTACATCAGTGTCCACATTCATAGCAAAAGACTCTGCTTTCTGATGCCAGTTTTGAGATCAAAATGCTGTGTGCCTTTGTAGTAAGTCACCTGCCTTCTTTCAGACTTTCTTTATTCTTCTGTTGATTAAATGGTTGCTAAAAGTATCTTGCTAGGTCACACTGCCTGGTGTTGACCTCAGCTCTACTACTTATTTACTTGCGTCCTTGGCCTGCGGTCCCAACCCCTGGGTGGTGACCAGGTACCAGGTCAGGAATTGGCTGTACATCATACCTGAGCTTTACCTCCACCTTCCCCCTCCCCCTATCTGTAGAAAAATTGTCTTCCATGAAACGGGTCCCTGGTGCCAAAAGTTTGGGGATACCGCCCTCGGCCATGTGAGCTCTTTGAGTTTCAGTTTTCCCCAGTGTGAAATGAATATAGTAGCTGCATCTACCTCATAAAGCCATTGTAGGATTAAATGAAATGGTTGGTGGAAGACACTAAGAAGAGCTTTAGCATGTTTAGTACTCAATAAATGTTTGCCATTTCATCCCTTTCAGAACAATTGTCCCTTTGCTCTGAACTATATACCAATAATTGTCTATATCACACACAGTCTGTTGCTTAATTTCATGCTCCCATACATTGTTTTGCTATCGTTTCTATGACAGATTAGGGCTTGAAGTGAATGGTTTCCATAGCATTTCTTTTCCAGAAAAATTGAAGAGCATTAAAATAAATCTGGAAGTCTCCTAAATATATCTCTATTTGTTTATTTGTGGGGTTGTTTATACATAGGGACCTTATTTTCAAATAAATTACAGGGCTCAGAGGATTGCCATTTGCAAACCATGCCCTCAGGAGTCAGGTTGTCATACCGTGAGTGAGGAAACCACACAAGGAAAACCAAAGATCACCGGAGATGACCAGAGCACAGGAAAGAGAAAGCTAATTTTTGTTGTTAAGAAACAAAAGAAGCTAGTTTGTGACAAAACACAAATAATCATTAAACAATGGTTACAGTTTTATACTTTTTGAATTGTCTTATGCAGGTATTTCATTTTCAATGAATCTTTTAAGAAGTGACTAGTAGAATACATCAAATCATGACAAAGGTGGTAAAATAGCATGTTGTGTAGTTTGTGTATTTGTTTGTTATATTGACTTATCCCTGCCTCACTCTCCCAAAAGGACTGTATAAGAATGTGTTTTTCTTTTGTGAGCAAAACTTCATGTTTATAGCTGCAGTCTTTCCTCTTAGTGATGTTATATACTTTTCAGTGGGGTCTCTAAGCTTATGTTTCAATACTTCAAATGCTCTTTAGTATCTACCTGTTATCCTAGTGTTTATGCATGTTCCTTAAACTTTCACATTATTTTATATAATTTAATTTACATAAATTAAATTCAAGAAACTATACATTATCTCAGGGCTTAGCAGATATTCTCACTCCTTAATATGCTATTCCATCCTCTTTTAGACCTCAGTCATGCCAACATGTAATATTAGCCCCTTATGTAGAACTGCCCTAAAATTCCCCAGAATATCTTTGACAACATAAAAACTTCTGTCAATTTAACAAGTACAAGAGGGTAAAGGTGTAGTATGCTAGTATTTGACAAAAATGAACAATGTTTTGGGTGGAAATCTTTAAGAATTATTAAATGGCAGATTTGAATTCTGACAGAAAATATTTTTCCAGATCTTTTTATTAAAGGAGAGATTCTCACCTTACTCAGATATATGAATATGGTATTTCCAGTGGTAGCAAGAGTAAATATAAACTAGATGATCAATATTGTTCTCTTCTAATTTTGAAATTGTGGGATTTCTGAATTCTGAAATACTAGGAAGGAACAGGCCCTGATATTGCCACACAATTGTAAAAGTAAAACTTTTACCAGCCAATGTTAGAGAAAAATTTAAATTTAGAAGGTCACAATTCCACACGCTGTACTCTGGAGCTGTGACACTCGGTCCATAAATTTGTAAACTGCAAATTATACTGTACCTTATTACAGCACAGGTGAAAAGCACAGAGGAGTTCAATAGCTCACACCATGTTATTTATAATCCATTATACCTATAAGTAATTTAATTCACAGCATAATTTTCAAAAAAAAATTTAATCCTACTTGTTGTAGTCACATCATCCATGGGCATTATTGGCACTAAGAAATTTGGTGTCTTCATGCATTGGAAACTATCACAACTTAGGCACAAATGGTAACAATTTGGAGTTGAGCATTGCTACACAGACAAGTAGTCAATGGATAGACCATGTTATATATCTAAAATAAAATTTAGGTGTTTAGCCTTGCAGAACGGGAATCCATCCTTTATCTACAAGTTAACTGGCTTGCCAGATCCTACGTGGTTTGGCTATGTCTTGTCTTGATTTTTGACCATACTTTTCCTCCTATTTTCCCCTCCATCCCATTGACCTTGTTTCAGTTTTTGGTGCATGCCCTGCACCCTTGGACCGTTTCCCCTCCCATGCCACCGCCCCACCACAAGACTGCTACACAGCTTCCCTCTCTGCTTTGCCTAGTACATTTCTACTCATTATTCAGATTTCAGCTCAGTGGTCACCTTCTCAAAGAAGCTTTCCGTGACCCTGTAATCAGGCCAGATTTTCTTATTCCAAGATATACGTCTCCCTTTTAGCACTAGTGACAGTTGTGATTTTGCATTTATTATTCGTTATGATTTAATAGTGTCTGTCTCCTGCACTGGACTATAATCTCTGGGAGGAGACAGTGCCAAGTTCCATCCACCATCTAATATCCAAGACTCACCCAGCACATAACATATGCTCAGTGAATACACTCTGAATCAAAGAATCTAGGAGTGTCAGAGAACATAAAGAGCATTGAGGTTTTTTTTTTCCCTAAATCAATGCCCTTTCTACAAATTTATGAAGATAATGAAACTATAAAGAGAGAGTAAAGCTAAAGGGAAAAAAGAAAACTAGAAGAAAAGGGAGTAAAGAATAAAGTATAGATTAATGGAAGGCAGAGATGGTGGTGACCATAATAACAGAAGAAACACCCTAAGAAGTGTAAAATTATTATAAGAAATTATATGGAGGAATTCGGTATATTGGCAAACAAATCTACACATTTCAGATGGTCTTTCAGGAAAACCCTGTGCCGTGTTAGGACACATCATTCATTATTATAACTTGTGGGAATATATAGTAACAGTAGCAAAGTAAGTTGCAACAAAAATAATACCTTATATCATAAGGTGCAGCCAATTACTGTGCTGACTGTGTGAGCTATTCTAAAATAGATATACATATGTTAAAATATTGACTAGGTAGTACATGACAGAAAAAGTTTACTTTAAACTTGGTGCAAAATTTGAATAACTTGGACAAAACAATCCTTTGATTTATGGAATATTTTACTCGTATGGAATATTTTACTTGTATCCTTGCTACAAGGAAATTATGGAGAGGAAAAATCACTCAGGGTTTGGAATGAGATGCTCTGATGTCAGATCCTGAGATTCTCAGGCTATATAGCAAACCTTATTTCACCATCAGCTGAACGATCCTAGTTCTAGGACAATGACTATCTCCCATACCTTATAAATTGTCTGCTTCCTTAAACATTCTTATTGCATTAGTGTGGATTTCACTTATACCTACAGAGAGTAAAGCTAGCTCTTTCACTGCATGATGCAGGTTACTGAAAACAGTAAAATGAGAAGTATTTATATTTAATCCTCTTTTTCCCCACCTCCCCCTACCCCACTTCCCCCATTGCTAGAGCTATCTTGGTTTTGTGTTTTTGGACGAGTCACTTAACCTCTCTGAATTTAAGTTTCCTCTTGAACATTGAGATGAGATATTATCTATTAAGGTACTTGATAAGTTGAGAAAATATCCTAATTTTGAAGAACGTGTTATCAGCCAGCCAAACTTTTCTCTGATTATAAGTCACCTAAGGACACTGAGCACTGATTTAGTCCTTGTTCAGTACACAGACCATATCTTTATATCTATGATTCTTGAGGAAAAGATCATAGGGTGTCTTAATATTTAAGCAAATGCTCACTGAAAGATAAGGCTTTATTAGCAAATATAATGTCTATACTGGTTGATTTATATTCATAGGGTAAGTTTGCTCTTTCTAATCGACTGTGCTGCTTTGTAGTGAGTAACTACTAAATTCTTCCAATTTGACCTCCTATTCCACTCCAGCACCATGACCTACTTGAAATGCTCCTTATGTCCTGGTTAGGAAGGAGTAGCTACAGGACATGACTGCAGAACCACAGGGCACTGAGAGTTTGTATTCCTCCCACTATATCTTCATTTTTTATTCATCAATATGTTGAAAGCCAACTCCAATGACCTATAGGATAGATGCTCGAGTGTGGGGTGGAAAATGGAAGAGGGCAAGACACTAAGATGCAGCATTAAATAGCCCTCATCAAAATGTGTATAGTTTCCTTAAAAATAAAACTTCTTATAATGTAAATTCATTTCCACATCTCTAGTTCACTGAGATTGTGAACTATGAATATATTGTACTGTATGCTTATCTTTCATAATCAAGCTTTTTACTTTTCACGTTTATAAAACATGGATAAATGTAGACACATGAGAAAAAACAAATCATTTAATGTTTTGTGATTTTAAGCAATTATTTTAGCTTCTCAGATTCGATTTTCAAATGATTTGTTTGCTTTATTTCTGTTTGGTATCTGTTTTTTCTTACTAGATGAGCAGGGAGAAATCAGGGTGGGGAGGATGCAACTTTAGCACAGTGCTAGGTAGGAAATGCAGCTTGCAATAGAATATGTGCTGGTAAAGTATTAAACCCTTGCTCAGTTGTATGTACCCTCTAGAGGATAAGCTCACTTTCTCACTAGAGCTAAAGCATTAGGCGAGAAGGGAAACAATGACAAGTGGTGTCACTTCCTGAATTCACACTTATTATAAAAAGAAACAATCATTGGAGCAGCTCCTTTACTGGCATATTCATCTGGCACCTACAAATAAAGTCAGATGGAAGGAAATGGGAAAGTACTACCTGTGTAGAAATGTTGGAAGGGGATTTTAAGGTTCTATCTTTCAGCTACAACCAAATAAATTACACTGGATTAAAATAGTGCAGGTCATTTGAAGAAACACAGCCCAAGGACCTTTCTATTTCTAAGGCAGCCCAAATTTCAAATTAATCCCTTCTTTCATGCCTTGCTTTGGAATGATGGCTAAGATTAAATATAGAAAAGAAAGGATTTAATTTCAGTTTTACAAAGACTCTTTCAGTAGTTTCAAAAATATGTCTTTCTCTTTGAGCCTTTGCAAAAAAAAGTTGATCCGCGAATGCATATTGAAAAGCAGTGTGCTGTAGAGACGTGCTATGATCCTGTGAACTTCTCAGAAGCTATTAAATGCCAGTGCTAAGCTAGGTCTGGAGGGAGTTAGCATTATTCATCAAACTCCCCTGTAGTTTGAATCCTAGTGAATGTCTTATCCCAGGTTCAGAGTGAAGAGGAAAAGAAATAGAAAACACCCATTTCTACACATTCATAAAGTTGGATCGGAGGGTAAGAGAGTAGAGGGGAAAAGTCCAGTTTAATTCAAAGATCAGGAAGGAAACTTCGGGAAGGTTTATATCTACTCAAAAACTAGGAAAGGAGAATTAGAGTTAAAAAGAGTATGTGTCTCTCCTTTGATCCTTTTAACTTCTCCCAAATTAAACTATGGTTTTAATTTACATTGATATTAGTCACTAAATTTCTACCATATTTCTTTAGCTTTACAAACTGGGTATATAAGATCATTTCTAATTCATAGACAGTTTTAATTTATTCAATAATATCATACCTATTTTGTATGCAGAACACTATGTGAACACAAAAATATAGACAAGAGCCCTTTTCCTTATGAAGTAGACAAAGTAGTTTAAAAAAGATGAACGGGGTAAATAATCACAAAACATTAATATATTATTAGAAGGTAACAGATGTTTGTACGTAAAACTGGTGTAAAGGCCAGTATGTATAATATGAGAGAGAGAAAAAACAATGTGAACCAATATGAGGAGAGGCTCAAGTAGGAACTGAACTCAGAGCTAAGTTCCTTTCAGGCTTCTCCAGAGAAAGAGAACTAATTGTTAAATATTTAGAAATTTTGTGAGCTGGCTATTTAACCCTGATAAACCTTGGTAGCTTGAACTAGGTTACAGTGGAAGAGTTTACACCATGGAAATTGGTAAGCTCTGCAGATCGAGATATGTTTAGTAGGGCTTGGTTTACTAGAATACCACTGTCTTGTGTCTTTGCTAATAAAACAAGAATAATAGCATGCACCTGCCAATATTTTTTGTGACAGGTACAGATGACATGTAAAATGTCTAGCATGGTGTCTACAACATAGCTGATTCTCAATAGCTGACAGCTATGGTTATAAATGTAATACTGTGAGGAGATTGGTCCTGTCCAAGGAACAGCAGGGTGCAGGGTTGAGTAGGTAGATCGAGCTAGCTACCTACTCAACTAGCTGGCATGGTGGTCTTTCAATACCTCAACATCAAAGGATGACTTCAGATGTGTGATTCTTTATCATTCATTTGTTACCGTGAAACAACATATCCTTTAGAATAAAGAAATATCATAAGTGATGTTAAAGTTTTCCTGTAACAAGCTATTGGCTCTTGATTATTTCCAAAATAAGCAGGACTGGTAAGGATCCTGAACAATGTTCAGAGATCATTTTTGAAAAACCATTTGAGTGATTTGATGTCACTTTTTTAACTGTCAACATTGCTTTCATTGAAAGTGATAGAACTGTTTTTGCTTTGCTGCAGTGTGCCTCAACTATATAGCTTATAATTGTAGGTAATGAAACTAATTTTAATATTACTTTGTGATTATTAACCTAAATCTGGCAGTATGAGAAGCTTCCTCCCTTTGGAATCTCTTCCAGCTGTGACCCAGCTGTGTCAAACTTAAATCTTACAAAATCAAGATACCAGGGTTTGTTTGCCAAGCTCTCTATCTCTGAAAACGCTATTCCCTAAGGAATCTCATTATTTTTCACTATTCACAATAAGAAAATCTGAAGAATGAATTATTGGTTCCTGTTTGTTTTATTATCATTATTTTTTAGCAAAATCATAGTGACCAAAACACACTCTCCATTCACGTTGTTGTTGTTGCTGAATTCTGCTTTCCTTCTTCCTTTCCTCTCCTCCCTGGCAAAAGAATGCTGAGAAAAATATGGTTCAGATTGTTGAAATCTGGAGTGCAATTTTCCATACACCTAAATCATCTTTCCTTGTTATATTTGATGAAGGTAACTGATGCCATTAATGAGTAAAAGTTTCTCATGTAAAGTATAGCAGTTTCCAAGAACATTTTGATGCTTGACTTTTTGGGTATTCTCACATCTCACTTCTTTCAAATTTTAGTGCAATATTTAATTTAAAAATCTTCCAACTTATCCAAGTAAAATATTATAAATGAATATTAATTTGACTAAAGACTGTTCTCTTATTTTCAAGTAAAGAAAGGAAAACATCCAGTGGTTTGCAGCCCCTTGGTCCTTTCATATAATTTTGTCCCAAAGCTGCCGTGGTAGCTCTTGTCTGCAAAATGCGCCTACCCTACTCTTTAAAGACCTTTTTTACAATCACAGATGCCAGCACCAAATGCCAGTGTTGGCAACTGCAAAATTGCTGTCATTACTCATTAACAGGAATCAAAATGTCCTAATAATACTCTGCCATTATTTAAGCCTATTGCAATATCAATTAATCATGTCTTGCTTGCCAAGTCATGTGATCAGCTTTATGCTGGATAGGGCCAGATGAAGCCATCCTGTTAGACTGGATAAAGAAAAACCTCTAAGAGTTTGGCTGTAGAGAGAGAAATTCTTTCCATCCATATTACTGCAATGGAATTCAGAGCTCTAAATAAGCCTATGTGTGTTTTCCACCATATGGCTATCTGTTGCTGAGTTATTTCACTTACAAAATATTCAAGCATCCAATGGAAAACATATTCCTACTCAAAAAAATACTAGCATATTAAGGCTTCTTTAAGGTTTGAGTGACGTAGGTATAGACTCCCTGAATTAATAAAACCCGAATTTCAGCTGGCCATATTGATTGCCTTACAAGTTCCTAAGCTACCTGAAGCTAAGTGAACAGCACAAGCTTTGCTAATTTATTTTCCAAAAGGCCTATATTTTTTCCCTTTGTATAACTCTCTAAATTAAGCTGACTTAATCTATATGAGAGAAAAAAATAAAGTGTCCTGAACTTCAACGGAGGAGAGATTCTCTCTCCATCATGAAAATTCGTACCTTCTCACAGCACAGCAGTTCTGGGAGAGAAGTGTTGGAATCACACATTTATTAGATACCCTTGAGTAATGCAGTAGGAAACTCCAGGTAACAATACTCACCGCTAAGGGGTTGGTGGGGGCATCTATTACTCTATGTTACAGACCTGATGGGAAAGTCTGAGCTATTAGTAAAGAAACCTCCTCTCTTTTCAGCCGACCATGTGGCTGTGATCAGCCATGAGGCCAGTCATCCCAAAGGGTGCTGAAGAGAAACGGGGCCTGGGGGCGGAAGCCCCATCAGTAATAGGTGACAAAAGTAGTGCAGTAATTGCAGAAAGAGTCCTTCTCTTCTCCCCATCATTGCTAGAGCCGCTGCTTCTGACGTATTCCCCACTGTTATCAGATAAAAGGTAGTATCAACTCTGTCTTGCAACTTTTGCTTTATCACAGTGTCATTGCCGCAGTTCCACCGAATAGAAGTTGTTTTCACTAAACTTCATTTCTGCAGCCTAAACTAGATTTTTGGGCTAACGTGTATTTTAAGAAATAAAAATAATGCTACAGAATGATTCATAGGGTGAGATAGAATGGAAGAGAAATTTATTGAGAAGCATTTGAATTGCTATTAGCAATCAAAGAAGAATATTTATGACAGAAAACATTTCCCGACATCCTTTATACATATAAATTAGATATTGAAAGACCTTGAACATAGTAGAAGCATGTTAGTGTAAAGCCTAAGTAATTTATTTACTATGAAAAATTCTAAGAGACTTTAAATTAGGATTTCAGTCTGCATTCAAAATGGGCTTCTCCTCCTCGCTTCTCACAACCCTATGCTTCTCACGCACCACCGAGCTTAAGCTATCAGGCCTTAAATTCTACCACATGTGGTTACTTATCCAAGGAATGGGTTCATATCGACACTTGATTCACATCAGTTTTGCATGTGGTAATAAAAAGAAAAAAAACCCAAATTTAATCTGCACAAACTGTAATTGTCATGCTGGGATCATTTAGATTCCAGCAGTCTCTCTATTGAGTCCTTTAAGAAAACTGTGTTTTCATTGTACTTTTTTAATGAGGAATCCCAGTGGATAAATCATACTCGAATCTTGGGAAGGCTTTTGCTTTGTAAAAGGGAAATAAATAGAACTTGGATGGCCAGGGAGATGAACTTGTTTTCCATAGACTTAAAAAATTAAGACTAAATACACAAGTTTTAGGGAGGGATAGTTTAGTAGATATTTTGAAATATGATGTAATGGTGTATTGAGGTTAGATACTGTATCTAAAAAATGAAGGAGTGCTCTGAAATTTTACCTCCTTACAGTCTTCTTACCAGGAAATCTGCAACCACCCAATTTCCCAAATTTTACCCTGGCTTTCTTCCCAGCTATGTGGCTACCTACTACCTTTGAAGCAAAGAAGAAAGACATTAAACCATAGAGGAGAGAATATAGAGAAGGTCATAGAGTGAGTGGGGAGAGGAGGAAGAGTGTTTTAACTTCTGAGTTGCAAGGCTAAGGACGCTGGAGTTCCCAGTTCCATGCTTCCTACAATGTCATCTGTGGACAGAGAGAGAGGGCTTGACGTGGCCCTGAAGATCATATAAACAAAGTCAAGAAGCAGTAGAAATTTATCTATTTTTAAAGTCAGTTTACTTCTTACTTAGATTTACAGCCTAAAAACAGTTTGAAAGTGAAGTCAAAAGATTACTTTTTTTTTTTCCACCAGCAAAACCAGAGCAGGATTTTAAAAAAAAGAAACAGCAGCAAGCAGGAGATATTTGCATAATGCCTCTTTGGGAATAGTTTGCAGATAAAAATCGGGGATATGAATTAAAGGCTCTATGCTTGGGCTCTAGCCATTCAGTATCTCTAACAACGAGAAAGAGTATATATCAGTTATCAAAACATATCAAAGACAAAGGCACATTTTTACATTAAAAATGTGAATGCAAAGATAGACCAGCTAGATCTCTTACAAGTCACCAACAATACAAAGATAAACACATTGACTGCTCTTATACTAGACAGATCCCAAATACAGATTAAATCAAATAATACACCTTTTATTGAGATATACCTCATACAAGCCTCTACCTTTGTCACAAACAACCACATTAGATTGACTATCCACTGTATTTCTGGCCACTGACCACGTGTTTTTCATCTTTGAGCATAAATACCTGTCTCATTGCTTAGAACTTGGGAAGTATTAAGTACATATTTGAGCAACTGAACTGTAATTGTCTACTTGCATAAACAGACGTGCACAAACATACACACACATCCCAAAGCTCTCAAATGACTATGAAAGATAGGTTTACCAGGCTCTGAACAAACAAAATCCTCTGCAGCATGAGGGAAGATCTCCTTGTAGGGTACAGCATTTTAAAATTCCATTTGTTTCTCAATAAAAGTACAATGTTTCTGATATTTGGTACAAGATATTCTTTCTTTATGCCAAATTTTGTTGTATAGAAAATATGACACTTCCAAATTCATGAGTCCAGCATTACCTTGATAACAAAGCCAAATAAGGACACTACAAGAAAAGAAAATTACAGGTCAATACCCTGATGAACATAGGTATAAAAATCCCCAACAAAATACTAGCAAACCAAATTCAATAGCACATTAAAAGGATCATATGCCATGATCAAGTCAAGTTTATCCCTACGATGCAAGGATAGTTCAACATATGCAAATAAATAAATGCAATACACCATATTAACAGAACAAAGGATAAAATGATATGATCATTTCAACAAATGCAGAGAAAGCATTTGATAAAATTCAACATTTCTTCATGATAGAAACTCTGAAGAAATTAGTTATAAAAGGAGTGTACTTCAACAAAATAAATGCCATATATGACGAGTGCACAGCTAACATCATACTCAATGGTAAAAAAATGAAAGTTTTCTAAGATCGAGAACAAGACAAGGATGCCCTTTCTTGCCACTTCTAATCATCACATTAATGAAAGCACTAGCCAGAGAAATTGCACAAGAAAAAGAAACAAAAGGTATTCAAATCAGAAAGGAAAATGTTAAATTGTCTCTGTTTGCAGATTATGTGATCTTTATACAGATGATCCTCTACTTACCATGGTTTGATGTAATTTTTTCAACTTTACGATGATGACAGACCATTGCAATTTCAACATACTTGAAATTTTGAATTTTGATCTTTTCCTGGGCTAGCAATGTGGTACATGAGGCATTCAATACCTTATGATAAAATAGGCTTTTTGTTAGGTGATTTTGTTCAACTGTCAGCTAATGTAAGTGTTCTGAGCACATTTAAGGTAAGCTAGGTGAAGCTATAATGTTTGGTTGGTTAGGTGTACTAAAATGCATTTTTGAATTACAATATTTTCAGCTTATGATGAGTTCGTCAGGGTATAATCCCATGGTAAGTCCAGGAGCACCTATATATAGAAACCCCTAAAGACTATTAAAAAACTGTTAGAACTAACAAATACAGTAAAGTTGCAGTTTATAAAATCAACATACAAAAATCAGTTGTATTTCCATACATTAGCAAAGAACTTTCTGAAAGAGAAAAAAATAATCCTGTTTATAATAGAATCAAAAAGAATAAAATGTATAGTAATAAATTTAACCAAGGAGGTGAAAGAACCATCCACTGAAACCATAAAACATTGATGAAAGAATTTGAAGAAGACACCATAGCTAAAAATGTATTCCATGTTCATAGATTGGAAAGCAATCTACAGATTCAATGCAAAATCAAAATTTAATGGCATTTTTACAGAAATAGGAAAAAATAACCTAAAATTTATATGGAATCATGAAAGACCCCCAAATAGCAAAGAGCCTTCTTGAGAAAGTAAAAGAAAACTAGAGGAATCAGACACTAATTATGAGGGTAATGCAAATCAAAGTTATAATGAAATATCACCTCACACCTGTTAGAATGCCTAGTATCAAAAAGATAAGAGATTATAAATGTTGTCAAGGATGTGGAGAAAAAGAAACCCTTGATCTTTGTTGGTGGAAATACAAATTGGTACTGGTATTATAGAAAACAGTATGGCAATTCCTCAAAAAATTAAAATAGAACTACCATATGATTCAATAATCACATTTCTGGGTATAGATCCGATGAAAACAAAACAGTATGTGAAGTGATAGTTGCACTCCTATGTTCATTGTAGCATTATTGCAGTATAATGTAGCATTGTAGTATTATTAGAAATAATAGCCAAGATATAGAAAAAGCTAAGTGTCAGTTGGTGGATGAAATGATTACATATATATATATATATCCTTTTTATATGGCTACAATATACAATATACTTTTTATATGGCTATAATATACATATATAATATATATAATATATACTTTTTATATGGCTACATAATATATAATGTAATATTATGTCGCCATATAAAAAGAAGGATATTCTTCCATTTGTGACAACATAGTTAAACCCAGAAGGCATAATGCAAAGTGAAATAAGCCAGACAGAAAAACAAATACCAATAACATAGTTTTAGTTCCATGAGTAATCTTAAAAATAAATGTCAAATTCTTAGAAAGAGTAAAATCATGGTGATTGCAGGGGCTAGGAGTGAGGAAAATGGGGATTGAAAGGTACAAACTTGCAGTTACAAGAGGAATAAGTTCTGAGGAGCGCATATATAGCATGGTGACTGCAATTAATAATACTGCATTGCATACTTGGAATTTTCTAACAGAGTAGATCTTAAGTGTTATCACAGAAAAGGTTGACTATGTAAGGTGATGGATGTGTTAACTAACCTGACTGTGGTAATCATTTCAAACCATGCTGTTATTACACACTTTATATATGCAATTTTATTTGTCAGTTACACCTCAGTGAAACTGAAATAAAAAAGAGAATTGCATAAAAAGAAGGCTTCAATATCATCACCACTGACTTTGGGGAATTATGAGGCAAGGACTCTATTCATGATCAGAAAAGTGTGGGAAAGCAATGGTTCAAGGAGAAGTATTCTCGGCGCTTCTCCTTATAAGTCACTCCGCGGGATGGCATGCCAAGGATGTGCATTTTCTAGGACTGCCAACAACAACAACAACAACAACAACACAAATGACTACAGTCTTGCTGGTCAAAACAACAGAAATATATTCTCTGACAGTTTTGTAGTTTAGATGTCCAAACTCAAGGTGCTGGCCAGGCCAAAGTTTCTGTGAAATTTCTAGAAAGTATCCTTCCTTGCCTCTTTGTAGCTTCCGAGGTTTGCCAGTAATTTCTGGCATTCGAGGACTTAACAGGTGTGTCTCCTTAACCTCAGCCGCCTTGTTCGCATGGCCTTGTTCGCTGTGTGTTTCCATCTCTCTGTGTCTTTGGGGATTGGAACCTTCCTCTCCTTTCCATTATACAGACGCCAGTCATCAGATTTAGGGCCCACACTAATCCAGTATGAGTTTCATCTCAACAAAGTATATCTGCAAAAACTCTATTTCCAAATATCATCCAACGGTGAGGTTCGCAGTGGATGTGAGTTTTTGCAGGACTCTAGTCGCCCACTTTACCACGCATGCGCACACTTCACCACGCATGCGCACATCCCTGTGGCCGTCCCATGTGTCGCCCGTGCTTTCCTACCGCCATGTCTTTGCCTACGCCTCCCCTGACCCTGCACCCCAGACTGCTCTTCTCCTCACTTTTCCCACATTCAAACTTTACCCTCTGTGGGGGCTCCAGTTCACATTCTCTCTCTATTTTGCAACATCTTGTTTGATCACTCAAGCTTAATTTAAAAAAAAAAAAAATTTTTTTTTCATAGCAATTGTATTTGTATCATTTCTCTGGTAGTTATATACTTAGTCTTTTTTGTCCCCCAAATGTTTTGCTCACCGTTTTTTTCTCCCAGAATTATATGTAGCTAAGTTAACTATTTTCATGGTTTTTTTTTTTTTAATTAAACCTTATAGTCAGTCTTTGTTAATTAAATTTTTAATTTTGAACACACACTGTGGGCTGAAAAGAACATTACTGAGAATGGAGAGGGAAATATGTTAAGTATTGAACTTTACATTCTTCAAAATTGCTTGCAAGGAAGATATTCTTCCATTTTACATATTAAAAAGCTGAAGTTCAAAGTACAAGACAGAGCCAAAATTTCAAACCATTTACTATTTTGAAATTTGCACCTTCTCATGCTGCCTCCCTGCAGGCATGGCTGCTCCAACTCTCAGAGCACCAAAAACTCCTAGGGAAGTGTTCCTGAGAAGCTGGTTTGCTACTGGCAGATCTAACAGTGGAGTCTCATCCTATAGTCTGGGCAGTCCCCGCTGATGTTCATCGGCCTGAGAGCAGCTGCCATGGGGGACAGTTTAGGGAACACCTGTGAAAAACACAGGGGCCCTCATTTACTTCCAGGTGTACATGAACCCAAAGGGGTCCCCAGAGATCTCAGTGGTAATTTATTCCAATCACCCCATTTTATTGGAGACAATATGAAATTGATAAGAAAGTTTCGAAAGCTCAGAGAAAGATTGCACTTAAATTATGTTACAATTTGTAGTGTATGCTTATAATATGTTCCTAGGAATATAATGTGTATGCATAAAATATTTACGTATATACTTTTTGTTTTCCTTAAGAAGGTAGACTATTACCTTGTGAACCAGAAAGCTTATTTTCTAGGTGTTTTTGTTGGTGGAAATCTGTCTTTTGTGACCCTGACCATTCTGGACCTGATTAAATATGCATACATACACACACACACACACAATGATGCAAACTTTACCAAATGATCTGAAGCTGACTTTTTACAGGGTAACTTTTTTTTTTACTTGATTGCTCAGTCATAAAATACTAATGCGATATCCATCCCAGCACAGATATCCCCCTTCCTATAACGGATGAAGATTCGAGAGCCACAAAGCTCGCTGTGGACTCCTGCCTTGGAAACAGTTCTCTCAGCACTCTCCTGACGTTATTAATGGCCCTGATGTACAAACCCAGAATAAAATAGAATTAAAATCCAAAGTTAATTTCAAGCTCCATTAGAAATTAAAGGTGTTGGGAAAGAAATCAATATTTGCCCAGTGCAAAATGACTAAATTCAAAGCAATTAATTCTATTATTTTATAACTTCTAAAAACTATAAAAGACCTTCGCACTATGAAATGTTGCCATGCTCACACATATACACAATGTGTGACTAACAATAATGAGAATGATTTCCGGCGGCAACATGCAAAAATCTATTTTATCTCTTTATAGCCACACCATGTAGTAGACACACTAAAGTGTGCCTTAAAATAGAGCCAATTATTCTGTAAAATTCGTGGCTATTTCCAACAATTATCAACACTGTTGTAAATCTGAAAGGATTTAAGGGGCAGAAACAAAGCAAAAGAGCAAAGAGATTTATTTAAATGGGATAAACGTATCTGTTTTCTTAATTTTGCTTTCTCTTTTCCCAGCTTCTTTTTCCAGCTTCTGTTTATGGAATGCTATAGATCACCAAACAGATGACCTTAAAGCACTATAGTTCCAGCTAACATAAAGAATTTTGCAACCTGTAGAGTCGTAGGTCATAATAGACGTAAAACTAACACCCAGTAAAAGCTTTTTCATTGCTACTTCTTCCTCATAGTGTCTTTTGGGGAAAGTTTGAGTTAACAAATGGATCTTTGCAGGTCTGGAAAGATCAGACTTAAACGGGTATGGATCAGATCTTGTAACATGAATGTGTCACTGTTTCCTCCCCTTGTCAAGGAGAAGCCTGGTGAACACTGGCCAAGCATCACTTATCATTACTGTAGACTGGGGTGAACTACTAACTGTTAAAGATAATGTAAGACCAAACCACTTCTTAGCTAAGGAGATGTCATGAGCCTTCTGATTAAACCTTTCTTTCTTTGTGAAAATAATCAAAATGAATAAAGACTAATTGTAGCAGAAGGGGACATGACCGGGCACGGGGGCCATTGTAAGACTCATCAGTCACAGAGAATGAGGCAATCTTTTGCAAAAACCTCAGGTCCTTCAAGATTCTAAACTTTGACATGTTCCTCCAATAGCAACTGTTCAACCCCTTCACCTTTTAAAAATGGTATCTTTTAAAATTCTATTAGATACAGTTTCCTTGAAAGTGTGATAAGTTTGACCAAATGACATACAGTTGGGTTTTGGGTGGTGAGCTGCCCAGCCCACCAGCCTTATCTGCTGTCTTTGTTCTTCTACACTAGCCATGACAAAAACAAACTTGTTAGACCAAATCAATTTTAAGCTCTCTGAACTTCCGCAAATTGCTCATTTTTTCCCTTCCTTCCTTCCTTCCTATGGTACTTTAAAAGGAGGATGAATACTGAACTAAGACAGAACAGGGGTTCCAGCCTCAACTCCTCACTCATCCATTCACCATGGGTTGGTCCGAGGCTGGTGACTTGGCCTCTCTGGTCCTCACTGTCTCTCCTGTATGATGGAAATATCAAAAAACAACAACAATTTAAAATGCACATCAAGTGGATGCTCACTACCATGCATGTAGTAGACCCTCAAAAGCAGTAGCCACGGTGTTACAGATTTCCACGCTCATGGGTTTCCCAGGGACTGTGCACTCATCTCTCCCCCTCTTCTGTGAGACCTACTGTCCAGAAAACATTGGACACCGAACATTCATGCTTGCAGGTGAACGTAAGTCAAGTGAGCAACGTCGACATCAAGGAATGTCACATTAGAATGCAGGGTTGCAGAGATAGGGTAGGAATGGAGAGTAATGTGTATTTTAAAATGGTGACTCTTTATCAGCAACATTTCTCATGAGCACGGCTAAGTAATCTGAAGAATACCCTCTTTATCACCCCTCCCGATGCCGGCCATCTCTTCAACCTGGCTCCAGTCTTCCCTGCATCACTGGGTCTGCTCTCACCTTGTCAACCTCTGTACTGGCAAATGGTGATGATTTATATAAATGAGACATCTATAATTTATATAGCTGCTATCTCTTATAGCAGTTCTCTTTGTTCTCTAGGATTTGGCAGCTCTTCCCCTGGGTTCAGTTTGGTTCAAGACCTTGCATCTGGATATACTCCTGGGCTCTCTTCTCAGCCTCACATTTAGATAGCGGTGCCCTCCACACTGCCTTCAACTTGTCTTCTCACTGCGTGCACCTCCCTTCCCTGCCTCTAAATGTGGCTTCGATTTCGATTTCTATTTGTATAGTGAAGGTACACTCATCTATGTTGCCAGTCCAGAACATTCCACCAGATGCATTAAACTTTCTAATGCACAGTGATCAGCACAGTGTACATTTAATGAATATTTCATGAGTTAATAAACGTCTCTATATCCTACATGTTATATCCCTGTAGCAAGCTTGGTAGATTGAAAATTGACTTATCCCTGCCCCCATGTCACCCAGACTTGCCTTCCCTTCTGTATTTCCTATAGAGGAAAATGGTCCATTAGGAACACAGCCACTGAAGTCAGAACCACCCTCCTCCCCCAATCTAATTGATCCCCAACTTCAGCACGTCCTGTCTCTGGAATAGCATTCTCATGCCATGTTCCTCTTTGGAGCTATGCCTCGGTGCAGCCTCTTCTCACTTCTGAGGAACTGTAGAAACCTTCCAAATCCTCCTTTAAGATCCTTTGGTTTATCCTTCACACATCTGCAAAAGTGAGAATTTGATGCCATACTTCTCAGGTTAAAACCCCTTAGTAAATCTCCAAAGTTGTCAATAGAAAATTTGATTAAACTAATCTCACACAATGTTGCATAATCTAGTTCCTGTGTTTCTAAAGTTTCACTTCTACTCACTTTCCCTTTTGCTGCAGGCATTCTGAGCATGTTATGAGGTTTGGTACAAGTCTTTGTGTAGAATGCGATTCCTCCTCTCCCTCTCCTAGTTAATTAACTTCCACATGTTCATTACTCAGCTCAGATCTCATTTATCACAGGAAACATTCCAGTCGTCCCAAATCGATTCAGGACCCCACCTTCTGTTCCCTCAAAGCGTGCTGTATGGATCTTGTCAAAGAAAGAGTGATGCAAGGTTATTGGATATTTGCTTTGTGATGTCAAAAAACATCTTATTTGACTTCTCATAGCAAATCACAGGACAGGACTCATGCAGCAGGCACTCAAAATATTAATTATTAATTCATAATTCCCAAGCAGTAGGACAATTAATGTGCATTTTACAAATGCTTGTGATGTAATGAATAGGAATTCTATGTATATCCAGCCTGACACTCCCCAAACTACTTACTGGTATGACTTTGTGCTTGAGGGAAAGAAGCTGATCTTGGGCTAAACTTTCAGCCTTTTCTTTCTCTGTCCCTTCCCTTCACTGCACTTTTCCTCTGTAATCTGTATCAAATGAGAGAGAGTCTGATATCAGCCACGTATTTGGAATTCTTTGGCACCAGTGGGATTCAGTCCCTGTCACTGTTCCTATCAGTAATACTTTAAGCTGACTTCCCTCTAATTGTAAAAGGAAAGACGAGGCTCCTAGCTACAAAATTTCAGGAGCAGAAAACCTTACTTCTCCTTGTTTTCTTGCTTGTAAAGCTAGCCTTTAATATGAGGTTTAATCCTATTATGCTGCCTGGGATGTGTTCAGAGATTTTCTCTGCAGATTGTTTCATCTGGAAGTTAATTCCTGGGTACTTCTGGGAACTGAAGGGATGAGGGTTTTGAGCCTTAGTCACTGAACTTGGATACCACCAGTCAATGCACCAGTTGTATGTCTATCTGGTTTCTGTTTTGTTTTCTCTAAACCAGTGATTCTTAAATAATAGTTTGTTTGAGGGTCACTTGGGTAAATCTACGAAAGCACAGACTTGGACACCATCCCAAGAGTTTCTGATTTATAAAAGTCTGAGATAGAGTCAGAGAAGCTGAATTTTTTTTTTTTTTTTTTTTTTTTTTTTTTGAGACAGAGTCTCACTTTGTTGCCCAGGCTAGAGTGAGTGCCGTGGCGTCAGCCTGGCTCACAGCAACCTCAATCTCCGGGGCTCAGCAATCCTACTGCCTCAGCCTCCCGAGTAGCTGGGACTACAGGCATGCGCCACCATGCCCGGCTAATTTTTTGTATATATATTTTTAGTTGGTCAATTAATTTATTTCTATTTTTGGTAGAGACGGGGTCTCGCTCAGGCTGGTTTCGAACTCCTGACCTTGAGCAATCCGCCCGCCTCGGCCTCCCAAAGTGCTAGGATTACAGGCGTGAGCCACCGCGCCCGGCCAGAGAAGCTGAATTTTAATAAGTTCACTAGAAGTTTCTACAGCAGATGACTCATCCACCTTGAGTAGGTGTATGATTTCTCACCTGTGTTCTCCATCCAATCAGAAGATGGAGCCTCTCTGGGGTTCTACTATTCTAGTGCTTTTCCTCCTAGACTTCAAGTTCACCAGACTCTTACAGCTGTGTCCTTTGACAAAGCAAATTTGCTCTCTGCCCCACCTTATCCCTGCAGTGTTATGACAGCCACTAGCCACACAGGCTCTCCATTGCCTTGTGATGGGAAATGTCAGTCACCTGACCTTCACCAGGACACTGGGCATGGCCAACAAGGAGGTCCCTGCACAGTGCACTGCCAAAGGACTTTGGAAAGAAAGGGGGTCCCTTGGGGTAGCCATGGGGTAGAAGACAGCTGAAATATGGAAGAGCTTACATTTTGAATCAATCATTTCAGATTCTTTGGTTTTTACATTGAACATATGTTTGTGATTACTACTAATGATGTAAAATTCCCAAAATGTAAAATTACAACTAATGCAGACACAGAATAGTTTTTTAAAAAATCCAAAATTTTGATTTAACAGTTTATAAGTAACACCCATGAGTTTTAAATTATTGTTAATTCATAATTCCCAAACAGTATGACCATTAATGTGCATTTTTAAAAAGATATAGTACATTAATAAATATCATATGTTAATGTTTATAAATTTTATTTTTACAGCATTTAATTTCTAAATTTTAAATTTCATAGATAAGTGTTCAACAGGCTCACAACTTAAAAGAAAAAAAATAGTAGAGGAAACATTATTTCCCATTGTTCTGAAACCAGGCCAGATAAGACGTGACCTGTTCTGTTTGTACATCCAGACAATTCCAGTCTTTTTTACTTTTTCACCCTCTGGCTACATTTTTTATGTCAGTGACAAAATATTTAGCATATTATGAATACCAACGTGTCACTCTTTGAACCATACCTAGCACTTTTTCTTTTTGTTCTGACCTTCATACACTGTTTAAGAATGATACTAGCACCAAGAATTCATAGAATAATGATTTCACTATTTAATTCTTCATTTCTTTAAGCAAGGGATTTTTTTCTTCTTTAAGCTGGTTTCTTTCTTTTTAATGAAAAAGCTAATTATCCTTTAAAACAACACTGTGTTTTGTATTTTGTAATAAAACTAGGAAGTAATTTAGTAACTTTCTAATAGTAAGTTAATGAGTTTTATCCAAGAGTTGGTATCATGTGGTGCATTTTTTTATGTGTACATAATGTTTCCAAACTAAGCCTAGCTTATATATATATATATATATATATATATATATATATATATATGTGTGTGTGTGTGTATGTGTGTGTATATATATGTATATATGTATGTGTATATATATATATATATATTTTTTTTAACTTTTATCAGCAAAAAAATAGAGAAATAGGGGCTAAAAACAGACTCATTGTTCCCCAAAGTGCACATGGGTCACCATGGTAGGCACGGCGACTACCATCGAAAGTCACTATGCACATGGAAAGCTCTTTGCAGCCAAATGAGAAGGATCAGAGACAAGTCACTATGTTGGTCCCAGACAACCTTTTATTTATTATGTTCATCCTGCACTGGTCTTCCCTAGATAGGACCTAGCCTATTTTCTTCCACCTTATATGAATAAAGAAGAGTGCCTAACAATGCTTTGTAGAGAGGTATGGGTGTCGATGTAAGCCTAAATAAAAGCTGTGTGTTTGTTTTTAATCACACTCAGTAGCCCCTTGATGTATGTAATTACCTTCATCAAAGCATTATAGTACACAATATTATCTTGGAAGAGTATTATAGTACACAATATTAAGAGCATTATAGTACACAATATTATCTTGGAAGAGTCTTAATAAGATATAAACTGGGCAAATTTTTAAGAGAATAAATCATATGAGTTGGGTGAGAAAAAATATAGCATGGGATACCACCTAATGCACATTATATCCTAAAACATGGAGCACACATGATACACATTCTTACTACAGCTGTGCCCACACATCTCAAACACATCCTGTAGCATCAAAATGTCCATGGTCCCATTTGCAGACATGTTCTTTTGTGATATGCTTTTCAAACTAGAAAGTACTTTTCTTGAAAGAGAGAATTCTAATTTTTTTTATTTTTTGAGACAGAGTCTCACTGTGTTTCCCTGGGTAAATTGCAGTGGCATCATCATAGCTCACTGCAACCTCAAACTCCTGGGCTCAAGCGATCCTCCTGCCTCAGCCTCCTGAGTAACTGGTACTACAGGTGTGTGCCACCACACCCAGCTAATTTTTTCTGTTTTTGCTAGAGACAGGGTCTCACTCTTGTTCAGGCTGGTCTCTAACTCCTGACCTCAAGTGATCCGCCTGCCTCAGCCTTCCAGAATGCTAGGATTACAGGCCTGAACCACCACACCTGGCCTCTAATTTTTTTAACCATCTAAATCTTCAATACTAAATATTCATATTAGCAACATAAGAAAATTATATATATATAAATCAAATGTCCATAAAATAAAATCCTAATATAGTTTTGGCTTTTAGTTAGACAGTCTAGAGTTTAGGTCACAGAGACTCAGACTTATCCCAAAACCTGACTATATTCAATCTTCATAAGATATTTTTTCCATAACTAAAGATCAAAGCAATAGGAAAAATTTCATGATAATATCACAAGGAGATTTTTTATACATTAACTTATAAAGTTATTAATCATTAGGAAAGATAAAAAAATTTTATTCTCATTTGAAGAATCATAAATTGAATTTAAATCAAGATCTGTCAAGATCGATATATCACTTTCCAGAAACCAATATTTTTTAACTTGAATATGTATGGCCTTTGGCCAACAATTCCATTTTTAGAATTGTATCACAAGCAAATGATGAAGAATATTTACAAGGATTTATATATGCTTTTCATCTCAGCATACTTTTGAATGATAAAAAACAGGAAAATAATTTAACATCAATAAATAGTTGTATGGTAAAATAAATGATGATCTAATGACATACTGACAAACTCTTAAAGTTAGGAAGCTGAGCTATATTGTTTGACAGAAGAAACATAAGAAACCTACTCCATACTAAGAAGAAAATAAAACTAAACATACCCAGTTAAAAATATAAATAAAGAAAAAACACAATATGCTATATTGTAATTTTAACAGCGCTATTTGCCAGGTGATGAGATTACAAGCTATTTTAATATTTTAAAAATATTTTTTATTGTCTTAGTTGAAGTCAGATGAAATGCATTATTTTTCTAATAAATGATAAACTCACTTTCATTTCAAAAATGTTGCAGAGATAAATGAAATAGAAACAAAATACCAGATACTAAGTTTTACCGTATTTTAAATCTCTACTCATGGCTGAAATATCTATTAATTTATCCAAATACCCAAATGGATTGTAATCTCCTTAAGGAAAGAGTCTATGTGTTGTCCTTTTCTTTTTTTTCCCAATGCCCCCCCCCAAATTAGTAGATGCATGGTAAGTGCATTATGAATAAGTGTGTACCCTTGGTTGTGTCACTTTCTCTCTTTGAGGCTCCTTTTACTCATCTAGAAAATAAACATGTCTCTCCACTCATCTTGCTAGGAATTGCTATAAGGCTAAAATGAGGCAATACATGTTGATCATATAATCAATCCATGTACGTGAAGAAACATTATTTTTAGCCACAGTGATTACACTTACAGCAATCAGCGAAGCAAGTGTTGAATTCCCACCCCCAGGCATGGCTCAAGGCAAAATTGTGAAGCGAGCTCAAAGTACAAGTTGCTCCTCTGTGTGCCCACCTTCGCCACTTTAGGGACACCCTGCTTCCCTCAGATTTCCTCTTGTTCTGTCTCCAGCTTTCATCTAAACTTATTCCCATAATAACCAAGACTCATGTTTTAACCTGCGCCCAGTAGAATTTGCATTCTCACCAGATATAAGAAATCATCAGCCAAGACAATGACCAGACCTGGATTTGTCTGTTTTAGTGAACCTGAAATTATACCATCCTTGCTTGCTTTTATCTAAGGGCAACCACCAGGTCCCTTCGTCAGAGGTTGGAGAGCGCTTTGACAGTCAGGGTCCTAACTCAGATCCCTGCTTGGACTATTAAAAAAAAATCATAAATCTACTGAGGAAACTTCACCCCTTTTTAAGAAAAATGTCACATGTAATTAAAAGATATCCATGCATTACATGAAAAAATGAGAAAAAATATCCAGTTATATAGTAAGCTTTGTTAGTATATCCCCATAAGGATAATCATAATGTTGTATTAGGCAATAGGAACAATATAAGGCAAATATATGTCTTTATTCATATAAATATAGATATTATAGATATATAGATCTATACGGATATAGATATTATATGTAGATATAGATGTAGATACTTACATTTTATCTTATATTTTATATGTATGCAAAATAAATATATTTTATGTATATAAACATATATATGTATATATATGCATATATGTATGTATGCAAAATAAATATATTTTATATGCATATAAATGTAATTTTATATATTCACACATGTATATACATTTTAAGATTTGAATTTTTTAAATTTAAAAAATTTCAGTCTACTTTAAAAAATCTAATATATATCCTTATACATAGTTTTCAAGCTTTCTAACATAAAAGCTTGAAAACTATTTTAATCAGGACAAAGACACAGAATAAACCTAGCCACATGCCTCAGGGAGTGCAGTTTAATGGAGTGTTTAGAATGGCATAGGTTGATTAGGTTACGATTCTTAGAAAGAGATATTTGATCTAAAAAGAATTAGAATGTTATACTGATATAAACGAGAAGATCATATAATCCAGTAAGAATTTATCCACATGGAGCACAGAGAAGAGAATAGGCCCATCCTTTCAATTGCTGGAGCCAAACCCATGTTGGCTTGCACCCCACATCCTTCCTCCAGCACTACCACTCTGGTTCAGACACCACCAGGCTTTGCCTATTTTTGCAGCAGCCTCCTGCCTGGTCTACCCACTTGTACCCTTGCCACAATCAGTACGGTCTCATCACAGCAGCCAGAGTGGTCCTATTAAAATAAGCATCCCAGACATGTCCACCTTCTTCTCAAAGATAATCTCCTCCAAGACTCTAAACTATCTCTCCCTGCTCTTGGCTTTTGCTACCCTTCCCGTTTGCACACTCAGTGACTCACTTACTTTAACCACACTACATTTCGGCTGTTCCATGAACACTTCAGGCAAACTTTCACTTCTCAGGGCTCCTGCATGTGCTGTTCCCCCAACATGCCTACCCGAAGGCAAGTTCCATCACATCCCTCTGGGCAGATGTCACCTTCTCAGAAGGACCCTCTTTGACAACCACGTTTAAGATGGTAACCACCTCACTTCAGTCCTCGTTTTCTTTCTTCTTATTTTTCTTCATAATATTGATCACTTTTTAATATACTAAGTACTTTACTCATTCATATGTTTACTACCTGTCTCAGCCAATTAGAATGCTGATTACATGAGTTCAGAGATTTTCACCTGCCTGTTATGTTTATTGTTACCTCCTATGCATCTAACATAGTGGTCAGCATATTAGTAGGTGCCCAATAAATATTTTTTAGATGAAATAAATTCATTTATTTGTGCTGGGGATAGCAAGAAAACTAGTCTGGAGAGGAGGGACTGAAATTAGATATACAAAAGACTAATTCAATAGATTTCCAGTTGAAAATACTGAGGGCTTGTAATAAAATAGTAGTTATGGGATGGTACACAAATAATGAAATGAGTAAAAACCAAAGTAAAACTTAAATATAGATCTTAAAATGGATGGCCTCAAATCATTTCTTCCTGGAAAATTAAAGTGTGATTCTATTGCTGTCATTACAGCAGGGACAGAGGATTTTCAAAATCTAGATCCAGTAACAAAAGATTGGAAATTGTTTGAAATGTTGGGAGAAAATTTAATAAAACTCTTATAATGTATTTGCAAAAAAAATGCACAAACAAATATTTCTAGGGGCTGATAAAATTATCTACTGCTAATTATACATTTTGTACTTTTTTAAAAGCTATTCATGTGTAGAACAAAAAATAGACCAAATTAATCATAGACTCAATGATTCACTATGTACACTTTACAAATTAATTAGCTTTCTCTTAATCTTTTCAATTAAAAAAGTGTTAAAGCATTAGTTTATTGCTTACTTCAGTGTTAAAATGCTGGTTAATTGCAAAACATTATTAGGGACCAATATTAAAATTCCACTTACAAGTGCAAGGGAAGCAAAACACATTTAAAGTTGATTTGCAAATCCAGCTTACCTAAGTCTACTTGCATTAAAGCAATTCTGCTGAAGTACATAACCGCACTCTGATCGTGCATGTGCCCAAGTTTCTCCCTCTGGATCACATATGTTTGGGTAAATGTGTATACAAACGTGTGTGTATGTTTTTAGTAGCATTAGTTTAAGTCATAATATCATCAAATTGGAAAGTGAAGAACAATGCAACACAAATCTACAATTTGTAAAGCCTTAAATTTCAGGCATGTTCTTCTTTTTAGTTCTCTATGTGAATTATCTAGCTATATGCAGCCTACAAGCATCTTTTATTCAGAAAACCTCATGATATAATGAATTTTATTAAGATTTGGAATTATGTTCTCACTTCAGCAGCATATATACTAAAATTGGAACAATACAGAGAAGGTTAGCATGGCCCTTGTGCAAGGGTGACACGCAAATTCGTGAAGCATTCCATATTTTTATAGCAATTAGGCAAGCGAGGGATATTATACCTAGAAAACCCCATGGATTCATCCAAGAGACTCCTAAACTTGATAAATGAATTTGGTAAAGTCTCAGGTTACAAAACCAATATACAAAAATCAGAGGTATTCATATATCCTAAGAACTGTCAAGCCAAAACTTAAATAAAAAAACACAATACCTTTTACTATATAGCCCCAAAGAAAATTAAGTATCTAGGAATATATTTAATGAAAGATACAAAAGACTTATACAAGAACTATGAAGCACTAAATAAAGAAATTGTAGAAGATGTAAACAGATGGAAAAACCTACCTTGCTCATGGATTGGTAGAATCAATATTGTAAAAATGTCAATGTTACCTAAAGTCATCTACAGAATTAATGCAATCCCCATCAAAGTAGCATCATCATTCTTTACAGATCTAGAAAAAAATACTTCTGCACTTTATATAGAACCAGAAAAATCCTCATATAGCCAAAGCAATCTTAAGCAAAAAGAACAAACTGGGAAGCATTAGTCTTCCTGACTTTTAGCTATACTATAAAGCAATAATAATTAAATCAGCCTGGTAATGGTACAAGAACAGAAGCATCAATATTTGGAATAGGACTGACATTCCAGAGATGAAACCATCTGCATATGGTAATCTAATCTTTGATAAGGCAGACAAAAATATATAATGGGGAAAAGAATCTCTCTTCAATAAATGGTTCTGGGAAAACTGGATAGCTACATACAGAAGATTGAATCAGGACCCCTACCTCTCACTTGTCACAAAAATCCACTAAAGATGGGTAACAGATTTAAACCTAAGGCATGAAACCTTAAGAATCCTAGAAAAAGAGGTTGGGAAAACCCTCTCATACATTGGCCTAGGCAAAAAATTTTTGAAGAAGACCCCCAAAGCAATCACTTTAACAATAAAAATAAAAAAGTGGGACCTGATCAAATTAAAAAGCTTCTGCACAGCCAAGGAAACTATCATTAGAGCAAATAGACAACCTCCAGAATGGGAGAAAATATTTGGTCTCTATACTTCCAATAAAGGTCTGATAACAAGAATCTATCTAGAGGTCAAAAGAATTAACAAGAAAAAATCAAACAACCCCATCAAGAAAATGGGCAAAGGAAATGAACAAAAACTTTTCTAAAGAAGACAGAATAATGGCCAGCAAACATATTTAAAAATGTCCAACATCGCTAATCATTAGAGAAATGCAAATCAAAACCACAATGAGATATCACCTAACCCTAGTGAGAATGGCCTGTATCAAGAAATCCCAAAACAACAATTGCTGGCGAGGATGTGGAGAGACAGGAACACTCTCACACTGCTGGTGGGACTGCAAATTAGTGCAACCTTTGTGGAAAAGAATTTGGAGATATCTCAAAGAGCTAAAAATAGAAATACCATTTGACCCAGCAATAGCATTATGAGGGAATCTACCCAAAAGAGCATAAGACACTCTATTATAAAGACATCTGCATCCGAATGTTTGTGGCAGCACAATTCACTATTGCAAGGATGTGGAAACAACCCAAGTGTCTGTCAATTCATGAGTGGATTATTAAAATTTGGTATATGTTTACATTGGAATATTACTCAATTCTAAGAAAGGACAGCAAGCTAGCACTGATTATATTATCCTGGATTGAGTTTAAGCCCATTATCCAAAGTGAGGTGACACAAGATCAGAATAATGGGCTCCATATATACTTACCATCAAATTGGTACTGACTGATTAACACTATGATGCTCAAAGGGTGGTGGTGTTCACTAGGCATTCGAGAGTTGGAGGGATAGTTCCACATCTGAGGGATGTGGTGAACATTGTGGATGGAAAGGGCATACCTCTAACTCTTGCTAGGGAGAGGCAAAGATAAAAAATGTACCCAAAATGTTAAGAAAAAAAGAAAAACAAACATTTGTTGGGTGTGGGGCAGGTGGGAGGGGGATGGAGGGGGTGGGTATTTACATACATAATGAGTATGATGCACACCGTCTCGGGGATGGACACGCTTGAAGCTCTGACTCGAGGGGGGAGAGAAGACAAAGGCAATGTATGTAACCTTAACGTTTGTACCCCCATAATATTCTGAAATAAAAAAAAATAAACAAAAAGATTTGGAATCATTCTTGCTGAGACTGAAGAAGAAAATTGTGGAATGGGACGGGGTGGTATTCACAAAAAGTTTTTCTTGATAGTTCAGAGGCAGCATTGACAGAAGGTGGGATCTCACGAGGCCAGTGAAAATGCTCCCATTCTTAAATATTCACTGCGGCAGGCAGGGAGAAGTTCCTTGTTCCATTTTCCACTCTGCAATGAATGGGTGGTGAGCCCTCCGAAAAAGGCACCCAAACACCCATGTCCTTACAAATAGCAAACATGAGCAGTTGTGAGAGAGAAATTGCAGATGGGGCATGAAAGATCCATTCGCCCCATAGATGGATGGATGGAAAAATCCATCCATCCAACTGTGAGAAAAGTTGTTTCTAAAAATCCACAATAAGTATGTAAAACTGGAGTGGAAAAAACCAGTATAAGTCAATGACAGAAAGCAGTGATAAACAAGAAAACAATAAACAGGAACTAAGTTTCATTTGCACACATGTAAATAAGAGGACAGCCCAAAATAAGGAATCCTCTTTCAGCACTGTATGGTGTAGACTGTTTCCTCCTTAAAATGTTTTATTCATGTCTCAGAAGCTTATGATATCAAGTCCTTAAAAGGGATGTAAAAAAATCTCAAATAACATTGAATGGAATTATCAGTTTTATTCCTAGTCATTTTAGTGTCTTTAAAAAAAGATATGAAAAATGCTTATAGACTGTCTTTTTAGAAAAAAAATATATTTTACGAAGATGAGATATGTAATGTGGGAAAGTTGGAAAGAATACAAAAAGAATAAGAACTATCCATGGCATCACCATCTAGATGTAACAGTTGTTTTGACACTTTTTCTATCTCTTTGTTAAGTGCATGTATTTGTTAATTTACTAAAAACAAATTTTATTCTTGGTAGCTACTATTAAAATTAAGCACTCAAAATTGAAAGATTAAAAAAAATCTATTTTATAGCTTCAGTATATCATAATTGAAGATGGAATGGACATATATTGAACATAGGGAAAAGTAAACTTTTTAAATAAATAGAACTGATAAAGTTGACTTCAGTTTCACATGATGGCCAAGTTAAGAAAAGAGAGAATATCAAAGAGAAAAAGAGAATGTGAGATATTGAGGAGAGAAAGAGTAAGTGAGAGAAGGTGGCAGACAAAGACCATTAAGATGGAGAAGAAGATGAAGAAGGAGGAGACAGGTCAGATGCTGACCTCTTGCTTTGGCCAAGGCCTGGACTTTGGGGCCCTGCCCTGGCAACCCTTTTACACTGTCTTTGACTTCTGTAGTCCAGCACACATCCACACAAATAGTACAAAAAAACACCTCTGTCAAAGGCCAGTGTTTCACTAGACCAAAAACTTCCTTTCAGGTCTTTTAGTGGGCTGAGTTATATATGATGTGCTCTCTCACGCATTTTCATCAATTTCACAAACACTGAAATAACCAGCACTGAGCAAATATGGCCAGCTTTATTTCCCACCTTAGATGCTTTGATTTCATCATCAGACTTCTCATCGTCTACCCTTAAAACATGCCTTACCACGTTTCCTATCACTGTTTTAACAAATTATCACGAATATGGTGGCTTAAAATAATACACATTTATTGTCTTACATGTAGTTTGGGGGTTGGAAGTCTGAAATGGGACTTACTGGGTTAAAATCAACGTGTCAACAGGGCTGCGTTCCTTCTAGAGGCTCTAAGAAGGAAGCAGTTCCTGTCTCTTCCAGTTTCTGGAAGCCTCTTGCATGCGTTGGCTCCAGGCACCTTCCTCCACCTTCAAAGCCATCAAAGCCATTTCATGGCCGGTCTAGTCTTTCTCTCCTCACATCAGTCTGACACTGACTGTCCTGCCTCCCTCTTGCAGTTATAGGGATTCTTATGTTGATGTTGGTCCCACCCAGTTAATCCAAGATAATCTCCCCCTTCTTAATCCTCAATCCTCCTTAATCCACCCCCCCAAAGATCTTTAAGGTGATCACATCTGCAAAGTGTCTCTTGCCATGTAAGGTGACATATTCACATGTATGAGGGATCAGGAACACATCTGTTTCCACATCTTTGGGGATACATTTTTCTGCCTACTACAAACATAAAGTTGTATTCTGTTATTAAAGAAAAATAAACTCATAAAATCAGATATTTTCTCACTATATTATATAAGAAGAAATTGGAAAGCATTATGACCACCAAGAAATCATGAAATCTTTAGAAGGGCCCATCAGTAAACATTTTCCCATTGGAGGAAGCCTTCCTTCCATGCCTAAAGTGGTCAGAATTATTTTTGGAAAGAAGCTTTCCAAAACATCTAGTGACTATAATTTGGGCAAAATATTAGAAATAGGAGAAGCCAGAGTGTGAAAACTGACTTAATATTCTTATAAACTCGAATACTTACTTAGCAGCCAGTATGGAGGCTGAAAATGCATTTAGAATGATAATGAATTTCCATACTATTTCAGATCATGGATCCTGAAGGGAACTTAATTGCAAATTAAAAATATAATAGAGAATCTACAGGAGTATGTTATCTTTCTTATAGCTCCCTATGCAACATCAAATCAAATAGAGCAAGACATGGTTCCTACTTTATGCAATTTTTCTCAGCAGACCGATTTTATTCACTGCTTTTGCCGTTTAAACATTACATATTGAGGGAAGATATAACACAACTGTGTGTACTCTCTCTGAGGTCTCCTTCCTTCATGGTATCAGCTTCATCCTCTGTCCATTAGGTGAATGACATGCAAAGGTAATTGCCTCTAAGTTGCATGGACACAGGTGCTCATATTAACTATCCTGGAGGAGGAATACCAGAGCAAAATGGAAAACACTGCATTTTGTGTATGTTTATGTTTTTCCATCCTTCCTAAGAGAAAGTAACATAGGTCTACTGTTTATCAAGAGCATTTGACACTATCAAGTGTTCCAACCCACCTATAAGATTTTTTTAATTTCCAAAAAAATCCCAATTCACTAAACTATCCATTTCTTCTCCTATGAATGTGTTATTTTCAATGTTTCCTTCCTATTCCTAAACAGTCCCCGAGGCCCATGCTCAGCTTCTTCCTGCTCTGTCCTCTGTCAGTCAGTGACTCATTCACCCCTAGGGTTTAACTTTTACAGTTTTCCAAGTATCTCCCTCTGAGGAGATGCCTCCTCCGTTACTAATGACTACCATAATGTTTGCCAAACAGTGGCCATAAAATCAATGTGCCTTGACTGAATGAATGTGTAGCACTCTTCTGATCAGACACCCCCAGTGGCCCTGCCTTACCTTCCAAACTGAGTTCAAAGCCTCTATCCCCTATCTTGGTATTCAGGTCCACTCAACCCACCCTTCCAGGCTAATTCCCCACTTCCATCATGTGTTACCCCTGTGTTCCCACCAAATGAACAGCTTCCATTACCTGGAATTCCTTTCAATTACATTTATTCACCTGCCTGGGTGTGTTTATTCACACCATTCCTCTCCCCTGTTGACAACAATTCTGCCAACCATTCTATTGTAGTTCTAGGGGATAGAGAAAACACGGCCCTTTCTTCTCTTCCATGGTTTGGAACCAATTTAGAAATGACAACTGATGGCAAAAAAAATTGGTTCTCAAAATGTCTATTCGGATCAAAGCTTATCAGAAAGCTGTTCTTAGATCTGCAACCTGAGCAGACCGCTAACACCACTCCCCCATTGCATGCATGTCTCCCCCGGCAGAGCAGCAGCCTGCCAAAGCCAGCTTCCCACTCGGCTGATGAGAGAATGTTGCCCCTGGGCAGCCCGAAGCAGAGAACATAAATGTCGTTGATCTGATCAGGCTTAATGTCTTCTTCCAAAGTCACAGAACAGACACGTCACTCCTGTCCCTCTTCACTTGCCAGGACCAGCAATTGTGGAGGTGGCGGTTAGGATCGGCGTGGCAGTGGGGGGAACTTGGAGAGATTGGCCAGAAGTGTCACCTTAGCTGAAGTCCCTCCGCATGGAAACATGGGACCAGGCATTTTTATGAGGCTTTCTTGACTCAGCTTATCTACAAAAAAATAATAATCTCTTCCCTTTGTACCCCCAGGTTTGTGGGTTATACCTCCCCTATAGAAGGTATATAGTGGTTCAGTTATTAATATTATCTATTCATCATAGATGCTTAGTCTATTCTGGCTGCTGTAACAAAAACACCATACACTGGGTGGCTTATAAAACAACAGAAATTTGTTTCTTACAGTTCTGAAGTCTGGGAAAGTCTGAGCTCGAGGCACTGGCAGATTCTGGTAGGGACTCACTTTCTGGTTCACAGATAGCACTTTTTGGCTGTGTCCTCACATGGCATCAAAGGGCCCTGAGGGGTCTCTGTCGGGCCTGTTTTATGAGGGCACTAACCCCACTTGTGAGGGATCTACCTTCATCACCTAATCACTTTTCAAAGTCCCCAACCTCTTACCAACGCCTTGAGAGTTAGGATTTCAAAATATGAATTTGGAGGGATATAGACATTCAGACTATAGCATATACTTACTGTGTTTTTATTTTAGATTTTATTAATGGGTGGTGTTAAGGGGCTATCTTGATATTCTTAATAACTATTATTCAAGTCCTCTACCACTATTCTCAATAAATGCCCGAGGAACAAAAAATGAGTGAATGATTGAATGAAGGACACCATCAATCTATAATGTTTTAGAACAAAACTCAAGTTTGCACCTTCTTTTATTCATTCACAATATTGTTTTCATATATAATATTTATAATTATTACCAAGACTTGCAGTGGAGACTAAAAATAAAAGAAGTGCAAGGAGTATATTGGAACTTAATAGTGAAATGGTAGGAACAAATGACTTGGTGGGACAAGGAGCAGAAAAGATTTATTTGCATATTCTTAGCTCCTCAGATTTGCTACCTTCATTTTTGGGGGAAAAAATGTTCAAAAAGAATGCCTTTGCAAAATGCATTGAGGAACATCTACAGATGCTAGTGTGCTCATACTCAAACTTCAGAACTTTCTGGCCCAGTGAAAAAGATCTTCTATGAAATTACAGTGTCTTAAAGACAGGAAATATTTTACTCTGTATTATTCAAATGCCTGAGAATACAGTGTATTTGATACATGAATATTCATTTCTAAATGAATAAAAAAATCTAATAAACACAATCAAACAAATTCATTTTTATGCTAGTTATGTATTACAGAGTAACACATTACTTTAGATTTCAGTAGCTTAAAACCAACAAACTAATTCTTTCACAGTTTCTGTGGGTGGGGAATTCTTTGCCATGTGGCCCCTCCATGGAACTGCCCACCATGTGGCATCCTGGTTCATCAAGAGCAAGGGCTCTGAGAGAGAGAGAAAGCAAGACAGAAGCCACAGTCTTTTCATAACCTAATCATGGAAATGACATCTCATCACTTTACCATATTATATTGGTATGATATATATATATCATACCAATATGTATATCATATACATATATATACATATATGTATATACATATACATATCATATACATACCAATATATATATCATACCAATATATATATATATATATATATATATATATATATATATATGTATGTATATATCTCCAGCCAGTCTCAAAGGGGGGAGTCACACAGGGAGTGAATGTCAGGAGGCAGGCGTCATTTGGGGCTGCCTGCACACCCTTCATTCCTTCCTTGTCTGGATACACCGTGTTCGTCTTTCCCGAAACAGCTCAAAAATCTCCTCTCCCGGGAAGCTCTCCCTGACCTTCCCTGTGCAGTCGAACACCCTCTTCTCTGTCCCCCGCACCCTGGGCTTCCCTCCGTCTGGCACTCTGAACTGCACAGACACATGGTGATCCCTTTTCCTGTGCTGCTCTCTCTGTAGGCTGTCATTCCAAAACAGCAGGATCCCACCTTGCTCATAGTGCCAGGCCTGCTTCGCAGCACAGACCACATGTGTCATAGGCATTTGTCATTATGGAATCATAAACTGTAGTTGCAAATAACACTTTCATGCAGTGTATACACAGCAAACAAATATTGCAAATAATGTCACTGATTTGGCATCAATAGTCATCTATAATATTTAAGTACTGAGGTACGGTATTTCCCTTGGTTTGGGAATTTGATATTTAATAAAATAGTTTATTAGTTGACAGTGCTTACATCAGCTACAGATGTCTTTTGAAATGTGTAAAGTAGATCTTTTATTCTTCATGGATATAACTTTGGGTCCCACAACTGCACAGATGTGATTGTTGCTACACTTGAACCTAGTCTACTTCCTAGATTATTGCCAATATGCTTTGGTTTTCTTTATCCATTTGCTACTACTTCCTTGTTTAATAATAATTCATCAGGGCTCTATCCAAGGGCACTGCACTAAGTTCCCAAGATTCACAGTAGACTAAAATATAGTTTCTAGTGTAGGAACAAAGGTTTCATAAAGAGACAACTCATGAGCTGGATTTTGCACTGTGACAAAAACTGTATTAGAGGAGCAGGGCTCTCTTCTAGTTCAGGAACCCTGACGGAACTGTTCATGAGCATCAGGTCTGCACACCAAATGCAATGTGAATACTCTGCGCAGAAGGTAAACCTAAAACTCTAGCTGAGGGTCTCAGCGGACCACGGAATAGCTCCGACACTTCCTCCTAAGTCAGTGCTGCATAGGGGTTCCAATTCCACATTCAGCCTCCAGAGCGGGTCCCCCAGGAGAAGAACAAGGAGATGGCACAAAAGCATGGAGAGAGAAACCACGGCTGCATGACCCCCATGACACCAATGTGAGTGTTAGCCTGAGTCGTATGGTAATTTTTACTGATTCAATTTCTACCGAATAATTTCCACAATTAAAAATGACTCCAGGCACTTATGCATGGGAAAATCTTAGAAAGTGATACAACTGCTTGTTTTATCTTGTTAGCAGGCAAAGAAAGCATGATGAAATCAACTGTTGGAGGAATTCTGACAGCAGGGAACATCAGGGCCTGGCATTTCTGGCATGCAAGGGAGGAACAAATGGGACAGAACGTGTCAAGAGACAATCTGTCCTTATTCTGAATTTTACCTAACATATTCATTTTTATATACTGCCCTTATACACCTTTGAGAATGAGGAGCGTATGTTTGCTACAGTCATGTTTTCTAGGTAAAAGGAACAGAGAGCATATGCAGTCCTAGGAATTCAAAATGACAGATGCCACGTGCATGTTTGTGAGTGTGCGTGCGTGTGTGCGTGCGTGTGTGTGTGTGTGTGCGTGCGTGTGTATGTGTATAACACAGAGAGAAAGACTAAGAGAAACAGAGAAGTCGAGAGAGAAAGAGACAGAGATGAGAGAATACAAACCAACACTCTCAAAGCCCTTGAAATGTATTCTGAGTGAATAAAACATCGCTTGTGAAAGAAACAGTGAGACTATTTGATACTTGGGGGGAACTAAAAACAGTTGGGTGCCTGTGGAGCATTTGGAGGACTGGCAGGGGATACGGCAGAAGCTGGTGATAAAATGCTGGGTGTCTTAGACCCAAGTCCTTGAACTTTATCCTGGAAGGTCCTGATTTAATAAGGCTGCACTTAGCAATATAACAAGGGAAGATGATGTGAATAAGTCATAATATAGGGAGAAAAGGAATTCTCCGTGACCAAGTTACTTCAGTAAACATATTTCTTAACTACATTAATTCCAAGACTCTTTAATATTCCAATAGGCACCCCATTTCCTAAATTTATTTTACAATAGAGACTTTTTCTTGGGGAGCAGGGCTTACAGGATCTCAAAGGACCAATGTCCCACAGAACATGCTTTAGAAAATCTTGTTGAAAAGCTTTGCAGAAATGCCTGGATCCTTGGTATGGTTTTTTAAATCTAATTCACAGTATGACATTGGGCAAATAAGTTCATTTCTTTAGGCTTTTTCTCTTTGCTTGTGAAGTAAGGAGGTAGGAGAAAATTAAGTAGTCTCTGTGATTCCTTCTAGCACTAATATTCTTCTAGTCTCTGGAAAATATACTATAATCAGACTGTCTGGAATATATTAATAAATATCAAGCTTGAGGTAAAGTTTTACTCATGAGGATTAAATCAGTGACAAGTAGCATATTTAAGAAAAAATATATATATAATCAACTTGAACATTCTAATAATGGTTTAGTGCTCATTGCTTAAAGGAATGATTTTTAACAAGGTCATGATTTTAAAGGCTAATGTTCATTTTTGCCTCAACCATAAGTAAGAACTAGAATCTAGAGTATATATAGGTCAATACATTCTGAGATGTAATTCAGTATGTGCTCACCAAATCAATTAGACTTTTTAAATGAAAATGAAAACCTCTTTAAGTTCAGGCCATAGTAGATAAAATTAGCCTACTTGGTAAAGATGGAAGAATCACGTGCTTATGATTAATGTTTTCTCCAGTATGTCAAAGTGTTAAGAGAGAGAATGAAGACTTTTCCAAAAGGTCTTTTTTGGAATTTTGCTTGATTTGCACTTGTATTTATTTCCTTAAATTTTAAGATTTAAATTAAGCTTTTTTTTTTAACCATTTAGGCACCATCAACTATTGAGCCAATAGAACACATGCACTTTTGATGCCCATGAATTATGCAAGGAAAGTATTTATTTTTGCATTTTATACACTAGAAAACCAAAGGTTCAGAACTCTTAGGGATCATAGTCAAGGCCCTAAAATGTGAAAATTTACAAAATTGGGAATACAACTTAAGTCTTCTCTGTGCACTCTCCCTTATACCACATTTTCTAAAAAATAACCACATAGTATTTCTCAAGGAAATGTATATATAGTGTATAAAATTCTTCCTATATAGTGTAAACTATTATCAAAATTTTTAAATGTGTTCTAAGAATCTTCTTATAAGAATATAATTAGTTTTTATTAAGTATTAATACCATTGGGGGTCACATTACATAGCAGAATTTAAATCATAATGGCTTGACATTTCTTGCTCTTTGGCACAAGGTGGGACTAAGAAGGCATGTGAGTGAGCAGTAGGTGTGAGACATGTAATTATTCCTTTTATGAAGTCAGTTTCTCAAAGGGAAGTTGGCTTTTGTCATAGTTTTGATTATTCTAGAAGCAGATTCTAGGACTGTGACCATGGTCGGCCTGAGACCAGGAGGTGGTTTATTTGGGAGTCTATCCCGGAAATCCCAAGGGAAAGAGTGGAGAGAATGAGAAACCTCTTGGTGCATGGGGACGACAGGGCTTTCATTTACTGACTTCTGTCCCCATGGGTTCAAGTGGACTGTGAGGATAGAAACTCTCACACACATCCCTGTTGCACTTCTGTGTGGCTGAGTAGGCTCCCTTTGAGCCCAAGAAAGTCTGTGGGGAGATGCAGGTGCTTGAGGTGGGAAGCTGTCATGGTGCTTGAATGGTCAACCTCAACTTCAGCTGAACTCAGTAGTATGTTGAGGGAATATAAAATATGTTTAAAGTTATGTTTCCTCACTCATGGGCATCATGGCTGTAAGGCAAACCGCATCAGTCAGGATGGTTTTGACTGTCAGTAGAGCAATACTCTTTGAGCCAAGGCCACTTGAGTTAGCATTCTAAGGCTGCAGGTATGTCTCATGGCACACAAGGCCAGAGAAGGGCCCAGAAAGGACATGAAACACTAACAGGCTCTCATTCATTCTGTCCCCAATTTGGCTTGCCTCAGTGTACCAGTGTGTCTCTCTCTCCTTCACACCACACACACACACACACACACACACACACACACACACATGCACACACACAAACAGATCAACTTTCTCTGTTTTTCTTGTGCACCTTCCATGTTCCTGGGCTGACTGTGGGAAGACTGACCTCTCTCTTCTAGTAACACTTCTGTATTCCCAGTCAAGGGACCCGGGTTGGCCCATGTGAGTGGGAGTAGCAGAAGTGGGTTGTGTAATGCCAACACCAATGAGCATCGGAAGAGCTGAAGAGTTAATTCTATTTGTAAATGCACATAATACCAATCAGAACACATCGATATTCTACCAACTGACCAAGTGCAATGTTAAGAATATCTTCTGTGTGTGTTTTTTTTAAAAGGATGCACATTAGATAAGCCCAACGCATGCAATATAGAGGCCATCTGAAAGCTGTTGGATAAACAGGAGAGCAGAGCCAGGTCATGAGACTGAAACTCTCTTTTATGATAGGAAGTAGAATAATGTGCAAAAAGTTATGCTAATCATAAAATGGAAAAGATCATGTCCATTTTAGAATCAAACAGCACAGAAAAAAAAAGTGAGTATATCAGCATTGTCTGTCTACATTATACTCTTGAGATCTTGTGGATTCCGAGTTTAATGGCACCATGTCCTGAAAAATGCTACTGCAGAATTTGGATTCTTTTCTACACATGTGATTCTCAGTGAAAAATCAGCTCTTCCTTTCCCAACACAAGTAAAAAATAGCTAATATATTTAACTAATATTTGTATCTATTCTGGTGACCTATTTTGGCTTTTTAAAATGAACTCCAGCATATTAAGTGAGAAATTCCTTCCTTCCTCCCTCCCTCCCCCCATCCCATTATAGGCTTATCTGTTCATTCATTCACTGATATTACTATATCACAGGCACCATGTCACACTCCCCACATAAGCAGTTGATACCAGAAACAAAAGTCTTTGCCCTCCATGAGGCTACATTAGAACATTGTGGCTTTTTCATAGAACTATTCCCATCACAGACTATTTCCTGAGCAGAGTAACAGGTTTTTTGTTTTGTTTTGTTTTCAAATCAAACTATTATGGTGATATTACCAACTTCTTTCAAAGCAGAGACCAGGGAATCTGGGAAGTTGAAGCTTGATAAAAATAAAAGCAAAATATATTTGTATATTTTTCATGTGTTAGGGCTACAGGTTTCCATAGATAAAAATTTAATTCCTAGGCTATTTTATCATTAGATATTTCAAAGAGGACATATGTTTACTTACTTGTCTGCAGAACATAAAATGATGTATGCTAGATAACATGATGGGGTTTTTCTATTTTCATAATGTTTCATTATGTTTCTGAACACAGAAAAAAATATTCCAATTGCTAAGAAATTGTAGGACTCCCTCAGCCATGATAAGTTCCTGTCTGATAAGAGTTTAGCTATTTCTCTGGTTATCAATGTTAACCCATTTATTCCAGAAAGGTCCAGAATGTTATTCTGAATATTCAGCATATTATTAATGATAATGGGCATGGTAGTGATCATATTGGCAATGAAAAAAATAATACCTCACTTTTGTATTAAGCACTAGGAATACTGAAGCACTTTCTCATATACTATCTAATTTGTTTCTTGTAAAAACTCTGGGAGACAAAAAGTTATCCCTCCTATTTTACTCATGAGAAAACTTAGGCTGAAAGAGTTTAAGTAATACGCCCAAGGTCACAAAGATTATAATGACAAAGTTATGGCTAGAATCCAGTTTGTGTTTGAGGATGTGGTTTTGTTTTATTTTGATCTTACAAAAAAAAGAATGAAAAGTCATCATAAAAGATTTCCTTTTTCATTGTAAGCTCAAAAATCATGTTCGTTCACACCTATGCCTAAAGTTCTCTTAACAGTCACATGTTACAAAAGGCTGTGAATGTTTTTCATGACCTAATTGTGTTTACATAAGTGACTACCTTTTCTAATGAATGTGAAGCCTTGGGAGAAAACTCTTCCCAGAACTGATTTTCATCAACTTAGAATGAAAAAGAAGAACGAGTTTAATGGACAGTTACTTGTATACGTTCTGTAGTGATACAGAGATAAAAGTAAAATACCTGTATTTGTAAAATTGAATTAAATTTTTTAAAGTCATCTGACAAGCAAAGTGGAGATAACATTTTTGAGTTTGATGCTTAAGGGAATAAGCTTATTTTTTTTTAATACTTATGCTTTACCCCATCCCCTTGGTGATACCAGACCAACAAGATACTACTAAACTGGTAGGAGAAGTTCTAATTACAGTCACAGTTATACTGGTTTAAGTTCTTGTAGTAACAGCTAACTCTGTGGACACACTTAGTGTGTAATAAGTGTCAACTAGCAATACTAATTCTACTGAAACCAGTATAACTAGCACTATATGATTTCATATTTAATCATCATTTACAGATCAACAATCTGAGCCTCAGAGAACTTAATAAGCTCTGAAGTTGGTGAGCTGTTCTTTGGTTTGAAGAGAGCAGTATTGCCTTTAACTTTCTGACTTTGAGCATTGTACAATTTCCTGTCAATGCAGAGCCTCAGCCTGATGTACAGGCGTTGTATAGGTCAGTAGTTCTCAACCTGGGGTGCTTTTGACCCCCAGGAGACACTCAGCAATATCTGGAGGCACTTGTGATCGCTGCATTTGGGAAGAGGGCAGGGCATGGGGCTTGCCACCGGCATCCAGTGGGTAGAGGCCAGTGATGCTGATGAACATCCTACAAAGCACAGGACAGCCCCACAACGAAGAATTTTTCTGACCAAAATGTCAACCGCTGAAGTTGATAAACCTTGGTATGGGCCTTTAAGACTGACTTATTAATGGAAATCTTTATTTAAATCAATTGGTATGGTACCATTTAGAATTTTATTTGTTAAGAAGATAGAGCTCAATTTCCCCTGGCCTAACCTCCGTATGGGGACTGAGAAATGAGCCGGTAGCACTCTTTCAAAGAACAAGGATGGGGCAATCATACCATTCTGAATACCAAAGGGACTTTCAGGTTGACCATTTTGTAAAGTGGCTGACACTTTTGACAGCTCCCATGAAAACTGCTAAAACCTGAGTCTTTTGCAGGTATGCAAAACCTGTGGATTTCATAAAAAAAATAAACCTTTATTTCAAAGATAGGACTTTTAAAGTTTAAAGTGCAAACAAGTTGCTTCCAGAGAGAGTAAGGACTAGGAGCCAAAATTACAAAAAGCAGGGAAAACAAGTGATAATTTCCTCCGACTGTCACAACCAAGATGAAGCACATTTGTGATAAGAGTTTAGCATTTCTGTCCCCACCTTGAAACGTGTTGAGGGCCTCTCCATTATCCTCTCCTTACGCTGAAGTGGATTTCTGAAGATGTCAGACACACACAGTGTGGACAGGTATTTCCTCTCACTCACAGAAACTCAATTGGCACCAGCAGTTTGGGGACAGAATTCCCAGTGGGCTCAAGGAAGCTGAGGTCGGGTGCCTGGCTCCTCTCTGTCCCTTTGGTGCCCCCCCCACCTCTCCATGCCCCCTCCCCAAAGCCTGGCACTTAGCAAATATCCAGAGGGTTGTTAAGTACTGAACTAGGCTTGATAAAGATCTGACGACAACAGGTGGCCAGCAGCTGTGTCAAAATCGACTCATTAAAAGGTAGAAATGAACAGTCATGGTGGAAAAATATTTATAGTTGGAAAATAGAGTTGAAATCTAATTTTACCTGAGCTTCAATCTTGAGTGATTTGGTGGACTTTCTGCCTGCTGTCGACCACTGCCCTTGGGTTTTCATTTCCTCATCTATAAAATAAGGAGCTGCTCAAGATCATCTTGAAGACTAAAAGTTTCTTCTTATTTTAATATTCTACCCTTCCTAAAGTGGAGAAGAAATTTTATCAAAAAGTTCTAAAAAACCAAGATGACTGCCTTTAAATCATTATTCAATTTCTTTGGTAGTCTTGCTTATGGATGAATAAAGGGTTTATTCTTCCCCTTACAGTTCTCATCTTGTATTAGTGTGTAATGAAGGTGAATTTGTTTGAAATATCTTAATGTGCTTTGGTCTTTTGTGTCTCTTTGTGGGACTTTGTCCCCACTTCACCCAAAGCCTCCAATCTGTGGTGGGAGATGGGGAAGAGGGGTGGACTGAGAATGTCACAATAAAAATGCAAATACGATAGTGAGAACAGGTTAATATTCGCCCTCTGTCAGCAGAAAATGCATTCCCACTATGCAACAATATACTGTAATAGACTTAAAGATAGGCTTTGCCAAGAAAAAGGGATCCTCTAAATTCCTTTATCTTCTCATTTAATATATCAAGAGGCAGTCCTGTTAGCCTTGATCATAGCATTTCACATAAAGGAGGTTATAACCAGACAGGACGTAGAAGTAAAACCACACATGCTCATCCCAAATCTCTGAAAGGCTGAGCATTTGTATGGCTCAACCAGGCAGGAACTGGGTTACCTAAGATAACTTTTACAATTATTGCATTTTACTAAATTTACAGGATTAGAATAAAATTTTGCATTTCTTTTCCCAGCATTTTAAAATCAATTCCTCCTTTGACATTTTTCTCCAGTAACTTTTCCTCTATGTAAATTCATAGATATTTTCATTCATTTATTCAATCAACAAATCTTTCTTGAGCGTCTTCCATGCACAGGATGCTGAGAGTGCAGCAGTGAATAGGTACAGATAAGGTCCCTGCACTCTTGGAACTTACCTTCCAGGTGGAGAGAAATGAAACTGACAAGTAAATGTCATTTCAGGCTGTGGCAAGTTTTATGGAGACACACAAGGTGCCACTTCTTGGTCCTTGTGCCCACTCTGTTGGAACAGGACTGTGTTCTCTAGCTTGACCTTGTCTCTAATTCATCTCCTCCTCTACAACTCAAGTTCTTAAACAACTGCTGATCCCATCACTTTCCTTCTTAAAACTTGCAACTTCTTAAACCCCCAGGCCTTGAATATGGCCCTTAACAACCTGTTGAACCTATTCCTGGACATAGAGCCTCCCATCACACCACGTCAACCTTTCTAAAGTTCCATAAAAATTCCACTTGCATGCCAGCTCTCTTCCCACACATGCAAGAACATACATTCCTCCCTCCTATCTTTTTATATCCAACCCTTTTATTAATATCCAACTGGTTTCGTGCCTGCTTCGTTCTATTAAACACCCAGGCCACAAAGATACCTCCTTTGATCCTTTACAATACACAGTTTAGCACTATAGATCATAGATTCCCAAACTGGGAAAGAACCGTTTCGGTTTTCTAGTCCAGCCTTGAACACAATGTGGAAAACATAGCTAGAGCCTTCCTAATAGGTGGTCCCAGAACTTCACACTCTCTAATAGTGTCTTACAAATAAGTACATCTTTCAAAATACACACACACGCATACAAACAGCAGTGAATTGAGTTATTTTGGTTATTCTATCAATGTTACCTTAGCATTTATAAGTACAAAGCCGTGAGTAAATCTTTATGCTTAGAGCTCTTATATAATCATAAAAGAAAGCAGACTTAAAAGTTGAATACAAACCCAAGGACAAAGCTAATTAATTCCAAATGATCAGTTGATGTGGCACATGATGTTTTCCTATAGCAATGTATCTGTATCTCAATGTAAATATGGTATTGACTACCAGGAAACAGAATGCTACAAGGTGACCTTATTCATTTATTAAGGCCACCTCTGTCATTTTTTTTAAAAAAATGAATCTGTAACAGTTGTAGCTTTTCACTAAAGAAATCTCCAATGCAAACAATGCAAACACTACTTATGGAGGAGGTGATCTATATTGATTGTGTGGAGTTTTCATGCAATTACAAATAAAAATTAAACACTTTAAACATTTTTATAGAAACATGTACATCTCATATACTATGCTTTCAGTTTGCCAGGAGTCCAGAAATCCACGTTATATAATGTCGTACTGCTGGAGGTGTTTATGTTTTGACTCTGCAAATGGAGCTATGTAAAATGGGCTGACAGGAAGGGCTATTTCTAACTTTCATGTAGTTTTCCTCATATATCTAAGACTGTGTGTAGCACATGTTACAAAAAAATTCCTTGAATGTATTATTTTAATTTGTTTTATTATTTTTATATTAACTTCAAAAAGTTTATTCATAGACCTCTGTAATTCCCCAGGAGAGTGATTTAGTGGTTATCCTTTGATTCTGACTTCCTGGATAAATATTTGCATAAACTCCATAAAACCTTTTAATAAACAACACCTCAAAAGGATGCAAGTCAAATTCAAGACAGAAGTGACTAAGGAATAATCAGTCCAAAAATATCAAAATCAAGATAGCCTAAAGGTCAAGCAGTGGTTTTAGAATGCTGAATAAAATGTGGATGTTGATGGATGAAATTTTTGTTGTTGTTGTTGCAGACAATAATTTGAAGGGCACATCTTTTCAGACTGTTTCCAGCTGTTTCCTAGAGGGACAGTAGCCCTATTAATAAGTTAGTAAAAAAGAAACTGCCTACCAATCTTTGAAATTTTAAGAGAGAAATCTTCATTTTGGATGTTTTCTAGGGAAAACAGTGTAAAAACAAATTCAATAATCTTCAGCTAAAAGACCAGACATCATGTTTAGTTCAGTTTTTCCTGGATATTTTAACACTTTCTTTCTACTTAGTTTAATTAACTAAAGGCCTTATTGTTAAGGGAGAGAATGCATTTTTTCTTCACTGATTGCCTTCTATAAATATGTCTTCCTTTTCAACAAATGAATTGATAATAGACTATGGCAAAGGGAGGTGGCCTGTGGACTTTTTTTTTTTTTTTCCATTTGGGAAATTATCTTCCTCTCAAGTTTCTTTGACTCTCCTGCAACTTTCAGCTTGAGACAGGTCTTAAAAGCTTTGGGTCCCTAACATGGATGCTCCTATAACAGTATGTCTTGGCAGGGTACCTCGCGGGTGGGAGGGAAGCCACTGGTCCATAAATATCCCTCTTCCTGTCTGTGCCCCAACATCTACCCTTTCACTGGTGGCCAACAAGAGTGCCCCACCTTACAAACGTGCCCTTTTAAAAAATGTCCCCCAAGAGCCTGCAGGTATTCACATTATGATGTAAATGGGCTTGTCACATCTCTTATCCTTGTGGCAAATGATACAAAAGTGAGTGAAAAGCTACCTAGAGATTTACTGGGGGTTGAGCTGTTAATCTGGGAAGAAGAAAAAGATTGTTTTGGAGGAAAATATACCAACTGTGGAGGAAGCCCTGCAATGGCATTTGGGGGCAATGGGAGGATTATTTGCTTTGCAAGTTTACTTATGGTTGGTGCTGCTTACAAGGAACTGATATGCAAAGCATATAAAAACTGTTTATGTTTCAATGAGGATTGAATTTTAAGCTAATTTCAAAGAATTATACAATTAAATTAAATGTTTGTTTAATTATACAATTAAATTAAATGTTTGTTATATGAAAGTAGTATTTGGCTGATTCTGGATATCCAAAGGAAAGAATGAGGACCTCCAGTAATCATGTTCCAGGGGGTCTGATTTCAGCTCAATATAAGAAAGAACCTTCGAACCATTAGTGCTCTGACAAACTCTGTTTTCTTCCAAGATAGTGAGCTGTCTCAACAGAACTGATTATACTGAGGGTAAAACTTTGGGCTTTATGAGGCCTTTAGGTCAGCAAGGCTGTTCCTTCTAATTATACAATGTTTATTAATTAGGTCTGAATTAATAAGCTAATATGTTCCTTAAATATTTCTAAATAAAAAAAATACATATCAAAAATGCAAAATCAATTTCCATTCTTGTTTAGGATTCTACATATCTTTTTCATTTCCAGAACAATGGTCCTTGGGAAAATAATAGCATAATAATAGCTAGTTCTTACACAACACTCAGTAAGTGCAAGACTCTCTAAATGTGCATTTCTCACAAAGCTCTAGGAGATAGGCAGTATTGCTGCTCCCATTCTGCAGATAAGGGAACTGAGCCGCTAAAGGGTAAGTGATGTGCTAAAGCTCACAGAGCACATAAATAGGAGAGTCAGCCAGAGGCAGAATATCCTGGCTTCAGAGTCCAGGTACTCAACCAAGACACCATCTACTCACTGGTTCCCTATTGAGAAGCTGCTCAGATACTGGACTACCAAGCAAATTGTGACTCTCAAAAGCCGAACTGTGCTGTGTTTTACCTCTGTCATCATAAATCTTTACATTTGTACATACCAAGAAAACAAATGTCAGAACAGGCTTAAAAGCAAACGACGAGTGCTTAATGACCCCAATGTAGGGACAGTATCAACTTGCAGCAGCAATCAGATAGATACTGAAACCTCTAGACCAAGTCAAAAGTCTGTATTTCTTTGTATATCATGGACCATGATTTAGGGAATAATCACAACCCAAAGAATCATGGAATTACTGCGTTTTAGAGCTAGAAGAGGCCTCAGGGGCTGTCTGCTCTTCTCATTACAGAGATGAGCCTACCGATTTCTACTGAGAGGATCGTATTTCAAAACCACAGGCTGGCTCATAACTGCTCTTCCTGACTCCACGGTTAGCTCTCTCACGTCCAGCCTCAGACCATCGCCAAAGGAGATTTTTAATAAAATTTCATCATCTCATCTTGCTCCTTTAAACTCCTTCAAATATTCCTCATTACTTTCAGACAAAATATAAGTCCTTAAGTTAAAGCACCAGTTCTTTGGAAACCTGGTCCCTGAATGTCTTTAGTCTCATCTCCTCCTACTTGTTCCTTTTGAAATCTGGACTCCAGTCACCCTGAGTGTCATTGAGCCCCCTGTTCCCCAACATCTAAGTGCATCATGCTCTGGCCTCTGAGCTTTTGCACATCTGACTTCTGCTTTTGTAGCCCTTCCCCGGCCTCTTCTGGCTCCCTCCCCTTCATCCTTCAGAACACAGTTTAATGCCCACAAAGAAAGTCAACTCTAACCTACTACGGGTCAGATTTGTTTTTCAAACACCCAATTTAAACAAGCCTGCTTATATTGTTTCCTAACCCATGAGAGATCGAAAGAGTTGTTTATATTTCTGTGTGTTAGGACACAAAAAGTGCAGTTAGAATTTGCACAATAGCAACATGGCATCCTGAGTAACAATGTATAGTGAGGATTAGCTGCTGATGGAAAGAGAAATCAACACGTCAATGAAACAAAGTTTGCTGGGCTCATTTGGTGAAGGTGTCATTTTGATGCAGCAGAATCCAGTGATTGATGAAGGTAATTATGAAACCTGAGTCAGCAAGAAATGGCAATTATACTTAATGTAGTATGATTAAGGAGGCAGAAAACTGCAATAACTTTTAGTATGATTTTTCACTAAAGATGCTTAAAATAAAGCAATGAGTTTTAGTGCTTATAGCAAGAAAAACACTCCATTTATGTTAAAGATATATTAGAGTCTGTATGATGTAGGGGGAGTATGATAACAGATAGTCAGTAGACCCTCCTTCTAATCTGGTAATTGACACTCAGGAAGTGAATGACTTTCAGCAAGTTAAGCCATATGACATCTTTGACTCTTAGTATAATCTAGTGGCTAAGGACAGGGACTATAGGCTCAAATCGAAACCTTTAATTTCAAGCCATTTAGACTTGTGTTACTTTAATATGTGTAAGGCTCACTTTCCTTCTTTGTGAAATGGAAAGAATAATACCTACCTCACAGGATGCTGTGAAAAACAGATGGCACAATGCTTGCAGAACACCCAGCATGGAGTATGACACATAGTAATAGTAAGAGCTCTAACAGCTGTTGTTGTTATTATAAGTATTATAATTATTTGCAATGAGGGAGATAGATTAGATGATCTCCAAGGTCTTCTCAAGCTCTACAATCCAATGGTTCTATGAACAGCTCATTCCCAAATGATGTCAGAAAAATGATGCCTCACTGTATATTGGGCAAGAAATCAATATGGGCAATTTTCACTTGTCCCTAGTAAGGTAAGGGGAGCAGAACATGAATTATTCAAAACTTTGGTTATGCTCACTACATTCCTATTTGATCTTGGAATGTGTGGAACTAGTTTAAAAATATTTTTTATCCTTCTAATATTGTGTTTAATGAATAAAAGGAGTTTGGCCTTTTTGTGGTCACCAAGAGAAAATAAATGGCACAATGCCAGGGATTTATATATGCCGTCTTAGATGAAATGGTCCAGCAACTGATTAGGCAATAGGAAAATCACACGGGATAACGTAATTTTGGCCCAGGTAACAACACACCTGTGATAGAGAGCCCACAGCATGGCATTTCCTCAGGAAGCTTTTCAGAATTTCAGGTAGTTCAGGCCCATATGTGCTTCGAAATTCTAAGAGTGAAAAGGAAGGTGATGATAAAGTGTTGTTCTACTGATATCTTAATTTGCAAAAGAGCGTTATCGCTGCAGCGATGTCTAATTAGAATTCCCAGGCACGATGGCTACAGCCCAACACCATAACAATCTTATAATCTAAAGTCTCATTTGTCATGTAAGGGTGATTTCCCACCTACCACACACTTTAACCATTCTAAGTAGATAGACTTTTACTCTTTTCTTCTTTTGCTTCTTTCAAATGAAGACTCTGTTCAGAGAGACCTTTGTATTATTCAAAGCTATAATAATAAATAGCACCACATAAAACAGGACTAGCTGTGGGACTTTGGCAGATTGCTAAATCTTTCCTAGGAATGACCAGAAGATATTAACTGGGAAGCTAAGAGAGCTCAAGCTTCAGAGTCCCCATTTGTGTAGGACATGTTCACTTCGTCATATGTTTATGTAAAAATGACAAAAAAAAAGATACCTTCATGGCAACTAGCTAAGACCTCTGCCTCTTTTCACTGCAACTTTCCTCTATCACCTGTTTAGGGGCTTTGATATAACTTCTAACACTTTTTTGGCATCTGGCTGAGGGACAGCAGAGTGAAGAGAGATTGAATTTGTGTTTTATGACTATGTGTATGTGTTCTGAAGTCATTTCTGTGTATCGCTCTGTCTTGCTAGGCAGCCAGCATAGGAATGATTTGCAAATGCATTCCCACTGCCCATTTGTATTTGTATTGGAATATTCTTTTTTCCTTAAAGAGAGTTTCCAAAATGGCATTAAATTCAGAAAACCTGTATCTTCCCCCAGGGATAATGATACCTACCTTATTGCATTGTTACAAAAATTAATATGAAAACTTTTTCTCACTTTTCTTCCTCTTCTTTTACCTTCTCCTCCTTCTTTTGAATAATCATATAATAATAAAATAGGAACTGCAGAAGATCTAATCCAGGGTTTTTATTTTTTTTCCCCAAGACATTTCCTCCCCCTCAAGTAAAATCATAGACATGATCTTGATACATTAAAAAAAAAAACTGGTAATTCACAGGATTCCTATGAAGCTTAAACCATTACTGCCTGGAGAATACCTTTCTCTCATTTCTATAAATCTCTAAAGAATTACTGTAAGCCTCAGGATTGCATGGAACCCAATTGGAAAACGTATAATGTAGCTCAATTCCCTCTTTTCATAATGGGAAATAATTCTAGAGAGGCTAAGTGACCTCTCCTCTCCCCATTTTATAATCAGTTCACTATATCTTTTTTTTCAGGTTTACTATAGTAAACAATTATTATTATTTATTTAAAGTTTTAGATACACAGCTACCTGTTTTAAAACAAAAATCATTTCTATATATTCTTGATATCATGGAATGTTTATTCTAGAGGGATTAAAGCATTAAATAGAAGAATAGAAGAAAATTTAGAAGACTTGTGCAAATGAGGCTTTGAGGTGAACTCTTAAGCAAGGCAGACAATCAAAGATATGTAAAAATCCAAAATTGTTGTGTGGAAAATATACTATATTTAATGTTCTACAAATAATAAATTGACAAATAATGTTTGCTACAGTTATGACAGATATAAACTGTTCTTAGCAATAGAAACGATGCAAAGAATGATGACTCAGCAGCCCACAGAAGTGCACATCTGAATAGCCAGTAAACTTGCAGAAGAAATTTCAACTTCCCTAGTAGTGAAAGAAATGCAAATTAAGTGGCAATGATCTACCACTTCACATCCATCAGAGTGGCAAAAAATTAAGAGTGATAATAACTGCTGTTCGTGAGGATGAGTTAAAAGGGTACTTTCATCCATTTCTGGCAAAAATAGAAATTGTTATAGGCTTTCAGAAAGCAATCTTGAAATATCTATTCAAATAAAAAAATGCAAGTCCTCTTTCCAGGGCCACGATGTGACTTTTATGGGCCTTAGGAACGTTTCCCTTTGTGGGCTTTTCTCCATTAAAAATGTGTGTGTGTGTGTGTGTGTGTGTGTGTGTGTGTGTGTGTGTACATATATAAAATATCTTTTATGACAGTGTTGGCATAAAGATGAATATATTAATAGCTCAGACTAAATTTATTATATCATCATATTCACTTTTTCTTCTAATTTTAAAAGAAATTAAGATCAAAACATTTCTTGGGTCCCTAAAAGTTTTGCAGGTCTTAGGCACTAAGGCCTTCTGTGACTAACAGGGTAAGCCCTAACTCTTCACTCAGAATCTGTCTCCTAAAAATCAGAACTTCGGTGATATTTACTTCTCCCTGGTGGTAGTAGCAAAAACTGGACACAAAGTAAAGAAAGCACTTCAATAGGCAGTAATTGAATAAAGCAGTCTGTACATAATATGATCCCATTTTCGAAAAAATAATCAAAGCCAATAAAAGGCATCTGTGAGTGCAGGCGTTGTCTGTGTCAGTTACCTATTGCAACCTAACAAACCTCCCTAAAAATTAGTGACTCAAGACAACAATCATTTGATTTGCCCATGATTCTAATGGGTTAGCAATCTGGGAGAGGCTCTGCTGAGTAATTCTTTTGTCTCCCCTGGGGTAATTTATACAGCTGCAGTCAAATGGCAGCTCACCTGGGACTGGACACTCTGCGGCGGCCCCCCAAACACATCGCATGGATTGATCATAGATTGAAATTTCTGATGGAAGGACATGACTTGGCTTTTGTTAATTATTGTTCAGTTGGCTTCTCCTTTTTGAGAGAGCTGAGCATGAGTGGAAAGGAGTTTCAAACTGAACTGCGGAGAAAGGAAGGGGTTGGTGTGGGGAATGGATCTCTGTTTTGCTTTGGACCCCTGAAGAGGGGCAACGCCAGTCCACAGCAGGGCTATGCAAGCACATTCCGAGACTGCCCTGTTTCCAAATAACCAAGACAGATTTAAACAGCAGATGAGCTAGCAAAGTAAAGGCAGAAGTGAAGCAATTCAAGAAAAACGGGGAAAAAATACTTAATCCACAATGCTATAAGAAATCACTAATTTATCTGTAAATATTGGTTAATGAGATAGTCTCCATAAAAAAAGAAAATCCCCACAGAACTTAAACATTCAATGAATTTTCATTGACTAACTCATGTGCACCAGGCACTATGCTATTTATTACATGGTGATGTAGAAAAAAAGTATGACATGGTTCTTACATGCATTAAGAGAAATATTATCCAAAATGTAATGGCTCAGGTACAGGTACATCATTATTAGGGTCAGCTACTCTAATAGGCAGTAATGAAAAGTACTTTTCCTGCCTTTTTCTCTGCTGTACATAGGATTAGTAAAGTCATATAATGGCCAAAAAGGCTTCTATAGCAGTATGTATGAATAGCTTAATACAGAAGTTTCAACATGTCTAGATTAGTGGCAAATATTTCAAGATTCTGAAATATTTAAAAACATTATTACTTTCCTGGTTCTTGGCTGTTTAAGGAATGCCAAAGTTATTGACCCTTTAATCTCCGCTGAAGTGGCTTAGTTTGAAGGCCAACATTTCTATTGTCTGTTTCTGAGATAGCCTTAACAAGACCTCCAGCAGCAGGACATTTTGTAAGTCACATTTAGCAATCCTAGCAATAGTCTGATACTTTCAGCACCAATCCTATTATAAAACAAGCCTACATTTATATAATCCCCATATCCCAAAAGAAGTTGGAGAAAGTCACTGTTGAGGAAGTTCTTTATTCTAAATGTAGAGTAAATGCTAAAGTCCTGTTCCTGTTCAAATTTTAATGAAGACTCTCAACTTTTATCTTGATGAGTGTTCCCTACTTTCTAATAGGATTATCTACATTTAAATCTTATTTTCATTTAGAGAGATGAGCTATGAAACCAATAATGTCTTAACCACTACACCAATGCTTAAATAATGGACAAAGTATAATAAATGTATAGCAGAGACACTCAGGTTATTACGGCCTTTTGAAATATGAGCCATAAACTATTAAAATCATAGAGTGCTTAGCCCAAATGAAACTTGAATATAATCCCATCAAATTCCTAAATTTTTAGATGAGAAAATGTATATTCGCAAAAGTTAAGTGGCAAATAATCCAAGTCATATGGACAATAAGTTACAGAATATGGGAAACAGTCTATTTCATTTTCAAGTTTCAATGCTCACATTTTTAATAGTTTATTTCTCCGTTAAATTCAAAACCTTTACCCAACATTTAAAAATCAGTTTTATTGCCTCATTTATTACATTAGATACATTATAGTAAAACATTTTTAAGCTATAAATTAGTATAAAAATATAGTTATCATTTTTATTATTTGAATCATTAGGAGGACTTTATACAAAAGACTGAAGGTTGCATTTGGAAGTAATACTTTGTAATCATAAACATAAATCATTTAACTGCATTTTCTTTAGCTAAAAACAACTGGAGAGTTTGCTCATTTCATTTTTCTTTCCTCAACACATGTACACATGTGCACACACACACACAGATGGAATAAGAAAAATCTACGCTTCCTTCAAGAGATTGTTTTTAGTGAAACACACCTTTCGCTCTTCCCCACACTGTCTGTCAAAAATGAGAGTGAAATATACCTTCTTCCACCATGAAATCAGTATGGAAAATTCAGCATGTATTTAATTCCTGTATTCAAATCCTAGCTCTGACCTTTTTTTTTTCCTCATTTTTTAAATTTCAGCATCTTATGGGGGTACAAATGTTAAGGTTACATTTATTGCCCATGCCCCCTATCCCCCCTTGAGTCAGAGCTTCAAGCGTGACCATCCCTTAAACATTGCACATCTCACTCATTGTGTTTGTATATACCCATCTCCTCCTCCCCCCTCCCACCTGCTCAATACCTGATAAATGTTATTTTTATATGTCCACTTAGGTGTTGATCCGTTAATACCAATTTGCTGCTGAGTACATGTGGTGCTTGTTTTTCCATTCTTGAGATACTTCACTTAGTAGTATGGGTTCCAGCTCTATCCAGGAAAATACAAGAGGTGCTATATCACCGTTGTTTCTTAAAGCCGAATAGTACTCCATGGTATACATACACCCCATTTTATTAATCCACTCATGAATTGATGGGCATCTGGGTTGTTTCCACACCTTTGCGATTATGAACTGTGCTGCTGTAAACATTTGAGTGCAGATGTCCCATTTTTCAGGTGAACAGTCTTGGATAAATTAACTAATTGCTCTGAGCGGATGGCAGAGACAGAGCCTTGGGGACAAGCCCTCAGGGAATAGCTCTCTCCAGGCCAGAAAAAGAAAAATGACAGCACAGGACACAGGAGGGTCTGGTGACAGAGCAGGAGGGACCACAAGCGTAGGGCACAGAAAATAAGAGAAGCCTACGTTTCCACAGGGAGCAGCCAACAATGACAATGTAATGCCTGCTAAAATCACAGCGAATGAGGACTTAGAGTCTGCGGTAGGCATCAGTGACATTCTTGAGGGAGAGGCAGCACTGGTGAATTCTGACTTGAGGGTTGAAGAGTAAGTGGTGAAGAAGCAGAAGTTCCTCCAGGGTGGATTGGCAACTGGGACCAGAGGGCGGTGTGCATGGTTTCTCCTCTTCTCGCCAATCCAAGATCAAGGAGACCCCTGCAGATTGAAAGACAGAGAAGATGGAGCCAATGGCAAAAAGAGAGAAGGAAAGTTAAGAAAATAATTATCTCCAATTATCTGCGCACAAGCATGGACTAACCTGGCATTGTGAAAGAGCAGTACAAGGAATCCTTCCCTTATTCATCCTGTAAGAACTCTGCTTGCAATGACTTCACAAATAAAGTCTTTCTGGACTATCCTAAATCAAGTCATCCAATTCTTTATCTAAAGTCTCCAAGTACTGTGTTCTATACTCTTTTATAACATTTAGCAAGTTATATAGCATTTTATTAACCCGCTTGCCCCATGGCAAAACCCCCAGTGCTAAAATCTATGACTGATTCAATTTTTTTCCCTAGTACTAGGCATAGCATTAGATGCTAGTGCCACACTAGTAGATATTCATAAATTAATTGATTAGCAATAGGAAAGGGGGAAGGACCTCTTCAGTGCAGAGTTATGTTAAAGAAGGGAAATAAAAGTTCTAGCATATTTTGAGTCAACACTCTTAGTCTCGTTATTGGGGCATAGTGAAAATGAGAGGGAGAAAGTTAAGAGATGGAAATGGGGCCACATAGACAACCTCTGCAGGGTGTCTGAGCAAGTGATGAGTAAGGTGCTGAGCTCCATTGTGGAGACCTATGAAAAGGAGGAAGCATAAGTTTATAGTATACCCTTTGTCGGCTTTGCAGGCTTTTTCCTCCTCTTGTAGTCTTCTGTAACCTAATGAGTAAAATACAAGTGGAGTTGTCCAGGTTTAATCATAAAATACAGGACAATTTGATATTCTATGGAGCAAGGGTCAAAGAATGCCAAGAATGAATGCTGAAATCACCAAGGAGTATGGTAGCCAAACAATATCGAGATGAAGAGTTATAGCTTTGTGATGAGACTGCATAAGTATGGAATATTGTTTTCTTTAAAGCAGTGTCTTAGAGCCAATGCAAGTTATGGAGGGACTTGAGAAGGACCCAACAAAAGGCAGAAAGGGATGGATGTGGGGAAGAGAGAGAGAGGAGAAAGGAAATATAAAAGTAGATTTTTCTCTGATTTCCAAAAAGTTTTTAAGGACTTGTTAAGTAAGAGAACTACAAGCTATTGTCTTTTTAACAGGAAATTGAACCTTTGTCATTTTTTTCTTTCCTCCTAAATTACTCCCTTCCCTTGAGATTTGGACAGGTGGATGAACCCATTAGGGAGCTATAATGAATAACATCTCATACAGAAATTATATTCATGGAAAGATCATGACATAATATTAGCATGCAAAATATCTGCTCTTAAACCCACACTCTCTACCATCTTCATTCACTGTGTGCCGATAATGAGACAATAGTTCCTAGGGGAAATAATGTAGTTTACTCAGGGCATTCATTCAAGCTCTAAGAAAAAAAAAAAAATCCAAATAGACAGGGAACATATGAGGTTAATATACAAGTGTTAATGAGGACTTAGGTATTGTGGAGCTTATATTGTACTAATTAAAAATAATTGAATAGTTTTAGAATTAGGGAGCTTTCACTGAGGAAGGTCTCAAGGTCACTGTCACCTCTCTGGATTTCCAGCTTGGCTGTGTACAAACCTCAGTCGTTACCTTAACAGGAATAATTAAGTTCCTGGAAAACTAGTTTCACCAACCAAATTCACTGGAGCTTGATTGAGATCAGAAAGTCAATTTCATAGGTTCAAACAAAAAACACCTCTTTCTAATACAGAAACTTATTTTTGAAAGCCAGATTAAGATCAGAAAGTGGTTTAGTGATTAAAAATGGAGCAGAATAAGGAGACCCCCAGGGACCATCCTGTACTAAACACCACCAACCCAAATGTGCCCCATGGAGACTGTTTTGCTGGTACACCTGCGTTTTATATTGAAAGCCTTTTTCTTCATTCATTCAGAAGAAGAGTCTCCAGAAAACCAATATCCCTTTTTATCATCTTGTAACCTGGTCCCTACAGCAAGTGTGCACAAGTATGGAGGAAACATGTGGTCACCGCCATTATAGGAAACCAGTAAATGGAAGGCATTCATAAATTATTGACACCCAAAATGTCACGTGATAATGGCAAATGGAGTATAAAGTTACTTTATGCTTTTTTCCAATTTTATGAGACTGACACGCTACCTACTGTGCTAACGAGGCACCTATGCTTTTTTCCAATTTTATATCAAATCATTGGAAGTGAATTTTTCTCTCTTCTTTTCAATCAGAAAGAATGTTTATGATGTTACAAAGCTAATCTTAATGCATGCATGCATTATCAACTTGTGATTAATTTTCTAACATGATTAATCCTTGGCCACTTCTAGTGGCCTGCATGCTTATCAAGGTAATAATAAGAAGGATGTTTAATTACCTCTCTCAAAGCACAAGGTGGAGAGACAGGTGGAGAGAGCCTTCTTCAATGCATCAGCATCACAAAGCTCGGTCGGGTTCTTCCCCTTGGGAAGAGCACACCCTTCTTGCTTCTCCCCTTACCTTAACCATTCTTGAATTGATGACATATTTCCCAGTGCATGAGGCCTCCTGCACATCTTTGCTCTTAAACCCTTTGCTCGTCTCCCTCTGCCTGTTAATTTGGCAATCCTGCAGAGGGCTCGTGCCATGTCTGCACGTGAGCAGAGAACAGAGCCTCAACAGAATTTCTTTCTTCTTGCCCACGGCTGGGATGTGTTGTTTAGTGTTCTGCTGACAGGCCTAACCTTCAAGGCCATGTGGGCCTTTGAAGTTCAGTACAAAAATTTGACTTCATTCTTCCATATTTTTTCATTATTGTGCTTAATATAATAATTCTTGTGTTATCAGCAACCCTGGAAGCACATTACATGTTTAACAAAAGTTGTTCTTTAGAGCAATCATTATCTTTATGTAGTTGTGATATTATTTTATATGCTTTTTTATATAGAATCATATTATTTTCATACAGTTGTGATAAAATAATGCCCCCTACAAAAAAAGATGCCCATGTCCGACTCCCATGGAAGCTGTGAATATGTAACCTTATATGGAAAAGGGACTGTGATTAAGTTAAGAGCCCTGATTTGAGGGATTATCTTGATTATCTGGATGGGCCTAAGGCAATCACAGGGCTCCTTAAAATAGAGAAAGAGACAATGAAAGCAGAGAATGAGCATCCACAGCCACTCCCAGCTGGGGAGATGGAGGAAGGGGGTGCTGAGCAGCCTCTGGAACCCAGGCAAGACGAGAAACAGATTCTTCCAGAGAGCTGGCAGAAGAAACGCAGCCCTACCAACACCTTGACTTCAGCCCAGCGAACCCCATTTCAACCTTCTGACCAGAACCGTGTCATTAGTATTAACTGTATTATTATCTCCAGCACTGTAAGATAAATGGGTGTCATTTTAAGTCACAAAGTGTCTGGTCATTTGTTACAGCAGCAATAGGAAACCGATACGACAGTACTTCATCACTTTCCACTGGAGGAAGTAGGGGGTCACACAGACAACAGTCACTGTCTAATGAAAATGAATACGGTATTTAGGGTTTGTCCCTAAGTTTTTACATGCCATGAAATTTAATCAGATGTGTTCAATAGTAATATCTCTGGATAGCCTAGATTTGCTTAGGAATATATAGAATAATATGAGAACTTTTATTTGGGACTTGAAGTTGCAACAGAGAAAAAATTACTTTACCGATAAATTAATAGACTTGATGAGTCTATTTATTTTGCCATCAACCCAATTACCTCCCTATGCTTTTAGCAGTCTACTAGCAAAACTCAGTTTATTGACAACGGCTCAGACCCAGCTCTTTCTTCCGTGACTGCTGCCTCCTTCTCGTGCTCTGTCATCTCCTAGGGCTTAATGTGCAAAGATGGCGCAAGTCAGTGAGGAGTCCACTGGGTATGCGGTTAGCTGGCTGAGGCACGCAGGGTAAATATTTTCCTTAGCTCATTCTCAGCATGCAAATTTAAATATATTCGATACTTTTTAGTTTACAAATTATAGGATTTAATTTAATCTTCACAATAACTTGTTGGTGAAGGTGTTTTTGCCTTCACTTTACAGTTTTGAAAACTAAAGGTTAGGGAGAGTTTCCTGGCAGTAAATGACAGAAAAGAGATTTGAATTAAAATCTCTTCTTCATTCAGAGTATAAAACTAATGCTATTTTCCTCCAACTCAGCTTGCCATGTTACTTCAGTGTCATGACTCCAGATACGTGTTTTGAAAGTTTACTCCTCATGATTAAAATAACAACATATGTACACCGTAAAGTGATGTGAGAAAGTACAAAAGAGTAAGAAAAGTTTTAAATCACTCATCATCTTACCACTCAAAAATAACCACTGTTACTGTTTTGATGTCTTTCTTGCCAAATATTTTTCTGTGCATTCATACAAGTATATTTCTTTTGACATTGTATTTTTAGAGTTTTATATCTCATTCCACTTTTATTATTTTTTGAGTGACATGAAATGCCATTCTAACCTTATTGCATTAAAAATGTTACTGTATTGTCTTTTAGTGACCTATCTTTCCTGGATATTTAAACATAAATAAAAATCAGCCCACCTTTGTCCAGTTAACATTTTTTGTTTTCAGGATTAGAACCATGCTTTTCAAAACGCATTCTGAGGGCCAGCAACACCACGATCACCTGGGAGCTTGTTATAACTGCGAATCCTCTGCTGAGTGGGTCTTCAGGGTGAGGTCCACGAGTTCTTATTTTTAACAAGCTCTCCAGGTGATTTTCACACATGCAAAAGTTTGGACTGAAGTATCTGGCTTTCCATTTGTGTTGATGAGGCAAAGGCAGCTCGCAGGCCTGTGGTAGGTTGAAGACACACAGGCAATTGTCACACTTGAAAGAAAAAGAGAAGCGAGTTCATCTTCGTCAATGCACAAAATGGCGGCTTACAGCCTACCGGTGACCCGCCTGCAGGTGAGCGAGCTCAGGACCCTCTGGGTTCATGGGGGTGGGGTGCCTCCCACTGTGCCTGCTGCTGTGGGCAAGGCCAGGTAGGACTGACCTCTGACCTCTGGCCAACTTTTCATTTACTTGTCCCAGTTGGCAGGCCCGGCACCCTGCCCGCTCCTCTGGTGCCCTAGGTCAAGGACGTCCCTGGCACAGTCAGCTCTCCCTGTCCCCACCCCAGCAGCTGTGGCCAGGTGAAGAGAGAAGGCAACCTCTTTCTCTTTCTTGATGTCTCCACTCCCCACTCACGTAAGGTGTCTGTTCCTCAAGGTGAGGACAAGGTGGTTTTGAGCAGTCTGTTTTGAGCCTTCTATGCTCAGTGCCAGAAGGCCTCCCTTCCCATCTCTCAGCACCAGAGAGGTGCAGCCAGGTGCAGCCAAATTGCCAGTCTGGAAAAGAAACCAATGCCCCAGCCACCTTTTGGGGGCCAGAAATGCCAAGCGGGGCTGGGAGGGTCTTCCAGGCCCCTACGTGGTATATAATAATAGTGTTAGTAATCGTCTCTCACCTTTGCACAAGATTTCAGGACTGTTTTAATGACTCGTAGTATCTTTGACTCATATAATCATCAGGTGAGATAGGAGTGGGATGATTTTTCTCATTTGATGGCTGATAAAACTGCTAGAAAGTAAGTGGACGTTCTACCAGTCAGGAGGGTCGCTGGAGCGCTGTGGCCAGGGCATTGGCCCTACCACCCCCCTGTTCTCCTTGTTCATGTCAGCCTGCCCTGACAGAACTTTCTGAGCCCAGGGTATGGTCATTTGTATTTGTGAGAGTACGGAATGGAGTGTTTTGAGCTCACAGTTGCTTTTCAAGTACGCTCCAGAAGGGAGGATAAGGAGACTCAACAGTTTGACCTTGACTTTCCTGTTATGAGCCATCCAGAAAGCTATGACTGCCAGGTGGTTTTTTCACTCCTAACTTGACAACCCCACAAAGGTGTTATATGCAAAGGTTCGATGTCAAATGTGTATTTTGTTAATAAAAGCAAAGCAAGTGTCTGTAAAAAAAAGAAAAGAAAAGCAAAACAGCTTCCTGGTTGCCTAAATTCCCCACACCCACATGCCTTCCACATCTGCTATGTGAATTACTTGGGTTAAGGTGTATGTACTTACCTAGAAATCCAGCAGTTACTGTCACACTTTAATATACATGTGCTCCTTCTGGTTAGCCTGCTAGTAATTCTTTATCAGGATCAGAATGGGATGAAGAATAAGTAAACTCTGAATTCAGTTCTGATACCTTTTCTTTCTTTTTTTTTTTATTTCAGCATATGATGGGGGTACAAATTTTAAGGTTTCAAATAATGCCCTTTCCTCCCCTCCCCCCACAAGTCTGAGTTTCCACCAAGACCATCCCCCAGATGGTGCACATCTCACTCATTATATATGTATATACCTGCCCCCCTCCCCCTCCCACCTACCCAATACCCTATTACTGTAGTTCCTATGTGTCCACTTAGGTGCTGCTCAGTTAATACCAGTTTGCTGGTGAGTATATGTGGTGCTTGTTTTTCCATTCTTGGGATAATTCGCTTAGTAGCATGGGTTCCAGCTCTAACCAGGAAAATACAAGATGTGCTATATCGCTATTGTTTCTTAGAGCTGAATAGTACACTATGGTATACATATACCACATTTTATTAATCTACTCTTGGATTAATGGGCACTTGGGTTGTTTCCACAGCTTTATAATTATAAATTGTGCTGCTATAAACATTAGAGTACAGGTATCTCTTTTGTAGAGTGTCATTGGATCTTTTGGGTAGATGCACAGTAATGGGATTGCTGGATCAAATGGTAGATCCACTTGTATCGCTTTAAAGTATCTCCATGTTGCTTTCCAAAGAGGTTGAACTAGTTTGCAATCCCACCAGTAGTGTAAGAGTGTTCCTATCTCTCTGCATCCACGCCAGCATGTATTATTTGGGGACTTTTTGATAAAGGCCATACTCCCTAGAGTTAAGTGTTATCTCATTGTGGTTTTGATTTGCATTTCCCTGATGATTAGAGATGTTGAGCATTTTTTCATATGTTTGTTGGCCATTCTTCTTTCTTCTTTAGAGAAGTTTTGTTCAAGTCGTTTGCCCACTTTTTGATAGGGTTGTTTGATTTTTTTCTTGCTGTTTTTCGTGAGTTCTAAGTAGATTCTAGTTATCAGCCCCTTATCAGATGTGTAGGATGCGAAAATTTTCTCCCATTCTGTAGGTTGTCTGTTTACTTTCATGACTATTTCTTTGGCTGTGCAGAAGCTTTGTAGTTTGATCATGTCCCATTTATTTATTTTTGTTGCTGCTGTGATTGCCTTTGGGGTCTTCTTCATAAATTCTTTGTCTAGGCCGATGTCTAGGAGAATGTTTCCAACATTTTCCTCTAGAGTTCTAATACTTTCATACCTTAGGTTTAAGTCTGTTATCCAGCGTGAGTTGATTTTTGTGAGATGTGAAAGGTGTGGGTCCTGCTTCAGACTTCTACAAGTGGCTATCCAGTTTTCCCAGCACCATTTATTGAAAAGGGATTCTTTTCCCCAGCGTATGTTTTTGTCTGCTTTGTCAAAGATTAGATGGCTGTATGAGGATGGTTTTATATCAGGATTCTCAGATCTGTTCTTAAACATCTGCCATGTTAGAGTCTATGGAGTAGAAAAGAAAAACATGTTTTACAGATCCTGCCCTCATGCTGATTCATAGTTTTATTAAAAAGTAAGATTTTCATATATAAAATTCAATTAACGGTTAATCAGGTCCTAAATCAACTATAAGCAAATATTACAGTACTTGAGGAAAGCAGTGAGTGACCTGGATTGTACAGAGATGGACATATTGCCTAGGGAGGGTCTCCTTAAGGAGGAATTTGAGTGGAACCTAAATAACAATTATTATACTAATAATAAAAATGCCAAAGAAAGCCACCTATTAGGTGTCTACCATGGGTTGGATACTACGCTAGGCAATCAGTGTGGATTATCTCCTCTAGGCCTCATAACCCCATTATATTATACCTGTTATACTCTCCAGACAAGGCTAAATGAGGTAAGGTAACTTTGCCAATGTTATATAAAGGAGTATTTCATGGAGTCAAACTTTGAACCCACGTCTGTCTGTACAGCCATGTTTCTTACCACTTCTGCTTTATCTGTTAACTCTGATTGAGAAATTGTGTATATTTAGAGAGAGGCTCATAGCATAGTGCAGATAAAGATGCCCCAGGAAGGGGTGAACATGAGTTAAACCAGCCCCTGTTCAAATGTGCCTCACCGGGGCAAAAGGTTTACATCGGAAAGTTGCTGACGCCAAGGAAGACCTATTAGGGTTATGAAAATTCATGTAGACAAAGATAATGAGCTGTGATATAGTATAATGGACACTGAAGAAACACTACACATTTTTAAACGTAATGAAAGTGATGTTTTATCACTAGACTAACATTGGTTAAAAAGCATACTTTGGTGAGAAGCGAAGAGATATTTGGGTAGAACAACCAATTAATAGGGTGATTGTGGTAAACCAGAGATGATAAGGACAGTGACTGGAGTTTTGGCAGAAGGAAAAAAAGAATGATTAATTATTAAATATTAGAAAAGAAAGGTGAAAGGCTACAATGTCAGGTTGACTAAAGAGACTAAGAGGAAGACCTACAAATTCGAACCTGATATCCTGGATCATTCTGAGCTGTACATAAAAATTATAATAACCTAGAGAGAGGTTGTCAAAAATTAATAGGACAGTTTATTTTTCAAGATTGTGAGTTTAGATCACTCTTCAATCCCTTTCTTCCTAACCACCTCCATCCAGTGGGTTTCCATGTCTTGTTGATGTTAAAAGCATTTGAATCAGTCCTGTCTATTTTTCCCCTTGTCATATTGCTGTGATTTAAGTGACAGTCATCTTTCAATTGGCCTATGGCAATAACAGCCTAAATGCTCTCTTTACCTTTTGTGAGTCAGTTTCTTAAAATCTGTCATTTTGCTACACAGTTTTCTTTCTAAAACCTATATCTAATTATAACATCTTCCTGCTTAAAGTTTAAAAATACTTATTTCCTGCCTTTTATTGCAACATTTTACTTGGTATGACATTCAAAATTAGAGCAACTATATATATATATATATATATATATATATATATAGAGAGAGAGAGAGAGAGAGAGAGAGAGAGGAATTAGGTAGGTAATAGATAATATATATAGTTAGATAATAGTTATATATAGTTAGATAATATAACTATATATATAGTTAGATAATAGCTTATTATCTAAATAAGACAATTGGCAGGTTGGAAGTGGACATATTAATAATTACACTGGGACAAAAGATGTATGGGCTTTGCTGAGTGTTCCAGCCCCATCCTCTTCTAGTAGCAGTTACTTTATGCATGACCAACACCAAAAGAGCTAGTGAACAAACACTGCTCCAAAGGTCTTCTCTCTGTGTTGCTCACAGCTGTATTTTCTGTGCTGGACCCAGTGCCCAACACACCATGGACACTCAATAGCTATTTGCAGAAGGAAGACAGGGAGAGAGGGAGGGAAGGGGTGGGGCTGAGTAAATCAACAAATTTTAGAAATGTTTGAGTCTAGTATGTTGGTGGTGGTGAAACGAAACGGAACTGAAGGGCTGACAACTCTGGGGAGAGGAAGCCATGGAAAGCCAAAGGCAGGCAGAGGGAGCTTGGTGATGGAAGGTGAAAAGAGGGAGGTCCCAGGATCAGACGTCCTATTTCATAATTTAACACACAACAGATCCTGGAAGTTTGGTTCAAGTGCACTTTACCAAAAGACTCCATTACTTGTGCATCAGCCAGACAGATTTTTACCAGAAATATTTCTTAGTTTTGTGGAAAGAACTTTCATATTCCTCATCAAGGGTCTGCGTGGAGCTATTAAAAAAAGTTTTCTCAGTAGCGTTTTAGACATTCTAACTACAAAGGAGATATGTAAATGCCCATTTTGCACTTCTGAAAACAGGTGCCGTCTCTGTGAGAAGAAAATTTGTCACGCACATGGGAACAAAAAGGAAAATAATGAGAAAGAACTCATAATTTAATTACATGAATGTCAGCTTTCTGCACAAACTAGATTTGACATAATTAAAGCACCTGTAACAAATAAAACGAATCAGGGAAATCTCTTTCCTCCCTTTTCTCCTGAGAGAAAGGAAGACTCAAAATCATATACTATTTGTGGGAATCTTACATAATACTAACTATGCGAAAAATTTGTATGTGTGTGTGTGAGAGAGAGAGAGACAAAGAGAGATTTTTTCTCTGATCTCTTGGTTGATAGCCCAGAAAAGCAGCCATTATTCATAACCTTTCAAAATCAAGTTTCTTGTATTAAGGAGATATCTATAAATAACTATAAATATATATATATATATTTTTTTTTTTTTTTGAGACAGGGTCTCGCTTTGTTGCCCAGGCTAGAGTGCGTGCCGTGGCATCAGCCTAGCTCACAGCAACCTCAAACTCCTGGGCTCAAGCAATCCTGAGGCCTCAGCCTCCCGAGTAGCTGGGACTACAGGCATGTGCCACCATGCCCAGCTAATTTTTTCTATATGTATTAGTTGGCCAATTAATTTATTTCTATTTATAGTAGAGACAGGGTCTCACTCTTGCTCAGGCTGGTTTTGAACCCCTGACCTCGAGCAATCTGCCCACCTCAGCCTCCCAGAGTGCTAGGATCACAGGCATGAGCCACCATGCCCGGCCTATAAATATTTTTTTCAATGATCATCAGCCCCAATGAAACAAACATTACATTTAGCAATTGATTGTTTTAGTCCTAACTATAAAGTCATACCAGGAACTTGCTGTGTTAGGTCAGAAATGCCTATGTAGAAAGAGCCAAGCCATGAATTTAAATTTAGAGAAAAACAATATTCATTCTAATAAGAGAAAATACTCCTAAATAGTGATTTGCTGGTATCTGGTGAGTTCCCAGGGCATTTACCTGGGGAGCCGTTTGTTTTGTGCTGTGCTCATGTAGGTCATTTTGTTGCAGCCATCTACGAGCCTTCCTGTGAAGCATACAAACACCTGGGCCAGACGTCCAATTACTACTGGATAGATCCTGATGGCAGCGGACCTCTGGGGCCTCTGAAAGTTTACTGCAACATGACAGGTAACTATGTCATATTTATGTTTTATGAAGATTGCATTTCTATATGTTCAGAATTAATAGTTCCACAGATGGTTTTTTTCTTCGGTGCTGTATTCTTATCACAACATTTAGTAAGCAAAGGCATGCTAGATTTCTTACGTAAAATGATGACATGCATTGCATTGCTAAGGCAATAAAACCTTTTGAAGGTATTTAAAAAAAAATTCTACCTCTGACTTGAACAATTAATAATTGGCATTTTAAAAAGTCAATATATAGGGAGAAAACCCAGAAAATGAAACTGCAAGGTTGAAGTCCACAGAAATAACTAATAAGCTAGGCTGGGGAAATTTAGAATTGTTACTCAAATATCCTCACTGACCATGTTAGAGGAAGCATTTAGACTACTCCAGACCTTACTCTCCATGACTGTAGGGAAACCTTTCTCAGTACTGAAATCCCATTCTGAGAACAGCAAAAGTTACCTGAAGCTTTCATGAAATTTATTTGGGGTCTTCTACTTGGGGTGAGAACCTAGTTTTTCTCTACTTCCATATTAAATTCTAGGGCTAAGAAATGAGATTGTGGGCTCTTGTAAATTCCCACAGCAGTGTGTGAAGATGTACAGAGCTCTAAGATAAGAGCATATTTTCCATCAGACATTTGATAACATCTTACCCACCAAAAATCCAGATAAGGGTGTGAGGGATACACTATTCCCTGGCTCCAGGAAAGGAACAGCATTTGGCGTGCACTCCTGGGGCCAATGATGATAAGGACACTGATGATATGATGGTGCTGCTGATGACTGCTACATGTGACCGTTCACCATGTGTCAGGTGCCACGATAAATGGTATAGGCAGACACGTGGGTTTGCAAAGGGTTTCATTAATCACTAGATGTGTAATATTTGTCACCTTACTAACTTTAATAACTCAGTGAGCCTCAGGGTCTGTATCTGTAAAATGGATTAATAATAATGCCTACCTCATGGCATTATTATATGAATGAAAGAAGATAATCCACCTACGACTCTCAGCATACTGTCTAACATTTAGTAAATCTTCAAGGTTATCTGGGGGTAAGGTATTTTGATTATTTTTTAACAGCTCTGAGAGTTAAATAACTGACCCACATCATTCAGCCATGATTCAAAGTGAGATCTGTTGGAAGCCAATGGAAAGCCTATAGATTTGGCTATTCCTTAGAATTGTTTACTGAGATTTGTTTTGTTTCTTTTTCATACAAACTTCATGGCGCAACCCTGGAGACTTTGATTCAATATCTCTGAAGTGGAAATTGGGTTGTGCAACTAGAACTAAAAGCCCTGAGCAGTACTGGAGGCAAGCAAACCCCAGCACAGAGCTTCCAGCAGCATCAGGAAACCAGGCTTGGTACAGGATGGAAGGGGGGATGCTGAAGACATGAGTATAGTGTGGAACATGTGTAGAGAAGATGGTAAAATGGAAATCAGCATCCCCCAAATTTCCTCCCCTACCGAGAATTCTTAGCATGTCCTAGAGAAGGAAATCACTCACCAGAAGTTTGATGTGAGAGTTTGCTGACGGCTGCATGTTTGCCTTCATTTTAGTCATGCTAGAGCTAAAGCATAATCTATGAGAATTTGATTTAATCTATAAGAATCTTGATCTTAGTTTCTCCTAATATATAAAAATATGTAATGCAATTAAAGTCAGTTATTAACCTCAGAAGAAATCAGGGCACCCTGGTTGAGCTTAGACAATTGAGAATTTACTTTAGTTATTTTCCTATATGTATCTCAAAGGAGACAGAAAAGCAAACAAAATAAAACCATGATGTATACAATCCTCATGTGAAGAACACACACAGAACGAAGGACTAGTTTAATTTCAGGAGAGCTTGCCTTTCTGTGAATTGAAGGCTTTGCTATATCTCCCTTAAGGAGCATGACTGCAATTAACTCAGTATTCCAGATGCAGTTTGAGCAGTAAGGAGCATTGTGCAACTTTTTGCAGCTAGAATATTTTTCTTCTATTTATTTGAGATAGTTATGGACATCAGTGTGTCCAAGGAACCTTGATAAATCTTGCCTTACAGACCAGCAGGCACTTTTTGGGCCTTTGCCACTCGCCAACACTTCCTTCTTCTGGAAACAACACGGATTTAACATTATCAAGAGACCATGATGCCACAAAGCTTGGCTTGGGCTATTCCATTTCCAAGAGATATAGGGTAAAGAAGAAGAGGGAATGACAGTCTGAGATATTCTATAAAGTCTTGATAAATGTCTCTATGTCATAAGAAATTGTATGTACACCCCCCAAAAAACCTAAAGTATAAAAGGAGACAAGGCACTCAAAAAGGTGAGGAAGAGGAATGAGCCCTATCAGTCAGTGCCCCAAAGCACAAAAGAGATTGGCTCATTCCAAGGAACTGAAACCCCCGTGGCTGGAGCATGGTGAGCCTCAGAGGGGTCTCCAAATGAAGTGGGGGATGGGTGGGGGCCAGAGGAGACTAGCAATAAGGAGTGTAGGGCAGAAAAAATTTTGTCTTTATATTTTCAGTTATTTGTCAATTGCAGTGGGTGGGAGTCCATGTAGAAGCGTTAAGTGAGAAAATGAGAAGATCTTTCTTGCATTTGAGAATCTACCACTTGGGGTGCCATGAGAGACAGCATGAAAACATTGGGACCATTTCTGAACTATTGTAAAAGTCCAGCAAAGAGAGGATGCTTCCTTGGACTAGGGTTTAATTGGTAAGAAATAGATACATTTTAAGTCTCTTTTGAAGGAAGAATTGTCAGGATTGGTAAAAGATTGGATAGGAATGGCGAAAGACAGTAATCAATACTAACTTATAAACATATGTACTGAGTAACTGGATGAATTAGAGTGTCATTTAGGAGATGTAGAAAATTAAGCGTAGAACAGATGTAACGGAAGATGAGGAACTTAGTTTTGATCTAGTTAAATATGAAGTGCTCTATCTGTGTCATCTGAACTGAGATGCAAGTTTTGCAGATGGATAAGCCCCCAAGCCTGTGTGGGTTAGAGATACGAATGTGCTAATTGTTAGCATATGAATCCATGAGAATTGATAATACCACTTAGAGGCTGATGTAGCAGAGAAAAGGCATCTTAGGAAGAGCTCTTAGAAACTCAGTGGGTAGAGATCAGAGTTCTGGTGATGAAATATCTAACAAGTGTGTGGAAATATGTACATATGTAATTGAGGGTAGGTGGAGGGAAAGTGAGAGCATTTTGGGGGCAAAGGACTGCTTGGATCCTAGAAAATGACAAAAAGAGTTACCCACTTTCAAGAGTAAATTTAAATCTATGCAAACGTATATAAGGGATGTGGTGGTGTATCAGAAGTGTGACAAATAATAGCAACTAGGATGCAGGGAACATGGTGTGGCCAGAAAAGATGACCCTTCTAAGGAGCCTGCATAGGCAGCGTAGGAGAGCCATGGATTCAGTTACATCCCTTGGAAATCAGGGAGTGCCCGAAATGACAGAGCATTTCTAGTACCATACAGGGGGCCAGCAAAATCTTCCACAAAACAGCTGACTCATGAGCTGAGTCTTGAGGAACAGGTGACACTGTGGGGCTAGGAAATTGGGGGAAGGAAAAATAGCTCTACCTATCGAAGGCTTCGTGTGGAATGCAAAGCAGTTGAAATGTGGTCCTGAAGGGAAAGCAAGCAATTGATGGTTTTCAGGCAAAAGAATAATATAATCAGGTACTGTAACTTTACATCACCTTGGCAGCTGCAAATAAGGTTCTTCAAAGAAGACCCATATATAAGATAGACAAGTAGAAAGTCCCTGTAGTCATTCAGACGTTGAAAGTGAGACTTAAGGCAGTGGCAATGAAGTAAAACAGGAGAATATTGATTTGATGCGTATTTAAAAAGTTGAGTTGGCCAGACTATTGCTGGTGAGATAGGAAATGCTGAAAGTGGTTCCCAGGTTCCTGCCTACTCAAGTAACCCTATGGGATGGAGCAGAGAAGAGCCGGAGAGAATCAGGACAGTGGCAGGATGCTGTGTTCCGTTAGAGCCCTGTAGTTGGACCGTGTAAAGCTGTCCTGTCGGCAGAAATGATACAGGTTTACTGCTGGACATTGAGGGCATTAATTAATCTCTTTGTCTCAGTTTCCTTGTAAATATGTATTGTTGGAATAAATTGATTTCTACATTGTCTTTCACTCACTCACAAAAAAAAAAAGGAAAAAATATTCTGTTATTACCATGAAATGTGAAAGAAAATTACCACTTGCAGTCAAATAATTTAGGGACTGAACCCTTCTTATCTCAAAGGAGCTTGAATTTACTCATTTATTGGCCAAGTTTGACATAAATTGGCTCTCTTCATTTTTTATCACAAGGCAGTTTTCTACCGTGCAATTCTTCTTTTGACTACCTGCAGTTCAGAGCTACGTCTCTTGGAAATTAAGGGCATCCTAAATGACAGGACGTCTCAAGTGCTGCACAGTTGACATTGAAGAGAGACTATTTTCACTGAATCCTCTGTAGAGGAATTCTTCATTCTGTGAAAAGCCAAAACCTGGTTTCCTTTTTTAGATCTTAGGGCACATTATAAATATGGTCATTGTCATCCTCCCCTTCCTTCTCCATTTTTACCCTCTCTCTGAAAATTTGGTGTTATAATTTTCATGAATGTATACTATCTTATATAATGTTTACCTCTTTTACTTGTGCATTTTTCCTAATATTTCAGCCTTTTAATTCTATTGTTTTCTGGTGTTTACCAGCTTTCTTTTTCTAGAAACCATGAGCTTTTATTATATTTAAAGTTTCATTTAATTCTTTCTGCTTGATGATTAATAACAACTATAAATAAAACTAGATCCAGCCATTACCCTTGGAACCTTCCTTACTGCCTATCTGTAAACCTAAAACAATATTTTTCTTAATATGTTTTATCCTATAATTCATGCTTTCTATAACTATTTTTGCATTCGCATTTAATTTCTTATAATTTAAATAAGCATCTGTGCTTCAGTGCGTGAAGTTTAAAGTCCAAATAAAGAACCCCTCCTGCATTCTTCCTAGCACGGGTTTGGTAGTTTTATCAAAAAGCCATTAAGCTTGTTTACATAATTTGTGCTTTATAAAGCCCTGGGATTTAGCTGATCAAATTCTATTATCCTCTATAATGGTAAAAGCTGTTCATGCCTTTTTAATCTAATATTTATAGAGAGCTTGTTACTCAAGTTTCTAAGCACTTGTACTTAGTAATATTATTTTATTTATTATTTTGCTTTTCATAAGTTTTAGTAGCTCAGTGTGGGCAGTGGGTAAATGAGTTTTGGGTTGGTGGGCTTGGACTCTAGTGCAAAGTATCATAAACCTCCCATCCTCCACCTCCCCACCCCACAAAGCAAAGCACGTTTTACCCCATAGCATGGTAATGCATCCACATAACATTTCAGTCAACAGTGGACAACATAAGATTATACTAAGATTATAATACCTTATTTTACTGTACCTTTTCTATGTCTACATATGTTCAGATACACAAATACTTACTATTTTTTTTTTTTTTTTGCAATTACCTGCAGTATTCAGTACACTACCATGCTGTACAGGTTTGTAGCCTTGAAGCAATAGGCTACACCACATAGCCTACGTGATTTGTGTAAATATCTTCTACTGTGTTCGCACAAAAATTAAATTGCCTTATGATGAATTTCTCAGAACATTTCCCTGTTGTTAAGCAACTGGCGACTATATTTGCTTTCTTAGCCTCTTACTGTAATACAGATTTCTTATCTACCATTTCTGTGGGTCAGGGTAGAGGTAAGCTGGGTTGAATTTTCAGTTGTGCTAGGCTGAGACCAAGGCTTTGATCTCAAACCAAACCCAGCCAGGGGTTTAAACTTGGAATCCTCTTGGAAGTTCATAGATTCCATTTGTTGTGGTTTAAAGACTGAGGTCCTATTTTTTGGCCTGACCAAAAAATAGGTCATTGTCATCCTCCCCTTGTATATTTCCTATGCCTCTAGGTTAATCATCCCTGAGGGTTTGAGCCCAACTTTTAGGATAACTTAAATTCTATCTCCAATACCTAGTTAGTTTTTTCAGTATAAAGTCTTAAGCTAAATCTAACAAAATCTTGTTTGAGAACATGAAAGGATTGAGTGGAATCATGTTGAGTATCATCTGTAATAGGACAGATTGCTCTCAGCTGCTAGAGGGGGTTCCCAGGTACCTGCCATGGGGCTCTGCCTGTGCAGGAAGGTCTCTCGGAGCTCTAGACTCGCTTTCCAGAGCCCATCTGACTAGGTCATCTCTACCCAAGCCAATTACCCATTTGATTAACTCAGAGTCAACTGGTTAGAGACCTTAATTACATCTGCAAAATCTCTTCGCCTTTTCATTTTAAAGTAACCTGATTCTAGGAGTGATATCCCATCCTATTTGCTGGCCCCGCCTGCATTCTAGGAGAGGGGATTCTGCAGGTGTGCCCACAGTTGGCAGGAATATGGAAGAATTCTCTTTCCTACATCTACCTATGTGCCTCTGTATAGTCACAATTCCAGCAACCTTTATTCCCACCTTTTGAAGAACAGTGACACATTCTGTTTGTAAAATCTTAAGCTTTCCTATTATTAGTCTTATAGTTTTGACATATTATTCAGTAAAAGAAATTTTGATAATAAAGATAAGCAAAAATAAAAATTGCTTCCCAGGTAGAAATGGGAATTACTAACACATTAGGAAGAGTATGTTAAAGATTTCATATTTTATACTTGTAGTTACATATATTATTGAGGGCAAACTAAATGCCAGGCATATTCTAAGTAGATCACATACATTAACTCATCCAATAACTCAGAATGACCTCACAGGGTCGGTAATATTACTAATATTCCCAATTTTTAGATAATGGAACTAAAACTCGGAGAAATCCAGTCCTAGATCACATACATAGTAAATCATGAAGCTTGACATTTTAGCCAGAGTCAGTTTGTAGTTATTGTATGTGGTGGATGTGTTTGTGTGTGTATATGTGTGTATGTCTACGAGCTCACGTGTGTGTGTAGGAACAGAACTCTTCATTTTGGACTCTGTAGTATGGTTGATAATATGATTTCTGTTATGAGCATGTCTTATTCATAGGTCTTCATTATCATCAAAAATCCCCCCCCCCACAGTTCTAACTCATTATTTGTAGTTTGTACCACATTTTTGTTATAAACTATTTACTTCTTAATTGTCCAACTAATGCCTTGGTGTTTTTAATCAGAGAACACATTTTAAATGAAGTCAGTGTATTACATAAAAAATTATTAGGCAATTAGTATCAATTTAACTGTAATAACTTGTATATTTCCTATGCCTCTAGGTTAATCATCCCTGAGGGTTTGAGCCCAACTTTTAGGATAACTTAAATTCTATCTCCAATACCTAGTTAGTTTTTTCAGTATAAAGTCTTAAGCTAAATCTAACAAAATCTTGTTTGAGAACATGAAAGGATTGAGTGGAATCATGTTGGGTATCATCTGTAATACTAAACGTTATAGTGCCACATTCTTCCCCTTTTTGAAAAGAAACCAGTTATTATAGAAAGGAGGACACACAGAAGTCTCCTATTCTGTATTAGGGCTTATTAACATTCACAAGCTGGGCACTCCTGAGCGTCTAGCACCTTCCTTCCCTATCTATCATGCACCATGTCCCTTCTCCGATGCGTGCATGGCCTGAACTGCAGCCTGGAGACCCTGGCTTCTTCCATTTTATTCCATCCACTCATTTTTATTTTTGTCTCATCAAAGACATTTTCCCTCCTCTTTCTGCCTCCTAACCTACTTTGCCTCCTCTCCAGTTAACCTGCGCACGGAACAGCGCTCCTTTATGTCTTCTTGCAGTCACATCTTCCCCTCTTTGTCCGACCTCTCGCAAGCTGTCTTTGTCAGAAACCTTTGTAATCACTCAGCAACTCCTGCTTCCCGCGTCCAGCCATTTCAGTTCCTCACAATCAGTATAAATCTTTGAATTCAATTCTGTTCATACAGCTTCAATTGAAAATCCGGGAGCCAACTCACTGATCAAACACAGCCCGTAAAGAACTCCTCTCCGTAACTGATTACCCACTCGCCGAGGACTCCCTTTTGGGTCCATGCTCTCATTCTGCAGATGTCTTCTACCTGCCGGGCTTCCTTTGAAATCTCTCCTTCATTGTGTGTCAGTCGCAGAGATAGGTTAACGCTGCGAAAGTTCTCAAATGGTTTTCGAAATTTAAGTCAAGAAAAGGAAAGGAAAACCATAAGAGGCCCAGGGAGGGCCACACCACAGGGTAGGAGCTGGGAAGGGGTGCAGGACCCCACACACAATTGGGGTGAAGTGACCCTGCGTACACAGCAGGCGCCTCACAATTGCTTCTGGAGCCTCCGAAAGGGTGCATCGTAGGCAAATAACCCCCACCTTCAAATATTTTCACATAACCTACCAAACAACCTCTTAAATATAAGGTGCTTTTTTTTGTACCTTAGAAGCCTCATCTGTGTTATGCAATTTTTCTGCCCCAAATCTGAGAATGGCTTCACATTGTGTGTGGCTGGAGACTGTTTTTCGTTTCCTCTAGCATTTGGATTCTGGAACTCTAGTCTACGATAATCTTCAGACAGGATGGAAAAAAAGAAAAAAAAAAAAAGAACACACTGGGAAAACCAATTAAGATCAGCACATTGCTTTGTGATTAAAAAAAAAAAAAAAAAAAAAAAAAAAAAAACAGACAAACCACAGGAATAAAATCTCACACTTTTTCACTAGGAATTCTTTTCTTCTGGCTAAAGCTGAAAGCTGATAATGAGTGTGCTTCTGTCTCTCCAAAGCCTAGGTTTTTCAGCTGTGTGGGTTCACACATTCCTTCTGAGTAAATCAATTTCCATATCAGAATGTCCCCGGAAATTTTAGGGGGAGAAGCTCATATAGCAGCTAATCTCTCTTTTTATCTCGTATCTTTGTCTAATCACAGCAACCAAACAAACAATATAATAATGTGCACCAATACTATTATATACTTGTATGTTGCCTAACCTGGCAGCATTCAATGTCAGAATTTCTTGGAACTGACTTAAACCAGGATCCCTAAAGCTCGTCAGTGCCCCAGATAAAGGACTGCTGCACGAGAGGAATGGTTTCACTAATGAAGAGTGAGAAAACGACTTTGGAAAAAAAAAATATCCTTGTGGCAGAATTTGTCAAAAAAATCTCTTTGTTGCATTTTTGTACAGATGACTTCGTTAGGGCTGACCTCTCTTCACGTGATTATTCATCTCATACTTTTTCACCCATATTTTTGAACAAACAAAATCAGTACTAAAACGTGAGACTAGTCAAGAACTTGCTATATCATCACCCTTATCATCACTATTAGTTCTTTTTTGTTTGTTTGTTTTTATGTGCATCTATTTTATTCTGTCTTCACATGACCCATATTTGACCTTTCTGCTTCTAAGCTCACTTGGTGTAGTCCTAGGTTTTAGGGTTAAGGCAAGGCAGCATAATTTTGAGAGGTGAAATGAATGCCCAGTGAATGCCCTCACTGCTATAGGCAGCAGGATGTGGAGGTCAGAGTAGGAAATTTATTAGTATTAGAATACACCATAGAGTCTGACATCCTCTGCTCTGAGGGTTAAAATTACTGTAAATTCATAATGAGCAGCTGGTACTTTGTTCCAGCCTGCACTCTCTGCTCTTTCTACCTGGACACATCATCGTCATCATGGGATTTCCCTTCACCATGGCTGTATTTACTCATCCATGAATTTCCTCATTTCCTCCTATGCTGGAATTGATACTTCCTATTTCCCACATTTTCTTCATTCTAATCTTACTCTCTAGTTTGAATATGGTGCGTCCTTTGGTAGCTTCCTGATGCTTTAGCATTGCCAATTTCTTCTCTCTGAAAGTTGGAAGAATCTTCTTATTGTCCCAGATGTTCTGAAATTCCATAACAACATGCCTTAGAATAGGTCACTTTCCATCCATCTGCTGGGTTTTCACTTTCACACTGGCAACTCATGTCCTTAAATTTCCTATTATTTGTCTGTTCATGATTTTGTCTCTTATGATTCTCTGTTCTCTTTCCCTAGAATGCTTTCCATTGCGGTTTTAAATCAAAGAGTTATTTTTTTCCTCTTGAAGTGTTCTTTTTTAGTAGCATTCTATTGTTGCTTTATGAATGCGAAACAGTTGTTATTTCCCAAGGATAATAAACAACCTTTTTTCCTTCTTCCTTAAGTTTCCCGAAGTAGCCACCACCAAACTCAGGGCTAGTTTGAGACAAGAGTCTGTCTCACAGATGCTTGTTGCCAACAGGCTCAGAAATTATCTACACAACCTGTTCTATGAACTTGAAAAAGTTCAAGCTCTCTATCCTTTTATGCAATCTAGTTGCTCCTTGTATGGATGCTTCTTTTATAGCAAATAAGAAAGCGTTCTAGAAGCAGGATTGAGTTCATCTTGTTCTTGGGATCAGGTAACCATTTAATTTAATGGATGAATCAGAACTATTTAAGAATCAAGCCTCATTCACTATTATGAAAAGTTAAAGGCAAAGAGTTCACTAGACTCTTTTATCCTTTTGATTCAAGAGTGGGGAGAGTCTCTAAACTATTTTAGCCGGTCAACTTATGTGTACATCAGTAATTTTTTTTCTCCAATAAAAACCCAACCTCTATAATGCAACTAATAGTTAAATTTATTCATGCTAACAAAATACCGGGTTTTGATCAGAGGTAACTACTACAAGGATAACATATACCCTTGTAGTAATATCCACCTCTGACATCTAATTTTTAGTAAATGCTAAACAACCACCTATCAAATGTGTGTTCTTGTTTAGGGTCACCGACCAGCCCTGTACCCACCTTTGGATGAAGACCCATATTATCTAACACACATATAATTATATCAAACTTCCCTTGCAGATACATTTTTAAAATAAATTACAAACCATATAGCATATGAATTGACTAACTATCCAAGTTGTTTTACCAACTATTTATTAAAGGAACTATATCAAGATAAGGTGGTAAATTTGGAAAACATACACAAAAGATGATTACATTAACATTGTTCATATGTTGGTTAATTGTTGTAAAGCACAACAAAGAGCTGTGTCCTGGTAATAGTTATTCTTAATAATGTCCTTAGTTTATTAATCATACTTCTGAATCATTCCTGCTAATTATTAGCTACCATCCCAGGCCAGCGTGGGCAGTAGTTCCCTTTACATGTGGCTTTGCTCACATCTTCTTTTACAAGTCCTTATTTCCACAGCCTTCCCCTATGTTTTCCACTGGGCAGGAGAAGAGAGACCTGACATGACTGTAATGTATTAATGTAATATGTTGCCTCTCCCCATGGCATTTCCATTTCAAAGAGAATAACAAGTAGAGGAATCAAAATACGAAGACAATATTTTCAAACAGAGCACCTTCAATTGCTCTCTGAATCACTTCTATCCCTGTTCTGCCTATATGTACAAAAACTAGTAGCCCATGTAATTCTTAAAGGGTCTCCACGTAAAAGTTTCCCTTTTTTAGGGAAAAGCCACTATTTAGCCACTATTCAGTGGAAAAGCCACTATTTCTGTCTTACTTTTGCTTCAACATCTACTTCATAACACGACTTCTTTTTTTCCTCCATAGCTATCCCATTCCACACACAAAGGCTATGGGGAAAATGAGTTCAGAGAACAAATTCAATTAAATATTACATGGAAACAAATATAAAGGAACACACCATGCGATAGATGCGTATTCCCTCTGGAAAGATAATTTTGTGTTGACGTCATTGTTCCTACCACCTCTACTCTCCTCAAGTTCTACCTTCCCTTTGAAAGTTCTAGATTTTATTTATTAAAAGATTTAGTAGCCTCCTATATAATATTCATTTTTAATATTTTGAAATCCTAATCTCCACTCCTATTGATATTTAAAAGCAAAAATGTTCCAACTTTCTATACAACATGTAAGTATTTCCTCCACTGCAGTATCTTATGGGTCTGCCTAGACATAATTACCAGTGAGCAAGAACCAAGCTTCTGTAGATGCTATGAGTGTATCATTACATCACCTGTCTGCATGGTAAAATTTTTGTTGCCAATTATTACAAATTTGTTTAATATTTTTGGTTGGCAGTAAAAAGTAAAAGGGGATGACAGTTTAGCTACTTCAAAAAGGAGATTAGAAAAAAAGTTGAATTTGTAGGAGATTTAGTGATAAAACCACTGATATTTTCTTTCTTCCATTTTAAGCCTTGGGCAGAAACCTTATGAAAACATTGAGTGTGACTATCATGGCCCCACTGAGCATCAGACTCACTGCTCTAATGTCATTAAAATGAATTTTCAGCGCTGGTTCAATTTGTCTCCAGCTCTCCAGGCATGGCCTTATTCATATTGATTGCTCTCCCATTAATGGTGGTATAATAAAGAAAAGAAGGAAACAAGGTTCAGAAACAGGTCAATGATCTAAGGCTTTCTTTTACTGTATCTCTATATCATGATTTTTTAACAGATGACAAGTCTATCTAATAAAGATGTTACTAGATTATAATAATCTTTCTTTAAAAGAGATATTAATTTTCCATGTCATAGTGTAAAAATATTTAATACAAAGTATAAATCATTTCTAAAATTAAAAAAAATCATGGAAGTTACATGAGCATGTCAATTTCAACTTACCTTTAACCAAATTACAAAAGAAATAGTTTATTTAAACAGTTTAAAAGACCATATATTGCAAAATTATTGTTTTCAACACAGATATAATTCTTCCGTCATTTACCTTTGCTAAGCTAAGCTTAAAAAACTCAAAGTTTGTGATCAAAATCTACTATAGTGTCTTAGTTTCTCACTAATGTTATTTAAAAATATAGAATATCTTTAATAGATATTCAGAAAAATCAATGGAGAAATATTTTTGCAAATCAGTCTCCCTTAACATAATCTTTAAGTCACCACTTGGACTTTCTAGTCACTATTAGATTCTTATTAGGTATTATTTGAAATTTCTTCCTAACTCTGGTCATTATGTTCTTTTTTTAAATTTAATGAACAGTGTGGTTTGATTAGCAGCAAGTTTAATGTTAGGTACAATATAAGTGGGGCTTTATCAGATATCAGAGAGAGAGTGTGAATCATTTTCCAGACTTACAAAATATTTATGTTTATCATTCTTTGTTATTCCCTGGGTCCAATTTTTGAAATTTTAATATGTTTACATAAGTTCATATAATTGTTAGTTTATTCACTTTATCAATATTTGTGAGTGCTTATTATGTACTAGGCACTGGGTACACTATGACAAACAGGTTAGACATCACATCTAATTATATGGAGCTTACAGTGTTATAAATATGTATGAAATCCTTCCAAATAATCTAGCAGGGTATTATACCATGTTGCTATGAGATACAATGAACTATTGAAATTCGAAAAATTTGTAGTTTTAATGTGTTCCTTAGAACCAATTTCTGGTAGATAATTAATTACCTTAAGAAAGCCATTCCCAAACAGTAGTGATTTGTATACCATCTTCACAAGTTTTACTGAGCCCAAGACCACCTATTAAATTATTTAATATTTTTTAAAACACTGACTCAATGTTTTAAAAACTTATTCTCATCTTAGGCAACAATATCCATAGAATTTTATATTTAATACACTTGACATTCTTCCCTAATGTGCTATTAACACATAATATTACTTGGATAATATAATCCAATATAATATGAAATGATATTTCTCAAAGCGTCAATCGCATACATACATCAGGAAATTCTGGCTCAACTAAACCTTTGTCCCTAATTTATTATTTTCTTTTTGCAAAATTATTAACTTGTATGGCCTTAGGCCAAGAATTGTAACTAGTACAACTCATACATTTTCAAAATCAAATACCTTATCTAAATTCGCAGAAGGCTTCAGCATGAGAACTTTATTTTAAAACACAGATGTCATAATTTGATAGTAAATTATTAAACTGGATCCTAATCAGTCATTCATTACCAGTTTATGCGTGTTGACCCAAGTATCATTCATTCCCCACATCTGTCCTTCAGACATTCTCCTTCTTCTGTCTTTCCAACTGTAACTCTGATTTAATATTTCATGAGCCATTACTGTGGTCTGTATCCTTTCCCTCAAAGAGTAAAAGCTGTCCCAAGACATTCTAAAGTGCCCTCTTCCACACACCCCTGCCCTTTCTGTCCTCCCCTCTGTCTGTCACCTTAACCAAACCCACAGTTCTACGTACCAGGTAATGACTGTTATACTCTCTTGGAATTTTGAGCTAGAGAGAATATTAATCACCTAGTCATACCCCATTTTATAGATGAAAGAATTGAGATTATGTTTTGACAGTTCCAACTTCCACGCTGAAATATATTTAAATTGGGTTGGACATATTCATGAAATTAACTTCAATAATAATTCTTTGAGCACTTTCTAAAAATATATTGCTCTCTATTTAAATCAGCTGGACAAATGATGTTGATTATGTTACTTAACCTATTTATCTAATATCTTAGTCATTCATCACCGACATTTCGAGTAAATCAACAAAAACAACAAATTGCTAACATTTAGCCAATGTTGTGTTCCGGACATTGTGCTTTACATGAACAGCTTCACATGAGGTAGGTGGCATTACTGTTCGCTTTTATGTAAGAGGCAAATAATTTATAGGTAGATTACTGGCTTAAATTAAAAAATTATTAAGTGGAAGAGTGGAAATTAGGTTTGTGTGACTTTGGGGGACCACCGTCTGTGTCGCTTCATTATAATACCCACGTGATTCCTGGTACCATGTTAGAAGTATAAGATGCTGTATAAATATATAAGACACAATTCCTATCTTGAATAGACCTTTAGTCTAGTTCAAAAGACAGAAGTAAAAATATTTATTCATCAGATTTAGATCTGAATAACTCTCAGCTATTGTCAAAATTCAAAGCTATCTTCAAAGGAAAAAGATTCATGATTACTCATATACATATAAACCATGCTGTGTAGGCAATTCCAGTCAAAATGCTCCACACTGCTTTGGGCAATGTCAGAATCACCGGAATAGGTGTAAAGCATGACAAAATGAGTTTGGTGGTTTTTTTCCCTTCTGGAAATAAGGCCAATATAGGGCCTTTTGGTCAACCAAGAGAAAAGCCCACAAAAGCAGGTTTTAGTAGTTCAGAGTGTGTAGGATTCCCCTGGCCAAAGCATTATGTCCTCAGCAGAATTCTCCTTCTCCCATCCAAATCTGGTGAAAAATCATTACCTAACTAACTTCATAGCAACTCTGCAGTAACAACAGGTGCTCAGCTTAGTTACGTGAAATAAAATGACAAAACAAAAATGTTTCTAGGTGTATGAGTGCTATAAAAGTGTATACTATATATACACAAAGCAGAAAACTTATACATAATAGGGGTTTGTTAAGTGTTTCTGATTGATTACAGAAAAGACAATAATGAAGCGCTACTATTTATGTATATAAATAATGTGAGCTATGGTATGTGATGGGAGATTATGTAATTTTTTTCAACTTGCGATATAAGAGATGAACAAAGATATTTTACAAGAAAAAGCATATTTTGTAGCATATTTAAAAATTTACAAGTTTGTTGAATTCTTTGTTAAGAGATGCGGTAGTTCCAAAGAATTTTTGTAATAGCTTCAAGTTCCAAACAAGTGAACGGCTATAATTGACAGCCAACTCTAATAATGAGAGTTGTGGTGCTGCAGATTAACTTTGTGGCTTCAATTCTTCATCCTGAGCGTGTTTACACTGGCACTTGTAGATTGCATGTTCTTATTGCAGGTGACATTGAGAGATTACATTAAGTTGGTTATCGATCATACTGTATGGGTTCACTTTACTAAAATGTAATCTCTGTTTCAACAAATCTAAATCTGACAAAGTATGCCATGCTCATGCCTTATAGACTCAGCAAGAAGTTATAAGAGAGTAGAGGTTGGTTGAAGCCTCAAGTTTTGTGCATTTTAAATTTAACTCATTGTGTTATTTAGAAAGATTAAATCAAATGATGCATTTGAGAATGTTTTCTATATGTTAATATGTGGATATGAAACTATAGTACTTTGAAAAGTAAAAAACAAGTGTCATTGAGCACCTACTATCTACAAAACATTCTGGAAAGTATTTCAATGAATAAATCAATCCCCTACAGGGATTTATTAGGAAAGAAACTCTTCATGACAATAGTGGTATATATGTGTTCATTATTGTAACAGAAGCAAAACAAATAGTTTATTTTTTTTCTTATGTTTTTGTTGTCTTATTAATCCTGTCAGCTTCTTTTCATAATTTTTCTTTATAGGATATGAGTCAATCTGGTCCCATTCTTTCTGAGATAACAGTATTCTACCCAAACTTACAAAAGTAACTATAGCCAAAATTACTAAAATTAGTCTAGATTTCTCCATGCAAGACAATTTTCACATCCATTTAGCTGCTGTCTCTAATCTTGATAGCCTACTTAATCATTACTGTAATATCCTTTTTTTGTTTCAAAACTTGGCATGCAGGTGGAAAAATATATTTGTGTGTTCCTGGGAAATCTAATAAGATCTCCAGGAAGTCTTATAAGGTGATATTCATTACATTGATGATATTATTATTGTCTAGAGACCTTGTTGAAGGATAGGAGGTGGTGAAACCCTAAGAGAATGACCCATTAGGTAAAATATAGCAGATTGATGTATAAAACTAAAAAGCCAATTAATTTAATATTTGAGAAATAATTTTCCAGAAACTCTGATGCTCAAAATTCATGTAACTATCACCTCCTCTCTCTATTGCAGTTCTACATAATCAGATCAATTTGGAGGCTTGGAATAGTACAAAAGGAATTACATAATCACATGAATTGATGACAACAGGCTAAGGCTGTTTTTGTATCATTTTACTACTTTAGTCTGTTGACTAAAATTCCCCCTCCGCTGTATAGTTTCTTGACAGTCACCAACAACTTCTACTCCTACAACTCTTCTTTATTTCTAAACTTCAAAAATTGAGCAAATACCATTCTGACCATTTTTTCTTTACATATAAATGATATCAAACTGATTAAAATTAGCTCTTCCCAATTTGCAAGTCAATCCATCTTTTATAGGTTAGTTTACATTTTTCTACTGGGACCATGTGTAGATTTTAAAGTCTAACTCTTTGAAAAGAATTTTCTCACATATCCACATTTTGGGGACACTCCTTAATAAAGCTTCAATACTCACAATATATTCTCTAAGGGGAGGTGCCTTAGTCCACATAAATTGTAAGACACGTAAATCAACATTATGAAATATGAACACTTATGTTTACTCTCAATGTCTCAGGTAAAACAATAGTTCATTGATTCTTAAATGTACATTGTTTTCACAATTTTAACATCTCTGGAATCAGGATGTATCTTACTACTGATAGCTTCTTAGAATCTCTATTGGCCAAGCAGAGATTGTTACTTAATTGTCTTCTCCTCTGGGCATGAGACACTGGCATCAAAACCTGCAGAATCTATCTTAGTGGCTTAGAAGAAAGTTCTGGAGACAATACAGGATGACTCTTTTGGGGAACTCTATCACCAATGCTTTTACAGATACCAAAAAATCACTCTGAGGCAACCAATAATTTAAGTTGCAAAATGTTCCAGGAGAGTTAGACTATGAATGAGAAGAAATTTGGGGAATGCTTTAGCAAATTCATTTCACTTACATTTTCCTTTTCAACTATGCACAAGAGTAATATAATAAATAAGATCAAAAGAGCTCTTTTGAGATATTTTATTCTTTTTCTTTCTTAGTGATGCATAAAATAGTGGTGTATCTTCCAATCCAAGCCTTCCTAATTATGAAACATAATAACGTATATCTTAAAATAATATTCCATCTATATACTTATATTGGCCTTTTTAGAAATGTCTTTGAGCAGAACTCAACATCTTTTTTGAGGCGGGCAAATCATTTACTTACTCTCTTCTGAAGGAGAGTTGTAGAAGGTCACCTCCTTATTTCAAAAGAGGTAGTGGGTAAATTTTAAGGAACATTTTCAAATTCTGTCCTAATAGAAAATAGAAAAATTAAAGCTGTTTATTCATGAGGTGTGATAAAGAGCTCTTCCATTACCATATAGTTAAACTCATTGCATGGTTTGCATATAAAGAGTAGTGGAGAAATATACATTTGTGTAGATGAGACAGGGGAATAAAACATCATATTGAAATCTGTAAATGGAATTCCCTAGAAGAGTAGTTGGCTGTGCCACTATTATTCACGTGAAAAATCCAGAGCCTCTTGCCTCTTCCTCTCTGCTCCAGCAGATGATCCTGGGAAAGGGATGGCTCAGCTTTGAAGGGGACCCCTCCCCAACGCTCCCTCTCCCCGGTCACAGCCTCGGAAGGCTGCCCTTGGTGGCTTGCGGAGTTCTGGAGACAAGGCGTGCAGCCAGGGGAGATGTTGATGGCTGCGACCTCCGTGAGAAGAATATCTGCTGAGACCTGGGACCTGCTGGCCATGTCAGGGCACATCCGTCTCGGGGTGTCTGTGCTGCCCACAGCCTTCCATCCGCACTGTCCTGTCCAACAGAAACAACTGAGTGCACTCAAAAGCAGTTCCTGTAAATCCAGTTCCTGTGGCTTGATTTAATTTCACATCCGCATATGCCAGTTCCAAATCAGAGGCAGATATATTACATATTTACAGACCTCGGTTGATTCGCTTACCCAATTAAAGATATTAAGTAATTAAACTGTTTTCCTTTAAAAGCATATCCTTATATATTATATTATTTTATATGCTGCTGTAATTATTTAAAAAAACATGGAAAATAAATGTCATTACTGTGAGTTAGGAATAAAATAATTTTAGTGAGTAGTGATATATATCTCTCTGTATATTTATATTATATAAAGTTATATACGAATATACATAATATAAAATATGTAGAAATTATATGTAGAAATTACATATTGAGGCATAAATCTAAAGTCATCACTAGATACAAGCAATGAGTGGAGATAATTTGAAGACCAAAATATAAATGTTTATAGTCTCCTGCCCTTAATTCAGGTTTTAAATAATTCACCAACTTATTTTTAGTTATTTTCCATGAAATTCCTCATGTACTGTTCCCTGTAAAAGTATGTGTGTGTAGATATATATGGAAGAAGGTGAAATTGGGGTAAAGAATGAGGCCGAAACAGCACAGAAATGCCTATCACAGCATACACTGGGTATATGTGTGGACCGTGGGCTCAGCATTAGTTGTGCGGGTTGTCACCTGAAGGAAGGCAGCCAGGCTAATGAGGCAGCACTAAAATCAGGTCCTGCTCCACTCAGAAGCTACATGCTGCGCTGGCACACGCCTGCATTTAGGGAGAAAGCGGCATCTTTTCCTAAGTCACGCAAAGGTACCATGTGGGCTACCTGTGGCCGGGCGACACAGAGTCTAAAATTTACACCCCCAGAAATCCAAGCTTTCATGTTAATCATTACTCTTTCCAGGCACTCTCTTTTAAAATCCAGTGGCACTTCAAAGCAAAGAGTTTACTACTTTTTTGTGAATGGAGCGGATACTGGCATCATAAGAAACCAAAGAAATTCGGACAAAGGAATCCCCAAAAAGCAATGAGAAAAGAATGTGATTGGGGCTGTAAGGTGCTTAACTACATCCTCAGGACCACCTGAGTACCCTGAGCATTTGAATCACAATGGCTTCCTCATTAGATATCACTTTCTATTTGGTTTGTAGCATGCAGGGTCAACACTCGTGAATTAGCACCATGAATGAGATAATTCACAAAAGCTTCTCAACTCAGAAGTGATATTTGGCCAAGACTCAGGTCTAGAGCTCCTAAGACTGGTGATGATTTTACTTACGTCAGATAAACTTTGCATGTGTGTTTGTTACAGCATAAAGTTGATGAGCCTTCCTCTGGGCAAACCTCATTAGCCAGAAAACAGAGACAATTAATTGACAGAGACAAGAGAATGCCCAGTCCTGGTTTCTTGCTCCTAGATTTCAGCAAATTTTATATTCCTCAGCTTCATTTTTGAACCTGAGATAGTTTGGACTTTGTATAGCCCTAATAATTACCTAAACTCAACTATAACGTTAGACTGCTGCTGAGAGCCACACTCATAAAGTTGGAAGTGTTCTGTTGAAGAATTCATCTAAAAGCAACAGCAAAGATTTATAGGTACCTAGCACAATTTTGCCAGTTCATTCTTCACTGTCCACCTCTCTCCTGAAGATAAGACATTCTTCTCAAGACAGAAGGATTCATGGTGGTATTTCACTCGGGACATCATGATAGAGAACTCAATGTATTCGAAGACCCTGAAATTTGTTTTTAAATATTTTTACATTTATTCTTTGTATTTCTTCCCTACCATAGCATAGCTAGAAGAGAAAATGACCTTATTTGAAAGTGTGCTGTATTAAAAGCCAGAAGTCTTGAACTGTATTTCTCTGCTTTCTGAATAACTGTGAATCTATGAACAGATCAATTTGCCTTCCTGGGCCTTTGTTTTCTTATTTATAAAAATGAAATAATTGACTAGATGAAATTTAAGTGTTACTCAGATGTATTTCTGAATCAAAAACAAATAAATAAATAAGTAATGAGACTACTTTATAGACTACTTTGTAGAGTCTCAGACTTTAAAAGAGAAAGAGAGCCAGAGAGCAAGAAAGAGAGTGACAGAGAGAGAGAGAGCAGAGAAACAGAGACAGAGAGAGGTGCCAGATATATTTGAACCTTCCTTGGTCTTAGAAAGCTAATCTATTTGAAGGAAAAAAGGATTATTTTATAAGGATTCCAGAGTATTTACAAAAAAACTAGAGCTATAGCCAGACCTAGGTTTAGGACTTAGAAATCTAAGTACTCAGCAAAGACTTGATGTTGTTTCCAAAACCCAATTCCAAACTTCGAGGGAAGACAATCACCTTGAACCCAACTTGAGTCAGATTCTCATCCCAGGAAGAAATAATGAGCTGTCACTGGATCCTGGGGGTAATTTAGAACAAATATTTCAAAAGGAGTTCACTACTTTAGGAAGAGGCCTCTTCTAACAGAAGGATACAGTATGAACAAGTGTTCTAGAATCTAGCAACAGAAGCACTCATTCCTTACCCCTTCCAGCTACAGTACCTAAAAGATTTAAATATTTTGGTGCAAAAGAAGAAATATTGCCCTGGGTTTTAATTCTTGACTAGCCAAGATAATCATCAACCTGTAAATTACTTTCTTCTCTGTATTGATACAATAATTAGGACTAAGCTTTTCGGATGTGCCATTATGTTCTTTCCTTCACATCACAGCACCAGGCTATAGTGAAGGTACAGGTGGCCAGTGTGGTGCCAGAAGACAGACATCCCGAGACTCTTTAGGCAGCTGACATTTATGGGAGCTATGGCATGGCATCAATAATTCACACAACCTCATGACGAGGGCTGGCAAGCAGCTGGTCCATAGACAGGGGCCTCATCACTTATTCATGTGTGAGACATTTACACTGGTTCATTGCCTTATTTCAAAGCTTCTTTAATTGTAGGGACTACAAAAAGAATGCAGCAACTAGCAATTAAATCAAGAGTACCACTCTGCATTATAAGGGGATAAGTCGATTACTTCGTGGAGAGGCCAGTGTTTCCCCCTAACTGAACTGCACATGCACAGGATTAGGCTGATCGCAATCCTTGGTTTGTGGCACACTCTCATTATTCATCCGTAACTAATTTACTTTTGTTTACAATATAGTAACGACCTATGAACCCGGCAGCCCCTCAAAAAGGGAGGAGCATGGCAACAGTATGTTAAACATATGGTCCTTCTCATTCCCCTTCCCTCTCCCTCGTCCACACAAAAAATAATCAGCAACCTGAATCCTGCATTTTCTTGATGTCCCTTCTATAGTTTTATTGCATGTAAATATATTGCTAAAAAAATATATATTTTTAGTTTTAAGTTTATAAAAGTATATCATGCTGTATATAACGTAGTATTGTTAATATATGGCTAAGAGTCATCCATATTGTTGTATATACCTATACCACAGTGTATTTTGCACTCTCTTAGCCATTAATAAGCTTTTGGATTGTCCACAAGTTTTTTCCTCTTGTGAATAGTGCTGCTTATAAATATTCGTGTAACTGTCTCCTGCTATAAGGGTGCATGAGTATCTTAGGGTTATACACTTAGCAAGAATTGCTTGGTATGAGAATTGCTTGGTATGAGACTGACTGTAGCTTTGGAGAGTAGAGGCAAGCTGTGTCCCGAAAGTGGTGGCACCAATGTGTCCCCATGAGCAATGTAGAAGACCCTGCAGATCATGGATATCTGAGGATGGCAAGCTTTTCCTGTGCAGAACCATACAATAAATGCTTTAAGTTTCATGAGCCACATGTGGTTTCTGTGGCAGCTACTCAACTGTCATTACAGGTAAAAGCTGTGGACAACACATAAATGAGTGAGCATGGCTGTGTGCCAATGACACTTATGGATGGGCACTGAAATCTAAATTTTGTAAATTTTTCATGTTACAAAATATTATTCTTCCATTTTTTTCCCAATCATTTGTAAGTGTAAAAACACTCTTGGTTTGTGGGTCATAAAAAATCAGGTAGCAAACTGGTGACATTTCCCCTTTCCATCCTTTCTGCCCTTATTTCTTCCTTTTTTTTTTTTTTTTGGTTTATTTAAAAAAAAATTGTTGCTGGCCTGTTGTAAATACTGAGGATTTTGTTAGTGAACATAAGTGAACACTCCTGCTCTCAAGGAGTTTACATGCTAATTAGAGGAGGTAGAAAATAGGCAACTGGATATATAATGATCGAGTGGTGGTGAGTACTACACAGCCAAGTCAAGGGAAGGGGCAGTGGTGGTGACGGGTGATAGTTTACATAGAATGGTCAGGAAAAACCTCTTGATAGAATGACAGTGGAGCTGAGCCCTTATTTTTAAATGAGCGGTTAGAACATACAAGTGTCTGAGGGAACCTGCTCCAGTGAGAGGGAACAACCAATCTGTCTACGTCCTCTGAGCTTCACATTCATGTTTCTAAGGCGTGCGGGCATCTCTTCCCGAATATTCCACGAGCTCCTCCAACTCCCCGTTTGGCAATCTGAATCGAGCATCTACTACAATCTGGGCTTTCCTAACCTGGTAAAAGGCATCTCCATAAACCCATCACCCAAATCAGATGCTAACAAGTGTCCTTGCCTCATACCTCACTTTTTAACACAAGCATCTATTTTACTCAACAAATGCTTTTATTAATATTATTTCCTTAGTGTTTGTGTTAGGTTGCTTAGGGCTGCCATAACAAAATGCCATAGACTGAGTGGCTTAAACAACAGGAATTTATTTTCTCTCCTTTTGGGGCCTGGAAGTCCAAGCTCTCAAGGTGTCGGTAGGTTGGTTCCTGCTGCAGCCTCTCTCCTTGGCCTGCAGATGGCGCCGCCCCTGTGTCTGCACATGGTCTTTCCTCAGCTCAGCTCCTCTTCTTGTCAAGACAGCGATTGGCTTGGATTAGGGCCCACCCTAATGACTCATTTTAGTCCAGTCACCTACTTAAAGGCCCTATCTCCAAACACAGTCAAATTCTGAGGTACTAGGGGTTTGGACTTCAAAATATAATGTTTTGTTGTTGTTGTTTTTAGCAGACAAGGGATCTCAGTCTTGCTCAGGCTGGTCTCGAACTCCTGAACTCAAGCAATCCTCCTACCTTGGCCTCCCAGAGTGCTAGGATTACAGGCACAAACCACCCTGCCCGGCCTTCAAAACATAAATTTTGAAAGGACACAATTAAGCACATAAGAGTGTCTTTAAACTTAAATCTCTTCTCCACTTTCAATGCCATTGCCTTACTTAATTCCCTTCCCTTTTTGTTTATGTTTGTTGGTTTTCTGGTTCTGGTTTATACTCTTATGATCGATTTTCCCCCAAACTAGCAGAATAATCATGCAGAAATGAAAAAACTGATTATGTTTTATTCTGCTAGAATCCTTCACTGGCTCCCCAGCAGCCGTCAGGCTAACCACCCCTGGCATATCATGTGTTCAGAGAGGAGACATCCCCAATCTTCCTCTCACCTGGCAAATCCTCATCCTCTCAGCTGCAGCAATAGTCATCCTCTTGCAGTTCAGAGCCTTTGCAAATTCTCTCTGCCTGAAATCCCACCTCTCCGCTACTCCAGTCTTTTTAAGTGATTAATTAATATATTCCAGAAAAGCACAGCTCAGTATCATCTGTGAAAAACATTAGCAGACCACCATTTTTACCATTGCCTAAGTTAGCTATTCTTCCTACGTCTCCTGCATCATAATATCTTTCTCACCACTTACATTAGACAGTACAATTATTTCTGCCTTGGACTGAGTACCCTGTTAGCAGGGACTGTCTCGATTTATTCTTATATCTCTAGTGCCTAGAAAAGTGTCTGCTTGTCTTAGGCACTGAGTAGATATTTGATTCACAAGTGAATAAATAAATACAGGAATGAATAAAAAAATATTAGCTAGATGAAACATTTTTAGATATGATTTCTATACTGTAAAGCCAATATTCTTATCTATTATAGTTAAAAAAAATAAATGATTTTGTTTTACTGAACAAAAAGACCAACTGCAAAATGGCATATATGGTATAATTACAATGGTATATCTATCTATATATCTAAATTAAAAGTATGCATAGCAAAAGACACCAAATATTAACATACCAATAACTTAAAGTATTTTTTTACAAGTGGTGAGGTCGTAGATAATTTATTTTCTTTTTTCTGCTTTACTGTATTTTTTCAAATAGCCTAGATTCTATGAAATGTCCCATGACTCTACTCATGTTAAAAAAATTACGACCCTTTTCTCAATATTGTCAAACTGTTCTCTCCTTTACATTTCACTGTGTAGAAAATATAAAATTGTATCTGTGACAAACTACATTCTACCACAAACCCACATTTTCAAGAGAAGAAAAAAAAAAAACCATAATAAGACTTAGAGGATAAATTTCTCTCCAACCCACTGTGAAATTTCCATTAAGTCCTTCAAAACTTCTCCAGGTCTAGGCCCTAAGGACAAATGAAGAGTCTAATCTTTGATCAAGGCTTACTTCAAGCCAAATATCTACTGTTATGGGGAAACTCTTCCAAATGGTCACCCCCCGCTGCTATGAAGGTGAGAGCCACCCCCACCGTTCACATATTGCATGGCTGCGGGGTGCAGCGCAAAGACTTGGAAAAAGGATTAAGCCTCACTGCAAACATTATTTCTATTAAAATTACATCATACAGAGTACTACTACCTAAATGTTTTTATTTTTCCATAACTCTAACAAAACAAACATTGCCCTTGAGGCAACCTTGCAGAGTAACTTTCACATAGAAGAAATGTAAAAAGGAATACATATTATAATCTTAGGGAAAGAACACAACAGTAATGATATGGTTTCTGGGAGCCTCACCTATGATTTTTTTTTTTTCATTTGCTAATTAGCTCTCTGGCCAGATAATATAAGGGTAGAGTTTCAGAGATGGAAGGAATCTTATTGATCGTCTAATATGTATAGTATCATTTGCATTAGTAGAAATTAAAACCCAGCGATGCCTGAGAACCTGGTAGCCGTACTGATTTTTCTTCCTCCTGGAGACCTTGGAGGTGAATTGCCTGAGAAGCAACATGGCTATTTTGGTAAGTTCAGTCATTGGAGTCATTCCACAGACTCTGAGGCACAGAGACCTGGGTTCCCTATTCTTCTTACTACTCATCAGCTATTTGACCTTGGGTCAATTTGGTAAATTATTTAATCTCTAGAAACTTCCATTTCTGCAAGTATAAAATATTAATTTTAAAGGATCTATCATGTAAAGTTGTGTTAGAGTCAAGTAAGAAAACGGTTAGCATAGTACTTGGGTTCATAAGTAAGACTGGTATTGGCTACTATTGTTGTTTATTCCATGTGTAATCCTACTGTTTGAGACATGGTGTTCTGGGAGAGAAAGTGTTAGGAGATTTTGAAGAAGGCAATTTTATCATATTTGATTCCGACTACTTAGTGTATGTCCAGCTTTAATATCTCTGTTTCTCTGAAGTTTAAAGGCTGGCAAAGGGAGAGAAAGGCCAAACAATAACAACAGTTGTTGGCACTTAGTGAGTGCTTGGTATGAAACAGGCTCTCTTCTAAGTGGCTTTTGTGTATCAACCCATTTATTCCTCAAAACACCTTCAGGAGGTAGGCAGGTGCTGTTATAATCCCTGTGTTAAAGATAAAAAAAACAGACACAGAGGGATCCATTTAGGCATGTTAGAGCATGTTATTGCCACCTGTCACCTCATTCTTACAACTCCAACAGTTGCAAAGCAAGAGGAGACTTGCCACCCAGTGGTATCTTGGATCTGATCTTTCTGTGTCAGGCTGTGGTTTCAAGAACTGACAGTGGCTTGCCTTGCAGCAGAAGTTCCCATGGGTTCTCTGGTTGCCATCCCATGCATAGTATGCATTTCACCATAAACTTCAGTGAGCAAAGTTTTGTTCAGCAAAATGTAGATCTTTGAGTGGGATTACATACCTGGTTATGAATTAACAAACAGCACGTATAAAGATATGTAAGTCATGCTACTGGAACAAAAAAAAAATGCTTTGAAATATTCTCTGATCTGCTTAATTTCTCGGTCATTATTTTTCCCATCCCTTCCAAAGCTCTAAGACAAGGTCTGAGACTGAGTCCTATGTCCCCAAGGAGGGGAGGGTAGATGTTCACTAACTCTGAGAGTTCTTACAGCAGTTAGCTTTGGGCCTCAAACTAGGCTTTTAGAAACTTTGAACAAGATAGCCAGTTTATATAAAGAAGAAGGATTTTTTCTTGAACCACTAAACTTAGGTTCTATCATAGTCAAAAGCATAGATTAATCTATAAAGTAAGAAGCAATATGGTAAAAAGTGAACACAGTATAAACAAAGTTTTTGCTGCAAAATAAAGAGAAAAGCCTTTCTGTTAATGGAGTATGGAAAGAGAAAGAGGAAGGAGAGAGAAAAGAGGGAGGAGAGCAGAAGAGAAGAAAACAGAGTGGAAAAGAAAGAGACAAAGATGAAAGGAGATTGACATGAAAAAAGAGGGTGGAAAGTGGAAGAGAGGAGAGGAGAACAAAGCTCAACCCATGAGTTCCCTCCTCCCCTCACTTTCCCCTGGCTGTCCAAACCAGAGTGGAGGCAGAATGTAGAAATACCCAGATGGCTTCCAGAAAACTAAGAACGGCAGACGTGTCAGCATCATCAATAATAAAGAGATCGTTGATATTTTTATAAATTTCCTCTATTCTTAATGTGTCAGTTACTCTGCTTTAACAGCTACAGTCAGTGAACTTTTTATGAATTCCCTTCTCAGCTTTGTGACTCATGTCTAGATTTAGTAGACCTGAGCTCTGTTTACCATCTCCTAGCCTCAGCACTTAAATTATTCACCAATTTATGCATGCAATTGTATTGTTACACCTTATTTTCCAGGCTCCAAAGAAGTGTCATTTGGGAAATATTATGCAGGTCTGGGTAAAAATGTTACTCTCTCCGCTATGTCACTCACACTTTCAAATTGAAAAAGTTTCAGGATTTTTATAGGGACATTTGAAAGCATTAGGTGGCTTAAAATATTCGCTGCTGATGTACATCATCTCATTTGAAAAAAATGTATTTGATGGAAGCAAATGATCTCGTGAGGAGCATTCTTCATCTTGCTTTCCATAATAACTTACAGACTTATCTCATTCGCAAAATGCTTTTCCAATTACAGCCAGCACTTGATCATTTGAGCGCTCAGCACTCTACCTGAGCAATTCTTAGGATGCTTCTTCCTTTCCACCTTGCTGGCTGTCCCGAGACCCTGCTCAGAAGTTGCAGTTGCTGCAACTCAGTGAAACAGGGAGGGTAGTGAGGATATATTAGGGATAGGCTACATCTGACTGTTAGCATCTTACAACGTTTCATTAGCCTTGGGCTCCTTTGAGAACGCTCACTGTGACCTCTAAAAGTTGGCGTTCCCCAGCCTTGCTCTGGGTTTTCTTCTCTTTGCTGGTTTCCTCAATGTTTTCCTTTGGTCGTTTCATTCTGTTCCATGGCACTAAATGTAGTCTACATGCTGCAACCTCAACATCCACATCTCTTAAGCGCCAGATGTTTACATTTGATTGTTTACTCGGCACCAGCATTTAACTCTTAGGCGTCTCAAATCTGACTTGTTAGAAATGGAACTTTTGATCCCTCCACCAACAAAGTGCGTTCTTCCATCTATTGGTTTGTTCAAGACAGAAAGCTGAGGTTATCCTGTACACATCTGTCTCTCTCTTTTTTTCTTTCTTTTCTCTTGCTCTCTTCCACCACCTGTCATATCCAATCTATCAATAATTTCTATTTTTTTCTTTCTAGCAAATATATCTCAGACTCATTCGCCTTATCTTCACTTCCATTGCCCTAATTCTAGCTACCATCACCCTTATTCAGGGCTACAAGATCTTCTACCCTTCCTCCCTCCGATCTATTCTTCATATAACCGCCAGAGTGATCTTTCAAAAACAGCAATTCAATTTGTGTTGCTTCCCTGCTTAAAACCTTTCAGTGTTTCCTATCATACTTTGCATTATATGGCCATGTTCCTTCTCAAGACCCCAAACCCTGTGCAGAAGGGCTTCTCACCAGCCCCAGCCCCATCTCCTTCAGCCCTGTCTGTGTTTTCTAGAACCACCAAGTTCTCTCTCTCCTTAGCACCTTTGTACCATCTGTTCCCTCTGCCTGGAACAGTCCATGTCCCACCCCTGCCCCATCTTCCACCACTTGCTTTTTCACCTTTTAGGACAACTTCAAATATCGGTTGTTTTGAGACTGCACATTTTCACCCTAAAGGGATCCCTTCTGTTCCTGTTGATAAGATTATAGGAGGCTGATGTTTTGAACTGAGCTTGTTGCATAGACCCCAGGAGACCAGACCAAACCAAAATGGACTCACTCACTGCCCCAAATGCAACATAACCAAACTGAAACTTTAAGGAAGCAGACAAATCCCAGAACAGACCATGTTTGGCTTTTTTTTTTTTTCCTGAAAATAGGAGATTCCAGCAAAAGAAGGTCTCCTCTGCTCTGATCCTTATGAAAAAACTAACTGGAAGTCTTTGTCCTCACCTTACAAAACCCACTATTCTGCTATTTCCCACTGGGATCTGAGACCAAATAAATACATTTATGATGGTGACAGAGTGACCAATGCCTCAATGTGGTTGATTTTGAGAGGCTGACCAAATGAGAGGAATTGTTAAATTAAGTTTGAACTACAGCTTTGTCCTTACATATTTTCAGTTTGGCCTAAAGGTTTCTGTGCACATAGTGAACCATTACCTAACTGGGTGTGTAAACAGATTCCCACTCATAACAAATAGCCAAGTCTCTGCCAGTCACAGGCAGCCAGCTGTTCCAACCATGTTCAAACAAGGCAAATGCCAAGCTGTAACCAATCTGGATATTTCTGTGCCTCACTTCCTTTTTCTGTAGGTCACTTTAATTTTTCTGTCCATGAATCCTCTCTGAGTATATGGAAGTACCAGAGTCTCTAAACCTGTTCCGGTTTAGGGGGCTGCCCAATTCAAGAGCCATTCTTTGTTCAGTTAAACTCTGTTAAATTTAATTTATCTAAAGTTTTTTTTAACACTATTTACTACTATGCAGTCTCATCATTTCCTTAAAAATCACCCATCCCATTGAATTCTTATTTAATTTCTTTCTTCTATTTCATCTCCATGATATTTTTTGAAGTTCACGGCCAAGTCTGTTTTATTCACCCACCACTAACGAACCAATTACCACGGGGACCCATGGCAGGCAGGACATGCTTATTGAATGAATGAATGAATGAATGAATGAATGAATGAATGATTTTTCCACTAAGATCACATGAGTTAGTGCCTTATCTTCACCACGTCCATTCACATCCATTCCTCGATGAAGCAGCTGGGGCTAACTGCAAGCAAAGTGGGAAATTCAAATTCACAGGTTGGATTTTCACTGACAATTCAGAAATGTGTGTCCTGGAGATGCAACCAGATGATCATTTCTTCCTTCAGGCCCTTTGCCAAGCACCTGTATCCTGCTCCAGTCGATCCACATCCTCTAGTTGCTGTGGTGGGGCGTTGATCATGAACAGTGCTCGGGGCTTTCGGGTCTTGGCCCTGCCGACAGCAATAGATGGGGCAAAGGCCGGGATCACGGGGCCTGCCCAGCAATCGTGCTCACGTGAAAGCTTATACAGGGACCGCATAGACTAAGGAATGGGCAAGCGGAGTTCTGAGATCACTAACGGTGTTAGCACAGGCAAAGAAAGTCAGAAGTTTTGCCAAACCCCTGTGGGATGATCATGGTTCCATTAGAACTTGGCCTCTGCATCTGGGCATTGCCTATAAATCACACCCTTTCTATTTGGCGTCCACTTATAGGTGTCTCCTTATATTATGGTTTTCAGTGCACAAGCCCTATATATACTGTGAGCCTGTGAACATCGTTGACTGTGTCTTTTCCTTATGCTTACCATCATTGGGCTAAAATTAACTGTCCCGTGTGCAGGTGATATTGTAAAATCTCCTCCACTGCCTCTGTCTTCTGCCTAGAATACAGTACAGGGGTCAAATGCTTCGTTGGTTCATAAAGTTGATTGATAGATGTCATAAAGTACCACCACCTGGGTGACTTAGAACAACAGAAATTTTTTTCTCTTCCAGAAGTCTGGAATCAAGGGGTCTGCAGGACCATGCTCTCTCTGAAGGCTCTAGAAGAAAATCTTCCCTTGCCTCTTTCAGCTTCTGGAAGCTATGATCCTCAGCATTCCTTGGCATGTGGCCACATCACTCCAATCTCTGTCTTGTCACCACATGGAATTCTTCCTGTGTGTGTCTGTGTCCAAATTTCCCTCTGCTTATACAGATACCAGCCATTGTAGTGGGGCTTGCCCTTATCCTACGACCTCATCTGAGCTCGATTACGTCTGCAAAGACCCTATGTCCAAATAAGGTCACAGTCACAGTTTCCATGTGGACAGGATTTGGGGATGACATTATTCAACCCAGTAGAGTAGAGTTCGCCTGGATTCGATCAGATACCTTGAGAGTGTTTTTAAGTTTTTAATATTTGAAAACAATTTTATACTCACAGTAACGCATGAATAACTAAATTTCAGAGCTTAAATATACCTGCACGAGAACTTACAAAAGTGTGGTAAGTAGTTTTGCACTTAGGTCACCACACTTCCCTCATGCAGGAAATTGGCACAGACCCGAGACACGGGCCTGTTAAATCCTCTCCTGTCGTCCTCCACTGGTGGGTCTCGTAGCCTGATCACTGCTTTGGAACTGACTGTCAGTTCTCAGTTTCATTCTAGGAGGCTTAAAAATTCGACAGAGCAAAATGTTTTTCTGTTTTTTGTTTTTTTGTTTTTTGTTTTTTTTCTTTTCTAGTCATGCTGCTTGTCAAGGGGTCAGCAAACTTTTCTTGTAAAAACGCCAGATAGTAAATATTTGGGGCTTTGTGGGCCACACGGTCTCTATCACAGCTCTTCCACCCTGCCTTTGTGGTACAATGGCAGGCAGAGATAATCTCGTTTCCTGATTTCTGCCACCTTTCGCTCCTTCTCTGTAGTTGGTTAGTCTGGTTTCACCTCATTTTTTTTTAACATAGAATACACTCTTCATCCTGCTATGTTCCACGTCTTTTTTTTTCTTCCCTCCATTTCCTTTCCTTCCTTTCTCTTTGTTTCCCTCCTCACACTCTCTGGTTAATATGTTCCTAAAATAAATATCCACCGCCTCTAAACTGTATCTGATCATTGCACATTGATTGTGTGAATCATTTCCTATTTTCTAAAACTTTGAGAGGTGTGATATAGGTCATGGAGATACTGATGGGATACTCATTCCTTTACTTAGAGGTAGCAAATAGGCTTACATTCCCTCTATAAAATAAATAAAAATTGCAACAGTCCACTGGTTATTATTAGAAATGTGGATTTGCTGTGCTGAGTGATCAGCCTCTAAGCATATCTAAAATTAGGGAGAACTCTATGCAAAGTCCTGCGTTCCCATTACCCACTGTCAGCAAGTTTCCCCTCATGGCCAATCTCGTTTTATTTATACCTCCCTCTCCTGCCTCCTGTGGAATCATTTCGAAGCGAATTGTAGACATCAGTAGATTATTGTAGCATGCACCCCTTAAAGATAAAGATTCTTTTTTAGAAAGTATATCCACAGTCACATTATCATATCTATAGATAATTAATTAAAAATTCATTAGTCTTTAAATATCCAGTGTTCACATTTCCCTAATTGTCTCATAATTGTTTTATGTGCAGTTTGTTTGAATTAGGGTCTAACTATAATCTACACACTGATAAGTTGGCAAGTTTCTTAAGTCTCTTTTAATTCATAGAGTCGATCTTTCCCCACCCCACTTTAATAATTTATTTGTGAAAGAAACCAAGTCTTTTGTCTGTAGTGTTTCCTATAGGCTTGGTCACTGATATCTTCCCCATGGCATGGTCTAGAGATTTGATGAGATTTATGTTGGATTTGTTTGTTAATCATATTTCATAGTTGGTGGGTGTCCTTCCAACAAGGAGCCCACAATGTCTGGTTATCTTTCTTTTGGGATAAGAGCAGCCATTGTTGAATATTAACATAATCATTAGTGGTTGCAAAATAATAAGGTTCTCATTTTATCATTTATTCTTCAAATACTTGGAATACTTCTCTTAAAGAAAAAAAAAAACTTTCCTTCTTCAACTTGTTGGTTATTCTGAATTTTTAGAGGAAAAGTAGCATAAATGTTTAATTCTTCTCCTTTATTTCCAAGGTCTCAAAATAAGTTTATTTAGAATTCTAATTCACCAAAGGTGACCAATGAAAATTGATGTTTGTTTGTTGGCATTGTGTCCTTCAATCCATTGCAATTATTACTCTTATCGAAGGTCGCAATGTCCCATCTTCGGCAAGTGGGAGTACCTTCCAGGTGGATTTTAAATCTTTTTGACATGACCTTAGTTTTTATCCTTTCTTCTTTTGGGGTAAAACAGGATGCTCTGAGCTAATTTCTTGTTCCACATCTGGGCCAAGCTACTTCTCCTATGCCCCACCCACTTCGTTTCTCCTGTCTTCGTTGTGGTAAGAAACATAACTTATTTACCTTTCAGGAAACCCTATCATTTTACAGGGGAGGATGTAGCACTCAGGCAGTGTCCTCAGAGAGAAAATAATGGAACCAACCAATGCAGCACTCTGATATTTCTGAAAGTGGCACAAGTATGTCATTTTTCTTTGCACATTTTGGAATATAACTGCATCATGTCTCAGAGAGCAAAACAGGCATATCCTGAAAACAAGCCTCATTTGTGGCTCACTCCGAGGCCTCAAAAACATATTCTTGAGACTTGTAATTTGCTCACTACATGTAGGTTATAGCAGACATCAGTTCCCTCTCACAACGGTATTCAATAAATATGTCTTAAACAAATATTAATAAATGAATGATATTTTCAGCTTTTAGAGATGAAAATGACTTTAGAGAACATTTTGTCTTATACTACATTTTTATTTGAGGAATCTATGGCCTTGAAATTTCAAGTGATTTGTCCAAGTTCATAGTGCAAATTAGTAAAAGCTGTTATTCCCAGACCATCTGACTTTTAGTGCATTGCTTTCTACAACACCTATTGCCTCTAGACTGTGTTAGATAATTAAACATTAATTATTTTTATCATTGTCCATTTTAATGATACCTTGGTGTACAGATCCTTCTTTTTGTCCTCTCTTTTATCCTTCTTTCCTTCCTGTGTCAGTGAGGGAAAACTTTCTCTCTAACCTTCTGAAGTTTTGATAATTGAGTCTATGAAATGAATTGACAGGAGATAGATTAACAGAAGAAAAACCATGTTAATTATATCCATATGCACGGGAATATATGAGACTCAAAAAAATGGTTAGGTGATAAGATTTACGCAGCATCCTGAGCTACAGAAAGGAATAGAGGCCCAGAACCTCTGAGGGGAGGGTGTATCACAAGTTATGGGAGAGTGAAGAAATGAAGTGCATGATAAACAAAAGTTGTGTTGTAATGCAGATAAAAAAGTCTCTCCAGTAATAAAAGTTGTCTTGGAGCAGCCCTGAGAAGAATAGATGGGAGTCAGTGACAGTCTGTCTGGGTGTGATGTCATCCTGTAGTTTCCTCTCTTGCAAGATAAATTAACCTTCCCTGGTTGATGAGATTCCCAGGGAAAATATTCACGACAGTAGTGTTCCTTTGGGAGCACCTGCCCTTAGTCAAATAAGGAGTGAGAGAGAGGAGCAAGTGACAGGAGGGCAGGAGAAGCTCAAAGAGACCTTGATTCTCTCAGTCCAAAGCACTGAGCATGCCAGAGAACCACATTTGGGGTAGCGTTTGCTGAGCCCCAACATGCCCTTCCTTTCTTTTTCTCTTTGTCTCGCTTCCTCTCATGCTAATATAAATAGAGCCCCAAGTAACTGTCACTCCCTTGACAATGAAGAGCAAGTCTAATAAATGTTCAGATAAACCCCAGGGCTGCTAGGCAAAATCATACTGTTCATCAGGGACATATGGTATAGCCCTATGCCCGTTTCCAAATCTTGGATGATTTTTTCCTAGCACAATTCAAAAATTACTTCCTTTCACAATGGTAATAATAAAAACTCAAAAAGTTTACTTTCTCATTTATGTAAGATTGATGGCCCTTTAGGCCACAGAAATAATCAGCACTTATCAGAAGTGAATCACCTTAGTGTTGCCAACGTACTGAAATACCAAAGACAAAAATGATCATTTTCATAGTTACTTTATCGTCGTCCTGTAAAGTGCTGAAGAACTGATTCGTTTTCTTGAACATTTCCCCAGAACAACTGGATCTTTTCAATTCCCATATCAGAGGCTTTTTAGCTCAGTGTTTGGGGAAAATGATGATATGTACTATTTATGTATTAAACTCCACCCACGTCTATTTGGGTTTCAGGTGGCCAGACGGCTGAGCAAGGCACCTTTACTTGTTTTATTTTTGTCAGGTTTTAATCTGAAATGTAGGTTCTTGGCACACCTGTGGTCCAAGAATGACCAGATACACCAAAGTAAGACAAGCATGAGATCAAATTTATCCAGGGGGAGCAAGATAGGATAACAGGACAAGAGCAAGATATAGGTTTCAGACAAAGATCCATGCTCTACAGATAAGTACATGACCCATTGTTACAGCGAATGGAGAACAAGGGGAAAGGGAAGAAAAAAGGGGTTAGTTATGGTCTGCCTCTTGTTTTATAGTGAGTGCTCAGATTGGGACCTCCCTAGTGGCTCAGATGTCACCATGGAACCACTGTGATCGGACAGTTGGGAGTTGCATGTCTACCCACATGGGTTATTCTAGGTCAATTTCTGGACTCTATGGTACCCATGCTGCTCAGCTCATGAGCTAGAGAGTCCTCTGCATTCTTTTGCAGCTGGCGTGCTAAGTTCTGATTGGCAGATTCACAGGGTGTTCCCTCCTCCCCCAGGTATGGCAGTTACTCGGTAGAGGATTAGGGTGGAGCAGGACCAAGATGGAGGCTGGGGCCCACCCTGTCCTTCTTCCCAGATGGCGCCATTGCACCAAGGCAACAGCACCCACTTTCATCCCCTGGAGACCCAGAATCCCCCGCTATCTACCTAACATTTTGACTCCACTTCATTAATTTATTGAGCACTTGAGTACAAATAACCAGGAACTTTGCCAGGTAATAAGGATTGAGCAATGAAGATGACACCTACTGGAACCTTAACAGAGTGTGGCTACAGCTAATGTTACAGGTGCAACATGGCAAATGCAAATGCAGAGGTAAACATAGCTTGTTGGGGAAGTGGATGGAGATAGACACTTGGTCTGCACTTGGTCTGGCATTGGGAAGGTTGGGAAGTGGAAGACATTTTCTGACAAAGAGCTCAGAACCTGAGACCTAAGGGACTGGCATTTTCTGGCAAAGAACTTAGAAGCTGAGACCAAAGGGACTTTAAAAAAATTGCTGGGTGAGTTGGAGTGTTCCTGGCATGGGGTAGAATTTCCCCGGTTTAGAGGTGCTTTGATATTTTGATAAGCCTCATAGAGAATTTGAAAGAAGAGTGAAATCACCTAATGCATTTGTACGTCTATTAAAATTAAAGTGAGAACACCAGTTTTCTTCCTTTGAAAATGTTCAGTCTGATATCTTAAGGGTTTTCTTTCCCTGAAAAGTTATTTCTAGCTAATTATCCTCACTAAGGAAAGTAATCTGTCAGACTGGGTTGCTAATGTCCCTCACAATGGGGGCTGCTCCAGTGAAAAGAAACTGAGTTAATGGGGAAAATTAAATACTTAGAGGAGTTGATTATTTGGGGATTTTCTTCCAAGGTGACAAATGTCATCTGTCTCATCAAAAAAAATCTTTAATTAAGCCTGGTGCCTGGGTTGGAAGAAGCAAGAATGGGCCCCAAACCTTCTAAAGGGAAGTCACTTATATCATTACCACAGCCTGCGACGCCCCCAAGGATGTAAATTGCTTGGACGTGTTTAATCTTCCCCAGTTTGACGGGCAGACAGTGATGTGAACCAGGGTCAACATGAAAGGAGAGGCCATCTTAGGGGATTCTATCCTGTTAAGAGGGAATCAGACTGTCATTTTCAATTGTATGTGTTGTGCCACATCAAAGCTTTTCCAATAGCAGCTTCAGATGGAGCGTGATGGTTCAAGTTAGCCTGTTACAATTTAAGTTTAAAGTAACTGCTCACTGAAAATAAAGTTCCCCAACAATAAAAAATAAATAGAGTACACTAAAGAATGTTTAGATATTACTTACATTAAGGAATTTGGTGTAGGTTATAAGCGGGTTTATGATGTACATGCTACATATCGTTACTTAGACTATTCTGGAAGTTGCCTGGAAATGAACATTTACTATTTTAGGTTGTGCTGTAATTACTTATTTTGTTTTCCTTCTTCCCGCTAGCTTTGATGATGTGAAATGTATGGTATTTGCCTTCTTGTGCCTAGGTCCTAGAACAGCGCCTGGAATAAAGGAAGTTATTTAATAAATGAAAGCTCAGATACTATTTACCATGAGAGGACAGAGCATATACACTTAGCACAGAACAACTATTATCTTACTTACTGTTCAACCCAAAAAAGAAAATGGTGATTATTTTAAGAAGCAACTGGTACCTTTGACATACTTTTATGTTGCTCTTTAAAAATTATTTACAGTTTAGTATCTTGCAAACATTGCAAGTAAAGATCAAATTCTATAGGATTCTGTAATTTCAAATATTGCTTTTACTGTTTCACCCATAAAGACTTTCTAAATCTTTGTAAGCTTAATATTATAGAGCTATCCAGTGGGCTCTATAACCCCATGAACTACATTTCAAATGAATATTTTATAGGAATCATTGATGATGACAGAGAGAGAGGTTTGTTGGAAACTAAATGAAGAAAGGGTTAAGGTACAAGGGCTGTCTGGAAAATATTCATCCATATAATATGTTCTCATGATATTAACAATAGCTGGATACTTTCCGGATAGCCCTCATATAGTGTCAGCACAACAGTTACTGAACCTCTGCAGACTACTGGGCACTGCCCTAGGTATTGGAGATTCATCAGCAAACAAAATCTACAAAATTAAAATATAAAACAAAACTCTGACTTCCTGGAGCTTATAGTCCATTAGGAAAGTGGTAGAGAAGACAGATAATACAAAATAAACATCAAGTATAATAAAGTTTATACTGTGTTAGAAGGTGATGTGTGCTATGGGGAAAAAAAAAAAAAAGGAGGTATAGGGGAGGGAAGACTTTCCCTCTACCCTATGAATAGACTGGCAGCAGGCACATTAACAGGGGAAAAGACATAAAAATTTATTATGCACAGGGGGCAATCACAGGAAACAAACGTGAGTACCAAAAGCCCAGTGTGATCTAGATGCTTATATACCCTCTTCATGGGGAACTGTGGATAAAGGCAATTTAGGGGAGAAAGAATGCATTTGGGGAAGGATGAAAGGGTCCTCAGAAGAAGAGGTGATAATCTCTCTGGCTGGTGTGGACCTCCAGTCCCATCTCTGGTGATCTGAGTTATTCTTCCCTGGTTGGTGAGATTTTCTGAGAAGCAGATTCATGACATTTGAGTTTCTTGTGGAGAATCATCTTTAGGCAGATAAGAGGAGCTGAGAGAAAGCCTGCCGTGCATTCATTTGCTGTTCCTGGGGGCCCTGGGTGTGCAGCAATCAGCACAACAAAGGGAAATGGTTTGGGGTGGGCTTTCCTGAACTCCTCCACAGGCAAGCCACAGAGCAGGCTGTACATTTAAATAGGACAGACCTGGCCGGGCACGGTGGCTCACGCCTATAATCCTAGCACTCTGGGAGGCCAAGGAGGGAGAATCACTCAAGGTCAGGACTTCGAAACCAGCCTGAGCAAGAGCAAGACCCCGTCTCTACTAAAAATAGAAAGAAATTAATTGACAAACTAAAAATATATAGAGAAAAACATTAGCCGGGCATGGTGGCGCATGCCTGTAGTCCCAGCTACTCGGGAGGCTGAGGCAGAAGGATCCCTTGAACCCAAGAGTTTGAGGTTGCTGTGAGCTAGGCTGATGCCACAGCACTCTAGCCTGGGCAACAGAGTGAGACTCTGTCTCAAAACAACAACAACAACAACAACAAAAACAATAAATAGGACAGACAGGGTTGGCCTCACAGAGAATGTGCCCTCTGAAACAAAATTAAACAGAAGTGAGGGACTCAGTCAGGCTTGTGGCCTTCTGGGGAACACCTTCCAGGCAGAGCAAACAGCTCAGACACAGGCCCTAAAATGCAAGCACCTGCCATGTCTGGACCACAGCTAGCAGGTCAGCGTGGTGGAGCAGATATTTAGAGTGCTCTTTTTTAACCAAGTGTGTGCAATATGTTGTAAAATATTTTTAAACAATAGGCAGTGTTATCTGTAAAGTTCCAGAGGAATGGTCAGTCATTGATCCAAGATGACATTTACTTAGTCTCCAGGTTTGAATTCAGATCAAAAACTAATTGCTCTTATAAGCAGCAAGAATCAAAGGTAACATTTTCTTGCTACACAGGGTAGAAAACCCCTTCTTGTCAAACAGATGAACTCTTGACTAGAAACTACACACAAACTACACCTTTACCCAGTGTGAGTGAAAAAGAAAAGGGAAGATTAGCTTGTCTTCGTATTGGTAGAGATGTTAGTCAATAACTCCAGCTGTATCGTAAAAGAATTTTAACGTCTCTAATGGAACAAAAACATTTACAAATATTCTTCTTCCCAGAAAATGGCTGATGGCTTTCTATAAAAAAAGACACGTATAAGCTCCAAATTGTTCTTCAGGTGGGTGAGAATGGTCTACCATTATTTATACTTGTTCGCAGTGCTCGATTTGTCATCTGTCTTTGGGCTGGAATTGTGAGCTTAAAAATAATCAACATTTTCCACCACCTGCAGAACATCATCTGCACTTTGAGCTCATTTCCTCAGTGTTTCCTACAGAGTTCCATCTGTTTTACATACCTTATTCCTCTACACATGATTAAAGCTGCTTACGCTACCTGAGATGCATACATAGCTGACTTTATGGAATGCCTCAAACTACCACATCCTGCTGCGGTGAAATGTCTTTTATAATATCAGAGTCTATGCTTACCGAGATGGCTTTAATGCTCATGCTTTACATATCTGGGGAGAAAAAGAAACTATAACAGCAACTTTGTAGTAATTCAAATTATGTTGGCAACATTGTGATTATTGAAAAAACTTCTAAACAAAATAATGATCTCTAAATGTATGATCTTTAAGATTAACTTATCTACCTGGAAGACTGATGAAACTTTCAAATGAATCCTCTTACAAGTAACTAAGAAACACACTCATGTTATAGTGTAACATTATGCTGGGTCTTTCTTCCTGAATGTTTTCTAAATACTTTTGTAGAAGTTAATTAGTACTCTAAATAATTAGAAGCGGTAACTAAGAAATTATTTTGTAAATTATTTAGTAAAGTACCCATAGCTCTTGTAAAATGACCACTTTTTGCTAATTACTTTTATGAATATGGATGTTCATATAAAGTTTATCTGCAATCAGGTATATTTTGTTTGTTTCAATATGAAATGTTTCTGGTTCATCCCCAACACCCAGATTGAGAAATATAACATCAAATGTAAAATGACACCCCAAGTATGCTCCCAATCCTCCTCTCCTTTCTCAATTCTTAGAATATCTTATTGATATTTTTGTGTTCTTAAACTTTACAAAAATGGCATCATATTGTAAATGCCCCTCTTATTTGCATTTTCCACTCAACGTTCTGATTTTGGAATTAAGTCATATTGAGAAACATACTTCTAGTTGATTCATTTTTAAATATTTCATTATGTTCTGTTGTATAACTATAGCTCGATTTATTTTCTACTCTTTTTGAATGGCCCTTTAGGTTGCTTTTATTTACCATAGTGAAAAAATACTTACAATTAATTTTATTTTACAAATGTTCAAGAATTCCTCTAGGATACATAACTAGAAATAATTGATATGGAAAGGATATGCTCATCTTAAAATTTACTCGTTATTGCCAAATTGCTTTCCAAAGTAGTTGCAAGAATCAGGGTATGAAAGGCCTAGGTGTTTATATCCGCAAGAATTCTGGATACAGCCAAATTTTTAAGTGTTTGCCAATCTGCCAAAGATGACATTAAATCTTATTGTAGCTTTAATTTGTATTTCCCTGGTTACAGCAAAGATGTGTCTCTCCATGTACTGGTTGACTGTTTGTTTTACTTGATTGTGAATTGCTGGTTCATATCCCTTGCTCATTTTTCCTTTGTGTTATCTCTTTTTGTTACTATTTGTAAAATTTCTTTATATAGCTAGATACTAATCTTTGTTAGATGTATGTCTTACAAATACCTCTTCTACTCTGTGGCTTAACTTTTTACATCATGTATGGTGTCTTGACGAAAGAAGAGAGTTTAATTTTAACAGTCATATGTATGCTTTTTTTTCCATTATAGTATGCTCATTTTATGCCTTAAGAAACAATAGAAGTATTATTTATCATTTATTCTATAAATTTTGAAGCTGTGCTTTTTCATTATGACTTTAATCCATGAAGAATTGATTTTAAAAATAGGGTTAAAGATGAGGGATCAATTTTTGTTTTTTAATATGGATAATTCTAAATTTCTCATAGATATCAAATGCCAGCTCTAATTTAAACCAGTTTCCATCTATACATGGATTTTGTTTTAGGTTTTTAAAATTTGTTACATTATTCTAATTGTCTATGCCTGTACCAAACTAATTTACTCATGATTCCCTCTCTGCATTGCTCTTCTTCTTCAAGCATGTCTTGGCTATTCTTGGATCTTGGCTTTTGCATATAAACTTCTTCATCAGCAGCTCAATTATACACCCACAAATTATTAAGATTTAGATTGAAAATGTAATTAATTTATAGACTAATTTGAGAAGAATTAATATCTTTATGATGCTGATTCTTTCAACCCATAAATATGGGATATTTCTTCATTTATGTGATTCTTTTTTAATATTTTTCATTAAAGTTTTAGATTTTTCTCTATAAAGATCTTGCCTATCTTTTGTGAGGTTGTATTTATTATATCATGAATTATATTTTAAAGTTATATTTTCTCACTAGTTGTTATTGGAAATATGATTGATTTTTATATACTGTTCTTATATCTAACAATCTTTATCAAGTTAAAAACTTTTCTAATAGGCTTCACTATGTATCAGGTCTCTCTCTTCTATCCAATTCTTAGGACTATTATTATTATATTACCTTCTTTTACAAGTCTTATTCTCATGGCAAAGGCTCCAGCATAATGTTGAATAGAAGTTGTGATTATAAGCATTTCCACTTTCTGATGAAAGGAAAGGATCCTAATATTTCATGACTAAATATTGAACCCTTTATAATATTCAAGATTTTTTTCATTCCTAATTTGCTGAGTTTTTTTTAAAACCATGTATAGGGGAGTTGCAATTTATCCTTATATAGCTGATTCTATTGTAATTATTCTGTTTTTTCTAATATGTTTTTTTAGACTGTTTCTGATATTTGCTGTTTTTATTTTATTTATTTATTTTTATTTCAGAATATTATGGGGATACAGATATTTTGGTTAGATAAATTTCTTTTGTGCATATTGAATCAAAGTTGTAAGTGTATCCTTCACCCAAATAGTGTGCATTGTACCTGTTAGGTGTGAATTCATCCAGCCCCTCCACCCCCCTCCCACCTGCTTGATTTCTGTCGAATTTTACTACCATATGTGCACATGAATGTTGATCAGTTAGTTCCAATTTAGTCATGAGTTCATGTGTTTTTTGTTTTTCCATTCTTGCAATACTTCACTTAAAAGATGGTCTCCAGTTCCATCCAGGTTGTTACAAAAGATATTAGTTCACCATTTTTTTAATGGCTGAGTAGAACTCCATGGTATACATATACCACATTTTATTAATCTTCTCATGTATCCATGGGCAGCTGGGTTTTTTCCTCATCTTTGCGATTATGAATTGTGCTGCTATAAACATTCAAGTGAAAGTGTCTTTTTTAATGAAATGCCTTTTTCCGTTGGGTAAATACGTAGTAGTGGGATTGCTGGATCAAATGGTAGGTTTACTTTCAGTTCTTTGAGGTATCTCCATACTACTTTCTATACAAGTTGTACTAGTTTACAGTCCCACCAACATTGTGTAAGTGTTCCTTTCTTTCTGCATTCATATAAGCATCTGTCATTTGGGGGCTTTTTGATAAAAGCCATTCTTACTGGAGTTAGATGATATCTCATTGTGGTTTTGATTTGCATTTTCTTGATGATTAGAGATGTTGAGCCTTTTTTCATATGCTTATTGGCCATTAGTCTATCTTCTTTTGGAAGCTTCTGTTCATGTCTTTTGCCCACATTTTAATGGGGTTGTTTGAATATTTTTTTTCTGATTTGCTTGAGTTCTTTGTAGATTCTGGTTATTAGCCCTTTATCAAATGTGTAGCATGCAAATATTTTCTCCCATTCTATAGGTTGTCTATTTGCTTTATTTATTTCTTCTAATGTGTTTCCTGAATGTAACATATTGCGTTAAAATTTAATATTAAACTATCCTAGTTTAAACATTATGAGTATAACTCAAGTGTAACTCAAGTTTCTAAAACTTAGAGTTCAGTAAAATAAAATATATTTCTCTATCATGATCATCATAACACAACATAACTACACCAGTGCAATGTAAGTTCAACAAACCATAGGTCCGGTTCTCTTGCAAAGCTATAATTGACAAATATTATTGGCAAATAATATCTTTGCCAATGATCCATTTTTACTGCATCATTCTTCCCAGCATATAAGCACATCATAATGATTGTCATCTTAAAAATAGAAAACCAGAATTTACTCTGTTTCTATTCCTTTTGATGAAAGAAAATAGTTTGAAAGAATTGTCTTAACTTTCTTCTTTCCTCCCACTCTTCGTTTAACCTGAGATAATTGGGCATTCTTTCACCCTGGCCCACTGAAAGCCTCTTGAAAAGATCGCAGATACCTTTGATAAATGCAATAATGAATTCAGTTCTCATTTTGCTTGACCTTGAAACACCACTTAAGTCAGTCGGTCACTCCCTCTCTCCTGAAACGCATTGTGTGCCTTTCTCTGATTTTACTTCTACCTCACTGGCTGCCTGGTCTCGGGCTCCCTATTGGCTTGTATTTGCCCACAATTTTTCCCATTTTTAGTAGATAGCACCATCATTTTTCCCAGGTAAATGTGGTCTCGGGCTCCCTATTGGCTTGTATTTGCCCACAATTTTTCCCATTTTTAGTAGATAGCACTATCATTTTTCCCAGGTAAATGTTCAGTCCAAGATCCTCACAGTAATCCTGGTCTCAATTTTCCCTGGCGTATCTCATCCTAAATATCGCTAAACCCTGCTGGCACCATCTTGCAGGGATGTCTTTAGCCTCCACTTCTCCAACACTCCACTGCGGCCATCCCTCCCCTGGACGCCAGCAGCAGTTCTCAGGTGGTCTCTGTGCTTCCACTCCTGCCCCATGGCTAATTATTTACCACTAGTTAGCCAGAATGACACCTACAGAGCATAAATCAGTCAAGTCACACCGCTGCTTAAATCCCTACTATAGCTTCCTATAACATTTGAGATGAAATTCAAAGCCCATGATGTGTCATATGAGTATGCCATAATATACAGTCCCTGACTTTTTGTCTTAAATCATTTCCTCCTCTTTCCACTCTTTATTGGACTCTAGCAAAATTAACTGCCAGATTGCTCCTGCCTCGGGGCTTTTCTGTTTGCTGTTAGCTCAGCCTGGAGCATGCTTCCCACTGGTCTTCCTACCATTCTGGTATTTGCTCTCAGAGAGGGTCTTCCTTAGCAATTGACCTGAAATGGTCTTTCTCACTTCTCAGTCACTGTCTTTCCCTTACCAAGCTTCTACATAGAAGACATAAGTAAAATAAACATCTTAGTTATTTGTTTACTTGTTGTTTTCTGCCTCCCACATTTGCATATTAGATTGTAAGTTGCCTGACATAAGGGACTTTATATCTTGCTCATTGCTACATCTCTAGAACATTTAGACAAATGACAGGCATAGTATGAGCAATTAGATATATCTTTTCAATAAATGCTTATTAAAGGCATTCCTGTATTTGAAGAAATGGTTTTCAAAATATGAATTAATCTTTTATCTCTAGAACTTTTTGACACCCCCACATATGAACATGCACTAGACCTTTCAACCCATGCACAACTGTCATGACTCTGTAATCTTACTCTCCACTATCCCAGACTCTTACATTTCCAATCCATCAAGATCTACTGAGTCCTTTTGGTCTCCAAAGTATTTGACTTAACAACAAAAAGGGAGAAGTTGCTTATATTACCTTCTCCTTCTTCATGTAGCTCATCTCAATTTGTCTGTTGTGATTCACTACAAATGCAATATTTGCCAGGTTGCTTCACATCTATGTGAAGCTGGGTCATATGGACTTTTTATTTAGACCCACAAATGTGCCTGTGTTTTAGCACTTGTTAATAACTTGCAGTTCTGAGCTTAATGTAATTTCACCTCCCCTGGACCACATACTCACTGAGGACAAGAACTCATGTCTTTTTCATCTTTGTGTCCCCCAGAACCTAGCACAGTACTAGAACAGATCAGGAACTCAATAAATGGTTTGTAAATGCAGAAATGATGGAATTATATTACCAACTATGACATCTGCTTGATGCAATAAGTTATGCATTCATCATTTTAAAATAATATTTTTAAAAGCCTAAAATAATACCTGTATGTTGCCTCTCCCTCCTCAAAATTAGTGCAGGGCAATGGGGGAAGACAATAAAAATGTTGATGTTCCACCCAGTATTCACCACTAGGTCAAAGAGACACAGGGCAGTAGAGTGAAGAGAACACTAAATCCAGAATTAGGAGACAGCATTTCTATCATTTTGCCACTAACTCTTAGTACTCACTTGTTCAAGCCAATTATCCTTCCTAAGACTTGGTATCTTATTTTTCTAATAGAAGAGAGTCAAAATGGATCTTCTCTGAGATGACATTCTATTAACATTATTTAAGATTAAAAAATGTCTACATAAGAACATGACTTCTTTAAGTGGTAGGCTTGCTCTTTCGGATATGTGTTCCTACAAGACTGCAAAATTTCAAGTTTTGAAAAAGCAATTCTTATTAATGCAATAGCATTTAATTGGAAATCCTTGCTCTTATCTTGCTCATAGTTGATGTTCAAATGTTGATTGATTGAATCCAGATAATAGCCATTAGGACTTCTATGCCCAAAGAAAACAAAGGTAATAGGATACAGTTGGTAAGATAGAGGACAAATTTAAAGATGTAGAAAATTTAATTTACTAGTTTTACCCAGCAGGCCAAGGCTAACGTGCAATAGAAAAATATTAAGTGAAGCACATATTGTAGCTTAGTTTCTCTTGTGTTGCTATGAGAGTAAGAGACACAAAGTCACTCCTGAAAAGTAACTATAATAGATAATAAGGCAGCTAAGGAATTTGGACTACATGTTGTATGTTGGCCACATCCAGTCTAACAAGTTGTATATACCATTTTAAATTTAGGTAATAAATTTAATATTCCCTTCTTTTTAAAAATCATTTCACAGCAAATTTCAATAAAGGTGGAAAAATGCTCTTTGATTAACCAATTGAGCATTAACTAGTAAGGTGATGTTGTTCTAAAAGCAAAAATGATACTTAGCTGCAAATACAGGTATACAGGACACACAAAAAATTTTTTCTATTAGACTTAGCTCACATTGGACTTTTTATTAAAATATACTATATGGAGACCTGCTCTTTAATGTGAACTTCAGATTACATATGGATGACATGGAAAGGAGTCAGGGAACAGCCATATACATGAGTAAGAAACTGTTTATGGTCTGGTAGGAATTATTCTTTGCTTTTTTTCTGCTGGTCATTTTCTGTCTTTATCAGTCCCTGGTCAGAGCTCCAGCCATGCAAGGAATTGAGTTCTTGTGAAATGAATTACTTGAGGATTACAGATAGGGTCGAAGATATGGACTCGCCGGTATAGGTGGCAGAAGGACTTTTCTAATGTCTCATGTCAACGTAACTAAACTGGTTAATCTTGAGGACCTGTTATTGCCACGGGCATGGACATGTCTCCAGAGTATGTTCCATACGTGCCTTGGTGTTTGAAACATGTCATTAAATCAGTTGCATTTATAACAATATATAGTGTGGCAATTTTTAAAGATATAATTGCATGATGAGTCAGATGCTAAGTTCCCAGTAATCCTGAAGGGCATTCTCATAAAGCAGTCATCTAAAAACAGTATTTGAGATGCAGTAGTTTATCAATTGCTTCTTCATAAAAATGGAACTTAGAAATTCAGAGTTTGTCATATGTAGTAGTTTCTATTTGCATTACACACATATCCAATAATACACATTATATGAACATACTGTGAATATGGGAATAAAGTTCTTAATTTTTCCACTTAATGATACCAGCAAAGGAAAGTTTATGCAGTGTAACCACCTTCTTTCTTTTAGACGTTGGATACCTGCAAAGTTGTTAATAGCCTTTTGTCACTTAAGATTTAATGGCTGGCTCCTAAGGAGCTCTTGAAATGTGTAATATACAAGAGGTACAAAACAATTAGCAAAATGCATCAACATTTTGGTGTCTGACTCAACTCCCCCCATTCTCCTGTTTCTCACTCATGAGCCTCTTTGCATACCTGAACAATGACAGGAATATTCCAGAATTAGAATATTTGTATTTGCATTTCCTCTATCTGGAAGATTTTCTCCAGACATTCATGTGGCTTGCTGGGTAACTAACTACCTTATTTGTTCAAATGTCACTTTTTCAGTGAAGCCTTTTCTGGTTTCCTTTGGATTAAAAAATGCAATCCCCATACACACTACTTGTCCTTCCCTTCCTTGATTTAGTTTTCTCCTAGCCATTATCACTTGCAAACTATACATATGTTTAATTTTAATTGTTTTGCTTACTATCTGGTTCCCTCCTCCTCAAAATGCAAGAATGTAAGCTTTCAAAGTTTACAAATCTATATTGCACTGTGGTTTCCCTAAATCTCTTTCTTATATTAGGTGAGCAGTATTTGTTCAATGGGCGAGTGAACCCTAAAGCAGAGGGGTTTGCGCAGGGTTTTGATCCTGAAATGTGTATGGTGGGAGGTGTGGAAGTAGAGTTTAGGACCCAGAAGTCCCTAGGACCAAAATGTTAGAGACCAATCAATCTTAACAAATTGATTAATGTTTTTAAAGTTACTGAAGTCATATAGGACAGAGACCAAACATGGGTGACCATTTTGTTACTTGCTTATTAATTCTTGCCTTTATGAGCATTACTTTATATATATATATAGAAGAGAGATTTATGAGCCTTTAAAGAGAGATCTGGTTAGAATGCTACTCCATGCTGAGTTAAAGAGAGTTCTGGAGTCCTGCCACAGGATAAGGCCTTTCATAGGTGTTTGTTTAAAAAAAATAAATAAATAAAAGGAAATACTGTCAGACATTTGAGAGTTCTATGCCAGAGGCTGATTTTTAACAGAAAAGAGAAAGCTAACCTACTTTTAATTAATTGATTTTTAATTAGGTGAAGGCAAATCTGCAAATCTGGATATAAATGAAAAACTCAGTTTGTCGTTAGAATCATGTCAGAAAGTGACAGAATTACTAAAATACATCATTTTTTGCTGTATCAGAACAACTAAAGGAAGGCAGTTCCACACAGGCTAAAGCTCAAACTGGAAAAAATAATTATCCTATGGAAAATATATTACTATAGGAGGCACCATAACTGAACTTGTTTTAATTGATTCAAGAAGAGCAAACTGGGAAGTGCTCTGGTATGGAGGCAAGTTGTTACAGGCAAAGGAAAATTACAGCCAAGAGGAATGAGTGACTTCACCAGTGTCTCTCAGCCTAGTCATGGCAGCGCCAGAACTGGAACGCAGATGATTTTAAGCAGCTCCTAAATTGAGAAGCTTTGTAATATTTATTTTCTGTTGATTTCTTTTGCTACTCAACTAATATTTTTTGAAGGCCTACTGTGTGCTGATTATGGTGGAGTTCCTGCCTTCTTACCTTTCTATGTCGGGAGACAGGTATAAAAAATAATGAAAATATGCACAAGCCAGGGAAGATGAATGCTAGGGAGAAGAATAATGCAGGAGAGAGATGTAGAGAACAGTTGCCGGGGTGGGAAACAGCAAAGGGGAAGCTGGCATTGGCAGCGGAGCAAAGATCTGGAGGGGGAGGGGGAGGAGAAGAGGGCTCTGGGGGTGTCTGAGGGAAGATGGCTTTAGACAGAGGAAGCAGGAGGTGCAGAGGCTCCAAGTAAGAGAGCAATGCAATGTGGCCGGAGCCAAATGGGCAAGGAAGGAGTGGTGGGGTGCATGGGGACAGAGGCAAGGAGGTGGCAGATCCCCAAGGGACTTCTGCTGTTTTAAGGACTTGGATTTGACTTTGAACAAGACCTGTTGTTACATGAGGGCTTAGAGCAGAACATCAGAATCTGGCACATACGAAAGGCTCACCTGGCTGCATGTGGAGAGCAGACAGGAGGATGCAGGGGCATCATGGTGGGAAAGCAGGGAGAGGCAAGAGTGGCTCGGACCAGAATCCTGTGGCAGGGAGGGCTGTCAGGGAGGGAGGCTCAGCCTCTGAAAATGGACTGAAGGTGGAGCAGACAAGACGCACTGGCAGGGCGGATGTTGAGTGTAGGAGAAAGAGATGAGTTAATGGTGACTCCAGGGGTTTTGTCCTGAGCAACTGAATGAATGGAGTTGCCCTTTACTGAAATAAGGAAGGTTGCATGAGAAGGAAATTCAGGAAATATACAGTTCTCTCTCTCTCCTTCTCTTCCTCTCTCTCATCTCCTCCTCCCGCTTTCTTTGCAATTTATCAGTTGGTTAAACTAGATTACTATAGAAGTTCCCACAGCATGGATTTCATGGAGTGTTTCCACTTAGTGCCATTTAACATGTTCCTCTCACCCCTATGTTTTCTGTAAATCAGCGATTAGATCTATGTCATGGCCTATTTACAGGATGGAGGATGAACACAGAACACAAAACACAAATACAGAGTACAAAGAAAAACACGGGCACACGTACAAATAGTTGACTCAAGTAATAATATACTGGGTCAGTTTTATTTTTATACTCTAAAAAATTAAAGTTAGTTCCTTATACTTAACTGCCCAGGCATTTCAGCAATGGCCATAAATTCTGGAATGCATAGTCTTAGGAAAGCAGATATCCTCTGGCTCAGAATTTAAAGGTGGTTCCTCTAGGCACCAGGCATAGATCACAGACCAAGATTAGCAAGGATGGACAAGGCAAGTCACAGGGGGCATTTCTCATCCCCAGCTTCTCTTAGGGTGATACCCTAAGATCTTCGGCTGAACCCTGGTGGCTGTGCCTGGCTCAGGTCGCGCCTCCCTTGAGGAGTCTTACCCGTCATTGACTAACCAGCCCTCTTATGGGGGTGTACGCAGCAATCACAAGAACAATGTGTTTATCGTGTGGTCCCCAGACCCCCAATGCCATGGGGTGGGGTAGCTCTTGCTTACTTGCAACTCAGGTCCTTTGTTATGCCTCTAGGCAACACCTTGTTTTTATTATGCCTCAAGGCAGCAGGGGCCTTGTCCAGAACATAATACTTTTAAATGCTCTGGGCAGAGCACGTACATTACTAAATCTAATTCTTAAACTAGGAAAATATATGTCAGTCCCCTACAGATCTATAAGCTTGGTCAAATTCACACTTGATTTTTGTCAGTGTTACTTTACATGTAATATTGATAGTATGTTTCCACCCAGAGGTATATTTTCCCTGCCTTCACTTTTGGTTATATTAGCAGTCCTTGATAGTCATTGCTTAGATCCTACTAATTTGTGAGAAGTGATGAAGCGATGATACTTGATCATTTAGTCTTTTTTTATGAATGGAAATGTTTCCATAAAGAGAATATTTAGTTACATTATAGTACATATAGAAAAGACAAGCCGAAAGCTTCATTATTTTCCTTTACTTACCAATATTGTAAATAATGAGTTGGTTACCTAGCATGTTCCAAAATTAGACTTTTTAAAATAATTTTAATGAATTCATGCATTTAAATATACTTGATATGTTTTAATACATTGTAGGGAATTCTTATTGATGTGAAAATTGTCTCTGGGGGGTTTTGAACTGCCCTGTCTCCAGTACCTTTTTTTTCCCCTGGTGTGATGATATGTTCCTAGCTGATCGTGCATTGTACATTTCTGGCTCTGGAATCCATCAATTCTTCAGGGATCCTAGTTTACTCTTACTGCATGGAAAATGGTATTTAATGCTAACAGTCTGGTGCTTGAAGTTGGTCCTTCTTTTAGAGCTTTTTCAGTGTACAGAGTCAGGACATATGTCTACATTTTCAAAAAGACAACATTCCGTTAGGTTCTTAGTGGTGCTTCTAGATAAAATCTAAAAGTGTATAAAGCTTTTATTTAACCTCATCTCGTTTACGTCTGCTGTTTCTTTTGTCACACTGAAATTTTCAGAATCATGAACACCAAGATAATTACTCATTTGCTTTATCCCACACATATAGAGCATTTCAATAACAGAAAATGCAATGTCTAATTTTGCCTGAAAGGTCAGGGTGGAAAGAACATTTGTTGACAAGATGAGGATGCATATCCGGATTACAGCAAACAGCATGTAGGAAGACCCAGCGGCTTGAGAGAGCACAGTTCATTTAGGAAAAAGCAAATACTGTTCTATCACAGGAATAGCAGGTTACAAAGTCAGGAAGGAGTCGGAACATAATGAGCCTCACATTCATTGCTGCGGACATTAGAGCGCCGGCCAGATACAAAAGCTGTTTTTAGTTTTGTTTTCAGGAGGTATCTTGCATTTGTTTTTCATAAAACAATATTACTTTTCTACTTTGTCCTTATCAGCAAAAGTTAGATATGGAAAAAGAGCAGGGCTTACTTTGAGGATTGCTATCCTTACCTGTTCTAACCCCCAGTGCAGTGAAAATACAAGTTAAAGTGTAGCTCAATTATGTCCTGACATTTGGAGAAGCACTTGCATACTAATGAACCAGTGTTCTGGTTGCTTTTCTCCCCACAGAGGACAAAGTGTGGACCATAGTGTCTCATGACCTGCAGATGCAGACGACGGTGGTCGGCTACAACCCAGAGAAATACTCGGTGACGCAGCTCGTGTACAGCGCCTCCATGGACCAGATAAGCGCCATCACCAGCAGCGCCGAGTACTGCGAGCAGTACGTCTCCTATTTCTGCAAGATGTCGAGGTTGTTGAACACCCCAGGTAGGCTGAGAATGCAATGTTACTCTTAATTACTATCTCAGCTGGTGCTTGGAATTACCTAAACAATCCAACAGGTCTGGTTATTATATCTATAGTCCAGTCTTCCGTGTGTAGGAAGCTGTGAACAAGGAAAGTAGCATCACTTGGCTTGCATTCTGGGGAATGAAGCTAAGCAAGCATAATTTTGGAAAAAAGAATGCCATTGTTTTAAACTTACAGATTGTTTTCCCCATTTTATGTGTGTGCGTGTGTGTGTGTGTGTGTGTGCGCGCGCGCATGTGTTTCTGGTGCTTCATTATCAGTAGTGGCTTTGGGGAAAAAGTTTTATCAGAGCTCCTTGTGAACTTTCAGGTAAGTCTCTTGGAGTTCTTCAGGTGTCTTTAATGAAAGATAAAAGCATTCAGTGTGGGAGGTGGGGTGGAGATCAGTTAAAGGGGACTTCGGCTTTTTATGTAAACATCCATTTCTCTTTTAAAAGATTGCAAGTAAATATAAAGATACTAGTTAATTCTGGATTGTGGTATATGGATATCTTGCCTTATTTTTTGTACTTTTCTGTATTTTTAAAATTTCTCAATAATAATGGGGTAAAGGATGGGAATGCTGTACCTGTAGAAATCATGTTATAATGGATTCATTCCCAAATACTAAACTTTTTATAGAAAATATTTCTAAAATTTTATCAATAATGAATGGATGGACTTGCTCTCTATGTAATATGAAATTATCTATTTTATTAAAATTCAAAATGACAGCATAAAAAAAAGCATGCTTATGGCCGCCTGCAGGTAAATAGGGTACGGAATAGGGATAGAATTGTAGAGCGCTTTGTTGTCTGTAGTCATTTAAGAGTATCTGTCTCAGCCTGGATATTTTTTCATGATGGCCGACTTTCAGCAATGCTTTAGTGTGTGTGCACAAGTGTCTGTGTTAGGGGTTGTAGACAATAGAGAGATTCCAAAGGATATACTAGAAATAACTTTCCCTTAGGAAAGGCCCACATACTCTTGGGGTCTTCGCAGTAAATTCAAGATGTTGACATAAAACCACACCCCTGGGCCTATGGCGTAACAAAGTGGAAATAATCATGTGCTTTAAGTCAAGGAAACATGGTTTATAATTTTCAGCCTTGCCGCTTCTCGTTTTAAAATTTATCTTGACAAATAAAAATTATATATATATATAGTGTATAATATGTTTTTAAAAACATGTATACCTTGTACAGTGGCTGAATCAAGCTAATTGTCATATGCATTATCTCATAATTATTTGTGTTGTGAACACAAAATCTACTCTCTTAGCAATTTTCAAGAATACAACACATTGCTATTAACTATAGTCACAGTGTTGTATAATAAATCTCTTGATATTGAGCATCAATTTCCAGTGTTTCTTCTCTCAAGCAGAAATCATAATACCTCTTTCAGGGTGATTGTGAGAATTAAATGAGGTAATACACTGAGCATTTATAGGGCCCAATACATTTAAGTACATAATAAGAAGCAAATAGTATATTAATTTTTTATGTAATATTAAGCAGCTATAGAAATGATATTGTGCTATGTCTGAGACCAATGGGCTGTTTGATGCCCAAATTCAATATTGAACTGGAGCCAGTGTTGTGGGGAGTAGCTTACAGAGAAGGGTTATAAGCAAAATTGTTCACAATACTGTGTGAAGATTTGAGTGCTTTCTGTGTGCAAAGGTGCGTGCTAAGATTACAGGCAGAGTATCCTGTAAGAAATAAGCCAGGGAAGGCGGAGTGGCAGTAGACTGCGGAGGAAAGGAAAGGTCGTGCTGCAGGGGTGGGACTTTGTCCTGAAGGCCAGTGCTTCTCAGACCTTAATGTGCACTAGAATACCCTGGAGAAGTTAATAAACACAAAGCATGGACCCCATTCCCTGAATTTCTGACTCCATAGGTCTGCTCTGGTGCTTGAGAATTTACATTTGTGATGAGTGCTGCGGATGAACTGTGTTCCCCCAAACTTCCTATGTCGAACCCCTAACACCCAGCCAATGTGACTATATTTGGAGATTGAGCTCTTAGGAAGTAATCTAGGGTTAATGAGGTCATAATGCTGGAGTCCTAATCCAAAAGGATTCAAGGCCTTATAAGGAGAAGAAAAGAGAGAAAAAGCTCTGCTCTCTTTCTCTCTGCCACGTGCGGGCTCAGCAAGAAGGTAGCAGTCACCAGCAAGCTGGGAGAGAGACTTCTCCCTGGGGAAAGAACCAGCCAGCACCTTGATCCTGGGCTCCAGCCTTCAGCACCACTAGAAAATAATGTCTTGTCATTTAAGCCACCCTGTCTATGGAGCCTGCGGTGTTTTGTTATGGCAGCTTGAGCAGAGCATTCCAGTGAGTTCCCAGGTGATGCTGACGTGGCTGGCTTAGAGCCCATCCTCTGAGAACCACTGCTGTGGGCAACGGCCCTTACAGGTCAACGGCCCAATATCATTTTCTATTCCCCTTCACTTCGCATAGCTTCCCCTCCCGCACCCAATTCTGTTTCCAGCGCTGGGAAAAGTCAAACAAGGACTGTAGAAAATCAAGGGCGATAGGAGCCATTCATGAATCTCATCCATTGTGTTCCCTGCTTCAAGAGTGAATGTGCCTTATGGATGCTCTTCTCACCGATTTCAGCTAATTAGTCTCCAGCTAATTAGTGGGGGTTGGGGCAAATTGTTGACCAGGAAAAAATCCTCGATTCCTTCAGCTTTATTTTCTTTACTTTCATTCTTTCTTTTATCAAACTCCAAAGTCAACTTTCGCTCTTTGAATTTTGCTCTGGTGATTCAAAAATACACTATGGCTTTCACATAAGTTCAATGTATAGTTCAGGCACCAGGAGAATTAAACTGGTTTTTGAATACTATGTTAGTTACATTTTCTAATAATGATAAACATATATTCTCTTCAACCTCCAGATAACTCCTTGCAGGGGAAGGACTGCTAAATTCAAATTGAGTGAAATCTTAATCTGCACCATGAATAAACTATTTTCTTTGTGATTCCAGACGGTCCAACATTGTGTTTCTAGACATTTGTAGATTCTTGTTGTAGTTAATAACTGTATTTTGAGAATAAGTTTATAGTATGCTTCTTGCTTTTTTGGACATCCTTTATGTATCATATCTTTCATATAGGAGCTACACTTAATAAATGTTTGCTGATTTGAATGAAATGAATAATATATAGTTTTAAATATTACTTCATCCAACCTGAGGCAGTTGTTTTTAAGCTAGAGTGTGCATCAGAATTTTGAGGTTGCCATCAAAATTCTTGTTCCATGGCCTTACTCTCAGCCTTTGATAGGACTTCACTAAGGCTCAAAAATATTTGCTTTTAACACACATCCATGAGTGATTCTGTGAAGCATACTTTAAGAAACACTGTCTTCAGTTTATAGCATGAAGGTCTCTAGTGTTGGAATTTAAGGTGTTAGTCCTTCATGTGGGAGAAGATTAAAGGGAATATGAGGGTTTGTCTGACCCATCAAAATAAAATAGCATACATAATTATCTCCATCAGCTAAATTAAACTGCCATCATAATATTTTTAATTCTTTCGATGTATTAGTCTCTAAATATTGTAAAGGGAATTTCAGCCTATGCTAAGTCATCGTTTACACTTCCAATTTTTATTTTCCAAGCTAACTAATCTGTAGACCAGCTGATTCAAGGAAAAGGAGTGTTTGTGATAGGAAGATCTGTGTATTATTGTATTCTGTATATGTAAAAATAAGAAAGAACACAATTTGATAAAAATCTTTCATTTGTTTTGTTGGGGAGCTAATGTTTACTGTAATTGTTTTTTTTTTCTTCTCCTCCTTCATGGTAGCATTCAATTTTAAATATCCATTTACTCATTCTTAACTAAGACTGAATTATATTGGAACTTCTGTAGTAGTGCTTGTGACATCTGTTTGAATACAAAGTATATTCATTATAGTCATTGCAATTAAAATGAATATCAAGTGAGTTTGTAATAGCTATGCACTTAAAATGTTATTCTTTAAGAGCCTTACCCTCAAGAGTTCATTTGGGGCTTTATAGTTTCTAATGATACTTATGATAAAGAGTTGATATGCATATGGGCCTAATTTTAATTTTGATAAATGTTTGTTTATCCCATACCCTTAGCTAGCAAATGTGGAATTACCCATTATTGGTTTCTTACAACTTTTACAAGGATAGTAATATATGGCTTGCAATTTTATCTTTTTGTTATTATAAAACTTTAAAATGTGGTCAATTTTAAAATAATGATTTTGCCATTATTCTTGCAATGTAACCATTACTTCAGTTGTCCTTTATAAAAGACATGGAAACAAAACAAATAAAAGTTATTTTATTTTATATAGAAGAGCCTGTTTGGCATGAGGCGTAACAATTTGGGAATGACCAAATTAGTTCTACCCAAAGAGAGAAAACCTTAATGGTTGTCCAAAGTGATATCTGTATGCTTTATATCCTCAGAACTATAAATATGATCATATCTGAACAAATGAAAGACAAAAGTTATTAAATAGTAAAATCTTCTGGAACAAGTACTTTAAGAACTTAAATTTGATAAATCAAACACCAAGAGAAAGTTCCATTAGATCCTACTTAAGTAGTCTTAGTCAACAATCCTAATGCTTTTAGATAACCAAAATCTTTCTCTGTATTTGGACAAGACCTATTAGGCTCCTTTTATTATAAAATGCTTATTTGTATAACTCAGATGCATTGTAGTCATATATTTACTTTACAAATCATATTATACCTTCTTTCTGCTGAACTATTTAATCTCTACATATATAAAGATTTATTAAATTATAGAGATAGATATAAATCATGTTTTCTGTTTTGTGACTACATTTAGTGCTATTTTGTTGGTTTCCAGTGTTTCATTTCTTTTAATCTCTCAATGTAGTCTGGTTCTCACAAGTCATACTTTTTATTGCTTCTTTTATTGAAACAAGCAATATAAGTTATCCATCCTCTGGGGTAGTTTACTATTAGATTTTGTATGTATTAAAAAGGAATTATGCTCACAATCTTTGCCTATAAAGTAAGTCATGTAAGATTCAATATACTTTGATAATAGTAAACTGTGATTTAGTAGCATCCAAAAGACAAAACAAAACATGACTCCAACATTGTAACTAATAACCTATTTTTAGCAAAAATTTCCAAAATTTGGTGTAGTTATCAAGAAAATGGATTTTCAAAGTTTGTGCTGTGCATTTTAAGAAACCATGACATTCAGCTCTTGAGACCACATAGATTAAAAAAAATCAACCTGATTCCAACTAAAGATTGTTTTCAGTAAGTAAAATTTATTGTGACTAATCAGTATATTAATTAAAAGATTAATCATTTAACTAATTATTATATCCAATCATTGTATTAAGATTGGAGGATGTAATTAAATGAGACAAGCAAGGAAGACCATAATAACTAAAGGGTAAAATTAAATCTGGTGACATTCCATACCCAGGCAAGTAGGATCTGCAAGTTGGGCACTACAGTGGGAAGAGTTTGTAGCAAGGAGAAGAGTTGGAGGCTGTTTCAATAAGATGGATAGGAGTTGATGAGAATCTCAACTAGAATAATAGAAGTAATCAACAAATATTTCTTCATGTTTCCTGGGTATCACGAACTGTAACATATAAGCGGAGACTGGAAGGAGTGAAGGAGTCATGTGAGTCAACTGAGACAAAAAAAAAAAAGAAAAAAAACCAGAGAGGGAATTCTAGGTAAGAGATGTCAGGATGTCCGATGATTCTGAGATGAGAGTCAGGGACACTATAACCTGTAGGAGGTGAGAGAGGTTGGAAGAGCTAACGTGGAGAATGTGTAGGCAAGGGAGGTAGAAAAGGAGACTGGGTGTGTATCCATAGTTTCTGCGTGATGTGTATTTCACTCAAAGGGCAAAGGGGATGGTTTCAAGTAGAGAAGTTCTGGCTGTCACAGGACGTGTGGCGTGGAGGAAGCAGATGAGGAGAAGGAGCCGTAGGCACAGTGTCTCAGGAGTACAGCTGAGACTGGAGGGCGGGAGGGCCCGCTGGGACTTAAGAGAAGAGGACTTTTACAAGTTTAGATGGTGCAATCCACAGGACGTGTGATTGTTTATGTACGCAGGGTAAAGGAGGAAGAAATTCAAGGGTGACTCAAGTTGCCAACTGGAGAAACTGGCGACAGTTCTAAGGCTTAACTTACGATGGTTGCTTATTGAGGAACAATTGGAGAGGTGGTGGTCATTTAGCTTTTATGTGTGAAGTGATGGCTCTAGGAATACAGGTGTTCACATCTGTCTGTGGTAACCTATAGGGTCAAATCCTGTTCATTAACACCAAAAAAATTATTTTTCATTCAAATTTCCTTAAACACACCCAAAAACTAAAATAAAATGAAAGAACTAAGAGTATCATTAGGATCCTAATGCTTTGCATTCATTGATGTAGCAAAAGTTTAGTTTTTTCCCTCATGCAAAGCCTTCTGTATTTTGCATCAGCTTCCTAGCATGCTTTGGTTTCATGGCACCTGCATGACAGGTGAGGAAAGGGAATCGCAGGCTGGAGACTTAGCACTGGCAATTGAATGCTCTAGCCAGGAACTGATGTGTTATGTGCACATTTTATGGGCCAACCTAACATGCTCACATGCTCTGCCATGACTAACGTTAGAGTATTGGAAATGCAATCTTCTCATGTACCAGGAGCAAAGATAAAGTGGACATCTGTGCACTAAAGTATTCCAACATGGATGATCAAAACAGTAGGAAGAGAGAGAGAGAGTCAGATCAGGAAAGTCTTGCAATGGGAAAGCAAAGGGAGATGAGCATTTAACGATAAACAAGCAAGCAAGTAAAGAATAAAAACAAGAAGCTTGAGATGTGGTCCATGGTGAGACATCCTAGGAAGGTAGCCCGGCTCGGCACTGGCTGTTGGGAGGCTTCCGGGTTTCACGTCGGTGGGGTTTGGTGGGTTGAGCCGCTGAAGAAGAAGAGGTGGAGAAAAGAAGTAGCAAGTGAAGGTTTTCTAATAGTGGCTGGTAAAGGGAGGACTAAATGCAGGAGAGCTGCTTAATCAGCAAACACAGCAAAAGCAGGGGTGGGATTTTTGATATTCTTAAGGATGAGGGAGTCATGACTAAATTTATAAACTGAAAAGGAGCCATTGGTGAAGACAGGACTAAAGATATAAGGCAGAAAAGGAATACAAGAGGTCCCAGGAGAGAAAAGAGAATATGGAATTTGCTTTGGTAAAAACAAAAACACCTGCCCTGAGGAAGGAGATAAAGGGAGGGACAGAGGTTTTCATGAAATTCTCCCGAACAATAATACCATTCTTGACAGTATCTCTCATTTAACTCTCAAAGTTATGCCAAGTAGACTTTATTGTCTCTTTTTTGAAAAATAGGTCTCAGAAGGAAAAATGAACTCACTGAAGGACACTACCAACAGAAGTGGAAAAGCTGGGATTTAAATGTAAATCTATCTTATCATACACCTGTCTTTCTGACATTCTGAAGAAAGTGTAAGCAGGTGGAGGTCAGCGCTTGGCCAGCGAAGTCAGGCTGGAACTAGTAGTGCACACACCCACCCCATCTTTCCAAGCGCCATGACAACACAGTTTCCTTCTTGTCATCTCCTTTCTCTGTGCATGATTAGAAATGCTCTTTGCTTTGACCTTTGGTCAATTTCAATATTTCAGATTAATGAATGAATCTTAAGGTAAAATTTATTAAGCATAGCTTGACTTCTGCTAAAGGGTCCTACTGCCTTACAGTTGCAGCCTCGTCCAGCTTTGAGGTGAGATGCTGAAGAACATGAAGCTACTGTAACTTGATGCAGCCTGTTTTCATTTCTGCCTCTCATTTTGTGAGTGCGGAAGCTTGCAGCTGAGTTTTCTTAGTAACGAATATAGGAACGCAACAGAAACTTTGTGAGGTTATCCTGGAACTGTGTGGACTGTGGAAATTGTCTTTTCATGTCCTGTTTAGAATAACCCCCAATCTTTCCATTCTGAAAAGCCACATTCAAATAAAACTTTTTCTAGCTAAGAAGAATTAATTATGAAAAAAAAAAAAGGTGAAAATGCAAAGCATCATGCAGGAAAATTATGGATGTTATGTTTATTTCTCCTTGCAGTTTTCCGGCCATATGTTTTCTTAAGTTTTCAGGCAGGGCAGCACACTATTGTTAATCTTTTCTGAACAAAGATCATATATAAAATTTAGAGCACCTTTGAAATTATACTAAAGCTAAATTTTATTTGGACATTATTGCATCTTAATGAACATATTTGTCCTAACTTATGAGAGGTGTGAGTTTATAGAGTTGCATTTAAACTAGTTAAACTTCAATATATTAAACACCATAAAGCCAAGGTTTTTAAATTTGCATATTTTAGTTTATTATATTATAAAAGATTGTAAAAATGAAGAAATGGCTATTATCTAATTCTAAAAATTAAAAAAGTAAGTTTGGACTATTTTCGAAACCCCCTACTCCTTACTCTTCCACTCTAGAAAAAAAAAGCATAATTATAAAAAGTCTTCTAAAAAGATTGCGTAGATAACATATACTTTATACTTTTTAAATGCTAAAACAATATGATAAAACTTGAGAAAATTTAAACCAAAAAAATCACTGACAATTTTATTCTAGTTCTTTATGACTATTACTATCTAGATTTTGCTTACATTTGTACATATTTTCAGTGAGAAGCGAAATTGGATTCAAGTTAGACCTGTCTTTTCTATTGATATTGAATCATAAGAATTTTTGTGTTTGTATATTATCTTTCAAATTATCCATTTTAATGTCATTATAAAATGAAGATAAACCTAATTTATCAAATATATAAATTACATTTAAAAACATGTCTTCTAAACAAGATACTAAAGAAAAGAATCAGAGATTTACTATAAAAGTCCCTGGAATATCTAGAGTGTTATTCAGAAATTGCTCAGTTATTCATTCAGCAAACACTTATTGAATATAGGATATGCAGCTTAGTGTCATGAGAATACACTGAGGACAAAGATAATGCAGTTGGCCTCTGAACAGCATGAGTTTGAAGCACAAGGGGCCACTGGTATGCAGACTTTTTTCACCTTTACTACCCCTGAGACAGCAAGACCAGCCCTTCCTCATCCTCCTCTTCCTCAGCCTACTCAACATGAAGACAACAAGGATAAAGAGTCTTGTGATGATCTACTTCCACTTAATGAATAGTAAATTTATTTTCTCTTCCTTTTGATTTTCTTAATATTTTCTTTTCTCTAGCTTACTTTATTGTAAGATTATAGCATTTCTTACACATATACCATACAAAATATATTTTAATTGATTTTTTATGTTAGGCTTCCCATCCACAGCGACTGCCCAAGAGGTTGGCACCCCTAACTCCTACGTGATTCAAGGGTCAACTGTACTTTATAGTATTTGCCTTAAAACATAGGCTGAGACATTTTTTAAAATGACAATTAAATCATTTTGTGTATGACTTTTATAAATACTGAGGGGATTTTTCTAGTACAGCAAAAATAAAAGACTGAATAGATATGAAACTCATAATGACTTGCAAACATTTTGCTATGGGTGTTTTGCATCAGGCAATCCCTCCTCCCCTACTTGCAGAGGATGCATCTGGAGCAAAGATCAGGAGTTCCTGGGGGAGGCTTGGGGAGGGAAGGAAACAGGGGTTTAGGGCTCTGTTAGCCAGCGAGTCAGTTCAGGTTCAGCCAGAGAAACAGAACTAGTAAAAGACATTTTTAGAGACTCGTTGCAAGAAATTGATGTATACAATAGTGAGGCCTGGCAAGGCCGGTCCAAAATGAGGGCTCAGTGTCATCAGGAAGGGGAGGCTGCAACCCTCAGGTGCAAAGTGAAGCTGGTGTTTACAGGTGGAATTTCCTCTTCAAGGAAGTCTCAGCTCTACCCCTAAGGCCTTTCAGCTTATTGAATCAGGTCCCTCCAAATTATCGAGGATACTCACTTTTTTTTTATTTAAAGTCAACTCATTGTGAATTTTCATGACATTTGCAAAATGTCTATACAGTAACACCTGGATTTGTGTGGGATTGAATGACTGGTCACTGCAGCTAAGTCGACACATAAAACTGACCATCACAGCCAGCAAAGGTTGCTTTTAAAATGAATTACCAAGAAATCCTTTTCTAGAATAGCAATGATTTATTCCCTCAATTGTGTGACATAGACTTCTCTATGTCGGCATGGGCAAGTGAGATCCGCCTGCTAGAGTTATTGAGGGCCCTTCAATTTTTCTATCTTTCCACTGCTGATGAAGGTACAGTTTGGTTGGGTGTCAAATTGCCAAATAAAATGTTGTTTTATGAGGTTATAACAATGGCAATTTGAATCAAATAGATCAACTTTACTCAGTAGATACGTCAGATGACAAAACACTCTTTTCTCTGTGTTGCTTCAAAACGGCTTAGATGGCTTTGTCCCACATTTCAACTGAGATGGCGCATGCCTACCAGAGGTGTGGCATCAACTCCTCATCTCTGAGAATTTTGTCTAAAGGGAAGGGTCTCTATCACACCAAATACCAGACATCTCCTATCTACAACCTTACGAAAGCTGTGGTGTTGCTCTATCACCCCGTCAACGTTACTCTGCAATGTTTTGGTTTTTTCCTCTAACTTTTATAATTGAATCAGATTCTATTGCCATGAAAAGTAAAGATAATAATAAAGAAAGATAATAATAAAGATACTCAGAGAAATAACTTGAAGGAAGCATTTTTATAGAAGTCTCTGTGAATGAGATAACACATAATACATTTTATTTCAGAGACTATGTTTCCCAGGCTATTGTTTTCCCACCAATGAATGATGAACTTCTCTGAGATATGCTGTCACACTAATAGCACTGGCTTCTATCACCTATTGTTTTTACTTACAATTTTCCAAGACAGCTTTTACAGGAAAATGAAGAATGTTGCAGTGTATTAGTCTTCTAGGAATGTCACAGCCACTATGACCTTCACCCTACATCTTAAATCCTCTTAATGTCCATGCTTAGTTTTTTTGTTTTTTTTTTCCTCTCTCCCTCTCTCGGTCCTGGATCTTAAATTCAGCCTAAATATATTGTCAGCTACATAGTTGGATAACTAATGCTTAATAATAGTTATCCCCAGATTAGATTGTCATATCAATGGAAGGAGGGAAAATCATTAGTATTTATTAATTGTTTACTTGGGCATTTCTAACCATTGGCTTATTCAGTCTACCCCAAAATTCTTGTGAGGTATATATCACTATATCCATTTTGTATATGAAGAAACATAACTTTGGAAGAGTTAATTAATTCACCCAATGAAAAACAGTAAAAACCATGCTGAGAGTCCAAACCAAGATTACAATCCAGGTTTATGTGCCTCTAGATCCTATGTATTTTCTACTAAGATGAAGGAAGGAAGAAAGGGAAGAAGGGAGGGAGGAAGGAAGGGTAAAGGAATAAAATGGGGCAACCTAATAAGCTAATTAACTGGGAAATTTTTAATTTCTTCTACTGCAGCATTAATGTGTGCTTTCAGCATAATTAAAAATAAAGGTTAAACATTTTTTGTTAACCAGTAGGCTGAAAGAGACCTTTATAAGAGCTGCAAAAATTTCTTTCTGAAATCCTACTTTTTTATATTTTTTCAATATTCTCTATTTGGCCCTGACAAGTATATTAAAAAATATGGTTTAGATGACAATTTGTTTGAGATCATATTGAAAAACATTTGATGTGAAAGAAATAAAAAACATGCCTCTCTTTCTACAGAGCACTTGACTTTCATGTTTTTAATATCAAGGTATTTCAAATAGAACATGCGAATTGTATATTGATGAAATATAAAAATGTTGCAAAAGGTTATATCCCTTTCTTTTCAGACATGAGCTATGGAAGCAAAATGTTGACGTTTGCTTTCTTCTTTTTTTCCTTTTTGATCTTTTCAGAAGAAACTCTCATGTCGAAGCCTAACACAAATGACATGTGCAATGTTGCATTCTTGCCTTATGAATTTACTGTTGATGATTTCGCAGAGATCCTGAATGGGGAAGATCAGACATTGCCAGGTTGGCCGAGCAGGTGGGCAATTGTCTCTGCCAAAAGAATAAAATAATTCTCAGTTCAGTCTTGTAAGTGGGAGGAAGAGAGGACATGGGGAGGAGATACCAGGGAGGAAGCTCACCAGGTATACCAGGGAGGAGCAGGAGGAGGGCACGGAGCGTGCAAGCCGACAGGAAGGGCCCTGGGCAGGAGGGCAAGGCCCAGGGGACAGCGAACAGAACAAACAGCCCACTCTGCAGGCCTGTCCAGCCAGCCTGTTGATTATATTTAGTATTTCATAATTTTTAGAAAATCATATTACTTTAGTTGCCTGTAAATTTTTTTTAGAAGGCAGCCAGTTAAGTCTATCTAGAAAGCAAAAAGTTTCTATTTTGTTTCTATTTCAAAGCATCCAAATGGTAACGTCATCAAGACAGGACAATTAAGGGGATCAATATTATGTGATTTTTAAGCTGACAAAATGAAGCTTACTAAGTACGGAGGATCCATCTCTATTAACCACAGTTATACATTTGCATAAAGAGAATTGGGAGAATAATTTATAAGGTTACAATATAAATATAGGAAATTTTAATGAAATAGGATCAACCAAAACAGAGAAGAGATGTGTACATCCTAAATGATAGTCATTGCATGCATAGGTCTCCTAAACTTTCACAAATGAGTTGAATTTTGGAATAATTAGACACATTATCCAAGCTAATAAAAGAACAGCGAAAAAGTGGCTTACTATAGTAGATTATTTTTAAATGAATATTTGGCTTTGGTATGTGTTAAACTAATTTTTTAGATATGGGTTTTGCCAATCTATGCCAATACCACTCCAAACCCGATAATGAAGTTAGAAGATAATCGATGGCAATGACTTTTTCCCTGCTTCTATTGTGAGGGAATTTGTTCTTCTTCTTTTCAATCTAAGAATATGTGATACTGCTCTGATTGAGCAAAGCACCCGCTATATGTATGTGCGTGTGTGTGTGTGTGTGTGTGTGTGTGTGTGTTTGTATGTACAGATGGTCCTCAACCTGCATTGGGGTTATGTCCTCACAAACCCATCATCATGCCAAAAATGTGTTTAATGCTCCTAACCTACCAAATGTCATAGCTTAGCGTAGCTGGTTTGAACATGCTCAGAACACTTACATTAGCCTATTGTTGGGCAAAATCACCTGGTGACACAGTACACTGCATAGTGTTGTTGGTCTACTCTTGGGATTGTGTGGTTATTGGGAGCTATGCCTCACTGCCACTGCCCAGCACCCCAAGAGAGTATCAGACTGCTTTCTACTGAACGTGCATCAGTTTCATATCCTTGTAAAATTGAGAAATCATTAGTCAAACTGTCATAAGTTGGGGACCATCTATCTATGTACTTAGGCATAGGTCAAAGATACTGTGGGTTTTGCTCCAGACCCCTGCAATGACAGAATATTGTGACAAAGTGAGTCACACAAACATTTTGGTTTCCCATTGCATATAAATGTTATGTTTACACTCTACAGTAGTCTAAGTATGCAAAAGCATTATGTCTAAAAAGCAATGCACATATTTCAATTAAAAATACTTTATCGCTAAAAAATGCTAATGACCACCTGAGTCTTTAGTGAGTTATAATCCTTTTGCTGGCCTTGCATTGATGTTGACAGCTGCTGACTGACCAGGGTGGTGGGGTGGCTGAAGGTTGGGCTGGCTGTAGCAATTTCTTAAATAAGACAAGAACAAAGTTTTTGCTTTATCTATTGATTCTTCCTTTCATAGAAGATTCCTCTGTAAACTGTGATGCTGTTTTATAGCATTTTATCCACAGTAGAACTACTTTCACAATTGGACCTAATCCTTTTAAGCCAGTTGCTGCTTTATTAACTAAGTTTATGTGATATTCTAAATTCTCTGTGGTCATTCAACAATGAATGACCACAGCTTCTTAACCAGGAGTAGATTCCATCTCAAGAAACTTCTTCATTTGCTCATCCATAAGAAGTAACACTTCATCCATTAAATTTTTATCATGAAATTATAGCAATTCAGTAACATTGCTGGGCTCTACTTCTGATTTTAGTTCTCTTGTATTTCTACCACTTCTGTAGTCACTTCCTCTACTAAAGTTTTGAACCCCTCAAAGTCATCCATGAGGATTGAAATCAATTTCTTCCAAACTCCCATTAATGTTGATATTTGACCCCCTCCCATCAGTCATGAATGTTTTTAATGACTTTTAGCATAGTAGATCCTTTCCAGAAGGTTTTCATTTTACTCTTCCCAGATCCATCAGTGGAATCACTATGAAAGTCAAAATTACTCCTTGATGTGTTGCAGAATGGGTGTTGTGTTAGGAGGTATGAAAACAACAGTAATCTCCTTTTACATTTCTATCAGAGGTCTTGGGTGACCAAGTGCATTGTCAATGAGCAGTAATTTTGAAAGAAATCTTTTTTTTTTTTTCCAGAGCAATAGATCTCAATAGTAAGCTTAAAATATTCAGTAAACCATGCTATAAACAGATGTGCTGTCATCCAGGCTTTCTTGCTCCGTTTATAGAACACCAACAGAGTAGACTTAGCATAACTACTAAAGGCCCTAGGATTTTCAGAATAATAAATGAACATTGGCCTCAACTTAAAGTCACCAGCTGCATTAGCCACTAATAAGAATAAGCCTATCCTTTGAAGCTTTGAAGCCACTGACTTCTCCTCTCTTGCTACGGAAGTCCTAGATGCCATCTTCTAATAGCTGTTGCATCTACATTGAAAATCTATTGTTTAGCATAACCACCCTCATCAGTGATCTTAGCTGATCTTCTGGATCACTTGTTGCAGTTTCTACATCGGCACTTACTGCTTTACCTTTACCCTTGTATGTTACAGAGATGGCTTCTTTCCTTAGATCTCATAAACCAACCTCTGCTAACTTCAAATTTTTCTTCTGCAGCTTCCTTGCCTCTCTCAGTCTTCACAGAATTAAGGAGCCTTAGAGCCTTGCTCTGGATTAGGCTTTGGCTTAAAGGAATGCTGTGGCTGGTTTGATCTTCCTTCTGTCCAGACCAAACTTTCTTCATCTGTTTTGCTTCCTTATCATTCATATGTATATGGGGGGCATCACTTTTAATTTCCTTCTAGAACTTTGCCTTTGCATTTACAACTTGGCTAACTGGTTGGTACAAAAATCCTGGCTTTCACCCTATCTCAGTTTTTGACGTGCCTTCTTCTCTAAGCTTAATCATTTCTAGCTTTTGACTTAAAGTGAGAGATGTGCAACTCTTCCTTTCATTTAACACTTAGAAGTCATTGTAGGTTATTAATTAGTCTAATGTCAATGTGTCTCAGGAAATAGACCCAAGGAGAGGGAGAGACATGAGGGAATGTCTGGAGGGTGGAGCAGCCAGAAGACACACAACATTTATCAATTAAGTTCACCATCTTATATGGGTGTGGTTAGGGGCACCCCAAAACAATTACAACGGTAACTTCAAAGATCATTGATCACAGGTCACCATAACAGACATAATAATAATAATATAAGCTTGAAATATTATGAGAATTGCCAAAATGTGAGAGACACAAAGTGAGCACATGCTGTTGGGAAAATATTGCTAATAGACCTACTCTAGACAAGGTTACCACAAACCTTTAATTTGTAAAAAAAAAAAAAAAAAAAACCAGTGTCTGTAAAGCATAATAAATTGAAGTATAATCAAATGAGGTATGTCTATATATATATGAAATCATCCAATGGAATATGTACCAGTGTAAATGTCTCTGTGTGGGAACATAATGTATTTATGTGTGTGTTTTAAATATATAAATATATGCACACACACCCTACATTGTTCCAAAAAGAACCTACCCAAGTAGTAGTCTCCTATTCAAAATGTCTCTGAAATGAGAAATTGATTAGTTCTGATAGACATTCATACTATGTGAGACAAATGTCTTGCAAGTAATAATATGCGGAGCTTATTTGAAATTCAAACAAATCAAATTACTTATATGCACTAGGTGTTTGCTATTAAATTTGAAAACAGCATTTGTGGAAAGAATAATCAGGCTGTAGTTAACTAAAAATTAACTGTAAATTACTTAATTGTTCATTACAATTGAATTCAAGATTAATAGTGAAAAAGGCAGAAAAAATTAAGACAAAAATATAGCATGATGTCATCAACTGAAACTAGGATATTTTACCAAGAGCAGATAAAAATTCAATTAGAAGGGATTAGCTTTGGTCAAATATGGGACATAAAGATCTAAGGTAATATACATTAAGTGTGGACAAAAAATTATATGAGGTAAAAACAGAAATATATAACTGATTTCTTTTTAAGAACTGATTTTTCTATGAGTTCAGCATTGCTAATATCTGTTTTGAGATTCACCTCATGATAGGGAGAATACAATTCATGGAAAATGAATAAAATATGTGTAGGCATGGTTCAGGGAAATAAAAAAAATGCATGAACAATCTGTGCTTGGAAAGCAGAGGAAAATATAATTGGGGTCACATATGTAGGAGAAAGGTTTATAATAAAGAAGTCCTTGAGAAAACAAAAATAATATTTAACTGCCTTGGAAATTTCATTTTTAATGAGGAGGTAAAAAAAACAAAGACATTGGATTTCACTTATATTAGAAATGATTTAGTAGAGATTTTTCTGCAGCAACTTCATGGGACAGTGTAGGTGAAATGTTTGCCTGTGCTCCGGGTTTAGAAGTTTTAGAAAAGAAAAGAAACTTGGCTTGCCACATCAAATTCTGGTAGCTGAAATGACATCAGGTGGAGAAGTCTCAAACATTGTCTCTCAAGACATCTGACATTACCTCAACGGGTTTTCCATGGTCCAAAGTCAGAATTCTTTGGTAGAACTTGATTTATGCACACACTCTTGTGTGATCTCAACTATAATCAGTCTGTGAGATTGAAATGTCCAATGTGCCATTACATTAACTTAAGATGACTAAACTTCCAAAGGGACAGGATGGTCTGTCCAGCACACTCTGTGTAGCCAAATCAAGATGCTAACATATTAATATTAATCTGTAGTGGAAAAATGTAATGCTGGGGGCATGGGACACTTCTGTTCTGTACCCCACCAAATTTCTCACTGTAGGGCTACCATATATGGAGCCAGATTAAAATGAGATGCTTGCTTCTTGAGCATGGAATCAGAAAATGGAGAGTAAAGTATATGATTTGGAGGTGAAGGTCATAGGCTGTCTTTGGACCACCACGGAGCCCTCTCCCCTAGGCGGTTGTTGGTGTCACACAAAGTCGAGCTTGTTCACTTCCCCTCCCCCCATGGCTTCCTCTGACCCTTTCCTTTTTCTTTAGTTCCATTAATGTATTAAATATTCAATCAGGCTGCAGTTGGGGGTTGCCAGCCCAGGAGCCTTGTTGTTCCTTTGTGGTAGTTTTGTTTCAATCCTTCCACTAACTGTCAATAATTTAGATTTTCAAACCTCCTCAGGGAAAGCCCGCTAGAACCCAACACAGACGCTGTAGGACAACAGAGATGATTTCTCAAAAGTTATTTTCCAATCCTATATTTCTATGGCAAAAAGTTTTTTAATGCTACATTATTGCACACAGATGACTGAATTTCCTTTCTAAACAATAGGAAAGACAAAGGAAAGGAAAATCCCGGCAAACTCAGAAAATGTGACCTATATATAACTCAGTTCATCTTTTCTCGGTTTTAAGGGGGTTGGTGGGAAATGATGATGATTGAGATGTTTGCATTCATTGGCAGGAAACTTGAATTTGGGCTCTCCGTGGGGATCTAATGGAATATGTGGATATGGTACTTTATTTCTTGAAAGCTTTTATAGATATTTTGATCATTTTCTTCATATTAGAGCCTCCCGTTTGAAATTGACTGTGAAGATGTAGAAACACTTGCTCAGCAAAAAAAGTCTTAGGACATATTAAACCATTGACTCTCTGGAAGCTGTTGTGATAATAAATACTACCAAGATGGAGAAAACCATTGGGGTGAATAAACCTTATTATCTATCCGTGCGTTATTGTTAAAAACACTAAAGGCGAGCCGTGTGGTGTGTGCTGCATGGAATGCCACTGGAAAGCTATTAGAATGACAATGCAGAGGAAGATAAGACAGGAGAAATAGAAATGGCAACGACTAGAGAGTAATACGATTAATTTATAGCCAGATCTATTAAATTTGTTTCAGATTGACAGTAGATTTACCCCTGGGAAGGAGGAAGAGAAAACAGAATAAATTTTATTTTAAAGAACTCCTGAAAGCTAACAGGCTGCTGCCTAATGAGGTGATGTAATATAAAACATCACTTGATGTTACATTTGCATAATGTCCTTTTTCCCTAATAGATTGTTTTGAAAGAACAACAAAGACACTGAAATGAGGTGGAAAACAAAATAACAAGACACAAATATTCTCTGAGTGTTTGCAACTATTAATAAGAATGTCCTATCCTCTGATTCATTAGTTCTCCCAGGAGCGCACCTGGATGTCCCCAGAATGTAAACTGATACTTAAATTAATTAATACATTGGGATTTCGGTTTCTTTATAATTATACCACTTGTATAAAAATACCTCTCTCTTTATAAGCTGTGCAAAGCAGTGGTGGTGTGAGTTCTACCGTATTGCCCAGCACCAGAGCTGAGTTAACTACCAGGATAAACAGTTTTAATTTATGCGCAAACTATCCTGGTAAACAAGGCTGGCCCTTAACAGGATTGTTCAAAGTCTGTCTTTTTCAGTGTATTCATTTTGCACCTTTTTCATTTTAATGTAGAAGCTTCTCTTCCTGCAGATACCTGTTTTCTTCTCCAAAAAAAGAAAGGTTTTGAGCGCACTGATTTTTAGATTACTCTTGTTCACCCGGGGTCCACGTGTCTTTCCCTTCTTGCTACTCCTTTCCCAATTGCATAGCAGACCTCGTGTTCCCATTGTCATTCTTCAAAATCCTTCTACGCAGGCAGGCAAGACTCTGCTGCCAGGCATTCTACATTCGTTTCCTCAATTAAATTTTAGTATAAAAAGGTTTCAGTCACTACTACATCGCCTCGCGCATATTGTTTTGCTCTTAAAACCCTTCCTATTTCATTTTGAAATTGTTTTTTCCTTCTTTCATCCTTTTGTCCTTCTCTCATTCATTCATTCTCTGAACTAACGCTTACTGACCGCTACTCTCGTTAAAGCACTAAGATAATTTCCGTGGGAAGTTAAAAAGTGAGGAAGGCCTGGTCCCTAAGGCCCAATTCAAGATAAGGCCTATTAAGGAATTAATCTCCTATTAATGGTATTTTAAACAGCTTTTGCTTAAAGAGAAGTAGGAGGGTAGGAAACCGGTGAGCCTCTGAAATCAAATTACACCTAACATTAGCCTTACTTTTTTTTAAAAGTATATTTATACTGTGTTGCGATCTTTGTTAGGGGAGACGTGGGGCAGGTGGAATCGCAGCGCCGTCTTCTCTGCAGGAATCCCCACGCCCCGCCCTGTGCATGCGCCCACCCGCCCAAGACACAGATCTAAATACCCGTACACGGGCCCCTGTCTCCAGGGGGCTGCTGCCCTTGGTTGTGGTTATTAAACACCCATTTCTCAGTGTTGTGCCTCAACTAGGCCTTGGAGAAAATTCCTCTGCTCTCACTTGCAAATTCAGCTGTATCCTCTGCTGATTGCTTCTTTGTGTGAGCACCCACTCATCTACCGGTTTGAACCATGGCAGAGCCCCTACCCTACTAGAAGGTTTAACTTAGGTCACTGTCGTCAAAGCCATTTGCCTTTCACACGTTACTAACAAAATTACCAAGGACCTCTCCATAAGTGGTCTATCATCCTAAACTTTGAGGAGATATCTTGGTATTGGTATTGGTATTCTTCCAGGTTTCCTAGAAAACCCAGTGAATCCTTTAATTCCAGTTTTCAACTTATTTCCTATAAAACCAAGGCGATTCATGTATTAATTAAATACACAACCCCCCCCCCCAGATCTGCCATACTATGTAAATGCAATATCACACACTTGGTCTCTAATGTACCCCCTCCTCAAGTATCCTTTGTCCTTTACAAACCATGTTCCAGATCCTGCATCTCTGTCACAGCCTGAAGGGTAATGTCCCAATGTTTTCAGGACTCATTTAGCCCACTGATGGGATGGCACAGTCCCTACATCTGCTCTGGAATTAAGGAGCTGATTAGCAGTGCGTTGCCGCTCTTGGCAAGAGTTAGAGTAGGAAATAAAATTAAGGTGTAAGGGGTTAGGCAGGAAATTCAGATAAAAGTTCTTGGGAAATGTAGCTAAGCAAGATATAATTATCTAACTTATAATTAGACCAGAACATCAGGCCCACCATCCCTAAAGTCTTCTTTTTTGCAAAGAGACAAGTGATGTCATTGAGGAGCAGATGGTATTCTTGTATGGGTACGAGTGAGTAATGAACACTTCTTACCTTAAAGTAGCCTTCTCAGAATTTGGTTATAGGAATTATTCCTGTCGGCACTAACTTGCTAGCTTAATAGTTCATTATTTCTATGTCTTCTATTCCTTTGGGCTAGTGTAATTATTCCATTAAGAAAAAAGAGTTCTGAAAAATTTCAGTAACATCTCTTTATTTACCTCTACCATTTGGGCAGCTACAAATCCTTAGTAAATGAATACAACCAAGGAAAGCTAACATATTAGATTGATTTGAACATGCCCCCCAAATTTTTTGGTACATTTTTATTTTCTGTTTTACAAATTCTATAATATGTTTCAGTTCTTAAAAAAGAGAAAGTTATTCAGGTCTGGAGTATGATTTTTGCCCCATCGAGTGCGCCTGTGTTAAAGGTCCTTACACATGGTCCCATACCTAGCCCTGTTATTGCAACGTTTTTAGAAAAAGCTAAATGAAATCCCCTTGGTTCAAGGAATGAACCATGAAAAGAAGGTGATGTAATCTAAAACTCAGAGCATCAAAACTTTTCCCTCTTTGGATAAGTGTAGTTGGTCAAAAAACAGAAAGAGTTTTTCGCTTCTCTTTACATCAGAGACAAGGCTAAATATGATGGGAGATCTAGTCTGTTATTGTCTTCAGATTCTACTACAAACATCTTAGTTGCTAAGAGCAACATGTCCAAGAATTTGCTACCTGTAGGAAATGGTTTTCAGCTATGTTTTCCTCATGAAATAGTATTCTGGGATAATTATAAGAGATTGCATACTGTTCACAATTCTTACTACAAAAGTAGTTTAGCTTTTTCTGAAAAATAATTTTATTGTATATATTTTAGGTATAAAAATGATGTTTTAAAATATATATACATAGTGAAATGAGTGGATTGCTCAAGGTCAGGAGCTCGAAACCAGCCTGAGCAAGAGCGAGACCCCGTCTCTACTAAAAATAGAAAGAAATTAATTGGCCAACTAAAAATATATAGAAAAAATTAGCTGGGCATGATGGCACATGCCTATAGTTTCAGCTACTCGAGAGGCTGAGGCAGAAGGATTGCTTGGTGCCAGGAGTTTGATGTTGCTGCGAGTTAGGCTGATGCCACGGCACTGTAGCCCGGGCAACACAGTGAGACTCTGTGTCAAAAAATAAATAAATAAATAATAAATTAATATAAATATGTCATTTATTAACGTAGAAAGGCACAGTGGTGAAATAATTTAAAACAGATAACTTTTTATATACTCATGTATGCAAATATGCATAATTTATACATAAACATATATGCATGTATATGTATGTTTGTATATATAAAACATAATTTTAAATTTAGTAAATATGATTTCCCATAATTACTTCTTTACTGGTGACAAGTAAAATGTCCTAAAACTTGGAAGGTATCCATTGGTAAACCCATAAGTAGCAAATTATTCTTTTTTGGAATAAAAGAGCAACAATAATAACAAGGTACCTTCATCTCTAGAATGTTAGCTGTAGGAAAAAAGGAATGCTATCTTTCTGCTCATCACTGTATCACGAGCATTTAGAACCGTGCCTGGCATATGGTTTAAACGTCACTAAGATAAACATTAGTTGAATGATTGAAGAACAAAACACAAATTCCTTCCTATGGTCTGAGAAGACACATCTCCACAGGGAAATGATACAAGGTCATGTGCCATTCTGCATATATTCCAGTATGGACTCTACTAAAGCTCCCCACCGCTGCCAGGCGGGAACCCCAGCCTTGGATGAAGAAAAATGTAAAGGCATGATACACACAGAGAGGCATCACCCCAAAGACTGCTGTCATCCTGCCAGCCTAGCCCTCAAATGTCTATATGATGTTATACTTATAGGTAACGCTGCCTACAGCAGATTGGGTGTGAAATAACCTATTTTTCAAAATCAGTTCTCCGTCATTCTCCAAGATTATTCCAAATACTCATAGTAAATACATTGGGAGAAAAAAGGCCCATCTTAGAAGGGTTAGAAGGTAAAGCACAAGTAACATTTAACATTGGCTTCTGTGTGTACCGTTTTTGGCCCTTAGGTAATACCACAGGACAGAAAACTTCTCCACTAACATGTCTTTATTTTTCTTCTTGGCATTAAAATCGTTTAAATAGTTGAAAATATTGAAATTACTTCCAATCCTCCTTTGACACAAACATACTGCAATTTGTGTACCTGCGCATGTGTGTGTACACACACACACACACACACACACGTATTAACCTGGTTGTCTGTTTCGAGGTGACCATCTGTAGTGGACTGAATTGTGTCCTCCCAAAATACATATGTTGAACCCCTAAACCCCAATACCTCAGAATGTGACTATTGTTGGAGATGTGGCCTTTAAAGAGGTAATTATGGGAAATTGAGGCCATTAGGATGTGCACTAATCCAATAGGAGTACTGTTCTTTTAAGAAGAGCAAAAGACCATGTGCGGCCACAGTGAGAGGGTAGCTGTCGCAAGCCAAGGAGAGAGGCCTCAGAAGTAAACAAATCTGCTGACACTTTGATCTTGCACTTCTAACCTCCAGACTTGTAAGAAAATAAATTTCTGTTATTTAAGCCACACCAGTCTTTGATATTTTGTTATGGCAGCCCTAGAAAACTAATGCACCATCTTTCATCCTATGGATAAATGTGCTGTCTCCAACAGACAAGACTGAGAATCATTATCTTACTTCAAATTATATGGTTTTAGTGTCTAGTTATTAAAGCCTCTACCTAAAAGAGCAGCTAGTTTGATAATATTAGGGAAAATAATAACATATTATTGTTAAATTTCCTCTTCATACACAAAGGAACAAAAGGAAATTTATGTTTGTATAATATCAACTATTTGCTAGGCAACTTCATAATTTCTACATTTTTGTTGTCAGTTTTATTGTTCAAATTAATGCTTGAAGTGATGGATACCCCAGTTACCCAGATTTGATTATTACATGTTGTATGCTTATATAAAAACATCACAGGTACCCTATAAATATATACAACTAATATGTACCTATAATTTTTTAAATTTATATATGTAATATATATGTTACAAGGTAGATATTGTTAATCATATTGTTAGTAATGAGAAAAACAAGGTTCTGGTGGGTTTCAACATGCTAGCAGTATCCCTCAGATACTAACTGGCAAAACTAGTGTTCAAATCCACATTCAGACTCTAAAACCCATACTTTGTTTTGGATACCACACTAATGATTTCTCTGAGTCATCATGTTCAAAGGCAACATCTTGGAACATCACCTAAAATGTTTGCTTGTTTCATAAAGATCAATGGTAGTTGTGTTTTTGTATATTATTTTGCTAAGGTTGCCATAACAAAGTACCGTAGACTAGGTGGCTTAAACAACAGAAATTTGTTTTCTCACAGTTCTAGAGGCTAGAAGTCTAAGATCAGGGTGTCAGCAGGGTTGATTTTTTTCTGAGGTCTCTCTTCTTGGCTTGCACGTGGCCATCTTCTCCTGTGTTTTCAGATGGCCCTATCTCTGTGTGTGTCTCTGTCTGTATTTTCTCATCTTGTAAGGACACTAGTCATATTGGATTAAAGCTCACCATCAGGACCTCATTTTACCTTAATTATCTCTTTCAAGGTCCTATTTCCACATGCATTCACATTCTGAGTTAATGAGATTTAGGACTTCAATATATAGATTTTTTTGAAGGGGGTGCAATTCAGCTCATAACATTTTAATGTGTGAGGCAATGGCACTAGAAATTCGAAGGCAGGTATTATTTTCTATTTGTAATGACATTAAAAAGAGTTTCATTTTTTTTCTTCACTAAGAAAAGTACCCAACAAATAATAGAAAAAGAAAGAAATGTGACTATTAGGATTCTAATGCTTGTCATTCTTGTACTTGTTGTTAAAAGACCAAAGAACATATAGTCAAGACTGATAAATTAAATTGTTCATTTTGCTCCTAAGAATTAAGAGATGATCTGTTCAAAAAAGTTGGTTTAGGATGAGATAATTTTAATAGTGAAAGGATATCAGGTTTAACATATTTTATCATTTTAAGTTTGTATTATAATATAACTAACAATTACACTATGAATGTCATGTAACTGTTTATCATATTGTCTGAGAACAAAAACTCCTTCCTTATGATATAAGTATATAGAAGTAGTACCTAATAGGTATTGTACAAGTTCTTCGCAATATTTTTATGGATACATATGTCAAAGATTCCCCCAAATCAAGATAATTATTGGTTTTCTTTTGCTGTAACTCAAACATAGCTCCAATTTTATTTCTCTGCAAAACCCCTTTTTTTTATATTTGGTGAATATTTCTCTTTAAAGGTACAGGTTGACCATCCCAAATCCAAGAATTTGAAATCCAAAATGCTTCAAAATCTAAAACTTTTTGGATATTGACATGACATTCAAAGGAAATGCTCATTAAAGAAAATTCTGGATTTTGGATATTCGTATTTGGGATATTCAACCAGTAAGTATCTAAAAATCAAGAAAATATGAAATCCAAACACTTGTGGTCCCAAGCATCTCAGATAAGAGATATTCAAGTTCTATAATAATGTTGATAAAGTCTGTTGTTCCGCCTAGAAACATGATCTGGTGGAACAAAATTTCTTAATCCATCTTATTCATTCTCCCTCAAAATAGCGATTTCTCAACATATTCTAATATTTACACTTGTCAAACAATGGTACAAATTTGAAATTGAGTCACATTTTCTTTTCCATTTTTGTACTTTTAAATTGCCATCCCCTATTGCTTGTTTCAATGGCCTCTTTATTTCCTTAGTGATTTTTTTTCTTTTTAAGTAAACTGTCTACTAGATTTGGGGAGATTTTATTTCACTTCACATATAAGTACCTCAATTTCCATGATCGTTATTATAAGACCCTGTTTATTTGTGAGTGTGACCAAGTGAGAACATTCTATTTCTATTAAATGATTTTTCTTGCTAAGGAATAACGCTAAATGATTTTTGAGTATTGAGGAAAGAATATTTCATTTGGATATTTGTATATGTTGCCATTTTGATAGGCCAATGAGAGTTTTGGGGCTTTTTAAAAAGTTTTGTTGGTGGTGGGGTTTTGTTTGTTCGTTTGATCTCTGGTTAATATGAAGAGCGAAGAAAACAAAGGTGTTTCCTCTCAGCCCAAAATAATCTTTCACCAGCTTCTAACACACTGTGGGGTCTGCGAGCTCTAATATAATGGGAAAAATCCGTCTCAGAAACCTGCCTTAGTTTGGTATAGTCTTGTTCTCCCTGCATCCTTTTGGATTTTCTGCCACAATGGTAAGATTTATCCTTGGAAATCAGTTCAGTTTCTTTTTTTTTTTCTCCTTCAAGATAAGCTGGAAGACAAAATGAAGCATTCAGGGATTTTGTTGTTGTTCTCTGCCAGTTTAGCGCAGTTCCTTTTCTTCCCCTCCTGTGAAATCTCTGTGTATCTGTGCCATAAATAGAAATGGCTTCTCATCACACTTACAATGAAAATCAAAACCCTTATCTTGACTTTGCAGGGTCATTCGTGGCCCGGCCCCTGCCTGTATCTCTGGCTTCACCTCTCACTCTTTCTGTTGCTACATAGCTAGGAACAACAAAACAGGGATCCACATCTAGCTTTACCTGGCTCTAACCCCAGCACTCTTGATCGATACACCGCAAAGCCTTTGTAAGTTGCTTGCCTCTCCTATATACAGTGGGTGCCCGGGGGCCCATAGCTCTTACTCCTGTCCCCAACCTGAAACTAGTTCTTTCCTTGATGTAAAATTTATTAAAGGATACCATCCAGAGAGGTATGTGTGAAAATCACAGATGCAAAGTCTCATTACTTTTTAGAATGTAGATACACCCACATAACAAGAACCCAGACCAAGAAATAAAATCTCACCTATGCCTCAGTGGACCCCTTATCACCCATTCTGGAACCTACCACCCCAAGGGTAACCACTGTCCCGACTTCTGAAACTACAGATGTGTGTTCCTGTTTTTGAACTGCATGTTAGAGTACAATATGTACTTGTTTGTGTCTAGCTTCTTTTGCTCAATATTAAATTTGACAGATTCATCTACATTGAAGATAATATAGTTCATTCTCATTGATATGAATATGAGTTTACTACAACTTGTTTGTTTTTTTTTTTATTTTATCATAGATGGATATTTGGGTTATTTTTAGTTTGGAGGTAATCCAAATAGCGCTGCTATAAATATTTTTGTATATGTCTTTTGGTGAAAATATATATGTGTGTATGTGTGTGTGTTTATATATTCTACCAATTTACATCACTAACAGCAGAGTAAAAGAGTTCTTACTACTCAGTATGCTTGCCAACCCTTGAAACCATGTCTGTATCATTTGAGCCATTCTTATGAGTATGTCATGATGCTAGCAGCTCTTTTTGAAAACCTTCTCTTTTTTTCTTAAAATAACTAATTTATATTAACTGTATGAAAAAAGCAGAAAACTCAAATAAAGAAAAGACATTAAGTTTAGCAAAGCAAACAAGAATGAGACATTAAAAATCTCCTGAAACCCACCACCTAGAGGTAACTAGTAACATTTTTAGTATTACTCTATTAGACTTTTTCTGTGTTTGTATTTTCTAGAACAGTCATGAGCTACATGACTACATTTTGGTCAGCTACAAACTGCATATACAATGGTGGTCTCATAAGATTATAATGGAGCTGAAAAATTCCTATCACCGAGTGAGGTTGTACCTGCCATAGCATCACAGCACAACACATTTCTTGCATGCTTGCAGTGATGTTGTTGCAAACAATAAAAAAAATCATATGAAAGTCTAGCACATAAAATTATGTTCCAGTGATTACCTGGAAACTAATTTAAAAGTGGTTCAAGATGAGGAAGGTGGGAGATCAGTGATGGTCATTGCTCACAGTCAGGCATGTCCCATCGCACCATAGCGACCATCTTGAAGAACAAGAAGAACAAAATGATGAAAGCTGTTAAAGGGTCTGCTTCAGTGAAGGCAACAAGACCAACCAAAATTCAAGAAGGGCCTGTATCAAATATGGAGAAACTTTAATGACCCGGATCGAAGATCAGATGCAGAAACGAATCCCTCACAACGCCATGGCGATCACTGCCAAGGCAAAGAGGTTTTTTTTGCAACATTAAAAGAAAAGGCTGGACCTAAGTCAGATGTTGAATTTACTGCTAGCTCTGGGAGGGTTAACTCATTCAAAAGGTGTTATTCATTACACAACGTGAAAGCCAGTGGCGAGTCTGTGAGTGCTGATGTGAAGGCAGCTGAAGAAGTTTTGGAAGCTCTAGATAAGCTGACTGTGGAGGAGAGTTACTTGCCGGAGCAAATCTTCAATATAAATGAAGCCTCCCTATTCTGGAATCAGATAGCTGAAAGGATTTTCATCCCTAAGGAAACCAAGTCAATGCCAGGGTTCAAAGCTTTTAAGAACAAGATAACAGTCTTGTTTGGGGGCAGCGTTGCAGGCTACAAATTAAAACCCTTTGTGATCCGATACAGTAAGAACCCCAGGACCTTCAGGTATATCAATAAGGGCACACTGCCAGCACACTAGAAGAACAATAGGAAATCAGAGATGACCCAGCTCCTCTTCCAAGATGCCCTCCTGAATTGCTATGCCAGAGAGAATAACATGCCTTTCAAGATTTTGCATATTGCTGGTGACACTCCTACACATCCTCATTTTATTGGTGTTCTACATCCCAATATCAAAGTGATGTTTCTTCCCCACAACACCACTTCTTTCATCCAACCAGTGGATCAGGGAGTTATAGCAGTTTTTAAGTCTTCTCCCCTGAGGAGGACCTTGGCTCAGGCCATTGCTGCAACTGAGGAGAAGACACTGAGCAGACACTGATGCAATTCTGGAAGGATTATAATATCTATGACTGCAGCAAGAACCTTGTTTGGACTTGGGGTAATTTCTCCAAGGAGTATATGAATGGCTTCTGGAAGATTACATGATTTGCAAAGGATGAGGAAGTTGGGAAAACAACAAGGCTGTGGTTGAGATAGTAACCATCTCTAACCTGGGTGTGGATGAAGATGACATTGAGGAGCTCCCAGAGGTGGTTCCTGAGGAATTGACTAATGTGGAGTTGTTAGAACTGGAACAGAAACCCATAGCGGAAGAAGAGGCAAGAGTGAAGGAAACTGCAAGAGAAGAAAAAGAAGAACCTCCCAAAAAATTCACAGTGAAGGGTGTAGCAAAAGGTTTTGCAGACCTCAACAAGCTCCTTAAAAAGCTTGGAAACATGGACCCACAACACCAAAAGATTTCATTAATAGAAAGAGATATTCATAGTTTATTATCTGCCCATAAGCAAATCTATGATTAAAAAAAATAAATCAAGCAAACCACTTTAAACATATTTCTGAAAAGAGTGACAGGCACCTCCTGAAGGACCTCAGGCAGGTCCTTCAGGAGGTATTTCAGAAGAAGAAATTGTTATATTAAGAGGTGACAGCTTCATGTGTGTTATTTGTCCCTGAAGGGCTTCCAGTGGGACAAGATGTGGAAGTGGAAGATAGTGACATTGATTATCCTGACTCTGTTTAGGCCTAGGCTAATGTGTGTGTTTATGTCTTAATTTTAGCAAAAGAGTTTAAAAAGTTAAAAAAAAAATTAAAGATTATAAAATGGAAAAAATCTTACAGAGTAAGGATGTGAAGAAAGAAAGGTTTTTGTACAAGCTGCACAATCAATGTTTAAGCTAAATGCTATGACAAAAGAATCAAAAAGTCTAAAAAAATTAAAGTCGACAAAGTGAAAAAGTTACAGTAAGCTAAGATTAATTTATTATCAGAGAAAGAAAAAAATGTGTTTTAATAAATTTAGTGTAGCCTAAGTGTGTCATATTTACAGAATCTACAGTCACATACAGTAATAGCCTATTTACACTCACTCACTGCTCACTCACTGACTCACCCAGAGCAACTTCCAGTCCTACAAGCTCCATTCATGGTAAGTGCCCTCTTTAGAATGTACCATTTTTTAACTTCCAGACTGTATTTTCCTTGTACCTTTTGTCTGTTTAGATATGTTCACATAGACAAAAAGACCACTGTGTTACAATTGCCTACAGTGTTCAGTAGAGTAACCTGCTGTACAGTTTTGTAGCCTAGGAGCAATGGGCTGTACCATATAGCCTGGACACGCAGTAGGCTATACCATCTAGGTTTAAGTAAGTGCAGTCTATGATGTTCGCACAGTGATGAAATCGCCTAACAGTGTATTTCTCAGAACATAGTGCATTCCCCATTATTAAGGGATACATGACTTTATATAAAATAATATTTTACTCAGCATTGTGTTACTGCATTTAATCAATTGCAATAGAAAAGCTGTCAATATAAAAATACTTCTGTACCGTAACTGTTAATGATGTGAAAATAATATTTTATCAAAAACCTTTATTACACTGTTAAAATTAACAGCCTTGCAACCACATCTTTACATAGGTCCTGAGTTGATTTTTTAAAAATAAAGTCCTAGAGTAGAACTGCTGCATCAAAGACTATGCACTCTGTTAAGGGGGCTTTTGAAGACTATTGTTAAACAGTATTGTACCCCCATCCACCGTAAGCTACCGACTTCTGACTATGAAATTGCAGCTATATCAGGCTTGGACCCTTCCCCTAAGATTTCCTCACCCACCATAAACTACTGACACTTTTTATTTAGGTCACTGTGATACTAGTTTATTGGTAGGATATGCTGTTGATGAAACAATGACTCCAAGTCAATTCCCAGCCTGTCGTCCTGGAGGTATCTCTGGGTGCCTGGGCACGCCCTAGCCTCTGAGCTGGATGCTCAGGCAGTTCACTGATTCTTTGGTTTTCCATTGGCACCATGATTGCCCACTAACAGGATTCATCTCTTGGTCTTCTCCATTCTTCTGTCACCTTGCCACTATATAAGGCTTGGATCCTTCCACAAGACTTCCTCACCACCATAAACTAAACTATGTTCTCCACCCCAAGTGCAACTATTTCACCAACACACCTTGTCTCTTCACGTGACACCAGTAAGAGCAGGAGACCTAGGATTCTGCGTCCTCTTCACTGTCTGCAAGGAGGGGAATTTGGATTCCCCTGGACTGCATCTTTTAGAGCTCACATTACTCTTTTCTTATCCTTTCATTTATTGAAACTTCTGCTAAAAATAGCTTCTGACTAAAGTGAAAATAGTAATCCGTGAAATATATGGTATAATGTGCTATCACTGTGTAAAGAAAAGATCTGAAACACTCCTCTGTAATTCTGGATTTTCTGGTTCTTAAAAAATTTCCCGAGTTCTTGAGGCCACGTGTCCTGAGCGCCCCTCCATCCTGAACCCAGCAGTGGTGAGGAGACGGAGGCCCCCACGCACATGCTGCAGGAGTGTCGATGTGCCTTGCGGTTCTGCTTCAGGGAGCGCTGGCAGTGAGAAAGCACAGGAGCGGGTCGGGCACAGGCCTGGGCTGACCTCTTCCAAGGGGCTGTAGCTCAGAACACTGAGAAAACTGGCCCTTCTGGTCAAAACACAGACCCGGGAGTCCCATTTTCCAGATTACATCTCATGAGAAGTTAGTGTCCAATGATGTTCGTCTGAGGGAAAGAGAAGTTATTTTGTCAATAGATCGATCTTTTCTTTTGGAATCTCTAATACACATTTGACTTTCCTAAAAGTAGGATGCAGTATACAGTGTTTTCCAAGTTGTTTCCGTGGAACAGCTAGTGACATGTAGAACACTGGTGTTGACCGTGACGTGATGATGAAGCTCAAGCCCAGAGATGTTTTTTGTGGGGCTCTTGAGCACTCCTGCCTCAAGGTTATACCTTCCCCCCATTAACTGGCCCCTCTGGCAGTGACCAAGACCGGAAAGGGCAGGAGGCTAATTCAAATGGGGTGGCCCCCAAAATAAATGAACACTGTGTGTTTATACCAGGTTAGGGGTTCTACCTGCTTACAAAGCCCTTGGTTCAGTCTTCAGCTACAGTGGATATTGTGAGGATACTATCAGAAACAGGTCATTTTTCCCCAAATGAGGAAAGCCATCTGGGATTCTGTCCTCCTATTGATAGAGAATTGGTTAGAAATCAGATATCGGTCCGAGGAAAATGTGATTTGGACAGTCAAGACATTAAAAAATTAAGCACTTTAAAATATCAGATTGAAATCACTGAAGGAAATTCTTAGCTTTTACATTGGGCTATATTCATGGGAAAGGTGTTATAAGTTGAACTAATATGTCAAATCTGATTTTTGCCATAGGAAAAATTGTATTATAGGGAGGTATATTCTAGCCACATTCCTGATAGATGATCTACTTGTTCAAACATAAATAGCACACAAAAACTGTGTTAAACTTCCCAAATTAGAATTATTTCAGTAGGATAGCTCAGTAAAGTCATAGAAAATGACATTTATAACACTTTTTCAGAGGACATTGATCCAATATTAGAATATTAGAGGCTTTTGTGCAAAAAACTCTTATCTTCCTTATAAATTACAGTCTTGTTTTGTTTGTTTTGATTGAGAGCTTGTGGCAAAGCAATGATCACAGCAAAGGAATACTTTTAAGAGATTCATGGAATTCAGGAAGAAAATTCCTTGGGAAAATTTGGACTGAATTCTCACCACTTTGGAGAGACTTAAAGCTAGTAGGTGATCTTTTGAGAAAGTGAGTGATCCAGGGAGATACTCCTTTGTTTCTCTGGATATTTCTCTGTTGAAATCTAGGTAGGTATCAGACAGGTCACATTTTAGATGCTCTTTGGACTTCAAAACATTACCTTCTTGCTTTCAAGAAGCCATGTCATCAGCTTTTGTACAGCATATTCACAGTGGACCCTGCTGTTACGCAAGGTACCACCATGGCTAAAAATTCACAGGACCATTCTTATTTGCACTGAATTTTTTTATTTGATCCTTCATAATGTTGCTGCTTCTGTTTCAAAAAGGCCTCAAAGCTTTGATTTGATTGCAACTGGATTCATGGTTACCCAAAGCCAAGTTTGATCCTGAATTCCCCGAATCAAAAGTATTTTCATTTCATCTATATGTTCTATATACTTGGACAGCAACCATCTGTACAGCCAGTTTTTTATTTTTTTTTTTCTTATCAGTCATTTTTATTAGTTGGAAGCACAATTGGAAGGCAATTCCTACTCCAGGCTACGAATCTGTGGTTTTGATTCTACAACACATTTGCCAATTACCAGCCATATTACCAAAGAAAGCGATTGATCTAAGTTTTTAAAATTTCTTTCATTCTGTACATTCCACATGAGAGACGGTTTAGATAGCCACATGCTACTCTGCTACACCATTGCAGTTCAGTTGTTGGGAATATCTTTTTCTAGAAGAAAAAGCAAAGTTGTGGAAGCGCATGGGTTAGATGGAGGTGATTACCACATAACTGATTATCATTGATGCTCTGAGCATTGTGCTGTCTCTTACATACTTTACTTAATCCAGGCAACATCCTCATTCCCATTTGCAACCAAGTAAAAAATGACACCTAGAGTAGTGAAGTAATTATCCACGGAGAGGGAGAATCAGCAACTTGTTTGGGGTAAATCTAAAGCACATTCTCTTTCTGCCACAGCAGGCTGCTTTCTAGCTATACAAGAAAAAAATAATTTTATTATTGTTCCAACCATTGTGCTGAATGCTTGCAATTGTCAAAAACAATCCATTTCTCATCACGCGTGACAATACAGTGTAGAAATGGTTCACCTTTATGTCGTGACAGCAAAGACAGACAACCTTTAAGACAATTTCTCTTCTCTCTCCACTCATTTAATTCATGTGGAACCCATCTATCCAGCTTTTTTACCTTTGCCATTTGTTTCCAATGGTCCAATATTATTGGACTAGTAATGTCAAACCTTGCTGCTAACTCACACATAGGTTGAGATGGATTCACTTCCACTATGGCTTTTAGTTCATCATTATCCACCTTGGTCTCAGGTCACCCACGTGGCTCATTTTCAAGATTAAAATCACCAGAATGGAACTTCTCAAACCATCCACATACCGTGTGTTCATTAGCCGCCACGTCCTTCCCAAAAACTTTGTTGCTATTTCAAGCTATCTGTGCAGCATTGGTTCCACGACAGAACTCATTTTTGTAAATAACACAAATTTTTGACCTACCCATGGTTTCACAAAAATTGCTCTCAAAAACTTGAAAGATAGCCACAAGCCAAAATGTGTGTTTGCAAGACTGAGGGTGTTCCTTCACAGTAAAAATAAGACAAGAATGGCAAAGTGAAATGTCAGAGATATCAACTGTCGAACTTAGTACTTAAGGAAATTGGACTTTTCATACTTAAAAACCTAAGTCCTACCCCATTGAGAAACGACTGTTCTTCCTTGTCCTCTTTCCTTCAGCTGTCTGCTTTACTTAGCTCCAGATGAATCTAAATTAAATTCTCTGCTGCTGCTGATGGCAGCAACCCTCGGGTGGCACCAACCATAGTCCCAGGGAATAAAGGGGAAAGGTGGCCAAGACTGGAGACAGGAACATTGAATTTCAAGGATAAAAACAACTGAAATGAGATTATGTTTTCTGTTAATAATATAAGTTTAAATGAATCATTCAATTATCAGAAGAAGTTTTCTGAAAAGATAGCAAGCAAAGGTTGCAAGGTACTACTTTGCGACTTTCAAAATAAAAGATAATTTTCTATACATGCTAAATGATATAATAATCAGTGAAGCTTTTAAAATCAATTTAAGCCTTATAAGATAAAATAATAAAACATGTGCCAAATATATCTGAATACTATTAAATGTAAATGGTGTATCATTAACTGCACTGGCTGTTTGGGAGAGGTGTAATAAACAAGAGATACATTGTAGCTATGACTATTGCCTTCTTTTTTTAATTCTGGAGGAAATTTCAAACTGTGGAATATATAAGCAGAAAAGAAATGAATAATGCATCTAACTAGCATGAGATACTAAGCCTCACACCCGTTGTGGACAGATAATAGAGAAGAAAAGATTTTGGTGGAAAGATATAGGTGCTATAATATTTAAATGGAGAATATTTTTTTGTTGAAAACATATCCAGCAACATCTGAATGCCAAATAAAAGACTACAGTTTCATCTCTCCTAAGAGAGCATATTTTTTAGTTGTTGTTTTGTTTGAGAGAAAATTGCAGCTTAAGATTTACAAACCACTTCATTTGCAAACTGCTATTGCTATAGTTTCTGCCTCTGAAAATGTTTAAAGCTGCAGGCAATGAAAAGATGTGGTATTAAGTTTTTCCTTATAAAGAAAGCTCTCATTCTGTTGTTAAAAAATGGGCAGTATAACAATACAATAGTATTTATAGAGAGTTATTCATATAAATAGCATTTAAATGTGCCTTGCTGAGTTTTTGAGACATTAGAAAGTAGAATCTCTGAGAAAACATATTTTACATAGTTATTTAAATGCAATAGAGTTTAAGCAATTATCGTCATCATGATAAGATTCAAAGAAACTTACATTGGTAGTTGGAGTTAGTCTGTAAAATTTATTCCTTATTACAATATAAATTATAGGTTGTCATTTTTTCTACCCAAGTAAAAGGTAAGGTTAGGTTTTCCCCATTGAGGATTGAGATTCTCTAGTTGATGGCTGAAAAATTCTTTATAGCATTAATTTGTTCTTTTAACAGATTTTCTGATTTTAGGGTGTCTTATTAAAAATATGTATGATCAGCTCTTGCTCTTTTTTTTTTTTTTTTTTTTTTTTGCTATTCTTCTATCAGCTGTTTATCTTAGATGTTCCTTATACAGGGATGTGTTAGTTTGCTGGGATTGCCCCAACACATCACTACAAACTTTGTGTCTTAAAACAGAAATGTATTCTCTCACAGTTCTAGAAGCCAAAAGTTTGATATCAAGGTGTTGTCAAGCTTCCTCTAGGGAGAAGTCCTTTCTTGCCTCTTCCAGCTTCTGGGGACTCTAGGCATTCCTTTGCTTGTAACAGTATTACTCCAATCACTTCCTACATCTTCACAAAGCCTTCTCTTCTGTGTCTCTTTGTGTCTCAAATGTCCTTTGTCTTATAATGACACCATTCATTCGACTCACCCTAAATCCAGGAGGATCAATTTTGAGATCCTTAACTTAATTATATCTGTAAAGACCCAATTTCCAAATAAGGTGACATTCCCAGGTACTGGGGTACATTACTCAGGGTTCTCCAGGGAAACAGAGTCAATAAGGGTATCTGTAGGCTTCTATGGGAGGCCACTAGTGTAAGTCCTGGTTCAAGTCTAAAGGCCTGAAATCCAGGAGAGCTGATGTCTGAGGGCAGAAGAAGATGGATGTCCCAGCTCAGTAAGAATCAAATTTACCTTTCTTTTACTTTTTTTTTTTTTTTGTAGTTCAGGACCTCCACAGATTGGATGATTGGTGAGAGCAGATTTTCTTTACGCAGTATACTGATTCAAATGCTAATCTCTAACAGAAACACCTAACCTAATAGACACACCCAGAAATAATGTTTTACTAGCCATCTGGGCATCCCTTGCACAATCAAATTGACACATAAAATTAACCATCACACAGGGGTTAGGGCTTGGACATATGTTTTGGAGGGACACAGGTCAATCCATAACAAGGGATCAGAAATGGACTTTGGAGTTAGGCAAAAATAGGTTAGAAGCATGACTCTGCCGTTTGCATTGAGGAAATGTTATCATACCCATAATTCCTCAGTGAGAGCATGAGTTTCCCCCTTTGTAAAATAATGATGTTTTGATAATAATGATAACATCAGCTTCATACATATTATGTGAGAGAATAGATAGTGTGCATCATGAAATAATATATATAGAGGGAGAGCAATTAATTAGCTTGCTGTCTTGCTAATAAATGGCTATTATTTTATTTTATGATATTGTGTTTTTTCTAGTTGAAGTAATTCCACTGGCTTCAGTTTCCATAGAGACTTTTCTTTTTATACAGCAGAAGTTACAAAAAAGAAAGTTACATGAATCATGTCTATGTTGAAAAGCAGAAATATGATCACTAATTTTGTTCTAAATGAAAGGTGTTTCCTCATGGTATTATAAGGATTAAATGGAAAAAAAATGTATGTAAAGTGCTTATTAACACATAGTGTTTAGTGTTAGCTACCAACATTAGCTATTTTCTAAAACCTGCTAGGTTTACAAGAACCATGGCAACACACACTCCTTTTTATTTTATTTCATCATTTATTTATTTTTCAGATTAGCAGATAAAATTGTATACACTTACATGTGTAACATATTGTTCTGAAGTATATATACATTGTGGAATGACTAACCCTAGCTAATTAACACATGCATTACCTCACATAGTTATCATTTTTGTGAATACTTTATATCTACTCCGTTAGCATTATTGAAGAATACAATATATTGTCAGCTGTAGTCACCATGTTGTACAATGAAGGTCTTAAACTTACTCCTCCTATCTAATTGCTGTTCTGTATTCTGTGGCCAACATCTCTGCAACCATCCCCAACCAACCACCCCAGCCCCTGGTAACCACCATTCTACTCTCTAATGGGATCAACTTTTTAGGTTCCATGTATGTAGGAGATCGTGAAGTATTGGTCTTTAACAAATGCACAGATATAATCTTGTACCTTTTCAAATAATCCATTTGTATTTCAAAAATTGATAACTAGTCATAGTTTTATAAACAAACTAGTGATTCATTTCTAACTTGCCCTGAATCCTGTTATTTTATAGATACCCCCTTCCAGGATGTTACAGGAGCCTTCAGGTCAGCTTATTCAAACTCAACTGTCCAAAACTCAACATTGCCTTGTAGCACTCTTTCACATATGAGAACCGTGTTCTTAGCTGGCTTTGAAGTGCTTTGAAGATGCATCTTCTCCAGAAAATCTTTTAAGGCTAATCTCCATAAATACTAAGTGTGCGAGGATTATTTCACTAGTAATTGAACTTTCTTCTTCCTGATAGTTGCTCCCTTTGTTATTGGTTTCTTTTGTGGCATCAATCAAAAAATAAAAAAGCTGGATTTCTAGGCTGATTCTTTGCTATATTAATAACATGTCTTTAAAGGTCTCAGCTTTGTTAATGCTGTCTTAAGTGACTACAGAATGAAGGCTTCTAAGTTGTAGATAAGGATCCTACCTTCTTTTCTTCAGGGCAAGGTCCATACCATAAAATCGCAGGCTAACAGCAAGGGGCAGCATTTTCCTGCAGTCAGTATGGTTATAATTTTTCTCCCTTAGTTCTCATATACACATTATAATTTGCATTTTAATTTTAATGTCTTTAGAACCATGAAAGCATATTTAGGTAAATGTGCTAATTAGATCTTTGTAAACAACTATATGTTATCTTGGTTTATGAAATTTAAAGGGCAATTAAAAACACATATATTTTACTACTTATAGGTGGGAGTGGGGCTGAATTCAATCTATAAATCATAAGTGAATCTGAGGAAAGAACTAAATCAGAGATGTGCTTAATGATCTTATAGGAGAAACCAAAAGAAGTTTGAAACTTTTCTTTGGAAAGCCATAGGGCCACACATGCTATACATTGAGCCTTGCCATAATTACATCGAAATGCTTGAAAGTTGTATTTCTTTTCAGCTAGTGTACCTACCCTAGAGAAACTTTCAAAATAAGTCTGTGGCATGTCTGATTTTAATAAACGCATGTCATTCTTTCTCTGGTGACTTATCTGTTTTTATCAGTTTCACTGTGAAGAGCAGAGTGATATATGAGTGTGATGACTTAAGGTGACATTTTACAGTGTGATGCATTATTTGAAAGACATAGGGAAAAAATTGTCTGAAAAACATAATTAGGGAAACAAATGTTTTCAGAAATATAATAAAGATCTTTTATGGTTTTGGTTCAGGAACATCCATTTCTGTAACATCGTACACTAAGGAAATAGTCTGCCAATCATCCAGACAATACTTGTATTTTGATTTTTCTTGGTTTTGCTTTCTCTACAAAAAAAACAACAAATCATAAATAGAGCATTAAAAAAAGTGTTTAAAGGTTTTTTAGAAGTGTCTTCCTCAAAGCTGTAATTGAGAAGTAGACAGAGGAAGTAGTAAAATTAGACTGAGAGAAAAGGGGCAGTCTTTTCCAAAAACATAACTATGTTGTAAATGTTTGTTTAGTCTTTCACTAATAAAAATAGGCAACATATTATTAATTATCTGGATTCTTGGTCTCTTGACTTTGTTTTTGGCCCATGACTCTTAGTCTGAGTCTAAGAAGGTAATAAAAAAATTTTGATTCTGCCTCTTACGTACCCCCAGGTTGACCCCATTCAGAGATCTAAAGGATCCCATTGCTTCAACAAACGCCCTTGTGCTTTGCTTTGGAATATTATTCTTTTATGTTTCCTTTAGATGACTTAAACAGTCTTTAGTTTCAAACTATGATCATAATTTGTGGATACAGAACTCATTAAAAATAAATTCAAAAGCTAAAATCAGGATCGCAAACAGGACCAGAGTTAAATCAACCAAAGTGAAAGTGTCAAAGATGTGTTCTTAGCTGTGCTGACTGGTCAGATCTAAATGTCCTAGTTTCTTTTTTTAATTCCACTCGTTACAGATTCTGAATTTCATCTATTCCTTCCTGGCTTAGACTGTGATCTGTAACCAGTGTCTTCTCTCAGATCCCCGTTAAAATTGCTTTATACAAGTTCCAAAAAGCAATGAGCAATATAGAGATTGTCCTAGACCTGCAAAGATCTGAAATGGAAATGTGCATGGCAAGTTCAGGGGCCCATGTTTAGCATTTTTTGTGAGGAAATCGTGAGTGTGAGGCAGAGAGAAAAAACCTTCCCATCATCAAGTTGTTGGACTTGATAACATGGTACCACGTTTATCTCACTGTCATTCCTTAAAAATATGGGGGCGTGTTTTTGTTATAACTGTAGTCTTATAAAGGACCACGACTATAGTAATGGGAATCTCATCTCTTTTTCTTGGTGGTGGTAGTTTAAATCAAGTATATCAGGACATATAAGGAGTAGTATTTAAAATATGCAACCACCAATGCATTATGGGCATGGACCACTCAGAATGAACACTGGCCCAAGTACTAAAGCAACATATCGGGGCCCCAGCTGTTTCTGAGATGTGGAGACTTTTGGGGAGGTCCAAGGGCAGTCAGTACAGTGTAGATTAGGAGTAGATTCAGGGAAGTCAAGCAGTAGCTGTTTACCAGTTGTACAAAAGCATTTTTCAATATTTCAATTGTTGTGGCCATAACAAGACATATTTGGTAAATATCAGCCACTGACCTTGCAACAGACAGACAGACATGAAAAAGAGTTACACAGTCTTTCCAATATTGTTGTCATTGCTCTCTCTCTTCCTCTTTTTCTCTGCCCCTCTCTTTCTATATAATTTTTAATTTATATTTATTATTATACAATGAATAGACATTTGGGAGAAAGGCAGGATATTAGAGAAACCCTATGAAAAGGGAAAATAGAAAGTGTTACTGTATAGAAACAGAAAATACTTTTAAAATTTCTTGAAAGCAAAGGTTATTAGAAGATATAAATTTTTGATGTATTATAGGTAAGAGTGTGAGTGGGGAAAGACCCACAATTGAAATAAGGGGATGAAATGTTCTTCCTTCTAACCATTATTCTAGTACATAAACTGCTAAAAAATAATGTATATCAAAGCAATGTAATAAAGGATTACAGTGATGAATTTTATGAGATTAAGCTGCAGTTAATTTCCTTATGCATTTAAGATTAATAAACTGCTAATTAGAATATGCAAATAAGGGTTTCTGAAGCCCGAAATATATTTTCTAGCACCTTACCCATAAATCTCATTCAGTAACTATTTTGTTATGTAATTGGGAAATAACAGATTGATGAGCCAGTCTAATTATGTGAAATTTGCATGTGTACGGTATTTTATAATAAAGGACATGAACTAATGTTAAAGTAGGGGGAAGTAGTTGTAACATTCATTACAGTTATTAATTGTAAAATTTAACTTTGTTTGAAAGTACTTTGTGCCACACAGGCTATAAGCCACACCAAGCACTCTTGCTACACATCTGGTGCATAATTGTTGGGTGAGAACGAGCCCCTCAGCAATTACAGCAATTATTGGGACTCTTACATTTACAGCTCACACACATCATACCCAAGCACATATTTCTGGAATATTGCTGATCATCTAGAGACCTAGATACCAACTAATTGCCTCATTATGCAAAGTGGAGAAAGGTATTCGTATTTCTTACATCTTCAGTTCTACATCATACACATAAAGATGCCTGTTTGATGGCAAGCACCACATAAAAGCATGTTAGAATTATTCTTGTACCTAGTTCAGTTTTTTATTTTTCGTTTTGATTTTTTTTGTTGTTGTTTTTTTAGTGAAATAAGCATCTTCATGAGGCTGGAGGACAAAAAGCAACTTAAAACTATCATGGCTAAGCATCTTTGAAAGGGTTTACACGTGCACACAATTAAGAGGGACGGACTCTAATGATCATGCTATCTACTTCTTTGGCAAGATTTCGAATGGAATTAAGAATGAGCACCATATTGGAAATTAATTAAACTGAGTGGCCAGGATGCCAGAAGCATTTCGGACACTGTCTTTTGTTTAAGATCTGACATTTGCTAACATACTCAAGTAGAAAAAGTTATCTTTATACAGTTTTCACCTATATTCTATATATTGGTCCAACATTCCCATGAAGGACAAATGTCATTAATTTAATCCCAGTTTAAACAGGCAACACTATGAAACTTTGAAATAGCAGACTGTACTTTGTAACTAATGGTCAGAAAATGGAAACCACAGGCTTTGCCATCGAGTTCTGTGCTCTTTAGACCGGTTTATGGTCAGAACTATGTGTGTAAATACAATTCAACAAAGAAATACCTAAGGAAAATGGTTGTGCAGGCATTTATAGCACTCTTAATGAAAATATGTTAATATTATCACCAAGCTTGCCATATTAGGCTACTGTTTTCTGATTTTGATGAATGTGTTATTAAATTTAGTTTAATTCTGACTTTATGTATAAACTGGTATCAACAACAATTACCTTGCCCATATTATATTTCTTTTTAGCTTTCTCAGAGCAGTTTGAACAAATGAATAAAAACTTTAGAAACATAAAATATTCCTAATTAATAAATCGGGTATATGCATAGTAATTTTAAAAAGGAAGAATTGCCAACTTGTGTGTGTACATTCACACTTGTTTTGACTATTCAGTTAGCGCAGTGGCACCACAAAATCCATTAATACCCTGTCCTTACTGGGAACAGAATAGCAAATGCAGCGTCTTTCTCATGGTTGTTTTCCACAAATGCCAAAATCCACGGCGCAGAGCAGGCACTCAACGTTGATGAATGACTAAGTACTAACATTTTGACAGAGTAAATCAGATCCAAAGTTTAAAGGCACAAAATAACAATATATATATTTTTTTATTCTTTGATAGTCTCTCTAGCAATGGATGATAAAAAGAGATCATGCAGATTTGAAATTCTGGAGAAAAACTTAAAATTGCTTTTATCCTGTCTTTTATATTATTCTTTTATTCTAACTGTGAGAAAAAATAGTAATAAGATTATCCTATTTCAGCCATCACATGGCTGAAATTCACATTAAAGTCAACATGACAGAGACAATTTTTCAACAAATTAGGCTGTTTTCTGAAATACTCACCAAGTTTGCCATTTCAGAGTAAAATGTTATAAGACTTACTGTTAGTCCCTAACATGCTCTTATCAGCATGTGTGTCTTTAATGTGGTCAGGTTTCACATTCATTCCTGCTTCACCTCTAGATCGTTAATATGCTTTATTACCATGGATTTTAAGCATGCTGAAGAAGACAATTTCTTCTCCTAAAAGTATTAAAGCCCCTAAAATGAACTTTAAACTTTCAAAAAATATTATTTTCAAATATAAATGCTGGTTTATGTCTTGACTTTCAGATCCCTAAAAAAGTCAATGAGACAAATTTAATTCAATAGGAATTCTTTAGTGTTGTCATGAATATGACATGGATATACCTATTCATTTTCAACCACATCCTGAAATACTTCTCAACTTATTAATGGACAATAATATAATAAGCCATCTGTTATCTAAAATTATGCTATCTATTACTATAGCAAGTTATAATAGAATAATTATTGATGGCCCTGAGATAGCACATAATCCTGAATTGCTTTCTAAATGAATACGTATGTTCAGGAAAGTTGCAATGTTAACTGTATCATACTCTATTCTAAGTTTGAAGAAACTGGCAATATAAATATTATATATAATCTGGCATTCTAACTAAATATCATTTATGACAACTATGTTGGATGAGAGTTTACCAGACTTCTTTAACAGAAGGCAAAAAATGTAGCTTAGTTAGCTATTGATGGAAGTTACTAAAAGTTATAACCTGTAAGTTACAACTTATCATAAAGCTTTTGAAGGGGTACCAGGTTTCATCTTGGCTGTTACTCATTGAGGATGCTGGGTTTTATGGAGGGGTAGATCTTTTCCTTTTCCTGTTGCTTTAAAAGACACAACCAGAACTATGAACTTGTTGGAAGATATCTTTGAAATATGATTCAGTTTATATTGTTGACATATAAGGATCTGAAATATCATTTCTTCACATCCTATTTCACCTGTTATTGTCATCTCAAAAATCTATTTCCTCTTGCATAAAACCACAGTGTATAAAACTATAAAAGCAAACACAGCAGCAAGAAAATTTTCCCCTGGGTCTCTTTGCCATATGCTTCACAATAGAACTATTTGAGTACCAAAATTAGCATTCCTGAACTTGAGGGTAGAGACTTTTGTTTTCTTTTACCACTTTCATAAGGGAAATTGGTTTAAGGCATATTCTTTAAATCCTTTACCTTGCTGAAAAAATCATTTTCATACTGCAGAGTGATGACTCTTGCCATCTTCTTATGATTGGAAAAGTTTCTACAAGAAACAGATGGACTTGACTTCTTTTGGAAATATCATCTGAAATATTTGACACATTCTGTTCTCCTTCTGTGACTTTCCAGTACTCACTCTTTATCGTAAGTAAAATATGTTTTAGATCCAAACAATAGTTACATCATTCTTTCATTCACTCAACAAGTGTATTAACTGTTTACTCTGTGTCTCATTCACATGTTCTTGGCATATCAGATAAAGCAGTAAACAAAACAGATAAAAAAAATCACCACCTTATAAAGCTTATATTCTACAGAGGGAGATAAACAACAGAAACATATACACACATACCTACACACATACAGGTAAATTTTATAGTGTGACATATGGTAATGTTGCTATAGAAAAAAAAATAAAGCAAGAAAGAGAAATAGCGAGAGCAGGATTAGGTTTGGAGGGTCAAAACTGAACAAAAATTGGAAGGAGTTGAAGACACAGATATAAAGATATCTGGTGGAAGCTTTCTCCACTAGAGCAATCTGGGATTAGGCCCTGGGACCAGCAGATATAAATGCCCTGATGCTGGGATGTGGCTGAACCACATGGCCAGAACCCAGTGAGCCAGAAGGAGAAACTGAGTAACCAGAAGGGATGGGGCACAGTTATTTGGCCTTGTGTGCAATTAAAAGGACATTGGCTTTAAGTGAGAGGGAATGCCATTGGTAGCATTTGAATAATAAAATATTCTATTTAAATTAATGTAATAAGCTCAATTTAGCTGCTAAACACAAACAAAGGAAGAAGCAGGGGTACCAGTTAAGAGACTGTTGAATATTTTAGGGAGAAATGATGACATCTTGGACCTGGATGATAATGATATAGGAAGTGAGAATTAGACAGTGTCTGGATATATACTGAAGTTTTGGCCAATTGACTTTTTTTATTGTTTAAATATGAAATATGAAAGAAAGAATGAGTTTAGACAATGTCATTTGATATGAGCAAGGATGAAGTTACCATTTACTAACATGCAAAAGAATGTAGAAGAAGAAGACTTTGGGGGAAATGTCAGAAGTTGGTTTTAGACTCGTTAAATTTGAGATTCAAAATAAATATCCAATGTTTTCTTTTACCAGTTTCATAGTTTCAGGTCTTAGATTTAAATCTTTAATCCACTTTAATTTGATTTTTGTATATGGCATGATATAAAGGTCTAATTTCATTCTTCTGCCTATGGATATTCAGTTTTCCCGCACCATTTATTGAAGAATCTGTCTTTCCCCACTATGTATTTATGGCACCTTTGTCAAAAATAAGTTTACTATAGATGTGTGGATTTATTTCTTGGTTTTCTATTCTGTTCCTTTGGTCTATGTGTCTATTTTTATGCCAGTACCATACCATTTTGTTTACTACAGCTCTGTAGTATAATTTGAAGTCAGGTACTGTGATTCTTCCAGTTCTGTTCTTTTTGCTCCAGATAGCTTTGGCTATTCTGGGTCTTTTGTGCTTCCATATAAATTTTGAAATATATTTTTTTTTATTTCTGTAAAGAATTTCATTGGTATTTTGGTGGGGATTACATTGAATCTGTAGATTGCTTGGGTAGCATAGCCATTTTAACAATATTGATTCTTGCAATCCATGAGCATGGAATATCTTTCCATTTTTTGTGTCCTCTTCGATTTCTTTCAGCAATGCATTATGCTTTTCATTATAGAGATATTTCACTTCTTTGATTAAGCTTATCCCTAGGTATTTTATTCTGTTGTTAGCTATTATAAATGAGATTGCTTTCTTGGTTTCTTTTTCACATTGTTTACTGAAGGCATATAGAAACATTACTGATTTTTGTATGCGGATTTTGTATCTTGCAAATTGCTGTATTTGTTTATCAGTTCAAATAGTTTTTCATGCAATTTTTAGGTTTCTGTAGGTATAAGATCACATCATCTGAAAACAAGGATAGTTTGACTTCTTCCTTTCTAATTAGATGCCCTTTATTTCTTTCTCTTGTCTGAATGTTCTGGCTAAAACTTCCAGTACCATGTTGAAATAACAGTGGTAAAAGAGGACATCCTTGTCTGGTTCCAGATCTTAGAAGAAAGGCTTTCAGAAAACATTGGGGAAATGCTTCAGAACATTGATCTGGGCAAGGATTTCTTAGTAATACCTCCAAACCATGGGCAACCAAAGCAAAATTGTACAAATGGGACCAATAAAACTAAAAAACTCTGCACTGCAAAAGAAACAATCAACAAAGTGAAGGGACAACCCACAGAATGGGATAAAATATTTATAAACTACCCATCTAACAGGGGATTAATAACTAGAATATATAAGGAGTTTCAACAACTCAATAGGAAAAAATCAAGTTATCTGATCTAAAAATGGGGAAAGAATCTGAATAAACATTTCTCAAAAGAAGACATGCAAATGGCCAACAGGTGTAAAAAAATGCTGAACATCATTAGTCATCAGAGAAATGCAAATCAAAACTATGATGAGGTATCATGTCACCCCAGTTATTATGGCTTTTATCAGAAAGACAGGCAAGAACATAGGCTGATAAAAATGTGGAGAAAGAGGAACCCTCGTACACTGTTGTTAGGAATGTAAATTAGTGCAACCACTATGAAGAACAGTATGGAGGTTCCTCAAAAAACTAAAAATAGAACTATTATATAACCCAGCCATCCCACTGCTGGATATACATCCAAAGGAGAGAAATTCAGTAAATTTATAAGATAGCTGCACTCCCATGTTTATTGCAGCACTATTCAGAATAGCCAAGATTTGGAATCAACCTAAGTGTCCATCAACAGATGAATGGATAAAGAAATTATAAATATATACAATGGAATATTATATTAGCCACAAAAAGAATGAAATCCTGCCATTTACAACAACATGGATGGAACTGGAGAATATTATGTTAAATGAAATAACCCAAACATGTAAAGACAAATATCACATGTTCTAACTCATACGTGAAAACTAAATATTAAAAGCAATTGATCTCATGGAGAGAGAGAGTAGAATGATGGACACCAGAGGATGGGAAGGGTAGTGGAAGGGAATAAACTATGGTTGGTTAATTGGTGCAAAACTATACTTAGATAATTAGAACAATATTTGATAGCACAGCAAAGTGATTATAATAAAAAATAAGTTAGGGTATACTTTAAAATAACTAAAAGAGTAGAACAGGAAGGTTCCTAACACAAAGAAATGATAAATGCCTGAGATGATAAATACCCCAATTACTCTAATTTGATTAATTCACATTGCATGATGTATTAAAACATCACATACATATACCAAATAAAGCCATACAGAAGATATACAACCATTATGTACCCATAAAAATTAAAAATAACAAATAAATTATTAAAAATAAATATCCAAATGGGAATTTAAGTAGACAATTGTATGTCTGAGTATGGATTTCAGAGCAGAGGTATGTACTAGAGATGTGTGTTATTAATAATATTTGGGCGTTGTCACCATGAAACTGGTATTTAAATCCAGGGTCCAATTAAGACCACCAAGAGAATAATGTGGATACAGAAAAAGATGTTTCAAAACTGCATCCTAAGATATCTGTGATTTATAGTTTGCAGAGATGAGGAAAACCAGAAAAGAAAACTAAGAAAGAACAGCCACATAAGTAGGAGGAAAACCAGGAGAGTTGAAATTGTCCTGGAAGGAGGCTGGGTGTTTCTGTTGAAGTCATGAAATGAAGTGTGAGTGTGGTAGATTTGAAAGACACCAGGACACAAGGAATTGCAGGCAGTGAAGTTTTGTGTAACAGGAAAGCAAGGGAAAGTTGTAGTAGCTGGAGAGGGGCAGGGTGAAAAAAGGGGTATAATTTTTAAAGAGAGGTTGATTAATGGGTACAGTATGCAGCTAAGATAGAAAATGTAAGACCTAATGTTCAATAATCAGTAGGGTGACTATAGTTAACATTTATCTACTATACATTTCAAAATAGCTAGAAGAGAATAATTCAAACATCCTTAGAGGAAACAAAAGATAAATATTTAAGGTGATGGATGGATATCCCAATTAAACTACTTTGATCTTTACACATTATATGAATGTATCAAAAATGTATCATATGTCCTAAAAATATGTACGTCTATCATGTATCAAGAAAAATAGTTGGGTGAAATAGCGCTACTTTTGTTGGAATGAATTAGAAGAGAGAAAAATAAATGATGATGTATTAGAAAGAAGAATTTCCAGAGAATTAACTTTGTGCAAGAAATAGTGAAATGTGCTACACAAGTGGATGTCATTCCCTTGTATAAAAGCAAAAATAGTTGATCCAAAGTGATAGGAAAGGTCTATGTTATCATTCACAAGTCAGTTAATTAATATTGTAACGAAGGCTTTGGAATATTTTTTTCTAATTCTTTTATTTTCTTAGTGGAAGATGAGATGAAAAAGTGTAGAAGCCTAAGAAGGAAAAGCTATATAGGAGGCACCAAGGAGACAGGGAGAATAAATGGGATACATGTGTATAGTAGGATGACCAGAGGGCAATAGAGGCTCACATGAGTTTCATGGTCATGAAGACCATTCTTCATATTATTATTGGTTTTTTGAGACAGAGTCTCACTTTGTTGCCCAGACTAGAGTGAGTGCCATGACGTCAGCCTAGCTCACAGCAACCTCAAACTCCTGGCATCAAGCAATCCTACTGCCTCAGCCTCCCAAGTAGCTGGGACTACAGGCATGCGCCACCATGCCCGGCTAATTTTTTCTATATAAATTAGTTGGCCAATCAATTTCTTTCTATTTATGGTAGAGACAGGGTCTCGTTCTTGCTCAAGCTTGTTTCGAACTCCTGACCTTGAGCAATCCTCCTGCCTCGGCCTCCCAGAGTGCTAGGATTACAGGCTTGAGCCACCGCGCCCGGCCTTATTATTGTTTTTTTCTAGAGCCATATTCAGCATTGTTATGAGGAATAATTTAACCATTGTATAGGGATTCTCCAACTGTGTACATACAACACAATAATAGGGAAGCAAGAGAGTTATACACAGGTAAATAAATGCAATGACTAATTACAGGAGAGAAGAGAAGTAAAGGCATGAGGAAGAGCCAGAGTACAAAGGGGGTACAATCGACAGATTGTTAATTCTAATGCTGAAGTTGGAGTACTAAGAGAGTGAATTCTCATCTTCCCTATGATAACTTCCATATTTAAAAAGAAAAGATCTGTGTATGAAAATGTTATGATGCAATGCAGCATTTTCCGTTCTCCACTGAGAGTCATTCTCATCCATTTGTGCTATGCCTCATTTTGCAAGAAGGGCACCCTCATGTGGGAAAACCTTCATGATTGTAAGTGCTCTGTGTGTAGTCCATGCTGACAGAGCCATGTTTTCCGCATGGAAGAAGGTGCTAAATTGTGACGGGGAAGAGGGTTACATGATAGCCCCCTACCACCAACTATTTTATATATCTCTCTCTCCCTTTTACTATTTTACCTTTAAAAAAAATCTTCTTTCCATTTGACTTATGAAAATTCCTAGGAAGGCTATTTTTATCAGCAGATGTTTTCTGGGGATAGACAAATGAGAGAAATCGCAGAATTGTAGAAGAGAGACCAATAATTAAAGACGAGAATCTCTACCACCTAAAAGGGAGATCTAATTTTAAAAAGCAAAGCTACAAAAACAAAAATAGAAAAAAAAAAAAAAAAACTACAATCAACAAAACTTCTAAAACTATCTAAATGCTTACAAGAGCACCTTTCAAAGGAGGGAATGCATGCCACTCCACATTCCCACCCCTACTCATTTCTCCCGCCCTTACTGAGCCTCACAGCTCACCTGTGTGCCTTTCTCCCAAGGGTGACAGGTCTATTCCTGGCACAGATCCCAGGTTGCAAACCACGGCTGATCGTTTCTGTGTGTTGCTTAGGTTCTGTTTGCCTGGCAGCAGCTTCTCCTTTATTTTTCACCTAAAGATGGGAATGAAAGAGAAGAATAAAAATGCTAGTCTAAGGCAGAGAGAGAGCAAAGATATCACTGAGCCTGGTACCCAGTGGGGCATGTCTTGAGGGGAATGATGGAGACCACAAGAGCCTCTGTGGTTACACTAAGCTTCAGGGAAGAGGGCAGATGAAGCAGGAGGGCGACCTCACAAGAATTTTCCAAAGAGCTGTGTGTTCTGGTAGTTGCTGTAGCCCAGTTACAGCAATTGTTATAAACATTATAGATATCCACATCACCTGACTTAACCAAATGATACTCACTCTTGGATTCCCTCCTATAAAGATCTCAGTATTTTGAGGTTTTAATGATTTTCTTGAAAAACAAAATACCATCAAGGGGACACTCAAAATGCACAGTGCTTGGGATCTTGTAAGAAATAATTATTTCCTGTATTTAATTAAATTTTCCATCACAAACTGCATAATTCCAAGTTTCTTAGTTTTCTGCACCACTTGGGGGGGTAGGAAACAGAAAAACAGAGCTGGAATCAAACATAATGTTATTGCTGAAGTGTTATAAGGTATTCATTTTTCATTCTTTGGCAGTAGAGTAACCATAATTACTTTGATCTACCTCTAATAGATTAATAATTAAAACATCCTATTGTCTTTTCTCTCTCTCACGTTCTTCTCTTTACACATTTGTCCTGTTTCTGCTCCTCTTATTGACCCATTTTAATCTTCATTTGTCATTGCATTATTATAGACAGTGATCAAAACATTTACCAAAATGTACATTGTGCTAAACAACTCGTTGTGTGCTATGGATGATCACAAAAGAAATTAAAAACACAACTTCGGTTCTGAAGGTGTGAACTCTAGAAGGAGGTTGTCTGATGTAGATAAAGGAGAACATCTAATGGAGGTTATATGATGTGGAAAGTTTGCATTTGTAGAATATACATTATTAAAGGTGGTTGAGATTATTGAAGAAAGCAAGTTTCCTAGAATTAGGATGTTAATTAGGGTATATTCATGAAAAACAAATTTCAAATTGGAGAAGATGATAATACTATTACGAAAAGCTGGACTTGGCCATGATAACTTGCCCAATCCTTTTATTTCAGCAACATCATTCCTTTAAATCAAAAGAAAGACTCAGACCAGCCTAGTGACTGCCGCAAATTATGCCTGTTTTTTCTCTCTCTGGATTGTGTGGCATTAGGAACCAAAGAGTAGGAGCCAATTGGTGCAGAGCACCTCTCACCTAATTCCACTTCCAGTTTACTTTCCTCCCTTTCTTCCTCTCTGTGTCCAGAAGGTGCTGCAAAAATGAATCTTATTGCACCATTTTCCCAAGACTTACAGGATAAATTCCAGGTCCTTAGTATAGTCTACACTTTTCTCTCTGCTATAAGCCCTGTTTCACTGACCTTATCTTTCTCTACTAGCAGTTCTGTCTCCGAAATGACTTTCTTCCTCATCTGCCGGGCAAACTGCCTGATATTTCAAGATGCAACTCAGATGCCACTTTCTTTATAAAGTTTTCCCCAAGGCAAAGTGCACTAATCTTTTTGCTACTTCTTTAAAACTAAACAGGCTCCTTTCACTTTATTGCATTTATGTGTAGCCTTCCTTCTACTTCTGTGACATCCTTGTAGGCAGGAGCTATTCACTTGTCATTACATCAATACATCATTACGGAGCAATGACTATGTCTCAATGTTACTGGTATTTGTGACAGTGGTGACCAAAATCAGACAAACACCTCTGCTTCACGAAGTTATCAAGTAATCAAAAAATGTGTAGATAGTCATCAAATAATCACAAAACTAAATTTTAATCTATCACAAAGGAAAATTATGGCACAATATGAAAACATAGACCAAAGAAACCAGATAGATTGGGGCTGTTGGGTGGGAGGCAAGGCTGGGAGTCAGGAAAGATATCTACCAATATGCAGACCCACATCTGTGGACATGCTTTTCTTTTGATAAACTGGAATTATTTGTAAACCATTTTAGTTTTTCTATTGACTATCATTCCATATTTCAATAATATAATCGATCATCTACTTTGAGCTATATTAACCTTAACTGGATCTTTTGAGTCTCCACTACAGATATGAGAAAATTAAATTATATTTGCAATGCCCTTTGTATGTGTATTTGTAATATAATTGCTGCTTACTATATACTTCCCTCCACTCTGCCTCAGAATTTTGGTTAGTTACATTCTTATTTCAGTTCTTCTAGCAATTATCTTTATAGACTCGTGTGCTTATAACTGGCTTCCCAAGTCCAATTCCAAAATGAATGTTGGTTGATATTTCTTGTTTATGTTAATGAGTAAAATGAAAGGGAAACGGCGAAGGTGAATGTCAGGACGTCACTCATTCATTAATGATGTGAGTGAATTGTTTGCTTAACCAAATGATAGTTTTTGAATTCTAGAAGAATGTTTCCTCAATTTATTGTGCTATTCAATATGTAATGTCTAGAGACACAATACACTTTTAAGTTGAATCTGCATTATTAACATTTTCTTCATTACTGCCTTAAGTTTGACAATCAAAAAAAGCAATAAATCAAACTGTGATTTGCAGTATTTGTCAATTTCCATATTATAAATATTCCAGCATGGCTTATTCCAAGATCTCAGCCTATCCTCACAGAATGCAGAGAAGGGAATGGAAGAATTGGGAGCAGCCAGCTTACTGCTTTGTAGGATTTCCTCCCTGCACCCACAGCCTCGAGAGCATAGACAATAGTAAAATAATTAAGCAATTATAACTTTTGAGTATTTAATGCATCCGTGTTGATAGGACTTATTTAATTGTAAATTTATACACTTAATTTTTTTAATTACTAAGCTTTACTTTTAGAACATTCATAGATTCACAGCAAAACTGAGCAGAAAACATAGTTTCCATGTACCCCCATCCCCACACAGGCAGAGATTCCCCCACTGTCAACAAGCCACACTGGGATGGTTACATTTGTTACAGCCAACAAATAACCCTACCTTGACACATCACTATGGTCCAAGTCCGTAGTTTACATCAGGGTTCTCGCTGAGTGTTGCACATCCTTTGGAGTTTTGACGAATGTATAAGGGCATGTATCCACCCTGTAGCATCACACAGAATAGGATCACTGCCCTAAAAAGTTCTCTGTGCTCTGCCTTTTCATTTTTCCAATCCCCCAATCCCTGACAACTGCTAATCTTTTTACTGTCTCCATGGTTTTACCTGTTTCAGAATGTCATATAATTTGAATCACACACTATGTAGCCTTTTCAACTTGGCTTCTCTTGTGTAGTAATATGCATTTATGTTTCCTTTGTGTCTTTTAATGGCTTCATAGCTCATTTCATTTTAACACTGAATAATATGCCATTGTTGGAATGTACCACAGTTTATTTATCCATTTACCTATTGGAAGACATCTCGATTGCTTCCTTTGGCGATTACGAATAAATACTGGAAAAATCCCTGTGCAGGTTTTTGTGTGAACATAAGTTTTCAGCTCCTTTGGGTAAATGCAAAGGAACACAGTTGCTGTATCCTATGGTAAGAGTATGTTCAGGTTTGGAAGAAACTTCCAAACTATCTTCCACAGTGGCTGTACCATTTTGCATTCTCACCAGCAGTGAATGAGAGTTCCCGTTGCTCCATATCCTTGGCAGCGTTTGGTGGTGTCAGTGTTGTAGATTTTGGCCATGCTAGTACATGTGTGGTGGTATAATTATATAGTATAATAGTATAATTGACATATGATATGGGGAACCATATATTTATTTGTAATTTGTACATCTTCTTTGGTGAATTATCTATTAAGAACTTTGGCCCACTTTTTAATTAGGTTTTTTTTAATTGTTAAGTTTTAAAAGACTTTTTTGTATATTTTGGATAAGACTCCTTTATCAAATGTATCTTTTATAGATATTTTCTCAGTCTGTGGCTTATCTTTTTATTCTCTTGACATTGTCTTTCACAGAGCAAAAGTTTTTAATTTTAATGAAGTCTAACTCATCACTTTTTTTCTCATAAATCATGCCTTAGGTATTATAACTAAAGAGTAACTGCCAAAGCATAGATCATCTAGATTTTGTCCTATGTTATTTCTAGGATTTGTATAGTGCTGAATTTTGCATTTATGTCTATAACCCATTTTGAGTTAATTTTTGTGAAGGGTGTAAGATCTGTGTCTATATTTAATTTTTTTTTATGTATAGATGTCCAGTTGTTCTAGCATCATTTGTTGAAAATATTCTCTCTCCTTCACTGTAGTGCCTTTGCTCATTTGTGAAAGATTGATTGACCATATTTATGTGGGTGTATTTCTGAAATCTCTATTCGGTTCCACTGATCTATTTTTCTAATCTTTTGCCAATACCACCCTTGATTACTTTAGCTTCATAGTGAGTTTGGAACTTAGGTAGTGCCAGTTCTCCAAATTTAATCTTCTTCTTAAATATTATGGTGACTATTTTGAGTATTTTGCCAGGCCATATAAACTTTAGAATCACTTTGTTGATATTGAAAGAATAGCTTGCTCAGATTTGATTGGGATTGCATTGGGTCTATAGATCAAGGGAAAAATGGGCATCTTGGAAATACTGAGTCTTTCTAAGAACACGTAATATCTCTTCATTTATTTAGTTCTTTTTGGATTATTTTCATCAGAAGTTTTTAGTTTCCCTGTTTTGTATTAGTATATTATACATATTTTTTAGATTTATTCCTAAGCACATCATTTTGGGGAGTGCAAATGTAAATGGTATTGTGCTTTTAATTTCAAATGCCACTTTTACATTGCTGGTATATAGAAAAGTGATTGACTTTTGTATATTAACCTTGTATCTTACAACCTTACTATAATTGCTTATTACTTCTAGGAGTTTTGTTGTTGATTCTGTCTGAAACTAATGCAGCTTCTACCACTTTCTTTTGATTAGTATTATTGTGGTATATTTACTTTTAATATATATGTGTGTATTTATTTAAAGTGAGTTTCATGTATACAATATAGCTGAGTTTTAGTTTTTTATTCACTCTGACAGTCTCTGTTTTTTAATTGGTGTACTTAGACCATTAACCTTTAAGGTGATTACTGATATAGTTCAATTAATATCTACCATATAAATTTCTGTTTTCAAGTTGTTGCCCTTGTTTTTTATTTCTGTTTTTGCCTTCCAAACATTTTCTGCCTTCTGTGGTTTTGATTGAGCATTTTATATTAGGTTATTTAGTATGAAATGTCCTATTTCCTTAAGTACTAAGTTTGACAGTTGATATCTCTGACATTTCAATTTGACACTTCTTGTTCTATCTTTATTATGGAGGTACATCCTCAGTCTTTCAAATATACATTTTGGCTTATGATTATCTTTCAAAAAATTTTAGAGCAATTTTTGTGAAACCATGGATTAGTCCAAAATTTGTGTTATTTATATGAGTTCCATCATGGAACCAATGCAGTGCAGACAGCTTGAAATATCAACAAAGTGTTTGGGAAGGATGTGGCTAATGAACTCACAGTACATTGATGGTTGAGAAGTTCTATTCTGGTAATTTTGCTTTTAAAAATGAGCCATGCAGGTGATCTGAGACCAAGGTGGATAATGATGAGCTGCAAGCTGTAGTGGAAGCGAATCCATCTCAACCTACAGGCATATTAGCAGCAAGGTTTGGCGTTACAGTTCCAACAATATTGGACCATTTGAAACAAATAGGCAAAGTAAAGAAACTGGATAAATGGATTTCATATGAATTAAATGAGCATCAGAAGAGAAATCGTCTCAAAGCTTGCCTTTCTTTGCTGTCACAACATAAAGGTGAATCATTTCTACACCATATTGTCACATGAGATGAAAAATGGATTCTTTTTGACAGTCGCAAGCATTCAGCACAATGGGTGGATAAAGATGAAATGCCAAAATATTAGATCCAAAACCAAATATTCATCCAAAAAATGCTAATGGTGTGTGTTTGGTGGTATTATCCATTACAGCTTCATGAAACCTGGTCAACAGATTACAGCAGAGGTCTACTGCAACCAGTTGGACAAAATGGAGATGCTTGTAATTGAGCAGCCAAGATTGATCAATAAAGATAGGCCAATCCTCTTGCAAGACAATGCCTGACCACATGTTGCATAAGCAAGGTTGCTTAAACTGCATAGGCTACACTTGCAAACTCTCTGTTAAGCATTGTATTCACACGATCTGACTACCATTTCTTCCAGGCTTTGGACCCTTCTTGCAAGGAAAAATATTGAATTCTCAACAAGCTGTGGAAAATACCACTTGCAATTTCATCACCACTCACTCTCCAGGCTTCTTCTCTGCTGGCATAAACAAGCTACCAGTAAGGGGGCAAAACAGTGTCAATAGTTTAGGTGCATACTTGGTTAATTGTACTGCTTCTTGTTAGAGATATAATAAACTAAACTTTTGATTTGAAATGGGACATTTCATATTTAGTGACCTAATATGACTATCTTTTCTCTTTCTGTAGCATATCAATTATACTTTTTTTTTTACTTTTTTAGTTGTTGCTCTAGAGTTTGCAATATGCATTCGTAGCTAATTCATGTCCACTTTCAAATAACACTATATCATTCTACAGATGGTGCAGGTACCTTATAATAATGAAATATTCCTAATTCCTTCCCTCAGCCTTTGTATCATCAATGACACCCATTTCATTCATACATAAACATACAAAAGCATAGATATATACACAAACATACATAATAGAATACATTTTTGCCATTCGTATTTTGAATAAACTGTTACCTGTTAGATCAATTAAGAATAATACAAATAAAATTTTTTATTTTACCTTCACTTGTTTATTATTTGATGTTTCTTCCTTTCTCTATATAGGTTCAGTTTGTGACCTACATCATTTTCTTCTCTCTGAAGAACTTTTTTAAAACATTTCTTTCAAGTCAGGTCTATTGGCAACAAATTTCCTCAGTTTTTTTTGTTGAGAAAGTCATTTTTCTTCTTCAGTTTTGAAGGATAATTTCTGAGTACGGAATTCCAGATTGGTTGGGTTTTTTCTCTCAACACTTTGTTAATTTTATTCCACTCTCTTCTTGCTTACATAGTTTCTGAGGAGAAGTCAGATGTACTTTTTATTCATGCTCCCCTATAGGTAAAGTGTTTTCCCTCACCCCTGGCTTCTTTCAAGATTTTTTCTTTATCTTCAATTTTCTGAAGTTTGAATATGATGGCCTACGTGTAGGGTTTTTTAATTTTTTTTTTTTTTTTGGCATTTATGTAGCTTGATGGTCTCTGAGCTTTTTGTTTCTGTAGTTTTCTGTCTATAATAATTACTGAGAATTTTCCCCAACTTAATTTGTGGTTTTAGAAGTTTGTATTGTCACATCTGCATGTGCATATTCTTTCCTCAGCCAAATCCACCCTACTGATGAAATGTCATCAAAGGCATTCTCCATTACAAAGGCATTACAGTGGTTTTGATCCCTAGCATTTTTCCCTGACTCTTGCTTAGAATATCCATTTCCCTGCTGACATTATCCATCTACTCTTAAACGTTGTCTATCTTTTTCCATTAAAGCCTTTAGCATATTAACCATATTTTTAAAAAATTTCTTGTCAATTAATTCCAACATCACTGACATAACTGACTATACTTCTGATTCTCCTTCAGTTCTGCAAACTGTGGTTTTTGCCTTTTATTATTGCCTTGCAATGTTTTCTTAAAAGGTAGACATGAAATTCTGAGTAAAAGAAACTATAGCCAATAAATAAGCCTTTAGAAATGTAGTGGTAAGTATGGGGAGAAAGGAAACATTCTGCTTAAAACCTAGGATTTCAGTGATCTTGTGCCCATGGACTGTGAAGTTCACAAGTCCCCGTAGGTGGGACAGGATAGCTGAAGGAGGCTGTAGTTATGTATTTCCCTCCCCTAGGTGAGTTAGGCTCTGATATAACCTTAGAAGGTTAGACACTGGTAAAGTAGTTTTTCCTGTGGGCAGGCCTTGCTAGGAAGAACAGAATGCTCTGGAGTATTTCAGAATGGAAACTTTTCCTCTCTTCCCACCAGTAGCACAAGGGGACTTTTTCCTATTTTCATTGTGAGGACCTAGTAGAACTTTTAGAGGGAAGATTCACAAACATGTGAGGAACCCCCTCTAACTGGGTCCACTGCAGATTCTACGCTTCAGGCTTGTCCACACTGAGCTTCTAGCAATTCATCAATTATAGCTTAAGGTTTCTACCCTGGTACTGGCTTTTGAAGAGGTTTCTGCTCATAGATTTCTGCTAAGGTAAGTGTGATTTTCTGTATACAACTGTCTCTCTCTCAAGTCTTGCCCTTCGATTCACCCTGTGACCTCACTTCTCTGATGGATCTAAGATGAGTTGTTGATTTCTTTCTTTGTCCAGATTTTTACTTGTTGTTAGGATGGAGTGATGATTTCTAAGCTCCTTCTATGCCAGACCAGATATCAGAATTTGTAATGATTAAAAATTTTTAATTTTTAATAATGGCTTTATTTAACAACCAGCTAGCAAATTTCCTAAAACTTTAAAAATCATTTCCTGTGAGCCAGTTTGTGGGTGTGGGTAGATGGGGCTCCAACATGCCACCACCGTCATACCATCACATAACATACGTAAACATCTGTTATTGATTGATTTGTTTTTAGATAGCGTGTGTTACCAACTTTCTATGAAAGATGAAAAATTAGTGCATATACTGTTTTTTCATTGCTCTTCCCCCATTTACCTTGGAGCTTCTCATCTCTCTGCAATATTTTGTTATTTAAGTCCCTATAAAAACCAGTGACAAGTCATTAATGTACATTGCATATCATCAGAGATACTAACCAGTGTAGTTAGAAAAAAAGAAATAAATAAGAAAAATAAAAAGAGGAAAAAATCAGCAGTAAACATATCAATGTGATAGAGTAAGAAAGAGATTTCCAAGCAGGACACAGAAGCCAGATGTTATAAAGCAAAAGTTGACCAAGTGAGTTACAGGAAGAAGTTGATAAATTTGATTACATATAAACATTAACTCAAATGAGAGGAAAAGGAGTAGTAGCATCCTTAATAATTGCTTATAACTTAATTTTTAAAAATTTAACATGGCAGAGAAAAGAACACAGAGAGAGAGGTTGCTCCATGGTGCCTTTAGCAAGCCAAACAGGGGTCAAAGTTCATGCCTCCTCCCCACAAAAATTCTTTTTTTAAAAAAAATAATCTTTTTTTTTTAAAAGAATGGCTTTAGTATTACAGAAAAGTTACGAAGAGTTTTTCCCTTTTATTTTTATTTTTTTTATTGAGGTAAAAGTCACATATTATAAAAGTGACAATTTTAAAGTGAACAATTCAGTGGCCCTTAGTGCATCCATAATGTCATACAGCAACCACATCTATCTAGTTCCAAACATTTCATCACCCCAAAAAGTGACCCTGTATCCAGTTGTTCCCTATTCCCACCTCCCCCAACTCCTGGCAACGTAGCGATCTGTGCTCTGCCGCCATGGATTTAACTATTCTGATTAGTTCATATAAATAAAATCATACACTGTGTGGCTTCCTTTGCATCCAGCTTCCTTTACTTAGCATCCTGTTTCCAAGGTTCATCTACCCACTGATCTTAAAGGCTTTTCAAGTTCTGACACAGACAAATTAGGAATATGTTATTTTCTTTTCTTTATTCACAGCCTTTCTTTGCTTTTCACTCATGATTGGAATCATGTCAAGTCATAAGTGGGGCTTAAAATTTTCTCTTAAAAGGCTTGTACTTCGAATTTCCTAGTTGCATCTAAAAAGTAAATGGAGACGTCTAGAGTAGGTAATGATAGCAGTGAGGATATGATGGTAAAATCTACAATAAATTAAAACGACTCAGAAAACCTCCCCAGGGATAATTGTGAATTTGCTAAATTATTAAAATCTAGTAAAATAAAACCCGTGGCCACCACTGCACAACCCCAGCAGGGCCATTCACGTTGAGGTCCGCAGTCAAACAGTATGGTCCAGGCTAGTATAACTGTAGCAATATGTCACCCTCGTGCTTATAGCTGTTGTACTGTGTTCAACTGATTTGTATACTTGCACCCTTCACATTCATCCCCAGAGATGGTTCCCATCATTTGCCACTTTTATTCTCAGAGGGCAAGAAGTTTTAAAGCCACCGAATCGTGCGCCCGAAAGATTAAAGAATCGCGTCGCGGTGTTAGTGCTACATTGAAGAAATATCAGAAGGAAGAAAGGAAAGCAGAAGGGAAGTGATGGAAACTCAGAAACCGACTGGTGTTTTATGAGAAAAGGCAATTGCTCCCCTAGCACTGCGCTGAAGGAAGCCCTGGCCACAAAATGAAAAGCTGAAATAAGAATTAGCGTGAGACCGGTGTTAGGCATTTTGCTTGCGAGAAACGGGAGAGGTCCCTAAACTCCTTAGTGTCATTTTGTGTGTTTTCTCATAACGATTACTCATCCTCTGGCCCACGGGGTTTTCTTTTGTACGGGCACATGCCGCAGGGCGAGTCCCTGTCGTGGACCGATTGCAGATTGCCAGGGGGAGCAACCCGGGAGGGTGGGCCTCTGAGTTAGGGGAATGGATGGCGTTTAGTTCAGCTCATTCCTGCGTGGATGCTCATGTGGGAAAATCATCTAATTTTTTTTAAAAAGCCTCAGAACTGCTGCGAGGGTTCTTCCTGGATCTTGTATAGTTCTCCTCGGTTACGCACATCACTCCTTAGAGATGCATTTTGCAAGCGAGGCCTTTGGACATGTCAGGCTCTTTTCATTGAAGCTTACACATTTTAGATGTTGGACCATTGTAGCCGAATATTTCTCTCCCTGGCCTCCTCCTAAAATGACGCTAGTGTAAAATAGAAACTCGGTTTGTCTGCAAGGAAAATGCACTCTTCAGCTCCAGGTTTGTGGGTGAAGGCATCTGTCAATGCCCTGCCTTTAATTAATGATAACTGAGGCAGGTCACTTTGCTTTCCTCTAGCATGGATTTATCATGTGACTGATATCATGTGCATGTATCACGCAAATATGAGAATACAGCCCTTAAAAAGCCATAAAAATAAGTTACTAGCTAAAAAGTATTTCAATTTCTTTAAGAAATTCGCTTAATGACTTTCCCATGGATACATTTTGTTAAATTGCATATCCAAACAGAGTACACTATGGAAATCAGGTGGGAAATTTGTCTTCTAACAGCTTTTTCCTTAATTCCCATTAATCCATATAAAATTTGGTTTCTTATTTGAGACTATTGTAAATAGTCTTTTTATCAGAATCAGAGATTATAAACTAATCCTACCTTTTAATTATGGACATATAGAATATTCATTAAAAGGAGTTATAAATTCCCTCAACTGAGCAGGCCTGGTATATCCAGTTTGACACAAAACACATTTCATTCTAGTCACGGGACCTAACGTTTCTTAAACCTCAGTATCTAAAATCATTTGGCCCTCAAACTAAAATATTGAGAGCCTAGCGGTTGTGGTGTGACTTTCATTACACTGTGAAAAGAGTCCTGTTAGGGACACAGTCTACCGAGGTTGTGGGTCCAGCTTTCTCTGACTACCTGCGTGAACATGAGCTTGTTACTGCATCTGTCTGGGCCTGTTTTCTCACCCAGGGGGAAAGGATTTGAAATGGAGCACTAGCTCTTAACCAGGAAACCTTCAGATCACTCTGGGATTTTTTTTTTCTTTTTTTCAAAATGTATTTGTCCACACCTCCCTCCCTTTCTCTAGCCCTGTTCTGATTTAATGGACTTGGGGCGGTTCATTTCCAGTTAAATTTGTCTCTCGCAGATGATATCCATCATCTGATCCAGGTCTACAAGCTGTGACTCTGAAATCATCACAGCTGTAGTTGCAGGATTCACGGCAATAAGAGCAGCAGCAGCAGTGGTATTATAAAAAGTGTTTGTATCCATTTCTAGCAATGGCAGTCTTGATCCCATACACCTTTCTGATAAGAAATAGGTTCGCTTTTCTCAATCTATGATGACAACAAACCCATTTCTGAAACCAAAAATCTTGAAGAATGATGTAAGATATGGTCCAACATATACTTCCACAAGAATAAGGAACATTTGAAAAGGAGAAAGGTCCTCACTCAACTTCTCCCTTGTGGAAAGACAGAACTGAATAGGGGCTTTGTAACCACCACACCCTTTGGTAATCTCCCTACCCAGAGCCCAGAGGGCCAACAAGTCAGGCCAGGGAAAGTAAAAAAAAAAAAGCAGATCCTTCTCTGGCTCAGAGAGGGACTGTTCATTGGTGTTCTGAGAAAAAGTGCTTCATCTCGGTTTTAGTTAACATGTGGGTCTATGGCCAGGGCCAGCTTCATGAGCATGTGAGCTGTGCAGTCACAGAGGGCCCCAAGCTCAGAAAGACCCCATGCTTCATGTAATGCTCTGCTCTTACTGTCTTGAAATTCTTAATAGCTTTTAAACAAGGGTCTTGCATTTTCATTTTGCATGCAAAAATCATGCAGCCAGTTCTGCTTGTGGCAATAAAACCAAGCACTCTGATAAAACCAAGCATTCCGTATCATTTTATTTGATTCTTTTATTTTTTCTTTGAGGGTTACTATTTTCTTACCAAGTTCAGCCATTGGCAAGAAATGTCACCTTCCCTGGATGCCACTGCACTTGAGCCACATAGCAAGCCTGTCCTTTTCAGTTATGATGACAAGCCCGTTCCAACCACTACAAGTTTGTTCTTACCACTGCCCCATACAACAAACAACCTCTTTACCACCCCTCCCCTCCATCAAAAGAGGAAGATTTGCTTCCTAATACCCAGATCACTGTAATTACAACACTTCAAAAATGGACAACAAAGACAAGTGGCTGCCAAATAGTTCTCATATACTGGCCTCTTAGCAGAAGTGAATTTCAGAGTGATTATTTCCTTGCTACTAACAAAATACTAACAGGAAAATGGGAAAGTAAGGAGCCTCCAGAATTTCATATCTTCTTGTAGTTTTTAATAGCCAACGATAGGGCCCTGGGAATTTGCTAAAAGGCTATTTCTGTTATGTTAATAAATTGCTATTTAGGGCCACAGATCAATAATAATTCTCCATACATTATTAGATTTATAATTTAAGTATTTATAGAATAGGGACACAAAAAATATTTTTGGGGGGATTCAAAGCAGTTAATCTATGACTTTTAACTGAAATATAAATTTATACATCTTTATGGGGTAAATGTGATATTTTGTTACATGATAGAGTATGTAATGCTCAAGTCAAGGTGTCTGCAGTGTCTGTCACCTCAAGTATGTGTCATTTCTATCTATTGGGAACATTTCAAGTCCTCTTCTTCAGCTATTTTGAAATACACAATATGTTGTTGTTAACTATAGTCAACTTAGTCTGCTGTCAAATATTAAAACTTATTCCTTCTACCTGACTGTATATTTGTACCCATTAACCAGCCTTCTCTCATCTCCCTCCCCAACCCACACACCCTTCCCAGCCTCTGGTACCTGTCCTTTTACTCTCCACTTCCATGAGATCAACTTAGGAAGCTCCCACATGTGAGTGAGAACATGCAATAGTTGTCTTTTTGTGCTTGGATTATTTTGTTTAATATAATGACCTCTAGTTCCATCCATGTTGCTGCAAATGACATGATTTTATTCTTTTTCATAGCTGAATAGTATTTCTTCATAGATACATACCACATTGTCCTTATCTCTTCATCCATGATGGACACTTAGGTTGACTCCATATATTTGCTATTGTGAACAGCACTACAGTGAGTATAAGTATGCATTTGATATACTTGTTTCTTTTACTTTAGATAAATATGCAGTAGTGGGATTACTGGATCACAGGCTAGTTCTATTTTTAATTTTAAAAATTTTTTTAATTTTTTAAAAATTTTAAAATTTCCATACTGCTTTCCACAGTGGCTGTACTAATTTATATTCCCAACAAGTGTATAAACGTTTCCCTTTTTCTGCATCCTCACCAGCATCTATTATTTCTTATCTTTTTAATAGTAGCTATTCTAACTGAGGTAAGATGATATCTCATTGTGGTTTTGATTAGCATTTTCCTGATGATTAGTGAAGTTGAACATTTTTTCATATGTCTGTTGGTCATTTGTATGTCTTCTGTTGAGAAATGTCTACCCATTTATTTTGCTCACTTTTGAGTTCATTGTATATTTCGTACATTAGCCCCTTGTTGGATGAATAGTTTGCAAGTATTTTCTCCCATGCAACAGGTTGTCTCCTCATTTTATTGATTATTTACTTTGCTATACAGAAGTATTTTGGTTTAATATAGTCCCATTTGTCTATTTTTTTGTTTTTGATGCCTGTGCTTTTGAGGTATTAGCCATTAAATCTTTGCCTCTACCAATGTCCTGAAATATTTCCCCTAATGTTTTCTTGCAGTAGTTTTGTAATTACCGGCCTCATGTTTAAGTCTTTAATCTATCTTGAGTTGATTTTTGTACAAGGTGAGAGAAAAGAGTCCAGTTTCATTCTCCTGTATATGGGTATCCAATTTTTTCAGCGCCATTTATTGAAGAGGGTGTGCTTTCCCCAGTGTACGTTTCTGCTGTGCCTTTGTCCAAAATGACTTGGCTGTAAATGTGTGGATTTATTTCTGGATTTATTTTTGGGTTCTCCATTAGTCTATCTGTCTGATGCTTTTATAACAAGACCATGCTATTTTGGCTACTATAGCCTTGTAATGTATTTTGAAGTCAGTTAACATGATGCCTCCATCTTTGTTCTTTTTGCTCAGGATTGCTTTGATTATTCAGGCTCTTTTCTTATTACATATGAATTTTAGAATTGTTTTTTTTTTATTTCTATGAAAAACAACATTGGTACTTTGATAGGGATTGCATGGAATCTGTAGATTTCTTTGGGCATTATGGTCATTTTAACAATATTATTTTTTTCCTGATCCACAAGCATAGGATGTCTTTCCATTTGTTTGTGTCCTCGTCAGTTTTTTCATCAGTGTTTTGTAGTTTTACTTGTAGACGTTTTCCTCCTCGGTTAAATTTATCTGTAGGTTTGTTGGGTATTTTTTCTTTGTAACTATTGTAAATGGGATTGCCTTCTTGATTTTTTCTAAGCTATTTAATTATTGGTGTGTAGAAGTGTTACACATTTTGTATGTTGATTTTGTATCCTGCCACTTTTCTAAATTTGTTTATCAGATCTAAGAATTTCATGGTAGAGTCTTCAGGTTTTTCTAAAAATACAATTATATCATCTGCAAAGAGATAATTTGACTTAACCTTTTCCAATTTGGTTGCCTTTTTTTAATATTGCCTGACTTATCTAGCTAGGACTTCCAGTACTATGTTGAATAGCAGTGGTGAAAGAGAGCATCCTTGCCTTCTCCAAGTTCTTAGAGGAAAGACTTTCAGCTTTTCCTTATTTGGTATGATGTTAGCTGTGGGTTTGTCATATATAGCCTTTATTATTTTGACGTATGATCCTTCTATGCCTAGTTTGTTGAGAAATTTTATCATGAAGGGCTGTTGAACATGATCATATGCTTCTTCTGTCTATTAGATGAACATTTTTGTCCTTCATTCTGTTGATGTGATGTATTTCATTTATTGATTTGCAGATGTTGAACCATCCTTGTATGTCTGGGATAAATCTCACATTATCATTGTGCATTATCTTTTTGATGTGCTGTTACATTTGGCTTGCTAGTATTGTTTTGAGGGTATTTGCACCTATGTATTAGGTCTGGAGCTGAGAGGGAGACAAATGAAGCCTCATGTGTAGCAAAATGCTGTTTATTTTGAGCATCTGGGTGCTGATGGGTGGAGGCCAGAAGAGCTTCCATGAGAGAAAAGGGGAGAGTGGTGGGTTTTATAGGAGGTTTGGATGGAAGTTTGGGGAGGGTGAATTTCTTTTTCTTTTCTTTTTTTTTTTTCCTGAACATTAACCAGTTCTGCAGCCACTTGTGGTCAGAATTAGATTTACAACCTATGGACTCTCCAGACTCCTGAGGCTATTGTTTCATGAGCCTTATGATCACTATCTAAGTTTTCTATTAACAGCATTCTGTCCTGTACATACCTTTCAGGTTCCCACTTGGAACAAACCTAACATTATGTTCATCAGGGATATTGGCCTGTAGTGTTCTTTTTCTGTTGTATTCTTGCCTAGTTTTGGTAAAAGAGGAATGGTGGCCTCATAGAATAAGTCGGGAAAAAATGACTTCTCTTTGATCTTTTGGCTTAGTTTGAGGAGATTAGTGTTTGAAAGTTTAGTAGAATTTGGCAGTGAAGCCATCTGGTCCTGCACTTTGCTTTGCTAGGAAACTTTTTATTACTTAATCAAACTCATTATTTGTTCTTATTCTGTTCAGGTTTTCTATAATATTTCTTCCTGATTTAATCTTGCTAGGCTGTATATGTCCAGAAATTTAACAATCTAATGATGCATCTCAAGGAACTAAAAAACAAGAACAATCCCAACTCCAAATTTGTAGAAGGAAAAAAATAATAATAAAAATCAGAGCAGAAATAAACAGAGATAAAAAAAATAATACAAAGGATCAATAAATGAACAGTTGGTTTTTTGAAAAGATTAAAAAAATCAATAAACCACTGGCTAAAGTAACCAAGAAAGAAGAGAGAAGACCCAAGTAAAGTTAGAGATGAAGAGGAGATATAGCTCCCTTATGTCTAGCAAATGACTGAGTTCTGGTTGTTTTCTTTGAAATCTCTTGCTGTTTCTCTTGCCCTATCGTGCCCAACAGATCTCTCCTTTCACCAAACTCCATGGCAGAGATGGGCTAATTGTACACAAACTTTTTCTTTTACTTCCGGACAAAATAACTAGCTAGCATCTTATAAAGAACATTAAAACATGAATTTTCAATAAAATTGGGAAGGAGATAGTGTTTCTGCATGTTGGAGTTCTTGCAGATCACATTTACAACTCTCTATTGGTATCATGATGTTGACAGAGGATAGATCTCCTATGAATATGTGCACTGACCATCCAACTGTCCCCTTAGCTAGCATTTGGGATACATTTTAAGCTCCCAAGCTTAGCACATAAATCCTATTATAATTTGTCCTTTGCTTCCCACTATCACCACTACTGAAACGCAACCACAGACTATTTACTCTAGATATTAGCAACTGTAATGCTTCATGCTTTGTATATGACAGCCAGGGATCCTCAAACTATGGCCCGCAGGCCACATGTGGCCCACTGAGGTCATTTATCTGGCCTGCCAGGTGTTTTTGCCGCCGCTGCCTGTCCTGCTTAGCAGCTGACTCATCCCGGGCCCACAGTGCGCATGTGTGGAATGTGTGCCGCACTCTCCAACGGCCCTCCAATGGTCTCAGGGACAGTGAACTGGCCCCCTGCTTAAAAAGTTTGAGGACACTTGGTATATGCTACTTATCTTTTCTAAAGTCTGTTTTCATGCCTTCTGCTTAGAGACAATTCCTGCAATCCTTCAAAGCTCAGCTTAAGCATCGCTTCCTCTGTAAACTCTTCTCTGATCCTCTGGCTTGCCTCTCTTTCTCTCATGTATTTGTTGCCATCGTATCTCAATTACACTTTCATTGTGACGCTGACCATACTGTTTCCTGAATGTTGCTAATTGAGAACTCTAGTCCTCTATTATTTGATTTCATATCTAAATGTACTCAAAAAATGTGGAATGAATATGGTCCATTTTGCCTTTTGACATCCGCAGGCTCTCTTTTACCCCAGAGCCTAAAATTAGCTGTCAGAACAGATGGCTTGTAAGAACTGGCCTTAAGTGTGCTAAAAAGTAGGTTTAATTGTGGTCCTGGACATGCTTCTTTCTCAGGGGTTCCATTTCTGAAGTGGAAATTAATTTGATGCTTCTCTGGAGTGACGTTCAGATTAATGCTATGCCATTTGTAAAGGCCTCTAGGACTCACAGATGAAGGGCATTTGATATTAGCCTCATTGTTACTCAAAGCTGTTGTAGGGTTCATCTATTTGCTACTCAGCAAGACATTTGACATTCTCTCAATACAGCACATCCCAGGATTAATTAAGAGCTTTCTGGAAGTCTCAGGGCCACACCTACTCTAACATCAATGTCTCTGAGTGTTGATCTTGACGTCCTTACTTTGAATAGCTATCGGGTATTTAAATGATAACCTAGCATACAATTAAGACTGCTTAGTCCCTGTAAGGATTCTGAGTAGGATTTTACAGCAACAGATAATGAATATATTCTCCAGGGTCTTATACTGGATTTGAAAAGAAACCCAAGTTCCCGAGCTTTAAGTCATTTAACTACAACATCTTTCTACATAGAAACTATTAGCTAAAACTATAGAAGGGATGGCTGAAGGGTTCCTGAGGACAGATAGATATCAAGGCATCTAAAAGTGTCCTCTTCTGTACTCACACTGAAGCTTCTGGTGTTGGAAGAGGTGCCCTCCATTCAGTGACTTTATACACGGGTCAAAATATATTTGCACGGTGCAGCAGAAAAGCGCTACTCTGTAGGATTTCTGAGTGTTCACCATTTATGAGATCAGAAAAGACTAGAGCAAGTGGCAGTCCACACGGCTGCGGTCCCCACAGGCCTAAAAGAAAACAGCCCCCTTTGCACCCATTTCTGTATAGGATGTCTCACGCCTGGAAGCTGTAGAAATAAATGGCTAGAGGCAGCTGTGCTTCCCTCTTGCTAAACATGCAAAGATTCTGCTTTTAACACAGGATATCTCTTATCAAAACAATCAGCTAAGACGTCAATTCAAGAGCTACAAGGGATCTAGTTTCTGCGCCATAAACCCCTTACTGGCTTCCCTTTGCAGTTGTGTCAGACTGTCACTTTCTCCCTTTTACACAAGGCACACCACTTCCAAAGTAATCATCTGAAAATACTGCTTTTTATGATAACTTCCCGTTCAAGAACTTCCTATAATTGTGTTATGAAGAGTCTTTAATCCTATTACGGGCTGTATTTGAAATTTAAGACCCTCCACAAGCTGGCTGCATGCTCTTTATGAAATCATTTTCTCATTACTCTCAACACCAAGCTCTGTTTCAGGCAAGTAAGGACCCCTCCTTCCCACTCACTGTTTTTTTAGTCGCGTTCCTTCTGGCAAAAATGTCCTGTCAGTTCTCTCTGCCCAGCAAGGTCCTTCCCGTCCTTTCGACATTTGACAATGAAGCCCAATCTTTCCTCTTCCCACCTTAGTCAGTGATCTCTTTAAATTTAATTTAGACCCATCCCTAAACCTCATAATTCAGCAACAAATCGTATACTAGTACATGTGATCCTCTTGTCTCTACGTGTTAGCCTCATTGCCTATGTTATATCTGATGGCGTACACTGGCAAAGATCTGTGTCATTTACTTTTGGGATATATTTAATTTTTTCCCCTCTTTTTGTTAATTAAATTTGCATACAATAAAATTCATCCCTTTTAGTGTACATGTCTATGAGTTTGGTGAAGTATGCACAGTTGTGTAACCACCGTTACAAGGTTTAGATAGTGTATAGATTCTAGAGGTAAGGATTCTATCAAGGTATAGATAGAATAGTGCCATCACCCCAGATATTTTCCCTTGTGAACTCCACCCACTTGCAGCCACTGACAACTTGATCCGTTTTCCATTTCAATAGTTATTCCTCTATGGAACTATATAGCATTTAGGCTTTTAGGTCTAGATTCTTTTACGTAATAGCATAATGCACTCGTAATCATTCATGTTATCTGTGTAAGCAGTACGTTTCTTTGTTTTTTGGAGTAGTAATTCATTGTACGGACATGCATTGGAGAACATTTAGGTCATTTCCAATGTGGGACAATAAAACCCCTATAAACATTCTCATACTAATTTTTGTTTGAATATAAGTTTTCATTTTACTTGGATAAATGCCTAGGACTGGGATTGCTGGGTTGTATGGCAAGTGAATGTTTACATTTATGAGAAACTGCCGAACTGTTTTCCATAGTGGCTATAGCATTTTGTGCTTGGACCAGCAATGAATGAGATATCCAGTTGCTCAGCATCTTAGCCATTCTGATAGGTGTGTAGTGGTATCACTTTGTGGTTTTAATTAGCATTTTCCTAAAAACTGATGATATTGAGCATCTTTTCAATTTATGTCCTATGCTTTATCTCTGTGGCTATTTCATAAGTACTAGCAAAGGACTAAGAATGTATTATATACTTAATAAATATTTATGGATTGTTAAATTGCAGAACACCAAAACCACTCTCTTTTGTGTGCCAATTGCTTCCTGTTACTAGCTGCTGTCATTTATTGAGCACCTACTGTATACCAAGCACTGTACTGTTTTACATATGACATCTTATTCAATACTCATAATAACCTATAAATATGGTAGGCATTTCTGTCCCTACTTGATAATAAAAAGGGAAGACAATATTGATTTGTCAATATTCAAATCCTTCTCCTTCCCTCAGGATCTTTGTGTTGGCAAGTTTAGGATCTGGAAGGTTTTTATATTTCTTCTAATTGTTGGTGAAGAGATAAATTGAAATAATCCAAAATAGGCTAAAATGATCTACATAGTAAAGAGATAATGCAGAGATTGATGGGGCCACGGAGAAGAAAGGGAACGGTAGTACTTAGAAGAGGCAAAAGTAGAGTTTTGGAGATGAGGGGAAGGAGGAAGGGAGAGAGAGGTTTTTTGTTTATGCATTTCTTTTTGTTTCAGGGTTTTAGTTGAGAGAAAAGACAAAATAGACAGCAACAACTGTGCAGAAGAGACTTAGGGAAACTAGAAAGATGAAGAGTGTGTTTAGTATGCTGACTAATTATGAAGTATAATTCTCTCTTTGAAGTCTTTTTGACTGAATTGAACAAAAACAAGGTTTTTAGGGAAGAGAGTTTGGATTGTTTTTGTATTGATATTAGTATAAGCATACAACTTATTAAGATTTCACCAACTTGGCCAGGTGCAGTGGCTCACGCCTGTAATCCTAGCTCTCTGGGAGGCAGAGGCAGGCGGATTGCTCAAGGTCAGGAGTTCAAAACCAGCCTGAGCAAGAGCAAGACCCCGTCTCTACTATAAATAGAAAAAATTAATTCACCAACTAATATATATAGAAAAAAATATTATCCGGGCATGGTGGCGCATGCCTGTAATCCCAGCGACTCGGGAGGCTGAGGCAGTAGGATTGCTTGAGCCCAGGAGTTTGAGGTTGCTGTGAGCTAGGCTGATGCCACGGCACTCACTCTAGCCTGGGCAACAAAGTGAAACTCTGTCTCAAAAAAAAAAAAAAACACACAACAAGATTTCACCAATTATAAAGCACCCGTACCTGTGCATACATGTGTGTATGTGTGTGTAGTTCTATGTAGTTTGATCAAACATGTAGCTTTGTGTAAGCATCACTACAATTGAGATATTTAACTCTACCATCAGCACAAGACTTCCTTTTGCTCCTCATTTATAGTGATACCCACTACCCTCATCCATAACCTCTGGCAGGCATGCATTTGTTCTCTTGTCTATAATGATTTTATTTCACAAATGCTAATATTTATGGAATTATTCAGTATGTATCCTTTTGGGACAGTCTTTTTTACTCAGCATAATTTTTTTTTAGGTTTATGCAAGATGTTGCATGTATTAATAGTTCTTCATTTTTATCACTGAGTAGTATTCCACAGTATGAATAATTTTTGTTTAATTTTTCATCCACTGAGGGACATTTGGGTAGTTTATAGTTTGGGGTATTATTAATAAACCTACTATGAACATTTGTTTATAAGTGTCCATGTGAAAATAAGTATTTATCTAGGATAAATTCCTAGGAGTATGATTCCTGGATTGTCTGCTAAGTCCATTGTTCGTTTTCTTTTAAAAGAACCTGTCAAACCATTTTCCAGAGTGACTGTGTCATTTTATATTCCCATCAGCAACATATGAGTGATTCAGTTGCTCCACAGCGTTGCTGGTATTGGGTGTTATCCATGTTTTTTGTTGTAGTCATTCTGATAGGTGTGAAGTAATATTTCACTGTGATTTTAACTTGAATTTCTCTAATGGCCAATGATGCTGACCATCTTGTCATGCACTAATTTTCTGTCTGTATAGCCTCTTTGTTGAAATATTTCACCATGTCTTTTGCCCATTTTTTTAATTTTGTCTGTTTAAAGGTTGAGATTGAGAGTTATTTACATGTTCTAGGTACTAGTCCTTTGCCAGATATATGATATGCACATGTTTTCTCCTAGTCTGCAATGTGTCATTTCATCCTTAGCAGAATCTTTCTGTGAAATGCAACTTGCACTAATATTGGTCACAAAACCATCAATTCTTACTCGGGTTACATGTGAATGGGGAAATTGAAACTCAAAGGGTTTAGATAACATGATATCGCACGTATCTATTTACTCCTTAACTCTCCTTTCTTCAAAGTTGGTAAACGCCATATTGCTAGGATCAAGAGTTGGGCAGTGTGTTACATAATTTCTTGCATGTCAAAATAGTATTTGCGCACCTTGTTCTCATGGTCATGCCTGTATGGTACTGAGCGTATAGTGAACTCCACATTTATACCTCTGCCTTCTCTAATAAAGTAACTAAGATAGGAGGTACAAGTTTGAAAAATATACCAGAACCTTCCTGGTTTCTTTGCAAAATATTTTGACATCAAAACCAGTAGAATTATTGGAGCTTATTGTCTAGATCTGGATGAAATGAGCCTTTTGATTTCTAAAGTAAGAGAGGAAAGGAAAATCAAACACCTTTCATTTAGTTACTGTGGTTGATATTAACATGGCTGGGCAGCAATAATTTAAGTAAAATGTCATATTTTTAAACCACTGGAAGCTGCAGTGGCCACAGGCCTAGGAACGTTCTCTTCCACTTGCAGCAGGTCTGATCTGCAGAGCCTGTACACCAATCCCAGAGGTGTAGCGTTGGCCATCACTAATAACCAATCTGGTGGAAAAGTGGCAGAGTAATACCCAATTTACTGGCAGTATCCTCACCTAATCTCATATATATTTTCTAATTTGATTCTGAGTTATGTAATATCCCATTTCATCGACATGGAAACCAAATTCAGAGGCAGAAAACAGCAGGAAAATGGCAGATCTGTATCTGACCAGATAGCTAATGCTGCTCCTTGGAATATTATGTCATCCAATTTAAAATTTACAGTAAGTTTTAGAGCCTACACCACAAGTAAAATTTGTACGAAATCATAGAATGTTTATCCTGGAAGTAACTCCAGGGCTACACTGCCTGGATTTAGTATTACAATACCCTTTCATACTATTGATGAAATAATTTTGTGTAGAGTTTTAAAAAGCAGCACAAAGGGCAGTACAAGTAGCCTAATTTCCTCTGGTTTTCCTGAATTCGTTCGTATTTCTATAGCAGCACCAACCATACTTTATTAGATCTAATTGTATGCATGTCTTCCTTAACTGAATAGCAAGCTCCCTGAAAGCAAGGATGAATTCACAGTCATCTTCGTAACCACATTGCATGATATAATGCCTGGTTTATGAATCTAATGCCAGAGTGATTAATTGTAATTAAATGTGTCTAGCCAGATTAATACATTTATTTTACTTTGACCTTAGAAGGACAATTGCATTAGCCACGATACACTGCCTCAAATATATTTCATATATAGGTGGAGTAAAAAACAACACAGAACAATATTAAGCTCCAGCTTTCATAGTCATTTGTATGAGCACATAACATACAGGCAGTTAATATAATTTTAGTTATTTTTATAACTGGAAATACTCTTAAGGGAGATTATTAACTTTCTAATTAACTTGTGATATAATGCATGATGTTGTTGGAAAAAATACGTATTTTGCATGATATTAACTGACCCTATAACATTATTTTATGTTTCTAGTTTTGATATAAAAATCACTCAACTATTTTAAAAAGTGAGACTCTTACAAAACAAATGCATTTTCAGTCTTCGGAGAGTTAAATACTTAGACGTTGCAAGTTCAAAAAGCAAGATTTGAGGTCGTTTTTGGTGAGAACTGTTTTGCTGGCCCTTCTTATATGCACATGGTATCCTCCCACTTTCCTGCCATGAGTGTCATACAAATACATAGAGAACGACAAGGAGGGTTGTTCACTGTTGGTTCCTGTGGAAAGTAATTACTAAAATCATATCACACAGCCATTTACAAATATAAATGGTAGGTTTATGTCGCAGAGCAACACTTCTGGCACCCAATGTAATAATGGCATAATCTAATTATACCCACATATGCTTGTAAACACATGTAAGTTTCAATAGGCAACCATAATGCTCTGGATATATCTCTAGAGCTTTAACATCACTATTGCACTGAGTCATAATCATTTTTTTAATGACATTCCCTTAAGGATTTTTAAAGAAAAAAAAAGCTATGAAAAATTGTAACAAAGAGCCTTCCTTAGAAAGGAAATAAGAAATAATGGGCATGAAGAGATGCTGATATTCTGGGGTTGTCTTAAAATCTTATTAAAAGGTATATTTAAAGAGGTTATTATTAATATTTTATCTTTAAAAATGCCAATGAGTTTTCTTGCTGCCTTGTTCATCCTCTGTAGTCCGCAAGAATCTGAGTGGCAGTTTATCTTAGAAGTCCTGAGTATCTGGGAACCTCCGAATGCTCACCCGTCAATCTCTAACTGCAGACAAACCCAGGAAAGAACGTTTCTCATCTCCCTCACATTTGATGTAACTGCCCAACCTGCTTTGCTCTGTAGACATAGCTCCAAAAAATGACCTCTTGAACAAATTAAAGCAAATCTTGCCACTGCATTAATTACAGTGTTTCTAATCTGGCTGGTGTTTTTTTATTAATTATAATTTTACATAACAATTTGACAGAATTTGGGTGAATCTGCCAGCTTCTGTCCAGAGACAGACCTCACTGTCTCTAAATTATTCGTGTAACTACCAGTGGTCATAAATACAATAATCACAACAGCAACCGCAAGGACCGAATTTAAATGTTTTATGCTGGGCCTTAGCTTAGTTTGGCTGAGACTGTCACTTCAAATAGTAAATTATCTCACTGGTGGCTTGAAAGTTCAACCCACATTGGGAACTAAGGCTAAGCTATTTAGTATTTGAATAATATTAAAAAGCAGAGTGAAATACTTAAGCATGCTCTAATTTCCCGGCATTCCTCTTGCAGCCACCCACGTTGTGGCTTGTGCACCTCGGTTTTCGAACTTCCATTACTTGCTCTGTAATTGAAACACCCACCTCTTTAGATTTCCTTCACCAGACGAGGTTTTATTTTCCATGTCCTTTACTGCTAGTATAATTGAAAATTTCCTACTTTCTATATTCCCATCATTCACATCAAAGTTAATATGTTTCCACCCCCTGACACACCCACCTTGTGCATTTTAATTAAGACAGACACCCTTGTGTTCATTATGTTCATCACCCAGGCTTAGCTCATGTTCTCCTCTGACTCCGTTCTTGTTTTTTTTTCTTATACTCGATATCCATTATCACGCTTCCCTGAGATTCACATATTTTATGAACTCCAATTTTCCAAATGTCAAATGGCATGTATGTTTATTCCAGTGTCAACTGACCTGTATGCTGGTGGTTCTCAATTTTATTCTGAGAAAAGAATAAGAAAATAAAACAGAAAAGTTCTTTATGGTATACCAGGCATCTAAACATACTCACTAGACATAATACTGTTAGGTCTGTGGGAGTGAAGTTTTTCCAAAAATAATTTCTCAAAAGCAAACAGCAGACCCTGGGGAAGGTTAATGTAACACGCATGGTATTTCAATTTCCTTTCTTCCTGTTGTGTTGAGGATCACCAGACAAGCTAATAGCCCTGAAGTGTGGCATCATGTAAAAACAAAAAGAGGACGTTTTGATTCATGGATGCACCATCGTATGAAGCTCATGCTTTCAAAAGTTCAATGCTGGGCTTCAGAGCCCCTGTGGTATGGACACTGTGAGTCCTGGCCCACAGCCTGTGGGCTGTAGCATGGCTTGGTGGCCAGATATGATGGCGAGTCTCATAGCTGCCAAATCCATTGAATTTATCCATTAATACCTTAATTCAACAAATACTTGTTCAGTGCTTTGTCTATGCTCAGCATTCTGTTAGATGCTGTCTGGTAAACAAAATAAATCTAAGATGTAATTTCTTACCTTAAACAGAATCCTAGGGAGTTAGGTGGGCAATCATATCAAATCTGTACTGGAGTTGACACTAAGATCAATGCTGGTTTTTTTCAAATTATTTGTTTGGGTTTTTGTTTGTTTGCTTGTTTGTGTTTTGCCTCTCTATTTCCACTTGAGTAGTAAGGTCATAGTATTGCTATTTGTTTGCTATTGGTTTTGTACTCAGTTGACAAAATCAAGATGTGTATGTTTAGGGTCTGTAGTTTTCAATCATTTTTTAACCCTGTTAACTTTACTCCCAACCGAAAAAAAAAATCACCAAGATTGCCATAAATCTAAGTAGAGTGAGTGTCAGGAAAATTGTGAGGTTTGTGGTGTTTGCCTTTTCCAGTTCTCTTGTGTGGGGCTTTTCTGCATCTTCCTGGCCGACATTAGTCCCATGGAAACAGGAGTGGTAAGGAGCACCACTCTCTGCATTCCGTTCAAATTCATCTGAACTTTTTGCCATTTCTTTGGGCGATTCTCTCTAGATAATTCTATCATCTAAAAATACACCAATTTCTTTTTAAATTATGCCTTCCTTGCTTCCCCAATGAATCTTGGAGAAAAACAGGAAATCAAGCATGAAATTCAGATATCAATTAAAATAAAGGTTCACAGTGTCCTGTTAAGTTGGCTGCATTTCGAGAGAAACACTGATTCAAGAGCTACCTACTCTAACTGTATTCCTCTATATATTTCCATCATTCCCAAGCGGCAACAAGTTCTGAAGCTCTGATTTCTAAACTCACAGGCAATTGTTTACCAGTACTTTAGTTTATTACTAAACATTGGAAATTATACCTGTCATCTTAGCGCCACATGGGGCATGCCCTTCTGATCTGCAGATCTGTTCAGTTATAGTCCAAAGAGCTATCCACTTCTAGGTGAATGAAAATGAAGGTGGACAATTCATCTGATAATGAATTGTCTTTCCCACTCTTTGGTATTTCTGTCCAAGGAATTGAGGCCAGTCCTAAAACATCAGCGTGCACCCTCCTCATCGGCAGTGCCAGGGAAATACAGGCCGGTCCCTTCTCTTTGTAGAGTTCATGCAGACTACCACTCTTCTAATTTAACTTGTCAGTAACATGCTCCAATTTCTGAGATAAGAATTAATCTCACATTAATTACATTTTGAATTAACCCACAATATGCGCTTGCAGCAGCACTTAAAATGTCATCAGCAAGACATTGTATAAATCATTGTTGAGCGTGGTTTACTTGTGAGGAGATCTATGTAGCTGATAATTCCTTGAAAGGCACACAGATTTTTTAAAAACCCTTATCAAAGTATGATATTTCTAGGGTTTGACTGCAGCCGCAGGGCATAGTGTGTTAGGCAGTTTGCACTCTCCTTAACCTAATTTTACCAATAAGCATCTGAAGAAGGTGTATCGTTTTCTATTGTTACTGGTTTTGTATTTTGACCATTTTAATAACTTGTCTTTCAGATCTGTGAACTTTATAAGGCAGCATTATGAAAGACATATTCCAATTCTTTGCCTTTTAGTACCTCCAAACCCCTAAGGCACAGTTACGGAGTTGTTTTAAGTAGTGTTATTATTTGAAATTTTAAAGGCTCCAGAAACTCACAGTACTTACAAATATATACATTTCATGTATAAACATATAATATATTAAATTGCCACACCTGCTACTGTGTGGCTCTGTCACAGGTCACTTTATCTCTCTGGTCATCAGTTTCCTCAAATGTCAAAAAAAAATAAAGCAGAGCTAGAATCACTGTAAGATCTCTTACAAGTCTAAAATTCTGGTATCCTCTGAATAACACAGTAGGTAGTCTGCATTTCTGCTTTATTCACATCACACTGACTGATGTTGATTCTTATCTCAAAAAGTAAGATTGCTAGCTCTGGAGGAACCTTCAAGATTATCAGCTCCAACACTTTCATTTTGCAGATAAGGAGGAGACTTAGGAGTTGAGAGATGAAGTAACTTCTCAAACTTTCCACAGTCAGCGAGTGCCTGGCACGAGATTTCATCTCTCCTGTTGCTGATCCAGTTCTCTCTCCCCTACCTGATGAAAAATTCTTTCTTGCATTTGTATTTAAATCAAAGATATTTTAAAGTAAATCCGATCGACGAGTTTCAACTATGTTCAACTACGTTCAACATAGTTTCAACTATGAACAAACATTTCAAAATATTATGGTCAGAAAAGAGGCAAAGAGAGATTAAAAAAAATAACAGCGTGTATAATAGCACCCAGATATTGATTCACATTGATTAGCATTGATTCACAGCTTTAAGGCTGAAATGAAATAAGGACGAGCCTAAAGAAATTCAAAGGTTTGGGGCAGGGAAGAAATTCAATAAATATGGAAGTAAGATGCACAGGAGTCCAGCTATGCTTTAGTCATTGGCATTCAGTTCCATTAAGTTCATCTTTGGTGGGGCGTTGCTAAAGAGGGGGGTGTGAGCTTCTTGTAGGCTGATAGACTTTTCCACCCTGGAACAATAGACTTTTCTTCAGATCTGTAATTTCAAAACTCTACTTATAATGTACATGAAAAAAAGAACAACCTACATCTGTCTCTGTTGCTAACTGTAGCCATCTTTCAAATATTGACAGATTTTCATGTCGCATAAGCATTTTGGTCCATTTCACTTCACCTCATTCAAGTCCTCTGTATGCAGGAGATTTTTCTTTTAAGATTTATTTTATTTTTAATTGACACATAATAATCATACATATTTATGGAGTGTAATGTGATATTTCAAAACATGTCCGCATTGCGTAATGATCAAATCAGGATATTTAGCAAATCCATCCATCACCTCAAACACTTATTATTTCTTTGTGGTGAACACATCCAGAATCCTCTCATCTATGAGTTATTTTCTTCCTATATTTTCAAGAGTTTCTGTCACCTCCAGGGAATGCTTTGTGTGCTCTTTCTCTGTGCAGTGCATTTTTTCTCATTTCATCTACTGCTTGTCCTATACCTTCATTTCTTTATAGCATTCCTGATGCATTTTGAGATCTTTAAAAGCTTTACTGGTAGAAAATAACAGGGTTATAACATTTTCCATATATACCACAGTCTTACAAATCATCTAGTTTATAGCATTCAAGAATTTTCTTAAGAGAAAACCTACCAGAACTCAAATTGCAAATAAATGCCAAGTTGCACACATAGTATATCTAAAAATACGTAGGTACAAGTTCAAAGGCTGAACACACCAATCTGGTGTTTTAAAAGTCATTCTGGCTAAATGTACAATGCGGTCTTTCTTTGCCCATGTTTTCATAAAATCTTAACAGGGATCATAAGGATCCTGAGCATGAATGAAATGGAATGAATATTAAACTGGGATCCAGTAAGTTGAGATCGGTGGTATGACCTTCTAGTTATTAAAGGACGATATCCTCAAACCTCACAGCTGCATATTCTGGTTTTCAATCTTATATCCTAGTTCTGCCTCTTTTTCCATCGCAAACTAAGCCACACAGCCTCTTTAAGTGACAGCCAGATTCACTCCCTATCGAGGTGTTGACATTCTCTCTAGAGTACTTCAGTGAAACTGAAAAATTCTTGTTCCCTAGAAACCATGACAGGAATGCTCTATGATTCATGAATAATAAATATAATAATCAGAACACTAAATTAATCCCTAACCTTTCTGAATATATATGCTGAAGGTAATTTCTACTTCCTACATTATATTTCAGAAGGCAGAATTCAGAAGTGTGGTCTTACTTACCTTTTAAGGATAATACAACTTTGAAACAGTATTGCAGGGAGAAGAGTGGAATAACAGAAATCTGTCAAACTAGATACCACCATTGTAAGTTGTTGAAAATGTTAAATGTCAGAAGCAAACATAATTAGGTGACTAGAATGAATGACTATGTGCTTTTTCCAGTAACCACTTTCTCCTTGTGTCCAAAACCACAAGCAATGCATTAAACCTAGACTCTTAGAAACAGGGATAATTAAGTCAAAGAAATTGCCACTCTATCTTATCTTTGCTCTTAGATCAGCAGATAAAGAGCAGAAAAACATGGTGTTGGGTTGTAATCCCTGCAGATTTGGTACTTCTAAAACTCAATTTCCAGCCAGAAGGGAGAACACTCACCCCCTTCCCATGTTTTCTGCTCTACAGTAAAAATCTAGAGGTGGACCTAGTACAAAATATTCAAAGTTTTAAAAATCATTATCCTTTCTTGTGGTAAAAAAAAAAAAAAAAAAAAAAAGAATCCTTTGGAAGCTTTAAACCCATGTTTAATTATTTCAAATAAAGATATATAGCAATTGCACTAAAATCTAACCCAAAGAACCCATTAAGAGCTGATCATTTATTTGAAGGAACTAATGCTATTTTACTTGAAGGAACCAAAGGTAGCAAGCATAGATGTTTTAAATGCAGTTCTTAGAATAATCATGTCCTCTTAATGCTTCAGAAATTGTTTATGATCAAAATGGCCTCTTGCGTTTTTACCTAAAAGCCCTGTCTCGGGCAGCGTGCAGAGAGAAATATGTCACAATTGGTGGGAAGCTCACAAGGAAGACAAGTGGCTCCTCCTCTCTGGAGTCCAAGTGCAGCTGTGACTTTGGCTCTGAAAATTGAACAAGGAAGGAGGAAGTCTGGTTCCAATGTCAAATGTGAACACTTCCTCAAGGCAAGAGCCACCCCAAGGAGAGCACATACTTTGAATTGTCTTTCAAGCAAATGTCATAGGTTTTCATGACCTACTTCATAGCCTAAAGTAGTGAACCCAATACAGGACTATAGATGAGAATGCCTATATTCCTGTCCTGTTTCTGTGTACACCAATTATACTTCAATAAAGCCGGAAAAAGAAAGATGAAAATAGGTAACATTATGCCTCCCCAACCTACCTGATCCACACCCAACTGGTATGTTGGCAGGAACTGGATCTTTCATCTCTGTCTTCCCAACGTCCAGTACACTGGGGACGTTGTAGGTACTACAAAAATGTGTGTTAGCAGTCTCCATTTGAGTCAATGAACTCGGAGACTTACCTTCTTGAGTTTGAACGTGAGGCCTAATTTTAGGTACAGAGCAGAGAGACCCTCTCTCACTTCCTATACATAGGACTAACCATGCCCTGACCATATTAATTCTAGTCATTAATCTCTTGATCTAATGAATTAGCCACCAGTTGTATGATTTTTATCTGGTTATTCCAATTCATCACATGTAATTATGTTATTATCTCTGCCTTCTATTAGTGAGGAGGAGAAAACATTTCCTGAGAATTTTATTATGTGGTAGGAGCTAAGCACTTTCCATATATAATCTTATTTAATTTAATGGCATTCTCCCAAAAGAGAAATGGAAATTATGGCACTTATTTTACAGGTGAGAAAGCAGATCATAGAGTTTAAGTAACGTGCCCAGATTCTCATCGCTAAGCAGCAGCGTAGCTGGGACTGGAAAAACACTCGTCTCCAAAGCCCACGTTCTTTCTGCTATACTGCACTGGCTTTTTCTTCCCTTACCAAATAATTCCACATTATTTCTGAGAACGCGTAATGGAATTCTGAGGGACTTGGATGGGAAACAAAGAACTGTCTGAAATGACTTTTTCTAATAATTGTGATAAATTGCATCAATCCAGCAAGATGAACATCTCACTGGCCACCCCTGTGGTCATCAACATGCATTTTGTTATGTGTTTTGCTGCAGCGGGTGGTACAAATAGGGCCACAGACATTACTGCATGTGTAAACCATCAGCTTGTTTTAGACGCACCATCTATGTCTTTTGCCTCATTAGAGCCATATTCTACCCATCCAGGGAGCAAATTGCCATAAATGACTTTTCGGATGACAATGGCTAATGCTACTTTATATATATACATATATACACACCACACATTTTTTATATATACATACACTCACATACATACATATAATGTGTATATATACCATATATATAAAATATATAAAGTACATATATACACATATATATATAATCAATTCTTTCCGTTTTTTGTAAAAAAGTATTATTTGAATTCTTGCATTTAAATTTTCTGACAGTTATGATGATAAATAAATAGCTGTGATTCTGTTTCTCAGGAGAAACCAAATATAAAAGTAGAGAGGCTACTGACCACTCTGAATTAGCAAGGAAAGGTATATCATGTATCATCTTGGAGAAAGAGGATTTTTAACTGAATTCTTGCTGTGAAAAGAAAAACTGAAATTCATTTCCTCTTCTTAGTTACAAGTGTACAAAAATACACAAATCACTTAGTTTCCAGAAATATAAAATGGGGATCAGAGTGGCCCCCAAAAGACGTTATAACACACCTTGCAGGTTCCTTCCATCATGAAGTTTGTGAGGCTGATAATACGGTTCTGTTCATATTTCTAGTCAGCCCTTTATTGCATGGTTAATAAGGGGAGAGGGAAGAAAGAGCTCAGAGGGCACTGTATGTACAATTCCTAATCAATTTCCTTCTGCAAGTTTTATTACATCGAGACTTCTGGGGAGGAAAATTGATTGGGCCTATTCGCCTGGGAACCTTTCAGGAAACAAAGTGAACTCTTTTAGTTTTCTATCACAACTGATATTACCAGCCTAGGGTGAAATAAAAATGAATGATCCTACTCTAATCAATTACTTTATTCTGGTTTTTATGTCAAGAGTGTAGAATATTGGCACAGAATGGAATGGGATGGAAAGGGTTAAAGAGGAAATGGTAGGCAAAATAACAAATCAAATTTAATGTAAACAAAGATGAAAGGAAAATAGAAAAATATGCATTAAGGGAGATAATTTAACCTCATCTCACCTCAGGGATCCAGACATTTATTGGGCACCTGGCCTTTAGCTCAATGCTGGAAATCCAATGATGAATAAATCATCACAGTCTCTGGTGTCCTGGGCCTCCCACTCCAGTAAGGGAAACACACACAGACACACACACCCACACAGTCATAAAGGTACTGCATAGTTCAAAGACAAAGAAGAAAACAGGAAACAATGACAGCACAAGAAGAGGCACCCGAATCTGCTGGCCAGGCTAGGGCAAGTCTTCTCCAGGAAGGCCATGTGAACTGAGTCTTAAAATAATACATAGAATTAGATGGAAAGGTGTTTGCTTTGAGAAAAAAAATCAGAGTGTAAGTAAAGGAAATGAGATAGAAAAAAAAAAAAGAAGAAGAAGAAATCGTGTGGACCAGAGGATCTTGGAATTGCTTGAGATGCTATAAAGAGACAGGAGGCGTGGGGCATGAGGTGGGGCGTGAAGACAACCGATCACAGAAAACCAGGAGTCTGCTCTGTCAGAAGCAGGTCTGGCCTCAGGCTAGAAAATAACTGAGTGTTTTTAAATAAAGGATGATATGGTCGGATTTATGTTTCGAGTAGATGACTCTGGCACCATTGTGGAACATGACTTTTAGTAGGAAAATATGTCCCTCTTGTGGAATCTTTGGCATTTTCTAGATATAAGATCATATCATCAGCAAAATGCAATAGTTTGACCGCCTTTTTCCCAATTTGAATACCCTTTATTTCTTTTTTTTTTTTATTTTGGCATATTATGGGGGTACAGATTTTAAGGTTTCAATAAATGCCCATTTCCCCCCCTCCCCCCAAAAGTCTGAGTCTCCATCATGACCATCCCCCAGATGGTGCACATCTCACTCATTATGTATGTATATACCCACCCCCCTCCCCCCTCCCACCTGCCCAATACCCTATTACTGTAGTACCTATGTGTCCACTTAGGTGCTACTCAGTTAATACCAGTTTGCTGGAGAATATATCTGGTGCTTGTTTTTCCATTCTTGGGATACTTCACTTAGTAGTATGGGTTCCAGCTCTAACCAGGAAAATATAAGATGTGCTATATCACCATTGTTTCTTAGAGCTGAATAGTACTCCATGGTATACATATACCACATTTTATTAATCCATTCTTGGATTGATGGGCACTTGGGCTGTTTCCACAGCCTTGCGATTATGAATTGTGCTGCTATAAACATTTGAGTGCAGGTGTCTTTTTTGTAGAGTGTCATTGGATCATTTGAATACCCTTTATTTCTTTCTCTTGCCTGATTGCTCTGGCTAGGATTTCTGGCACTATTTTGAATAGAAGTGGTGACAGTGGACACCCTTGTCTGCTTCCAGTTCTTAGTGGGAATGCTTTCAACTTTTCCCCATTCAGTATAATGTTGGCTGTGTGTTTGTCATATGTGCCTTTTATTATTTTGAGATATGTTCCTTTTATGCCTAGTGTGTTGAGGGTTTTTATCATGAAGGGTGCTGAATTTTGTTGAATGCTTTTTCTGCATCTATTGATATGATCATGTGGTCATTGTTATAGCTTCTGTTTATGTGGTAAATCACATTTATTGACTTATGTATGTTGAGCCATCCTTGCATCCCTGGGATAAAGCCCACTTGGTCATGGTGCATTATGTTTTTGATGTGCTGCTGAATTTAATGTTCTAGTATTTTATTGAGGATTTTTGCATCTGTATTCATAAGTGATATTCATAAGTGATATCTATATTTTTCCCTTTTTGTTGTGTCCTTTCCTGGCTTTGGTATCAAGGTGATACTGGCTTCATAGATTGAGATGGGGAGGATTCCCTCCTTCTTCATGTTATGGAATAATTTCTGCAGTGTGAGTACCAGCTCTTCTTTGTAGGTCTGGTAAAATTCAGCTGTGAATCTATCTGGTCTGGGGCTTTTATTTGTTGGAAGATTTTTTTAATACTGTTTCAATCTCTATACTTATTATTGATCCATTCAGGATATTTATTTCTTCCTGATTGAGTCTTGGGAGGTTGTGTGTTTCTAGGAGTTTGTCCATTTCCTTTATGTTTTTGAGTTTATGTGTTTTATGTTATTTTCGTGATATTACACACGATATTTTGTATTTCTCTGGTATCAACTGTAGTATCTCCTTTTTCATTTGTGATTATTTGGGTCCTTTCTCTTCTATTCCTGGTTAATCTAGCAAGAGGTCTATCAATTTTGTTTATCTTTTTAAAGAACCAACGTTTATCTTTTTAAAGAACCAACGTTTTGTTTCATTAATCCTTTGTATTTTTTTTGTTTCTGTTTTTGTTTTCCATTTTGTTTAGTTCTGCTCTAACCTTAGCTATCTCTTTTCATCTACTGGCTTTTGGTTTGGTTTGCTTTTTCTTTCCTAATTTCTTGAGATGTGTAATCAGATTGTTAATTTGTGATCTTTCTATCTTTTTGATGTAAGCATTTAAGGCTATGAATCTTCCCCTTAGGAGTCAGCATTTTTAGAATTGAAGCATGCTGAGATGAGCAGGTTGGCTCAGGCCAACACATTGCCTAAAACTGGCCATCCTTCACACAGTCTTATGGCTTTCTCTGTCCCATGACTCCAAGTGTCTGTATAGCCATGACTGGCATTTCTGCAGAGCTAGAGGGGCCTGTGGGAATGCTCTCTTTTTCTAGGCATCCATGGAGGCCTAGCTTCAGGTTTACTTTAGTTCCATGGCCCATCTGTGGGTCAGAGAAATACATTAATTAGGTTAGTTCCTATGTGAGTTATTGCTTTGTAGGTTAAAGTGGTTCTGATTGTATTCTGGTAATACAGAAGGTTTCCAACATTTTTTGTAAGAATATGACACGTGCAGTATGCTTTTTAAATTTAGATTTTAAAATGTTTTATTAAATTTTGAACTCAAAAGTGATTTTTTTTTTAATATTGTCATTTTGGAATTGGTCCCAAAGTAGATGTTTTGGTGAAGGAAAACATTTGTGCAGCAATGCCTGACCCCATCATAGCTCATTCCCTACCCCACAGACTCACCAAGGTTTGGTGCTAGAAATGACCCCATTAAATATGCTTACAAGGAATCTGAAAGAGGTAACACAGTATGGACTTTCTGGGCTTTCCTGTGTAATGACTACATTGCTAAGCTGGTGAGGATGAGCTGTATGCAGTCCAAGGTAAGTAGGTATGTTTTATGAACAGGAAGAAACTTGTGTGTAGATAAGTAAAGTATATAAATTTAGGGGAAACTGTCAAAAGCTACTCCCTCAAATTATTTTTAGAAGCAGTAAAATGTCAACCATGTTACTAGTGATAAATCACAAAACTATAGTGTCTTAAATAAGGTTCCTAGAATCAGATCCAGAGGTGAGGATTTGTGTGCCAGGGATTTATTAAGGAAAGAGTGGTAAGGCAATGGGGGAAGCAGGACAGGGAAGGTATGGAAGTGGAGCAACAGAGAGATCCCAAGCAAAAGACCTGCAGATCAGGGGTAGACCTCAGCCAGTCTTGCAGAGGACCTCTGGAATGTGAGTTAGAGCTGTCCCAGGTAGCGCCGCAGCAGCTGGGCTGTCATTCTCCCACACCTGACAGTCACTGGTTACCAGCCCAGGGGGAAGACAGCAGTCCCCAGGCACTCTTGGCTCTTAGAGGATCTGGTAGGCAAAGGGAAGTCCACAATGAGTCCATCACAGATGATGGCCATTGGAAGCGTTTGGGCTTTCAGACCTGGTTAGAAGAGAGATGAAGGAATCTGGGTCATTACAACATTGACTGTGGCGTTGTCTGGTACATGAGTAGATGATAAGATGGACCTTGAGTTATCCTTCAGGTCCAGATAAGGAATCTATGTGTCATTTTAAACACTGGCTTCATGTACTTGCTCCACCACGAAGGACAATATCACCAGAAATATAATGGCAGATAAAATAATACCTGCAATAGACAATTTGCTACTGGGTCACAGTTTAATCTGCAACCACTTTTGTTTACATGAGCTCTTCAAAGAATGTTAAATTGAGAGTTATCTTCTATGTTGGCATAAGAAGCAAATAATTTTCCATAATGGAAATAGAATGTTTGAAAGTTATTAGTTCTTTTAAAACAAGAGTTTAACCAGAACTTAACATAAAATTGTTTCTTCGTAAAACCTTTGACTCATGGATGATGCATGCTTTTGTATTAAGTTGTGTACCATAATAATAAAATGAAACTATAGGGGTAGTAAAATACCAGTGTGTCAATCTTAAAATGGCCAGATGTTTGATTCTTTTCAAAGAACCCTGTACTATTATAGTACAGCTATCCCAAAGAAGTCCTCTATTATTAGAATTCATGATATTAATCTAAATTAATCTCTCCATCCTTTTGTGCTCCTCATAGTACATTGTTTAAGTGTCTCTACAGTACTTATCCCATCCTATTTTATGTTTTTATTATCTTGATGGCAAAACAGTATAAGTTTCACCTTTAGATCATCCAAACCATTTATCACCGTTTTAGCTCCTAATAGGTGTTTGGTAACATTTGAATGGGTAAATTGGCTGGCGATTCCCCTTCTTCGAAACATCTTGTCATTTATTTTAATAGTCAAGTACATTTGCTCTTTGAATAATGATTCACCATGGAGTCTCCTAGCTACTTGTTAATTCTTGACTTTCTCTCCCTTGTTCATTTGGAATCTGTCAGCAACATTTCAACAGGCTGTGGCAAGTGTCAGAGCATATGCTGTCTGCATATGTACCAAAGGAGGTGTATCTTTCCCTCCTTTTCTTTCCAATATTCTTCCCTTTAACATAACTGTAAATTCCCAGAACATACATCCTATTTTGAAACAAGAATCGGGCTTTGAATAAGACTTTTCTCAAATAAAATACGATTCTAGGTATTCGACTTGAATAGAGAAGTTAAGAATTTCTCGTAACTTTTCCCACTCTCTCTGAAAATATATCTTAAACTAGTCCTTGGCTATGACTTTTCTCTTTCTCGGAAATAGACAGAATGTATTTATATAAAACAAATGCACAGCTTTTTCAAAGATAGAGCAAGAGAAAAAGAAAGTTCTTTAATAGGCTTTAATACACTAGTGAATTTCATGGATTTATTTCAGAGCAAATCATCTCAGATATGGTCCCAATACAGCCAGAAGCCTTGAGAAACTGAAAATTGGAAGGAAAATGTGGACAGTGTATGTTCCTATGAGAATTCCAGTTTCACCAAACAGTAAAAGTCTATGTTGGCTGTCAGGTGTTCCTATAATAAAATTTATCATGAGAATATAATAAAAAATATTGCAAACCTAACACACTCACAATCTTATACAGTTTAAACATATATGAAGGTCAGAGCCAATAGTATAGTCAGCTACTATCATTTGAGAGTAACACAAGGACCAGCCAGCCCATAATAGCTCCTCCACAACCTGATCATGATGAGATCTCCACTGTGATAGTTACTCTTCTGGAAAAAACACTCATGTCAGAAATCTCCCCAGAAGTGACTGTCAGCTGGCAGAAGAAAATTGGTGGGAATTAGTTCTTCATTAGACCATTGCAGAGTAGAATAAAGGTCCCTAATTAAATGAGTTGTAGAAGAGCTCAACTTTGATCAGGGTCATAAAAAATCTGGTGCCAGAGGACAGGGATTAGGTGAGGCTGCAAAACTGGATGCACAAAGCAAACTTGTTGTTGGTTTTTTTTTTCCTTTTCTCCTCCCGGACTCATTCCTTCTCTTCCCAGTTAATGGCATCACCATTCTCTCCAGGCACCAAAGCTAAGCCCAATCTCTTACCACACCCGTCCAGTCACCTGGACAAGTCTACCAATTAGGCTTCTGCTTTATTCCTGCTGCCTCGATTCAGGCCTTCATTTTCTCCCACTCAGTGCAATGTTATTTTCTCCCTCCTGACCTCTTTGTGTGTTTCAAAGCCAGTCCTCTCTTCCAATGCCAGTGATCTCTCATCCACATCCTGCCTCTTCCACCAGCCCCATGGTTACCCCCACTGTCTCCTCCTGTCTTGGCCATGGCAATGGCTGCTATTAAGCAGAGTATTGGTTAGGACTCATCTGGCTTCAAGGCCCACCTATGCCTTGCTACCTGTGTAACTTCAGGTGAGTTATGTAATCTCTCCAACTCCCACTTTCCTTATTTGAAAAAGGAGATGGTATTAGTGCCTAATTCAAAATATTGCTGTAAATATTAAATGAGAAGATACCTATAAGAATTTAGCATGGGACCTATTGTAGACTTAAGTATTCTTAAGTACCATTGCAGCAATAATAATGTTAGTGTTTGATATCACTGAGACTAGAAGATACAGCAAGAACTTCAATGGATGTGGGAAATTTCTAGGTGGATGAACAACATGAATTAAAATAGAGAGGATAATGGCCATCTGCCCTTTTTTTAAAAAAATTTATTTATTTTTTTAATTTTAGCATATTATGGGGGTACAAGTGTTAAGGCATCTACCCTTTTTACAAACTAAAAAAAATTGTTTTAATTAACATAATAAGCAGGATTCTTGATATAATTATTAAATATCAACTTTTTGATTGAATGGACCATAAACCATCTGTTCATTGATACAGAAACATAACCTAAACTTCCAGAAATAATACCCTTATTCTACCTTATATACCAGTGGTTCATTTCTTTAACAAATATGTGGTGTTCTCCTGTATGCTCTGTTAGACTGAATGGATTGTTGAGGATGTCAAAGGACAAGACAGGTTCAGTTCCTGAGCTGACGAAACACACTATCTGTAATAGTCTTCTAGGGCTTCCATAATAAAACAACACAGACAGGATGGCTTAAACAACAGAAATTTGTTTTCTCACAGTTCTAGAGGCTAGAAGGCCAAGATCAAGGTGCCCTCAGAGTTGGTTTCTGGTAAGGCCTCACGTCTTGGCTTGTAGACGGCTGCCTTCCTGCCATGTCCTCACATGGCCTTTCCTTTGTGCACTCATGGAGAGAGAGCACTATGGTGTCCCTTCCTCTTCTTATAAGGACATCAATACTCTTGGATTAGGGCCCTACCCTGATGACCTTATTTAGACTTAATTACTTCCTTAAAGGCCCCATCTCCAAATATAATTACATTGGAAGTCAGGGCTTCAGCATGTGAATTTGGGGTAAGGTCACAATTTTGCCCATAACACCAGAGAGTCAGAAAAATAAAAGATCAATTACAATTTACTTTGATAAGGAGGCACCTAGTTCTTTAGGTAAACCATGTTCTATATGAATTCACATAAAAACATTTCTGGAAAAAAAAAAAAAAAAAGAGCATATGTTGGTATCTAGCTCAAAGATCCTGGACTGAGAATCAGGATGTTTGGTTTCTAATTTTCCTTTCCAAAATTGCAGTTTAGGCAAATCAATTTCTCCAGTCATTTTGCCTCTCTCTGACTGAATCAAATGAAGCCTAATGATACTTGCAAAGCTGTTTTAAGACATAAAAGAGCTCTACAAGGATAAGGTGCTGTCATTTCCATCACTAGCTTCCCGCTAAAAGCTGAACCTGATGCACTTTTATCATTGCAGGAAAGGCAATCTTCGACTCCCGTTCAGGGATGTAGCGTAATAGCAAAGAATATTGATGTTATGATTGGGACTTCATGATCAACACATTGATTAGGCATGATTTTGGATACGTTAAAAGAGAAAACTTCAACCTTCAAGCCCCTGTCACCCACCAACAGACCCCAATCCAAAACATCTTTAACAGGAGATTGGATTTTCCTCTTTTCGAGGTTCCACGGTGTGGGTTGCTAGATTCCAATTACAAAATGTCTGAACATGAAACTGTAAAATGATTTCCATTCAGCTCTTAATTTCAAATAACCAGAGTATATTTCTTTATAACTGATGGAGAAGCGTGACTATATTGGAGTCAGCATTACTTAGCAAGAAGAAAAAGAAATGCGTTTTCTCTGACACCCTAATACTCGTCGAATTAAAACCCTTTAGCATAGTGAAAGGACTTCTTTAATGTAAAGGAGGTCATAGTATGCAATGAATAAATGCAAGAGTCTTTATCAGCACAATCATTCTTTTCCACGGAACTGAAATTATTAAAATTCTTTCCATTTTGAGTATATCCGTTTTATAATTTCCAAGTGCAGGAATCGTTAAAATCTATAGCTATAAATGCGCAGATAAAAATAATATAGTCAAATGACTTCTTTTTCATGAGGCATAATCCATATAAATTGTTTATACAAAGAAAACCATAATAAAGACATCACACCCGTTTTCTGGGGCTGGAGAATAGAAGTACACAGGGTCAGATGTGCACAAGCACGTGTGCAAATAGCATTGGTGAGACGCATGTCTTCTCTTTATGAGCTTCCTCGTACCCGGGAAGAGCAAACTTGCTGTAAATCTCTAGCCACAGCAATGATTAAAACTTGGGCATGAAGCAGAAGGGATCCAAAATTGCTAGAAAAACTCTCTGGTCCCCAGTCTGTTTGTTTTACTGCATGAAAGACACCAAATTTTCCGGCAGTTAAACTGATGCTGGGCTTGAACGCAGAGAATAATCGAACAGCAAAACTCAACCTTTCTCCCGTTAGAGTCAGCTGATAAATATTTGCAGAGGGAACGAAGGAATCGCCACGGACGGAGCATACTTGGGCAGGCTGGTCTCACACGTCTTCCACCGGGACGAGGGTGAGATATCTGTAGGTTGTGACAAATAAAACCTTCCTGCCCGCCACCTCCCTCTTCTCCACCCCATCACAACACAAAAACCCGCTCCTGATTCCTCCACTTCTGCCACGTAAGAAGTGTTCCTACTTTTCCCATGCGACTTCCCTGGGGAAGCTTTCCTGGCCACAAAAGGAAAGAATATAGGCAGGAGTACTCGGTGGACACCAGTGGGACCAATTGTTTTTTCCCGTCACTGCTGTGGCTGCCACTGCATCCCGGGCGGCCACCTTCAAAGATAGACATTTTATTACAGGCAGGGGAACTCGGTTTTACAAACTCTTTGTAGAGCAGATACTTTACATGTGCACAATTTTACCGTATTCTGTGAGAATAATGAATATGAAGATTTTCCCAAGCCTACACTATTCTATTCTCCTTCCAGTTAGGGATGCCTTAGGCTTTAGAGCCATAGATCCCTTGTTTTTTTTTTTTTTTTTTTTTGCAGTTCACCTTAGCTTCCACCCAGGCCCTCGCTGAGCATATAAAGAAATACAAGTAGAGCTGTAGAAAAATAGTGTTTGTGTGTTCCACAGCAGAGGGGCACTTGCAGCTTTCGGTTGTAAGTGTCCTATTTTCTTCCAGGTGTATCTTGATGAAATAGCATCCTATGGTTTCTAACCATAGGAATTCACGGGAAGCCTTTTGTCTGTGCCAGAAATGCAAATTCTCCTCATTCCCTCTGAGATGACTTTGTACATCTTGATTAGCACATCTAGGAATCTCCCACTTCTCATCAGGTGCTAGACGTGGTGGTTTTTTTGAAGACCTGATTGGTCCTTTCCTTCTACTGTCATTCATGCCAGACTGGCATCTCTTCAGTCTTTCTTCTCTTTTTCTCTTTTCATTTGTGAAACCACAAATGTTTTTAAGATTCCAATTTTCATCAACTCTGCATGAGCCTGAAAAGTATTCCATCATGTATATATACCATGTGTTCTTTTCCCATTCATCCACTTATGTTTGATGCCCTATCTTGGCCATTGTGAACAGTGCTGCAATCAACATGCAAGCACAGAAACCTCTGCTCAATATACTGATTTCCTTTCTTTTGATTATGTACCCAGCAGTGGAATTGCTGGATTATATGGGAGTTCTATTTTTAGTTTTCTTGAGGAACCTGAATACTCTTCCGTAATGGCTATACCACTTTACATTCCTACCAACGGTGTACAAGCCTTCCCCTTTCCTCACATCCTCGCCAGCAATGGTCTCCTTACAAATTTATTTCTTATGTGATTGACAATTTAATTACAGTGTTATGTCCCTTTTCTAATCAGTTTGGAGACAACTTAAAGTCTGCAGAGGCTTTAAGGAGATTTCCTTGAGAGCAATTAATTACTGCGTTGACCCGTCCTGCCCATTTTGAGATAAAGCTTATCTTTCTCAGGGTGGCCCTGGACTTGCCAATGCATTTCTAGAATGGAAGAACACCAAATGGAGCAGAAGCAGATGCCAATCACTCGCCTACCATGCATCCATGCCGAGTGCTTCTCCATTCAAGAGCAATAATCAGATCTAATGATATGCAGGATAGACAAGAACATTCTCATTAAATTTGCAGATTGAATCAAGGTATGTGGGAAAGATAGAGATATAAATGTAAATGACCTAGACAGCGAATGAAGGAAAAGCTAGTCAAAGATTTGAACTCAGTGATGTTTAATAAAGATATGGGTTAAGTTGTACATTAGAAGATTTTTTTAAAGTAAAGCTATAAGTAGAGTCTAAGTCACAGCAAGACAAAGGGTCGTATGAGAAACTTACTGAACATGAGTTAAAATTGTTCTTTATCTGAACACGTACGTTAAGATACGGTGAATGAAAAAAGTGTAGCCTATGAGAGTCAAAGGTAATTCTAATACACAGCCCTTTGATAGGACCCCTTGTTAGCACTCTCGGTGGTAAGTGACAGAATTGCAGCTCAAACTTGCATAAAGAAAAAGGTCATTTTAGAATCTGCATAATTAAGAAGTCTTCCAACCGACACTAGTCTCAGGCACAGGTGGATCCAAGGATTCATAAGATACCGTCAGGAGCTTGTTTCTTTCCCTTTCTCTCGGCTCTGCTTGTCCTTCTTGGCTTTACGCCGCAGTCACGTGCGTGGCGTTACAGGATACCTGCCCGGAGCTCAGGCTCCTGAACACAAACCTCTCTGCACCCGGAGGGCTCTGCCGGGCCCACCTCAGGTCCCATGCCGCTCCTGGACTAGTCACAGCGTCTAAGGATGGGATGCCCTGGGGCATGACGGGCAGCTTCACCTCGTTAAAGGTTCCAGGGGGCTTCCTAAAGTAAAAGGCGCTGGACAGACTGAAACAAAAAGAGAAGGGCATGCAGAAGCATTTCCTACAGATCCTCGCAAAGGGATCTTGATGATTCAAGGTATGTGGTCAAGAAAGATTATGAAAGACATATAAATTATCTAAGTAGTTTATAGGACTAACAACCAGTGAGGATTAAGTGGGGGCTTCTATGTTCTGAGATAGGTGGCAATGATTGGACAAAGGTGGATTTTGAAGTAGATTGTTTTGGGTTGTTTTGGCACAAAAGAAATGCAGCTGGTTGTAGAACCTTTTGGGGTAAAGAGGGAGAAAAGACAGAAGAAGAAAATAAAAATGTCTGATAACCACTATAGACATGTTGGACAAATTATCTTGTGTTTTATACAAACAGCTTATGTGCTTACTAATCAGAATTATTTAGTATGTATGCTGCATTTTTGTTTGAAGTATTGAGAACATTTGGCACATGAATAAACTAGTCTACAAAGGTCACAAGTTTTAATGACTAAATAGTAACTCATCTAATGAATGTATTATAGTCTCCATTCGCTGTCTATTTTACATACTGAAGTTTCCCATTTTTACTTTCATAGGTAATATTAAAAGAAATATTTGGGGGCGCATCTCTTATTATATTTTTAAGATCGAATCCAACTAGTGAAAGTACTGAGTCATAGAAAATGAACATATAAAAATTATTGATGTATACTGTAACATTTCTATCCAGAATATTGTTATTTTACCAGTAATGTGTGAGATAATCTTTACTATTTCCCAAAGATATTGATTTTTGAGGTGTTGGATGGTGAGATTTGAGAAGCAAACATTCTTGTTTCCCCTATGATGCTTACTCTTAAGATCAATTAATGAACATTTATTAAATTGAAAAAATGGTCCTGTAACCCACAGCAAGTATATGTTTTTAATTCTGAATTGCAAAACCGAAGAGGAAAGTCTATGGTAATGAATAAATCTCTGCTCATTTTAATATTAATAACATTCATTATTGAGGATGTAGAGGAATGGCTATTCTATAAAAATTACAGTATTTAATCTGGCAATATATCAAAACTGAAAATATGTACCTTTAAACCAAGAACGTCTGTATTTGTAATTATATCCAAGGAAGTATTTGATCAAATACAAAAAAAAATTGATGTTTATCGATGAGGTTTGAATAATATCAGAAATCTGGAAGGTAGGCCGGATGCGGTGGCTCACGCCTGTAATCTTGGCACTCTGGGAGGCCGAGGCGGGCAGATTGCTCAAGGTCAAGAGTTCGAAACCAACCTGAGCAAGAGCGAGACCCCGTCTCTACTATAAATAGAAAGAAATTAATTGGCCAACTAATATATATATAGAAAAAATTAGCTGGGCATGGTGGCACATGCCTGTAGTCCCAGCTACTCGGGAGGCTGAGGCAGTAGGATTGCTTGAGCCCAGGAGTCTGAGGTTGCTGTGAGCTAGGCTGATGCCATGGCACTCACTCTAGCCTGGGCAACAAAGCGAGACTCTGTCTCAAAAAAAATAAAAAAAATAAAAAGAATGAAATCTGGAAGGTATTTAAGTACCCATCGATATTTATTTGAAATAAATCCTGGGTATTTGTTCAATGGATATAATGCAGTCATTATAATTTTTTAATTTTCTTTATTCAGCATATTATAGGGGTACAAATGTTTAGGTTACATATATTGCCTTTGCCCCACCTGAGTCAGAGTGTCAAGTGTGTCCCTCTCCCAGATGGTGATATGATTTTATATCTAGATAGGACAGCCATTATAATAGAGTGACTTAAAATTGCCTGCATTAAAATCTTATTTTACCCCAACTCTACCAAATACCAACTTTGTGCCCTTTCACAAATATCTCATCTGTGACTTCGATCTATAAAATTTATTCTGAGCATTAAGTTAGATTTTGCATAAAAAGAGCTTACCAAGATCTAATTGGTACAATTTTTGTAGTTTTTGTTAAATGGAAAAATGGTGATATGAACAAGCTATTAGATAGCATAGATAGGAGTGCTACATTTACATAAAATTATATACGTGCATGTCTTCATAGAAATCCACAATGGCATTAACCAAAAGACTCATTGAATTATCTTTTGGTTGGGGAGCATTGAGTGATTTTGCTTTCTTTATATTTTTCTCTATTGCTTGAATTTTCTGTACAGTATTTATTATCTGTATGGTCATAAAAAGCTAATTCCATTTACACTTTTTTAAAAATCAAATTACATAAGAACTTCTTTAGTAAGTTCTGTACTTCTTAGGTGACTTGCCCACAGCCTTGTAGCCAGATAGTTGCAGGACAGCGTGATAAAAAAGATCTACTCGTCCCTAGTGCATATGTCAAATGACTGCTGTCAGCTCACGTGACCAGGGGGAAAAGAGCCAACAATGAAATTAAGCTATAACAATTAGAAGATTCCAGGCCATAAAGATGAAGTCTGCAAGTTTTGCCATAATTAGCTGTGTAGCCTTCGGTAAGACTCACAATCTCTCAGATGCTTGTTTATTTCTTTTTTATTATTATTATATTTAATTCCAATTATAAAATAACTGTCTGAAAATTTCTGTACTTTGGGGACACAATAGAATGACCTGAAAACTGATGCATACATTTAATTAGTTACCAGTCAGTTACTCTCAACCAAATCTCAAGATACTAGCCTTGTATTTACCCAGGGTTGGGTGGAGGACTTAGGTGGTTGATTTTGTCACTCTAAATCCGAAAAGGGCAACTTTAGTAAAAACAAACAAAAAAAAAAAATAGAAGGAAATGACTTAAAACCATATAGAAACTATGACCTTGTGAGTTTGTTCATGCTCAAGATATAAATAAATTTCATAAAGTTTTAGATAAATATATGATTAAGTATCTACCATGGGTTATCATAGATTGCTGGGAATTTATTGCTATAACTCTTGAGTTTGAATCATGAGAGGTAATCATGGTCCCTTAGAGCCATGATCAAGAGCCAGGATAAAACCGGGTGCTATGTTTGCACACACAAGCTGCACACCCCCTGCTGTGTGATTGCTGAATATGTGCTGATTCTTTAGTAAACTGAAATGAGGATATCAAATATATGTATATAGCCTAAGTTCATCACAGGCCCCAATTCAGATATTTCTCTGATTTACTTTATTTTCCTCATTTTAGCACCAAAATACTAAGAAAAGTACTTCCTCTTTAGTACCTACATTATAGCAGCACTATGCTTGGGGATTACCTGTGTTTTGTCATGTAATCTCTACACCTGACTGCTAGAATAGTATCTTCCCCATTTACTAATGGGGAGAAAGTCAAAGTCAGCGAGGTTAAGTGCACTCACAAGTCCGTGGGTTGGGAGCGATCGATCTGGGCTCTTCTGATGAGCAACCCCCATCCCCAGTTCCTGATACACTGAGCTATATTGCTGCAGAGTGAAGATCATGGTGGCTACTGTGGAGCTTGTGAGAAAATGTGAAATTACTTCCCTAACTTTACTGAGTCTAATGGACACCAGAAGATATTCTTTAGAATATATTTCTTTGACCCAGGTATATAACTGGCTTCCTTTTTAACTGAACAGAAGAAACATTATCAATTCACATAACAAGGGATATTTTCAGAATGTATAGCAGTTTGTTCTGCACAAGGAACACCTGTTTAGGGGTAATTTTTTTTTTTCCTGAAGGGTAATCTTCAAGGTATTTTTCTTGAGCTGCTTTTTCTCTGCAGACCGTAGAGGATCCGAGAAGACTAAGATGAAGCACTCCCGGTAGAAGTTATGATGACAGACGGTCAGGCTTAATTGTGACAGGCAGCGTTTGGTCCCTTCCCTGTTTCTTCCGTGAAAATGGAGCTGCCGTTCAATCAGCTGGGAGCCTGGTCAATGGGGTCAGCTCCTGTGTGGCTACAGGAAGGGGCCTTCGATAATTGCACAAGGCAGACAATTCATCTGGAAGCTCTAGAAAACGAGAGGTGGAAAAATGAACCCTGAGTGTCCATCTGGGTTTTGAAAAGTAGATATTTGAAGTTGTGGCAGGCTGCTTTGTAATTAAATCGGTCACTGAAGTCAGTTTTCATAGCCATCCAATTCCAGATGTGATCATAGCATAATGAACCATGCCTTTATAAATGTTACATTTCCTGGGATCAAAATATCCGCCAGAATTTTCCTCTTAATTTAAAGAGTTTAAATACCACATTATTTTGAATAGTATTTTGTTCTACTGGTGCTTTCGTGTCATGAAAAACAGTTGGAGGCCATGGCATGGAATAACAGATGAAGGAAAACCTCCTGTTTTTATAGAAGCCGAGTTGGCTGTATTCATGTCCTGCTGTCCAGCCTTGATTCACATGGACCAATTTCTCTTTTAGCTCTCAAGATAAATGCAGTGTTTACTGAATAAAGGTGATCATATTTTCCATTCTGTTGTATAGCAATCCTGAAGGATCAGAATGCTCTTGTTCTCTGGAAACATAGCCCATTACATGCAGAGGTATTGTACTCTTCTGTGATTTGAAGCTACTCTTTAATTTATTTCTATTTTGAACTGAATTTAAAAGCTGATTACCCATCAGAGAAAGAGACTGGCATAATCAAGTAAGACAAGGGCAGGCTCCTTGGAGCCTTTCTTGGGTAGCTTTTCTAATAGACTGAAACTAATTCTGAGACTCTACCTGTCACTGGGAACAGTGTCTAATTCCCGTGCAGCTGAATTAGTTTGTGTGAAATACTCTCTTTCTAAGGCCCCAGACAGAATTTATCTCAGTTCTGAAGCAACGACGGTTAATACTCTCAATAACTGTGAAAGCATTCCTCTGTACTAGAAATTATATGCAGACTGAATGAATCACCACAATTCGACTATGGTGGATGCAATTAAAATAAATTATGTAAATGCACTATGAGAGTAATTAGAACTAGAAATGTTGATGAGTTAATCGCCACGTCTATGTACTTATAACACTGAAATAAGACAAAGTTAGAAAAAAACTTAGATTATTTTAGAAAGAAAATAAATTGAAAAGCATTAGAAATAATTCAGTTATGGAGGCTGAAGAAGCCTCTCCTTGGCATTCATTCAGGGTGTTGCAGGGAGTTGCATAGAATTCTCTGGGCAGAATTGAGGGACTCAGCAGCCTGAAGGTTGGGTGACAAAGAGGAATGAACACAAGTTTTGTCTGAACTAAGAGATGAACTAAGAGTCAAAAAAGAATTGGCCTTACTGCTCAATAACTTGAACTTGGAGGAAAATCTAAGGTCGAAAAGTAATAGTTAAAGTGGATTAGTAACTATTTAAAAAAGAAAACCTTAAAAGGACAAGAAACATAATATCACGGTGAATTTAGGGTTTTTTCCCCCCTTAAGCACATGTTATTGCCATCAGTATTGCCTAGAAGCACCGGTAACCCAGCAGCCATGAATAAATAGCACAGCAACCCAGCCATCCAACTCTCAGTATGACACTAGAGCTAATTATGTCACCTCAGAAGAACCTAGAAGCCAGCCTAAAGAGGCTCCTGCAGACAAAGGATGAGACAAACTGGACATTAAAAAGAATAATGGCTGTAATTGATTATGCCAAATTACATATATAGAATATATAATAATATATAGAATATATAAAATATAGATAAGGTATATATATACTATAGAAAATATAATATATATACTATAGATAATATAGTATAAATGCTACTTTATATATATATATATATATATATATATATATATATATATATATCCCTGATTTAAAAAAAGAATTGGAGAAACAAACAAAATGTACTAGACACTATTGGAAATTGCTAAGACGTCAATATGTCATGTTGAAATTGATAGTTAAAGGGAAGAGTAAGCCTGTATAGGAATTGTATTTCAGACTAACCAAAAGACCTTAGCAGATGGGTGAAATTTTCGAAACCAGGAATAGTAGAAATAGAAAAGCATCATTTTATAACGCCTAGTGAAATAATTGGTTTAGGTAATCAACAAATGGTAAAATATCAGTGAAAGTTTGGTGGGAAATTTCTAGGGATGGGATCAAGCTAAACTACTGAACCCACCGATGTATCTGAGCATCATTAAAGTAAGTCACTGGATGTTGCTCCTGATGTTATACAGTGTAATTTACAGAGGACCACTTCTGTAGTATTCTTGGAGGAAAACAAAACTAAACTGTAATCTGACCTTTAGATCTGAAGTCCAGTTTGCAGGATATATGGGGAATAGAGAACTAAGCAAAATCGTTTGACACAATCAGTCTGGTGCAAAATATCAAAAACTTTACAGAATATTTTTCATGGTTTCTTCAACAGTGAATGGAATTTTAAAAAACAAAAGGTAAAAGATTAAAACTTTTTTTACTGCTTAAAAAAGCAATGACCTGTAACAACCAAATGCAACTTGTGAAACATTTTTGGATCCTGATTCAAGCAAACAGACTGTAAGAAAATACTTTATAGACAGCAGGGGAAATTTGTGAGTATGGATCACATATTAGATAATGATAAGGATTTTTTTTTTACTAATTTTAGTAAGAGCACTTATGCATTTTATTACATGATGACAATTTTTAAATGCATACTGAAATATTCATGGGTAAATAACTTAATATTTGAAGTTTTATTGAAAATATCTCAGCCAAAATAAAAAGTGGGGAACAGGGAAAACAGATAGGAATAAATAATACAAAAATGGCAAAATAATGGTTGTTGTGGCTTAGTGATGGATCGTATGGGCTACATTTTCTGCTTTTTTTGCCTGCTTAGAAATTTTCCCAACAGAAAGTTAAAAATAAAATTGAAACATTGTTTCAACATACACAAAAAGACTGACAATGGAAAGTAAAAAATTGACTCCAACTGCAAGTATATATCTATTTATAAGCATTCTCCAGAATCCCTACATAAAATGGAAGACTGTAAACTCTAAATAGATGTCTATGCATGTAGTAAATGGAATGAGAACAAAAGCACTGGGAAGTTGTGACCTCAGGCAGAAAAATGAACCCCGATAGCTAGGATGGTGATGGCTTAAACTCCTGAGTAATGAAAATTGTCAGGGAGCCTTGTTTGGTGACTTGGAGCGACAATCTTCCTAGGCATTATCACCACAGGTGAGTCAGATACAAGGCAGATTGGAAGAACAAAATATAAGACATATTCCTTGGTGATTTGTCACATTTCCAATGTTGTTGCTGTTTTTTTGTTTGTTTGTTTTTTGTTTTTTTTTCTTTTCTTTTTTTTCCCCTTGGTTTTGCTTTTAAAAGATTCACCTGGCCGGGCGTGGTGGCTCACGCCTGTAATCCTAGCACTTTGGGAGGCCGAGGTGGGCGGATTGCTCAAGGTCAGGAGTTTGAAACCAGCCTGAGCGAGACTCCGTCTCTACCAAAAATAGAAATAAATTAATTGACCAACTAAAAATATATATACAAAAAATTAGCCGGGCATGGTGGCGCATGCCTGTAGTCCCAGCTACTCGGGAGGCTGAGGCAGAAGGATCGCTGAGCCCCGGAGATTGAGGTTGCTGTGAGCCAGGCTGACGCCACAGCACTCACTCTAGCCTGGGCAACAAAGTGAGACTCTGTCTCAAAAAAAAAAAAAAAAAAAAAAAAGATTCACCAATGTTAATTTAACAGCTAACAATAGGATTACAGTTAAAGCCAGGGCTGTCTTCATGGGTGTGCAACTGGTCTCTGTGCTTACAAGAGTCTCACAACCTGTTCAGGGCTCTATTATTGCCATCTTGAAATTCTTAGTAAGTTTTGAACAAGGGACCTCACATTTTAATTTTCCACTGGACCCTGCAAATTATTCATATGTAGGCAGTCCTGGTGAAAGTGTAAAAATGTATTATATATAAAAGTATTGACAGGGAGCATATTTAGTAGACTTGATTAAGTTTAATTCATTCTTCTGAAGGAGACATATTAGTCACTTTAAAGTCACTTCATAGCACTTCTGTTTTATTTGACTTCCCAACTCTTTTGGGGACAGCTAAGGAAACCCAGCCTCTGGTGCTATGTTATTATCTGGGATAATACTAACTTCATGAAAATGACACACAAAAGCAAAATCCAATTTCAAACCATTATTGCTATCTCAATCAAGAATTTTGTTTTGAAATACAATTTGTAGAACAGGTGTGCTTGCTGATAGTTCTAAAACATTGAGTTTAATAAAAGGTAAACTTGTCTAAGCATATGGAATTCTTTTGGTGGTCTTTGTGATGCAAACAAATACATGTTCTGCATATAGCTTGCCCGTTGATAAAAGAATATTTTCACTAAAAGAGTGATAGCAAGTCTTGCAGGGTTACTGTTGGGCATTTGTGTGGTTTAATGGCAATTAATAGCAATTTATCAATGATTCCAATTGTATAGAAATCCTGACTAAGGTCAGGCAGAAAGTCCCTTGTCACTATGCAGCCTGTACTCTTGCATAGTGAAGATTAGGATAGCTGATGTTTTGTCACCACAGTGCCAAAATTAATCATGGTCTAAGGACATTAAAGAAAGGCTGAGAAGTAAGTGAATTAATCACCATTAAAAACAGATTTAAAATGTATCCTGAAGGGTAACTATTGAGAAGAAATACTGTTTTGAATAAACCAAAATTCTTTAAATACTAAAAAGATGCATCTAAGGGGGACTATTTTTTTTTCTAAGAAGTTAGTATCATAACAGTAGGTAGGAAATTGTTCTCTAGAAATTAACCTTTCGTGGCAAGTCCATCAGCTCATGAGTTTTTGTCGTTCCAAAGACATAAACCTTCCATCAGATTTCTAGGTGAGTTTTCATGTGATCTCTGGCATCCAAGAAAGGAATCAGAAAAGAACTTAAGATTATGATCTCTCCAATTGATGCCACATTCTGTTCTTCTATTTTCAACAGCATATTTATGTTTCTCTCTTTCCTACTCCCTCTCCCTTTCCCTATTCTGCTTCCTCTCCTTCCCTCCCTCCCCAAATAATATTTTATCATGGCTAGTACGTACTGATTTGTTTGTTTCTTCTTTTATATGTATACTACAATTAGTATAGACACTCCTCAATTGGATAAATATAAATAGTTTTATTGTTTCTAAATACTTACTGTCTCAAGCAATGCTCTATCATACCTCCTTAAGGATTGTTCCATGTTTGTGCTCTTGTTTGTGTAGGATAGATGTCTAGACAAACTGCTAGGTTATAAATATAAATATATATACTGCTAGGTAAATGCATTGAATTGTTGAAATACGCTCCCCAAAATTATTCCAATGCATACTTTGGCCAGCAGTAGTTTGAAACTCTTTTCCCTAACAATTATCAATGCTGAATGTATTCATTTTTTAAAATGCCAATATGAGCAAAAAAAATTTTTTTAATTGCATTTCTTTAGCTACAAGTGAAATTATCAGCTAGTATTGTGTTTGTGTGTGAATCTTCTCTTTGAATAATTGTTCTTTTTTCTATTATGTGTCTTCTTCCAGCTGGTTGTAGTTCTTTATATATTGGGGATATTACTTATTTGTCATTGGTACAAGGAACACTATCTGGGTGACTGGCACCCTTTTAACCCTGACTCAAGCATTACAAAGCGATCCATGTAACCCAAAATATTTGTACCCCCATAATACTTGGAAATTATGTTTAAAAAGCATGGGAAAAGAAAGTCTTTTGTTTTTAAGCAGGGGAAGGTAAAATTTCATAGAGAAGTTGATAACCTCTATTTGTGAAGAGGATGGTCAAATGTTGCCGGTAGACTGACATGTTCCAGCGAGTCTTTATAGCCCACTATCATGATGTCCGGCTGTGTTCTTACTGGGTGATGTTCATGGAAACTGCTCTAGCAGCTCATGTTGGTAATAGGCTTCCTGTTGCTGGGGCAATCCAGGCCTGTCACTGAGGTTTACAGAGCATTCAATCCACCTAAGAAGCAAATGAAAGTGTGAATTGGATTCTGGGTTCCAGTCTCTTTGGTGTCCTCTCTTTAGTGAATTCATCAGAGTTAGCTAGAGAAGGGGTGGGGAATTGCTTTATTAAAAGGATTTGTTCTGTAAAATGTGGATTCAGTCAAAAGGCCCCACTCAAGGATCCAGAAGGCCTCATGTGGCCTTGTATTTATGGGGCCTGCTTTGGGACAATCAGTCACCAAGCCTCTGTCCAAACGGTTCTTTGCTCTTCTACTCCTGACTTGCCTGACTTTCTTCAAGAGATTGTTCTATTTTTCTTTTCTTTTCCCATTCTTCTTTCCTCCATTTTAAAGAGTACTTATTCCTAAATAAGCCATTTCCTTAAAATATTCAAGGAAACAAATTTCCAGGCAGAAGGAAATTTGCATTCTGATGTTGTTTGGAGTTCCAGAGATGATGGATGGCCGCGTTCTCTGTGGCTCCTGTGAGCCACTGCAGATCTGAGAGTGTTCCAGGGCCTGTCCTAAGAGAACTCATTTGAAGTCTTACAGGTGTGATTTGCACCTTAATTTTGACCTCCCTCAATATAAATAGAACAGAAAGTCAGTGCATACATTGGCACAAAATAATAAGCATCATTGCTTTTGTTCTTTCTTTGAATGTAATAAAATTTAAATTTACTACTCTTATTTTACTCTTAATTGGCTCTCATGTTTCTAGATATACTTCATAGTCGTTTCCTTAGAGCTTCAGACAAAATTCTGAGCCTACATTTTGATAGTAACAATTATACCTGATGGACTGAGGGCTGAGTGCAGTCACATAAATATTGTAAACAATCAAAAGCCAACATATTAACATGTAGCAAATGCAATTCTTTTATAAGAAATGGAAGAAAGCAAGTTGCACAGATGCAATGTGGTCATTGTCTTTTAGCTACCTATCTTTGGAGTACATATTTAGCACTTTATAACAAAGTTCTGCTAAAAAAACAAGCCGGTAACTCTGGAAAGATAGATTAGCTTAAAATAATTATGACACAGGAAAACTGTCATTAAAGAAAAAAAGTTTATATGCACATCTTTCATAGTCTCTAAGAATACAACACAATAAAGTTGAAAAATGTGTCAGACATAGTCAGGAAGCAAAATTCTTCTGTATAAGATTTCAGGAATTACTTAGTTTTCAAAGATCAGCAATCTGATCACAAAACTGGCACAAAGGCAAAATATAGTTGTGATGGGGAAATTTAATTCTCCTAACTTTAGCTAAAAGTCTGTTTCTTGTGAAATTGGGACACCTGATAGCTATTTTACTATCTCATTGAAAATGTATCTCTTAAAAGCTTACTGATGATGTTACTCTCTTTGCTTTAGTTCCAAGAAGCCCATAGGACCCTACCTGCCAGGCATGAGGGGATGTCCCCACTGCTTTCTCTCTAAACTCTAGATTAGTTTTTGAAGCCCTGAACTTCACGGAGGAAGAGCCAAGTGTTCAGGATGAGGCTAGTTCTGCTTTGACAGTTGAGGTCCAGGGAAGGGACATAGTCAGGATCTCTAAACTTTGTTTCCAGTAAGTTAATTTAAATATTTTACTTATAATAGCCACAGACATTGGCTTCAAGCTATTCTGAAGAACAGTGCTATTATTTTTCTTCAGATTTCCTTTCAGAAAGAAATTCTTCTTGGTTTGCAAGTTCAACTTATTATGGTAATAAGGTATTTTATTACCTTTTTCATTGTTTTCCATATAATAAACTTTTCATAAAGGCTTGAAGAAAATGTAAAAATTATTACTATTTTCAATCTCTCTTCTCACACATAAACCTATCTGATTAGCTCTTGGGGGTTACTAATATATGTGAAATTATTTTTGAAAAAAAAATACTTATGTTCAATGAAAATACATTAATCTACTTTAAAATCCCTTAGTTCCTTCATCCTGTTTGTGTAGACTAGTCAAAGTATTCTAAATCACAGGAGACAGTTTCTGAGTGTATTTTTTTTAACATGAAGGGAGATTTAGACATCTAAATAAAACAGTGAAATTGCTGATGCCCACTGCCCTTCACAGTGAGTACCTGCAGCCCATCCTTGTGGAGGAGATATTAATATTAAATTTACTTTCTACCAAAATTTATTTATTATTTATTTATTTAAAAAGTCCATTCATTTAAAAGCACTTCCAGGCCTGAGATAACGCCAAAAGCCAGACTGCCAAATCAGACTCACAAGAATCAGAGATCTTACCAAGTACCAAACTTTACTAGCAAGTCATAAGATACAAATAAAGATAAAGGCAATGCACAAAAATGCCTGAGGTCACTAGTGTAACTTCCCAGTCCTTTTACGCTGCGCTAGGATGTGACCAGGTCCAGATCTAATGCATGAGGTCTCTAAAGCGTGTGTGTGTGTGTGCAAGATATCGTCGTTACACAGGGAGGCTGTTTGGGTCATGAAACAACTCCCTCTGATACTTGGGTAATTATATAGTTGACTTAACACTTTCCAATGGGCCATATCCCATAAACCTATAAGTTCCTCATTTGTTTGCTATGAACAACCTAAGCAGACTAGATATATCCTGCAAATAGGATTCCTCAGAAAAGGCTCTCATCTTTTTGCTAGTAAATACTATCAGGAGATCTGATCGGCATGTTTACAAGGAGTTTTTACTGGGTTATTTCTTTCTCTCTCTTCTTCTTCTTCTCCTTCTCCTTCCCCAGGAGAGACAAGATGGGTTACAAACAAGCTGCAGACCATTTCCTTCCCAAGAACCATCCCTAAAGCAAATATTACATCGTGACATTTTTTTTATGTGCATGCTGTCTTCATATGTGCACGTATACAAACCATCAGAATCATTGTCTGGCACTTTGTGTCGCTATCTGCTATGATAAAGTTTGGGCTTTACTAAGGAAAAATGAAAATCCAGAACTTTCAGAGAGTATTATCCCAGCCCTTGTGACTGGTTGCTTTTGCCATTCAAAAAGTTGATGATACTCTTCCTCTTTAAACATCGGATTTGGGATTATTGCTACATGGTCTACTAATCTCAGCATCTTTTCTCTATGGTTAGTCTTCAGCATCCTCACATACTCTCAGCCGTTTAGAGTCTAAGAAGATAAGTCACTCAAGTGTGAGAAATAATTGAAAACAAACTATGTAGATTTGGAAAATTAAATATTTGTACCAGAGCTACAAAGTACAGCATTTTGAACATTAATAAATCACTCTGGCTGATTTTCACAGCTCTTTGAGTTTCTCATCAAACCATCTAGGTAATGTTTCCCAGCCTTCTGGTTCTGAGGACAACTGAGTCTTTTAAGGCTGAATCTCCAGGCAAACCTATTGGTTGAAATCAAACCAGCTGACTTGGGTAGTCCTTGTCCATTAATCCATTAATTCAACAAATTACTGTTAAACCCCATGCTCTGTGGAGCGTATTACCCTAGGTGCTGGCAACACACTGGGGAACAAGGCAATCATGGTTCCTGCCCTTATGGCTCTCACCTCTTGATAAGGAGTTGTAGAAAGAAATCAAGGAAACAAATTCAACTAAAATAATTATAATTGTGATAAGCCAAAAGATCTTTAAACTGGGCTTTTATAGCACTTACATTCTTCTGAGGTTATTCAACAAAGATAACTAGCGAACAGAAAACATTGCATAATGGATTCCAGCCGCTGGCATTATGCTATATAGCTTAGATTCATTTTCGGTAGATTTCTAAAGAATAAAATTAATCACCCACTTTCATGAAAGATCAATAAACTTTAAGCTGCTTTGAAAACACTAACATAAGAATGTTAATGCCTTGATTATAAAGTTATCTGGAATGATAGATAATGACAAATGTCTCCTAGAACACACACCAGAAACTTTCTGGATTATGCTGAAACTGATATGGATGTTTTTCCTTTGCGTAATTTAATCTTCAGACAGTAGGTTCGAATCAAGGTTTTCCATTCAAGATACTTCCTTAAGCCTAATCACCTCCCTCTCTCCTGCTCTTCTCCTCCCAACTTCAAGCACGTGGGCTTTTCTGTCATTGGAGCTTGTTTATGAAAAAGACATTCGAATTCTGTTTTGAATAGAGTAACGTTTTAGAAGAGTCCTTCAAACAGAAGCCATAAGAAGGAACAAAGAACATCTTTGTCTTCCGGTTCCCCAAAATGCCACTTTCTGTGCATCGTCATGTGCTTCAACAATCAACATTTTAAGTACCTGCCATCAATTCATCCAACCACTGGACCACAATCCACCCAACCACTGGACCAACCCTGTAGAAGACTTATACCAGTTCATCAGGGGATTATCGTTGTAGCTCCTGTACTCAAAGAGGTTATAACCTCATAGGGGATATATAAATAATCAAAGCACCATCAAATTATATCTGGCCAGGCATTGAGTTTTAAGATGAGAGAGGAAGGTAATAATTGTCTATATTCAAAAAATACTTCAATATCTTTTAATTAATCCACAAAGTACAGAATATATGGCTATACTCACAGGCCAAGTCAATGATGATCTGATGAATCTAATGCAGCCAGATTTTCCTCTAGCCTTGGAACAGAGAGCAGATTCTTCAGTCAAGCACTAAATAAAGTGGGTGGCTATATTTATAGGCTGTGCTATATGAAGAATACATGCATGTTAATGCTAAACTCAATCTGGTATACCAATATACTAAACACTACAAGAGACACAGGGAACTGTGACACACTAAGGCAAAAGTAAATTTGGGATTTCCATGTCAGTCTTACTAATATTTGGGTTCTATACTCACTGAGTAGTGATGAACAGAATTTCCTGCTCTATTTAAATTCTCTCTCTCTCTCTCTCTTCCTCCCCCTGTTTCCCCCTCTCTTGCACAAACACACACCATTCTAGTCAACAGAAAGAATATACACAATGATTCAGAAAGCATAGATTATGTGACAGTAAGAGAGCAAGGAATATATACAATTAGCAGTAAAGAATAGTAACAGAAAATGTGGCTGGAAATTCATTCTAGAAGACCATGAATGCCAGGCAAACGAAGCTGGGCTATGTTCATTAAGTTATGTAAAGCCACTGAAGACTTTTACAATGAATAGTGACATTATGATTTTGCTAGAAGGCAAACGTGATGAGTCCACCTGAGAACCCACTGAACCTGAACTGTCTCGGGGCATTCAGATCCAGCTAGACACTCACATCTGGCTCTTAATAAGAAAGTATTAACTGGAGATAGAGCCTTATGGGCCATTTCCAGAAACATGTTTTAATTTCTGTATATGTCATATTCAGCACCTAGAATGGTTCCAGGCAATGTATACACTCAGTAAATAATTAATAGTATTTGCATATGTTGAGGATATGATGAATATATAGCTTTTAAAACACTGTATGGAAGGATGGATGGGGGGTAAAAGAATGGATAATGGATGGGTAGGTGAGAGAAAGGAAGGAAGAAAGAAAGGGGGGGAGGAGAGAGGGAGGAAAGGAGGGTGGGAGGAAAGAAAGAAGGAAGATTGATCTCATTCTTATAGCCAGGGTATTTCTTTAACTTTTCTAGTCTGAACATTTCTCCTAAATATCTATTGTGTTGGAAGATAGTTATATGTAGACATGAGGTCAGATTCTGAGCAACTTCAAGCATCACAAAAGTATATTGTATGTGTAATATCAAGTGTCAGGCAGGTAGGAGGGGGGAGGCGGGGATGGGTATATACAAACACAATGATTGAGATGTGCAATGTTTGGGGGTTTGGGGGATGGTCACGCTTGAGGCTCTGACTCAAGTGGGAGGGGGGCATGGGCAATATACGTAACCTTAACACTTGTACCCCCATAATACGTTAAAATAAAATTTTAAAAAAGAGTAAAGGAATGGCTGGCCGCAGTGGCTCACGCCTGTAATCCTAGCACTCTGGGAGGCCAAAACGGGTGGAACATTTGAGCTCCGGAGTTCGAGACCAGCCTGAGCAATAGCAAGACTCCATCTCTACTAAAAATAGAAAGAAATACTTGGACAGCTAAAAATATATAGAAAAAATTAGCTGGGCGTGGTGGTGCATGCCTGCAGTCCCAGCTACTTGGGAGGCTGAGGCAGCAGGATTGCTTGAGCCCAGGAGTTTGAGGTTGCTGTGAGCTAGGCTGATGCCATGGCACTCTAGTCCAGGCAACAGGCTAGAAAAAACAAAGTAAAGGAGCAACAGCTGATGGTAACTGTGATCAATCCATTTGCTAATCAGATGAGTGGGGCATACTTATTGAATAACTATAGTTATGAAATGCAAGCTCTTTGGGAGTGAAAGCTGCAGTGCTGGAAGAAATGAGGAGAAGAGAATACAGTTCCTTTGCTCATTTTTCTTCTCTTTTATGAGACCAAAGTGGCAGTAGCAATCAGAAGAGCATCTGAGCAGGGCAAGCTGGCAGTGGGGACGAGAAGAGGCAGCAATAAGAAGACCAAAGATAGAACAGCTCTGCCCTCTGGGGAGGCAAAGAGCCATTGAAAGTGTCAGTTGCTTCTAAGACAAGCATTGTGTTGTGTTTCTCTAAAGACTTATCACATATGGCAAGCTCTACAGACTGGAAAGGGGTCAGAAAGGCATTGACTGAAAGGGCAAGCCAAGCCCTTCTCGCTTCAGTGGTTTCCTGGGACATGACTGTATTGAGACAGCTGAATACTTCACTCTTCACTCTCACTGCCCTACCCAGAGCAGCGGTGTGGGGAACTAAGTCAAGTTCCGGAGGATTCTCTTGCTTGCCTGACTGTGAGCACAAGCCTCAAGATAGCTCTGGCGATGTTAGCAAGTGTCTGTCCCTGCTGCCACCTCTCAGGCAGCTCATCTTGCCAATGTGTCCCATGCCATTCTAGCTTATGACATGAGTAGCGCTTTGGCTACTGTGTCTATACCTCTTTCTTTTGTTTTTGAGGCTGTACTTCATTTATCCCTAAAGCAGAACTCTGTTTGGCTGTAGGTTATTTTCGTAGGTACTTGGTGGCTTGCTCTCCACCACAGCTCACAGCTGGTGCATGATGCCTGCTGCCCAGCCACCAGAGCCCAGCCTCTGACCGTGGGAATCCCTGCATCGGGGTGGGTTGGCTGCTCCTGGCTGTCAACCTAAGAAACAAACAGAGTGAGATTCTCTAAAAGAAAAATATTTATTTGGAAATAAAGCATTGTGATGAGAATACACATGCCATAGCAGACTATGTGCATATTCAGGGAGATAAAAGAAGACAAAGATTTTTAAAGGAAGAAATGAATAGGCTTACATAATGGTTTTGAAATATTTATTCTTGGCTATAAAGGTGAATCACAAGAGTAATACCAGACTGAGGTTCGACAGGCAGTTGCTGGACAGATGTCCTTGCAGAAGTATTTCTTTTGTGTAACATTGTGATGGTACAGGGCTATGGTTTTTGTGGGCTTTGTGATAGTAGTTTTTGTTGTCAGGCATATAAGCACGAGACTCCTTTTTCCATGGCCTTCCCTGGCTCTATTTGCCAGGGTTTTCTTAACATTAGTGACTCCACTTTGATTCTGACAACTTTCACATAGCCTTCTACGTGCCTCCCTGGCTCTTTTCTTTGGTCATTTTATCACTCCCTCTGAAATTCTCCAGCACTTCTAGAATGCACGTCTAATTTTGCTTCAAATCGTATAGCTGGGAGCACACCCCAAATACCGAATTTTACTCTTTAAGCATTTTCAATCCTTCCTGGTTTTATATTTTCCATCATTACTCAGATTCCCAGACTGGCACAGAGAAAGCTGTCTGTACTCTCTCTTATTCCCTAGTGGAAGGCAAAAAAGGTGCCTGAATCAGAAAGTCATGTTGACTTTAAAAGTGAACAAAGAATATCTACATAAATTCAAAAGGTTGAATGTAGGAAAATATTGGTGAATTAATATAATATTGGTTTATCTCTGTAATATGCCATTAAAACTTACTGAGAAAGCTCACTGATTAAATACATTATAGATTCTGGAAACTTAAGCTGCTAGGTTCTGCGGAAAAGAGCCTGTGAGTAAATTGGAACATCTCGATAGTGTGTTTTATGACTGTGTATTAATTTTTAAAAAACCAGAGCTCACCCCATCTCTGCTCAGTGCTCACTGAAAAGCCAAAAGATTTGATCAGCGCAAATGTAGTTCACAAACAGTATGGTTTTAGTTGTTCAAAATGGATTACAGACTTAAAAATAATAAATATAAATAGAAGGCCATATTTTGTGGCTTTTTTCTAACAGTTTATTCCTAATAACTTCATAATGCTATGGAAGCTGGTGGAATTTAATTAATGTTTGTAAAATCTACCTGTTTTGTATACTGGTGAGTCAAACACTCTGGTTTTAAACAGAATAAGAATAGTTTTCTAAAAAATATGCATTTGATAATGTCATACCTCTGGCTAAAGGACTGTTATTTTTGTGCGCATGCTCTGAGTTTCCATGAAATAAAACATTTGGCAACTGTTACATTTTATCATCCCTAGCAATTCAAAAGTATTCCTCATGTATACAGAGTTTACAGAGTATGAGTGAGGTCTGTAAGAAAGCATGTCAAATTTTATTCATTCTGTACCACTCACATGTGCACAGTGCCCACATAGGCTATATTCATTAATCACAAGATGAATAAATGAATTTATGGAAATAATTGAACATGTCAATTAATAATTGGGCAAGAAAATATTTTCTGGCTGCTTTGTCAATTTTGAAATCCACTGTGAAGAATTCAAAAGTAAAAATTCAGGAAAGGCACATGAAAACATGCTCAGCCTTGTTAGTCAACAGGATATTTATTAAAACCACAATAAAAATCACTGTGCATCCCATAATGCCTAAAATTAAAAATATGAACAGCAGCAAGTACTGGCATGAGGAGAAAATAGAACTTTGGACACTGCTGTTTAGAATGTAAAATATGACAAGCACTTTGGAAAACAGTTTGCAATTCCTTATAAAGCAAAACATGTCATTAACATATGACCCATCAATTCTTCTTTTGGGTGTTTACTCAATAGAAATGAAGACATATATCCCCATAATGACTTGCTTAATTAACAAATCCCCAAATAAAAACAACTCAAAATGTTCCATTCAACTCAACAGGCAAATGGATAAGTATTACAGTATATCTATGCAGTGGAACATTGCTCAGCTGGAAAAATAGGGAGAGGCAAAATCCTGATAAATCTACCATGATATCTGTAAAGTTTTGGAATCAGAAGGTTTTGGCCTAATGTCTCATATGAAAAGACTGAAGACCACAGGAAAATTTGAGTATAGAAATTTGTTTGCAACATGTGTTTTCAGTATCCATGGAACCACATGGATGGATTTCTAAAACACAATGAATGGAACAAACTACACTCAGCAGAGTTGATGCTAACTGATTTTATTTATGTAAAATTCTAGGACAAGTAAGCCTAATCTATAGTGATTGACAGGAGATCAGTGGTAGTCTGAGGCCAGACATCACAGAAAAGTGACCACAAAGGAGCACAGGGACATTCTGAGGTGATGGCCATGCTATATACTTGGATTGAGGCAGTGGTTACACAGGTATATGCGTTTATTAAAACTCATTCAACTATACACTTAAAATGAGTGCATTTTATTACGTATAAATTATACTTGAATGAAGTTGATTATAAATTTAATACAACTAAGAAAACCTTGAAAACTTGGTGCCTGTTTTCATAATTATAGAATTTTTAAAAGTATTCTATTAATTATAAGTAATGTTTTTAGCCTATGGAATCAATTCATAAAAACTCCTTACATGATTGATTGCTAGTAAAATGGCTAGCAATTTTATAATTCAGTTATACCCATTGAATAACAAGTGTAGGTGAGGTAGAAGAGAGGTGATATGTTCACAAAAGGTTGCCCAGGTTTCACTGTATAATGTTGCATAGTCAGCCCTCTATATTCAGGAGAGAGATATTAAGAATGACTAATGCTTGACATCATTTGAGCTTGTAGATCATTTTGTGCCTATAGTCATTCTTCTCTTAACCTTGGACTTTTCAAGTCCTTGAACCAATAAATTCTATTTTTGCTTAAGCTAATTTGTATCAGGTGAATGTTCATTAGGTGAATTCTATTGTATACAATTCCAAAGGAACAGAAAAATTTTAAAGCATTAAAATACATTTATTCCTTCAAAATGCTATATCTTGTCCTTTCTCCTGTGTCAAGATAATCAACTGGCAGTTTTTTATGAATAAGAATTAAATATAGCCTTTATTGAAAGATTTTAGGCTACTGAAACTTCGACAAAATATTTCTAAAATTAACATGAATTTTTGTTCTACGAAATGTGCCAATATGTACCAATGGATACTAACCATTTATCTGTTGCTAAATCATCAATATATTGTACCAGATACCATTGTTTATTCCCTGAGTTGTTGAAGTTTAACTGGATCAACTATACTTAACCCATCCCTATCCTAAACATTCATTACCAGTCATTACCAGAATTTATTTTAAAACACATATTTGATACGAAAGTAATTTTTCCATATAAAATAAATAAGAGACTTATAAATGGTTTACATTTATAAAATACTATATATAAACAGAATTTTGAATGAAGAATAACATTTTAACTGTACTACTGAAAAAAAACCCTCTTCTTAGCGTTGCAATTTCAGCTAAAATAACCTTTTCCATTTTAGTGTATCATCAGCAGTTCTGAGTTGACTCCATGATACTTAGAAAGAAATTACCGTAATACATATAATTTCCTAAAGTACAAATTGGACAAATATGAGTTGTTCCCTCCTCCCTTTTTTCTCTTGTCCTTTATCTTCAGAGGTGTAATCAGTTGAAAATGTATTAATACTTGCTTTCAAGAAAAGCCCTTTTTATTTTGCTACTTATTGTAACTGCCACTAATTAAACATTTACAGTTTCTCGGGCTGTGTTGCATGCTTTAAAGGCATTATCACACATAGTCCTCGAAACATCTATGTGGGACAGATGGAGGAGATTGGGGGTACCCAGGATATGAGAGATGAGGCTAGTTCCATGGTGTTTTCAGCATCCAGACGGGTGAAGTGTCCCTACGTAAGAGGTGTAGTATCTTCATGTGAAAAAGAATTGGTATACTTTTTGGAGAAACAAAGGCTTTCTTACAAGAAAAAATAAGCCACAGATGTAATTGCATCATTTGTCATGGGAATTTTTAAGAAACTTTCAAGATAGGAAATGAGAAAAAGAGAAAGAAAGGAGATTATATTTTGTCTATGGGAGCCTGTAAATTGAACTGAAATGAACAGTCCATAAACAGAATGGAATGTCTAGGGTTTGTATCCTAGTCCTGGGCAGCTTATCACCTGCTCCTGGGCAGCAAGAGAACCTGAACTATTTCAGTGAGAAAACTGTGCTTTTGTTCTTGACAGTCCCCCCTATTTAGTAGCAAAAAAATTCCTTCAAGAAATCTACCATGTTATCTGCAAAGTTTTGGAATCAGAAGGTTTTGGCCTAGTGTCTCATATGAAAAGACTAAAGACCACAGGAAAATTTGAGTATAGAAATTTGTTTGCAATAGTACTTACCAGAAAACAATCTGTAGAGGTTAGGGGGTGTACGTACTGCTACTTTGCAGTAAACCAACTTCAAAGAAATGAGGTGGGAAGGCAAAGCAGTCAGATCCTAAGATGGAAATTAGTAAAGTGGGAGAAATTGTATGGTTGAACAAACCATACTAAAATACATCACAAAGCCAAACGTTTTTAGTAATAGTCTATTCAGATCCTATATGTAAAACTCTTTAAATACCATTTTACTGCTGAATACATAGTTTGAGCTTAATGCACATAGATTGAGTGAGTAACAAGATAAATGGGAAAAATAGGAAAATACTTTTCATTTTTTATGATTTTCTGAACTTTTATCATGAAAACATGTATTTATTTTATTCCCCCATTGTGTTTAAAATAGCATATTTTTTTAAAGATGATTCCTTTGAGACCATTTTGGAATAGACCAAAACAAGCAGTTGATGCCCAATTTGATCATTAATGACCTGGGTGTCACAGAGAACAACTGAGGCTTCATGAAACTCATCTGTAATGGCATGAATGATACATTTGAAGGCGCAGTTACTATTACAAACCAGAATCAGTGGCTTATGTCAGTTGTTTGTTCCTCCAGTATGAGCTCCAAAAATATTATGAACTAAAAAAATACTTTAATAAAGCAGATACTCTTAGATTAGCAAAGAGTTTTTGCTAAATTGTTATATAGGTCATCATTGGGAAAGACACTTGTAGAATTCCACTTCAATTAAAGTATTTTCTTTACTTTTCTTTTCCTCTTAGTTTAACAGGAGAAATAAGAGATATTTATAACATTATTAAATATCAAAATGCAATTACTCATACAAGAAAAACAGTATGTTAAACTTTTTAAAGTAAGTACTTTTGGAAGTAAAAATGGAATTGTACTAGCAAAAATATAATTAGCATACGTGGTGGAAGTTATGTATGATTCTTTCAGTAGATTTCATCAATTAATTATAATTGGTACTCAATCCAATAGAATCAAATAATGTATCATCAAGAGAAAGAGGAATAAAAATTCTAATAACTTACTCTTCGAGCTTTGTTTCCAAAAGGGTCTCTCCTTCTGAACAACACATACTTTGTTCTCCATGAGCAAAGAGAGGGCCTCAGAATTATCTGAGACCTGAATACCATCACAGTGTCAAAAATAATAACTTTCTCAAAAGAATGCAATGTAAATATTATTTTTCTTCTGTTTGATTATTTTGGGTAGTGTGCATACTTCATGTGAACTATAGTGAAGTGTTTGTCCAAACAAAAAGCCAATATTTGAAAAGGTATTATTCACATGGAGCTGAAATAGAGATGGGGTAAAATTCTGATGGGGTAAGTGGTAGGGAGGGACATTCTTTGCTGCTGAAAGGAAGAGGAGTTGAGAGTGTACCTTGCATTTAACGATAAAGTGTCCGGTGATCTTCGTTATTCAAGGTTCTAGGTAAAGAGGCCATGTATGACTAGAATTTTTGTCCCATAGGATGTACATAAAGACCATTGTTCTGGTTTTTATTCACACTTTTGTTTTCATAGTCTGACTTGGGACTGATAATGTATAAGAGATGCTCAGCTATAAAGCAGTAGACTGACACGGGGAAAGTATAGGCGATGGAGCCTTCTGGAACCCTGAGCATGCTGCGGCGATGGTTGAGGGTGCAGGCATAGGTTTCAGGGCAGATCTGACTTGTACATGTGTCATATTTACTAAGTAACTTAAATTTTCTGAGTCTCAGTACTGTAGAATATTGGAGAGGGCCTGGAGAGCTGGTAATGGGCATACAAGGTAAGTAGAGTTCTAAACCGTACAGGCTGGTGACTTACATTGATCTTGGGAATGAGTGCAGCATAGATTTATAAGTAATGAGAAAAACAACAATAACATGCACACGGGAGACCTGGAGTAGGCAGGAATTGACTGTCCTCATTGTGAGGCATTAGCATGTACTCTCAGCAAGTTTTGGGGGGACAGAAGTGACGCAGTAGCCCAGGATTAATCTCAACCCTAAATTCCAGTGAAGTGCAGTGAGTTGGGACACCTCAGAGATTCTGCTAGGTAGGCCAGACATCATGAGTGACAGAATATGTCACTCTCCAGATAGGCAGTTATCAGGGTCTGGAAGTTTCTACCGAGTATTCCGTTTGTGTGTAGAATACTGTAAGCCCAGATAAGCATGCATTTTTTTTTTTTTTATCAGGGTTCTATCCGCAGGGATAAAGGCCCTCACCCCTAGTCTAGGTCCAGCGAAGTTGCTTGATTTCTGCAATAGGGAACTAGTAAGAACCAAGCAGAAAACCCGTTTGTATAGAAGTTAATTGATGCATAGATCATGGAAAAAGAATTAAGAAAGTGTTCAGAGCTTCAAGCATGTCCATCCCCCAGACAGTATGCACCACACCCATTAGGTGTGACTATACCCATCCCCCGTTCCTCCTCCCACCTGCCCGACGCCCGATGAATGTTATTACTATAAGTGCACCGAAGTGCTGATCAGTTAATACCAATTGGACGATGAGTATGTGCAGTGCTTGTTTTCCCATTCTTACAACACTTCATGGATGGGGCAAAGGTATGTATATCACCTAAACATTTGTAACCCATAGTATGCTGAAGTAAAAAAAAAAGAAAGTATTCAAATTTTGAACTCGACCCATTGCAACCAGTAAGTTGGAAAAAGAGCCACTAAGGCCGCGAGTAGAGGGGAGCATGACATGAAAACAGGTGTGGCTTGGGAGCAGATCAGCTGTGACCACAGTGCAAGGGGCAGTAGCCAGGGCTGGCTCCAGGCTAGGAGTAGCCAGGCAGAGAAGGTTGCTGGTAGAAAACCTCACCACTGGAATTGTCACGGGGGCTGGAGGAGAGAATTGTGACACTCTTCTTCCTGCTTCAGACACAAGTCGGACCAAGATGGTAGAGCCCTACCTGTCCTTCTGTAAGTGAACCACAGTCTTTTATTTTTCCACGCCTTTGCCCTGATGGTCTCCTCTGCCTGGAATGCCCCGTCCTCTATGATTCGCCCTCGAGTGAACTTTCTTGAGATTTATGTCTGGTGTTAGCTGATCTGTGAAGTCTTCTCTGCCCTTCCTAAGGGAAGTGAAATGTTTGTCCCCATATCCTTTAACATGGCACTTATGTAACCATGTGTTGCCGGCGTGCCTGCCTTACCAAGAGAGCAGGGAACAACTGAGGCTCTAGGGTCCTCTAACTTTTTAAACAGGGGGCCAGTTCACTGTCCCTCAGACCATTGGAGGGCTGGACTATAGTTTAAGAAAAACTATGAACAAGTTCCTATGCACACTGCACATATCTTATTTTGAAGTAAAAAAAAAAAAAAAAACAGGCAAAAACCCCCGCATGTGGCCGTAGTTTGAGAACGCCTGCCTAGAACTGCAGAAACAAGTCTGTTCAGCTTTACTTCTGTAGCACCTGTGATTCATTTCTTAGAATAAGTTAAGTCCTTAATAAGTGTTTGAACATGGAAAGGAGACGGAGGCTGGATGCAGTGGCTCACGCCTGTAACCCTAGCACTCTGAGGCAGGAAGATCACTTGAGCCTAGGAGTTTGGGATTGCAGTATGACAATGCCAGTGTATTATGCCCAGGGTGACAGAGCAAGACTGTCTCCAAAAAAAAGTAAAAGAAAAGGAAAGAGAGAGAAGAAGCAGGTCTATGTCTCCAATGATCTGAAATTCTGGTTGGGAAACTGAAGGATTGGGAGATAGAGGTGGAATATTAATATTTCTTTCACATTGAAACTTGTGACTTTGGAAAAATTGGGAATTATAGCTGGACGCCAAAATGGGTTGAAGTTACGAGAGTATTGGGATCCTGTAAAGAACTGAGAGCCCTCAGCAAGATGAGAAGAAATGGCTACAGGGGGACACTTGGTGGCCTGCTGGGGGTGGATTGTATTGACACGTGAGGAATTGGAGAAAAAGAAACAGATACAACTGCAAACCTTGATGCAGTAGATGAAAATAGCAGTCACGTGGAAAGAAAAATAGCAGAGGCAACGCCTTATTTAATGTATATTAAATGTGCAAAGAAATTGGAAGATGGAACAAAACTGTAAAGTCCAAGGCAGCTTTTCACTCACACACACTCTATAACGTTCCAAAACCACAGGAGAGAGAAAATGTTTTTCATCCTGCTTTTCCATTTAACATTATAGTGATGACTTCCTCGTGCCAATAAATATTCTTTGGAAATATATGCTTCGATAGAAGTAAAATATTTTGTCATATACATAGACCGTAATATAAACATTCCTCTATTTTCAGATATTTGGAAATTTTCCAATTTTTATTTTAGAAATAAATTGCTTATCTCCATATAAATAAGTTTTTGAATTGTTCCCTTGAAAGATACTCAGAGAAGTAGAATTATTGGGGAAAAGGGTGTGGAAAATGTTGAATATTTTAATGTCCTCTCATTATAATAGTCATTTTTGTGTATTATAGAAAATTTAGAAAATATAAAACGTTACAAAGCAAAAATATAAACTTCTACTTTTGCAATCAAGAATTGCCTTAAATGTATATCTTAAGCCTGTGATGACATTTTTACTTTCTGTGAAATTCCTTTTATCTCATCCATCCCCCCCTCCCTCCCGCCTTTTCCCATCTCTTCCTATTCTCTTGCTTTATGACTCTGCTTCCATCCCTCAGGGCCTTCTCCTCCTACCCCATGGTCCTCGTATATCTCTTTTAGAAGTATCTCCTTTAGGTTGAGATTTTTTCTTTTGTTCTGCACAACATTTTCCTTTGGACAGAGAGGCCTGAGCACATAGAGGCCCAGAGCTTGTACTAGAACATACCACCTGGATGGAATCCCAGCTCTGCCATTTCTGTGCACCATGACCTTGGCCCCTTGACTTAAAGAAATTCTCTGCACCCTGGTTTCCTCAGCTGTGAGAGGTACTGATCATAGCTAATTTCTAAGATTGCTGCAATTAAAATGAGCTAGTACGTGCAAATCACTCAGTATATACTCAGGAATATATTCATAATATTTTGACCCAATATTGGCTTTTTTTTTTTCCTGTTTATTCACCCTTAACAAAGAGGATATCTTTAAAGATTTACCCACTGCCCTAATGTGTGTGAGACACTATATGCACCTGTCCTTTTGGGTCTGAGTCCGATCCCCATTGAGATCAAGTTGATGGACATAATTCCTAGTTCAAGTCCTGATACACAGCCATTTAGTGTGGCTCTGCCACACAAAGATGAGCCTCTTGCTACCTCCATCATATGCTTGGGTCACAGGATGATCACAGGTGGTCTATGACAATATACTACCTGGAGTGTACAAGGTCTGTCCGGAAAGTATCCAGCCATTGTTACTATAATGAGAACAGTTTGTGTGACATGGATGTAACCTGGCAGCCAAGGAGAATGGACTGGGACGCACATGCGTGAACAACGACGACATCACTGTGCTAGTCAGTGGGGCGCTAGATGCTGTTGAGTGAGCACGTGTGTGCTGTGTGGCTTTTGCATTCAAAATGACTGAGCGAGTAGAGCAAAGCATCTGCATCAAATCTTGCATTAAGCTTGAACGTTCCTCCATGGAAACTATTCAGATGATTCTACTTCCGGGGATGACACAATGAATGCAGCAGAAATAAAAATGTGGCACAGATGCTTTAAAAGATGATCTAGAATCTGTTGAAAATGATCCACATTCTGGAAGGCCTGCACCAAGCAGAACACCTGAGAATACGGAACGTGAGGAGGTTAGGTTAAGAGACGCTGGGAGAACTGTGTGAGGTCCCAAGGTGCCTACTTTGAAGGGGACTGAGGCGTCATTGTCCTATGTACAGTGTTTCTTGTATCTTCAATAAATGTCTCTATTTTTCCTATTACATGGCTGGCTACTTTCCGGACAGACCTCATACTCTGCTATTAAAATGATGTTCATCAAAAAAAAAATGGTGTTCATCATTTTTCTTCCTAATAGTTTTATGTCAAAGTTGCAACTCAGCACCATGGGTTCCCCTCCACTTCCTATCATGCAGGATGAGATAGGAAACAAAAGAAGGAGGCCTTGTGATGAGTAGATCTGCCACTATTTATCTTTTCTGTTTTGTAGTTTTCTAAATTCTTTGACTTGCTATCTCAGAACAGACTAAGATAATAAAAGCAGCAAAGAGAAAATAAGATTTTTTAAAACTATCTCTATAATAGTATCAAATATATCAAGTAATTCTTCATAATCTAATGGCTATGCTAGTTCTCTACAGGAGAAAGGGTAAAACTTAATGAGACATAAAAGACCTAAATAAGTGAAGAGGTGTTGCATGTTCATGGATTGGAAGACTATATTTTAATGATGTTAATCTTCCCAAATTGATCTGTAGAGTAAATGAAATAGCAATCTAAATTCCAGCAGGCTTCTCCTTAGGGAAAATAGGTAAGCTGATTCTAAAGTGTATTTGGAAAAGCCAAGACAAGTCAAAACATTCTGAAAGAAGAAGAAGAAGATGGAAGGAATTGCTTTACCAGTCTCAAAGACTTGCTGCAAACAAAAATTCATGAAAAGAATGTTATTTTGGCATAAGCGTAAACTACTAATAAATTAATGGAATAGGACAGAGAACTCAAGATCAACACATACATTTATGGATGCTAGATTTATGACTAAGGTAGTGATAGAGAGTAACTAGAGTAAAAATGCTGCGTATTATCTCTTTTTTGTTTGTTTTGTTTTTACTGGGGAGGGAATACTGTGTTTTAAATGCATGATGCTGAGATTATTGAATGTACATATGAAAAATGAAATCAGACTCCTGCATCACACCACATCCAAAAAGCAATTCCTGGTCGACTGCAGAACTAAATGTGAAAAAACTGTAAAGCTTTCAGAAGATAATACAGGAAAAACCCTGATAACCTCAGGTTAGAACACATCTTTACACACAAAAAGGCACAAATCATAAAGAAAAGAATTTAAGAACTTCTATGCATGAAAAGGTACCAGAAATAGCATGGAAAGAAAAGCCACAGAATTAAAGATATTAGCAATGTATAATTCTGAAAGAGAACTCTCATCTGGTAGGGGGCTGAGTGAGCCTTTGTGGTTGATTCCAGCATGACATTTCTAAGGTCTTGGAGGCTATAGTTCAACAACAAAATGCCTTTCTATTGTGTTAGGCCAGTCGATTCCCTTTGTTTCTGGTTGGCATTCCATATAGAGGCCACATGGACATAGTGCTTAGTGAAAATTTCATCCACATTCTGACATTATATAGGATGTCATTTCTCCTTTTTAATGTTGTCATTAGTTTTTGATTTTTCTTTGTGTCTTCATAGGTATTTTAGGGAGGATTTGAAGTTATCTGGCCCAAATTTCAGGCCAGATACTATCTTAACACTTTTCATGTTTCTAAAATCTTTTAAATCTTTTTGTGAGAATTCTTAGCACTAGTATAAATTTATGATTTGGATATATTTTATGTTTTCCTATATTCTCTGAAAATTATATCATGATAGTTGTCTGTGTTGAAATATAGTTCTAAATAGTATTTCTAATTGGACCATTACAGTTTGTTCATGTTGTATTTGAACTATTCTACCATTCTTCCATCATGGGGTATTTTAGATTCAATTTTTCATAATGACAAAAAAAAATTACCGAGAGACCTCTTGCATGGAATTAATTAAACTTATAAACTATAAGATTATATTATAATATTTTTAGGTAAATTCTCAAGAATGAGACAGCTAGGTCAAAATACATAAATAGCTTTATGCTTTTAAAATACATTATAATACTTTTACTGCTACCTAGAACACATGAAAGTTCAAATGACCTTGAAATTTTGGAATCAGACAAGAAATATGACATCTTGATTAGCAACTGGATTTAGTATTATGGGACTCTGGCCTTGATGCCCCAAATTAGACATGATTTTTTTTTCCTCACAACAAAACAAAAAAGAGGGATTTCTTTCTTTGACCCTTTCTTTCTCAACTCATAGCTTATACAGCTGCTCAGTTCAGGCATCTGAGTTGATTCCTACCTTTGTCTATTTCTTCATATCTGATTCAGGAAGTGATTCTGTGACCTTTACTTTCAAACATCTCTAACACCATCCCATTATTTCTTCTCTGTTGTCACCTGCCTCTCCAGTGAACAGAAGTGACGGTAACCTAACTGGACTGTGTGCCTTGTATTGTGTCTGGAGATGTCACCTGCATCACAGATATGGCCATGCCATTTCATAGCTTCAAACCCTTAAGAGCTCTCACTGTGCCCACAAAGTAGAGCCAGCCCTTGGTGTTGTCAGTGAGAACTTTCACACTGATCCAGCCATTTCACCTGTGTCATATCCACGCCCTCTTTGACCTGTGGCCACATGTCAATTAGCCATTCCTCTGCAATAGAATGGCTACAAACCACATCCCACCACTTATGATTGTGCCCAACCCCTACCGGATTTTCAGGATTTCTTTGGGAGAGTTACATCTTAATCACGTATGAATGCCCTCATCAGCACCACCACCTCCATGCCTAGCACAAGGCCTAGTATGCAGGGGAGCTGTTTAGCAGTAACGAGAAAACTGAACAGAGCTGAACTTGACTGATGAATGAACAATCCTTACTCAAAAGATATTGAATGATCAGCATTTTTTTAAATGGAAGGAATTTGTGCTGGTTCAGAGGTCTATTTATGACAAGAGCCCATCTGAGATTTTGTAGTAACACTTAGATAAAGATAGAAGTCATATTCATTACATATTCATTACAGATACTGATAACACTAGCTAACATGTTAGAAAACAATACTTGGAATTAAAGATACATTTGCTAGATCTAGTCAGAAATCCAGAGTGCAAGTAACAACAAAGTTTCCTGTCTTGATTTTCAAACTATAAGGAGACTTGGACTACCTTTTCGCATCCCCCTACCACATGGAATCAAGCTCTCGTCTCTCACCTGGGCCATGGCAGGAGCCTCTTAACTAGTCAGTCCCTTTCCTTATTCTTTGTACCCTCCAAACAATCAATCATCAACACCCCAGTCAGAGTGATCCTGGAAAATCATAAGCCAGACTTTGTCCCTGTCTCTTCCAGTGTAAGCTTCCTAATTGCTTCCCATTACATGCAGAGTGAAAAAAAAATAAAATCTTTTTTATGATCAACCAGAATCACTACCTCTTGAACTCTGTACTTGGGATATTCTCCTTTCAAATATATACATGACTAATTCTCTCACTTCCTTTGCCATCTAACATTTCAGCTCCTCCTACCCCAGTATTTAATAATGGCCCTTTCCTGTTTCATGTTGGTCTCTTTACATATAATAATATCTAGCAAAATATATATCTTATTTTAATATCTAGCATAATATGTATCTTATTCTTATGCATTCTCTGTCTCACCAATGGAGAGTGAGCTCTATGTACAAATAGATTTTTGTTATTTTTTTTTTGTTTATTAATGATTTCCCCAAACCTAGAACTGTGCCTAATGAATAGTAGGCAGTCAATTATAAAGTCAATAATGAACAAATAAGAAATTCCATGAAGAAGAAGATGAATATGCTTTTTGGTTCAATATATATTACTTACAGAATGGGACAGACATGACTTAACATGGTTTAAATTTTTTTAAAAACACAGTCTGAGAGGGTTAAAACAATAGCATTTCTTGATGGAGATTGTTATGTACTGAATGTTTGTGCCTCCCCACAATCCCAAATTTGTATGTTGAAGTCGAGTACCCAAAGTGCTATATTTGGAAATAAGGCCTTTATGGGGGTAATTAAGGCTAAATGAGTTCATAAGGGTGGGAACCTGATCTGCTAGGAGTAGTCCTTGCAGGAGAAGACACCACAGAGCTCACCGGCTCTCTGCCGTGTGAGCTTACAGCAAGAAGGCAGCCATCTGCACATCAGGACAGGAGCCCTCACCAGGAACCAAGTTCGCTGGCTCCTTGGTGTTGGACTTCCCAGCCTCCAGGACTGTGAGAAAGAAATTTATGTTGTTTAAGCCACCCAGGCAGTGGTATCTTGTTATGATAACTGGAGGGGACTGGGGGTAGAAATGTACCTTAAAATTCATCTCACCTAAGTTCTTTGCTTAAAAGTTAAAGAAGCTAAAGCCAGACAAGTTAAGTGATCTTCCAAAGATCACAAAGTCAGTATACAGCAGAATTAAGCTTATAATTCTTATTATAAGAATAAGAATAAGCTGGAGGCAGTGGCAGTTTGATGCTTTCTCTACCTGCTTTGCTGACTCCTATGCCACTCCATGTAATATGTGATCACTATAAGGCAATGGTTCTCAAACTTTATTCTCATGGAACTCTTTTCTTCCAAAGTCTGTATCAGGAGATTTTCCATTAAAAGTGAATGGTAGTGATCTTTTCACAATATCTTAAGGAAGTATTTAATGGATTTTTTTCCCATACCATTGTATAATTTTTGCCAACAAATTTTTCTTATCCCTGTAAAAAGATAAGAAAGAAAAAAAAAAAACAATATGACTGGAAAACCTCTGAACCATAATTCTCTAAAAGTCATTCTGTCCTTTGGAGATGTGGAGGGATGGATACATTTAATATGGGCATATTTTCTGTGAGTACAATTGATCCTGGTTCAAAAGATGGAAGGAACGCTGCTCAGAATTTTATTATATTCCAAAAAAGAGTCCCATGACTTTTCATAGCCCTGCTTCCTGGACACATCTGAAAGGCACAGATATAACAGCATGACACAGCTGCTCGGAAAGCTATTACAAGCCTAGGCTGAATCAATAGAAAATGGTGTCCAAATCAAAGAGATCTCGGTCCCTCTGGACTCGGCACTAGTGGAACATGTGCATGGTATTATGTGTATTGTCTATTCCTGGAAACTATATTTAAGGTGTTATTGATTAGCATACAGAAGTAACATTAAAAGCATGGGGAGTAGTTTGGGAAGTGAAGACTTTAGGGGGAACATGAAGTAATTTTCAGAATTTTGAAGGGCTGAAATAAAGACGAGAGTGTAGATTTATTCTGTGTTGTTTCATGTGCAAAACCAAGCTCAGTGGTTTTGCACAGACACGGCAGGGAAGTAAGTTTTTGACTCAATATGAGTACAATTAGAGTTTTTTTTATCCCTGGAAGTGTTGCCTTGTTAAACGTATTAAAATGTGTTGAAAAGTACTAGAAATGTTCCATACATCACCGCAGAATATGCAGAAGAAATCCTGTTGGGGAAGTGATTCGAAACGACTGATCTCAAAAGACCATTCCAACATGAAGATTCTGCCACTCTATGAATATAAAGAACTGGACCATTGTTTATTATAATGCATATGTTACAATCAAGGTCAAATGGCTGGTCCCTTTCTTGCCTTGCAAAGGGGAAAGGGGCAAAAGCAGAAAGGCCCTGGGTGACTAAAATGAATGTAGATGGAAAAAAATGAAAAGAAACTTTAAATACTGCACAATTTGCTTAAGTCCCAGCCTATTTGCCCTGGGAAACTCTGCACTGAGATAAATTATGGTCCTAGTGGCTGCCCATGCGAGTGTGTGGATTAATCCTTGGCTCTCTCAAAAAGTCAGTCACAGTCGTTGAGACCCTCAATTTTTACTTAACTGCTGAGACATTCAAGAATTCCATATAAAAAAGAAAACCATTGAGATAAATACTTCCACGGATGGTATTTCAAATTATTGCTTATTGAAATAAATATTGCTACCTTAAATTCAAGAGATAATAAGGTACTAAAAGTTTGAAAAAATTCTTTGACTCTCAAAGCAGGTAGAACATGCTAATCCTTAGTTACCACCTTTTCCTTTTAATACTATCATCTAAGCAATGGGATTTTAACCTTTTCTTCCTTGATGTTTCCCAATTCATTAATCACCTTTCTCTCTATCTTGTTTCTTCAGTGAGTCTTTCCTAATGATGTTTTATTTCTAATCTTTTTATCTGTCAAGTTATCTCTTTTTATTGATGCTAATAATATTCATTTTTATTTTTGTAATATCTTTTATTCCTTTTTCTCTTCTGAAAAGTCGAACATGAATAAAATACATCTTTGAAAAGGACAGGGCATTTTCTGCATGTTATGTTTGATTCTTTCACTTTTTAAACTTCTCAGGTTAAGAGTAATTCTGCACTATCCATAAGTATTGCTTTACAATGACTATGCTTAAGTTGTTGGGATATGTAGACCATAGCACGCCAGACCCGAATACAAATTATACAAATTTGTGTTCTATACTCTTGAGAATTTATCAAGATGAAGAGAAAAATTTCAGGTCTATAAATTATCACATTTGGAACACACAAATCCCCATGTATCTCTTTAAGGACAGCATATTATTTTAAAAATTGGAATATAAATATCTAAAGTAAAGAAAAAATAAGATCATCTTGTCCTATATATGGAAATAAAAGATGGCTGTTTAAGGAATAAGTTAGAAAGGCAAACGTTTGAAGGTTTGCCACCATAAATCCACTAAGAGAGCTCACCATCCACAGATACAAATACACACATAAATGGCATCGCTATGAACAACCCTAAACATAGCAATCCTGGGAGTCCAGTCCCTCTATTCACGCCTTCAGACAGTTCAGCAATCTTTGCCTCCAGGGGCCAGCTTTGTGTCCCCTCCCTGGGTCAACCCCCTCTCAGGGCAGCCACTTATGCACTGGACTCTGCTCCTCATCCTCTCCGGCTTACGTCAATGAATTCCATTGTTTTTTTCAAGATCTTTCTAAGTGACAGAAATATTTTGTTTATTGAGTATGAAATCTCCAATTTTCTTAAGTTCCAAGTTGGACAGTTGATATCTCTGACATTACGCTTTGACACTCTTGTTTTATTTTTATTGTGAAGGTACATCCTCAGAATTTCAAACGCATCCTTTGGCTTGTGATTGTCTTCCAATTTTTTTTTTTAGAGCAATTTTTGTGAAACCATGAATAAGTCAAAAATCCATGTTGTTTTCAACTATGAGTTCCGTCATGGAACCAATGCAGTGCAGACAGCTTGAAATATCAATGAAGTGTCTGGGAAGGGTGTGGCTAATGAACGCAAGTACCCTGACGATTTTGAGAAGCTCCGTTCTGGTGATTATAATGTTGAAAATGAGCCACGTGGGTGACCCGAGACCAAGGTGGACAATGATGAGCTGAAAGCTGTAGTGGAAGTGAATCCATGTCGATCTGTGCATGAATTAGCAGCAAGATTTGACGTTATTATTCTAACAGTACTGGAGCAGTGGAAACAGATGGGCAAAGTAAAGAAGCTGGATAGATGGGTACTGCCGCATGAATTAAACGAGCATCAGAAGAGAAATTGTCCCAAAGCTTGCCTTTCTTTGCTGTCACGACATAAGGCAAAACATTTCTACACGGTATTTTTACGTGTGATGAGAAATGGATTCTTTTTGACAATAGCAAGCATACAACACAATGGTTGGATAAAGATGAAGTGCCAAAACACAGTACAAAACTAAATATTCATCAAAAAAAAAAAAAAAGCTAATGGTGCCTGTTTGGTGGTCCAGTGCTGGTATTATGCTCTATGGCTTCATGAAACCTGGTCAGTCCATTACAGTAGATGTCTACTGCAACCAGCTGGATGAAATGATGAGGATGCTTGCGATTAAGGAGCCAAGATTGATCAATAGAGACAGGCCAATCCTCTTGCAAGAAAATGCTCGACCGCATGTCACACAAACAATGCCACTCAAACCACAGAGGCTGGACTTGGAAACTCTCTGTCATCCACTGTATTCATCGGAATTTGCACCAACTGACTGACATTTCTTCCAGGCTTTGGACCACGTCTTGCAAGGAAAAATATTCAATTCTCAAAAAGCTGTGGAAAACAACTTTTATGGTTTCATCGCCACTTGCTCTTCAGGCTTCTTCACTGCTGAAATAATCAAGCTACCGTTAAGATGGCAAAACTGTCCATAGTTTAGGTGCATATTTTGATTAATTATACTGATTCTTGTTCGAGATATAATAAACTACACTTTTGGTTTGACATTTCATGTTTAATATAATAACATTGCTAATCTAATCCATACCAAGGCATTAATGATTAATAGTGGCCTATATTTTCCCTCACATTTAATGTTTGCATTATAAAGACTTTGTATGCCTCAGTTTAAAGTGGTGGTGAGAATTTTAGGCCCATATCATATAGACATCTGCATATAACCAGTCTTTTTCTCACAGCTATAATTCTGCAATGACATTTTATTTACTTCCTGCAATTTTCTCTAAGTGCATCACCTTTTTCTATATCCGGTATTTAAAATAACACATCCTGATGTATCTTTCAAATATTTGTAGATGCTAATCCCAGCTCTACTATGGAGCTTATTTATAAATATACATCTTTTTCTTCCTACCTTAATCCCTTTGGTTTATTCTTCCTTTGTTTACTCTTTCAGGGGCCTTTTTGCCATTTGACGAGATTAGATATTTTTGAGAAATTTGAAGATAATAGGAACTTCAGGAAGCCTTTCACCTGAGTCATGCTTCAGCTAAAGTCCCCATTCTATCCCAAAACTCATCTATGTATTTAGTTTTCGAATATATTATAGCCTTTTGGTTACAGTGCCACTGAAAATGCACTGTATTCATTCCTGTATCCAATGTGTTCTAAACACAGTGACACTGTAATATTTTTCTAATACGGTAACTATATTTTGGAATAAAAAGAAGGTAGATTATCTGTTGAATAAGAAAGTAAATACTGAAACGTAATTTATTGTCATCATGCTATCTTCTTCACATATTTTAGATACTCGGAGGATGATTTGGGGCAAATATAATTAAAACCAAGGAAATATAAAATGATTTCTCAGGAATTGCTTTCTAGAATAATAATTGAATGCTTATGCTATGCTAAAAGATTTAGGACCATTATCTGTAGAACTAAGATTTGGGGGAAAGAAGTGGTGAGATTAGCCCACTGATTGACAGGCCAAGGGCGGTGACTTTTGGTTTCAGTGAGGCCACCATTACATGAGGGATGCCCTGGTCTCCTGACAGGAGAATTAAGCTTTGATTTGCAAATGTTCTCAGAAGGAATAAATGTCACAAAATCAAGGCCGCTATTATATCTTCTCCTTTTGTAACATACATGAGAATTCTCTTACTGGAGCAGACCCAAGGTTTACCTCTCACAGTGGGGTAAAGAGAAACCATGTGGTGGGAAGGAGAAACCATCTGTGGAAGATTCTAGTGTGTACTACCAGTACAGAAACTGAAAAGTGCACCTCCCAAGCATTTTTAGTTTCCTTTAGTAACCTCTTATGAGTCAGATCTCCAATTAAAATTTCTTAACACTTCATATATCTGTGGATTTCACCAGATTTTATAATCAAAACAGAAAATAGTCACCAAAAAAAAAAAAATAGCTTTTAAAAAAAAGGCTGCTAGGAGCAATACCCAAATTACTTTTTCTATTATGAAATTATCATGCAACCATTTTTTCTTGTAAATAATCCAACCACTTCAAAGAGAATGTACCCTCCAGATAATAGTGAATAAAAAATTCAGGGACAGAAAGTAAGCTCACAGCCACTGTAATTTTCTAGAACTGTTATGCATCCTGTCGCAGCTGGTTTTGCTGGTGCTGCTAAAACGCGCCCTCCTGGGCCCATCCACTTAGTATTTATGAGCATTAAATAAAGATTAAAGGAGGAAGGTAGGAGTGAAAGTAAATCTAAGTGAATATAAGAGTTTGATGAAAATTTAAAAATATTGTGTGAATGTCACACAATTTAGACCAATGGCAATTTTCATATTGGTCATTTATGTTTATAAACTTGGGTATATAAATGAAAGAGAAACCTAGAGGAGAAGAAGAAAAAACAATCTCTATCCCAATGAATGATAAGGCTAAAACAAATAACAATTGCTTACACTTTGATGATTTGTGGTTTATATTATGATTAATGTGACCTCATTTTTTTAAGTCGTCTTCTTAGCAATTCCCAAATATAGGAAGATAGGGGCTATGACAAAACTGTTAAATGACTGAATCAGGACTTGAAGCTGTGTTTTCCGACTCTATGACCTGTATTTAAATTTCTATGGCATTCTTTGGAAATACCAGACTCGGGGAAGTTGATGTATTTAATTGAAAGTAAGCTGGGAACATTTTGGCAGAGCAGTGCATGTTTTAGCAGAGTATTATGTTTTGAAAAATTTATCTGTAAGACTGCCTTAAAACTTGCTATCACCTAGAAACCATCTGAAGTTCACCAGAAGTCTATCTTTTCCAACTAGTTTCCTTATGTAGGAATTTTTAAAAAGTGACCAGAAGAGCATCACATTTTACTTTTGAGAAATTTGAGGTCTCCTTGAAGGCATAATCTATTCCCCCCTTAACAAGTACATATCTCACTATAATGCAGGGTGTGAGACTAGGTAGGGTGATTTTAGATGTAGTTATTTTTCCTATTTCCTTATGCCACAGGATCATTTTTCCCCATACCTTGTGTAATTCCTATGAATGATTTTTCAAGGGATCCTTTGGCATGTACAATTATTTATCATCAAATATTTGTAAATGGAAGTGCTAGAGGATGAGACAGAATATAGACAGTTAATCTCGAGGCTGCTCTGAATGACAGGCACAGAGGCAACACAGACATTTCTGAAGGAGCAAAATGTCAGTCTGCAAAATTGCCTTTCCTGGTTTGATATTGGTCCTCACTGTTCAGAAACGAAGATGGAAAACATTCACAAGGCATTCTAGTAAAATTGGCAGCAGCTTCTTCACTATGTAGAATTAATTAATATATACATGCATACTTTTAAAAAGCAATGGAAATTATTTAAAGCTTAACATGTGTTTTTTTTTTAAAGTTTTGCTATTACAAGAGCATTTCTGAAGTCAATATTCATGCCTCTACAAATCTACATCTAGCCACTGAAAATCCAAATATAATTCTCTTTGAAAATAAAGTTTCCTATCTGCTGGTCCTTAAGAGTAATTGCTGGTTTCAGTTTGAATTATTGAAATGATATCCAGGACCCGAAAATAAGATGCATGAAAATACTTTCATTGCTGCTGTCAGGAAGCGAATGATTCCATTTGAATTTGCCTCAAGTTGTCTTACAGAACACCTGTCCAAGCTCATTCCAATTCCCCCTTTGATGCTTTGCTATGCTCCTTCCTCTTCTTGCAAACAAATAGGATGTCTAAGTCTAATGCAAGGAATAGAAGTTTCAAGGGAGGCCTGCTAAATGACAGGCTTTGTGGTATGTATCCTAGGATGTTTGTTTGTTTACTTGTTGAGTGTGAAAGACTTGGTTGGGAAGGGAGAATACCATTTAATAAGCATCTATCAGAAGATATGATTTTCTTCACCTTTAAAATGAAGAAACATATGTTCTTTTGGACAGAGAAGTCCAGAGCTCTGTTTGACATCACTTTCAGAGGCAAACTCTGTCCCTATAGCTTTCCAAAGAGAACATCATGTGTAGCAAAAACCCCTGCACTTCAGTGACTGTTGATCATTTATTAGCCTTTTGGTTGCCAAAATATAGAAATAAAAATATTGAAAAACACATGTATTTATATTTTTGTATGACAGAGCTGACACTTCATTTCTTTGCATCATTTTTCTAATATTAGAGGAGTTCTTTATATTGCCTCCGTAACTGCTGAAATATTTAGTTCGCTTAATAAAATCAGGTTTAGAAGTAGTAGACTGTTGTAAAAAGAAAACAAGACATTAAGTTGAAGATCTAGACCCAAGTCTCAGATTCATCACTTTTGCTTGTAGTAATGCGAAATATGTCATTGAACCTCTTTGGGGCCAGATCGTTCACCCTCGGCAGAAAGAGTCTGGACTTCCAGCTTTTGCAGCAACAGTGAACATGGTCAACATTTAGATAGTGCTGGTGAGTTTTGGGAAATGCTCAAGAAGGTGAATCTTTGGAGATAATAAAGATATTTTTCTATACAATCCCCAGTTGTGGCAGTGTCTGAATACTCTTAGCATCTCTAATTCTATCCCTATCCCTAAAGAATGGCTTTGAAGAGGAGGAACTACCAAAAGAATGGATCCTTCTGCATATTGTTTAGAATCAGATCACAACTAAGATTAAATTATAAGGAATTAAGATCCTTAGAAGCTTAATAGTCAATGAAGCCTTGTATGTACTGAATAGAATCCTCCATCCAAGTTTGGATGACAAGGAATTATAATCTCTACCTGGGACCAGGATGCTGTTTTCATACCAGTGCATGTCCAATACCCACTTGGAAGACTATAGACATCTATCTCACCATGAGAGTGAATTTGAAATGGAAATATATTATTAGGAAAATTTTGAAAATAAATAAATAGAAAAGGTTGGATTCAGTGAGTTGTAATGTCTTTTCTAGGTTCAAATATTTTTGCAAGATCAAGAAGATGCAAAAGCAAAGCACAAGTCTCTAAACCAAAATTTGGAAAGTATGTCTTGCAGCCAGACATTCATTTTGCCTGTGTCTTAGTCTATTCTGGCTGTGAAGACAAACTACCTTAGACTGGGTAATTTATCAACACTAGAAATTTATTGCTCATAGTTCTGGCTTCTGGGAAGTCCAACATTGAGGCACCAGCAGATTCAGTATATGGGGAAAGCTCACTCTCTGCATCACAGATGGCTGTACCCTCCTGTGGTGGAAGGGGGTAATCAAGCTCTTTCAGGCCTCTTATGTTACAATCACTCATCTCATTCATGGGGGCAGAGCCCTCATGAGAGCATCACCTCCTAAATGTCCCAAATCCTAATACGATCGCATTGGGGTTTAAGTTTCAAAATATTAATTATGGGGGGACACAAAAATTTAGATTGCAGCAGCCTGTGTATGTCACTTCCTGTAAATCCTAACCACTGCCCCACCCACCCATTTTAGTCTCTCCATTCTCTGCCTTCTCAGGTGTCGTCTACAATGTGGTTGTCTATTAATTACATATGTGCTAACCCTCTCCAGTTTTCACCTTAGGATATATTCAAGAAAATAAAGCATGATATTGTAAAATAATACTGAAATTTAAATTATAATATCCATATTATATTTTTAAGCAAATTGAGAATGGTGGGACCATGTAATTAGAGGCAACATCTTCTTTATCTCTGGATACTTAAAGTATATACAGTGCTGGCTATAATAGTAGCCATGCTAATATCTGCCAAAGAAATACATGACATAAGCCCTTTGTTGTGGAAAGAACTTGGTCTTTATTTAAACAATCCTTAGAGTATAATCAAGAAAATAATATATAATGTTGAAAATCAATACTGAAATCTAAATTATGTCCATATTAATTTTTAAACAAGTTGGGAATTGTGGGACCAAGTGAGTTCATGAAATTATATTTTAACTGCTTTTCTTTGAAATTATAGGTTTTTCTGAGAGTTTAGTTGCTGTTATTGCTCTGTTTTGATTAGTGTGTTGTCAGTGAATTTGCAAGCTTAAGTTTTCAATTTAATAATAATTTTTATATAAATGTAATAGATTTACCACATGGTGTCCCCAAGGCCTACATCTCTGAGCTACTTGGTTCTCTCCAAATGACATATTGGGATCAAAATATTTTGGGTACTTATGTTTGTTTGCTAGGGCTAATGTCACAAAGTACCACAAACTGGGTGGCTTAAACAATAGAAATGTATTATCTCACAGTTCTGAAAGCTAGAAATTTGACATCAAGATGACTGCAGGGGTGGTCCCCTGCTATAGACTGAATTTTTTGTCTCACAAAATTCATATGTTAAAAACCTAACACCCAATGTGATGATATAAGGAGGTTGGGCCTTTGGAAGGTAAATGATCATGAGGGTGGAGCCCTCATGAATAGGATTAGTGCCCTTGTAAAAGAGACCACAGAGAGCTCCCTCTCCCCTTTCTGCCACGTGAGGACACAGCGAGAAGACTGATGTCTACGGAACAGGAAGCAGGCTCTCAGCAAACATGGTGCCTTCTACTGGTGCCTTCATCTTGTACTTCCTGTGAGCAATATTTTTCTGTTGTTTCTAAGCCACCCAGTTTATGGTATGTTGTTATAGTAACATGAATGGACTAAGACATTCCTTCTGAGGCTGTAAGGGACAATCTGTTCCATGCTTCTCTCCTAGTTTCTAGTGGTTTGCTAGCAATCTTTGGCATTCCTTGGTTTGTAGATATGCCCTCCAATCTTTGCCTTCATGTTCACATGGAATTCTCTCAATGTGCCTGTCTCTGAGTCCAAATTTCCCCTTTTTATAAGGACACCAAGTCATATTAAAGTAGGGCCCATCTTGATGAGCTCTCCCTGACTTATTCCATTTGCAGTGACCCTATTTTCAAATAAAGTCACATTCCGAGATATATGAGGGTTAAACTTCAACATATAAATTTTTGGAAGACACTATTTAACCTACAAAAGTGCTCATTTATTAAAATAAAACCAAAGAAAAGAAAAATTTAAAGCCTAAAGATTGTATTTATATCTCTCTATAAACTAAAAACAATGGTTTAAGGTTGTGACCTCTGAGCATATTATAGGAAAAAGATATGACTTTTCATATCAAGTTGATGACTTCATAACTGTATTTATGCACTCATCTTTTCCTTCTTCAAAGAGACAGAATTTGCACATTATATTTTGTTCCTGTATATGTCATGTGTATATTCAACTATTGATGCAGTAGACATTTATTGAACACACAGTGCTAAGCATTGCTCTGGGCACTGCAGAGAGTATTGTTAGGTCTATCTCAATATTCCCTGGTCCTCAGTTCCCAGTGTCAAGAGTGACTACTTGTACCGAGTTGAGCCAGTGACAGAGTGATCACAAGTACAAAGCAATCCCACACAAACAGTTTATTACAGAAAAGAAAAATAAATGATTCAAAGTGAAAGTAAAGAAGGAAACTGCCCAATGTGAAAATACATTCCAGGGGGAGGAACAGGTCAGTCTCCAGGAATGGAGAAAGATATTGAGGTCTCCCAGGTGGTTTCCTTTTATTGACCTGGTCCAGGAGAGGCCTTACAGGAGGTGTGGGATATCAGCAGATAGTCAACAGGTGCTCTGTGTTTTCCTGCAGTCCCTTTCCCTGATTGGTCCCCAGCTTCTCCACCCCTAGAACCACCCTCCTGGCCTACACCCACCACCCATAGATTTGATCCCTACCTAACAGTATCAGGAGCTGAATAAGGCTCTACCCCTGAGGTATGGAGTTTATAATCTAGAGGGGGGAGAGAGATTAATCAAATTATCATACTATTAAATGTAAATGATTATCTGGACAATGATGCAAAATAAACTAGGGGTAGGTGCTACGTGGAGGTATGAAAGAGGAGAATAGAAGCTCATGAGACTGCTCAGCCGATGAAGCCCACCCTGAAGAGATGATGTTTGAACTGAGGTCTGAAGGTTGCATTGGAGTTAACTTGGCGAAGAGGGAAACCAGCATTCCAGGCAATTGGAACAACAGGTACAGCAGCCCAGAATATTAATGGGATGTGCATGTTTGAGAAGCCAAAAGAGAAAAAAAAGATAAAATTGAGGGGTTTTGAGTGCAAAGAGCTAGAGTGAGCAGAGTGGGAAATTAGATAAAAGAGGTAAAAGGGTCTTGACTTTAGGAGGATAGAAAAGCATTTTTCCAGTAGACATTTGGCCTGACCGCATTTGTATTTAAAAACAATTATGCTGATTTCAATGTTGAGAATGGATTAGAGCCAGGCTCGAGTGATTGGCTGAGGGTTGTCAGCTGAACTGGGCAACAGTGGTGATGGGGTTATTGGTGGAAACCACCACTTTCAGCAGGTAATTCAGTAGGTGAAATGAACATGGTATTGTGACTGAGTGGGCGTGGGGAGTAAGGTAAGAGAATCATAAGAGATGATTCCCACTTTCTTGTTTACATAAATGAGAGAGGAAACACTGGAAGAAGACCAAAATTTTGTACTTGAAAATATTGGCTTGGATGTGGCTTCATGCTATCCCGATGCACGTAGCGAGTGAGCAATTGTATATTCCCATCTGGAGCTCAAAGGAGGTCTTGGTGAGACACATGCATTCTGGGGTTATCTGTGAATAGTTGATGGAGCTCTGGATATGGACAAGTTGTCACCTTTGAAGAAAAATAAAATGAAACAATGAGAGTAGCGAAAAATAATCTTTGAGACATCCCAACATTTAATTCCTAAGAAAAAGCATATATTTTAACTGCTTAGAGTGGTAAGAAAAACACTAGGAGCCTCTGTACTCAATGAAGCTGAGAGAAGGTGGTGGCTCGGGAGGGAAGGGGAAGCCAAGTGTTGCAGAGAGGTTCAGTGGGATGAGAACTAGAGGATCTAGTACACTCAGTGCTGTGGAGCTTCTTGGTGCCCTAAAAGTCACTGTTTGGTGGAACAGTAGGTGAGAAAGCCAGAACAAAGTAGGCTGAAGAGGGACTGGAAAATACAAAAATGAATGAAGTGAAAATAGGTTCAACAAGCAAACAAGCGAGACAACACAGGAGGCTGTGATGAGTGGGGGATGCTTGAATTACAGATTTTAGAGCTGGAGAAAATGCAATGACAATGAGATGTAGTAAAGATATCCTATAAAGACATAAGATGGATTAAGTAGAGGAAGTGGACAGAAAAAGGTTATTAAAACAATGAGGTAAATAATAGAAACCATGTTCCTAGGCGAGAGGCTTGTATCCTCTAGGACGACAGATCCACAACCGGCCCAAAGACCATGAGCAATGGGGAGGAGGTCTGGGAGGTCAGAGGTGACAGCAAGGAGGAGGCAGACAGGTGTGGTGCAGGATGGCATGAGCATCATGAGAGCGGGTTCTCTACAAGGGGTCAGGAAGTACAGGCACAGCAGTGGGAAGTCAGGCCTCAGTTCCATCCCCAGATCTAGGTCACCAAGACTGGGGAGAGAAGCAGTTGCTCATTGAGGAGGCTGCAGGGGAGGTAGCAGCCCAGGCAGTGCCGTGAAGGCACAGATGAGCGACAGAAGTCTTGGGGGAAAAGAGATTTTAGAGGACTTTTAACATTGTGGAATGGATTTCAGAAAAGCACAGTGGAAAGCTTTCAGGGGTTGTCAGGCACGTGCCTGGGTTGAGGTCAGGCAGGTACAGAACCGGAGGTTGGAATGATGGTGTGTGTGTTAGAGGATGAATGCCTTAGGGTGGGGATTTCAGTTAAGGTAGTTCATGGTGAAGACAGGATCGCCAAGCACAGGGACATCAGCACTGGCGCTGCAAGTGGCTGGAGAACGTGCCCTGCTCAGCAGGGACGGGCATGGTCCCAGGAGTCAGATGGCACCTTGGTGTGATGTGAGTGATTCAGGTTCAGTTCAGCCGGGTGCAGCTCACAGGACATGTGTACGGAGCCACTGCATTTTTCAGATAGTTTTGTAGATACAATTTCATTCATATAACTCATGGAAAAAAGACGGGCGAGGTGACACAAAGTCAAATCAAATATTAATTCTGCGCGAAGCAATTCCAAAATAGTCATTTTGTACTACACAGTTAGAATAATTAATTAAGGGCTTGAATTATTCATTATTTTTAGCTCATTCTGTATCCTGTAGTTATAGCCTAGAGCTGTACTTTAACAAAAAGCAACAATATTTACCTATTTGAAGTGGCTATCAGAAATGGAAATATGAGATGGTAATTTTTTAAGATTCTTGGAAAACAGCCTTGTAAAATAGCAGACTTTTAACACACACACATACACACACAAAGAAACAACTGCTGAGAAAGCTAGTTATTAACATCCCATTAGTAAGATTCTTTTTTGTTGTTGTTTTATAATAAGTAATTAGCCAACTACATTAGGCAATAATGAGAGCTAGTAATCACTTTTTTTTATTACAGAAATTAGAATGGATACATTTTGAAACAACACTTCATGCATATGTTGTATAATGAATACACGAAAGTATAAATTGCTTAAGCAAAAGGTATAAGTTTAGGTGTTCCTCCCACCAAAAGTAACGAGTAAAGATGGACTCCAAAACAGAGCTATTTTTCTTAACTTAAGGAACTTCATTCTGTTTGTATTCTTGAAGGATTATATTTACAAGGCGGACTGATTTTGTATGCTTTGGGGTAGTAGTATTCTGAACAGGATGCATTTCATTTTCATAATACTTTGCCATCAGGCATGCAACAGAAAGTATTGTCTCCCAAGGTATTCATGCAGTATCTTGGATCCCTTAAGTTATTTGTTGCATATCTGAGAAACTCACAACTAAATGCAGAGTCTGAAACATCTGCATGAGTGTAGATTGCTCCCAATTGTGCAATTTGATGAATCCTAAACTGTCCTAGTCAATTTTTGCACTCCTCTGAAGATGTTAAAGAGGCAACCTTTTGTAGGAAATAAAGTATCGAACTTCACATTGTATAGAATTAGATAGTTCACCTTCTATGAAATTAGGTAATTGCAATGTGATCCTTTCAAGCATTGGAAGGCATGGATTGAATGTTTGTGCTTCTTACTCATTTTCCTGATACTCCAACAAATATCACATACTTAGAGAAATTAAGAGACTCCCAGAGCCCCACGCACAAACCACGTGTCAGTGATGTTCCTGCCCTTCGTTGCTAAAGGAGTCAGGACGTGAAGATCTTCACTGTGAACTGTACTGTGGGCCCCGCCTTCATTCCCTAGGCTTTAAATACCATCTATATGCTAATGACTTCCAAATTTATATCTCTCACACCACCCTCCTCCCTGAGCTCGAGACTTATGCACACAATCAGTATTAACAGCTCCCTTCAGAAAGCTCGTCAGCATCTTGATGTTGGCCTGACCAGCCCTCCCCACCCCCAGCCTTTGCCATCCCAGTGAAGGGAAACACCGCACACCCCACTGCTGAGGAGAAAACCCCAGAAGCCTCTTCCCTTTCCCTGACTGCCACCACCCATGGAAACCCTCGGGAATCACCCAGTGGGATGTATTTTAGAGTTAGAAATGAGGTCCTGTAATTGCCAGCTTTAAGATCTATCCTAAATGTAATTTCTCGCCACAGCCCAAAACACTTAACACCTCTCCCCTCCGCCACTGGCAGTCGGCTCTCAGCTGGCCTTTCTATTGACCACACTGCAGAATATTCTGTGTTCTAAAATATGAATCCAGTCACTCCACGGGTCACAATTCTCTGGTGGCTCCCCACCACACTTAGGATGAAACCCTGAGTCCACCCCGGGTCCCCGCCCACCTCTCTGCCCAGGGCTCGTTCTGCTCTCCCCACTGCGCCCAGCCGGGCTTGTGAGTCTGCTGACAGCCTCCAAACTCTTGCCTTTGCCTTTATTGCTGCCTAGCAGGCTCTTCCCCTCTTCAGTTATCATTTCTGTTCGTCATTCAGCTTCCTGCTTAAATGTCACCTGCGCAGAGAAGCCACCCTCACCCACCCTACCAAGGAGAGTCCACTGTTCACCACTGCCACAGCTACGACTCCTCTTGCTTTCCTTCAACATGGGAACCACTGTGTAGAAGTATTTATTTGTTTGCCCAGTTATTTCCTTCCCACTAGAATGGGGGCAGGAGGAGCGTTGCTTTGCTCACTAACTGTATCTTTGGTACATGCATGGAAGAGGAGAATTCAATAAATATTTGTTGAATGGAAAAAAAATAGTTTATCTTAGTTTATCTAAACATTATCAATGAACTTACCTCCCCAATGTAAGGAAACCTGTCTTATTGCATACCCCTTACTTTCTGTATCCTATTCTACCCCCTAAAACTATGCTAGTCATATTTTTTTCATAGTCTTATAATATTTACATTCCATTTTACAACTTGAGTCTCACAATTGTTTAGACATAATTCTATATCTGCATGGATTCAGTGTTCAACACGGTTTCTTTACCATAGCTTCCTTACCCACCTCTTGCTTGACGTTTATTATTTAATAAGTTTTTAAAGAATTGCTCATGAGAGTTAAAGTCCCAGAGATCTTGTTTCTCGGGAAGTATATATCCTCTTCCTGAATGGCAGCTTTTGTGGGCATGGCAATTATTGGACCATAGCTTCCTTCCCTGTGGATTTTGCAGATACTCTTCCACGTCTCCTGGTACTGATCTATGAATACACATAGAAATCTTTGCTCTTAACTTTCAACACATTCCCTGTAATATTCTTATTTGTTATCAACGTGTGCAAGTATTCTATAGGTTTAATTATCTCTTTTAAAGACACCTTTCTCTTATATCATCAATTTTTCAATGTCATCTATAATTTCTAGTTGGTACTTTTTTTGTCTTTAATGATTATTGCTTCTTTACTAACATTATCAACTTTTTGTCCATTTCAGTTTTATTTTGTTCATTTTCCTCAAGTTGGTCCTAGATGCCTCTGGCTACGTTTTCAGTAAAGCTATTTTACCTCATGCTGATTTTCACATGATTTTCATTTCTATGATAAACTTTTTTCTTCCATTTCTTTCACAAGATCTACCAGCTCCCTTTTTATCTACTTCTATTGTCTTTCCACATCTTACCTGAGTGTTTTCATACCCCCTTTGGGGTTCCTGTTACGTGCAGGGCATATGGTCATACATTTCATGTGATTTGTGGTATGTCTTATTTGATGTGTAATTTTTCTCTGGCTTTCTGTTTGCTGTGGTTTTGTTTTTTGTTTTTTTATTTTTAATTTGGGCAGCAGTTTTGCATAGGTCTTATGCTCTTCCTTTCTGGTGTTTACTCACCACTGCACCAGCTGTTTGCACAAGTTGAGTGTGGGGAAGGGACAGGGGTAGTAACCCAAGACAAACAGAGTTTGCATTTTGTCTTGACACCTTCCACAGTCTCACGTGTGCTCTGCCCCACACAGAGTCTGCCCTGGGCTAGCAGGATGATAGCCTGTGAAGCTGTGTGAGATATACGCTATGAGCTTCTCGTACGCTGACTGAGCTTTTACTCCTCTTCAGTTGGCAAAAAGCAGTCACTTCAGGAACACGCACCATGCACAAGTTCTTCTCCACTTGGCCATGTGGACGGTCTGGCTTTGGCAAAAGGGCCCAGCTGTCATTTCCCCAATGAGCTATTTCTTCCTGCCACTCCTTGTTGCCCTACTGGGCACAGGGAGCTTGGTCCACAGACCACAAAAATGAACCTAGTTGTTCCAAGCTGGGTTGTCCTTTTTTTCCCCTTATGATGCAACCTAATTAGAAGAGTTCTTTTCTCTACCAGCTCTGCCTGATGTCCCCATGGGCTGTGGCCCTCTCTGTGCCCCTTGCACCAGCCTGCTCTGCTCTCAGCATCTTTCATGAATAACATATAGTTATTCACACATCTCTATGTAAAGACAGAGTTTCTTTTTCTGTAACAGTTTTATTAGGATGTAATCCACCAGTTTTAATTATACCATTTAATGGTGTTTAGTATAATCACAGAGTTGTGCAACTATCACCACGATAAATTTTAGAGCAATTTCATCAACCCAAAAAGAAACTCCATACCCATTAATAGTCATTTCCTATTTCTCCCTACCTCCTCAGCCCTAAGCAGCCACTAATCTACTTTCTGTATCTGTGGATTTGTCTATTTCAGACATTGCATATAAATAGAATCATACAATATGTGCCCTTTTGTGTCTGGCTTCTATTACTTAGAATAAAGTTTTCAAAGTTTGTCCATGCTATAGCATGTATCAGTATTTTATTTCTTTTTATTGCTGAATAATATTTTGTTGTATGACTATACCACATTTTGTTTATTAACTTATCAATTGATGGACAATTGAGTTGTTATCACTTTTTGGCTGTTACTAATAATGCTTCTATGACTATTTGTGTACAAGTATTTCTGTATATGTATGCTTTTATTTTTTTTTGTTTTAATAATTTTTAATTTTTAAATTTTTGAGCTAATCTTCTCTGTATCCTTCCAATTTTAGTATATGTGATGCTGAAACAAGCACTGGATGTATGTTTTTAATTTTCTTGGGTATATATCAAAGAGTTGAATTTCTGGGTTACATTGTAACCATATGTTTAATATTTTGAAGAACTGCCAGACTGTTTTCCAAAGCAGCTGTACCATTTTACATACCCACCAACAGTGTATGAAGGTTCCAACTTCTTCATACCCTTGTCAACATGTGTTACTGTTCATCTCTTTTATTCTGGCCATCCTAGTAAATGTGAAGTGGTAACTTGTGGTTTTGATTTTCATTTTCTTGATGACAATAATGTTGAGCCTCTTTTCACGTGCTTATTGGCCATTTGCATATACTATTTGGAGCTCTTTCTATCCAGATCCTTTGCCCACATTTTAATAATAATTGGGTTATGAGTCTTTTTATGACTGAGTTATAAGAGTTTATGTGTCCTAGATATAAGTCCTTTATCAGATATATGGTTTTCAAAAATTTTCTCTCTTTCTGTGGGTTGCCATTTCACATTCTTAATGGTATATTTTGAAGCACAAATATTTTAATTTTGATGTTGTCCACTGTACCTTTTTATCATTTTATTCCTTGTGCTTTGTGTCATGTCTAAGAAATCATTGCCTAATTCAAAGATATAAAGATTTGTACCTATGCTTTCATCTAGGGATTTAGTCATTTTAGCTGTTACATTTATATCTTTAATCCATTTGAATTTACTTTTATACATGATATAAGATAGGAAGTCCAACTTTATTCTTTTGTATATGTGTATTCAGTTGTCCAGCTCCATTTATTGAAAACACTATTCTTTCTCCATTGAATTGTTTGACACCCTGGTTGAAAATCAGTTAAACATAAATGTGAGGGTTTATTTCGATTTCATTAATCTATATGTTTATCCTTATGCCAATACCACAGTGTCTTGGTTGTGTAGCTTTGCAGTTTTTGAGATTGGAAAGTGTGAGTCCTCCAATTGTGTTTTCCTTTTTTAAGATTATTTTGGCTATTCTGAGCCCCTTTAATTTTCAGATTTTCAGATGAAATTTAAAATCAGCTTGTCAGTTTCTACAAAGAAAATAGACAGGGATTAAATAGGAGTTGCATTGAATCATAGATCAATTTGGGGAGTATTATCATGTAAACAATTTTAAGTCATCTGATTTATGAACATGTGATGTCTTCTCATTTATTCAGGTCTTTAATTTCTTTCAATAAAGTTTTATAGTTTTTAGAGAATAGGTTGGTGCCCTTTTTGCTATATTTATTCCTAAATATTTTACTCTTTTTGATGTTCTTATAAGTGGAATTTTTTCTTAATAACTGTTTAGATTGCTCGTTGCAAATGTATAGAAATAAAATGGGTTATTTTATATCAATCTTTTATCCTATAAGCTTGCTCATTTATTAGTTAAAATAGTTTTCATGGATTTCTTATGATACTTTATATACAAGATCATGTTATCTGTAGAGAGTTTTACTTCTTCTTTACAAGCTGAGTGTCTTTTATTTTTTCTTGCCTAATTGCTATGGCTAGAACCTTCAGAAAAATGTTAAATTTAAATGATAAGCACAGATATCCTTGTCTTGCTCCTACTCTTAAGCTGAAAGCAGCCTTTCATCATTAAGTATGATGTTAGCTGTGAGTGTTTTCTAGGTGCCCCTGATAAAGCTGAAAAAGTTCCCTTCTATTCCTAACTTGTTGAGTGTTTTTAACATTAGAGGGTGTTAAATGTGGTCAAATATTTTTCCTGCATTTATTGAAATGGTCATGTGGTTTTCATTCTATGCCTTTAATGTGGTGTATTAAATTCATTGGTTTTCAGGTGGTAAACTAATCTTGTCTTATTCATAATTCTTTTGTATATTCCTGGATTTGATTGGCTAGCATTTCATTGAAGTTCTTTGTTCACAAGAGATATAAGTTTGTGGGTTTTTCTGGTAATGTCTTTCTCTACTTTTATCACAAGGGGAATACTAGCCTCAAAGAATGAATTGGGGAATCTTCTCTTCTGTTTTATGAAAGAGTTTGTTTTATAGATTCTACCAGTGAAAGTTGGACTTTTCTTTAAAAAAAAATTATTAATTCAATCATCTCCTTATTTCTTTAATGATTATTAAGATATTCTGTTCTTTCCTTAGTCAGCTTCAGTAGTTTGTGACTTTCTAGGAATTTTTCCTTTGAATCTTGTTTAATTTGTTGGCATACATTTGTTTTAGGATTCTCTTATAATCTTTTTTATTTCTGTAAAAGTCCATAGCAGTGCCTCATATTTTATTCCTGATTTTAGTAATTTAAATCTTTTTGTTGATCTTTTCAGATCAACTAATTTAAATCTTTTTGTTGATTTTGGTTTTATTGATTATCTCCATGATTTTCTATTCTCCATTTTATCTCTACTCTAATTTTTATTTCCTTCCTTATTCTTGCTTAGGGTTTAGCTTGTTCCTCTTTTTTCAATATATATCTTCAGGTGCTGTTTGCATGATATATCTTTTTTCACCATGTCACATTCAGTCTATTTGCATCTTTGAATCTAAAGTGTATCTTCTTTAAACAGTAAATAGTCAGATCTCAGATCTTGGTTTTTTGTTTGTTTGTTTGTTTTTGTTCTGGTCTGAAAATTTCTGCCTTTTGCTTGGATTGTTTAAACTATTAACATTTAATGTTATTATTGATATATTCGGAATTATATATGCCATTTTGCTTTTTGTTTTCTGTGTCTCATGTATTTTTATGTTTCTCAATTCTTAGTGCTTTCATTGCATTAACTGAACATTTTTGAGTGTTTATTTTTTAATTTCTAATTTTCTTTGTTGGCTTTGGTTAGTTTCAAGTAGCGAGGAGAAGCAGAGAGGTCATTACTCTCCAATTTCAAACCAGAAGTTCTCTATCTGGGTCTTTGTGCAGCAAATATTTCGTAATACTTTGCTGTTCTCAAGGTAGATATGTGAGATTTTCATCACAAATCCTTCTCTCCCGGACATCTTTTCAGTTTGGGTCAGTGACCAAGTCATGGGGTACTAGTAAGAAAATCTGAGTTTTTATCTAGTTCTGTTATTAATTCATTGAATGATCATGGGATAATCAGGTACTCCTTTGATTGATTTTCTAAAATATCAAATGAGAGAACTGATTTTGATTTTATTTAGTGTCCCTTTTTAGCACCAGTATGCTAAAATTCCAAGAATACAGTGAGTATATGGTGCTAAATACATAACCACATGAACCAGGCAAAGTCAGACATTTTGCCTCTTAGAATAGACAATCATATCTACAGCTGAGACATTCTTGGGCATGGGACTTAACTATAGTAAAATAATTATTTGGTACATATCACTGACCAAAAACCAGCAGATTATCCCCTTATGTGTGAGTGACCATGGTTTGGAGATAGGAGGAAATGCAGACTTTAAAGTGATTATCACTGTAATCTAGTCCAAGATGCCTTATTAGAGTAAGAGCTTTATGTGAAGTTCTGTATCCATGTCCAGGGATTTGTTTAAAGATAGTTTGTTAGCAAATCCATTACCCATTGCCTGTCTACATTGTGCATCCCTCTCAAGGGTGGCTTATGTGCTATAACAAGAAGACACAATCCCTGCTCTAATAGGCTCCATTTTAAAATGAAAGGATAAACACAGAGTGGTATCTTTAATTATTAATGACAATTGAAGGGAGACTTAGCACAAACAATCCCAAAGACATTTCTATTTGGCTTGGAATTTTAATATGGTTTTTGACAGATCTATTTACCTAATTATATTTTATCTAGGATAGCATTAAAATGAGCTTCTGTTTGCTAAGCACTTACCAACAGAGTGGCTGAAGACAAGGCTAAAAAGTGTGTTGGTTACAGCAGGAAGTTGGTCCAAGAGATTTTTTAAAAAGGCATATTTTGTGAATTATCCATAACAAGGAAAATCCTCATGCAAATAATCAGCAATTGAATATACATAAAACATAGATGACAAAAAACAAGCAAGCTTCTCGATAACTGAGCACAGCTGGACGAGGATGCGTAGAGATGCTGCAGGAGATTCGTGGGGTGACTGGAGCTAAGATGATTAGTCTGCAAAGGCTTCATGCTGATGCCCTCCTGCAGCACATTTCTTTAACATCTTTAAAAATGTTCCTGGTCCAGCTGTTTCATGGAACAACGTAGGCCTTTATGACCTCTCTTCTTTTCTCTCACTCATTCTCTTTGTTACCATTATTGAAGAGTCGGTCTTAGACAACTGAATGTTCTTACTTAATGATCAAAATCATAGAGATATTTTCAATAATTTCATGGACTAAAAAAAAATCCAGAAATATCTTAAAATTTGTATTTCCAGGCTTAGTCACTGAGTGTCAGTCCTACTCAACAGTTCTTGCTTAGTCTCACTCTGATACCCCAGTAGTATTTGCCATTAAGTTATAAATCATATCTTCTTCTTTATAATTCTAATTGGGGGAACATCAGTTTCCCCCCTGATTTCACCTTCATAGTTACTTTTGTAAGAAATTGTCTGAATGCAACACTTACACTTATTCATGATCATGTATCATATTGAATGGTTTTAGGCTTTAGTCTTCCTTTGGAACAACTTCTCAACTTTCCTTCCTGTTTCATGAACGCCAGCTTAATTTCATATTCTGCATTTTAGATTCCCTTAGAGCCAACTCAATATGTTCTTATTGACCATCAATGAAAAAGGTATTTACCAATAGAAGATATTTGCTTTAACATATATATCCAAACTATACATTTCAAGGGGTAGAATTTCCATTTTTAAGCTGTTTGATAACAAACAACCTATGCCAGAATTCCCCCAAATATGCTCCACAAAATATTATTTACATGGAATTTTAATAGATATTTTGTAAAAATACGTCTGGCAAAGACCATGTGAAATAAACTGAAATAAGCTTTCTTATTTTAGGACTTCTCAGAGCTCTGCATAAGCTAATGTGCTTCATGAATCTTGAATAAAGGAGCATGATACAATGCAACATCCCAACATTTTCGATGCACATATAGCAGGACTAGTACTCTGAGAAATACCCTTTGGGTAATGTTCTAGCATAAATTTTTAAAGGTGAAGAGATAAATATTTGAGCTGTAAAGACTAGATCTTGTTTCCTACTTTCATTTCCAGGTAGTACAAAAACTACTCATCAAAATTTTAACATTAAAACAAATAGACCAAGAATTTCTATCTAAACTGAAGAATATGGCAATAACGCAAAGGAGTTATTTGTCTTAAGTGCACTAATTACCCTTCATGTAACATTATGTTGCTATCTAATACAAGTTCTTTTGTGATATTTCAAACTCTATCTAGGTTTTATAGCTATAACTTGTCTTTCTACTTAGACCAAAGAAAATTAAACTAATGATGAGTTAGGAGGGCATATAAATAATGTATATTGTGTTCCTTTAGAAAATATTGACCATACACTTTTGCCAATTAGATTGTTGTCATAGTGCACAGAGCACTTAATTTCATTAGATATTTTACATCGCTGGTGTAACTTAAATAGCTTTGGCAAAGGAACATGCAAATTCTAACGATATAATTACATCACTTTCCCTTATGGATTCTGACCAACCAAGAAGTAGATCCAGGAGTTAATTGGGAAATTCAATGCAGTACCAGCTTCATTACTAGGTCAATTAGCATAGTTTTGGCTAAAGGAGTAGAAATCACTAAATAAAACTGGCTTGAATATAAGTTCATTTATCATCTCACATAATAAGAATTTCACAGGTAGGTCTGCTTCAGGATTTCAGGGCTCTGGAACTACTCAGTTATTCTCTCAGTTTCTGTCCTCTGTGTACTGGCTTCATGCTTGGGTTAGAAGTAACGGGGCCGTGTTAGTTGCAGATATGATGTCTAGACGCCAAAACATTCAGAGGAAAAAGACTCCACTCTTACTTAGGTGTAAGCAAACCTTTCCTGGAAGCCCTTAATGACTTCCTCTTACATTTGATTGGCCAGAATGGGGTCACATGCCCATTCCTAAAGCTAGCAAGGGAAATGGTTTTGCCATGATTGGTTTAGACAAACCAAAAGATCCTGGAGCTGGAGACAAAGTTCGCTTGTCTTCAGCTATGTGGGAGTAATAGTTTTTTGGGGAAGGACAAAGGAGAGCAGAGAATGAATATTGAGTATAGCAACTAAGAGTGTCCTCTGATACCCAACAGTCAGGGTCCCTGAGAAAGTCAAACAGCGCATTCTCCTTGTTTCTCTCCACATTGAATTTATCCACCTTAGTCAAAGGCAAAGAAGATGGAAGATGGTAAGTTTGCTGAAGCTCACCCTCTTACCTGCCTACCACATGCAAAAGCAGCCAGTGTGAAACTCCAGGTCTCCCTACAAAGCCGTGTGCTAGACAGCAGGAGAAAGAGGGAAAGATCTGGAAGTTAGAAGAAGACGAATAGAGAATTTTGCTCTTAGTGATTCTATAAGTCATTTCTCAGGGAAGAGTGAGTGAAAGGATGGAAAGAATGGTAGACATTTACTTCCCAGGATGTGTTGTTAAAAGATCCTGTTTTATTGGTAGAAACTCCAGAAGGAAAGATGAAGCTTTTCTTTGTAGGTCAAGGATGAGAAGTAGTGGGGAAGGCAAACTAGTTTTAGGCGCCATCAGAAATCTTATAGGCATTCATCCTCTAATCATTTCATAAATCATAGTTGTATCATGTAGGGAGCTAGGAATTAGGAAGAAGACATGGTCCCAGCCCTAAAGGGACTCCAAACTGTATCTCCAATGTGATACAAGAATTATAATACATGAGAGACACGCTTTAGTTGTTTTGTCCACAGAGCATTGTACAAAAAAAAAAAGAGGACAAGAGATATTTTTCCCTGTTCAGGGGTTTCAAAATGACTTCACTAAATAAATGAAATTAGTGCAGGATTTGGGAAGATGTATAGGTTGTCATTAGGCTCCAGGAGGAAGAGAATTTCAGGCAAAACAAAGACCCTGAGTTTAGGCTCAGGTGCGTGAGAGCAGAGAGTGTATTCAGGAAGCTGTGAGTGAACTTCTGTGGTTCAAAGATGGTGTCTGCAGTTGATGCGTTACTAAAGTAGAAAATCTGCCAGAAAGTGAGACTGAGGTCAGGGCATAATGGTTTTACATATTGCTCAATATTATAATTGAGGCAGAATACTGATTTCCTCTCTCCTGTGTGATCTTTGCAGTTTCCTCTTTCAGAGGAAATTATACACATATGATACATTGCAGTAAGAGAAAACATTTAACAGGCTTTAGCCATGGTCACTTGAGAATAGGGACAAAAGAAACAGAAAACATAAATTCTTTACAAAATGAATATATAGTATATGCCAAAATTAAATAAGATAATAATATATAACATAATGAAGCAACAGTGACATTGCTTGGGGCATTTTTAAACTTCATTTTTTGAGCCTAATTTTGACTGTCCTCCCAAATGTCAAATTTAATCTTTCTGTCATCAAATATTTATTATATGCTAGGTGCTAGATAAAAATCTCCATCATTGAGGACAGATTTGATTTTGGGAGCCCTCCCAAAAGTTATTCGTATCAAAGTCAACTGAATGAGGTGGCTGATCAGGATATGGAATGTCATTATAAACTAAAATCCAAGTGCAATATGAAATGAGATTTTTTTTGATCTGTAAACTATGAAGCATAAAATGAGAACTGTAAACTTAAAGCAATTCAAAAAAGGAATTACAAAGCATTTAAAGCAAAGACAGCATCACTTAAAAAAAAAAGTGTCTCACTTGCCACTAAGACTTCCTTGAAGGACGTGCCTCGTTTGGCTGTCTAGATTTCCCTACGCTTGTTACCATAAGCCTTAGTACATCATTATCACACCTCTGCTTAGCAAGTTCTATAGCATATGGAAGGGACAAAATTGCTTCAGCAGTTTGGAGGAGTCTGAAATCGTTGTGGGCTGCAGTGATCAGAAAAGGTCTTTCAAAGGATTTGGACCCAGCATGGACCCTCAAAGCAAATGTAGTCACGTGCTGCATAGTGATGCTTTGGTCAACAACAGGCCACATAGACAGTGATTCCAAGAGATTATAAGATCGTATTTTCACTGTACTGTTTCTATGTTTAGATATATTTAGATACACAAATACTTACCACTGTGTTTCAATTGTCTACAGTATTCAGTAGAGTAGCACGCTGTACATGTTTGTAGCCTAGGAGCAATTGTCTATACCACATAGTCGAAGTGTGTAGTAGGCTAGACCATATAGGTTTCTGTAAGTGCATGCTATGATGTTGCCACGATGACATTGCCTAATGACACATTTCTCAGAACATATCCATGTCATTAAGTGACATATGACCATATGGGAGAAATACATTATATACAGAGTTTGGGATGTGTGCTTTATTTAATATCGCCTCAAATAAGAGTTCCAGATTGGAAGACCTAAGATTTGTAAAAAAGGTTCTGAAATATTAACATAGAAAATATTATATATAATTATAGTATTATGTATGATTAGTATTTATAAATACATATTTACTTTTTATAAACATATATTTTCATATTAAATGGTTACACAGATTCTGTCAACCTCTATGAAGTTTTATCAACTTGTACTTTTCAAGTAAAACGTGTAAATTACTCTTCACTTCTCAAAGCCATTACTCACTTTGTATAGGAAAAATAACTTTTTGGAAACAAAAGCAATAATAGTAGTAATAATAATAATAAATAGCCTAATTGAGATAAAACCTAATAAAGCAACAAAGGAAGTGGTGCCGATGGAATAATAATGAACAAGAGGAAAATCTTATGATTGTGAAATTAGATTTTAAAAGGGCTTTAGAAGAAAAGTCACACTCCTAGAGTTATTTGAGAGAAACAAGCCAGAATTTAAGAGGAAAAAAAAAAACCTTTAAGGAGTGAGATTTCAGTTCTTGCATTTACTTAGCAAGGATTAGCCAGCATGAAATCTGTGCCCAAAGAAATGTGACCTCTTGCCCGGCAGTCATCTAGTGTTTTTCAGCCTCGATCTTGATTTTCCTCTTAGACCACAGGGTGCAAGCAGCACAGCCTTGTGTTTTATATTTATGGAAATGTAGCAGGAAAACCTGGGATATGGATGAGCCAGGTGTGATGGGCTGCTGTGCCCTTGGACCTGCGGGTAGCACCACCCATGTCAGCACAGACTGGTCCTCCGGCAACAGGTTAGAAACTGCGTGCTCTGCGCCGGGCAGGCAGAGGCTCCACTCCTGTTCTTCTAGAGAGTCTTACTTAGTCCTTTCTACCAGTCGCAGAGATGGAGATTTGCTAACCCTGGAGATAGTAATATATTTTAGCTCTCAAAAGGTGAGAATGACGTGAATCAAAAGACGGCCCTGGCTTTCCTATGTGGCTGCCAGAGGGACTCTCTACCTGGTTCTGGGAGGAACACGTCTAGTTTCCGTTCCCTCCACTCAGCTCCCACTTCTTGGCCTACTCTGAGAATGTCAGCTGGGGGCCAATTACTGCCATTTAGAGAAGTGGGTGTTTTAATGTGAATACTTGTCTGCAAAAATTGCAAGGAGACGCTGCCTCTTCTCACAGGAACCCTACGTCATTAACACTTAATAATCTGCCACAGGGCTCTCCGTGCAACAGCGAAACCAGTCACATTCATTCCCCCCATTGCCTGGACTTAATTTCCTTGACTCATTTATATGTCTGTCTTTTTAAGTTTTAGAATATGAACTCAAGTTCCTCCGTGGTTCACAGCAGCTTTCCCTATGTTCTTAACACTCTAAGACAATAGGGCAATAGTGACATTGCTTGTGGCAAACTTTCTGAATTTGTTTGGGTTTGTTACCAGTCAATTTTAGTTGAATTATGATCTAGTCTAGTTCTAGATTGGGCATCTAGCTCTTTACAAATACCAGAAGCACTTACTTGGAAATCTGCCAGATCTATAAAGACATCTAATAATATTATACTACTTAGGTTTTTATTTTTCATATATTACAATCAGTCTGTTTTCATAAATTGATAACATAACTGGTTCTCTAAAAGCCACATGGCATGTGGTTTAAAAACACCTGTTAGCCATGACAACTGTGGTGATGTCTACTTGACCAGGGTATTTCCACAGAGAAGTGTAGAACCACACTGGAAATTCTATTCTTCTCCCTGGTCCTCCCTGGGGCAGTGAGAGTTTACTCCACAATTCCACAAGTCCTATCAAATTACTCTCTTCCTAAAACCTTGCAAAGACTTCACATTGCATCCAGGATAAAATTTGGCTTTTATCATGAATACAATGGCTGAGACCTTCAAGGTACTTGAAGCACACTGAGCATGACCTTCAGGGTGCTTACCCACTGTCCTGCCTCAGTTTCTTCAACTCGTCACCTCCCACACTGAGCTTTGGGCACAGTTTGCTTTTCTCTGTTCTTGGAACTGTACACTGACAAGCATCACAGCACTGTCTCACCTCGTAATCCAGTTATACTTGGAGGCAGAATAGAAATCCAGACCTGGAATTTCCTCTTGTTCCCATGCTCTTGCTTTCTAGCAGCTTCTCCTCAGTCATAATGATGAGCAATTCAGTACTATCCTTGATTAATTAGTTGTAACATAAATGAATTTACTAAATATGAGGTCATTCATTTTGTTTGCAAATAAGGATAATTTGACTTCTTCCTTTCTAATATGTATAACCTATATTTCTTTCTTTTGTGTAATTGCTCTGGCTGGGACTTCTAGTACTGTGTTGAATAAAAGTGGTGAAAGTGAGCAAGCATTCTTGTTTTGTTACAGATCTTAGAGGAAAGATTTTCAGCTTTTCCCTATTCATTACAATACTAGCTATGGATTTGTCATATGTAGCCTTTATTGTGCATAGGTATGTTCCTTCTATATCCATTTTGTTGAGAGTTTTTATCATGAAGGATGTTGAATTTTATCAATTGCTTTTTCAGCAACTATTGAAATGATCATATGGTTTTTGTCCTTCATTCTGTTAATGTAATGTATCATATTTATTTATTTGCATATGTTAAAATATTTCTGTGTATCCTTGGGATGAATCCTGCTTGATTATGATAAATGGATTATGAATGATCTTTTTAATGTGTTGTTGAATTTGGTTTGCTAGTATTTTGTTGAGGATTTTTGCATCTAGGTTCATCAGAGATATTGGCCTATAGTTTTCCTTTTTTGTTATATCTTTTTCTGGTTTGGGTATCAGGGTAATTCTGGCCTCATTGGATGAATTTGTAAGTATTCTGTCCTCTCTGATTTTTTGGAATAGTTTGAGTAAGACTGGTATTAGTTATTCTTTAAATGTTTGGTAGAATTCAGCAGTGAAGTCATAAGTCCTGGGCTTCTTTGATGGGAGACTTGTTATTACTGCTTCTATCTCTTTGCTTGTTATTCAGGCTTTTTCTCTGTTTCTTAATGATCAATCTTGGTAGGTTTTATGTGTCTGTGAATTCATTATTTCTTCTAGGTTTTCCAATATATTGGCATATAGTTGCTTATCATAGTCACTAATGATCTTTTCAATTTCTTTGGTATCAGTTGTAATGTCTCTTTTTTCATCTCTGATTTTTTATTTATTTGGATCTTCTTTCTGTTTTTCTTAGTCTGACTAAAGGTTTGTCAATTTAAAGACTCCACCAAAAAACTATTAGAATTGCTAAATAGGCTGGGCCCAGTGGCTAGCATTCCGGTAGGCCGAGGTGGGCAGATTGCTTGAGGTCAGGAGTTTGAAACCAGCCTGAGCAAGAGCGAGACCCCGTCTCTACTATAAATAGAAAGAAATTAATTGGTCAACTAATATATATAGAAAAAATTAGCCGGGCATGGTGCTGCATGCCTGTAGTCCCAGCTACTTGGGAGGCTGAGGCAGCAGGATTGCTTGAGCCCAGGAGTTTGAGGTTGCTGTGAGCTAGGCTGACGCCACGGCACTTTAGCCTGGGCAACAGAGTGAGACTCTGTCTCAAAAAAAAAAAAAAAAAGAAAGAAAGAAAGAATTGCTAAATAAGTTCAGCAAAGTTGCAGGAAACAAAATCAGCATACAAAAATCAGTAGCATTTCTATGTGCTAACAAAGAACAATCTGAAAAGAAACCAGGAGAACAATCTCATTTACAATAGCTACAAAAGAATAAAATACCTAGCTATTAACTTAAACAAAGAAGTGAAAGATCACTACAATGAAAACTATAAAATATTGATGAACAAAACTGAAAAGGACACAAAGAAATGGAAAGATATACTGGGTTCATGGATTGGAAGAATCAATGTTGTTAATATGTCCTTACTACCCAAAGAAATCTGTAGATTCAATGCAATCCCTTTCAAAATACCAATGACATTCTTCATAGAAATAGAAAATCTAATCCTAAAATTTATATGGAAGCACAAAAGATGCAGAATCACCAAAGCAATCCTGAGAAAAAGAAGAAAGCTGAAGGTACCACATTACCTGACTTCAAATTATACTACAAAGCTATTGTAACCAAAACATCATGATACTGTCATAAAATAGACACATAGACCAATGGAACAGAACAGAGAGTCCAGAAATAAGTCCACCCATTTACAACTAACTCATTTTTGACAAAGGTATCAAGAACATACATTGTGGAAAGGATAGTCTCTTCAAAAAACAGTGATGGGAAAACCGAATATCCACAAGCAGAAGAATGAAACTAGACCCTTATCTCTTAACATATATAAAAATCAAATTAATATGTTTTAAGTGTAATACCTGAAACTATGAAACTACTAGAAGAAAACATTGGGGAAATGCTTCAGAAAGCATTTCAGGGCAAAGATTTCTTGGTGAGACCTCAAAAGCACAAGTAACCAAAACAAAAATGGGCAAATGGGATCACATCAAGCTATAAAGCTTCTGTACAGCAGAGGAAGCAATCAAAGTGAAGAGACAACCTACAAAATGGGAGAAAATATTTGCAAACTATTCAACTGAAAAGGGATTAATAAACAATATATAAGGAACTCAAACAACTCAATAGCAAAAAAAAAAAAAAAACTAATCTGATTTTAAAATGGGCAAAAGATCTGAATAAACATTTCCCAAAAGAAGACATATAAATGGCCAAAGGTATATCAAAAAATGTTTAATATCACTAATCATCAGAGAATCAAAACCACAGAGAAATATCTCACCATAGTTAAAATGGCTCTTTTCAAAATGCCAAAAAATAACAGATATTGACAAGGATATGAAGTAAGGGAAATGTTCATATATTGTTGGTGAGAATGTAAGTTAGTACAGCCATCATGGAAAACAGTATAGAGGTTTCTCCAAAAACTAAAAATAGAACTATCATATGATCCAGTCACCTCACTGCTGGATATATATCCAAAAGAAAGGAAATCAGTATATCAAAGAGAGATATCCACAGTTGTATATTTATTGGAGCATTATTCACAATAGCCAAGATTTGGAATTAACCTAGGTGTCCATCAGTGGATGAATGGATAAAGAAAATGTGGTATATATACACAATGGAATTTATTCAGCCATAAAAAAAGAGTGAAATCCTGTCATTTACAACAACATGGATGGAACTGGAGGACATTATGTTAAGTGAAATAAACCAGGCATAGTAAAACAAATATTACATGTTCTCATTCATATGGGGGACCTAAAAACTTGATTTTATGGAGGTATAGAGTGATGGTTAATGGTAGTGAGAGAGGTTAGTTAATATGTACAAAAAAAACAGTTAAATTGTAGGAAAAAGATCTAGTGTTCTACAGCACAACAGGACAACAAATAGTTAATGATAATTTTTTGTAATTTCAAAATAACTAGAGGAGTGGGTTTGGATTGTTACCAACACAAAGAAATGATAAATGTTTGAGGTAAAGGATATCCCAATTACCCTGAGTTGATCATTACATATTGTACAATTATATCAAAACATCACATGTACCCTGTAAATATGTACAACTATTATGTACACACAAAAATTTAAAATTAAAAAATATAAAATGAACTTTAAGTCTCCACTGCATTCTCAGAGCAGTTCGTCATTCTGTCTATATATCTATCCACAAATCAAGTGCCTAGTACTTAACCTTCAAGTGACCATTTTTTTAGTAAGTACCTGCTACATACTCAAGATAAAATGTATGGATCCTTGTGTGTATGTAGTTGAGTTTAATGGATAAGACAGACCAACAGGCAGATAATTATATGATGAAGGAATAAGTCAGGATATTTAGAAACATAAACAGCCCCTAATAGACATTCGTTGGTAGTGTTGGAATGAGGACATTTTCTCTAATAGTAGATTTAAGTGTTAAATCATGAGTAAGAGTTACTGTTTTGGTTTCTAGAGGAGACATATCAGACACTGATACACCCCTAACATTTGCCAGTCATATAAAGAGTGCTCAAAACGTGTTTGAGATTTATTCTTTAGTAAAAAAAGAATCTTTTTCTTTGTAAAAAAAAAAAAAAGGAACTTGAGGTTTTGGTAAGTGACTGTAAATAACTTTAGACTGGGTATGTCTGGGACATTTGCACTGACTCTCCTGGGGTACCTCAGTTCTCCTCTAAGAGCCTCCATCTCTGTGTGATGTCCCATTCTCCGGGGCCTATCCATGCAGCCTCTTTCTGTAGCATACTGTAGGATACTCTGGACCTCTTTGCAGCTTTGTCAGCTGAGACCTCCAGGAAGGCAAAAGCAGGAGCTTCCAGGAGTCATAACAACATCCAGGCCCAAAAAGGGCATGGCATCACTTCTACAGCATTGTATTGGTCAAAGAAAGTCACAGGCCAGCCAAGATTCCAGGGAGAACAAATCGATCCCATCTCTCATGCACATAGTAGAAAAGGAGATGCTGGTGGCTCTTTGGCAACTGTCTACTGCATTCCCTTCTCCTCATATGACCTTACTCATTCCATCTTCCCACAGACTGCCATGTGTGTATTTGCACTTCTTCCCTTTATTTATGTAAATTGGTTGATGTTAATGACACTTTGCTGTGTCTAATTCCTGCCTCCATCTTCCAATTCTCCCTACCCTTACCTGGCATCCTGGAATCAATCTATGCTTCCACTATTACTTCTTTGTTTTGTAGTACAATTTAAGACCACAAAAAATGTTGCCAGAATACATCTCCTTTATTAACAAAATTAACACTCAAATGTGAAATTCCTTCCATTCTTCAAAACCAAGTTAAATCTGACTTCTCTAAAGTCTTTATTGGCTGCCCCAAAGAAGATAGAATTTCCCTTTTTCTAAAATTGATAATGATGTATTTCTGAAACTTCGATTCTGGTTTTGATTTTGGTTACAGATGTGCATGCTTTACCTCTCTAATAATATGGAAAACTCAAAGGCGGTCAGTAGGATCTACTCATTGTTTTAATTTTATAAAGCACCAAGATGAGCCCATAACATAGAACAAGTTGTGTTTTCGCTTGTGTAGAATGTCTTGGCTTTTAGAGGAGGTTCCCAGTCGGCCGGGGGGAAATGGTTCAGTGCTTATTTAGAACATCTTTACTTCCAGAATCCTACCACCCACTACTTGCAGCAGGAACAGGCAGCTGCCTTTCTGGGACAAGCCCACCTGAGATACAATACTGATCTCATCAATATTGAGATACAGTATTAATCTCCAGTATTGATATGACTTCGCATATTTCAGATTAAGCTGTTTTTCCCCCTTCTTTGCAATTTCAGCAAGCACCGGTGCCATCTTAGGGATGCTTTTCCTCTCTGGCCTCAGTTTACCAATATTTAAATAACAAAGGCTCCTATTTATTGACAGCCTGCATTAGTGCCAGGCATAGTGCTAGGCATTAATGCTCATTCTCACAATGATACTAGGCGGTTCATTTTCTTTTATTTCTTCCTTTCAAATGAAGATTGGATATGGAAAGAAAAATAACTTACCCAAGCTTTCTTGGCAGAACTGGATTTAAACTCCTACCTCACAGGAGTACCATCAGGGCCAGACCAGATAAGCTCTAAATTCCCTCGTATTTACTATGCATCTCCACCAGGGGTGTAAAATACAACCTGCTATTTGTCTCCCCTTCTCTTAGGCCAGCTTTTCCTCATGGTTTTCTTTCTTCTTTGCCTTCGCCTTCAGCTGCAGTTTCTCTTATCAGCTATTGGCTCCTTGGCAAATAGCAAATTTATTTTTGCTCTATATTGTATTCTGGTATGTTATTCTACAATTTGTATAGAGAATGAGACATGTTATGGTTTGCTAATGAGAAAATCTACATTGCAGAGACAGAACCTATTTGCTCTGTGACTTGAAAGGTACATTAGAAGGTAGAATCCCTTCTTTGCTCTCTTCGGGGGTGCCGAGGCAGGCTGGAGGGGTTCTGATTTAGCAGTGACATTTGGATTTTTGAGTCAAGGTCTTAGCTTGAACTCACACTGAGTTTTACTGGAAACCCCTGGCCTCGTTTTGCTTGGACATTTGTAAATGTGATTGAATAGGTGACTCATCTGAAGCAGCGCTATGTTTTCATTCAATGCTTAAAAATGCGGATGTTATAAAATATTTTCTTTCATAGCACTGCCCTCTATGGCAAATGATGAGTATTTCTAAACCTAATTCTTTAATACTTCTTCTCACATAAACATCATTTAGTTTTAATTTTCAAAAAACTTCCCATTGGAACTTAATATAATTTTATCTTCCAGCACATTGAAAGCATGTTATTTTGGAACATCTCAGCACTCAGGGGTGTGGGTGGTCAAAGTAGAGGCTATAGACTTGGACTTAAAATCTGTGGGATCTTAGGAAATCTACCTTCTCCTTTAGCTTCATTTTTCTATACTAAAAAAAAAAGCTATAATAATATGGACTTCATAGGGTTCATCTTGAGGACAAAATTAGATAGTATGTCAAAGAGCTCACCACATAATCAGTATGCTCCTTCCTCTCACAGATATATTCTTTCATTTAGGCTACATCTCAGACAACCTCTTGCGTGTTCTAGAATTTAATGCTTACTTGCTGGTTTAATATGGATGGAAAAATCTAATATTCATTTTTTATTCTGTTAGCATTCATAAAAAACAATCTTTCCCTTTTGTGTGTATTTTAGATAAGAAAAAAATAGTATCTTAACTAAGATTCTCTATTAAAAACATGCATCTGAATAAATGTTAAACATTATTTTGTAGAAACGTGAATGTAATCTGATGACATATGAATGATAGCTCTCTACTCATCTTTCATCCTCCAGAAATGAATAAACATGAAGGACCGTGCCTTCTTACTGACCCTCTTATCTTTCCAACTTTAGAATAAGTGAAGGAAAAAGATCACTAAAATCAAAAGTTGTTTCAAATATTACTTTGATAGTTATGATTTCAAATGCAGTTTTATCTTCTTGTAAGGTTAAAACATCCAATTTTGTTTCTAACTTGTTTGGAAGCAATATGTGACTGGTTGAATATTCTACCTAAATTAATCTATTGTAACAAAGAATGACACAAGTTTTCAATCTACTAAAGAAGAGCAAGAGCCAGGGTTTCCCCTTCCCCTGTTTGTGGTATAGGAGCTACCTTGACAAAGGCAGAATAAAAGAGTGAGACCTTATTGGCAATCTTGTTTACGAGAGGCACTCAATTGTGGTGGGCATGTTCAGAATAGATTGATAAAGGTTCAAGGAAGGAGGTATATGCCCTTGGTAGGTCTTATTCTCCAGTTTTCAATCAAATGTGGACTACAGTATTTTTAAAGAACAGCAGTTTCACAGTGCCATCAAATCCTGGCTTGCAAAGAGAGAGCTTCCAAATCACCCCCTAACCCAGCAGTTCCTGGAAAGTCAGTAGTTTAACGACACTCTAGAAGTCAAGGGCCATCTGGGGAAGAAGTGCCACATTGAAAATTTAAGAAATAATCATTACTGTATTATACAGTAAATAAATATATAATTATCAAATGTGCTTCAATATAACTCAAATATTCTTTGGAAAAAGGAGTTTGAGAACACTGTCTTTATCCTTTGAAATGGACAGTTAGTCTAATTATTCAGTGATCCATGTATATTTTTACTTCAGTCTTGATCCAAATATTTGATTACATTTGTATGCATTTCAATATCCTTAATGTAAAAGATTTTTCTTGATTCTTTGTCTCATTTACTCAACAAATATTTATTGGGTAATGACCGTGGACTACATGAGTGAATACATAAAGGAGTCCCCATTTGGGGACAGTATTCTAACAGGGAAAGAAAGACAGATGAATACTGAACACAAGAACATTATGTATAATTTGATAAACAAAGTAAATGATGGAGTATATTAAAAGGAAAACTTGTATAATAGCAGGTTAAGGAGGTGAGAGAGCTTAGAAATGTGGGGAATGGCTTATAATTTTAAACAGACTTGTGGGAATGGGCCTCATTGAGAAGATGACATATGTCTGAAACTTGTAAGAGGCATAGGAATTCATCACGTGACTATATGGGCCAAGCACATCCCAGATGGGGGAAACCAGAGACTGAGGGCAAGTCTGCATGTGAAACTATCCAGGGGCTGGGTGTGGTGGCTCACGCCTGTAATCCTAGCACTCTGGGAGGCCGAGGCAGGAGGATTGCTCAAGATCAGGAGTTTGAAACCAACCTGAGCAAGAGCAAGACCCCATCTCTACTATAAATAGAAAGAAATTAATTGGCCAACTAATATATATAGAAAAAAAAATTAGCCGGGCATGGTGGCGCATGCCTGTAGTCAGTCCCTCGGGAGGCTGAGGCAGGAGGATCGCTTGAGCCCAGGAGTTTGAGGTTGCTGTGAGCTAGGCTGACGCCATGGCACTCACTCTAGCCTAGACAGCAAAGTGAGACTCTGTCTCAAAAAAAAATAAAAAGAAAGGATCCAGGGAGAGTAAGGAGGCCAGTGTTCAAGTAAAGTTCATACTTTATTCTTTCTTAAATTGGGCTATTCTTTTTCCTTTAGGGAAGTTTATTTTTGCAAAAATATTCAGTATTTGGTTTGCAAAACTAACATCTAACTCTTAAAAAGTCCCTTACCTTGACGAAGGCATGCACCAGTTCTCCTAGGATGAAGCACAAATGACGGTGAAGGTGTTTCCATTGGAGCGGTCTTTCCTAAGTAAGGAAAGAAAAACTATAATGATTCAAAAAGCAGAAGAACCAGTTAGTCCAGGAATTGCTGCTTCCTCGACAAACGCCACGTGTGCACTTGGTCTGCTTTCAGCTGCCCCAACCCATCGGATCCATGTCCCTCCCGTCGGCTGAGTCTCAGCCATTGAAGCCAAGCCGGAAGGTGCTAATCGCCCTTTCTCTGCTCAGCCGTGCTCAGAGAGGGGCTCCTCAGAGACAGCCTTTAGCTCTAAGGCGTAAGTGACTGATAGGACAGTATGTTTCTTCTTTGAAAAATAAGTGTCCCATAAGAGAGTTTCAGCTGGCTGTGGGTAGGAGGAGAGATTTTATATTTCAGTTGGCTCCCCTTCTCACAAAGCAAAAGGGACACACCTGTTCTCATGATGAAACCAGGTGCTCTGCTGGTATAAATTAGCATGTATTAACTATTCCCACACAGGTACGTCTTAACCAATATATCTTGAGGAATATGCATATATTTTAAAGAAATCAGAATGTAAAACAAAATGATATTAGAGTCACCTGGCTCTTCTAGAGCAAGGAGAATTTAATTAAACCACAGAATCTGAGGGAACATTCGAGGTCAGTTGATGGGAAACAATTGGTTCACTACACTGATTTGGGGGAGGAAAGCAAGTTTAGGTGAGAAAGAGACTTGTGGCTTATACTATGTTATATAACACATAGGAAAGGATTAATTTGAAATTGTGTAGTAATAAAATAACTACTAAAAACTACCTTTATCACATACTAGTCTCACAGGGACTGTCCAAAACAGCACTATTTCTTTTACCAGATAGTTGATAACAGTACCCTAGCAAGTCTATGGGATGGTATATGCTTAGAATCTTTAATAACATGATGGCCTTTTTAGGGTAAAAAATAGTCCTATGTCTCCAAACCCTCATGTGTATGTATGTAGTAGAGAGGAAACTAATTGAAGCAGAAGGTAGCTCGATTTTTAAAATGTAATCATTAATAGTTCACAGTTGTGTTGATAGCATCCAACAGGGTTACCTTCTGGGCAGCCACACAGCTCGTTCCTACTGTTCTTGGAGAAAGAAAGAGGAGGAAATGAACATATGTTCCCAAAACCTCTTAGCAAAATAACTGCTCTCTAGAAAAATATAGTCCACTCCCAAACTCACCCTTTCAACTTTCCGGTGTCAGTCCTGTGAAATGGCAGTCCTGTGATATTACTCAATGAGCTGACAGAATTAAAATATTTATATTCCGCACATGCATGTGTGGAGGAAAATCGCACCTTCAATTATAGCAGTTAAGAGGTCTGAAGCAATTTTCCCAGCTAGCATTTGGCCATTCCATTGAGATTGAAGGAACCTGGTACGATAATGATTCTTATTAATTCACCTTCTCTTCATTTTAAAAGAATATTATAATTCCTTTGTGATGTAAATTGTTTGGGCAATATGATGGTGCAGTGCCTTGTGACTAAAGAGTCGACAAGCTCAAAGGACAAAGTATTCGGAAACAATAGCTAACATTTACTGTTTGGCACTTTTTAAATGTTCTCTGTAAGATAATTTTTATTTCTGATTCACTTTTCATTTTGCCTTTCCCAAAAGAGACTTAAGTTAATTACTTTCTCTAATGTGACTTTGATATTTTAGTCCACCCAAATCTTCCAAGGAATATGAAGGCAAAACATTATTCTAGTTCTTTTATTTTCCTAGAAACTCTGATATTAAATATGGGTGTCACACTGGAAAATTCCAGTTAAACAAGGCATAAAATTTACATTAGTAACATCCCATTAACCCATCATCTAGAAGGCTTTTGTTACATGATTTTCATCATTTATGAAATTATTTTGGTGTCTTTTCTGGTCCTTTTTGCCTGTAGGACTGAACCTTGTTATGCATTTATCTCCATCAAAATGTGCCTGCATTGGCCATTATTCCTTCAACATTCTTCTCTTCTCTTTTTCTGCAAAAGGATGAAATTAGTTTAGTTTAATAATAGTCACTTCTGATTACACTTTCTGTGGAAAACAGCTTGAGAGGCACATTATTTAATTAAAGAAAGTATTTGTCTTGCCCTTTAAAACCTTCATTTTATGTAACCTATTGCTTGTGGAACCAATTAGTCTTACATGTGAAAATTGTATTACTTTTAGCATAGCACTTTTACATGACATCAGGAAACTTCTCACCGTGTAAAACCCATGTAGTTCTAACTATCAGGCAAGAGGTTCACTGTTCAAAGTTTCAAGTTTGAAAAAAATACATGTATATATAAATAATCCTACAAATGATTATTGGGATCTGAGGGCAACATCAAAAGCACAATAATTATGGCACTTTTGTTAATGTAACTAGTAATAACAGTGTAGCTGGGAAAATAACCAAAAAATAATATCACTGAAATAGTAGCCCTAAGCCATATATTAGGGGAAAGGTCAGGAAGCAGAGGGCATCAGAGATTGGAGGGGGAAAAATCAGAGTAGCTCCTCGTCTGTGTTGTGAAAACTCAGTCTATAGCCAGAGGACAACTGAAAATCCACTAATCAGAGAATATGATGCCCTTCTATGAAGTGCTATTATAGAGCCCAATATCGATATTGATTTGGTTTCCTATTGCTGCAGCAATCAATTACCACAAGTCCAGTGGCTTAAATCAACCCAAATGTATTATCTTACAGTTCTGTAAATCACAAATCTGAGTTGATTCTACCGTTCTCTCTCTTCTGGGTCTTAGTGGGATGAAATCAAAAAGTCTTGACCCTCTGGGCTCTGGGAAGAACCTGCTTCCAACTCATTCAGGTTGCTAGTGCAATCTAGTTCCTTGTGACTGTAAAACTGAGGCTCCTTGCTGGCTGTCAACTGGGAGCCATTCTTACCTGCCACAGACCCAGTCTTGCATGTGAGCCCCTGACATCTCAGCACCAGAATGCATGGACTCCTTCTCAAGCTTGGAATCTTGCTGACTTTCTCTTCTTCTATATCCTTCTTTTTGTTTCCAGCCAGAGAACATTCTCTGCTTTTAAGAATTCATGACATTCAACAAATCCACCCAGATAATCCAGAATAATCTCTGTATCTTAAGGACTATAACTACTATTACTTCTGCAAAGCCCATTTTGCTATGGAATATAACATACTCCCATGTTCCAGGGATTAGTGTGCGAACATTTTTTAAAGGCTGTTTATTCTGCTTATCACAAATACAGCGTGCTTTCGGTTGTTTTTCAGGAGTTGAATCCATGAGCAGCTTGGAGACCCAAGATCACATGTACAAAAAATGACTTCCAGGGCTCAGGGGGCTGCCTGTGTCACAGAATAAAGCTTCATCCACTGGTGTCTCAATTCAGAGCCAACCAGTACTCTCTTTCAACAGTTCTTAATCTTATTTCCAAAGATATACCCCAGATATCATTTCCTTGTGCTTATGTATTTTCAGACTTCTGCTGCTGCTTTTTATTTTTTTTATTTTTAATTTTTATTTTTTTTTTAGAGAAACAGGGTCTCATTCTATCCATCACCCAGGCTGGAGGGCAGTGACAACGTGATCATTGCTCACTGTCACTGTAGCCTCAAACCCCTGGGCTCAAGCGATCTTCCTACCTCAGCCTCCGGAGTAGTTAAGATTACAGGCATGAGCCACTGCACCTGGTTAAAGGCTGCTGCGTTGATAAACTGTGGGGTGGCTTGTGCTTAATTTCTAGGCGGTTAGTGTTTTTATGCAAAAAACTGAATGATCTGTTTCCCTAACATTGGCCAAAGCACTGGCGTAAGCAATAGTGTCTTAGATTATGTTAACAGAATTTCTCACCTAAACAAGAGAGGTTCGTCTTCCATTTTTCCTTGGAGTAGGAATGTCTTCAGCATCTCAAGGGTTCCCGCAGATGAGCAGCAGCTCTGCCTTGTAGAGACTCCAGGGCACAGGTGTGCTGGGCTGGGGGCGTGCGAGTGGGGGAACATCCTGAGGATGAAAGATGAAAAAAGAATGTTATCAAAGTGAGGTGAAAGGTAAGAAAGAAGACTGTAGGATGATCTGAGAGTGGTGTTTGGAACTGATTATTTTATTTATTAATTTTTATATACTCTGATATAAAATGAACAATTGACAGAGCACATAAATCTAATAGAAATTCAAAGTAAAGAAAAGATTGTAGATTGGAATTATTCTGGAAATCCGAGTCTTGAGCTAAAACTTAAAAGATAATGGAAGATGGTTGGCACACAGTTTAGTTTCTGCTTGGAAACTCTTTTTCAAAAATCTCTTGAAAATTATTCAGGCACCAACTACTTGCTCTGAAAATTGACAGTTAAAAGGGAAAAAATTAAGTATTTATCCTGACTGAAAACACTGTATTTTTCAGTAATCAAAATGATCAGTTGATGAAGAAAAGTTCTTCTTTACAAAAATATTGCAGTTAGTAAATGTGGAAGAACAATAAAAAAAAAAAAAGTCATCATTCAGCAATGTTAATGAAATAACTGATCCAGGCAATGCTCATCGGTGATTAAACCCAGTAGATGAAATATTGAAGAACTAGACAAGAGAGGGGCCAGGTTTTCATTATCATTAACACTACAAGTGGGAAACTGGGAGGGTTTTGTTTTTTTTTTCTCTTGATATAATGTAATATAAAGCATGCTGCACTGCCCATGAAGTATTCCTGGCAAAAGTTGAACCTGAATCTAATTGAGCCTTTATCACTAACTTCCAGACAACAGAAAATAGAGGGGGAGAGGAGGCAGTTAAATGACACAACAATGAAACAAACTGGGAAATCCAAAATGAGGGACATTTTATAGGACAGTGGACACAGTTTCTGCCAAAAGTTAATGACATAAGAAAAAAGAAGAGAGGAAGGAGGAGTAAGACAGCTGTAGATGGAAAAAAAAAAATTTGAAAAAAGCCTTGGGAGACTAAACAAATAGTATTTGAATCTCAATTTTATCATATCAAGTATGAAAAAGACATTTGAGACAATAAGGAAAATTTTAGTACGAACTAGACATAATACGAAGACATTATTGTTAATATGTAGGTGAGAAAACATCACTGTTATATTGTGAGAAAATGTCTTTGCTTTTAGAGATGGATACCGAAGTATTAAGACATGAGGTTAGATGTTGCTGGGATTTGCTTGAAAAATTTTTAGCAAAGACAAAAATAAAGAAATGTGGCAAAACCTTGAAAATTACTGAATCTAAGTGATGGGTATAAGGAGATCCATTATACCATATCTCTTTCTCTACACCACTGGTAGTTATATATATTTTATTAAGAATATCTTAAAAATCAGTTATTTCCACTTACTGTATACCTTAAAATCATTGGTATGATTTTTCACAAAGAGGAAAAGCATGATTGTGTGGCAGTTCTGTAATGGGATGAATGGGCATCCCTATCTTGTTAAGTATTGTCCTCTTAAAGCATTTGGTTTCTTATGGTGTTGGTCTAATTTCCTTGAGGTTTTGTCCCCCAAGGCCTATTAATTGATAAGACTCCTTCTTGGTTGAAGCTTCCATTAATAGACAGTCTTCAATAAGTACCATATTAGTTCTGCTAATACAATTTGTATGCAATTTTATTCTATTCCAAGATTTGAAGAAGCTAATAGTGTACTAACAAGGAAACAGGAGGAATCATTGATCACATTTGTTTTGCCTTAGAGAGCAGTGCAGTGATCAGTCTTAGAAGACTGACTTAATGAATCCAAAGTGATGGATGCCCAGTGCAGTCAAGTTTGCTGTAGCTTCTTTGAGTACACTGAAAAAAAGCACAAGGTCTGTTGGCAGATGCAGATAGCAGCACCATTTGAAAGTAGGTGGGTGGAGCCACTTTCAGAGAGAGATGCTTCCCCCATCTCTATAAAACATGCAATTCTATCTTTATCCCTGCCCTTTTCCCCCCCAAAATTTAACAATGCTAATTCTAAGCTTTCTAAGCTTGTGTACAGTTTCTCCAGTGGTTAATTATAATCCTTTCCCTTTATTAAGTTTCATTTTCCAGCCTTAAAAAAAAAGCAATTAACAAAATGGCTTAAAGGCTAAATGAGAGCAAATCTCATTTTCTTAGGAGACTCTGTCATTTTCTTATTTATAGTTATAATTCCCATTTTCAGAGACAGGGAAGGAAGAAAAGGAAGCTTGATAGTAAAATAATATCCTTCAAGGTAAATTCCATAAATGTTAAGTCAAGCAGAACTTCTATTTTTGTAGCATTCTAGAGACATTGAATCTAGTTTCTTGAGGTTTCTTGCTGCATTTCTCTGTTCTACAGAGCAATTTTGTTTACAGGTAATTTAAGCTTTGGATAAAGCTCTGGTTAATTCGGTTTCTGGATAAAAGAAGGAGTAATTCAACTTAAAGGTCACCATAGAATTTTAATCATCGCGGTGAGAAAGCAAGGAAAGGCGCAAAGCTCATTAGTGGTATAATGGGAAAAGAACTGTCTCGGATAAATGGTACCAGCTCCCAAAGTTGCGCTGTAGCCGTACCAGCACTAGAAAGAAGGTGAGATTGGAATGCAGCCTTTAGCTTTGTCTCCCCTCCTGATGCCCCTGTCCCCTTTAGGTCCCCGGGAACCCTGCTGAAGGGACTGCCTGTCACTGCCCATTATGCCTTTATCTCCTCTCTCCGGTCCCTTCTAAATAATGACTTCTGTGCTCCAGATCTTGATGCTCTCTTTAAAAACTCATTTTCTTTTATTTAAATTTTAATTGTTATTTTATACTTTAAAATATTTTAATTGTATTGTTTTATTGAAATGTAATTTTCACATCGTAAGGTGCAGACTGTGAGTATTCAGTTTGATAAGTTTTGACAGATGCATATACCTCTGCACCCCACACCATATCATGATAATGGAACATTTCCATCAGCCTAGAAGGTTCTCCCATGCCTCTTTCTAGGCTATCATTCCCTTTCAATCCAGAGAGAATCGTGGATCTGATTTCCTTCAACATAAAGTAGTGTCAACTGTTCTGGAATTTTATAGCATAGAGTTAACACAGAATATCCTCTTTGAGGTCTGGCTTTTTGTCTCAGAATAATAATTTTTGAATTTTATTGATGCCACTAAGTAGTATTCCAGTGAATAAATATACCTCAATTTATTCATTTATTTTTCGTTTATGAGCATTTAGGATGTTGCTAGCTTTTAACTGTTATGAATAAAGCTGCTATGAACATTCTTGTACAAATCTTTTTATAGGCCTATTTTTTTAATTCTACTTAGGAGTAGAGTTGCTGGGTCATAAAATAGGTATATGTTTAAATTTATGAGAAACTGATAAATAATTTTCCAAATGGGGTTATACCAATTTATCCATACCCACCAGCAAGATAATACAGTTCCAGTTGATCTCCCCTTACCCACATTTGGTGTGGTCAGCATGGTAATTTCCATCCTCTCTATTCTAGTGTGTAGTGGTCTGTCATTGTTATTTTAATTTGTATTTTCCTGACGACTAATAATGCTGAGCACTTCTTTCTGTTCTTATTGGCTATAATGTATCTTTTTTTTGTTAAATGCCTGTTCATTCATCCATTTTTTTGTTGATTCTTTATTATTGAGTTATGTATTTTATTCTGAATCTAAGTCCTTTGAAATACATATATATATTTGAATGATACATTTTCTGCCAGTCTGTGACCTACCTATTTATTTTCTTAGTGACCTATGTTAGAGAAGTTTTAAATTTTTCTTAAGTCTAATTTAAACTCCTTTTTCTTTTGTGGTTAATGCTTCGTCTGTCTTATCTACAAAAGCTTTACCTCCCCAAAGTCACAACGAAATTCTCATATGTTTTCTTCCAGAAGTTTTATAATTTTAACTTCATTAATTTCAAATCAATTTGTATATACAGTGTGAGGTAGGGATCAGTTTTTCGCCTATATTGTTATTCAGTCATTTTGAAAACATTTGTGGAAAAACTTAAAATGCCTTTCTCTTCCTATTGAATTCCCCTGGTGCCTTTGTTAAAGATTAATTAGCCATATAGCTGTGAGTTATTTGTGGACTATCTACTCTGTCCCATTAATCTATTTGTCCATCCTTATGGTGGTGTTGCAATACCTTGATTTCTGAGTCTTATAGTGAGTTCTTTATGTACTCATGTGTAAATATCTTCAAAATAGAGTGCTAAATGAGAAAAAGTATAGATCAATATGTCTAGTTTATTTACCATTTGTCTTAAAAAGAGAGAAAATAACATATGTTTATATATGTTTGACTTTGTATTAAAAACTCTGAAAGTGTGCACAAGATACTAAACACATAGTTACCTGTGGCAGGTAGGGGTATATGCTGTCTAGCAGATGAGTGGCAAAAATATGAAGAAGAAATTTCACTATAATTTCAAACAGTGAGATTGTCTTAATCACTTAAAATTCGAATTAATTTTTGAGAAGAGCAAATGGTATGAGAAATATATTATTTCTCAGAGTAGGATAAACCTTTGAGGTGGTAATTCATTGGAATAACATTTTAAGTCAAATTAGATATTTTTAAAACTTGAATTTTTAAATATATGTTTTCTTGGGCTCATATTTATTGTCTATTTATGTATCAAGCAATGTTTCAGGCCCTAGCAATAGAGAAGGGAACAGACTGACATCTTTCTTATGCTCATGGGTATACATTCTAGTGGGAGGAAAAGTTATAAGTAATGAAAATGGAAGTGGCTGAGCAACGCGAGAGTAGTACAGAAAGAAGTTGTGGAGGCAAGCAGGGGCTAGAGCAAGCTGAACTTTATAGGAAACGATGAGAAATTTGAATTTTATTCTAGGTGAAATGGAAAGACATGGAAGGATATTGGAAAGTTTTTTAAAAAATCATTCATTTGAGGAGGAAAAATAGATTAAGACGTTGTTGGCAGTGAGAAAGGAATAAAATCAGGAGTTATATCACATTAGCCAAAAAAGGACAATGTTGAAAAGGAGGAGATGTTCCCCCAAGTGCTACAACTGAGGACAGAGAATTGCCCACTGGATTTAGTCACACTGAAGTCGTTTATGGTCTGACAGGAGCGATTGCTATGGAGTGGTGGGCAGAGAAGATGGACTAGAAGATGATGGAAAGTGAATGAATTTTCTGCATTTTATGCTCTCCTCCACACACACACACAAGTGAATAAGAAATAAAAAAGTAGAGAAAGAAAACTTAGCTCTTTCAAGGGTTCTATAAAGGCAGTAGAAACATAGGAATCCTATGTATGTCCAGAAGGGCATATCTGTACATTTAAAATGTTAAAAAATATTTAAAATATTTAAAATCCATATATGGAAAGCTACTTTATAACAAGGTGCTCTTAGTTCTTTAGTGACAAAATCCCATGAATAAATCCAAAAAGAGTTTAGTTTATAGAAAATCTGACCTGGTCAGTAGTAATATCATTGCAAGTTTCCACTGGAATTTTTAAATCTGACGCTAGGTATATTTTTGGAGTGCTGTATGTTTTGCCAGCCTACCAGATTGCTTCAAACTACCCACATATAAAACAGTTTATCTGGTGTTCTTTTATTCACCCCACTTACGCACGGCAGCTGCATTGATTGTCCCTGATTGATCAAGCAGCACCATTAAACTGCTGCAAGGAACCACGCCCTGACCACTCATACCCCCTCACTGACAGGACACTACATGGGAGTCTCAAAGTGATGTTGATAATTGTCAACGGGATTTATGTACTATCACTAAGACAACATTTGCAGTCAGAAATACGGCTGTCATTTAAAGTGTGAGAGCTTTGATTTGTTACCTATAAAAAACAATGATCTGTATGTTTATTATTATTTTTTTTTTTTACCACTCTACACTTATTTGCTATTTGTCAACTCTGTAACTCTGTTACAGAGTTTGCTATTTGCTATTTGTCAACTCTGTAAGAGACAAGGTTCCATACGGAAAATATTTTAGCAGGAGGAAAGTTTATCTTCTACTGTAAATGTTACCTTCTTAAGCTGATTCTGGACATACAGCTTGTTTCACAGTAACCCAGAACTTTCCACGCTGTATATTTGACTCCCTATGTCTGTAGCGCCTGCTGATATACAAGGTTGGGTTTAATGGTACGGGAAGTTGTGGGTCTATTTTTTTCCCCCCACTCTTACGCATTCCACTTTCTTTTCCCTTCTACCCTCAATTCATGTGGGTCCCCCCAATTTTCTGCCTCTGTGGTGGGGGCTTCCCTTCTTCCACAGCCCCATTGCAGGAAACCCAATTGTAATCAGCAGCGGCCCTGCTGCTAAAAGCTATTAGTGCCAGTGTTGTTAATGACCGACCCAGTTGAATGTGCTGATTTAGGAGGTAGACTTATTTCTCATCTCTCCCTAGAGCCTTGTTCTTAAATGAGATTCCTATGCTGTTTACTCCTTTAGTATAAGGAGTATTAACCACTAACCACCACACATCGTATATCAGTGCATTGAACTAAATAATGGGGAGCTTAAAACACATCACCACCTCTTAGGTATGAAGCCTCACACCCTGAAAAAATTTGGCATCTCTAATTTTTGCCTAAAGGAGTTAAATAATACTGCCATTTGCTCTAAAGTTATAAATATTATTTTCTTCTGGGGACCAGATGATGAGAGAGGTACAGTTAGATTTCTTTTAGGAACTAAACACATTAGACGTAACCTGTAAAATCAATACCAATTACTCTCAAGCAAGGGCTAAAAAAATCATTGAAGCTGTAGAGTGTGCACGTAGGTGACTGGCTTAAAACAAAGAAAATACTGGCATGGCTGAAAACTCTTACCAAATAGGAGCAGCAGTAGTTAAGTTCTCTTTCACTTATTTTGACACATTGGTATTAATTTGTAAAATCCAACAATTGTTACCTTTAAAAAGAAAAATAAATAAGGCAGCAAATAACTCCAGAAGGAAATCTTACTGACCCCCTGGCACGACTGAGGTTTGTGTTGTCTTCTCGTAAACATCAAGGCATTCAGAAGGTGTATGGGGATGGCTTATCTACATAAACCAGCAAACCTTTCCTTCAATACCCAGACGTTCTGCGTGCCAATATTACGTGTTTAGTGTTTCAAGATTCTATTTAGCAGAAATTCACTTTGAGGGGCTTGGCAAAGCCTTTAGAGGTTTAACTGTGTAGTCTTTCTTTTCTTCAAAAGGCTGAAATAATGCCTTTCAAATTCCTGGAATTCTTAAGCTCCTGTTTCAGATTAAACTATCACAGAGAGTAGAATTTCTTCCTTTCCAGTCGTGGGGGGGGGGGGGCACATGCCTGTAAGATGTGGACCTAGAAATCCAGCTCTCTAGCCGGCTATGATGAAGTCCTGAGAAACCAGTAAGTCTTGCGAGCTCAATCAAGTCCATGACGCAGTTGTATGGGAGTGTGTGTGGGAGTTGAGCAATGAGGAAAACTATACAATGATCTCACGGTTTACAGCCTTGCTTCCTAAACAAATGAGGCAATAAGGAGTTGATGCCAGTTCTTAAATCTCAAGTTAGAAGACAAGAGTTTGAGCATGTCTGAATCACCAACATGAATAACCACAAAAGGTAACCATAGATCCCCTTGGACAATCATTTTCCTGGACTTCCATTTTTGCCCTCCCTGCTCATAGAATGACATGATTTTTAGTACTTGAAAGATGTGTCTCAAAATACAGTTTCACACACACACACACACACACACACACACAAAAAAAAAAAAAAAAAACACTCCTTTTTACTAGCTTCCTTCTTTTTAATTTTTTAATTGCAAAGTCTCAAATTAATATCTAGGAAGTAAGAGAAGTAAATGACTGGCCACAGAATGCCAAAAATGAGGGCTCTGGGTAATTTTTAGGGGGACAAAAGGAAACAAAAGGAGTATGTCACATGATACTATAATGGCCATCTGGCATTTATATAAGTCTTTCCTTATATTCCATATAAGGAAAGGCAGACAGAGAAAAGGAAATTTTGCCTCTGGTAAATTCAGGAATTATCAGACTCAAATGATGGGGAGGAAAGTAATTTTACAGTATGTCTAAAATACAGATAAATTCACTTCTGCAGAATGTGCCAAAGGTGGAATGCTGTTTGAGTATAGTCTGATACTTTCTGAACCTAATATCAACCTAATCTTTATTTTTTTAAAGCATTAAAAGTATTGGGGTTCAGTAGTTATGTTTACTTTTATCCTTTGGAACAAAAATAGTTCTTATTTCCATTTCATAGGTTCAGTTGTTAAAAGAAAATTGAAAGAGGCAAACAATGCCCACATATTTGTCTCTGTGGGTTAATACAGTTTATAAATATCCTCAGCAGTGCTTTTAATGAGTGTTCTTAGAAGCACTGGTTTGGCTGTTAATGGAATATTGACCCAGCAATTTATTGAGACAAGTCCTTCCGCTCACATCAAAGTGTTTCGTGTTATAATTGCGTGCAACACTTTACTTCAGAACTTAATACAGTCAAGTAGAACTTGAAGAAAGTTCTGTAAGAAAAGGCTATGAATACAATAATTTATTACTGTAAAAGCGTGTTTTGAGAGGAGAAACTAGGATCATGGTTAACTCAGAAAAAAATCTGAAGTGTGAGAATAGTATTCTTAATACAATTTAAAATAAATTTCAAAAGAGACACAAAGTTTTTGTTGGGAATAGAAACTGTGCACTCCTTATATGCAAACACAAGGGATGATATTTTGAACAAAGTGTTTTTAGTCCAGATGGAAAGAGAAAATATATACATGAAAAAAATCAAGAGAAGATGGCGACCACTAAATGAAAGGTGGAGATCAGGAGTGCTCTGAGAGTTTGTGGGCAGCAGAGACCTCTCCAAACTGGGGAGACAAGAACGGTTTTCTAAAGAGATGATATTGGGGGAGATATCAAAGGCATAGGTAGGCTGTAAAATGCAAGAAAAAGTCTAGTAAAAGCAAAGTTTTTACATGAAAACTTGAGGTGGCCATTTTGACTTCAGCTCATGGTTTTTGTGGCGGGGAAATGGTTGGTAAACTAAAAGAAATTTGAGGCCAGATTGAGGGGTTAATTCCTATCAGCCTAAGGAGTTGTAGGCATTCTCCTATAAACCAGGCAATGGAAAACCATCGTAAAGACTGAAGCCAGGAAAACTAGGAAAATGTTTCAACAGTATTATGAAATAATTAAGTGGATGTTTTGTCTGAGCTTTTTTTTTTTTTTAATAGAAATATTGAAAGGATTCTTACGGTTTCATGCTTTAGGTTTAAATCTGTTATGCAAGATGAGTTGATTTTTGTGAGAGGTGAAAGATGGGGCAAAGAATTTATGAAAAAGACCCCAAAAGCAATCACAGCATCAGTAAAAGTAAATAAATGGGACCTGATCAAATTAAAAAGTTTCTGCACCACCAAAGAAACTATCACTAGAGCAAATAGACAACCTATAGGATGGAAGAAAATATTTGCATGCTATATATCCGATTAAGGGCTGATAACTAGAATCTATATAGAACTCAGGAAAATTAGTAAGAAAAAATCAAACAACTCTATTAAAAAGTAGGCAAAGGACATGAACAGAAATTTTTCAGAAGAAAACAGACTAATGGCCAACAAACATATGAAAAAATGCTCAACATCTCGAGTCATCAGAGAAATCCAAAACAAAACTGCAATGAGGTACCACTTAACTCTAGTGAGAAGGACTTTTATCAAAAAGTCCCCAAACAGCAAATGTTGGCATGGATGCAGAGAGATGGGAACACACATACACTGCTGGTGGGACTGCAAACTAGTTCAACCTCTGTGGAAAGTAGTATGGAGATACCACAAAGAACTAAAAGTAGAAATACCATTTGATCCAGTAATCCCACTACTGGGTATCCACCCAAAAGAAAAAAAAAAAGACATTCTATAAAAAAGACATCTGCACTCGAATGTTTATAGCAGTACAATTCACAATTGCAAAGATGTGGAAACAGTCCAAGTGCCCATCAATACATGAATGGATTAACAAAATGTAGTCTGTGTATGCCGTGGAATACTACTCCATCATAAAAATGATGAACTACCTATTGTTTTATCCTGGATGGAGTTGGAGCCCCTTCTTCTAAGTGAAGTATCACAAGAAGGGAAAAACAAATACCCATATACTCACCATTAAATTGATACTAATTGATCAACATTAATGTGCACATATGTGAAGTAATATTCATAGGGTGTCATGCAGGTGGGAGAGGGAGGAGGAGATGGGTAAATCCACACCTGATGCGTGTGGTGCATGCTATCTGGGGGATGGGCATGCTTGTCGGGTGGTGCAAAGGCAATTTATGTAACCAAAGTGTACCCTCGTAATACTCTGAAATAAAAATTTAAAAATAAATAAATATATAAAATAACAAGATCATGGGTCCCCAATTACATCACTAAGGCACACAGTATGACTACTTCATTGTATGTCTCTTGACATCTTTTTGGTGATTCAAATAAACTTTCATAGTCTACTAAAAAAAAGAAATATAGTAAAAGGAATATAAAAAGAAATCACAAAATCTAGTTCAATGATGGCTTAGTTTGTGCTACAATAAACCTATAACTTCTCCAGAATTAAGAATCCCATAATTCTGATTCTGTAATTGGAACAATACCAGAATTCTGTATTCTGACATTAGTTTGACTTAAAGATTCCCTTAAGTCGCAGTCAATCAATTTGATTATGACTAAGAATTTCCTCTTAATTTAAAGTTTAATATTGGCCAGAGAACAGACACTAAAAAGCCATAATGTGTGCTATATTTATGATCTATAGACATATCAAATTCAAATTTGATATCTTTAAAACAGGTGTTTATATTCCAAAGGTTTTCTTCTAATATTTTATCAGGGATATCAATGAGATTTCAAACCCAAATCACCGATATAAATAGCAAACTTGTTCAATAGATGGAGAACTCTGGGGTAAACAAAAATTGCTTAGAATTGTTTGTAAAGTGAATAAATATGTGTTGAAAATACATTTCTAAAATCCAAATGGCGTAAGTGGATAGAATTTCCCATAATGATAAAAGTTAATGAATCTAGTTGGTTCCTTCAACCATCATGATAGTTTTATCAAGAAATAAGAAAGAATATCATTAAGTAAATATGCCCTTTCAGTAAAAACTGAACAAATTTTAAGGGTGGAATTCCCTGCTAGTAATAACTCCAGTAATTACTTACTTTTGATGAAGAATATCCTAGTGCCAAAGGTTTTCTTTGTTTGCCCATCCTTGGAGAAGAGGTAGTTGGAGTAATGGCTTCTGAGCCAACCTGCCTTCTCTCTGAAAGGCATCTAACACTCTGTAGCTTCATGGCCTTGGCAATCCACTTAATCCTTTGGAGCCAAAGTTACTGAGTGGTTGTGTGAATCGTACATAATGCATGTCGAGTGCTTAGCATAGACCATGGCACATAATAGGTACCCAATAAATATTGATTGACTACATGAATATATTTGCTCTAAATAGAGTAGACCACCAGATTTACCAAACACATTAGATTATAAAACTTCTCAGCTGCTACCCTGTGTGTATTTAGTGGAGGAAAGAGGGGAAATATTTGTATTATACAATGATTGAAATATGTTACTTACTTTTGGAAATTTTTCTCCCATGCTTTGGGTTTTGAGTTTGGGGATGTTAGGTCCACAGGAATAAGAAACGGATAGCTCTTGTGATGCTGGCCGTTTCTTCACAGAGCCCAAGAAGGTGAAAAGGAGAGGAATGAGAAAGGAGGGTGGGGAAGGTGCTGGGGAGATCTGACCAGTTGTCCTCCAGGCCAAGCAAGTAGCCAAATGCCTCCTTGGAGTAAGCCTATCATTCACTTAATTGAAGATAAAGCATACCTCTGTAGTAACAGAAATCCTACTAGTAAGGGAAGGGAGGAAGATTTCCTGAAAGAAGGCCTTTCTTCCTATTCTTATGGTTTCTGATGTCTACTTTTAAGATGGGTGATCTTACAAAGGAGAAGGGACCCATTTGGGGAAAAAAAAAAATTGTTGGCTTAAGTCATCAATGAATGTAGAAGGAAAGTTGAAAGAAAGGGCAGAAACGAGTGAGTGCAGTATATTTATCTCAGATTTGAAGATGTGCCTCCCAGGTAGAGCACTAGGGGCACAAGAGCATTCTAGAGCTTGGCTCACTGGTCCTCATTTCCTGTGGAACTACAGTCACTGCAGGGCCAGGTTATCGAAGCCCAAGGCTAATACAGATTTTAGGCAGCAGACAAAAGTAGATCTGAGTGCAGGTTGCCTTGTTTTCCATGTGGGTGGGGCTTGGGCATTTCCTTAGTATCTCTGAGCTTCAATTTCCTCATTTGTAAGATGAGCCTCATAGAGTTGTCGCAAGGAATCGTGGATTATTGTATTCTTCCATTCTATGGCACATGCACATTTTGATTGGGATGATTCTTAAAATCAATGGTACATCAATTTTCTTAGAGGTGCCACATAAAAGGATGGGGCTTCCTACAATAAATGGTATTTTAATTTGACAGCATACATGAAGGGACGAAAAAGTGCATCTTACTACATCTGGCAAGTACTAAGCAACAGTTGATCATTTCAGGGGTGGTGCTCAATGCTGTTGTGGTTACAGTGTTACTCCATGCCGGCATCCTCAAACTACGGCCCGAGGGCCACATGCAGGCCGCCTAGCACATTTATCCAGCCCTCCGGGTGTTTTTGCTGCCGCTACCTGTCCTGCTTAGCAGCCGACTCATTCTGGGCCCACGGTGCGCACTCTCCAATGGTCTGAGGGACAGTGAACTGGCCCCCTATTTAAAAAGTTTGAGGACCCCTGCTCCACACAGACAAGCATTGCTTTCCTCATAAATGCTCACTGATGCTCCCATTCATGTGAATGCCATCCAGAGCACATGTTGTGAAGGAGTAATTAGGTCTTACAAGTCCTGGTTTCTCTAATCATCTAAAGTATCATAATTTTTAATGCCAAAGTGATAACAATGCCTAACAAAATGAAGTCATACATCTTTGGAGCATTTAGCACCTTCGATGGACTTGAAATCCTCCTCCATCATAATAGTGCTGCATGAATAAGTCAGTCCATGAATACTAAGAGTCTGTGTTGGGCTCAGCATTTTGCTAGGCACAAATTTTCATTTTTTTTTAATATGACTTTAATTTCACCACCAAAAACAGCACCATATGGCAAGTTCCCCATTTCCCATAAAATAATTGACTGCGGCTGTAGTGTATCCAAGAGACCGAACTCTTTATGCTGAATTTTCCTCAAGATTTCTTCAGGACATCAGAACATGATGGAGATTTTTTCCAGGTGGCCGTCTACCAACTGGATATGAAATTGGATCAGCTGGAGGCAAGAACAGATGGGGCTGAGCAGCAGATGGAAAGATCCCATTTAGGATATGCAGAATCACTCTGGCAAAATCAATCATGCCACAGGTGTTAGTTTCAGTTTGGTTAAAGAAAATGAACTCGAGTAGACAATCGAGTTACTGGGAAATTAATATGGGCTCATACTTTAGAAGTAGTCTTGATTAAGTGTCAATAAGACAGATGAGCTAATGATGTTACATTAAGAGACTTGGGATGTTGTGTGTGTCAACAATAATAGCAGCTCTCTTTATTTAGGGCGTACTCTGTGCCAGTCACTTCAGGTAGGCATCTCATTCAGTCCTCACAAAGACCCTCTGAGACCATTTTCCCCATGTTACAAATGATGAAACTGAAGTGGTAAGTAAATTGACCAAAGTTGTAGAACTCTAGGTCACAGAACCAGGATTGGAACTTGTCTGTCTGGCTGGAAAGCCCATGCAAATCAGGGCCACTCTACTCTACTACCTTCCACAGTTAAATGATATGTATATAAAAAGAAATTAGAAGAGCCTGTGGTCAATTTCAGGCATCCTGAGGTTCTTTCCACAGTAACAGTTGGAACAGGCCTGCAATGGCCAGAGAGACCCGTGGGGCACCTGCCTGAATCCTGAGAAAAACACAGAACACAAAGCAGCTGTGCCCCACGGTCCCCAGTAAAGCAGGTGGTCACAGGCCATGCTCAGAGCTCTGGAGAATCACGTGGAGTCCCTGTAGGAATCTCACATCTTCTTTTCCCCTAGAAAGTCTCCCAGAATCCTCAAGCTGTAGTGATCCAGAAGTGGATCTCCATAGCAACCTTAGGCCAAGAGAGCCCAGGCACCCATTCTGGTCCAAGCACATGATGACGAATTTTGCTTCCACTCAGGGCAGTCAACAAATCTGGGAACCTGAGGTTGTGAGGGAGTTGGAGTAACCACTTTCTCTGTCCATTCAGGCTGCTGTAACAAAATACCATAATCTAGGTGGCTTGTTAAACAACAGAAATTCATTTCTTACAGCTCTGGAGGCTGGGAAGTCCAAGCTCAAGGCACTTGTTGGTTTGGTGTCTGGTGATGAATGGTCCATTTTCTGGTTCATAGACAGTGCTTTTTGGCTGTGTCCTCTCATGGCAGAAGGGACAAATGAGTTTTCTAGGGCCTCTTTTATAAGGGCCCCAATCCCATGCATTAGGGTCTCACAACCTATTCACCTCCCAATAACCCCCCCCCTAATATCATCACTTTGGGTGCTAGGATTTCAATATATGAATGGGGGGAGCATAAACATTCAGTCCATTACACTCCTTTTCTTCAAAACCGAAGGCAAGCTGTAAAGGAGGAGAAGTCATCTCAGAACAAGTATTCGCCTTGCCTTGACTTTGGAGCAACAGTGGGAAATATAAGAGAATCGTCATTAATTGATTACCCACTGTTTGCCAGGCACTGAGCAGCCCATATAACTGGTCAAAGGGACAAAAAGACAAGTGTAAGCAGCAGATGGAAACACAGGGGGCAGGAGCCATGTTCCATGTACATTTCTTCACTCCATATAGCACCCTCTCTTATTAGCAAGTTTCTAATGACTTCTGGGCTACTTTTACTCTTCAGCCAAATGTTTTAGAACCAGGTCCTGGTTATGAATAAAAAGCAGAGTAAAAACTCATTTTCTAAGAAACATAGAAAAGATTCTGAGCATATCCCCTTAAAGAAGTAAATTTCTTTCTCTGCCTTATTTTCTTCAAACAAAGCAAGATTTTACCAATTCTATTACAGTAGCCTGGCTATCCATGTATAGATACCACAGAAATCTCTGAGCTTTCAAGGAGTTAGAGGAATTCTTATTAAGTATGAGAGTGAGACATCTTTTCAGATGCAACTATGCCTGGTAATGTAAGAATAATAAATGTCTATTGGGTATAAGCACTAATGGAAGCTGTATATGTTATGCCATTAAAGACATTAATTATAGGTTATCAGTAATTAACTGATTGCTTTAAAACAATAGTGTTATGAATATACAAGACGTAAGTTTCAGGTTTTAAAAGATTTTAACAATCTACAATTTTGCTTACATTCTAGGACACTAAAAATGATTATATGCTACTAACCATACCTGGAAAGCACAGTCTTACTGATGAAACAGAACTTAACAGAACTAAAAATATAATGAATTTCATGACACATTATTTTTCATATTGTAATATTTCTGAAATTGGGATGCATCTCAGAATCAATGACATCTTACAATCACTTTCAGCTGGATGGCAGTTGTGATGTAGTAGGCAAGGCTTGCATGCACGTGAACATCAAAATCTGCAAGATGCATGCCAGCATCTTGCAGGAAAATCCCAGAGACAATAGTGGACCATTCTTATCATCCCTGGGACACAATTGTTTTGAAAGGAGATAGGTGAGATGGTGCATTATGTGTATTTAACATACTGAAAGCAACAGTACAAAAGAAGTCTAGTTCTATGTCATTGCCAAGTGATTTAAGTGTCCAGCACCAAAGTATTTTAGTTGCTTACTAGATTTAAGGAGAGTTGCATTACCTTATCTCTTGATGTCACAGACTTTATATTTAAAATGTGTTATATTTAAAAAATAGACCTTAATGTCTATGAGTCAAAAAGTGATTCAAAGGGTCAGACTCTACATAGAAATAAGTTGCAGAAATATCTTAACCAATTCATTGTGCTTATATTTTGTTTTTATGTACATGCCATAAATTACAAAAATAATCCATGTATAATCAAGTCTAAAAGAGTTCTTTCAGTAAATGTAAAATTTTCAAGTGATAAAATGTATATATTGAGGCAGTTTATTTGTGAGAATTTTCATATTTTTTTCCATAAGACAATTATAACTGCTGGCATCATAGATACAGTGAAATAGGTATATAAAAAGACACCAAGAATATGAGGAGATGGTATAATATACATCCAGAGAGGCATGATACTATAGAAATTAGCGCCAACCTGGAAGTTAGGAGATAGAGATTGTTTGCTTAATTCTATAATTAAGGAGCCGAATGACCTTGAGTGAGTCAATTAATCTCTCTAGGCTTCCTCTGCGAAATAAGGAGCAGTGACAGAAGATTTCTGGGTACTGGAGAGAACTGGCACAAGGAGACAGGCTGAATCAGCCAGTGAAGTAGAACCAACTCTAGATGTTCCAAAGGAGAAGGGAATTAATGTGGGGCATTATGTACTCATGAAAGTGATGGAAAGGCTGGACTAATTGAGATTGTGGAAGGCCATTCATGCTGGTCTCTTGGCTTCTCCACTGGCCACCACAGGTTTAGACATGGCTTCTGCCCTGGCAGGTCAGGAATTGAAGGAAACTGCCACCACTGGTCACAGCTGCCTGCCGCATCTATTGGTGAACTTCTAGAGGCTACCAAACACCTTATAGGTCCCAAATCCTACATGTCTCCAGACCATTGCCACCATATGCATTTCTTTTCTTTCTTCCAAGTCTCACACAGGTTGCCTCTCATTGGTCTCACCTAAAACAAAACTCTGTTGGCAAGGGATTCTGGGAAACACAGTTCCCACACTGCTGGCCCTGTGTGCTGTGGAAAGAGCAGAGAAAGAGGCAGGAGTGGTGCTGAGAGCCACAGACAGGTGTCTGGCACCCCAGCAAGGGATCTAGGGACCATGATGGCAATACCCACCGTGAGCAAGAGGTAGAGGACAGGATGAAGACACATTCATTCAAAAGTCATGGAGAGGAAGGTGCATATCTGAAAGATGCTTCTTAGGAAGAATTGAAAGATTAGATATGGATTGCTTTTTCCTTCCACACTAGCAAGTCAATATAATCTATAAATCAAGTCTCTTTAGCCCGTCTGCTGACTATCATGTTCTCTTGCCCTCACTTTCCTGTAACAGGGAACAATACACCTGCTCCCTCACAGCACAAGAATAATGATTGGCCGGCAGAAGCTCTGTGAATCAGCCTCTGCAGTGAACATGCTATATTGTTTGGGGACTCGGCTAAATTTTTCCATAACTGCTTTAACAGTGATTTCCATTTAAAGCTAGGTGGAACAAATTCCTGCTGCTGGCTAAATCTTCTTTTTTCTTTTTCTACGAACAGAATCTCATAAAAAGGGCTATTGCTCTTTTGTACTTTTCTGTGATGCATTTTGTGTTAGGGTCTATGAAGGAAGCCATCTAAAAATGCATCGAGTGTTGTAAAAATATCCTCGTAATTCTACCAGAATTCAACTTTTTAATAGCTGTCTTTCTTCTCCCTTTATGTCTGCTTTTCAATTATTTCTTCCCCTTTGGTTCACGGCCAGATTAATGTTTCTGGGTCTTTCGCAGACACCTACATCGACTGAATGGATCCATCTCTTACCTTTGAGATCCTCATTAAACTCTGGCGGAGTTCAGGGACTGCATGAACTCAAACCCTAGGTGTAGGGGGGAAAAATCACTTTCAACAGAAATCCTAACATAACTGGTAGTTGCAATTCTGACTGTTTTTATGACAAATAAATATAATTGGCATCCTTTATATCTTACTCTGGGTTTGTATCTATGTTATATCAGACCTTGGCTAACAATAAATAAAGCTGCTGACCCATCAATAAGGGTTCCAGTTTATCCAACTAACAGCTCTGTTCAGTTGGGTTTATCTTAAACTGTACAGAGGTGCTTGTGTTAATTATATTCATGATTCAACTGAATCAGACACTTCCTTTCTCTCTGTTTGTTCACACTTGCTTCTAACTAACTTACATTTCTTCAACTGCAAATGCCAAACTAACTTCATGTGGGCACTGATCTTCTAGTAAGGATGAGAAAAGATTTGCCCCAGCTATCAAAATATCATCGTTTCGTTCCCCAATGAAATAGTCCCATATAAAATGTTTGTCTCTATGCAAGGACTTGGGGTGGGAGTCCAGCTACACAGGTCAAAGAGGACCCACTGCCCCTGAGCCAGCACCCACCATCTGCCCCGACTCAGGGGAGAAAGGAATATTCTAGAGCAGGAGGACCATAGGCCAAAAAGTCAGCATGGGCAAGAGGAAGTAAGCAGAGCCAGGAATTGAGTCATGAAGTTGTAGATTCATAGAAGACATGTTTAGGGATGTCATACATGTAGAGATCAAGTGTCACCCCTCATTTTAAGGGTGAGGAAATGAGGCTCACAGGAGTTAAGTGTCACACAAGCAGATAGTGGCAAACCAGGATGAGACCATGTCTAGCGAGAGTCTAATGCTTGCTTGTCAGTAGCAGCTATTATCTTTGGTGGTGACGAATGGTTGAGGAGCATCGATATGAATGCCCTAAGAGGTAATATAGGCTGGGTGCGGTGGCTCACGTCTGTAATCCTAGCACTCTGGAAGCCAAGGCAAGAGGATCACTTGAGCTCAGGAGTTCTAGACCAGCCTGAGCAAAAGTAAGACCCTGTCTCTACAAAAAATAGAAAATTAGCCAAGTAAGGTGGTATACACCTATAGTCCCAGCTACCTGGGAGGCTGAGGCAGGAGGACACCTTGAGCCCAGGAGTGTGATGTTCCTCTGAGCTAGGCTGACTCCATTGCATGATATCCCAGGCAGCAGAGTGAGACCGTGTCTCCAAAAAAAGAAAGGAAAGAAAGAATATAGCAATAATACACAAATAAACTACAATAACTTGTTTGAAATAACATTATTATAGTGGCTTGAATTGTGTTTCCCAAAAAGATATGTCCAAGTTCTAACCCCTGGTACTCATAAATACAAAATAGGGTCTTTGCAGATGTAATGAAGATCTGCAGATGAAATCATCCTAGATTTGGGATCTACTGTAAATCCACTGATTGGTGTCCTTATCAGAAAAATGAGAGAGAGATTTGACACGCAGAGATAGAGACAAAGGGTGTGAGAAGACCCATGTGCAAAGGGAGGGAGAGACTACAGTTCTGCTGCCACAAGCCAAAAAATACTAGGAGCCACAGAAGTTGGGAGACACAAGGAACATTCTCCCCTAGAGCCCTCAGAGGGATCACAGGCCCTGTTAGCACCTCGGTTTTGAATTTCTAGCCACCAGAACAGTGAGAGAATAAATTTCTGCTGCTTTGAGCATCGAGTTTGTGGTAATTTATTATAGCAGCTTTAGGAAACTAATACAATTATGAAAATTTCCAACCTGGAAAGCAATCCAAGAAGAAATTTTCATTGTCCCAATAGGTTTTTTTGTTGTTATTTAAGAAAATAGCCATCTAATGACAGTACTTTGAACTTTTGGATGAGGAACGACTATATATACAATGGCTCCCTAAATGTTTTTAGTCTAAAGACCTTTTCAACATCTGTAATAACATTATGGAAACAGCCCTGCTCATCTCCCTATCATGTGCTCCCAGCCCTCCCTTGCCCCCATACTCAACCACGGTGGTCCTCTCTCTGCTGCTAGAGCAGGCTGGGTCCCGCCCCCACAGACTCCGTGTGTCCCTCCTCAGCCTGGGACACCCCTCCCCACAGCTCCCCCTCAGTCTGCAATCAGCTCCCAAAGGGCCACCCTCTGGGAGATCAGGACACACAACTATCCCTTTATAAGCTTTCCTAACACCTTTTACCTCTCCTTCACAGTCATGATCACTGTTTGCAATTCTACATTTATGATATTACGAGATTATTTTTCTGTCTTTTGCACCAGACTACCATTCAGTGAGGGCAGGCACAGGACTTTTTGCTCATCACGACATTTCAGGACTAGCGTGGTACCTGGCGTATAGCAGGCACTCATAAATATCTGGAAGATAAATAAATGGTAAGATTTATCCTTGGATGGAGTGGTCATCCATTATTCACACTTAAAGCTATCCTGTTTTCCACAAATCAAATTGAAATTATAGAAAAATGAGTACATAGTTATAACTCCAAAATTAATTTATTTCAGTATTATCTTGATTTTTCTCCTATGAATTTCTAGACATATAAAAATTCTACTCTGTCCGAAAAACATCTTATAAATAAGTAAGCATTGCTAAAAGGGACTCAATCCTGTTATAACATTTCACCTTGCCATCAACTTTCATGGGTGGGCCCATTTGCCCTAATTGTTTTTATTCATTTTTACAATCAATAAGCGTTTTGGAGGTAACATGAAAGATTTCCAAGATTATATTCCAAAGTATTATTTTTAATCTATAGGAGAGAAAAGAAGACAAGAAAAACAGTAGCGACGGTGCTCTGGTTGACACTGGGTGGGACTAAAGGACTGGGGAGGTGAAGCACAGCGTGGCCAGGCAGTGGAAGGGACGTTCCCAGAGGCAGGCACTCTTGAGCTGAGTGTCAAATGAAGAGCAGAGAGAGTGGGCAAATGAAGGTATCAAGTTGTTCTAGGGCAGGGTTTCTCATTTTTGGCATTTTGGACAGGTTAATTCTTTGCCGTGAGGACTGTCCTGGGCACGTTAGGATCTCGTCAGCATCCCTGGCCTCTGCAGCACTGGGCCAGGGCCCCAGGGAGGAACCTGTCCCCAGGTTGGGGGCATCTGCGTTACTGCAGTGTGTCTACACAGTCCCAGTGGCGAGTGCTTGCAGGGCCAGGGGAGGGAGACGGGGGAGAAGATAACACGCAGGACTTACACGAGGGTTTTGTGTGTTAAGCTGGGAGTTTGGAACTCTGTCCTGAAAGCACTTATGAGGAATTAAAGGATTTTAAGTGGATGAGGGACATGGACTAATTTGTGTTTAAGAAAAATCACTCTGGTCACAGTGGAAAGGATGGATTGAATGGAGATCAGAATGCATCAGAGTGAATTGAATGTCATCAGGAGGGACGTGATTCGTGGGGACGGAAGGAAAGGGAAGGCAGGGGAGGTCTTCGTGTCAAATCTCTAAGACAGTGTCCAGGACGGCATCTAGATTCTTGGGTTGGCTGATCAGAAGGTAGTGTCATAAATGTTCTCCAACATCCAGTTGAAAATTAAACCTCATGACTTTACTAGAGAAACTATTCAACAATTGCACTCAGAAAAATTACTCGTGAAGTGTTTAAGTATAATCTAGGTGAACTCATGATGTAATATATAAAAACAGCACTGCCTGAGGCTTCAAATTCCATTAGGCCTTCAGCAAAGATTCTTTCAGCAAATTGTCAAAAAATAAAAAAAATACTAGTGTCGAAAGTAATCAGTATAATAGAAAACCTTAGTAAATTTCTGCCTCCCCCACCCTCAAGCGGTCTAGGCGAGTGAAGCAGAGAGGCGAGGTGAAGAACTGAGCCCATTTTTCTTGCCTGATTGTCCAGAAAATTGTCTCATTTCTTTCCTTTGCTTTCTGAGTCTGTGTGATGATAACAGAAAAAAAGTTGAGTGTTTGGATATTTTTAAATAGCTGGATTTTTGACAATGCTGAGAGAAGTAATCACCAACAAACACTCTCTTAGCATTTGGAGAACTTCTGTTTTCATTCAGCGATTTGTCAGCATGTAAGGCAAGTCCTTTAAGTAAGAACTGACTAGATACAAGGTCACAACTGCCTACTTGGAAGAAAAGCAGATTGGGACCAAGATCTCAGTCATAAAGAGGCTCCCCAGCTACAGGTGCGATGGGGTGTGCAAAGGCAATTAACAGTTCAGGGAGAAGAGCAACCTTCATAGACTCTGTTCTGCAGAAAAGTTCTGTGCTGCCTATTTCACCAAGTTACTCACATTCCTTGCCCGTCTACATGAGGAACATAGGATATTCAGGCACTGCCCAAGGATTTGAGTGGGTTGTCCAGATCTTAACTAAGGGATTGTTTGAGCAAGCTCCAAATGAGAATAATTCAAATTGAAGCAGGAATGTTTCAGTACATCTGAAATTTTGAAGAACTCCCCAAAAGTATTTATACATAAATATGAGGCATAAATGGAATTTTTGTATATGTTGATACATTGTATATTTTTAAGTACTTGGCTTCAATGACAACATAAAAAAAAAATAGAAATCCTTACTAATCCATATAATAATGTGTACTTTCAAGAAATCACCAACCTTAAAATTGCTAAAACATCACACATTTAACAAACCAGTTTATTTTAAATCATACTCCAAACTGTAACATAGAAATTAAAAATGCTAATAGCTTAGATTGGCCAAATTTACCAGTAATTCTTTATTATCACTAAAAATAAGCACCTATTTTTCACTTCACATGTATCACACATGTGCTTAATGTTTTACGTGTATAACTCATTTGCTCTTCATAACCAGGAGAGGTAGATATATCATTATTCCCATTTTATAGATAAAGAATTTAATACCCAGGTAAAATAATTTACCAACAGTCATACACCTAGTAAGTGGCAATTCTGTGATTAGATGATATCATTATTACTAATACTGCATGAAGAACACAACAAGCAATTAGTCACTTACAGACTAGCAAATTTTGATAAAGACAATTTGTAAAAGATACATAAGATAGTACAACCAATTCTGTGAGACCCGGGATGTTATATTTCTACATAGTCTACATTAATAATAGTGTTATTTTTAACATAATAACTGCTGTAAGTATACTAAGCTCTGAGACTAAGGGGAAGAGAATAACTTTAGCAATTTTAAAATAGCTTTTATGTTTAAACCTAAATATTTCAGTTCATTTCAAATATTTTTTTTTCTGCTAAAAATTTGGACTAGCAGAATTCCAAGAGGCATTTAGGCTTCAAACTTTATTTAATGGTTAGAAAATATAACTGAATATTTAATTTCCTGAAATAGTTCCAAATTATAGAAACATAAAGAAAACTTAAGTACCAGGGAACACAAATTCATAGAATTTAAGGATCATGATTCATATACAAAAACTAAACATTTAAATGAGTAGATGTATTGTTGCCAGTTTGGAAGGAATTTTAATTTTGTTTGATTTTCAAAAATAGTGAGATCTGAGTCAAAAGAGTCTCAATATCTCCATATTTGATTCCGTGACTCTCACTGGTCATGCCAGGCTCTAGCTAAGTACTCTGAAAAGTATATTAAATCAGGATGATAATTGTTCAGTAAAATTCCTCCTAGAAGTATAGTAAATATGATTGATTTAATATATCATTGAGATTCTACTGGAAAAATGGCATAAAACAGCAACATTCTGTTGCCATTTTATAACTTTCATTTTTGTAAAGTGACCATTAGCATAATGCAGTAATATCATTATGACAATCTGCACAGATGAAAATATCTCAAAGCCAATATTACATTTTCATCGAGTAAATGACCATGTGTTTCAATAAACAGAATTATGAATGTTAATATACCAACAGATTGAGTAATTTGATTTCTCACCATCATCGTTTATGGTGGAAAATAAATCAATCATCTTGGAGGTATCACATACGAGTGTAGACTTTAGAACATGATCCATTTCGCTATAGCTACTCTTGGTTTGGTGAACAGGAGGCTGTTTCTGATTGTCTAACCCTTCTGAGGTCATCTTGTCTGACTGTCCCCTGCTGACGTCATCTCATCATTAAGTAAATATGCTACACAGTGTTATCAATGTAAGGTCAGAGAATTTAGGGTGAATCACAGTCTTTAATTTGATAAGTGTCCACAGGACACCTAATCATGCAATTAAAATATCCAAGGAAATCTGTTGCTCTTGTGTGTTCTATCAGTACAGGCAATTCCTGAGCAAGCTGCACACCTTGCCTTGCATACCTGGGAGCAGGGCAGGAACTCTGTGGACCCAGACACCTCATTTCTATCACCCAGGGCACATTCATCCTCAGGAGCCAAGTGAGATTGTCGTCACTTGAATCCATTTCAGCAATAGGCATGTTTGACATTGAAATGGGCATGCAAGTGAAATGGACACACACAGAAGACAGAAGAGTCAACCGTACGAGACTTTCAGTATCAAACCGACGTTGCTTCTACCTGCAATAATAGCTTATTAGGTATCCTTGGCAAAGGTAGTTTTCTGGAAAGAAGCAACGGTTTAAGACCATTCAAAAATGAACCCTTACTTAAGCACAAAGGAATGTTTCTATTGTCAATCACTTTTGGACAAAATTCCTTCAAAAATAACAAGTGATTTCTCTGGCTTTTTAAGGGAGCATAGTGAGTACAATTTAACCTTTTACTGGAAATTTATCCTCACCATTAAAAAGATCAATCACCATATTGCTTGGCTGTAGCATAGCTGCTGCAAATGTACACAGTATAAGAACTACTTATCCTGGCTTGGGTCATAAAATAGAGTTTCTTGAAAAGGTCCTTATCGTGACCTTAATTTTTAGTCTTTTGCCTTCCCAAGAACTCCAGGGTGAAGAGATATAAGCACAAGCTCATGATCTTCAGGTTCTAATCAGGAGGCTGAGCTTTCTACAACATTAATTCATGACTTAATTAATTAGTTAATTAATACATCAGAGAAGAGCTTTCCATGCTTATCACAAGTTCTTTAAGTGACAGCCCCACAACCTTAGCTGGTATTGTTCAAGTATTTCGATCTACTCTTCCACTTTGCAAACTAAGATGACAGAGGGAGGTGTAAATGAGAAATTTTCTGTAGCATTTCAAAAATTTGTTAGGATGTCATAAAAAGTTTCAATTTCATGATTAGATGGGGCAAAAACCATAGCTACACATCTTTGTCTAGAATTCGTAATGTTGACACTTAACAAAATTTCAGATCCCTTCAGAATTTCAAATATATTAACATTAACGTTTTGATACAGTAATGTTGAGATTGAGTTGCCCTTATAAAGGCTTTCTTACATTTTTTTCTGAGACTTTCTTTTCTTCACTTATTTCAAGCATGTTTGTAATTGCTCACTGAAGCATCTTTAGAATGGCCACTTTGGAATCTTTACCAGATAATTCTAATGTCTCTGTCATCTGGGTGTTGGCATCTATTGATTAGATTTTTTTTCATACAGTTTGAGATCTCCCCGGTTCTTGACATGATATGTGACTTTTGATTGAAAGCTAGATATTTTGGATATTATTTTATGAGACAGGATGTCATCCTGTCTCTGATTTTTTATTCTTTTCCTTCTCCACTTACGCCCACCCCTTTACCCTGAAGCTCAAACAGGACTAGGAAAAAAATTAAAAGTTTGCTCACAGATAGAAAGAGCATTGTTCTTCATGTGTCACATTTAAATTCTCCGGGAAGAAAGGACTTGTCAATAAAGTGCCTTTATGAGTCACAGATGGTGGTAAGGCTGTGATACCCCTGCCTTCCTTTCTATTCATTGTCAACTAATCTCATATTTTCTAAAATACCTAAGTAGCACCACCACTCTCCAAGACTGTCTCTCTCCATTTATAGCCCGTCATAACTCACTAGTGAAGATTAATTGGAGAGGAGGCAAGTCTGAATTAGAAGTCACCAAAGTACTATTTTAAAAGGAGTGCAGGTTTATTGCATTCAATTCTAGGCTTAATTCCAAAACATGACTAGAACTGTGACTAAGGAAACGTCTTGAAGGGCCTATTTTAAAGCATAGAGACAACCCATTTGTACATTAGCAGAAAATAATGCGTTTTAAGTCCTTAACAATAGCTTTCTTGAGTAGATTAACCACTGCTTCTAAAATACTATTTATTTATTCTGCTACCAAATCTCAAGTTAATTTCAGCCCGACCTTTCTCTAAATTTTCACAAATTCTAAAGTAGTGGAATCCAAATTAGAAGCTTGATTACATGTGATATTTCTGTTTAAAGGTCATTAATTAAGCTGCTTTGCACTATGAACAAGAATCTGGTTTCCATGATCTGAAATCTAACATGATTATTTCTAGATGAATCATTTGCCATACATAAAAGGGCTATATTAGCTGGTGATTTGCATTGATGATCAATAAATACTAATCCTTATCTCTGAATCTTTCTTTCTTTTACTTTTTTATGATTAATTTAGACTTTCATTGATTAAGTATCTGCTTATACAAAGTACTTCTTGATACAAAAGACTCAAAACACTGTACCCTACACATTTTGACATATTATTGAACATGGTTATGCTTGAAAGTGTTAGCGAGTTGCAAGATTATAAGACTGGAAGCTACTCTAAGAAAACCTAAAACTATCTTAGAGAATTGTCTGACTGTTTTGAAAATGGCATTCACAATTCAAGCTTGTTGCAAATGGAAAATCAAAAGTAGTTTAGAACAATTATATGTACCATGCAAGACGTTTATGTGTTGATTGCTTGTACCCCTTTCTCCAGATCAATTTGGCTGTTATACCAGCTAATTCTTATATTCATGATATATAACATAAAAATAGTCTTCCTCTTACTGAGGGAAAGTTGAATATGGGTAGAGAAGAGTTGCCCTTATTTCACCTCGAAGAATAACAATGTAACTTCTACATGTGATGAAAGAATAAACTTATTGAAAATGAAGAGTATTGGTTTTTCGCAAGCAAAGAAGTATTATATTTTTTTAACTTGATAAGGATTTAGAGGTTGATCATTCGTAACTCCCCTCTGCACTCTGAGTGCTGAACCAGTAGAAAAGGAGGCATCAGGGCCTGAACTTAAAGCATTGGTTAGACTGTGTTCCTTTAGTAGTAGGGCCCTTCACATCCTACTTTTGTAAAGAGTCACTAGGACACATGATGTGATTAAAAGATGAGCTGCATACCCACAACAGTTAGACTACATGAAAACCCTCAGCCCCTCCTATATGACTATGTTCTTAGGACCAGGTACACAGTGCAGTCTAGCCTTGCACCATCCAATACGGTAGCTACTAGCCACGTGTGACTGTTGAGTACTCGAAATGTGGCTCCTGTGACAGGGGAACTGAAATTTTTATTTTATTTTAATTAATTTATGTTTAAAAATTGATATTCAGTTCACTTACCAGAAGACTTTTTAAGTCAATCTGAAACAACTTAGGCATGTGAATCTATTCTTCAACCATAAACTGTACAGAATCTAAGTATAGATTAGTTATTTCCAATGAAAATGAAGGGGAGACCAAGAAAGAATTCCTGAAAAAGAAGGAAAAAAAAAAGAAAACAAAGGAGTCAAATAGAGATATGCTGTAAGTGTAAAATACACAAGAATTTTAAAGGCACAGTACAAAAAAGGGAATGTTAAATAGTTCATTCATAATTGTTTACATGTTGAAATAATAGTATTTTGGATATTCAAGGTTAAGCAAAAACATCAAAATTGATTTTTAAAAATTCATCTGCCTTTTACTTTTTTAATGTGGCTATTTGAAAATTGTTAATTACATATGTGGCTCACATCATATTTCTATTAGACACACTCTATTAGAGCGTGATCTAGACTCACACTCTAGTTGGCATGTAAAAGTCATGGCGAAGGTTTAATTGTGTCTGGGGGAAGGAGAATAAACTAACAACAGTAGAGAGAAAGAGAAAATCTTCCAGGTTTCAACTTCCCCAGAGGCCAGCTGGTCTAGGTTAGTTTGTGTGCCTGCTTGGCTTCTGAACCTGAACTTAAGTGTAAGAAATCTCTCATAAAGAGGCTACTCAGTGGGCCAAGTGTTTGTTCCTTCTAAAACCAAAGATTTTACAGCTCTGAGTGTCATTTTAGCTTGGTGTTTCCCCTCTAAATCTTGCTTTTTAAAAGCTTTTACTTTTCTAGACTTTGATTAACATTAACTATTAAATTTTCAGTATAAAACCCCCTTTTACCATCTATTTTCCTATTGCAACATGACTCGGCTCTTCTTAATCCCAGGTTTAAAAAAAAAAAGTATAGAAAATGAAACATCTACCAATATGCAGCATTCCAAAAATCTTATACACATAGTTCTGGTGGAGTCAACCTCGAAGGTTGGACCTCTGGTGTCAGAAAAAAACATTCTTCCCGTGTTGATTTGAACATTTTCTTTTTCTAAAAGGCCTTGCCCTTTCCACATGAACTAAGAAACCCCCACAGGAGTGAAATTGCCTCTCCAGTCTAAACTTCCTGGGAGAAGCTCTCCTGACCAAAATAAAGAATTGCTTTCTCTGCCCAAAGAACATTGCTTGATTAGTTTAAGGCCCAGAAAGCCATGTGGATCACCGAGATAAATGCTTTCTCTTGCTAAACCAAGGGATAACCAGGTGCATTTCTCAGCTACTCAGCTGGCCCACTCCGCCGCCTCCTGGGGTCCACCCACAGCTCCTTGTTCAGTCGCCATTCTTGACTCCGGCTGCATATTGGAATCACCTTAATAGTCTTTAACAAAAAACAAGGCCCAGCACCTTGGCCAGACTAATACATGAGCATTTCAACTGCTTACGGGCTTGAAAACGTTTGGCCAAGCAGAAGATTCACGTGGACCCTGCCTCTTTTCCCATCTCACTAATCATATCCTTCTCAGAATATGATCCTTCTCAGGAAAAGATGGAACAAATAAAAGTGAGTAGGAAAATACTAAAATAGCCGTCTCAAGACTTGCAAATGGTCTTATTTTACATTCCAAGGGAAAGAAGGAAATGGTACCAAAGGGAATCTACCTACAGAACTTTAGGCAATGTTTTGCATGTATCGTGTGCTCAATGCTTATTTGTTACAAAAAGCATGCCTTATTATGCCACAATTATTTTGTTTTTCAGTTCTAGAAACATTTTGTTACTCTAAGTCAAAGTTAGAAAGGAAGTTTAGAATCTAATTTCTTCTCAGGCAATAGAGGAAAACATTTCTGTTAAAGAATTAATCATATAGAATAACTGAAATTCTATTAGTAATAAAATCCAGAAAAATGTTTTTTTTTAAATTTTGGAAAATATTTGTCAGTAATATTTGGAAATGCAGAACATCCTTGAAAGTTGACAGATCTGAGTGCACCCCAAACCCGAGAAAACCTACTGTCTCAGGAGAGAGAATTCACTGGTTGTCAAGATTCCCTGGAGGAGTATGTCACAGCCAGACATAAATATGAAGAAAGGTAGGGAAAGAAAAGATAGAGTCTGGGACAGGGATGATGACAGGCCCCATCCATGGCATTAGGCAGAGGATAATCAAAACCCAAGCTGGATTTCCAATGTGTTTATTATGGTTTAGTATATCTGCCAGCACTCTTTATCTTGGTTAATTTAGTTAAATTAAAGTCAGTAGACAAAATAAAATTATGTAAAGGTGGAGAGCAATGTTCCCTGTTCTTTGACATAAACAAAATTGAGCAATTATTTGCCCAACACATGGGATTATATTTGTCCCTGTGCAAGATCCATGTTGGTGTTAATCATTCTACTATACTTGAAATTCAGTCTTTTAAAGTAGGTTTTCTCTGGTCTCCTCTAAGGTTAAAACATTGGAGTATCTAAATATCCGCATATTACATCGCTGTTGGCAAAAGTTCTCAAGTGCCATGCCCTTAATTTGAAATCATTTGCACTTGTTATAAAGCTAGTATGAATGTGACTGTAGAATCTCACCAATTCTCACTTATCAGGTCTATCATCAAAATGAACCTGGTAACTATTAGAACTAAACCATTGAGTAGAGTTGGTTTTGTCATAACAGAATTTGCAAGACAACAAATAACCAAGAATTTGGCATCAGAGAAAGTTCTGCTTTCAGTTGATGCTTGGTTTTAATTGAGAGCAGATACTAGCAAGGACTGATATGGGTATTTGCCTCTAAGAAGCACAGCCCACTTACCATATAGAAGCTAAACTTCAGAAATAGAATTCGGATACAACACAATAGAACTTCAATAGAACAAAGCCAGAAAGAGAACTATAAAAATCCATAATTCTCTAATATGAATGTATGTTTCTAATACAAACTACATTCGAGCAACAGTGATTTGCATCTGTTGCAGGCAGTTATTGTATCTATTATTAATATTTAAGTACCGGGAGTCACAGCAAGAACATGGACAATATCTATTCCCTTCAGGTATTGTACTTGGAGAAGTCTTTCCAGTTCTAGCTACACAATATGATATTTAAAACAATTAACTTTGCACTTGTTTCAGACCCAAGCGTGTTGAACTAGATGAGGTATTATTTTCAACAACAAAGAATGGGAGGACACTCTTGAGTTATTTGTGATTTATATCTTATATCCAGGTAAGGAAGGAACTTTGGTTTCCTAAAAGATAAGAAGAGTTTGGATATAACCCTGTGCAGTAGTTTCATTTCAAAATGAAAATATATTCAACATGGAAATGAAAGCTTTTCAGTGCTCATGCTTTTGTTTTCTTAGAATAGAAAAGCTCTGCTAAGAAGAAAACTGGATGTTACTGAAATGGTTTTTAATAAGTTCTTGGGCATATAGGTTGGATTATGTTACCTCCCAAAGAGATATATTCAGTTCCTAACCCCTGGAACCTATGAATGTGATCTTCTTTGGAAATTGCAGATGTAATCAAGTTAAGATGAAGTCATAATGAAGTAGGGTTGGCTCTAATCCAATGATTGGTATCCTTATAAGATGGAAATTTGGACACAGACACAGAGAATACCATGCAAGGAAAATGAGTCTGAGAGAGATGTTTACAAGCCAAGAAACACCAACTACTGCTGGCCACCAACAAAAGCTGGGAAGATATAAGGAAATGTTCTCCCCTGGAGCCTTCAGAGAGAAAGCATGGCCTGTGTTTTGGACTTCCAGCCCCCAGAATTGTGAAAAAATGAAGGTCTTTTGTTTTGAGCTATCCAGTTTATGGTAATTTGTTAAGCCACCCAAAGAAACTACTACACAGAGTTATATCCAAACTCTTCTGATCTCTCAGGAAACCAAACTTCTATCCTTAAGCGAATAAAAGATATGTTTACAAATAACTCAGAATGTCCTCCCACTTTTTAAGAACTAGTTGTAAGTTTGCATTATCCTCATAAATGCTCTAAGATTATTTTTTTAAACTGGATGTTACCAAGAAGTGGGGGGGCAAGTTTCTGCATTAACAAGATACATAGCTTTGTAACAATTAGCCATCTGTTTATGATGCAGTCCGGGATTGACAGCATCTCCGTGGAAGCAGGAAAACAGCAGAAATATTATATCTGCCAAGTTCCAGTCATTCGTTATCTTACATAGTAATTTGTCGTCTCGTGAGATCACTAAGGAGAGAAAAAGCCATGCTGTGCTACAAAATAAACTTTGTAAAGTGGGTAGTTTAATAGCAAATTAATGATGTGCTGACAAGATCAGGAGAAGGCAAAAAATAAAAAAAAAACCAGTTTCTTCAGTGCAGCTAACAATGCAAGTTCATAAGATATCTCATGAGAAGGTAATATTTATTTTTTTCCAAGGAGCTATTTGAAAACAGAGAGTAAACTATTCTAAGATGATTTTTCTCAAAGCCATTTTGTTTTAAATATTCCTAGAGTTCAGACATCATAATCTTGCTATCACTCTTGATATCCTTCTTAATAATGCTGTCCCTGTGGTAAAGTCTAAACTCTTTCAATCTCATTTTTTGACTTGATGATGATAGGTTTCACAGTATGTTAATACAGTGGGGTTTGTTTTCAAGAATGAAGCAACTTTAAAGTTCATGCAAAGTAAAAGAAATAAAGTAGACTGTAAACATTGCCTAGAATGTTAGAGTATAGTTATACATTAAGGAATGAATTTTATACATTAGACAATAAAGGTCTCATTTATCTGTCTCTCATAACCACAGATATATAATAGCAAGGTAGAGATAGCTATTGCAAACTGGCTTTATCTTTCAATTACCATAAAGTGGTTTTAATATTTGAAAACTCTGCAAAAGAATATATGGTTCAGCCCCAGCCTGACTTTAAATACTGTATTTGTTATCTCTGGTATCAAACTATCTTTAAGATGATGACAAAGGAATTTCAGGTGACAACTTAGGGTGACAGATAGTGACCCACTATTTTCTTTCCTATAGATTTCCCTTGAGCAGAGAAAACCAATCACAGCTTTTTTTTTTTTACTTCTCTATTATTTTGAACTCTGCCTTAATATCACCCCAGGTGCTATTCTTGTAGGTGTTCCCTCCTATGTCAAGGAGGCTTCCGTTTGTGATGAAGATTTTCACCTCATCTAATGAAAAAAGCACTCTCCTGCAAGGAAGAACTAAGTTTCTAATCCCAAAGGACAGGTGGTTTCTGTCAAGGCAGGAACCACAATTACGCCTGTTGGAACTCAGTCCAGGGCCTTTCAGACACTATGGTGGTTATTGAGCTATCGGCCCCTTCTTTTAGCAGATACTCGAACGTCTGCTTTCTGTAGAGTGTTATATTAGATGCAATAGAGGGTGCAGAGACAAATAAGATTCTGCCATACTTATAAATGCTTTATAGCACAAAAAGACAGAGAAATTATTCATAAATAAATGAAAAATAACATTACAGATAAGTCTTCAGGGTTGTTCATTTACTCAGGCACTCAGCAAACTCGTTGTGTGTCTACCACATGCCAACTTTGTCCTGCAGGCTGACAATGCAAATTGAACCAGATTTAGACAGCCACCAACCTTAGAGAGTTTGCAGTCTAACTGGGAGAATCAGACGTTTAGACCAGAAATTACATTCTAAAGTCATCAGTGCAATGAAAGGTAGAGTCCTAGATACTAAGGGAAGGCATAGCTGGGACGCCTAGCCCAATTTAAAGGATCCAGAAGAGATTTCTCTAAAGTGGCATGTAGACTAAGACATGAAGGATAGGCGTTAGCCAATATGACATTTTGTGGTAAGGCAGATGTAACCTAAGCGCCAATGAGAACAATGAGATTGCCTCCCAGCAAACCACTTCAAGGCAGCTTTGGAAATCACCATCATCCTTCTGGCCTCCCCAGGGTCAAAAACTATATTGCCATGGTGTATAAACGCCTGCATGCATAACCGTGATTAGTACATTAGAAGTTTCCAATGCAAACTAGGAAAACTTGAAAAGATGAGCTCCGATTTCAAAGCCCTAGTCTTTTTTATCACACCTGAAGGATTGCCCTAAGTGTTCTATTTAGCTTGTATTATATCCAAGGTAACTTAATGAAGGCCAACTGAAACCACAAAATAAATTTGGTAGACTATAATATGCCTCCTTTGTGTGCGGAATAATGCATACTATCGATTTATGATTGGTTATAGTTTCCTGCAGTTTAGTTCTTCATTGAATCTGAGTGGCTAAAGAGGGGAGTTCAGGAGATAGGCTGACATGGGGACTCCACAGGGACGGGGGTCTTCAGCTTTCAATCTTTATAACCAGGACCCCTTACATTAACGCTCAGCTGGGACCATGGCTGAGTAAACAATTGCTGATGAAGCATCTCTGGAATTGCTCTTTAATAAGGAGGAAAAAATGTTTTGTGTTGCTTTGTAATGTACTTTGTAAAAATTTATTTGCTACTAATGATAAAGTAAATGAACTTTTAAAAAGATGTGTACTCTCACTACAACTTGGAGTATTTCTCAACCCGCTGATTGCATACGGTATAGATACCTCTAGGAATTCATGCTGAAAGTATTCACAGCACTAAATAGCCCAATGATAGAAATGGATTTCCAAAGGTATCATCCAAGGAATTAACCATTTCCAAGTGAAGTCAAGTGTCTTTCCATTTCAATGCAGCCACTTCAGCAGTTCTCTTAATGCTGAAAATTTACGGGAAAAGATAAAACCTTTCAACGACTACAGTGATCTTGGAGTAAATCACATGTCTATGACACAGCGCGTTATGAAATTGTTGCTGCATCAGCACGTCATTTTCAAAATGAAAACAAGTCTATTAAAGTGCACATCAAATGTATAAAGTAGGATGAGAGTATATAGAATAATCATGAGGTCTTGCCTTCAGATTAGATCCAAAAACAGCATACGTTTAGTAGAAGGAAAAAAGGTTTGAGAATATGATACAAGTGGGAAAACTCTCAGTTGGCAACAATGTGTTAAGAGAATGAAAATTTCAGAGTGGAACTACTGAAAGAGCCAAACTGATGCAAAATGAAAAAGAAATGTGCCAACCCTGGGCAGGGGCATCTGCACATCACAGACAAGGAGAGCAAGTAAAAGAATAAACAGATATTAATGTCAGCTTGCAAGGAAGTGGTAATTGCAAAATAATTAGGGAAGGGGAGTGAAAAAATAAACTGCTGTATACTGACTGACTTTTGATCCAGAGGAATGGACAAGTCTCCCTGAAGAATGACTAGCTAGCGTTATTATTCCAGTTGTGCTTTTCTAGTCTCTGCTTGAGGAAAGAGCCTGTGGAATGATGGAGAACATAGACTGAGGATAGTAAGTTTGTGCCAAGGATTGATTGGTTTGGCCCAGTTTCATGTCAACTTACCATTTATCCTAGAGTGTTCTGTATCTCATCAATTTATCCATCTAAATAGATGATTCCAAACTTTTCTAAGAGCATCCAATAAATATTATATTATTATATTTATTCAGCATCTATCCTGTGCTAAGTATTTTGCTAACATGGAAGGAGGTGTGAAAAATAATTGACGACAATCCTTTGAGATGGACATTATTATGACCCCCATAGAACACATAGGGAGACTGAGGCAAAGGCAGATTAGATGCTCAAATCACACAGCTAATAAGATGGCAGAAACATTGTGTGAGTTCAGGTCCTCCAAGAAGGAGGTGCCAAGACAAGATTAGATGTGCAAGAGATTTATGATGTTTGTCTGTGAGTCAAAATTGGGTGAGGGGATTGCAGGAGACTGAGAGAGTTTGACCATGAAACTGGTCTGACCTTGTGGAGGAAAGAGAGAAGGAAGGAAGATTTGGAAGAGAAATTCTTAGACTGTGGTGCAGTTCTAGAAAATTTTGACAACCTTGATGGGGGAGTCCTTGAGCCAAAGTTGCCCATCTTAGGAGTCCCACCTACTGCAGAAATGAGCTTTCCTGAGTATACTGCCCTGCTCAGCATGGGCTGGGACAGTCAGAGAAGGATGGCTCAGGCACGAATGTGGTGGTGGACTCAGAGTGGCTGGGCCATCGGTCAGTGACACCCCCTGCGTCAGGAGAGGTGGGAGCCTTTTTACTGGGGCCACAGCTGGGATTCCACCCAAACACCTTGTGCCAGAGTGTGCATGCCCAACCACTATGCCAAGGCGAGCCTGGTATTCAGTATACAATCAGAAAATGCAAATCTTTGTATGTAGCAATACATAAATACTTTCCATTCTTGGAGTCTACTTCTGCTTATATCAAAGCTAGAGCATCAAAGCAAACATTACTGTTCTCTTTCATGAGAACAGATAGACATCACCTACGAAAATGGAACGCCAGGAAGACGAAATCCCCACAGGTGGCTTCACCTGTGACACTTGGAGACACTTTGAGGAGGGCAAGAGGAGACAGAGTCTAGCTGGTCCTCCTGGTCTGAGGATGGGAGGGGGTCCCATTCACCAGGTGCCTCCTTTAGCTAGAACTAACCAAACACCGCCCCCCAACCATCCCTCAGCTATTGCTTTACAGTAAAGGCTTACTTTTAGGGAGGCTTAGCATAAAAGGTGTTTGAAATAATTATGGGCCCTCGGTCTTCTGTGAACTTAGACTAAAAATCACTGCCTCTTCACAATTCAATCACCCCTTATAAAGTAAGGTGCACTCATTTAATGGGAAGAGAATAATAAAATGCTTTAGATATTTATTGAACAAATTTGTTAGACATTTGAATCATGAGATTCGCTGTTGCCATTATTTGCACTGGGGAAGAATGCCAGTAAGTAACTGAAGTGCTGCGAACAGGGGCAGGGTTCGAATTGTCTGTCTGACCTGAAGACCACGTTCTTCCTCCTCCCTGAGCCCCTGTCCCAAGTATTTTACTGTGCTTGGGCTTTGCAAAGTGCCTGTACCTGTGCTATTTCATCTGAATCATAATGCTATTAATAACTTCTTTACGGTCTGGCATTATGGGACTTAAAGATGTCCAGTGCCAGAAGGTCTATTGGTTCTTTCCCCCTCGTCTGACTTCCATGCCTCAGTTGCTGAAGTCAGAGCGTATCACTCAGGTCATGCTGCTACTGCTACAGAACAGAAAATCATTCCGTTTATTTTATCCACATGGGGACCCAACTAGGTTCCACTTGATGTTCAAGAATGAAAAGAAAATACCAACAGCCTCCTGGGAGAGATCATTCTGCCCTGTGTTTTCCATTCTCCTTCGAACATGGTGATGTCTCTTTCTCTGTCTCTCTCTGTCCTGCTCTTGTGTGCCATTTTCTTGTCTCTGTCTTCATTTAACTCTCCTTTGGCGTCTGATTTGTCTAATTTGCTGCTGAGGTTTGTTGGTCTTTTTTCTTATTTCTTGTCCTCCTTCTCTTGTTGCTTATTATTATTGCTTCTGTGCAGAGTGTTACATTTGTTTCTTCATAATTTCAAAAGGTAATTAGAAGAACATTTGTGTGTATATATCTTAGTCGGAATAATTTTTATTTGCATGGGAACTTCAGCACGTGTGTGTGTGCATGCGTGTGTGTGTGTAGTACACCAGGGAGGGTGGGCAAAGCCATTTTTCCTATTATAGAACAAGAAAGGGATCGATCACACTTCAACAACACCAGATAATGGGTGAAGTTGCTAAAATTAGTTATTATGTGCTTGACCAAACCTTGGAATCAAACTGTAATATAACTATCATTGATATTTCTTCCTTTGCCTCCACGATTGTAGTTTTCTAAAATAGCAGGTATAGTGACTGCCGTTCCTCTACTCTGCTCTATTTGGCCAATCTAGGGCTCATCAGAAGGTGGAAACAATACCTTCTAGCAAGGCTGAATAGAGGGCGTTTGTTTATTTATGTAACGTTCAGTTTGTTGACGCCTGCCAAGAACACCCCACAGGAAAGGCAGGTTGGGGGGCTCATTGCAGGCAGGGAGGGCCCACACAGCGCAGAAGCACAGGGCATCTTGGTGAGAGAGTTGGTGGGGGGGGTGATGGGATGGGGGCTGGTGTGGGGGGATTGCAAGGAGGGCTTAAGGTTTGTTCTGAATTGGGTGCTGTTGGGGAGTGGATGCAGTTTGATGGTTGAGCATCTTAATGGCCTTTCCCTAGGAGGCAGGAGGGTTGTGTGGGGTTATCACTTGGGAAAAAACAGTAGCCACTCATGTCAGCCAGAAGAGGGAGCTGTTTGGTTACTTTTGTGGTCACACAGGGTCCTTTGTGTTCAGACAAGCGGGTCTTTTTTGTGGTTTGACCCCCATGGTCATGGATGACCCTGTCCCATTATTGCTGATATTCTGTGGAGTTGTATTATTATACTTTCAGGAACCTGGCTGTTCCCACAGCCTGGCTGATAGCTGCAAGCTGCCAGGTGTCAGAATCTTTTTATTATTATTTTTTTCTTTCTCAGGTCCCAGAGTAAAGAATAAGTAATCAATCCATCCATGTATACTAGTACCGTGCCCAGCACTGAGCTAAACATTATGAATACCATATGGAAAAAATCACTTTCTAAAACACCAAATTTTAAACAGTAATGTAAAAGAATGTAAAAGGACTGGAGAATACTTAACTAAGATATGAAACTGAAGTAAATATTCCATCACTCATCAATCTTATGCCCTAGGAAGAAAAGTTTTGGTGAAGCTATTTATTCATTTCATAGTTATAAGAAATGGTACCGTTTCAAAATTAATTTTATAAATAAAATTGAATTTTTCCCTCTCCTAAATTAGCTTAAGACACTTTGCTAGGTGAACACTGATAAAGGCTTTATTTTTTTTTCCTAATTACCAATTAGAGATATTAGCTGTTTTTGTTTTCTCATGGAGCAGCTGAAATGCATGTAGTCTTTGATTCTGTATGTTCAAGCTATGGTTTATTATTTTTAATCTTTAAAAGATAGCTATTTAAAAAATTTACCCATGAAAAGTTTAAATTGTCAGACAACAGTGTTTGGTGGCTGCTTGAATGTTATTATTTCATACCCTTCATTAGAGAATTCCAGGGCATTGCCCTGCGATAAGCCAAGTTTAGAGGAGTCCTGGTGTCCACCTGGGCTATTTCCAACACGGAACTTTCTCATCACCATATTTTGGCAGAGTGAAACTGAGTATGCTAGTGTTTTATCCAGCTATGGTGGTAACATTCTTCTAGCCATTTTAAAGGTATCTTTTCAATAAAATATTTTAACATGGGAAGTTTAGGATTTTTTTTTCTTTTTGTTTTAGTGGGGTGACATGTGGAAGCATTCTATTTTATTTCAAATAATAGAATTTCTAACAAACATGTTTTGTATGAATTACCTTTCAGTTAAAAAAAAATCATAGCAAAAAATAATCCAAATGCCCATCAACTGGTGAATGAATGAGCAAACTGTGGTATATCCATACAATGGAATATTACTCAGCATTTAAGCAGAACTAAATATTATGCATGCTACAACATAGATAAACTGGAAAAACATTATGCTAAACGCAAGAAGCCAGACACAAAAGGTCACATGTGTGATTCCGTTTGTATGAATTGTCCAGAAAAGCCAATCTATGGAGACAAAAATCAGATCGGTGGTTGTCTGGGGCTGGAGGTACGAGGAGAAGGGATTAACTGCAAATGGGAGTTAGAAGGAATTTTAAGGGTGATGAAAATGTCCAAAGACTGCATTGTGGTGATGGTTACACAGCTCTGTACGTTCACTAAGAATCACTGAATTGTATGCTTTAAATGGGTTAATTTTTTTTATCATAAATTATATATCAGTAAAGCTATAAAAAAGTCATGGACATCTGAGTATATACTTAATACATACTTTTGTGCCTTATTTTTCATTTTTTTATATTTTATGTTTTTACTTTTTGTTAAGGTGTAAGAAATGCATGTGTATGTATATATTAATGTACACATACATACATATTCATACATGTAAAGTACATTAATCTTAAGAGTAGAGCCCAATGAGTTTTTTTTATGTGTGTGCATAGGTACCAACTATCCAGATCAAGTTATAAAACTTCCAGTATGCCAAAGGTTCCCTATGTTTCTTCCCAGTAAATATCTCCAGAGGCAGCCACAATTCTGACCTCTATCACTATAAATTAATCGCCTGTTCTTGAAATGCACAAAGGTTGTGAGCCATGCAGTATGTAGCCTTTTGTATCTGTCCCCTTTTACTCAGCTTATCTGTGAGGTGCTTTCATGCATGGAGTGTTCTTCCCTATTACTTGGTAGGATTCCTTCTTATTAATGTGCCTCACTTCCTTATAATGGAATGAACGTTAAATTAAGACTGTTTCTAGTTTAGGGCGGTATGAATAAAGCCACTATGAAGAATTTTGTTCCTATCTTTTTGTGGACATAGACATTCATTTATCTTGGATGCGTACCCAGGAGTAAAATATTTGGGTTGCAGAGGAGACATTATGTTTAGTTTTAGTAGACACTGCCAACAGTTTTCCAGAGTGGTTGGATTAATTTACACTCCTATCTGCAAGGTGTGAGAATTTCAGTTCCTCTGTATCCTCACCAACATTCAGTATTGTTTGCATTCTTAATATCACCCACTCTGGTGGAAGTATAGTGGTTTGTAGTTTGTTTATAATTTGTTTACCTAATGAGTGATGGGGTTGAGTACCTTTTAATATGCTTATTGGCTATTTGGATATTATCTCTAGTGAAGTGCCTATTTAAATGTTTTGCCTGTTTTTTAATTGGGATGTTGGTTTTTCTCTCTTTGGCTTATGGGAGTTTTTAATTACCCTGGATAGGAGTACTTTGCCAAATACATGTATTGCAAATATCTGCTCCCAGTCTATAACTTGCATTTTTTTACTATTGTAATGGTGACTTTTGATAGACAGCAGTTCTTAATTTTGAAGGAATTTCTCTGCTTTTGATTCTTTTATTCTTAAAAGTAAATTTATAAATTAGTACATTTCGAGAGCATCATAACCATCATGACAATCCAATTCTTTTTTATTGCTGTTTAGAAAATATTTGCCTGTCCCAAGGTCTACATGAAACGATATCTTAATAAAATTTCTCATTGGAAAATTATCTTTCCTGGTGCTTCTATTTGGCATAGTACAATGTACTATTCATCCCAAGCAAAGCATAAATTTTATGCAAACCTCTTTTGTAGCACATTCTACATTGCTTAGTCATCCTTTGCTTATCTGACTGCCTGTGAAATGAATGGTGTTTAAGAGCTTAAATTTCAGAATCAGTCAAATCTCAGCTCTGCCTCCTACTGAGCCTTTCCCTTCTTCAGTCTCCTCGTCAGTAAAATCAAGAAGATAATGTAGGGGAGAAACAATTTCTTTTTTCATCCATTGCTAAGTTCATGGCTGAATCTCCTAAAACAACATACAGATTACCAAGGAAAAGAGCATACAAATTTATTTACTGTTTTACATGACACAGGAGGCCTCAGAAACGAGACCCCAAGAAACTAGGAAAACTGTGTATATTTTATGCCAAATCTGATGAAAAAGTGGATAGTTGTGGAGAAACATAATTAAACAAAAAAGGAATAGGATCTAATGGTAATAAATGGCGGGGTCGGGGGAACTTGGTAAGTTCTGTTTGTTCAGATTATTCTGTGTCCCGAGTCTTCAGAGGTAAAGAAATGCCTTTCAAGGCTGGGCGAGGTGGCTCACGCCTGTAATCCTAGCACTCTGGGAGACCAAGATGGGCGGATCGCTCAAGGTCAGGAGTTTGAAACCAGCCTGAGCAAGAGCGAGACTCTGTCTCTACTAAGAATAGAAAGAAAAGTAATTGGCCAACTAAAATATATAGAAAAAATCAGCCGGGCATGGTGGCGCATGCCTGTAGTCCCAGCTACTCGGGAGACTGAGGCAGGAGGATCGCTTGAGGCCAGGAGTTTGAGGTTGCTGTGAGCTAGGCTGATGCCACGACACTCACTCTAGCCCATACAACAGAGTGAGATTCTGTCTCAAAAAAAGAAGAAGGAAAGAAATGCCTTCCTAGGTAGAGGGAGAGCATCTCTGGAACCAGGGTCTTATGACTTATTTCAGGGCAAAGTCAGCTAGGTTTTATGGCCTGCTTCTGCGGTTCCCTCAAATGCCAAAGTGCCACATTTTGGGGAAGCGTGTCCTGAACCCCATCAATAATACATACTCCCCCAGGCTGTTTCTTAAAGATTACGTGAGATATTTGCACAATGCTTAAAACAGAGCTGAGCACTTAGTTAAGGTTCAATAAGTGATCATGAGGATTATCATTTTATCTTCAAATTAAGGACAATGTCAGGTTAATTCTTGTCCCCTAGCACCAAACACAGTATTTGACTCAACCTCCCCAGAAGCCAATTGTCCTTACTAATCATTTATATTTTAATCGTTTGATAGTAATTTGAATTATTTTTTTTTTAGGTGTCTTTGTATTCCTCGAAGTGATTGTTATTCATCCAAATTTATAGCAAATTTTAGAGTTTTTTTCCTTTGGAAAACTCTTAAATTTATTTTCGTCTTTTTAGCAAATACTTTAAAGATTTAGAGAGTAGTTCATTCCAGTTTAATGAATTAAAGACGGTCCATTATTGTCATTTCCTCGCCTTTCTTTGTTTCTCATGGAGAGAGAAGATCATTTTAGATTCTTTGTAAATCACTCTAATTTTATCCTGGAAAGACTAAAGCAACCTGCGTCAAATCCTTTAGAACACACACAACACTTAGATGGTATTCCTTTAAGTCTGACAGTGACAGGCCATAATACTACTGAATAAATTCTTACCAAACTAGAGCTTCTGGGCTCGGTTTCAATGTTTTATTTAGTATGATTCTCGCCAGCTTTCTTCCGACAGGGCTCAATCAAGATGTTAGTTAATATTCTTGCACATGGCATTCGGGATGGGTTCATTCTGTTTGGCGTTGACTCTGTTACAGTTTTCACCATGACACATGCTTGTGTTGGTTTATTACTAAACATAGTTGTGACTGAAGGGACTCTCTTTTGGCCTCAATGATCTAGTAAGTGGCAATTTCACAATCCTTACAGGTTTGCCCTAATACAATGTATGGTACATTTCTGAACATGGTAATTTTTAGGCGCTTTCAACTTGCAAAGCAGCAAATTGATACAAATGGGGATTTCTGACAGCTCCTCTTCCAGGCTGAATGTCACTCCCGGGACTGTGATTCCATGTGAAATAAGGCAACGTTGGCCGGAGCAGCTGCCATCTGGACTCAGATGAGCAAGGCATCATTTACACGGGGCTGGCATTCAGACTCAGGGTCACAAGGCAGCTCTTTCCAGGAGCAAAATGAAGTTGTCAAGCAAGCATTTGCCGTGACTCTGCCAGGCGCCATTCAGACATGACAAACTTGCCTTCCTTTTTTTTTTTTTTTTTTTTTTTTATTATAGTTTACTAATTCTGGAGAAAGATGGAGATTTTTTTTTTTTTTAATGTGTGCTCGTCTAAAGGTCAAAACAATTTTAAACAAGGGCAGGCGCAGTCCTGCGATAAAAATGCAGCAATCTAGTTGTGCAGTAAGTCCATGTCGCGGCTGAGGAAAGTGTCACGTTTACCTCTCTGCAAAGGGCACTTTAATCAAGAGACGGATGGCAAGAGGAGCTTTGAATTTGTTGTTCTGTTTTCCCCGCATCTGCATGAAATTGTGTCTTTGAAACTACATGTTATGGAGATGAGAGATACCAGAGAGAAACACGTGGTCTGAAGGAAGCAGAAAAATTCAGCAGTGTGGTAAGATGCTTGGCCCACTTTGACAGCCTCTGTGGTGGCTGTCACAAAGAGGTGCTGATGATGAGGGACACGTGGAGGGGTTTGGGGGGGATGGATTTCCCCCATTACTGCACATGGACACTGTGTCCCTCCTTAACTGCATTTCCTTAGGGGGGTAATGACAGTCAGAGGAAAAGCCGATGCCTGCTGTTCAAGCACAGTGTGAAAAATGAAGTGTAAAGGATAAAAACCAGCGGCAATGAGATCCAGTTCTTCCGTATTCCGCTCTCCTATAGCTGTAGGGCTCACTGTCCTCTCTGCTGCAAAGCAGAGCGAGTTCTCTGGGAAGTGGTCTGAATTTCCTGGGGTCAGGGGTTGGAGCTGACACCCTCGTCCAGGGCTCTCTTCGTCACTGCACGGGGACACTGCTACTCCCGAGCCGCAGGTGCAGGGTGGCACTGGTCATGAACAAAAGACACGAATGGTGGACAAGGTGTTCCGAGTGGAGGTTCTTGATGGCTCCTATAGCCAGATGGATGTGTTGGGGTTATTGACAGAGATCCAGAATCCTTTCAAAAAGGATCATGTTTAGATGGGACAACCATGACTATTAAAAGCATTGGAACAGGGTTTGAGATACCCAAGTGGAGATGCCAAATAAATAGTTGAATATAGAAGTCTGAATCTCAGAGGAAAGAGCTGGTTTAAGCACATGAGCCAGTGAGTCCTGTGTCTACCGAAGGCCTAGGAAGGGATGAGATTGTGCAGAGAGCGTGAGAAGAGGCAGCGTAGAAAGAGAGAGCCTTGGAGAACATCACCACTGAATTGTTTCACTAGAAAAATGTTAAGACTAAGAGAAATAGCAACCAGAGAAGTAGGACAGATCAGGACCAGCTCTCATGACAGCAGTTAAGAGTAAAGACTGTTTCAAAACAGGGGGGAACGGGGACCCTGGTGAGCATCCAATGCTGCCGAGAGGTCTGGAGACAGAAAAAAATGCACCAGGTCCACTGCATGCTGTGTGATGGAGGGAGGGGGTGACCTTAACAAGGGTTGTTTTCAGGGAATGGTTGGAAAAACTGTTCCATATAGGAGTGGCCAAGAAAGTGAGGAAATTAAAACACCCAGTGTACTGTGGGCAACTCTTGCAAGAATTTTTATTTCTTAGGGGAAGAAGTAATGCAACGGCTGAAGGGGGTGCGGCATTGAAAGAATTGAGGCCTGTTTGTGTGTGTATCTTGGTTTGCTCTCCCACATAGGACAGATTATGAGTCTTAGGTACCAGTGGGAAGAATCCCAAGAAAAAAATAGAGAATGCATGGTGGCGCATAGCTCCTGCAAAGACAGAGAAAGAGTAGAACCCCAGCATGAGGCCAGGGAGGGGCCAGAGGCAGGAGTGGGAATTGTTGCAGAAGGAGCCAGGTGAGAACTGTGTTTGAAAACAGGAAGCTGAGGAGCTCCTCTCTGATGTCGGTATTTCTCTGGGAGTTTAGAAATGAGCTCAGTTGTTAAAGAATGAGCAGGAAGTTCCTTAGAGCACGAACACAAGTAGATACGTGTGTATTGGTGAAAGGCTGAAGAGCAAATGGGTTGGGATTGAGGTACACGCAGCACCACCCGATGCAGAAACCTATTGTTAGGAATCAGGCCTGGGGTCCAGACAGCAGGGGGAGCGGGACAGCACGCATGTGGATTGGCATGGCTAAACCCGTGTGTATGGAAGCCACAAGAACAGATTTGTGCAGTTGTTTAAGAAATATATACTAATTATTATACTATTATAAACCTTAGTAGCTGCAGAGAATATATACTGAATTATCATTATGAACCTTAGTAGCTGCAAAGATAAAGTGAGGTGGCTCCCAACCTCTGAGCAGTCAGTCTAGAAAGAAGCTGGCATTTAAACAGAGGAGAGTGATGCAGTGTGACAAGAGCTCTAATAGGTAGGACAAGGATTTATAAACGTCTGTATGAAAATGCACCTCTCTCTGCTGGTGAGACCCAAAGAAAACTTGAATAGGAAAACAATGTTTTTATTTACCTGTAAAGAAAAAGGAGTTGTCAACCCGATGAAGAAAGGAGAAGTATATTTCTTGCAGTGGGAAGAGATATGAGTAATGTTGCTACGATATGTGAAATGTATAGAAAATAGGGACACTGCAATATAAACCAATTACATCACTTCTGAATATGCAGAAAAAAATCATGGAATTGTGGAATAACAAAGCCAGGACAGAGATCATCAAAGCCCTCCCCCCCATGATGCACAGCAAGAAAGAGCCCAAGAGAGGAAGAAAGGGAACGTCCAGGCAACGACGGACATGAATAGAATGCAGATGTCCTGGCTCCTGAGTCAGTGCTCACCCGGCTCAGTGATCTTCACAGCCACACCTGCACTGGCTGGGATATACAGAGTCTGGAATGTCATGGAAGAGGGCAGCATTCCCAGGCTCCACGTCCAAGCAAGGGGCGTCTGGATCAGCTGCTTCAGACAAGGCGACCCTTGGGCCCCCACCTCCATGTCCACAGTTGGAAAACAGTTATCTTGTGAGGGTCTCTAGGGCTGTCACCATCCCTGCACAGATCTCTAGGATGGGTGTTACGCTGGCGATACAATTGGTACCCTAGCAGGAGCCAGAAGCAGGCATCTGAGTCTGTCTTCGGAAGGCCAGGCTTTAGCAGAATCATGGCTTCACCCCCTTCACGTGGGTTATGCCACGTGCCTCTAAAGTCTCCCAAGAATCTGCCATGATACCAGCCTTCATTATGCACTACCCTAAACCTAAAGAACACAGAGAACAGAGGCTAGGACCCAGGAACTCCAATGTCCTCATAAGTGGATTTTCTTGCACATGAAATGTTTAATAGAAAAAACATTTGTTTCAACAAATATATTCGGCAATCTTTTGTGGGGTTTTTTTTGTTTGTTTGTTTGTTTTGGGGGTTTTTTTTTGTCTATTTCCTTAAAGATTTGCCTGCTTTTGTAAATTTAATAAGTTGTATACAATTGTAAATTTCCTGTTTCAGTCAAATTCCCTTTCTTCAGGTCACGATTCTGAACGTGGGCATAACCGTGCAGCATGACAGGTGTAGCGGTGTGGAAAATTGTGCTGACTTGCCGTTGACTGTTGGCTCCACCAGGGGCTCCCAGAGTATAGAGATCGTGGTGCTAGTTAGAAAATGGGCCCCTCTGCCCTGCACACCAATCAGTCTCGCCCGGCCTCGCCCCACTCCTGCCCTCTCTAGTCAACCTGCAGATCGACTAAATTGTCAAAACAAGTCCCTGATTTGCTTTTTTTTTTTTTTTTTTTTTTGTAAAAGTCAGTACAAGACACAAGTAGATTACTAAGCTTCCTGAAAAGCTAGACTCAGAGTAAATAAAATTTGGTGCTAGTGCTGCTGAGAATGGGGATATGATATAAAGTCATGACACAAGGGGTGCAAGTAAGACTGGTGCTAATGGATGAAGGCTGATTGAAAGATAAACCCAATTGTGAACGTCAATACAGACTGCAAGTCCGTGAGCAGAGATGGTTACGTAGGTGGCAAAACTGCTGTAAGTTTTACGTAGATAAATCATAGTTATTTCTTGAACCAACTGAGGCCAGGAGAAACTGATTAGGTGGGATAAAGTTGTCTCAGGTGAAATCAACTTTCATCTGATCAAGGAATAGAGAAAGATTTTTTTAAAATCTCCAAATACCAGAATTCAACATGTGTATGATTTAAAAAAAAAAAATGTATTCTTTTATTTTTTCCTTATTTATTTGTTTGGATAGGAAAAAAGGAACAGAAATAAAAACCTGCATTCATGTATTTCAAAAATATTTACTGAGCACTCAGTATGGACAGGTGCTGTTTATCAGTAGCCGAAAACAAAGCTCAGTCTTACTGGATCGTAAACTCTAGTGGGAGGAGACAAAGCAAACAACAAATAAGACAGTGTGTAATGTATCAGGTGATAATAAATGCAAATAAATAAATAAAATAGGGTAAGGGAACGGGAGGAGAGGAAGGATAGTATGTTAGGTAGCTTATTAAGAGAAAGCCAGAGGAATAAGATGACATTTGAGCAACATTAGGGGAAGAAAGTGAGAGATCCTCATGGATGGAAGGGGGAGTGGCCTCCAGGTAGAAAAAAATAGCAGTTGCCAAGCCCGGAAGTGGGAATGTGCTTGGGTGTTGGAAGAACAGGAAGGTGGGCCAAGTGGCTGTAAAGGTAAGAGCAGAAGTCCTGAACCAAGAAACAGGTCAGTGATAAAGAAAGAGTTTATTCTTAATAAAAAGTGGGGCAATGTATCCAGGCAGGTTATAAAGAAAATTAATAATTGAAATCAGGGAGGCAGGTGGATTGGATACGTTTGGAAATTTGCTTCCTAATAGGCATCTTAATACAATTGTTCATCCAGAGTTCCAAGGCAAAAGTATCCAAAAAGCATATCTGAATATTACATAATTTGTTGCATTCAGTACAATCAAGCTGAAATCAGTCACCTTGCCAGCACAAGAAACATTACTAATTGACATAACATGAGGAGCCTTGAAGAATCTCATTTAATACCAGCAGGTTAATCAACAGACTAGAAAACAAGTTTTAGGTTAAATACATTCAAGGAAAAATTTATTCTGTGCTTTAGTGTCCAATTGTTTTGTTGTCAGAAAAAAAATAAGGGCAAATTTTAGTGATTTTGCTGTTTTAAGTTAAGTGTCCCTTTTACCCACTTGAAAAATCTGCCACTCGTTATTGAATTTTTTGTCATCTTACTGCTCTTCTGTGAGATTGGAGGACTTGAATTTGTGCCACTTTTATTAACTGCTTGTGCCGTAGAGAAAGGCTTTAGCATCTTAGTTTCCTGGGAGGAAGAGCGGATAATGGATGAATAATGTGCGTCTCTGCCGGCTTGATGTCTTACAAACAAGAAAGGATTTCCACCCCCGCCGAACTGCACACATGATATGCAACCTCGGGTTTTGTGCTACATAAGCAGTGTCTCGCTCTACTGTTGCAGGATGGATGCATTTTTCAGATAATAACACATTACTGTCTTGAAAGTAACAAGCATAATAGGGTCAAAGGTCAAGGCTAATTATTTTAATGTCAGCATTTTTTCTTTCTTTCTTTCTTGTTAAATAGTAGAAAAGAAGGACCTAGTTCAAAAAGCTTTGGCATTAAGGCTCATCCTTCCCCCTTTGTCCTTTTCACAACTTCCCTGGGCATGTCTTTATCAGACTGGGTTTGAGAAACCAAACTCAGCCTGACATCTTCTCTAAGGCAGTGTTTTTGCAGGGCTGGCTCCAGTCCTAGCATCTCAGGAAGAAGTAGTGAGCATCATAATCGTGATTGCAGTTATCAGTATTGGTTCCATCATCAGAACTTTAACCTTTTCTTCTTTGTCAATTTCTTTTACTTCTGACTATACAATATGTTCAGAACCCCACTAACTAGCAGAATCCACACTCTCTCCCTGTCACCCCACAGCTGCTCCGTCCTTCTCCTTATGTTCAGGGGGCTTTTCTGCTTTGATCATTTGCACTTGCTTCCTTAGATCCTCATCACCTTGACCCCCTGTAGCTTGATCGCCTGAAACACGAATCTGCCCTTCAGCTGATCTCCTAGTCCTGATACCCAATGACACTGGCCAATCTTTACTCTCCGCCTTTCTGGAACATTCAGTATTCATTTACCTGCTGTATACCTAAGACTGTGCTAGAAGCTGGGGGTACAGAATCAGGCTCCAGATGGAGCTCCCTGCCTGCAAGGAAGATGAGCACATAAAGTAGTCACCATACAATAAATACAGTGAGCGCAGTGACTAAGTTGCGCATAAACTGTGGCTTAACACAAATAGGGGACGAATCAGACTGCTGCAGGGAATTAGAATGAGAGCAGATTTCGGAGAAGTGAACTTTCTTCACATCACGTTGCCTTGACTCTTCTTTCCACTTTGCAGCTGCCTTCGTTTAGTCGTCTTCTCCTGTGCCGTGGCGTTGCAAGAGGTAAACCCTTACCTGGATGGACACTTGTCCTATTCCACAAACTCTTCCCCACTTTCAGTTAGCCCTGTGGATGACTCACAGCTTCCCAGATTTAGCTCTGATCTCTCTCTCCCGAAGTCACACATGGTGTCTCTTGTGTGTCCACATTTCTACGCTGCTACGTCACAGGGCTTCTCTACTAGGGCGCTGCTGGCATTTGGGGTAGGACGGTGATTTGTTGTGCGAGACTGTCTCACATAGTGGGAGACATTTAGCACCCTTGGGCCCACGGCTCTAAACACTACCAGCGCCTTACAGATGTCTCCAACTCAGACTGGCTCTACTCTACTGATGAGGTAGAACCAGCCCCAACTCGGGTCCCTAATAACCTCAGATCCCCTCTCTGTACAATTAACACTGGGCATTTTTTTTCTCCAAAACTGGCAATTGAAATTGAAATGTCTTTCAAAATGTTCAGGTTTGCCTAAACTTCAAACCAAGCAGTCACAGGTAGGTCACCATCAGCTCGCCAGCTCCTACTGATTTCCTTTCGCAGTTTGTTTCGCCTCTGTCTGTGGTAGGTAGGACGCCATGTGCGTGACACTCTGAGTGTTTATCGCCTCATCTGTGGAATGGTCACTCTATTTCCAGTCTCCTATCCCTTCTGGCACATCCTAAAATATCCCCCTGACCATGCCTCTTCCCTGCTGTAAAACCCATAGTAACAGACTTCTACTATGGGATTAATGCTAAACAGACATCATGGAAACCCTCCCCCATAAACATTTAAACATGCATAAAAAATATTTTTTTTTAATCCTTTTAAGTGTGTGATTGATCTCTCAAGAAAGGAAGAGAAGATCTTCAGGAGCCTTAAATGAAGTAAAACCATGAAAAAGAGTGTAAATGAGTGCTAAAGCCAGAGCTGATCTGCAGCAGCAATCCCCAACCTTTTTGGCACCAGGGACCATTTTCATGGAAGACAATTTTTCCATGGCGAGGAGCCTGGGGGTGAGGGGCATGGTTTTGGGATGATTCAAGTGCGTTGCATTTATTGTGCACTTTATTTCTATTTTTATTATATTGTAATACATAATGAAATAATTATATAACTCACCATAAGTTGGGGACCCCTGATCTATTCAGCGACTGTGTAGGGGAAAAGAGTCCACAACACGTGATGAGTTGTATCAAATATCTTCTCATGGAAAAACAGAATCCAAGAGGCTAGACTATCAGTGAAAATTAAAACAAAACTAGGAAACCCACTCTACAAAAGAAGACAGCATAGGATCCTTGGCTCAGAGTAAAGAGAAAACAGAAATTATGCCTTGAAGTTGTGTAACAAAAGGCCAGTTCTGAAGCATGTTTGCAGCATAACTTCATATCATTCAGAGGGCTGAAAAAAATTTAAGCTGCAAATATATTTTTAAAAGGTCCCAGATTGGGGAAAAAAAAAAGGTCTCAGATTGGTAGTATCCCGTGTATCAGAAAAAAGCAAATGCAAATTATCTGAGAGGGACATACCTCTAACTGGACCTCAAAGGATTCCCACAGATACATTTGCAAAAAACAAAGAAAAACAAACCATGAAATGTATGGGGAAACAAGATACCATAATTATGAGTAATAGAAATAACTAATAGCATTTTCAGTGCTGTAAAAACTTCAGATATTGAAATTGTTAGATTGAGAAAAATTTTTAAGAGTAATTGAAGATATGATAAAGAAGACACTATCAAATAATGAGTCACATTTGGGAAAGAACTAACTAAAAATTACAGAAATAAAGATACAATGAATAAAATTCAAAGTTTAATGGCGGAGTTAAATAGCAGTTTCCTCCCAGCTGAAGTAAGTGAAATGGAAAATAAATTCTAAAGAAATTTTCCAGAAATCAGCCCTGTGAGACAAAGAGTTGTCAAATATGAAGAACAGATTAAGAGCAGGGAGATTAGATCAAAACTATGTAACACACCTCTAACTAGAGTTGTAGAAGAAGAGACAAAATAGGTGAGGCCATACTTTAGTGAATAATAGCTAACAATTCACCAGAACAGAAGAAAACATTTAGATTAAGGAGTCACAGACGATGTAAACAAAAATGAAAGAAATCCCCATCTAGACAGAAAATACAGATTACTTACAAAAGAATGGAAATTGAACTGACCATTGACTTTTCAATGTATGGCCTATTCTGTTCTCTTTAATACCGCTCAGAATTACAAACTCCCATCTAATCTGTCACTTCAATTTCATTCAAATTAATAAAATCTAATTCATTTGAATAGGATTTAAGGATTTGATTCAACTGCATCAAATTCTGCTGAGCAGAATCAGTCCCTGATTGAAATCTATTAAGTTCAATTCAATAAAATAAATTTAAGCATGATGCAGTGCAATTAATTTTTAATTAACATTTCAGGTCAGGTCCATTTTGATCTGAACTTCAATTCTACATTTCTAAATTTGGTCCCTATTGAAATCAATAAAATATAGCAAAATCCAATGTAATTATAAAAGGTACAACCTGAAACTAATCAACTGCATTCATTTCTGTTCATCCCTAATCAGATGAGTTTCGTGATATTCAATCACAGAGAAAATTTTCACTTTTAACTACCAAATTAAATGTTTATATTAGAACTTCAAAATTATGAGTTTTTACCAACCCTTCATCATTATCTGCAATATGAGCATTACAGGAGTTTTTTGGATTCCTTCTTTGTTTGGTCTTTATGTTAACATAGAACCACATAGAATTAGATGGTTGGGAAACAAAGAGAATATTGCTATCCAGTTAATAAGCTGATTTCTCAAAAATCGTAGGTAATTGAGATGATAGGCTTCTGTATCTATGAGAATACATGATTTCTTAATTTTATTTTTAAGATTCTCAATTTAGTAAAATGCACGCATTTTGATACAGGATCGTGGTTATGAAACTGAAAAAAAAAAAAGCAAAGTTACAATGACTATATTATTCAGAAAAAAAATAAGTGGAAATTAAATTGAAGTGCTACTGTGGTAAATACCATTATCACCTCTTCATATCTTCCCTAGAAGACAAGGTCCTGGATGGTATCTCAATGGGACCTAGGCACCTGGGTCTCTCTGCTTTTTTTTTTTTTTTTTTTTTTGCAGATGCTCCCAAGTGTCCAATGAGTTGAACCCACCACTGTCCTTCACCCATCAGTGTATAGTAGGTCTGATGACAAGGACCACCAGGGCATTATTAGTGCCTGAGTTCTAAGCTTTACCTCTGAGATTTTATTCTATAGGTCTTATCGACAGGGAGGGGAGTCTATATTGCTCACAAGAGCCTCAGGTGAATCTTAAGTGAGTCGCAGGCCCTTACCTATACCTATCTCCCACCACTGAGGAAAAAATAAAGAAACAGGAGTGATCACTCCATGGCCCACTCCCAGTCCTCATCCTTCTACAAGGATCCTGAGACTTGGGTTACCATGGTCCAGATCTTGGAAATGATTGCGTAAGGACAAATGCCACAAGTACTGAAGAAGAGAGGCTTTCTCTGTTTAAGAGAACTCCAGGCCCAGTGGCCTGTCTCCATTTCCGATCCCTGGGGACAGGGGTGGCTGTCAGCTTTAGCTTTAAGCCTCTGGACCCCTTGGATTATAAACGTCCCATTACCGAAAGAAAGGGGGCTTCTAGATCTGCTTGATCTTCCAAATTACAGCTATCAGATTATCTGGAGGACACCTCCAGGTTTCCTCTCTGCTCCTTCCCAGCCCAGAGCTTATTGTAAAGGCTCTTTTACCTTCCTCCTCCTCTAGATCATTTGTATTGGAAGAAAGGCTCTCACAGGTACAAGAATGTTTTGCATATGCAGTCCACAATTACACCAGTTAAGGGTGTCTTCACCATTCATAACTTGATATGGATTGCTGTAACCACATCAGAGTGGTCAGCTGAAATTTGCTGAAAAAGAAGAGGAAGAACAAACATTTGGCAGTACAAGGATGGAAGGGAGAAGGCGGTGGAAGATTTTTCAGAGCTTGTGTTCCTTAGAAAGGAAATCCTGCACTGCACCAGTAACAGGCTTCAAACAGCCAGAAAGCTCCCAGAGGGCAGAGCCTGGGCAGGGCTACAAAGGAGCTTGCAGCAGGGGGTACCAGGCACTGCAGTGCAAAGCCTGCTCCTGCTGTGATTGTACCTGTTGTGTTTCCTCTGCTAAAAAGCCCTCTGCAACTCTTTAGCAGAATTTGTAGACAAGGTAGTAGTAGTAGATACATAAAGCTAGGTTTCATCAAGCTAAAATGATGCTTTTTCATTTTGGAGACTATATACGTGTAATATCCCATTACACGTGGATGGAATAAAACTATTAATAATTAAATGTCCCAGGGACCACACAGGATCTTACCTTGGTGCCAGGACAGTATTTATTTAAGCAGCCAATTAAGTTACCTTGTGTAGCCCAGAACTTCCAAAGAACACATTTAAAAAATATATACTACATTTTCATCAAGAGGTCCCCGTGAATTTCCCCTTGTGCCTCTGAAACAACTTGTTATTGGTGAAAATGACAGCGATCTGTTGGTTTCTTTAAGTCTTGGAAAATGAGTATCCTCTTTTCTTTCTCCCTTTCCCAGTTTAATCATCCAACCCATAATAAACCCTTCACCATAATAAATCTTGATCTTAAGTGAGTGCAAACAGTATAGTGATTACATTTAATTCAGTCCATGTTTGGCTGCTTTAATACAATATGCTTTACTTTGATAATTTAGCTCCTAGTTAGAATGTGGTTCATCATTACCTAATCTTGTCACAGTGATTACACCTACTTAATATAGTTAACTAAAATCTTGATGTTCTGAAATTCTTGAACCCTCAGAACTAGATAATTAAATTATTTCTTTTCTCACCATTTCTTACCTTTGTTTTTAAAAGAGTCTTTTCATTTTCATTGCCTTTAGCTGCTTTTCCCCAAAGCCAATTAACAGGTAAATAATGATTTGTAAAGCAAAAAGTAGCACTTAATTAGCATAGCACTGGAATAAGGGAATTCATTGCTCAAAGTAAATCGAACCATTCTCCTCTTGCTGAATATAAAATATACGACAAAATTAATAATTTCTTTCGGTTACAGTGGTTTAACCAAATTAGCCAGTGTTAATAACAAAGCCTACAATTTGCTTTTTCCATGGAGTATGTTTCTCTCATTGCCATTGTTTTATGTGCAGCAGATGTGCAAACAGCTAAGTTAAACATTTTGTGCTGTGCTTAACTTCTTTTCCTAGGAAGGAGACCAGGATAATATCAGTTTTCATCACCCTAACTGGGAGCATTGGTTATATAAGAACTAAAGTATTGTGACTTGAAAAAGGGTGGGGCAAGGGAGAAGAAGCTGGGAAACTAGGCTGCTCCCAGGGGGTGACTAGCGGGTCACCTCCTTGCACTTGTACTCCATGCATGTAGAGCTAATGTCATTGCAGATCACCCCCTTGGATGGCATCCTGAGGTGCAGTAAGAATAAGTCCCTCCCTGCCACGAGCTGAGGGTCTGCCATGTGAGATTAGCACAGAGACTGGATCCCATGCATAGTCTAAGACTCCTACTGGAACAGCTGCTGCTCAAACAACTCGACAATGAGACTTCATTTCCTGGGCTTCTGGGTACTCCTGAGAGTGGGCTTGGAAACCACCTGACTCTCTTCTCTATTTCCCCTGCAGCAGTGGTCCCCAACCTTTTTGGCACCAGGGACTGGTTTCATGGAAGACAATTTTTCCATGGACCCCAGGGGAGTTGCAGGGCATGGTTTTGGGATGATTCAAATGCAGTACACTTATTATGCACTTTATTACTATTATTATTACATTGTAATATACAATGAAATAATTATACAACTCACCATAATGCAGAATCTAATGCCACCGCTGATCTGACAGGAGGCGGAGCTTAGGCAGTGATGCCAGTGATGGGGAGCAGCTGTAAATACAGATGAAGCTTCCCTTGCTGGCCACCACTCACCTCTTGCTGTGCAGCCTGGTTCCTAACAGGCCACAGACCGGTGCTGGTCCACGACCTGGGGGCTGGGGACCACAACCTTATAGCACTTTTCTCGTCATCCAAAGGGTGAGGCTAATTGTTACCTTGCTCTTTTTACTGACACCGTTCTGACTTTTACAAAGAATGTTTAGCCACACACAGTTTCTCTGGTTTGTGCAAATTGCTGTCACTGTCTATAATGAAAATATAACACGGTGTTAGGTTGTTTCTACCGGTCGCCAGAAGGAATGACCAGAAATTGAGCCGAGATTCAGAGATATGCACTCTTTCATTAACTGAGGTACAAGCAGGACAAAGGAGTTTTCTGCCAAACTATAACTTTAGTTCTACAGGTGTCTGATTTGTCTCTTCTCCTCTACCAAGTGTGTAGCATCCCCTAGTTTCCAAAAACAATAGCATTAACCACAATTTCCTTTGAGAGAAAGAACTTAGTATTAGGTCAACTTGAAAAATGCAATGCAATAAATGAATATGATAACCAGTCTAGGTAATGTTTCTACATTTTCAGGGTCAGGTTTTGGTCTGGCAGGGTTCATGAGCCTTTTGTGAGGTCAGCGTGGCATGGTCTACCTTGTCCTCTCCCTATAACATCACTAGGGATGGAATCAGCAGAGACCTAGTGCAGCTTTTGGACCAAATGGCCTTAACATTTCTTTGGGTGGCTCATATGGTATGGTTTCCAAAAATGGGATTTTTAAATTCTTATTTTTTTGAAACTCTGGACTGCATAAAAAGAAAACAAGTCTATTATCAGCTGTGGTTTCAATAACAGAAAGCATCAGAAGTTGGATCCTTTATCCTTTACACCAATGGAAAGAGAAGAGAGAAGCAAAATGACCTGAATGTAGAAAGCTGGGACAAGGCCCAGGTGGGCAGAAGACACAGTTTCAGGGTAGACCCTTATCTCAAAGAACTGGCTTCTTTCTCCCCTTGGAACAGAGCATTGAAATCTCCCTCTCAACTGTTTGCCAGATCAAGTCAAATATATTTTAAAAAATTTGGATGCCATAAATGACCATACCAAAGGAAAATATTAACTTTTCCAAATTAAGTCAATATACTAAAGAATCTATGGAGTAGGAGGATAATTGGATAATTCCTTTCCAAATTCAGTGGACTTGCTCATTCATTACATCAAACCTGAACTTTAAGCCCAGTATATTTTTAGTGGTTTTAAGCTGTCCCCCTTTTTTGTTAATTTCAGAATATTACAGGGGTATAAACACTTTGTTTACATAAAGTAGAACTACCATTTGATCCAGCAATCCTAGTCCTGGGTGTTTACCCAAAGGGAAAAAAGACATTCTATAATAAAGACATCTGCTCTCAAATGTTTAATGCTGCCCATCTTTTAACAGAATTTGTTCTTAAGAAAAGCTATTAGAATATCTGAGAAAGTACCACAGTATTGTTTACATAATTCCAAAAATGGTCCTTAGTTACTTTATTGTATTATTTGTTTAGATGTTGTGACTGTTCAAGCGATAACTTCACAAGTACAAGACGTTTTCCTCGTCTTTATTGCTGGGCACTCGCACAGATACAAGTGCACACGTAACATCCTGAAAGGGTGGATGAGTTCTTACAATGCAGTTTTAACCCCAACACCTGGGGATTTTAGCGACTAGCCTTTTTGGCTTACTGGCTGGCACAGCCTTCATTAGGTTTCATTCATCCCCCATCTTCCTGTGAGAGTCCCCTGTTATCTTAACATAATGTTCTCAAGCTTCATCCATGTTATCACATATTGCAGAATGTCCTTATTTTTTAAGGCTGGATAATATTCTACTGTATATATATACAAATACTGCAAGATTCCCCTTATAGGAAGAATCCAAAGTAGTCAAATCATAGAAACAAAGAAAAGAGGAAACGGTGGTCTTCAGGGGCTGGGAGAAGAGGAAATGGTCAGGTGCTTATCAGTGGGCATAAAATCTTCAGTTGACCCAAGTGGCCATTAATTCATGAGTGCATAACTAAAATGTGGTATATGCTCACAATGGAATATTACTCAATCCTAAGAAACAACAGTGAGCTAGCACCGTTTATGCTATCCTGGATTAAGCTTAAGCCCGTAAAACAAAGCGAGATGACACAAGATCTGGAAAATGGGCTACACATCTACTCACCATCAAATTGGTACTGACTGACTAAAACTATGGTGCTCAAAAAACAGTAGTGTTCAACAGGGATTTGGGGGGAGGAGACCCACATCTTAAGGAAGTGGCGAGCATTGTAGGTGGGAAGGGGTTGCCTCGATCCCTTTTTAGGGAGAGGCAAAGATAAATAATGTAACCAAAATGTCTAAAAAAAAAATCTGCAATCGGGAAGTGGGCAGGGGGAAGGGGGGAGGAGGGGAAGGGTACGCACTTACACGGGGGTGCGGTGCGCACCACCTGGGGGCTGGACACGCTAGAAGCTCTAGCATAGCGGGGTGGGGCAGGGGGTGGGTGCAAGATATGTAACGCTAACAATATCTGTACCCCCATAATATGAGGTAATAAAAAATAAAAATCTTCAGTTAACCACTTCAGTACCACGCTCACCGGCCTTGAAACCTTGCCCACAGCCGGCACTCACAGTCCCAACGACAGTCTGTGCCGTGCATTGACACATCCGTTTTGCTCTTGTGTGATGAGGAAAGCTTGAAAGCACTGAAAGCTTGTTTTACTTTACAGGCAGCTTTACTCGTCATGTAAATCAGAATAGGTCACATATACATATATGTTTTCATTACCTTATGTTTAAATGTTCACAATTTAATTTTGATAAATGAAAAATTAGAAAAGTCATATCACGGCTGGCTGTTGGCTAAAGTCGCTGTGCCCGTTCATCTGTGGCTGTCCACTACAGTGGAAACTGGTCCCGAAGTGGTTAAACAAGAAAAACAAGTTCTGGAAACCTGCCGCACAACACCAGACCTATGGTTAACAGTAGGGTACTGCCACTTAAAAAGTTGTTAAGAGGGTAGATTTCATGTTAAGTGCTCTCACCACACTCAAATAAAATTAAAGAAAAAAAAAAAAAAGAGTTGAGCATTGTCAGGGCCTCCCCATTCCCCCTTTACGGTCCCATCTCCACCTGCTGCTTCCGGGCTTTTCTTCCCGCCATTTGCCTGAGACTCCTGGCAACAAAGTCTCCAGTGACCTTCTAGCTGTCAAAATAAAAGAAAACTCTTAAATCCTCATCTTAATGGACTTTGCTATGAAATGTGTCGACACCTGCCCCTCTGCTCTCTGGGAGCCCATTCCCCTGATTTCCCCATCTCTCCCCACTGCCTTCTTTCTTGAACCCCACTGTGGCCATTTTCCCTCCTGCTGCTGCTTCTGAAACCCTGCTGTCATCTAAAAGATCCCAGCAGTATCTCTCCCGCTTCCAGTATGTTCTAGTTTGAGCTGATGGTTCCTAAAATGCATTTTCGGCTCAGAAAATGCTCCTGAGATCCAGACTTCTACAGCCGATTGCCTGTTTTATGTATCAAGCCCATCGCCTTTTCTTCTATATCCCCTACACTGCTGACGCTCTTCCTTCTCTCTGTCCTGCCTTCTCTCTGTCCTTCCTTCTCTCTGTCCTCTCTCTCACCTCCCCTTCGTCACCCACCCAGAAGCCAAGGATCAGTCCCTGACGCTGTCTGCACAACGCAAATCCCAACAGTCCCAACCCAACTGTATCTTCTGAACCTTCCAGTTTTCTTTTCCTCTCCATTTCCACTGCTGTTTTAGTATTTCTCCTTTGTATTAACATAGGTGCATCGCTTCTGGCCTCCCTGACTTCATCCCACACAATTCCATCTTTCCTCTTCCTGTCGATCTTTGAAAACACGAATCTGATAATTCCCTGCTTAAAATTCTTTAATAGTTACCCAATATTTTAAAGATAAAGATCAAACTTCTTAAGTTGGGGGAAAATAAGTATTAAGAAGGAAGAATGAACCAAGGCAAAATAACTTCTTATTTGGACAGAGGTTTTTCACAATGTGGCCTTCATCTACTGTCTACTGCTACCCACCCCTGCTACCCTCTCACCCATCCCTCCAGCCCTGTTCTTCTACAGATGCATGAAGTCCGACATCTGCTTTCCATGGAGAACTCTACCCCTGTGTCTTTCTACATTCTGCTCCCTCACCTCTCTCACGTCCTTATTCTTCTGGGTAATGCCCATTCAAACCCCAAGACATAGTTCAGGCTTTTTACCTTATCTGGGAAACCTTCACTCATGACCTCCTTCCCCTCACCCACCCTCCTCTGTGTTCATAATACTGATTAAATTGTATTCTAATCTGTATCTTTCCCCTCGACTTTCTGCTGAGTTTCGTATAATGTTTGGCATATAATGGACCCCATGGATGTTTGATGTTTGGATGAATGAATGAATCAATGAGTGAATACTAGGCCAAATAATTAGGGGAAAGAATATGCTATAAAGAACATTGTACAGTGAGTTGTGTAATATAGTGTTCTGGTTTGCAGGCTTAGCTGCTGTGTGATTAAAAGAATTGCTTAACTTTTCTAGACCTATGTTTCCTTACCCATAAAATTAGGAGGTCGTACTTTTGAAACAGTGAAAGTCTGTGCTTAGCTCCAATGATCTATGATCTCCATGACTATCAGTCGACAGAAACATCAGTGAATTGTATATTGTAGAACCAATTCCTGGCCTATACGCTTTCACTTTGGACTGACCCCATCTGGGCTGCCCACTTACTGAATCCACTCCTAAATTACAGAAGCTTGAATGTAAAATTTCTTCCCAGGAAAGAGGTACATTGTCCCAGTGGGGGAACTGGAGCTTACCATTATTCCCTTTGATATTTCTTATTAAATGTTTCTATTATCGAAATACATTTACTTTCAAGAGGGTTGCATGGCGTTCAGCCCACGAGAGACTGTTACTCCTGGGGAGGGGGGTGTCAGCGTGGCATTACCGTGTCCGAGTCCAGGTCTGTTTCTAAACGTTGCCTTTCCCCCTTTTGGCAGACGGGAGCCCCTACACTTGGTGGGTTGGCAAAGCCAACGAAAAGCATTACTACTGGGGAGGCTCCGGGCCCGGGATCCAGAAATGCGCCTGTGGCATCGAGCGCAACTGCACCGACCCCAAGTACTACTGCAACTGCGACGCGGACTACAAGCAGTGGTGAGTGCCTGCCGCAGCGTGGCCAGCCGGGCTCGGCCCCCAGCGAGCCCCCAGCGAGCCTTTGGGTCGAACTAATTAGATAGAAGAGAAAGTCTGGAAAGGGCTGAAATAATAAGGTAATAGGTAGGGAAGGTTTGGAACCAGCCCGGTTGACAAATGTCAGGAACGTACTGAAAAACATAAAAGCAGAAAGAGGTCAGCGCGACAAGGGTATGCATTTAGACACAGACTGACACGTAATGGATGTGTTCATATTTTATTCAGAGAGGAAAATAATGAGCCATGTTGTAGACAGCGACTTGCATCATAAAACGTGCTGCGGACCAGGAGAGGGGCTGGCCCCGGGTGGGAGGCCGGCAGGCGGGTGTGTGTGCAACTGAGAGAGCCCACGGTCCCCTGTGGCTCGGGCCACCATCTCCTGCTGTGCTTGCTTTGAGGACCAGGACTGGGGGGAAAAGGGAGGCAGAAGGGGGACAAGAAAGAGAAGGAAGAAATCGTCCCTTGCTCTTGTCTTCAGCAAGTGCTTGCCTGTCTGCTTTCCTTTCAAACCTGGCATTGTTTATAGGTCTGATATAAATCAGTTCAAGAAAGATCTATTTTGGGTTTCTTCCATCCCTCTGCTGGCTTTTGTCCTACTTTACAGGGAATGGCTGGGTCTGTGTCAGTCACAGATAAGGATAAAATCGGCTGTCGTTCCCTGTGAAAAAGAGAGGCCCCAGAAGTTTAGGTGGAAGAATATAAAGCTAAGTGTGGTTCTTTCCAGAAGCGCACACCCAGTGCCGGCTCCCTGGGTTTTTAGAGACCTTGGGAGGTCCCCTCCCTGCCTCGGGGCGGCTGCACACACGACTGGCTACGCTCACACGTTTCCTCGCGTGACCAGCCACGGTTTTCTTCAGTCCACCTCTGTATTGTGCTATTTAATTTATTCAGTCTACAGGACAAATTCATTCTACCAGTTAACCAAAATCTAATTCTGAGAATGTGAAGTTATATGGTTTTCAGGTAGGCTGTTCATTTATTTTCCAAAACCTGTATATCTTCTAGTAAATAAAACAAATCACTAAAGTTATTTATTTCAGTGGCTTAGAGTGCATGCGTGTGTGAGAGAGAGAGAGAAAGAGAGAAATACTTGTAAATAGCTATCATTATGCTTTAATGGCGATGTATTGCAAAGAAAAGATCATGATACTCAATTTTTAATTTTATTTCTTTGAAAGATGCGTAGTATGATGCACACACACACTACGCAAAGATTGGAAATCAGGAGGATGGAATTGAAAGGGCGTGGGCTTGACGTTAGCTTTTATTCATTCAGGTAGTCATCCCAATCAGTCATTTATCCAACAAATATTGATTGAAGGCAAATGTGCCAGGGACTCTTCTGACACTAGGAATATAACAGTGAGTGTCAAGAACAGGACCCCCTGCCCTGACTCATGTTCTTGTCACCATTTTTCACTAGTTGTGTGTCACTGGGCAAGCCCGGCAGACTCTCCCTTCTATTTGTCTGCCCAACGTGACCCCCTGCCTCTTTAGGGGGCCTTGGGTGCAGCGCCCCCGACTGGGAGAATGGGGAGCACCGTCCGGCTGGGTCACTGTCCATCACTGTGGCAGCCCAGAGTGACCGGCCACCAACACTGCTGCTCGGGTCGTCTTGTCCTGCCACAGGGGAGAACGGAGAGACTCAGGAAGCGGGAACTCCAGCGCATACATCTAAGCGAGACTCATTTTTGTCAGACGTCAAATCCTGCTAAGAGCTAGGGACGCAGGGATGAATAGAACGTGCTCTCTGTCCTTGGGAGTCAAACACTGGCTGAGGGAAAGAAAAATGCGCACACGCAAATGGACACCGCGACACAGCCAGTGCTCTGAGGAGGACCTGTGCAAGATACAACAAGAACTAATGGAGGAGATTTCAAATCTAACTGAGAGAGGGTGGACAGGGGTCAAGAAGGTCCTCAGGGAAAGGGGCATGCTGGAAAGAGAGGTGGGGTTTCCCAGGCTCGCCCTTCCTCGAATGGCCGTCGTGGAGAAGCGTGAATGGGCACGGCCGGTCTGGGGCGCTGTCGGCGCCGCGGCTCTGGAACGTGGCGTGCAGAAGGAAAGAGAGCCACCGACAGGCTGCGCGGCAGGCAGTGCAACACCAGAGCTTCCCTCCTCTCCGGGGGCCTTAGGAGTCTAGATTTATGTGTCCTGCAGTCCTGTGTGGGTAGCCTTGAGGCAGGAGGGCAGAAAAGGAGCTGAGCACGATAGTCCACGACAGGCATGGAGGGCTTGAGAGGAACCATGGCTGACGGTGGAGAAGAGGGCAGTGTACCTCGGGGACGTGAAATTTAAAGGACTCGATGGCGATGACCGTAAGAGAAGAAAGAGGGGAGTCCGGGTGTCCTCTCCATTTAGGCACCTGGGAGTAGATGGCAGCCAGGCCATCTAACAGGCTAACGTGTAATGGTTTGAGGAAGATAGACGATGAGTTCAGCTTTGAAAATGTTAAGTTTGAGCCACCAGCGTAACGTCTGTGTCTAAACCCCAAGGGGCACCATTAGTGGGATGACAGGTAAAAAATGTGGATTTCAGAGAAATGTATTTGCCTCTACAACCATTTCAAGGAACACACCTGAATGCAGATCACAGATGAGAAGACTCGCTGCACACGTCCTATTCCGCCCTCTCTCCCAGACCTCCTCCCCTGGCAAGCTCTTGATAGAATGATAACAGTTTGCAATTACTCAGGGACTTGGTCACTGCTGATGTCTTGTTCCCTCTGGCCAAGTAGCAGCCAAGACTTCCTCATCCCTTTGCTTCTGTAAAGTTTGCCTACTGTTTTATAATATAGATAGGCTCTACGTTTTGAGCAAACTGAACAGTATAATGAATATGTGTATAATAAATAGGTATTAAAATGATCTATTTAGCAGAGGAGAGAAAGGTCTTGGAGATGTCTTATTGGTCTTTGAATTCACTGGCAACCTAGCAAAGGACCTCGTACGTGGATGCTCTAAATATTTGGGAGTAATTGGGGTTGCTTCCAGAAGCCTGTTCCAACACGTGCAGGAGCAGCGGAGAGAGAACTCGGCTTGAAGCCAGGACACTGTACAGCCAGGCCCAGATTTGCTGCTCTGTGAGGGAGGCTTCTAACCTCTCTGAAACTTAGATGTGTTGTCTGTATAACAAAATAAATCTTGGTTGGCAAATGTTTTTGAGAATTAAATAGAATATAAGAAAATTCTATAAATTGTACTTTATGAGATACATAGTTATTTGCAGTTCTTAATTATGCAATTCTTTTTCTTTTTCTTTTTTTTTTTTTTTTAGGCATTGTCTCCCTCTATTGCCCGGGCTAGAGTGCCGTGGCATCAGCCTAGCTCACAGAAAGCTCAAACCGTTGGGCCCAAACGATCCTTCTTCCTCAGCCTCCCGAGTAGCTGGGACTACAGGCACATGCCACCATGCCCGGCTAATTTTTTTCTATATATTTTTAGTTGCCCAATGAATTTCTTACTATTTTTAGTAGAGACGGGGTCTTGCTTTTCTTGCTCAGGCTGGTTTCGAACTCCTGACCTTGAGCGATCCTCCCACCTCGGCCTCCCAGAGTGCTAGGATTACAGGTGTGAGCCACCGTGCCCGGCCAATTATGCAATTCTTATTGCAATTCTTAATGACCCGAAAGGAATCTTAATAAATGAAAGCAGAGGGTGGAAAGTGAGTCCGTTCAGCTCCTGATCTTGCTGTAGAGCAGAGCTCAAGTCGAATTCTGTAACATCACGGGGCAGGTGTTATGGACTAGGCTTTCCTAGGGAAAGTACAGCCCGAGAGGAGCAGGTGCAGACCCCCAGCCCCATCCTCCTCGGGGAGCTGCTAGAGCCAGGCTGTCCTGCTGAATGCGCCAAGGGTGGGTGTTCTGAGGAAGCCTCTGCTTCTCTCACTTCCCGCAGGGCAGGAACGAGAGAAACTTTGCCAGCAGGGAAATCAGATGCATTGGGCGCCAGGTGGTCTGGGTGCCTGCTGTTCACAGGTGTTGTCTGGGAGTCTGCACCTCCCAGGGAGGAAGCCACAGCCCCTTCTGGAAGCCAACTAGGGGTGCAGCCTCCCTGACCAGGAGAAGTGAGTCAAGAGCATTGTTCAGGCAACCCAGAGTAACTGCCACAATAATTGCTGCTCAATTCTTTTCAGCCACACGCAGAGAAGAGCTGGGAGAGTCAGAGAAACGAAAATTTAGCACATACATCCAAGGGAAGTTCATATACGTGAAACCACATCTGTTGTAATCTTAGGATAAAAATAAAGCTGCTATTGAATCTCATGCTTTTAGACTCTGTGTACAGTTAAAAAAATTTACTTCTTTCAAGAACCTTACCTTAATCACAAAGAATCATTCGATTAAGATGGACTGAGGGCCAGGCTCGGTGGCTCACACCTGTAATCCTAGCACTCTGGGAGGCTGAGGCAGGAGGATCACTTGAGCTCAGGAGTTCAAGACCAGCCTAAGCAAGAGGGAGACCCCGTCTCTACTAAAAATAGAAAAATTAGCCAGGCGTGCTAGCAAGCATCCATAGTCCCAGCTACTAGGGAGGCTGAGGCAGGAGGTCACTCGAGCTCAGGAGTTTGAGGTTGCTGTGAGGTATGATGACTCTTGCACTCCTCTACCCAGGGCAACAGAGTGCGACTCTGCCTCAAAAATAAAAAAAATAAAAAAAAGATGGACTGAGACCAAAATGGTTACCAAGTACTCCTCTGCCATTTACTCTCTCTGTGACCCAAGTCAGGACATTTGACTTAAGTTTTCTTATCAGCCAAATAGAGATAGATACTTTAGTACTTCCCCAAGTCATGTAAACATCTTGGCAAAGTGCTGTCATACATGGATGTTTAAAATTACAGTAGAATGTATTATTTTTATTATTATTTGAATGTTAAATGGAACCCTAGATAAAATCATAACAAATTTCTAAAACTACAGATGCATCAATTGGGGGTCCAGAAAAATTTAAATTACTTTCCAAAAATCACGTCGGAAATGAGGAACAGGGGGCGGACCGAAGACCCAGATCTCCAAACTTTCAGACCAGTGTTTTTCCACAATATCGTGATCAAGGAAGATTTCTCACATTCTTTTTATTCTTGCAATCATTCTTGAATTTAATGTTTTAACTAGCTACATGTAAGCTTTAAATTTAAAGCTTAAACCATAAACCACATTATATCGTTCTTTTTATTTAAGAACTTGAAAACTTATATAGAATATATATATATTTTTTTCTTTTTTGCTAGAATTAAATACATAAAAGTGGAGCTAGTATAAGTGAGATTGTAGCTCAGAGCATGGCTGTGTCTCACAACAAAGCGGCAATGGCCTGAGAGTACCATCACCGTCTCAATAATTGCCTGATTATCTGTGCTGTGAGAAGTTTTGCACAGTTATTTCTGAAATGGAATGTAATTTAACATTTATGATTTACTATTCACAGCAATAGTAAATATTCCCACCTACAGTGCCAGAATTCTAATTATGCAGGCCTTGGTCTCGGCTAAGTACGCACTGCTGGGCAATTCCTGGTCTCTTACAGCCTGACTCAATGAGCTAAATCATCACATCTGAAATTAGCATTTCCAAAATGGAATTATCAGCAAAGGAATGTCATGCATTGCTTGAGTGCCCTTCTCTCATTGTATAATTTCTGTATAGTTGTGTCCTGGCCAACATGAGCACATCCATGGTGGGAAATAAGTGAGGTGAAAAGCCATTAGCATAGTCTTTGTGTTACAATTAGTTAGCAGTTCCCACCTCCACAGTAGAAAAGCCAGCCGAATACTGAGGACCATGCGTGGAATTGGCTTGTCTGTAGGGCCTTTTCTCCCTGGGCCAAAAATAATCCATGACCAACATTTATAGCATCAGGAAGGAGTTTACCAAAGAATCTCCTCCATGTTTTAAAGCCAAAAACTTGTGTTTGGTTGAGTCGGTTTGTTATCCAAAAACTAGTTGTTAAATACTGCGAATATTTTTAAAAGTAATCATATATTATTTCATTGTTTATAAAAAATTTTGATCTAAGTGACATTTTTTCCATGAAATTTTTAGAGTACCTTTTACTCAAAGTGAAATATGTATATGTGTATTCTCATTCACCAAGTTGTGCAAATAACAATAGTGTGTATTTATTGAGAGTTAATTACATGGCAGGCATCATTCCGAGTGCTTTCATGTATCATTTCATTTAAATATCACATTGACCCTATTTTTCCCCACTTTACAGATGAGGAAATTAAGGCCCAGAGAGATTCATTTCTTCCCCGAGGTCACACAGCTAACAAGTGGTAGAGCAGAGATTCAAACCCAGGCAGGCAACTCCAGACTCATGCTTAGATATTATACAGCAAGTTGTCAACTCTGCATACATTTTTAGCATGTGCACTATATACAGCCCAATTTCATTTTCTCCAATTTTTAATTTTGGAAAAATATAAATAGCATAAAACTTACTATCTTAAGCATTTTTAAATTTTTCATTCAGTGGTATTAAGTACATTCATTTTGTTGTACAACCATCACCACCATCCATCTCCAGAGCTCTTTCCATCTAGCAAAACTGAAACTCTATACCCATTAAATAATAACTCCCCATTCCCCTCTCTCCCAAGCCCCTGGCCTTAAATAATGAGATTCAGAAAATATGATTAAGTATAGAGTTTTTTGTTTGTTTTAGTGCAGGTGCATATCTTGGCATAAGTATAGAATTCATTTGAGATCAAAGCTTGAGGACAGCCACCTGGGAAACACTGACTCCAAACAAATGGGATCAGTGTTCAAAAGTGGGCAAGTTGAGGTTTCACTTATGTAGACAGAGATAGACATGAACAGGGTTGCAACATTTTCCATGTAAGGCCAGTGTACACATTACAGTACTTTGGTTGGTTGCAGTTTGCTATATTCCAAGGAAGACTGCTTTAACCTTCTGTGAGGAGGGGTCTTATTTCTGGTGCCATTTGGTCTTTCCTAATCCTTTATAGGACAAGAATGGGGAAGAGATTTAATCTGTAATTGGAGAAGCAGGTGTCGCTGCTGCATGCCACGTAACTCAGGCTATATAGCCACACTTCTCTCTAGGCTCAAAATAATGCAAAGTTCCAACTGCTTTAAGTTGGAGTTATTTAATTTCACACCACCCCCATTTTATCTTCTGTCTCCAGGATTTTGACTACTCTCAGTACCTCCTATGGTGAGTCATACAGTATTTATGCTTTTGTGACTGGCTTGTTTCACTTAACATAATGTCCTCAACGTTTACCTATTTTGTAGCATGTGTCAGAATTTCCTTTCTTTTTAAGACTGAATAATATCCCACAGTATGGGCGGAACACATTGTGCTTATCCATTCATCCATCAATGGACACTTGGACTTCTTCCACAATTTGGTGATTGTGAATAATGCTGCTATGAAAATGGGTATACAATTTCTTTAATATCTACTTTTAGATGTTTTTAATATCTCTGTGGTATTCCTGATTTGGTTTTTTTAAAAAAATCTCTTATCGTTTTAATTTTGTTAATAGTGTTATCATAAATATAGTTCAAATTATTTTGTAAATATAACCTCATTTTGAATCCTAACTCTGGTTGCGTGCTAGCTCAGTGACCTTCAACAAGTTATAGAAACTCTCTCTGTTTCCTTAGCCACAAGATTGAAATAGAAACCACACCTACATCATATGGTAAATAGGAAGTATAAATGAGAGGATACTCATAAGTGAGAGGGCATATCCACATTTCACTAGTAAATGCATAAAAAGCATCTATTCTAATTGTGGTTACTATTAATATTTCCAGTAAGCTCACCTCAAACTACAGCATGCCATGCACACACACACACACACACACACACACACACACACAGAATTATCTCATGGTTTCCTGCCATACAGCCTCACAGGCGTTGAAGAACAACTTCTCCTGGCTCTTCCATTCTGACCTTCTTGCCTGAATGCCCTGCTGCTAAATAAAGGCCACCTCGTGTTCTCCTGGCTGTGGCTGTCTCAGTCTGTGACAGTCACTGATGGAAGGTAGAGGTACCCTCCTCATCCCCAGAGCAGCAGAAACCAGGCTGTGGCTTTCGGCAAGACTTGCCTAAAGGACTGGAGCTAAGAGAAATATTACACAGAGAGAAACCTGCAACTGCGTTCTGAAATAGCCACTCCTAGAGACCATGCAGGAGGGAGGCTGACCCCCGAGACCTGCAGCTCCCGGTAAAGCTCCCTGCAGGTCTCAGCACTGCTCCCGCTAATGAGGCTCCTGGTGCATTGCCAGGCATTTGGGTCCAAGCCAAACCTCCTCCCAGACCCCAGAGGAAGTCCTTCCTCCCCATCCCAAGCCCTGCCTCAGTTCCTACAGGAGGAACATTTGTTTCTCAGGCTAATTGACAGTGCACACAGTAAATCCCTTAAGGAGAAAATTCCCAGCTTAAGCCACAAAAGGCTCTGTCAATCATCTGGCCTAGACAAGGCCATCCCTGTGGTCTGTTCTGGGACCTGAGTATGTTCAGCGTGTTTTCCCAAACTGAGGTTTCAGCCTTAGGTGACACTTCCTGTGGGACAACAGTATATTGCACTGTGCATCGTGATAATACCACCCCAGTGTTATTTTATAATCTCTTCTCATTTGGGGAGAATAAGATAAACTCTGGAAGTTCCTCCTTCTACGATTCCATGTGGGGAGAAGCCTGGATAAAAATGCAGCCGTATCTCCAAAGAATAAAAATTAATATTCATGGATAAGGCAGTTTAAATCCAGATTTATCAGGGGGAGGGCATTTCTCATATTGCAGGGACAGGTCTTGCTAAATTTATAGTATTAAACAGAAAAATGCTTCACAAGGGATATTAAACTTAAATTTCTGCCTCCAAATTCAGATGTATTTGCCAGACACATCCATAGATGAAAAGCAGTAAAGGTGATCTCTTAGGAACTAGAGATTCTACCCCAATGACAACACAAGAAATCACCTGTGATCACCACTCCCATCCCACCTGCTTCCCAAATGAATAAACAAACAAAAACAGTTTTCACAGCTTCAGATTTTCAGGGCCCACCCACAGGCAGTTAAAGGAAAGAAAAAGAAACACAGACAATGGATTTTTGAAAATACTCTCAGTTTCATACTTTTAAAAAGTTTAAAGACAATTGTAAAACATCCTCTTTCTAACATCAGTTTGCAAAAGAGAAACCTATTAGGATGAAGGAGGGTCACTCCAGGGTGGTAGTGGCAGCCAGGGCTGTAGCTGGACAGTCATACCCCTGCTGCAGCACCCAGCCAGGTAGCAAGACCTGTCTGTGCCTCAGTTTTCTAAAATGTGCAATAGAGATGATAACAGTGCCTGCCTTCTGCGATGGCGTGAGAGTCAGAGAATGCAAGCCTGGTAGAACAGGGCGCTGAGAATCACCTCCAGCAGGCTGAGCATAGGTAGCTCTTTGCTCTGTCAGCGAGGGCAAAACACACTCTTAGTACTGAACTTAGTGAACACTTCACCTTTTTGAGGGAGAAATTGCCATCAAAATTTTCACATGACTTTCTTTGACTGAATCCTTCACTATACTGCATATACCGTCTTGAACAAAGACAAACACATATGTTCTAAGATTGCATTTTCCATTTTTTGTAGAAGTCAAAACAAACCCAAATAAACATGCAATAGTTTTAGATAATTATAATGTTATAAGGTTATTAAAGGAAGTAGTTACGTAAACATTTGCATAGAAAGACGGCCAAGAGGAAAGTGAAAACAGAAAGTTGAAGAATAGCACGTATAAGTCTGGTGTTTATTGTGTATAAATCCACAACCCTTACACATGCATAGACAATTTCTTAAAAATCCACAAAAAGACCCCGTTACTGATGGCTAACACCAGTAGATGTTAGGTTGTGAGGTTTGTGGGGGACCCGCCTTGTCTCAGTGTATGTCTTAGTGATGCTTTGAATTTTTTTGCCATGATCATAGTTAACCTGTTCGGTTAAAATATTTAAAAGTAGTTTAAAAACTGAAATAAAAAATAAGGACCCCAGCCAGCATCCCAACATATAATAAAGCAATACTAAATTAGTTTTCCAGAAAAAAATCAGAAGAATAATTTTCAACAACAACATAAAGCATCTCATTCAGTCTGCTAGCCCCGATATTGGAAGGAATTTCTCTGCTAACTGGAGGATTCCTTCCTGCTCAGTTGGCACAACAAAGCCAAGAGCATTCATGCCATTGGCTTTATAACCACATGGCAAAACATAAGCTTTTTTTCTCATTGATCTGGAATTCTGTGGAAGTCATGTTTGTGCTTTTAAATCTTTTGGAACCCTGCTTGGGAAACAATCACTTTACTTTCCAATACTCAGTGGTCTTATCCGTGCCTATTTTAGGAATATGATATTATGAGTACTGACATCAAGTATGAGTAATACTCTTCTGGTTGTTAAACTGACCAAAACATTGGTCGATATGCAAATAAATGAGGGTGCATGTACATACATGTATAAAATAGGAAGATGGACAGCTATCAATGTTTCCTTTTTAGATGCTTAAATGGAGATGTCCTTTTGATCTAATGAAGGCTATTTTCATTAAGTTTAGCTTCATTTAAAAAAAAGGGGAAGAAGAAAAAAGGAAACTCTTCATTTTAATCCCATTTAACCCCAGAGCAGGTGCTGCCCGTATCATAGGAGGGCCAGAGCGGTTTTCAAAAGCGTGGCACCACTCTGTGCAGTTACTCCTTATCCTTACTCTACTGCGGTTACTTGGCACATTCCACCCACCCTGAAGTTGCGTCTCAACAGGTTATTCCTGGCAAGTCTGAGAACTGAACTCTTTCAGAAGGGTAACTGCTCTTGAACATGTGGGTCAGGGTTAAGAGCCCCAGGCAAGGGCTCCTGCTCTCTCTCCTTAGGAATTTGCTTGGGATGTGAAGGCGGCAGGAGTATCAGGGAGGCTGACCCAGGCAGGGGCTGGAAGCTCAGGTTGCAAAGCTGCCTCTGAAGCCACTGTCTCCCCGCAGCCCTGTGAGTTAAAAGCCCTGTTGGCGGCAGGGGTGGGGAAATGTCTCTCCTAGTTTCCAAAAGAAGCATAAAAATGATACATTATATACTGTCTCAGGGATATTTTGGAGCCAACTTGCTTGGCGCAGGATACAACCCTCCTGTCACCTTGTGGACTGTATCATGACAGAAAGGTAATTGGGCACCAGAGAGGATGTCAGCCGAGTGTCAATAAGGTTTGACCACTGCCCCCGAATAATATTGATGACAGGAAAGAGAGAGATTAATCAGGTGTGAGCCTGTCAAATGTTCAGAGCATGCTGCGGTTTCCCTAAATAGATACAGATTGTTAAATGGACTTGAACAGAGTAGATTATTTAGGCATCTCCAGAAAAACAGAACTAAGATTCAAAAGAGCTTTCTGGAAATTAAAAAAATATATATATATAGTTGATTTTTTTTATCAGCATTTTTTTTAAATCAGCATTCTTCTCCACAGCATGCTTTAAAAAAAGGGAGGTCTGTGGTATATTCCGGAAAAAATTACATTCTCCCCCAAAATCAATCATGATAAAAAGGCATGTCATTAAGTTTAAAGAAAAGCGTGGATGAAGCAGTTTTGAAGCTGCTGTAGTAGTGGGCCATGAAGACGCAACTCTGTGTCCCCCTGAAAGCCCAAGTCCCCCAACACCTGGAACTCACTGCCAACTTTCCCCACCGGGCCAGCCATCCGCTCCTAACACCCCTCTGTGTATATAAACCCACCCGTGCAATTTCCCAAGCGTGAAACCCCATTGCCCTACAGACGACCAAGAGGTCACCACGCCCCAGACATGCACTCTGCCTCCCTGGCCTTTCACAAACACCTGACCGTCTGTGACCACTGCATTCCTTGCAGCTGAAATTGAAGCAACAGGATTGCAACAACCTTCCAAAATAATTTCCAGGCTTGAAACTCCCCTGTGCTACAGCTCTGTTTATAACTGTGGTTATCGCCGTCTGGCTTCACATGAGAACCACCCGGGGAGCTTTACCTATCACTCACCGTAAGGCACTGCCTAAGATTGATTAGATGAGAATCTCTGGGGATCATTTCTGGCCATTCTTGATTTTGCAAGTTCCCAAGATTTCTAGTGGGAAGCCAGGGTTGGAAACCACTGATTTAGGGTGAGGGTGAGCTGCCCATAAGAGAAAAATAAATAAACAAATAAGAGTGCTTAAACAAGATGAAAATTAGTTTCCTTTTCATGTAAAGGAAGCCCCATGCTCTTTCCAACTCTCTGTTCGAATGTTATTTGGGGTTGACATCATCCTCAAAATCCAATATGGCTTCTAGAGCTCTAGCCATCACATTCACATTCCAGGTGGTAGGTAGGGGAGGGGGGGAAAAAGGTATGCTCTTTTCCCTCTAAAAATGACTTTATGTACTACTTCCTTTTATGTATCATTGACTAGCACTTCAGCTAAATGGCCACAGCTAGCAGCCAAGATGGCTGGGTTTTGTAGCCTTTAACTGGACATGAACGTGCCTTACTAACAATGAGGGTTCTGACACCAAAGAAGAAGAAGATGATGAGCATTAGGAGCAACTCACAGTCTCTGTCCCAGGTGTTAAGCATTCAAAAGGGCCCTGCTAATATCCTGCACACACACCTGCAATAGCCCCCTGTCACCTCGCCAGGGTAAATCCAGACCTTCAGTGACTAGGGAGCTCCGGAGTCTCTCTCCACCTTGCCAGTCCTGCTTTGTCTCACCCTAAGCTTCCTACGGATGTCTGTACTTTCTCGTTGCTGGCCCTTTGCCAGCACCTAAAATAACCCTTCACACATCTCCTATCCAGCAGCGTCCACTCCTGCAGAACCAGCTCCAGTGCTCCTTCCCCAGCAAATCCCCCACCTCTGTCCACGCCCTAGTGTCTAGTAAAAGCCCCGTGCATTAAAGACTTGCTTCCTGAGGGCCTCAAAGTAACTTGCATTTATTGTAAAGTTATTTTCTGTCTTACCTGTAACTATTGTCCTAGATATCTGTCTTCTCTCTCAAATTATAAGCTTCAGGAGGCCAAGCACCATGCCTCATGTGTGTTTGCAAATCCTTCATGCCTGTCACTTAGCAGCTGCTCAACATCTATTTGCAATTTGAATTGCATTTGAGGTCCTTTTAAGTGTCAATTTTTTTTTTTTTTAGTGTTTATAAACTTATTTTGTTGTGAGTCATAAACTTACAGAGACATACACACGCACCTCTACTTCAGCCTTTGTAGATAGTTTTACAACACGGAGCAAAAATTAGAAAGTTGCTTTATACTAAATGGTAATTTGTCCAAGATAGTTTTTAAAGAGCTAACAAATTGTGTGTGTTAATATATATATATAAAACATATATATTAGTAAATATATATCTATGCTCACACAGATATTTACACATGTATACCTATATATTATATATACATTCTACATTACTAAATGTGATGTATAGTAATTTTGTTATTTTTTTTTGGAAGCATTCTAGTTGTCTTAATTTAATGCCTGATATTAAGGTGACATAAATTACTGTTTATTCAGGAAGAGAAATTTTAAAGATGCTCGCCCGCCTGTCCCTGTCAGCACTTGTCAGCATCCTCTCCTTGGGCTAGTTAATGTTACGCAGGATAATGGTCCCCATTATTAGGTGTTGGAGTCCTAACCCCCAGAGCCCATGAACGTGCTACCTTACATGGCAGCAGGGACTTTGCAGATGTCATTCAGAGTGTGGCCCTCCAGACGGGGGGATTATTCCCAGTTTGTCAGGGTGGGCCTGATCTAGTCACGTGAGCCCTTAGAAACAGAGACCTTTTCCCGTCTGTGGTCAGAAACAAACGTGCTGACAGAAGAATGGTCACAGGGATTCTGTGTCGCTGGCTTCAAAGGTGGATTGAGGAAGGGACCCACGAACCGAGGGCTGCAGGCATCCTACGGAAGCCGGGAGAGGCGAGGAAATGGATTCTCTGGCAGAGGCTCCAGAGAGGAACCCAGCCCTGATGACACCTTGACTTCAGTCCAGCCACAGCACATCTGAACGCTACCTGACCTGCAGAGCGGGAAGATGTCACATTTGTGCTGTCTTAAGCTATTTGGTTTGTGGCGATTTGCTGTGGCAACAATGGAAAACTAACACTTCCCTTTCTGGTGCAGGGATGCCGTTAAAATGACTCCACGGAGCTTCACTTGGGTGGGGTCTTACAGAGGGCAGGCTCACTGGCACGATAGCTTTGCCGGTGACATGGAAGGTATTTGCATGAGGTGATTCTGTGGCCACACCCTGTCCCCCTGCCCTTCCGCTGCTTGCTGCTGCCGGGAGCGTCCAGCCCGGGAAGAGGATGCCCAGGGCCTCCCTCCCACGGTGGCCGGCCGCACCCGCAGCAGATGGGTCGCCTGTTCTTACCTGGGATTCCGTCTCCGATTAGACACCTACTGGCAGGAATTTTAAAAACTCAGGAACATTCATGTATACATCCAGCCACTCAGTTCCTGTCTGAGTCCCTGCCATATCAGCACGGTGCCAGGCCCTTCCCAGTGGTCCTCGGCCACAGGCTGGGAGGGTAGGTTTGGTGCTGATGCCTCCCGCTGAAAGACAGGTCTAAGAACAGGTCTTCTCAATCCCTTCAACACTGCAATTTCACACACCTGCTCCTGTCATTTTTCATTTCGGTAGGCAGGCAGAGAGATGAGTAGGTAATGAGGGCTTTATGCATTTTCTTATTTTCATAATCGCTAATGAGTTAAAGAGGGGGATGTTATGGGCATTATGGGATTTCCACTTGCAGTAGCCTCATCTCACAGCAGACACCGTTCACCTGCATACTACGCCACTCTTCATCCTGCTTGGTCTCTTGTCTGCGGCGTGTGAAGCTCTTCATGATCCAGGTCGCCTCCACTCTATTAGCCGTGAGCTTTCACAGCTAGAACAGTGCCTGGAAAATTATAAGCGCTATTATTTTCTATTATTATTATTGGCTAGGGGATGTTTGGCCAGCTGAATGCATTGAACTGAAGCTATGCTATCTTATTGCCTAAGGACCTTATACTTATAGTCAAATATAAAATAGACTTTTCTAGAGTCATTCGTTTCATCCATTCATTTAAGCGTTTATTAACGAGCCCCTGTCATGTACAAGGCACTTTGCTAGGGCCAATCATAAGAAGAGAATGAATGCCACCTCTGCTACCTTATTAGCTGTGTGACTTTGAGAAGTTACTTTTCTCACTTCAGTTGCCTTGTCTCTAAAATGAGAATAATAATATGACTTGCCAGTTGAATTTTGTGAAGACTCCTACTTTTAGGCAATATGTATATTGTTTTCTTAGGCTTCTGCTTTTTGGGAGTTTGCAAGTCTAATAGAACAGGAGCAGTGGACCAACTAGGCAAGGAAGGAGGCAGATCTATTCGGCAAATACTTACTGAGTGCTTACTGTGCACAAAAACAGAATATCAATATGGCAGGGAAATTCAATAATGTGAACCCAGAGTAACACTAAGACATGGGGTGGGATTTTAGAGTGCACATTTGGCAAATCAAAGAGAACTTGTAAACCCTTCTAAGAACCCCAGTGAAAATTGTTAGGAATGATTCTATCAAGTCCCAGTTAGCCACATACAAATTATCCCCATAGTAGACTCCCATGGTATATATTTCTAGTATAAAAAGCATTACAGTGATCACATTTAATCCTTGTTATATTTTAAATATGCATGTCAATGCAAATTACAAATATCAAAAGGGAAATGAGGACAGGAGGAAAATAAATTAAGAAATTTGTTGAGAAAAAGAAATGCAATAATATGAAACAGCCAATTTTTCTTGTGAAGAGCAGCCTTCTCATTTCTAAATGTATTCATTGGTTTTGCGTTGACTGTGCCCCAGCCTTGCATGTCATCTGATGTCAACGTTGGAAGAAATCCATCACTGACACGAGCATGGCAGCCTTCTGAAGGGTCAGGCGGGGGGGGGGGGGGGTCATCTGGAAGGACCGCCCAAGTTTCACTCCTCCTTTTGGAGGGCTCAGATTGCCTAGTGGTCTTCCACTTCTCCCAGGCTGCTTACTGTGTGGTAGGAACTCATCTCTAAAGGGAATGTGATAATGTGCAAATGGAAACTTGGATTTTTTTCCTAGTGATGGGTTAGTTTCTTCAGTACACCCATTCTACCATCGGTTTGCCCCAGGGTGCATGGTCTGCCAGTCTGCAGAGTCTAAAGACCCTTCAGACTACCCATGATATTTCAGTGACGACCCATCCTTTCCAATTCTAGGAGTAGTTCAGACTGTGTTCATCTCCCTCAAGACTTCACGTGGAAACTTTGAAATGGAATGGACTAGGGAGAGAAAGAAAAGAGCTTCATGCAGAAACAGAAAAACGGGCTTATGAGGCATTAGAGAGGGTTATGAGTTGTTAGTAAAGAAAGGGCACAAAACTCAGCTTTTGGTGATGATTTATTCCAAGCTCAGTGAGACATCTATGCAATGTGACCACTAAAATACACAGCAGAATAAAGCAGAATGCTAAGTCCTCTTAGGCAAGTGTCCAGATCATGGGAGTTTCCAGCAGCCATCAGTTAGACCATATCTTAAGTATTATATCCAGTACTGAAAAACTAAAAACATGGGAAATGTGGTCAGGAAATTTGATAAGTGTTCTGTCTGATGAGCAACTGAAGGAAGAAAGGAAGGAAGGATGGGAGGGAGGGAGGAATGAGGAAAGGTAGGAAGGCAGGGAGGGAGGATGGGTGAAGGGAGGCCACTGTCCGGTGCAAGTATCCCTTCCCAAGTGTTAAAAGTTTAATTGTGTCCCCAAAAGATACATTGTGAATGTGACCTTATTGAGACATATGATCTTTGCATGTCCTCAAGTTAAAGTGAGGTCATTAACGTAGGCCCTAATCCAGCATTACTGTTCTGCTTGCAAGAAGAGGTTAAGAGACTCAGAGACAGGCATGCGTAGAGAAGAGAACAGCATGTGGGGATGGAAGCAGAGAACAAAATGATGTGTCAACTTGCCAAAGATTGCCAGAAATACAGGAACCCAAGAGAAAGGCCTAGAACAGAGCCTTCAAAGAGAGCCTGGGCCCTGCAAACACCTTGATATTGGACTTCTATCCTCCTAGAGCAGCAGTCCCCAGCCATTTTGGCAGCAGGGACCAGTTTCATAGAAGGCATTTTTCCATGAAAAGGGCAGAGGGTTGGTGGGGAAGGGGCATGAAGCTTAGGCAGTCATACCTGGCCCAGTTCCTAACAAGCCTCGGACAAGTACTGGGGCCACAGCCCAGGGTTGGGGACCGCAGCTATAGAACTATGAGAAAGTGAGAGTTTTAAGCTGCCCAGTTTGTGGCACTTTGTTATGACAGTCATAAGAAACTGCTACAGTCAGCAGGGCCGACAGAGACGGTGGTCCGCCTTAGCCTGCACATCCCTAATGCTGTTTCCATCTCTCAAGCCGGCGTGTTTCCATGGCAAACAGCCCCGGGTGTTTGCTGAGTGCTTCCCAAATACTGGCACCATGCTAAGAACTTTATCAGAATTTCTTAATGTGATCTTCATATTAACCCTATAAAGGGGGTACTACTGTTATTCTAACTCTGTAAATAGGGAAACCAAGGCTTAGAGAGATGGATAAACTTGCCCAGGACCACACTAGTAATAAGGGATGAATGGGAAGCCATCCCATTCATGCTGGGGCTATGGCACGATACTTCCGTTAAGAAATAGGAAGCTGGCGTGATGGTTAAGAGAGCTAAAAGTAGGCAGGGATGCCGAAACAGAGAAGGCATCAGGAAAGACCAAAGAAGTGAACGCAACCTGAGACTGTCCTTGCTCAGAATGTGGGAACTAAGCTGTGTGCAGAATATACACAGGGAGGGTGATCAGCACCTCCCAAGTCAGAAACGGGGGCTGTGTGCGGAACTTGGGACTGGCAAGGGAGGCCCAAGGAAGTTTCTAGAAAGAATAAGCAAAGTAAATAAAAACTAACCATCCAAGGCCAAACCCTTATTAAATTAGTATACTAAAATTGAATTAATGTTGTCTTCAGTGTGTTTACACTTTCATTTTAGTGAGTGTAAAAACACGTAGGATGGCTCTATTTTCTCCAATAATGCTTAAGCTCCTTTTTGTTCTTTTCTGAAACCTCCACAGCTATTGAGGGGTTACATACGTGCCATCTCACCAGGCTCTTAGTTACTTTCATCTGGAAATTACCAAACTTCTTTGTCACCTGTGTTTTCCTACCCAAACCAGCTGGCCTTTGCAGCTTTTGCTCTGGGGTTTTTCTCCTGTGTCCTTGTATTTTAGTGATCTTCCTCCCAACTCGTTCTTTCTTGTCATTGTGAGGGACGTACTTTCCATTCCCGGGATCCTGTCTTCCCTTGTTTACGAGCCACGGTTGTCAGTGAAGGCCCCGGAAATCAAATCAAATCGAATCAAGCCAGCAGAGCAGTCCAGAGTTATAGCCATCGCCCATGTCCAGACACCAGAAATGTCCCCAGCCCCTCCCGTTAACCCTGGAGAAGTTCTTGGTCACTAAGGATGCAGTGTGGAATCGCTACCATGAGTTTCCAGCTTTTTTAAAATTATAGATCACATCATTCATTGACAACCTTTTGGAAATATAAGAAATCGTGAGAAGTTAATTGTGCTTCACGTAATACTACAAATAAGCTAATTTTATTTTTTAATAACCTCATTTTTTAGAGAAATTTTAGGTCCATAGCAAGGTTGAGCACAAGATATAAATATTTCCTCTCCACTCTCCCCCAACCATAAACACACACACACACACACACACACACACACACACACACACACAGCCTCCCCAACTATCAACATCCTGTACCAAGGTTTAGGGTGATGTTTGTTACAATCATAAACCTACTCTGACACATCATAACTATTCAAAGTCTATGGTTTACGTTAGGGTTCACTCTTGGCGTTGTAAGTTCTGTGGGCTTTGACAAATGAGTAATGAGATGTATTTACTATTAGAGCTTCATACAAAGTATTTTTACCACCAAAAACATCCTCGGTGTTCCGCTATTCATCCCTCCTTCCCATTCAACTCCTGGCAACCACTAATGGCTGATCTTTTTGCTGTCTCCATAGTTTTGCCTTTTCCAGAATGTAATATAGTTGGAATCCTAGAGTATATAGTAGCCTTTTCAGATTGAGTTGATTTTATTGTAATGGTAAAAAATGTTAGTGATGGTGACATTATGAAACAAACATATTTATTACAATTAGCCTCTACTTGGAATTTGTTTAAATCAGATGCAAATGTTCTTTGAGCTGGGTATGCCGCCTTCAGATGAAATAGTTGGAAAGTCCAATATGAAGAGAGATTAGAATGGAGCAACTCAGGGTGAAGAAAGGAAGACGTTAGGAGCTCCACCAACTCCAAACCTCCCCAGCCCCTCACCCTCGTGATGAGTCTTGCACACTTCTAAGAAACCTCCTGTGCTTCCTGGAGCACAGCGTGAAAACCAGTTTTCAGAGATTAGGACTTTAAACAGTTCAGTGAATTCATAATAGAAATATGATGAAAATTCCCTTTTCTTCCATAACAAAATGTGAAAGGCAGTCCATAAAATTGTCAAAGTTTATCTGATCTGTTTGATTTATGCTTTTTAATCTCTGGGCATATGCTTCCTCTAGTTTGCTCAATATCTGATATCTGTAGACCATAGATATTACTAACGGTCAAAAGTCAAGGAAAATTCAAGTCAACATCTTTTTACATGTTGAACACATCAGATCACTAAAATCTACATGTGATGTCATCCTCTCCAAATTAAAATTAAAGTTTGACTGCTCTACAGACTCATGTAGCTCATGAAAAGTCTCTATAGTCTTTGTACCAAAGTTTACCTTATGAATATTTAGGATAAATCTCACAACATAAGAAAGAAAAACAGATTGTATAAAGGAAAACTGAGGACATGGGGGAAATCTACGTGAAGAAAGCAAAGAGTGCTTTAACAATACTTTATTGGTTTGAATTCATGTAATAAGACGATGGAGTTTTTGACTCAAGACAGGTTGACATATTTAGAAGCAATTTTGATGATTTGGGGCTATGTGAAGACTATATTTCCTCTCTTACTTGAATTATTTATAATCTTATAATTAATTACACAGAATAAACTTGTGTGACTAATAAATGCCAGAGAAACCAATTTAAATTGGCATTCATCTCCAGAGTCAGCTCCTACATAATCACCACAGATTTTTCAGTATTTACAACAATAAGACAATAAAACAACTGTACATATTATTATGAATAGAAAGGGTAGAAGAAACTCCTTCAAAGGTAATTATAATGTACATTTATTGTGCTTAGTTTTAGATTGATAGAAACAATTCTTTTTAAACTTCTACTTCCTGAGGATAACTTTTTTAAGCAAGGAAGACGGAAAATACTCTGTTCCCTGTAACCTCATGCCCTGCCGACCACACCTGTCCCTTATCATGTCCAACCCGAGTGCGTGGCCCATGGTCACAACCTGTGCCGTGCTCAGAATCCCTCTGAAGGTCTAGTTAGATTGGACAAAACACTCTTGATATTAATAGCTAAATAGGGTTTTAAAAAGGAAGGTTGATTTCATCTAAGGCTTAGTAAAATGAAATATGTATGATTTCAAACATTGTGGAATAAGTCAAACAGCATTTACATTTGAAAGAATTGGCAGGCGTAGGCTAATAAATTGACCAATATCATCATTCTCCTAAAATGTCTAAACCTGAATGATTCCTGTGCACACTTGCAATATCTTTAGAATTTCATGGAGTATGCAGTGTGCACCATCTGGGAGATGGACATGCTCGAAGCTCTGACTTGGGTGGGGCAAGGGCAATATACACAACCTAAGCATTTGTGCCCTGTAATATGCTGAAATAAAATAAATAAATAAACAAAAACTTAATTTATAAATGCAAAAAAAATTTTTCATGCAGTAAAATAAACTAGGTGTCACCAATAAACTATCAAATTTTAAAATAAATGCAGAAAAATTCTTTCTCAATTCAGAGATAACCACTCATACTCTCTGGGTAACTTTTCTCTCGGGTTGGAAAAATCACTGATTTGACTAGTTTAGGAAATTCCTTAAAAGGAACATAGTGCAGTGGCAAGAGGTTGACTGTGGGGTCTGTCTCTGGGGGTGGAGCCCCAGCACTACCCCCCAATTATTAAATGTACAATCTTGAGAAAATTATTTAACCTCTGTAAGCCTCAGTTTCTTAAGGTGAGGGATGGTGACCAGCAGGGAGAGGATGAGGAAGATGATGCTGATGTTCTAAATGAAATAATGTATAGAGCACATACAAAGTGGTCAGAGGTGTTAGATTTTGTTACTATTTATGGGTACCCTATTTCTTTTTTTTATTTCTGTCTGTAGTATGAGACTCTGAAGCTATGATTGTCTTAGTGAAAAATATTAGGAGACTCTTGGGAAAATATTAGGAGACCTGTAGGTGAAAATGTCAGAAAAGGTATATGGGCTAGAAGCAGGGCAGGGGAAGTTGTGTTTTTGGCAGCCCCACGTGAATTTATGTTTTGTTTCCTGATGTCGACGGGATTCTGAGTGGGGGGTCAACTGTTCTCCCCCTCTCTCTACCTGGCTTGTGATGGGTTTGGGGAGAGTCCTGGAAATCATTTCTCATAACATATTCCTTCTAGAAAATGTTCCATAGAATTTTTTTGGTCTTTAAAACCACATATGTGATCTGTTCATGTATTGGGTTCTTCCTTTCCTGATCATGTGTGTCCATGGAGGCAGTACAGAGCAGTCAGGGCTGTCGTGGGCAGCATGTGCTGCATTGGAAGCTCAGTTGCATGGAATTCTAACAAGGGAAAGAAAAGATGCTATTTGCATGAATATTTAAATACTAATTGGACACTCTATGGACAATAAGTAACATCGAGGTAGAGGGAAGGGCTCCTCCCAATGCCTCAGTGAGAGCAGAGCTGTCTGTAATAGATGCCATCTAACCCTGCCTCTTCCTTCAGAAAAGAATACCCTGTACTCTCAAGCTTTGTTATCAGTCTGTCAGTCAGTATCATAAAATAACAGCGTTATTGTGAAATAAGATGGTTTAAGTAAAATTTAAAGATCTGAAAAGCTTCGTTTCAAATTACAAAATGTTATACAGGTCCCACGCCTTAGGGACTGATTAATAACATATATGTAACGTATTATTTACTAATTTCTGGGTTTTGAATATTAGAATTCATCTTATGAGTATTAACTTTCATGAATGCCCCAAATGCCAGTATTTTGCCAAAAAAATGAAGCCATCCTACTTCAAACATTTTAATCTGAAGTACTCACTATTATGTAAGCCCCATGGTAATCACAAAGAAAATACCTACAGAAGACACACAAAAGAGAAGAGTCGAAGCAGGTACTACCAAGAATCAATGAAACACAATGGCAGACGGCAAAAGTGGAGAACGGGCAAAAGAACTACAACACGGAAAACAATTAACAAAATGTCAATTGTACGTTCTTCCCTATCAATAATTACTTTAAATGTGAAGAGATTAAACTCCCCAATCAAAGGCATAAAGTAGCTGAATGGATTTTTAGAAACAAAATCCAATTATATACTATCTATAAGAGACTCACTTTAAATTTAAGGACACACCTAAGCTGAAAGTTATGGGATGAAAAAAAAAAAATAATTCATGCAAATGGGAACCAAAAGAGAGCAGGAGTGGTGAATGGATGAAGAAAATGTGATATATACATACAATAAAATGTTATTCAGCCTAAAAAGGAAGGAAAACCTGCCATATGTGACAACATGGATGGACCTTGAGAATATTATGCTGAGTGAAATAAGCCAAACACAGAAGAGCAAATGCTACATGATTCCATTTATGGGAGGTATCTAAAATAATCAAACCCATGGAAGCAGAATGTAGAACGGTGTGGTTGCCCAGGGCTGGAGGGAGTCCTTAGTCAATGGGTACAAAGTTTCAGTTATGCTAGATGACTAAATTCTAGAAATGGGCTATACAACATTGTGTTCTTAGTTAACAATATTTTTCTATACACTTAAAATTTTAAGACGAAAGATCTCACGTTAAAACAATACAAACATACAGAAAGGATCTGACAGCAAGTACTTCAAGGTGTTTTACCTAAGAGGTCCGAGGAAATTACAGGTATGATCACTAGCTCTGAAATGAACCCGGATCAAAATAACCATACACTGCCACAAAATGACAAGGCTATATTTATCAGAGTTTATGAATATAACAGATTCTTGGAGGTAGCTTGTATATGAAGACCAAGATATGTAAAGCTTGTTTCACATCCTATTCATAATATGTTTAGTACCTTTTCCCAGATACTTGACTCCTATAAATGCATATAGATTTGCAGTTTATCTAGTTCTATTATAGTTGGTTTGCCAAAGCTCTGATGCTGCATTTAAATTTGCAAGACAAACACAGAAACTTTTTTTAATGACCAATTTTGTTTAGTGAATTTTAAAGCTGATTTTGGTAGAACATTTAGAGATGTCCTTTGGCCATACAGTTTAGAAATTACAATGACAAGTAATCTAATGACAGAGGCATTCTTTTTATTTAAAAGATTTGAGTAAATCGTTCCTTAAAAAGTATTTAGGCTGAATTTAATACATTGTATTTCTCTGTATCTGTGCAAAATTGAATTTTATGCCACCTTTTGGTCAATTGTGAATTGAAATTGTGTAACTGAAATAGTTTACAAGATTATGTTAAATCAGGGCTTAAAAGAATATTTTAAAGTATGATTCAAGGTTACAGATTAAATTATATTCTTACACATATTAGCTATGTTTTGAACTATTATAAATATCCAGTGATTTTTGTTTGTGGGTACACTGTTGCCCCTTTGTTCCAGTCATGTAATTTAGGATTAAAAGGCAAACTATATTTTAGAATAATATTATATTTCATTCAATATATTAGAAAAAAAATTTAGTATGGCACTTTTCAAAATTGTTAAGAAAACAAGCCACTATTTATTTGCCCTCTCCACCTAATTATTTTCTTCCTCAAAGTAGATATGTTTATCTGGAAATCGTATGCATTGTCACATGCAGAGTGTCAGACTATTTTAAGAGATGCCACATAACACTTGCTATTAACATAAATTTTTATTTTCAATCCTCAGCCTCATAGAACACTACTTTTAACTTAAACTTACTTTTATGTAAAAGCTCGACTGAAAGTGTGTTTGTTGAGAGGATAAGAGAAAATTCTCAAATTAACTGAGCCTTTCTCATATTCTTTAAAATATACACCAATTTTTAAAAATAATTACACTGAAACAGCTATCCATAAGAACTTCTATATTAGCCCATTAAGTTAAAAAGCAAGCCTTTTTTGGGAGAAGGCAAAATGAAACAAAATTTTACAGATGTGATTTTAGATCACTGATCTCAGTATACAGATCCAATCTCTTCTCCAGGGCTGTATCTACTGTACATGGTATTGTTTTTACACTCACCTATTGTGGACCAGTGGATCTTGACCTGGTAGCGAGGTGAATGCATATTGCTAAAAGGTTGGTCACTTAAGTATGACAGACAGGAACTGGTTGTAAAAAAGGATATTAGAAAGGGGAGTATTTTTGTACCCAGTAACCTGGAATACAAATGCAAAGGAGAATAACAGTTTAATGTGCAATGATAAAGGGTGCTGTTTGAGAGGGTCTCCTAGAGTCGGTTTTGCTTCATTCAACTATGAAATGACTACATGTATTCATTTATCTCTTACCTCCTTCATTTGGAGGATACAATAAATTTAAGTGTTTCTCTTTTTTCTCCTCTTTCATCACTTTATCTCCTTGAAACAAAATAAACAAATAAAAACAGTGCTGCATTATCAATTACCTTGATAATTAGCATGGGGCTATCAAATTAACTTTGCCACTCAAACATCAATTTAGGGACATACTGCTCAAAATAGCACAATGTTGACTTCCTGTTTCTTTCCATATATGATTTTGGTCTCATAAGGAAACAATGCATGTTTCTATGCTCCTTTGATATGAGGAAAAATAAAACAGAAAATGAGTTAGAACAAGCTTTGGCAGCCGTCAGTGAGGGGGAAGCTCACTGTACAGAGCAGGGGAATAATCAGATTCCCCTTGGCCACTATTTTCCATGGTGGTCAGGAGACACCACCCTGCCCTCATCACTGCCACCACAGTGATTCCCACCTACCTGATTTTGCTCCAGGACTTTATTCTTATATCCTTAACTGCTTGACCTAGGAGAAGGAGGACATGACAGGCCAGTCTTGCCTGGGTCATGGGAAAACAGAGAGAACAGAACCAGATTAGTTGGTTTGTGAATCTCATGACTAGCCACCTGCAGAATTTATTTGTTCTCTTTCATATGTGTTCAACAAATTTCTATGCCTTTCATGTTTTCTCACAAAAATGTTTAAATAGCCTTTCCCAGACTCCCACCTCTATATATTTACCCATCACAACACATTCCAAAGTACAGTAGTTTCCTATAGTTCAACTAATACTGGACAACATTCACTTAGATCCCAATTAGTGGCCAACATATATAGGGGACACAAATCATATAACCAATGAGGCACATCTGAAGAGTGGATGGCTCCTAAGAACATTGGCTATCTCAACCCTCAGACCATTCTAGTTCCTTTTCCTACCTCTTGGTACCCTTTTCTGCAGGTACTCTACATTCTTATTCTCTTTCTGTGGGGCATGGGCTCTGTCTGTCACCTAAGTCTTATTTCCTGGAGCAGACCCCCATGTTTCAAATTATATTGGAGTTTACTCAATAAAACCAAAACCTCCTTGGCATATATCCCAGTTCCCTGGATGATACTAAAAGCAGCCTCAAACTCCCACTTCCTAAACCCCATTGAGATATTAATGACTTCCTAGATTTTTTTCCTAGGACTTAGAGATTGATATTTCAGCAATAATCATATGATAAGAGGAATTTTAATTAGAGACTTATAATTATTCTTTAAATCATACCATATAATAACGATGATGATGATGATGACAATAGTAATGGTAACTACTATTACTATCTAACAAATGCCTATTATGTACCTTCACCATGGTTAATCCTCAGAAGAAGATTGTTCCCATTTCTTAGGTGTGATGGAAGTGAGTTTCAGCAGGAGTAACTCTTTTTCTATTTGTCTTACAGCTTGAAATTGGCAGCTAAGTTTTGAGCCCATGTCTGCCTTCAAATTCATTTTATTTTCACAACACTGTTCCTTGGGTAGAGATGTGAACTATGAATATAAGCTGTTATCATCATTTTCTTTTCCTACATCAAAGGTCCTTTTCTAAAATTAGGGCCAACTTTCACCACTCATAAAAATTTGCATATAAAAAAAGAAAGAAATAGAGGAAAAGTATTTTCGCCATCATACACTAAGTGTTTAAACTATGTAGTATTAGCATCAATTAGATTACTAAACTGGATAGTCTATAAACTGATCCATGCATAGAATAACTTAGTCTATAATAGAGGAAACATGAGGAATTAATGAAGAAGGGAAAGAGAAACTACATAATGTTGCATTCATTGTATTTCAATATTTGAAAAAACAAAATAGATTCTCCCTCTGCAAACAAAAAAAATCAGAGAAATTATAAATTCAATGAAAAATAAATATGTTAAAAAACAAAACTTTAAAAACATTAGAATAAAATGTAAATAATACCTTTATGACAACTGGGTAACAAAAGGTAAGCCAACAAGAAAATATTAACAAACTTGATCATATCAAAATTTTAAAATATTCATATGACAAATATCATCATAGGTAAATATGAAATATGATTAACAGAATAGAAGATAATTATATCACAAAAGATTATTATTCAGGCCATTATAACAAACTCCTACAGGTGATAAAAGAAGTAGGGTAGCACCCAGAATCTGAATTAGAAATTGACCAGAATTATTGAGGTTTAGATTTTTAACATATTTTTTATTTGATAGCCACCACATTTATACTCCTCCCATTTAAATTTTCTTTATTCAAGATCTTTCTGTTTTTATCTTTCCAGATCTAGTGAAAATAATTGCCCAGAAAGTAAGGTTGCTAGTTTTAATTCATAAGAAAAGGTCATATAAATTTTTGAAAAACAAGATTTTCTTTAGTGATTACTCTAAATTTGTACAATTTATAAAGTAGATATGCTCCTTTGAAAAAACAGGTCTCCTGTGAATCTGCTCAGATTCCAGGACTGTATTCACCTTTCATCAAACACTAATAGCCTGAGGCTATTGTATTTCTTTAGTTTTTCTATTAAAAAGAAACATGAGAGCATCAACTCACAGGTTTGGAATCTCGACTGATCTGTACCTAACCCAACTGGAGGCTTAAGGCCTTCTGGAGATAAGATAAATATCTAAGAGTCCCAATTTGGATTCACAGCTTTCATCCTATTTTTCAATATTCAATTTCATCATTTAGCATTCCCATTTTCCCGAGCTCAAGGGCTCATTTATCTTTAATATTCATTAGCTAAGTGTATGCACAATAACCCACTATCCATCACATAGGATATACAGTTTTAGCAATTAACAAAAAGGTTAGCATAAACTCTAATCATATAATTAAATATTTATCAGAAACCAAAAAGGGGGAGACAGTAAAGCTAATAATATTTTACTCACATTTAAAAAAACATATATTTTAAGACTATAAGGTGTTAAAAAAAACAAACAGGAAGTCTATCTGAATCCTTTATTGGCTATCCATGTAGAATTCCATGGTTACATGCCTGTAGTTCTAGCAGGGAAACGCAGAACATAAAAAGGAGGCATTTAAATGCATTGTGATCAGTAATGAGCTAAATATCATCATATTCTGATTGAAAGTAAAGGCAAGTGTTCATTTCTAATCTCTCACTCGCTCTCTCTCTCTTTCTCACACACATATACTCACACACCCCAGTGGATTTGTGAAGAAAAGTAAATAAATATTATTCAAAAAGTTTGGTTTTTTGTTCACCAATAATGACCATGCTGAGAACAAAATCAATCCCATTTACATTATCTGCTAAATAATTTAATTTAATACTTAGGAATATATTTAACTAAAGGAGAGAAGGATCTGTACAAGGAGAAGCACAAATCACTAATAATAGAAATCTTAGATGACAAAAACAAATGGAAAAACATCTCATGCTCATGGATTGGAAGAATCAATACTATTAAAGTATAGTATTGCTATACTTTATACTATACACATTGCTCAAAGCAATCTATAGATTCAATGCAATTAGTATCAAAATACTAACATCATTTTCACAGAATTAGAAAAAAAAATCCTAAAATGCACATGGAACCAAAAGAGAGCCTGAGTGGTGAAAGCAGTCCTAAGCAAAAAGAGCAAAACTGGAGGTATCACATTATCTGACTTCAAAATATATTACACAGTTATAGTGACCAAACAGCATAGTACTGGCACAAAAGTAGATGTTGAGATCACTGGAACAGAAGAGACAACACAGAAATAAAACCATATACCTACAACCACCTGATCTTGACAAAACAAAGGAGACAAAAGCATACACTGGGGAAAAAACACACTAGTCAATAAACGGTGCTGGGAAAATTGGATAGCCATATGCAGAAGAATGAAACTGAATCCCTATCTCTCACCATATACAAAAATTATCTCAAAATGGATTAAAGACGTAAATGTAAGACCGCCATAAAATTTCTAGAAGAAAACCTAAGAAAAACTTTTCTGGACATTGGCCTAGGCAAAGAATTTATGACTAAAACCCCAAAAGCAAATACCATAAAAGGAAAAATAGACAAATGAAACTTAAACTAAAAAGCTTCTACACAACAAAAGAAATAGTCAAAAGGGTAAGTAGCCTACAGAATGGGAGAAAATATTCACAAACTATGTATCCAACAAAGGACTAATATTCAAAATCTATAAGGAACTCAACTCGGCAAGAATAAAACAACCCATTGAAAAGTGGGCAAATGATATAACAGGAATTCTTCAAAAGAATATTTACAAATGACCAACAAACATGAAAAAATGCTCAACATCACTAATAATTAGAGAAATGCAAACTAAAACCACAGTGAGATACCACTTTACTCTAATTAAAATGACCATTATTAAAGAGTCCAAAAACAATAGATGCTGGCATGGATGTGGAGAAACAGGAATGCTTATATACTGTTGGTGTGAATGTAAATTGGTACAACCTCTATAGAGATCAGTATGGGGATTTCTCAAACAAATAAAAGTAGATTTACCATTTGATCCTGTAATCCCACTACTTGGTGTCTACCCAAAGGAAAATAAATCATTATAACAAAAAGATACCTGCATGTGTACACAGACACACACCCTATGCAGTACTACTCAGCCGTGAGAAAGAATGGAATCGTGTATTTTGCAGCAATATGAATGGAACTGGAGGCCATTGTCCTAAGTAGAGTAACTCAGAAAAAGAAACTCTCAAGGGGAGAGGGTAGAAGAGGGTGAATGATGAAAAATTACCTGTGGGGTACAATGTATACTACTGAGGTGATGGGAACACCAAAAGCCCAAATTTTACCATGATACAATATATACATGTAATGGAATGCAACTTGTACCCCCTAAATCTATTGCAATTTAATTTTAAAAAAGGTTTTCTTTTTCACTTGGGCCTGGGAGTTGTTTAGTTGTTTAGGCAACCTGAGTTGCCCTTAGTGTACTTCAAAGCTATAATTTTGCTTTTCCCTGCAATTACTTCAAACCAAAGAAGATCAGAGCCTTCAAAATGGCTTTGGAAGCAATTTAACGCCCAGATTTACCAATATATCTATAGTGGTCCAGACTTTATTGTCACTGGTGGGAAAAAACAAAAAGTATAGCAAAGCTCACAGAGCAATGGTAGGTACAGTATGATCTTCAAACCCAACTTCACTGAGCATGAGTTTCTAGACATAAAAGAAAATCTCTCAGCAAGCCCCATCAAACAAATAAATGACCATACTTATTTATACTATCCCAACAATATTTTGGCAAGAAACTACACACATTTTCTGCTATACTCTAACATCCACCCACACCTGGCACTGACAGTGTGCTAAATATATAAAATGTGAGACACTGAGGCAGAAGTGTTTCCCAAGGGAACTCTATGCCGAGGAGATTGGGAGGAGAATTTGTGGAAGACATCGTGATGAGGCATCTCATGAGTAGAAGAGAGAGACCCCGTAAGGTATTTCAGAGGCCACGGCATATCTGTAATAAGTATGGATTGCACATGTAGAATTTATAAGGTACACAAAATGTCAGCAGAGGGTGAGAATAGTTTACACTACCAAAGGCTCAACATTGTAGAATCTGCCTCATACTAGGATTCTTGGTAACTCTTCTGGAAATAGTTAGCCCTCCTCTTCCTCCTACCAGCCCCCAAATATAATAGTATTACTGACACACACACAAATTTCTAGACAACACTTCCAGAAAAAGTTGTCATGCCAAAAGACTCTCTCTCCTCGGAGAGCTCAGCCTACAGAAAATAGCTAAGTGTCTTTATAAACAAGTCGCTCTGTGAATGACAGTGGGTACACAAACATGTCACTTTCTCTTTCTGAGTTCTTACTTGCTCAATTGCAAGGTTTGCTTCTATTTTGATTACAGAATTAAAATGTAATTAGTATGTTTTTAATGAGTCCAAATGTGACACATTAAAATTCAGTAATTACTATAAAGTGATGAGTTGTGATTGAATGTCCCCATAAACAAGGAGCGTTTAAAGGCAGGACCATTTATTGCTCAGTGGTTGCTGCTTTTAAAACCGTCACCCTCCCTGGGTGAACATAGTTTTAGGATGTAAGTGATTATGCTGGACTATCGTACATATTGACAGTCAGAGCCAGCTACCCTAATGTATTTAAAGTATCTAGGGGTGGGTGAGGGAAAAATAAAAATTAAAAAAAAAATTTTAATTAAAAAGTGTAAGCTCTTTGATCATGTGACCATGTCTACCTAAGAACCCAATAATTGACTTTCTGGGTTTTATTATTTATTTATATATTTTTTTGGCCACACTTTGCTGAATGTTGGCTGTCCAGGTTAGTAAGCCATTATAATTTATCTGCTTTTAGGACAAGTTTAGTTCATGTGGCATCAGTTTTTCTCTTCAATATGACACAGGTCCTCACTGCTATTTCTGAGGTTTTTATATCCTTAAGGCTCTACAGGGCTTAGAGCAGGACTAGAAAAGTGGTCCCAGAGGTTGAAGATCCAATCCAAGGATGGCAACACTAAATGAAGCACTTGCCCTCTACAAACGTCTGATGACCTGCTTATTTCCTGGGATAACTGAATTAGCAACATTTCAGTAGGTACCAACACTGATGAATTTCCCACTGACCCTGGAATCTTAAAGAATATTGAAATAGTTGAGTTTCTTGTAGAATTAAACCTTTCATTCTATAGCAAATCAAAACAAACAAACAAAAAAATAATGGGTAAATATTTTCTGGCAACTCTTAAGACACATTACCTAAGAAGAGGAATCATAAAAGCATTAAGTCAAACATATTCTAATTTGAGATCATCTCACCTGAATTTTCATGCTTTGTAGGAAACCTGCCCATGACATTTCAACCAGCTACTCTGGAAGCCTATTGGGACATCTCAGTATTGCACGTGGCAGTTAATAGCATATCTCAATGTGTTAGAGACTTCCTATTTCCTTGGAGTCACAATTGTCATCCCAAAATTTAGATCCAGTGATCCTAGCTCTGCCCAATGCAGTGAAAAACACGGAAACATACACTCCTCATGTACCAGCCTTTCAAGTATGGAAAGCCTGCTATAAGTCTTCTTTAAGATGTCTCCAGAACGAACATCCACACTTTCAACTGTAGTTCTCCTGGGAATCTTACCTCCCCCTGAATTTCATATTTTTCAGCGTCATTCTGATTATGGCACCAGAAATAAATACAGATGTTCACATATGTGCTGATTAGGGCTGGATACAATAAGGCTATACACATCTCACTCTGCCTTGGACAATCATGTCCTTCAATACTTGCCAATAACAGACTAATTTTTAATGCAACGTTATTTATTTCACTACTGGCACATTATGGCATTTTTGTATTGTCTTCTACTATTTCTGTATAAAATCATGTCCAGTCATCTGTCTCTATTCTGTACCTTAAATGCAAACCAGCATTTCTACTTTATCCCATTGTATTTTTTAATGTTGTTTTATTATTTCATTCTATTTAAAGCATATTAATCTTGTTCTGAAAGCATTTCTACTTTATCCCATTGTATCATTTAATGTTGTTTTATTATTTCAATCTATTTAAAGCATATTAATCTCGTTCTGAAAACTTAGGAAAGAAAACCTCAGAGTCTGGCTCATTTGAAAATTTCTTGGTTCTGCTTTCATGTCCCCATTGTGTTGCTTATGATACTGAGTAGAAAATGCCAAGCACTGGCATGTGGCAATGTGTACCACTAGTAGTGTCTTAAGCAGTTCGGTAAGTGGATATGTGCTTGCTAGCATCTCCAGGTTTCACCACGTCCCAAAACTTAAACAAAGACATTATGAGTGACTCGATGAAGTGCTTTGTTAAAATTAAGACGTGCTCATTGGGGCACTCTCCAGCCTAGCAGTCTCCATGCAGCATAACTTCTGCACATCTTACCTTTCATTTCTAAATGCTAACGATCTTCTGTCTAATGGAAGATGTAGCATACTGGCTTCTCCTATTTTAAGTTCCTTCTACCATTTTGAAAATTAGGACAGCCTAACAACTTTATTCTTAAGAAATATTTAAGGCTGGGCACGGCGGCTCACACCTATAATCCTAGCGCTATGGGAGACCGAGGCAGGAGGATCACTTGAGGGCAGGAGTTCAAGACCAGCCTCGGCAAGAGTGAGACCCTGTCTCTACTAAAAATAGAAAAATTAGCCAGGCATTGTGGCATGAGCCTGTAATCCCAGCTAATAGGGAGGCTGAGGCAGAAGAATCACTTAAGCCTGGGAGTTTTGAGGTTGCCATGAGCTATGCTGATGCCACAGCACACAGAGCGAGACTGTGTCTCAAAAAAAAAGCACGTGCATTCGTATTAAGTCGACACCATCTTTGGGAATGTGAGTAAGTAGTATGCTTATTCCTACATTGGCTCCTGATTTTCTAAGATGTTCAAGATACATAAAGTAGAGATATGATGACTTAAAAACAATTAAAAGGGCATGAGATGGCAGCACAAGAAAGAAGCAACATTTCATGATTCTAACAAGACCATCTGCCTGTAGGCAAAATTTTTAAAAAATCCTAATTGAAAAGAAAATAATGTTAAGAGACATATGCCCATGTTTACAAGCCGAGGGAAATTGACAAGTGTCTGTGTTTTGCCAGTACTTTTACAGTCAACTGTTGCACATAATGAGGAAAATTAAAATCAGTAATTACTTTTCCAGTCTGCCATTGTTTTAATGTGCCTGGAATTTCTTAAGCATCCATTCCACATAATTATTTGTGATAAGCTAGCACATACAAAGGGTTGTAGGGATGGATACTCAGCTATTTTGCAAAGTAAAAATGCTTGATGATAAATTCTTTTTCCTTCTTTTTCTCCCCAACATTGGCCGTGTTATGTTTATACCTCAATTTGTAGATAATCCTTCCAGCTACACTGTTTTTTTTAGGTACAGCCATTACAAAAGTCTTCTTCTATTTGGCCTTGGCACTGCTTGGAACTTGAAATTGCTATTTGCTGCCTGCCAATTACAGAATAATTTAAGGTTTGATGCTCCCAGGCACAGTTCTTGAAATACATCGAAAAAATATATTAAGGCAAAATGCATAATATTTTTCTCTGCATTGCATAGCTTCAATAGATTGTATAGAGTTATATCAAAATTGCTAAACAAACCAATGGAGAAAAAAATCCTTTCTTCTAAGAAAGCATTTTGTAACAGTTTTACCACTCCTCCTTTTGATAGAATCATAGCAAATATTTTCCAAAAAGTTCACATTATTTGCAACTGGATGATTTGGATCTATGAAAATGTAGTGGGTGTGAATATGGATAGAATTTTAACATAAAATTTAAATTTCTAGGAAATAGAGCATGATGCAATTTTTTAATCAATTTGGAATAATTAAGAAGGAAGGAAAGAAGAGAGTTAATTAAGTTTTCTGGATCTTTTCAAGTCTAAAATGTAATAATTTTTCTCCTTTGTCTTTTTGCATCTGAATTATCCATCATTTATAGTGCAAAGCAGGAAAGCTTAAAGCAAAGTAAATTTGTGATGTAAAAGGGTCAAGCATACTTTTGAAGATTCAAAAAGCTTTTTGTTTGGAACAATAGAAGGAAATGTGCCAATTAGCATGAGACCAACAAGAAAAGAAATGAATTAATTTTGTAACTCGGCCATCATGCCTATGACATCCAGAAGGGCAGTCGGGCACAGTCTGTTATCAGGAAAAGCAAATAAACCAAAGTCTCTTTATAACCAATCACAAACATGCTCAGATTCTAAAAGATGGTTAAAAAATTATTTTCCTTACTCTTCCCACCTGGGAGGCTTAGATGCACTCCCAGCAATCCCTTCTCCTTTTTCCGCCCTCTTCTAACTCACCCTCAAAGCACACTACACAAATACACAGCAGTTGAGATCTCAAACCTCATTCTTTTTATTTGAGACAGAGTCTCACTCTGTCACCCCAAGCTAGAGTACCATGGTATCAGCCTAGGTCGCAGCAACCTCAAACTCCTGGGCTCAAGCAATCCTCCTGCCTCAGCCTCCCGAGTAGCTGGGACTAAAGGCATGTGCCACCACACCTGGCTAATTTTTCTATTTTTATTAGAAATGGGGTCTCACTCTTGCTCAGGCTGGTCTTTATCTCCTGAGCTCAAGTGATCTTCCCACGTTGGCCTCCCAGAGTGCTAGGATTACAGGTGTGAGCCACCGTGCCTGGCCTGTAACACACACACACACACACACACACACACACACACTTGACACTTGAACAACATGGGAGTTGGAATGCCAACCACTGACATAGTTGAAAATCCATATATGACTTTTGATTCCCCATATCTTAACCACTAATAGCCTGTTGTTCACAGAAAGTCTTACTGATAATATAAACAATCAATTCACACTTATTTTTGTGTGTTATATGTATTGTATACTGTATTCTTGCAAAAAAAGTAAGCTAGAGGAAAGAAACTATTAATAACATTATAAGGAAGAGGAAATACATTTACTGTTCATTAAGTGGAAGTGGATCATCACAAAGGTCTTTGGCCTAATCATCTTCACGTTGAGTAGGCTGAGGAGGAGGATGAAAAAGAGGGGTTGGTCTTTCTGCCTCAGGGTGGCAGAGATGAAAGAAAATCCACTTATAAGTGGACTCACATAGCTCACATCCATGTTGTCCAAGGGTCAGACGTATGTATGTGTGTAAATAAACACACACACTCTCTCACACTTAGATGTATTGCAGGAATGAAATCCTCCAAAGCCATGAACTGTATGAGAGTAATCCAGATACGACTTTAAAAACATACATTCAGAAATAGAGACGTGAACAAATTATAGCCCAGGCTAGCTAGTTATTCTCCCACACAGAAGGAGTTCAAAAGGAACTTGGTTCCTTCTTTAGCAAGAAATAGAATCAGTGACCTCAGCAACATTCTAATGCATGGGAAGGTCAAGGAAGTTTGGTACCTCTCTGCTGGTTCGCACAGAAGCCAAAGAAGGAGGTGGAGTGGGCCTCTTTGAATGTTGGCCCCAGCCCACAAGTCAGGAAACCCAAGTAGGATTACAAGAACTTTTTCCTAAGAAGCTTCGAGGAGAATGGCCTCCACCCAGGACTGAGGGTTGAACTGAAGTCTAGATACAATGGTCAGTACCTGGTCACTTCCTATAGGAACTAAGGGGCAGCTGTGATTTGAACTGACAGTAATAACCAGGAAGAAAAAAATCATTCACTTTGGACTCAGGGCCAGCTAGCCTGCTCTCAGAAGCCAAAAGCACATATTGAATCTGGGGCCAACAGGCTAAGAGTAGGCAAGACTATGTGTCGAAATAGTCAAAATATGTGTTAATTGATTGTCTATGTTATCAGTCCCAATTCCTACCCAACATGGGCTTGGGGAAACAGGGACTCAATGGCAGTAAGTGGGTTCTACAGGTGCCCCTGTGGATCCTGAGTGGTACCTCGCAAGCCAGAGACCAGGGTAAGTGATGGACAACAGTTAACCACCACATGTAGTTAGGAAGGCATAGCAGTTTACCTGGAACTAACTTTACAAGCTGAAGACTGTTTTCAGCTGTGACCGTGTCATGAGAATTGATGCAATCCATGTGGTTGCCTAGCACTTCAGATGGGTATGATGAACTGTCCTCAGTCTAGTGAGAACTGACTTTTCCATAATAGCTTGAGCTATACACGTAGAATAGCTAAAAAAATAAAATAAAATAAAATGCCCTTACAGTTTTATTTATTGTGCTTATCACAAGTGCCACAAGCTCACATTTGCATTGCTAATAGTCCTCTTTCAAAGTTTGTTGACATTTCAGCTGATCTTTAATGTGCTCTAGTATTATAACACCCTCGGGCAAAGTCAGTTCCCCATAGGAAAATAGGCAGCCCTGAGGCCCCTTGTGGAAGTTGCACACAGACCTGTAACTCTTAGCTCTTCTCTGCCCAAGTCACAGAAGGGTGGCAGAATATGCCACCTCAAAACATGCCACTTGGGCATAAAGATTATGTCAGGTTAAAGGCACTTCAAAAATAGCAGGTGCAAGAAAAGCAGTCTGACCTTCCTTTTTCTTCCTAGAATCAGGAGCTGAAACCCTACATGAAATTGTCCTTTATGTGCCAGGAGGAAAGAAACACTCTTACCACCAAAGATGGGGAGTCGAGGCTGATAAAGTAACCTTTATCTGCAGAGCCACTTCTCCACAGTTAAATGCTCTAGCCCAAGAGCCTTTGTCTTGTCGCGTTTTCACACCTTACCCCTCTCTGTCCAGCTTAGTATGGACTCTAGCTGCTCCTTTAGGTCATTGTTCTCCTGCAGGGATTGTATGTACATGTAAAAATCCTTCTGCTTTTTCTCCTGCTGATCTGTCTTATGTCAAATCATTTAATTATCAGGCCCAGACTGAGACCTTGGAGGACAGAGGTAATGTTTTCCTCCCCTTTGTCACTGCACTTGGGAGACTGAAAAATGACCAATTGGGCCCAGAATACTGGAAAGACATTTACACATGTTACTAAGAAGAATGTGAGGACATATAGGGCCAGTAGCAAGCAACAGTGTAATGAGATAAATTTAAAACCTACTCTTGAGACTAAGTTGAGGTGCTTTTTCTACACTGGAGAAAAAGGGAAGAGAAGATTCATTACTGGCCATCAGTAGGCTTTATAGTAGAGAGAGAATTGTCTATACCTGTGTGTAATAAAGCTAACATCCTGCTGCTTAGAATATGTGTTCTAGGCTAAATCAGGAAAGAGTGATCCCAGAGAGAAGCACATATCAAATCCCGGGCCAGAAGGTTAAGAATAGTCAGGAATGGACAGTTATGGTTTGGGAATAGATCTATAAGCAGCTGAATTCCAAACAGGAACCCTAACATAAAGTGTTAAAGAGAAATTCAAAACTTTAGAGCAGGGGTCCTCACACTTTTTAAACAGGGAGCCAGTTCACTGTCCCTCAGACCGTTGGAGAGCGCGGGGCACATTCCACACATGCGCACTGTGGGCCCGGGACTAGTCAGAAGCTAAGCAGGACAGGCAGCGGCAGCAAAAACACCCGGTGGGCCAGATAAATGTCCTCGGCAGGCCGCATGTGGCCCTTGGGCCGCAGTTTGAGGATGCCTGCTTTAGGGCAATATATACCTTGAAAAGAAATTTTGTTCTGAGAACTCATGGTGGTATGGTCCCGATTTTAGAAACTGGGTTTAATACAGCTAGATCTATGGTAAGATTTAGGTGAAGACCTATAATCTAATGTTGGTGCCAAAATTAAGAGCATCTCTTGGTTCAAAATATAAAGTATATTTATATCTCAGTTACAAGCAGGTATATTTACATCTCTCTTTTTCATTGTTTGTAGGTAATAATATTTTGTCATGTTGAATTTATTTCTTTAAGTAATTAAATGTGTGCATATAATAATGTATCACACCTAGTAATATATTGCTTAATCATCATAGATTATTAGCAATTCAGTGCTTAAATGGAATTCAGGGCCATTTGTTTTAAAAACTTAGACTGTAAGAAAATCATTTTATGTTGACCAAGCACAAATACAAACAAAAACACACAGATACCCCACATGCCCATGCATAGCTAAAATTAAAGCTTCCTAAAATAATAGTTTATTTTGTATAGAACCTAATGCACTTTCATTATTCCCTATGCTTTTTCTTCTTTTTCTATTACATTTCTTTTTTTAAAATAATGCTGCTCATAATCCCCAAATTGAAATTACCAACTGCTGATGGATCTCAGCCTACAGTTTGGGAAACACTGCTTTAGGGAATGGCTAGTCCAACTCTCTCCTCTTGTACTTGAGAAATTTAGAAATTTAGGCAATATCCCCAAGGTCACCTAGTAAGAGGCAAAGCAAGCCTGTGCTGATACCCAGTCTTTCAAGTTCTGGCCTAATGAGTTTTCCCCAACCCTACATTCTTCTCAAGATGGATAGTCGCGTATATGGTCCTCTTTCCCGCTCAAGTTTGATGAGGTAAGCAAGCATCATCCTGTAGATACTTGCCTTGCCCATTTTGCATTTTCTCAGGCTTATAGCAGCCATTCCCAACCTTTTTGGCACCAGGGACCGGGTTCATGGAAGACAATCCTTCCACAGTGAAGGGTGCATTTGGGAGTGGGGATTGGGCGGTCCCAGGGTGACCCCAGTGCACCACATTCATTGTGCAGCCAGACCTCTCTGCCAATGACAGTCTGCACTTGCAGCCGCTCCCCAGCGCCAGCACCACTGCCCCAGCTCCTCCCCAGATCGCCAGGCACCAGACTCTTGCAAGGAGCGTGCACTCTGAACCCCTCGTGGGGCATGCATGGGGTCCATGCTCCTATAAGAATGCAATGCTGCAGCCTTGCAGGAAGCACCAATTGCACTCCGTTTTAACTCTGTGTTTCTCTGTCTCTTGCAGTTCTAAACTGCATTTCCAGGAGAAGAGTTTACATCTCCATCAGTACCCCCAAATCAGTCTGAGTAGTTTGAATGATTGAACCCTTAGAAAGACAAACTCACATAGTCAAATAATCTAAATTTTATATGAATGGGCCAAACATATCAGCATCTAAGTAACCATAGAGATACCCCCTTTCCTTCTAGGAGGTATCAGTTCTGCTGGTCGTGCTGTTCAGCGTGGTAAGTGGAGAAAGAATTGAAAAACTTCTGAGACAAGCCGTGACGGTACGCTAGGGCTAGTGTAACAAAGCACCGAAAACTGAGTAGCTTAAAACAACAGAGATTCATTCTCTCTCAATCCTAGAGACCAAATGTCTGAAATCAAGGTGTCAGCAGGGCTGTGATCTCTCTCCCAGTTCCTGGGGGTTGGAACTCTCCAGGCTGGACACAAAAGACTAATTGCAGAAAAGACATACGGATTTATTTAACGTGTATACACAGGAGCCTTCAAAATGAAGACCCAAAGATACAGGAGAAATTGTCCATTTTTATACTTAGGTTCAACAAAGTATAAGCAGCCTTGTAGAAATACAATCAGACAAAAATATGATCTAATGCTAATGATAGAGCAGGGAAACCCAGCAAGGCCTGTGTATAGGACCCCTCCACCTCTCTGAGCAACATCCTTATTAATGTGGGGGTCTTATTAGCCTGCAGTCCAACAAGGTAGGTCAGGTTTTATGGCCAGTTTTCACACAGAAAGACAGAGGGAAAGTTAAAGTAATATTTTTAGGTGTTAGGGCTAGCTTTGGGGAAAGGGGTTCTGATTTCTATGCCCAGCCTTGGGGAAGAGGGATTCTAGTTTCCATGGCCTCGGGGGAGAATGGGACTGAGAGGCAGGAGGGCAGGAGAAGGGCAGAGAAAAGCTTTTGTTTCTAAGGCCTTCATTTTTGGGGTATTGTTTTCTGAGTCCCAGCACTGCAGTCCTTGGTGTTCCTTGGCTTGTGGACACACCCCTCCAACCTCTGCCTCCCTGGTCACATGGTGTTCTATGTCTCCTGTGTCCAAATTTCCCTCCCCTCGTAAGGACACCTGTCATCAGATTAGGGCCAACCTTAATCAAATATGACCTGATTACATCTGCGAAGGTCCTATTTCCAAATAAGGTCATATTCAAAAGTACCTGGGGTTAGAACTTGAAAATATCTGTTTGGAAGACACAATTCTACCCACTTACAGAAACTAAACCAATTATCTAGAAGAGATTAAGAGGGAAATGGGAGAGAGGGGAGATGAGCAGTAAGATATGAGAGCAAACAAATGAATTTTTTTCAGGGGAGGAAAAGGGGGAACGTGATTGTTCGGTGAAATATGGAGAGAGTCATGAATGAAGACGACTCTCAGACATTCTGCTTTGGGTCACACGACATAATTTTTCCTTTGGTGCCTCCTCCAGAGACCTCTGTCAATCTTAAATTACCTTTCAAGACTTTGTCCAAGTCAGATTTGGGGTTGTTTCAGATGTTATATGATTGCAGGAAGCAGCTCGCAAGTGACCTAGCATTATTTTAAATCTAATAAAAGTTAATGTTTTTATTAAAGATCAATTTTATTATAAGTAGAAGATGTATCATTGCATTTTTACCACTATGCAGAAGGAAAAGAAGACAGTAAATAGAAAAGATAATAATAATATGTTGACTTTACTGAAATGTGATATATAGCAGTAGTATTTACAAATTTTTAGCAAATTATTAAATATTGATTCAGTGATATGCATCTTATTCCATATATTAAGCAATTATGTTTATTTCTAGTACAGTAAACCATGGTTGTTTTTAGCCAATCATTGCTATTTGAATGCAGTCTCTAATGTTTTTCTCTAAATTTTGGATGATTATTTTATTTTAATTAGCTCTCTTAGAAACATTCATTCATTCATCTATTTATTCACTCAGCAATATCTATTCAGTATCCAAAGTGTGTCAGACACAATTCTATCTCTATCCCCTTATTTCGACCGAGTCTAGTAGAATTAACAAAAGTTTTTATTCATGGGAATGCATAGTATTGATATAAAAAGTATAAAATAGTATAAGAAAGATGAAAGATTTCTAGAGCAACTGCACTATGCAGGGATCTCTCTGATATCTCTCTTCCCTTTCACCCATCCAGTCTCTAAGTTCTCTATAAAAAACAGGCTACACCTGCCTTGTTCTTCCTGCTGGGTGAATCCAGAGAGTACAGCAAAGTTGTGCCGCCCATACTGAATTTCCCTCCACTAACCATAAGGCAGAATGGCTTTTCAAAGTTTGATTTAAGGAAAGTAAATGCCACTTGACATTTCTTGCACACCCAAGTGTATCGATTAACATGAATCCCTCTGTATCAACAATTATCAAACTTTTTTAAAATCTCAGAATTCCTTTATAATCATAAAAATAGAGGCCCCCAAAAGCTTTTATTTTTATGGGTATTACATACTAAATATTTAATGTAGCAGATATTAAAAGTGATGCATTTTTAAATAGTTATTAATTTATTTTAAGATAACATTCAAAAAACACTACTTGTAAGCTTAATATGCTTTTATTAAAAAAAAAGACAATGACCTATATTATTCCAAAACAGAAAAAGATTAATGAAAAGAGTGGTGGTGTTTCATAACTTTGCAAATCTCTTTCATATCTGGCTAAATAGAAGCAGCTGGGTTCTCACATTCAATCTGTTGTAATCACATGCCACCTAGCCTCTAGAAAATTCCATTATGCACCATGAGAGGATGAGAGTGAAAAAGGGAAACAATATTTAATATGATGGTTTAATCTAATAGTTCATGGACCCCCTTAAAGGTGTTCAGGACCCCCAGTGGTCTCCAGGCCACATTTAGAGAACTTCTGCCCTAGTACTTTCCATCTTGTAGTAGAAGAAATAGATTATACACTATAGAATCAGAAGACAGAGAGCAACTCACTGTTCTGCTCAACCCTCAGCCATCGTATGATGTATGGTGCTGGCCAAGTGGATCAGAAATTCCTCTTGTTCTAGGGTAAGGTACCCCTGGGAACCACAGGCTTAGCCATAAATGAAAGAACAAAATTGCTACGCACGAACTTTGAGATACAGGTTAAAGAACAAAATAAACATGCACATATTCAACCTCAGCACAGCAAATCCCCAAAGGATGGCTCATGATCAGACATACAGACCTAACCCAAGAATCACTATCGCAATCAAACCATAATTTAACGGGGGAGCTATTTATAGTGAAATATTTTTTCCCAAGAAAGAATTTCGTGGTGAGATAAAAATCACAGTTTGCATATTGCAAATGTTGAAAACAATTCAGGATTTATAGCCCACTTAGCTTACTTAGCTACTTGCTTTGCTCATATATACTAGTTCTTTCAACTACCATAAAAACAATAACTATATTTGAATAAACTCGACAAATATGCATTATTAAATTTGAATTTTATGACATAGAATTTGGTTACTTTTCTTGTTTTAAGAAGTACAAAATATATGAGTGAAAATTTATGTGTATATTTTTCAATAATGTTTTCCAAAGTACTCTCAGAGAATATCACAAGAGGATTATTTCTTTGGCAGAAGAAAAAAAGAAAAAAGAAAAAGGGTAACCCTCAGTGAGATCAGCACAACACATCAGAGGATCTGTGTTCTTTTGAGCCATGTTTAAATGTGCTATGACACAAAATACAAAGTCTGGACATATCCAAAAGAAAGGTTTATATCTCCTCCAATTTCTCCTAAATCTGGACTAACTTGGCAATAGATACTACAGTGAAATCTTGCCATTAGTCGGAGAAGCTCCTTAGGAAAACCAAGCTGTGCTCAGCTTTCTGCCACTGACACCAAATCAAACAAGCCCAAACTGAAGCACATTCAAACACCCTTTCTCAGACCTAGACCTCACGGACCGCAGGACTCTCATGTGAGATTTCGGTTTACTGCTTGGTTTTTCATCTTTGTCAAAAATTAGATAACCTTTTTGAAATAGGTAACAGATTTACTTGTTTTAAACACCAAAAGTTACAGAAAGACATGCAGTGAAAGCCTTCTCACCTCTAATCCCCATCTGTCCAGTGAAGTCTGTTATTAATTTCTTCTTCAAAAGCTTATTTATTATGAGACATGACATCTAGATGAGAGCACAAGATCAGATATGAACAACTCAGTGATTTATCCCAAAGGAACTATTCAGGTAACCATGACACAAATGAAAAAAAAAAAAAAAAAAAAAGGAATATTACCAGCATCCCAGAAGTACCCTCACGTCATCTCTGAATCACCACCACTCCCTCCATCCCAAAAGTACCCATTATCCTGAATTCTAACACCGTAAACTAGGTTTGCAAGTTTCTGTACTTTACATAAAGGGAATCCTGCAATATGTATTTCTTTGTGTCTAGATTGCTTTTGCTCAATATGATATTTGTGATCTTGATTCATGTTGTATATGTAACTACAGTTTATTTTCATTATTATAGTGTTCCATGTGTAAATATGCCACCATTTAAATTGTTGATGGATACAACAGTCTGTTTGGACTGCTATGACAGAATGTCATAGATTGAATAGTTTATAAACAGAAACTTCTCACCTTTCTGAAGGCTAAGAAGTCCAAGGTCAGGGTGCCAGCATGTTTGGTGTCTGGTAAGGGCCCACTGCCTTGTTCATAGATGGCATCTTCTCACTGTGTCCTCACAGGATGGAAGGGCTGAGGGGTGTCTCTTGGACCGAGTTGTGAGGGCACTAATCCAATTCATAAGGCCTCCACCCTCATGACCTAAACACTTTCTAAAGCCCCCACCTCCTCATACCATCACCTTGGGGGGTAGAATTTCACTGTATCAATTTGTGGGGGGACATAAACATTCAGACCATAACACTTGGAATGTTTCCAGTTTTAAGCTGGTCAGATAATGATATAAACATTCTTGTCTTGTTTCTCCAAGAGCACATGACCATATTTTTTGTTGAATCTATTTCTAAGAGTGGAATTGCTGGATCAAACTTGATGTGAATCTTCAACTTCAGTAAATAATGGCAGAGACTTTTTTAAGGCACTTTCACCAATTTGCACATCTGTAAAAATGATTTAAAGTTTGTTGCTTCACATACTTACCAACACTTAAAGTAATATCATTTTTTTATTTAGCTATTCTGATAGCTATGCAATGACATCTTATAGAGGCTTTAATTTTTATGTCTCTGATACTAATGAGATTGAACCTTTTTATAGGTTTATGGGTCCTTTAGATTTCCAAAAGAAACTATTTCAGTCTCTTTCTCATTTTTCCGATAGTATATCTATATTAAAATTTTATGAAGACATGATTAGGGAAAAAATGTCTAATATAACTTCTTGGAGGGGATAACGATTTAAGAAAAATGTTGAGCACTGGATCAGACACAAGTGAATAGAAAATGAGTTATTTGGAAAATAGGTTAGTAAAAAATGTATAATTGTAAAGAAATATGGAGAAACAGTAAAAATACAGGGTAAGGCAAATAGAGGATACAAGGGGAAAAGTCGAGTATGTGTATTATTAGAGTCCCAGAAGGAGAAAGAAGGAAGAAATAATCATTGATGAGTTACTGACTGATAATTTTCTAAAGTCAATGTGGCATCATGAAACACATGCTTCATGATAATAAAACTGCTAAAAAAAACAAACAACAACAAAAAAACGTTAAAAAGAGCCAGAGAAAAATATACAAATTATCTTTAAATAAGCCAAAATTATACTAGTAGTCAACGTAACACATGAAAGATGACAAACAAATATCGTTAAAGTGCTGAAAGATAGTAACTACCAACATAGAGCAGTATATTTCTACTTCAAGAATGAAGATGAAGTCAAATCATTTTAGGCAGACAAAAATTGAGATAGCCTTTTAACAGCAGTAGATTGGCACTAAGGGGAACACCAAAGGATATTATTCTAGGGGAAATCAATGATAACAATGGCATATGAGCTGTGAGCAGGTAAAAATGTCATTAGTGTTTTACGTTTTTTGCATTGTTTAGCTATCACCCCAATCAGACTTAGATTGGAATGACTAGAAGCTTCCCTGCAGCACCTGTGATGGCAATGTGTGCTTCTGATTTACCCTTGACCCTAAAGTACAGCTCTTCAGGGTCCCAAAACAGAGCCAAAGGAGGTAACCAGAGACCCCCACTGCCCACCATAGCCCCTGGACTCCCAACTCTGTTCCCTTATCCCCTACCCTAGCTATGACCATGGCCATGTGGCTCTCGGCTGCCACCTACCCTGACAGCGCTTACACATGTCCGCATTTTGTCCAACTTCCCTCATTGTCTTCAGCAGAATGGTTGATCCAAATTTGCAAAATTTGACTTCACTAAAAGCAATATCTACTTTTTTTTTTTTTTTTTTTTTTTTTGAGACAGAGTCTCGCTTTCTTGCCTAGGCTAGAGTGAGTGCCATGGCGTCAGCCTAGCTCACAGCAACCTCAAACTCCTGGGCTCAAGCAATCCTCCTGCCTCAGCCTCCCGAGTAGCTGGGACTACAGGCACGAGCCACCATGCCCGGCTGCTTTTTATATTATATATATTAGTTGGCCAATTAATTTCTTTCTATTTTTATGGTAGAGACGGGGTCTCGCTCAGGCTGGTTTTGAACTCCTGACCTTGAGCAATCCGCCCGCCTCGGCCTCCCAGAGTGCTAGGATTACAGGCGTGAGCCACCGCGCCCGGCCAGCAATATCTACTTTTTTTGGTTTGTTTTTCTTAAGGAGAAATTAAGTGTTGAGGACACAGAGCTCTTCTGAAAGAGTTGTTTTGTTTTTGTTTTGTTTTGTTTTGTTTTTCCAAAAAAGAATAGCAGAGAAATGGGATAGGAATAAAAATCTATGAAGAATTGTTTATATGTTTGTTTCAAGATGAGAAATACGGTACGCTATTTTCATGCTGGGGGTAATGACCCAGTAGGAAGGGAACCTATGAAGACAAAAATGAAATAGAGTTCACCAGAAAGAGCAAGAGACTTGGTCAGCAAGAGGTGATTCCGTCTGCTGAACAAATGGCAGTCTGGTCTCACACTAGAAGGGACTTTTCATCTATCACATCAAGACAGGCTGAATATATGGACCCAGATGTAGATAGATTTAGGAGCCGGAAGATGATTTAATTCTACTTGGACTGATTTGATTTTATTTTTTTCCCCAGTAATACAAGGTCATGTGCAGATCCTGAGGTAGGGAGGAAAGGGTGTTGGCTGGAGGTTTAAGAGAACAAGTGAGAGATGGAATTGACTGCAGAAGGTCCTGGGGTCGTCCTGCAGGACTGAGGACCCCACTGATGTTTGTGGTCTATGTGTAAAGTGTGACTGGTCAGCACCTTTTGTGTGATTTTTGTCCAACCAAGTTTTACTGCTCGACGCAATAAAAAAACATCTGGTTTTATCAGAGTTGGGTTTCCAGGTGATGCTACCTGCTGAGGCAGGAGGGAGAGAAGTGTTTGAGGTTTGAGGAGAGAGAGACAAGACAATATATATACAATTATATATAAGAGAGACAATCTCACTCCTGAATTCAGAGAACAGGAGTGAAAGTGGCCAGGGTAAGTTAGTGGGATTGGCAGGGAACTAAAAATCAGTGGATTCACAGAGAATTAGATTTAAACACTGTTGTGGTTTTCCTTAAAAAAAAAAAAAATACAATAGAGGCAGCTAAGGTTATTTGTTTGTTTGTTTTGCAAATAGCAATTGACCTTGAAATCTAAACTAGTCTAAAAGGGACAGGAGGAAAAGAGTATCAGATAATAGAGAGTAAAATAGTAACAGTCAGTGGATGGAAGGTCTCAGTAGAAGAAATACTGCATTGGGAGCCAGGGTAAGTGAACTGAAAAATTAACAGCAGTGATCAGAGGTTAGGATAATTTAAAAAAAAATTGAAAAGATAATGACCAAGTAGAAGGTATCACCATGGAGGTAGATGCCTGAAATGTAGTTGGATGAAAAGATAATTGCAGGTCAGATCATCAAGAAAGTGTGAGGTTCCTAGGTCATTGTGGTCCAAAATTGCAATAATTATGTATATGGTTTTGGTTAACTAAGAAATGAAGCATTTTTCAATTCTAAAATCATCAGTAGAGTTGATGCACTAAAGTCTAAAATGCCATGAACATTGAAAAGGGACATGAAGAAGAAATAACGAATACTGTGATCTTAAGCAAAGATTCTTTACCTTTCTAGATCCAGTTTCTTATCTGTATAGTGAGTAGTTTGAAGTAGATTGTCTAGTTCATTCCTTTGTCTGAAATATGTTGTTTTCTTTCTTCAGTAAAACTCATCGATAGTAATGAACACCAAAAAAAAAAAAAAAAAGGAATACTTAAGTGAATACTAGATAGCAAGTATTGCTTAACTTTAGAAGTGTAAATTACTTCTCTGTGGAGGCTATCTGTGTTTTTATTTGTGTATTTATTTAAAGTTTGGGGGAGGAGAAGCATTAGAATCACTCTGATCTGAAATCTGAGATTTCAAATATCTCACCTCTACCCCAATATTTCTATGACATCAAGCTGACCAAAGTCCCCAGATGATTATAATACATTAATTGCCCTCTGAGAATAACTGCCTATGAGATTGATGTATACACTGAGTTCATTGTAGGCACTGTCTTCATGGGTATGGAATTCCTCTTATAGTTTGATTCATGAACCTAAAGCCAAAAATCTTACTACACTATTAATAGATATAAAATATGGATTGCATAATTTTTGAGAAATATGATAAAAATTCCAACATATTGTGAACTAAATTGTACTACCATAGCTAAAGCTCAGTTACTTATAGGAATCAGGGATATATTGTAATTAAGGAAAGAGTAAAAAAATTGCTACTTTTGTCTGCTGGCCAAATTAATTTCCAATCCATTCCCTAAAATTAATTCCCAACTTCTCATTCCCTAAAGTCCTGTGCACATGAACCCCCCAGAACTATTGCTAAATACAGATCCTTTAGCAGTAGGTTGGGGGTGGAGCCTTTAATTGTGCTTTTTCAACAAGGTCCCAGATGATGTTGGTCAACAGGTCTGGGGACTACACTAAACACAACTCAAAGACTCCACTTTTTATTAATCTGTGAGTCTGAACAACCCAAGTAGAAATCAGGTTTTTAAAAATGTGTCATTCCTCTCTTTGGCCATTGAGACTTATATTTCCCCAGGCCACATCAGTTTGATGATAATATAATAAATTGCATTTCTCTGGTTCATCTGAATTAGAAATCTTAGAAACTTCAGCCTCGCTTAGATTTTATTTAGTTATTTCAAATGAGTTCCCAGAAGTTGGCTCAAGTTTGAGTGCAAGCATGAGTTTTCTAGTTACCTTGTAGCAACTGTCATGTCCTTCTCTCCTGTTCTGGCTATTGCCTGGATGTGTCTGGTACTTTCCTAGGACAGATGTGGAGTGTCCAATACTCAGGACACTGGATTCGGCCCAAGGGTCACTTCAAGTGAAGAAAGTCACCTAAATCCATTATTTCTCCATCCTTCTTAACAGTGAATTGAAACCATTTGAGTGACATCTCATTCTATTCAAAATTACTCCTTTTCCCCAAGCCTGATCCATTATCCTAGGAACACGTTTTAGCCCCTCAAGTTTCTTTTTTTCTTTGAGCTCAGAAGACTGACTGCTTCATGGAAATGCCATCTTGACAAGCCACCCCTTGGCCCACCATTCCCACAAGCCAGGCAGAGCCATCGGAATCAAGGAATGTTTGTATTAATAGTTGCAGCTCTTAAGTGGGATCCTCAAGGACACTGTGACATAGCGCTCCTGCATGGGTAAGGAGAAACGATAACTACTTTTTATTGAGGAGAAGCACATGAATTACCTGGAGAGTGCACAAGTCAGCATCTGTAACTGATGAGTGGGTAGGACACGTCGGAGTTCTATGAGGAGGCTTTCTGCCACCACTCACAAAATGGGAAGCAGCAGAAGGCAAAGATATCCAATGAGTGATGAGATGATTAACCAGTGAGGTGGGACTGGCTCCCGGAGTGGTGATATTGAAGGTTCAGCTATATTCAATTAAAACCTATATCTAAATCTTGGTTTGCCAGAAATTAGCCTGCTAAACGTGAGAATATTCCAGATGGACAAGTTAAAAAACATTACGTAATAGTGATGGGAACAGGCAGTATTTGATTAGCATGAATTGGAATATTATTTCCCATCCCAAGTGAGTTAAACACAGGATGAGCCCAACACCCTGCACCCATTAGGTATGAATATACCCATCCCCTCCTCCCCCTCAACCTGTCCAACACCAGAGGAATGTTACTACTATACACGCACTTAAATGTTGGTCAGTTAATACCAATTTGATGGTGAGTCCGTGTGGTGCTTGTTTATCCATTCTTGTGATACTTTACCTAGTAGAATGATCTCCAGCTCCATCCAGGATAATACAAGAAGTGCTAGGTCACCATTATTTTTTGTGGCTGAGTAGAGCTCATGGTATACCTATACTACATTTTATTAATCCACTCATGTATTGGTGGGCAGTTAGCTTGTTTCTACATCTTTGCAGTTGTAAACTGTGCTGCTGTAAACATTCTAGTACAGATGTCTTTTTTATAGAATGTCTTTTTTTCCTTTGGTTAGATACCCAGTAATGGGATTGCTGGGTCAAATGGTACATCTACTTGTAGGTCTTTGAGGTTTCTCCATATTACCTTCCACAGAGGTTGAACTAGTTTGCAGTCCCACCAGCCCCGTATGAGTGTTCCTGTCTCTCCACATCTGTGCCAACACTTATTGTTTTGCAACTTTCTGTTAAAGACCATTCTCACTGGAGATAAATGATATCTTATTGTGGTTTTGATCTGCTTTCCCTGATGATTAGAGATGTTGAGCATTTTTTCATATGTTTGTTGTCCATTAGTCTATCTTCTTTTGAAAAGTTTTTGTTCATGTCCTTTGCCCACTTTTTGATAGGGTTGTTTGATTTTTTTCTTGCTGATTTTCCTGAGTTCTATATAGATTCTAGTTATCAGCCCCTTATCAGATATGTATCATGTGAATTTCCTCCCATTCTATAGGTTGTCTGTTTGCTCTTATGATAGTTTCCTTGGCTGTGCAATGGAACAGAACTGAGAACCCAGATATAAAACCAGCCTCATATAGCCATATGATCTTTGACAAAGCAGACAAAAACATACACTGGGGAAAAGAATCCTTATTCAATAAATGGTGCTGGTAAAATTGGACAGCCACATGTAGAAGACTAAAACAAGATCCATACCTTTCACCTCTCACAAATATCAATTCACGGTGGATAATAGACTTAAAACCTCAGGCATGAAACTATAAGAATTCTAGAAGAAAATGTTGGAAAAACTCTTCTAGACATTGGCCTAGGGAAAGAATTTATGAAGAAGACCCCAAAGGCAATCACAACAGCAACAAAAATAAATAAATGGGATCCTTCTTTCTTATTTTTAAAGTCCTAGAAATAAGTCTTTCCCTTCCTTCCTAAAAATGTTGGTGCTAAGTAGCAACATAATTACGCAGGTAATTTTTGAGAGCAACAAAAAACCTGGTGGTGAGGTTCACTAAAGATACAAATGATACACCGAGAGGTAATTGTATGTAGGTTATAGAAGTCTCACGTGTCCTCTTTTTTGTAAAAAGCCTTCTGAGTCAGGTATCTTTTGATTCTATACACTTCTGTCTCCTTCTCAAACCTGAACTATTCATATCAGAGATTTACTGGACTCCTTTCCATCTTGCAATTAATTTATATTCCCTCTACTAAACTTCTCTCTCCTGCTTTCCTCAACATGATGCTTCTTTTCATCCCTAAACTATACTAAAATGAAAAGATTCATTTCTCTCACTCACTTCTGCCTTCTTTTAAATGGTTGTGCTTCCTTTTGATTGATTTTACTTGCTATACCAGGAGTATTTGCTATTTCCTGGAAAAGTCAGAGAGGGATCTCTTGTATGCCCATTTGAAAAGAGCTAATGTGGTCATTTAACACATACCCAGAACAACAATGCACAAGATGATGAAAAGAGACGCATGCAGAAGGGAGTTCTTCATCTCACACTGCTGAGCTACACTTTCAACATTGTGATCTGCGAACTGATACCGTGGCCCACCTTCTCAAAGGTGGCATTATTAGTGCTTGTTCTGCAGTCTTCCAGGAAAAGACATTTAATAAAGGAGAGAACATTTCTATTGGGCAGTATTAAAACATTTGCTTCCATGCACGCTGCTTTAACCAGCTTGAGCAAATTAGTTATTCCCAGTAGATTATTCTCATTGGTAATTCTGTAATAAAAGATTTTAGATATTGCGCATTTTCATCAGTGACATTATAATTTTTATTTCAGAATCTTAGTAATCGAATATTCATTATCTAATTATAATTAAAATGCATGATTCCCTTAAGAATGCTTATAACTATTTAAATGAATATGAACTTTATTATAAGAAATTAGGAGATTAAAATTATTCAAAGGGGCTAAACTTTATTCTTAAAGAACCGTAGAATTGTAATACTAAGAACAAAAGAGCATAGGAAAGGCAATGGAAAAGTAGTAAAAAGAAAGAGAAACAAAACAGATAGATCCCTGATGTGCTATCGTGTGGGAATATTGTATTAATTATTTAGGTATGGATAAGATAAACAACTTAAAAGCCTACCAAACTATGTGCTTCTTGAAGATAGGAGTCAGGATTGATTAATCTTTGTGTTCCTCACCATACCAGTGGCATTGCATGGAACTCACTGGACACTCAATACATGTTTGTTGAATTAATAAAGAAGCAAATTCTGTCTGAAAATTATAACAAGTAAATTCATGAGTACTTTGTCAAGTCATCTTGCAGATACAGTGTTCAAAGAAATTCATATTTGGATCCAGTTAGAATGTTTGCACTTAATTAGGATGTTAGTTTATATGCTTTAGGAATTAATTTTGACACTGAAGAAGCTGGACAGGGAGCAGCCAAGTTCAGAGGAAGGGTGGGATACTCAGTAAGTTGCCTCTACCCCTTCTCTGTCTTGAATTCTTTCCTGTTACAGACAGAGATCACCCCTCAGTACCTGGGAGAGAGCAAAAGCCAAAAGCATAACCCATCAGCTTTCTTTACACATGCATTGAATTTGTGTTCTCATCATACTGAATATTAAGGGAAATAATTAGGAGCCATTGGTTAGACAACAATGTAAAGAGAAGTGAGGATAATAATTTTAATAATAGTTAACATTTAATTGAGCCATGTGAAACTGCCATTTTGGTATGTCAGACACCTAAGTGAATATTGAAAATTTCATATGGTTTAACCTAACATTTACTGAATGCTTACTATGTGGTAGGCACAGTGCTAAGTAATTTATAGTCAGTTGATTTGTTTAAACTTAACAAAAAAAAATTTTTTTAACAGATGAGGGAAATTGACAATGAAATTAGGGAACTTGCCCAACATAGAAAGAAGATGTAGAAACTAAACACAGTTCAACATCAGAGCTTCTTTTCTTAAACAAAATACTATCCTGCCCAGGGAAACTATGAATGTTATAAATGATGTTATCAAAATCTTGCCTTCCAATTAACAAAAATGCAACAGTAAAATATACCATGGTTAATTCACAATGCAAAATGTCTGCTTTTAGAAAGGTGAAATTTACTTACAATACAGAGAAATCACCACTACAATATCCAGGTCAAGTTCTATAGCAACAAAAATGACATAATCTTTACTCAAGGAGGTCACATTGCAGTAGGAGGACAGAGAATTTTAAAACCTACTCTATCATTAGAGCTATATTTTTTTGGTCATATGACCCAATCCAAACAGGAGGAATGTACTATGGAGACAAAGAGATAAATATCTGAAACCAAGAAGGACTCAGAAAATTCACAATCTATGTCGACCATAACTATATCATACATATGAGTAAATTGCAATAGGAGCCCAGAGGAAGAAGCAATTAGATCATCTTGGGGCAGGGTTGTCAGGGAATGTTTCACAGAAGAGATGACAACTGGACAAAACCTTAAGGATGAGTGGGATTTCATGAGGCAGGAAAAAGAAGGAGGTCATCCCAGGAAAGGGAACAACGTGTACAAAAAGAGGAAAGTGTGAAAGTTAACAACAATGTTGAGCGGTAAGTGGCTTATGTGGCAAGGAGTGATGCCACCTTATAGTCTATATTCCTGGGACCCCTAGGCACAGAGAATGTTGAAACACCAACTTGGGTTCCTATTGTAGGATTGGGAATTTCCACTTTGTCCTAGAAAGCAAGAATAAGCCACCAAAGATTTTGGTGGCTTCCTTCTCAAGCTGTAACTTTCATAGAGAGAAGTGTGTAAATCTTCAAGGTACAGCTCAGTCATTTTTACATCTTTGGATAGCCATGAAATTGTCACCCAAATTGGGAGCTAGACCAGCTCCCTTGGTCCCCCTCCCAGCCAATCTCCCCAAAGATAACTACTATTCTGACTTCTGTCACCTCGGATTATTTTCACCTGGTTTTGATCATCATATAAATAGAATCATTCAACATAGACTTTTTTGTGTGTCAGATTCGTTTCCTCAATATTACGTTATAGAGACTCATCATGGTTTTGTGTGTACCTATGGGTCGTTTTATTACATTACCGTGTATTATTATGTGAATATATCACAATTTATCATTTCTCTGTTGATGGACATCTGGGCTGAGTAGCTTCTCATTTTTTCCTAAGGAAGGAAAATTGATTTAATGGGCTTTATTACAGAAGCCCAGGAGTTTTTCCCTACTGGTTGAGTTAGGCACACACGATCCCTGGGGGATAGGAACAAGCATACAACGTAGGACATTACATCTGTAATTAAGATGTTAGGGACATGCCAGTGTTCTCTAACATCTCATCTAATAGTTTCTGCATCTTAATCTCATTTATTACTTTCCAAAGCTCTGGAAATGATTTCCCATTGAAGCTGAATTTGAAAAGCCACAGAATCCCCAAAACCATTCTTCCCAGATTGGCATAATGCAGAAAGTTATTTCTCAAGACATTAATATCTGTGCTGGATAAAAGTTCTTTTTTCAGGATTCTGGGTTACACAAAGTTAGACGTGTCTTATTCAGTGCAGGGATTCTCATGCAATTGGTATTTGGGGTGTCCAAGAGAGAAATATGGAATATATATAGTATTGCCCACACTTTGAAGGCCAAACACCTATCATTTCCCCTCAGGAAATTTACCAGTTCCCAGAATTAATATTTTCTGAAACCCAACATAAAAAAATTATAGGGAACTGCTATGGACTCAATTGTGCCCCCTTAAAATTCATCTGTTGAGGCCGGGCGCGGTGGCTCACGCTTGTAATCCTAGCACTCTGGGAGGCCGAGGCGGGCGGATTGCTCAAGGTCAGGAGTTCAAAACCAGCCTGAGCGAGACCCCGTCTCTACTATAAAAAAATAGAAAGAAACTAATTGGCCAACTAATATATATATATAAAAATTAGCCGGGCATGGTGGCTCGTGCCTGTAGTCCCAGCTACTCGGGAGGCTGAGACAGGAGGATCGCTTGAGCCCAGGAGTTTGAGGTTGCTGTGAGCTAGGCTGACGCCAGGGCACTCACTCTAGCCTAGGCAAGAAAGCTAGACTCTGTCTCAAAAAAAAAAAAAAAAAAAAAAAAATTCATCTGTTGAAGCCTTAGCCCTTCCTCTCCCATGTGACTGCATTTGGAGACAGAACCTTTCAGGAGGTCAGCAAAGTTAAATGAGGTCGTAAGAATAGGGCCCTAATCACGCAGGCCTGGTGTCCTTGTAAGAAGAGGACGAGACACCAGAGCTCTTCATGTGTGCACAGAGGAAAGGCCTTGTGAGGACACGGCGGGAATGTGGCCCTCTGTAGGCCAAGGAGAGAGGTGTCACCCAAAACCAACCCTACCCTACGGGCACCTTGACCTTGGACTCTGAGCCTTCTCTGAACTGTGAGAAAAGGAATGTTGTTTAAGCAGCCAGGGCTGTGGTGTCTGGTGACGGCAGCCCAGGCAACCTCATACCACCGTCTCTAAGTAAGTTTAAAAGTGATCCAGACTTTGTGCCCCTCAAGACGATAAAACGACGAAATCCTCCCCGGGCTTGCTTGCATCACTGTCCTTTCCTGGTTTTCAGATGCTTTGCAGCCTGGATACCCTGCCCTGTGGAAAGCACGTGGCAAATTCCCCTCCTGGATCCTCACTAGAGAAAAGCGAATTCACACAGACACGACGCTCACATGCTCTGTTCACTCTCTGAAGCTGTTACTACACTGAGTTTCTCATTGTTCAAAATTTGCATAGCCTTCCAAGTGCAGGCTCCTTCCTCCTTTCTTTGATGGCATTTGCCATCCCTCCATTCACAGTGACGGATTCTTATTGTCCCTCTTCTGAGGATTGATGGGTCTTTTAATTTGTGTAAGTTGGATGGCATCGTAAATGGTTCACCATCTAAATTACAGAGTAAGCTTGCCAGTAGAGATGACCTTGTAAAAAATAAAATCCAATTAACTGAAGTTTTAGAATATCCCTGAGCAGGTTACTGAATTTCTGTTTTTCTCCAAACCCAATGTAGAACAGAGATCCAGCTGGCTGTAGGTAGCCACAGAGCTCAGAACTTCGCTGTGAAATTACCTAGTTAGGCCTTTTTTCAAGCATTTTCACCAATGGTACAGGCCCAAGAGTCCTGTCCCATAATGTGTTGGCCATGATATTTCAGAAAAGCCATGATTATTTATGATTTGAAGAAAGATTCCCATGTGTTCTTTGTTTTGCTCTGAAATAAGAGGATGCTGAAGTATAACTTATATTCCCCAGAAATGGCCAGAATGTCCCTGATTGTGTGTCACTTTTCATTCTCTGGACAAAGTTATGCACTATCTATATACATAAGATAATAATATCCATGAAGTTTGCTGCCAAACTTAGAAAATAATGTTGGCAAATTGATTACAGACATATGGGATAAAACATAATTAATTGACTCAGTTCCCAGTTCGCATACAAAAATCTCCAAAAATTCCTGTAGTTTCTACCCTATTGCTTTTTCCATTTCTCATTCCAGCTTCAAAATAAGAGTTTGAAGTTTGTTTCTACTTTCTGGGTTTTACCATTTAATGACCAATCATTGGACTTTTTCTTCATTACGCTATTAGAACTCTTTGTGATATATCCACCAATGATCTCAATTTTGGTATACTTGATATGCATGCTTTAATTTTTTTGTATTAGCCATTTTTGCAATGTTTACCACAATTGACCACTTTTTTTCCTCCCAGAAGCCCTCTCTTCCTCTAGCTTACATTTCACCTAATGCTTTTGGCTCCCTCACAATTTTATAGCCTTTATTTTCAATGTCTTTGATTCATCCTTCTTCCTTCGTGCTTGAGACTGATAGCAATCGTAAGGCTCTTTCCATGGCTGCCTTCTAATTTGCATTAGTTCCAGTTACTGAGAGATGCCTTGAAATTTTATTTTTATTTGGACCATCTCACCCCCTGAAGAGTAGGGGTTTTTCATTATTGTAGCCAGGGTGGTGTTCCTTTTTCTGATGTTTAGATCCCACGGCATCTTGAGATACTGATAACATAAAAACAAACATTGATCATCGTAAGGGCCTTACAGAGTTCAGAGATGTGGGGAGAAAAAAACCACTTCCACCTTCAAACCAGTCTTTTGTGTCCACTAAGGGCACAAAGTTACCTGCTGAGTTGAAGTGGGAATGACAAACAATGTCAGAGGTGACGTGATGGTGGTAGAGAAAAGACTGTGGTCGTAATCAATACGAGAATCATTTATATGGATTTGTGTTACTTGGAAGGGAGCTTTAGAAATGACAAAAAGAAGGAAAAAAAACCACTTCTTGGTTAAAAGAAAAATGCTTGTACCATTGAAAAATAACACCTTTTAGGAGGGCCAAATCCATGAAATGAAAATTCAAGGCATATTGAACTTTCTTCTGAGGCCAAATGCGTCAGAACTGGTGTTCTTTCAAGTGGACCAAGCTATTGAAGCAAAAATTTAGAGAGTGGAGAGTCTGATTATTGTCTTTTGTTTGTGGGGAGATCTATGGGAACAGTGAGGAATTCTTTACACAGAGAGTAAATTAGATAAAAAAAATTAATGTTATAAAAACTGGCTAGGTTTAGAATTTTTTATATCCAAGGAAGAAGTTGTAAGTTAGGTTTCTCTGGCCCGTGAGCTACACTAAGACATCAAGTCCCCACTCCCCAAAGGTGAGTGCCAGCCCAGCCAGTGTCACCCAATTACCCTCCTCGGATGACATCAGAGAAGCCCAACAATTCCTGGAGAAGCCTAACAGACCAGTGGGGAAGATTTATTTGCCAAGTTGTGAGCATATTCTATCTGTCCCCAGCCATCATCACAATCAGGAGAGTGGGAAAGAGAACTTCAAGAGAGTGAATCAGAGCCTGACTCATGTCTTCCAGAGTTTGAGAGACATCAAGACCAACTGACTCACGCTCCTGTCTAGTTTGGAGGTGAAGGTACATGGATGTGTTGGCAATGGCCCCGCTTTCAGAGTTCTGTAGGGACAGGATTCATGGTTGTAGCCTGAGGGCAAAATATAGAACCTGTGGAATGAAGCTGGCCATGAACAACCTTTAATGAAACCACCAAGGTCCATCCAGCCAACAGTGAGAAGGGAAATGAGCCATGAAAAAGCAGAGGGGAGTCATAAGTTACCAGGTTCGTGTGGCGTTCCAAATTCTGCATTCATTTATAGGTTAGACATAAAGCTTCAAAACCAGGACCCAGACTATTCACTCTAATTTTAAAGGATATACTAAGCCAGTATAATGGAAGGTTTTCCCACTGGCTATTTTTGAGATGCCAGGGGAGTTGGCCACCAATTACTGGAAATGAAAACACGTAAGTAGCAAGGAGAATGCACATCACATATTTGCGCTATGCTAATCATGCAGTTCATGGGTCATGATTTTCAAAAACGTAAGGAACTCATGCTTGGGGAAAATATGAATGTACATGGACAAAGTAAATGTAAATGGTCCAAATTATTCTTCAATCCAGTGAGATAATTTCCCTATATGGTAAAAAATAATAGATTTTCTTAGCATTTAAAGTAAACCGGTTGAAATTATTTTAGCAGAATTTGAGAAATGTAAACATCATCCTCTCAAACTCTACAGTATTGGAGATTTGATCAAATTTTTTTTTTCTATAATAGCTAAGCTATTAACTAGTTGAGTATTTTAGGTCAGGCATTGTTCTCATTCCTAGTCTATTACCTCAGAAAAAATGAGGGTGATACTATATAATCTCCCAAAACATATGTTGGACATTGTTCTAATAGCATCTGGGGAACCTGTGTAGGACCACAAAGTCCTATCCTCAAAGGGCTCACACTATCAATGACCCTACTCCATGTAAAGTAGACCTAACATTTATGGCATTTTATGTCACACATTTAAGTGTGCCAAATTTGTTCAAAGAGTTACCATTTGTTGCTCTACAATCAAAACCACACACACACAGAAGTAGAACCAAAACACTAAATCATATCATAACTGCATGAAGAAACAATAGCCCAGATAAATTAACCAACTTACACTGAGACAGTGACAAATTAGGACCATTCTGTGCAAGATCTAACACTGGTACCCTTTTTGCTATATTAATAAGATATGCGTCTTCTAATTGAATATTACTTTCTAAAGAAAAAATAAAACTTCAATTATAGAAAAAAATAACAAAAGTATTGTAAGAGCATTCAAAAAACTCCAGTATAAGAAATGTTTTATTTTCCTCATCTTTTATCTTCAATAGTAAACACATACTGATAACTATTTTAGAATTATGCTTAATTAACTTCTGTACTTATTCATGTGTTTATTTAATTATGAAGCACATGAAGCCAGCCACTTTTAAGTGCCTACTTGTGTTTATTTTATAAAATTTCATTAAACAATATATCTGCCCTCAGGGAACTTGCATTCTTGAAAAACAAATCAAAGAAGAATATTTCGCACAGAATCCCAAAATGGTTATAAAGACTTTCTAAGAGAGTCTAAACTGAACAGATAATTGTCTTGCATTTATAAAAGGCCTAAGCTATTCCCACTGAAAAGGAGTAATTGAATCTGTAATTACTTTCATTTCATAGGGGATGTAGGCACAGATTCTAAAGATCTAATTGTGATGGTTGTTTTCTTAATTACCCTAATTGTTTTGTAGGGAACACTACCTTGCATCCACTGAGGAAAGCTCAATAGTCATTGATGACTGAGGACCCCATTAGAAGTAGTTAGAAAGTTCTACTTTGTTGTGTATCAGAGGGCTCTGTTTCTTATTTCACCTTCTCATCCTCCAGCCATACTGAGATGGTCCATGTGTTCTGTGAACAAAGGCATTGACTTCTGATTTGAAAGTGATTCTTACTAATGAACATGGAGGATCTGCAAACCTCCTCCCCCAGCTTCCCGTATAAGAACATGCTGTCACCACCTCATAGTCATGTCAGTGATGCCAGGAACGACTCTTCCTCTCCTCAATTCAACCATCACCCTTCATAGAGATCCGATCTTTAGAAGTGTTGGCCTATATAAAGAGACATAAAAGATTTCAGGAGTTTTGCAGGGCTTTGCCCTGAAGGAATATGTGAACATGTTAGTTCACATATCAAAAGCTGCCTCACCTCAGGAGGGCATCTCACCGATCAGTAGCGATTTCCATGGTGATTTCCATGGTGACGCTATCTCAGATCTGTTAGCTTGTTCCTGACACCTCCATAAGACAAGGCTCGGTATGGGGTCACAGGTTGAGAACTGATCAAAGAATGCCTGCCCAACAGACACCTGCAGCTAGAAACAATTGGCCTAAGAGACAGCTCCTGCTTCATTCCTGATCACTTGTCTCAATCAACAAAAAACTAGATAAAGATATGGAGCCACTATATTTCTGTTTAGCCTTTCTGCTAAGTGATCACTTTATCTTAGGACTTAGAAGTTTGTATTAGAAAGATTTTGTAACCATTTGTTCATGTAGATAGAGTTAATTAAGGGATCTCTAGAAGCTTTTGGGGAGACTTTAAACCTAAACGAACTACCTGTTATTATTTAAATCTGTTACCACTGGCAACTAATCACTGTACCAATAAATACTGATGGGGAACTTCACTTGTGGCCTCACAGCTCATGGGAATACTGGAGGACCCCCTGACCCCCCATCTTTTAAAACTACATTTTCGTCTCTGTGTCTTCTATATTTTCTATTTCTATTATTTCCATATCCCTTGCAAAAAGCCCTGCCAAAGGGACCCAATTACTGCTGGGAGCATAGCTGACTCTCTGCATAGAAATAATCCTTGGTCTTGACAAAAGACAAAATTACAACAAATTTAGTTTAAGAATTTGATTGGCTTTTCTTTGCATTTCTAGAATCAAGCAACATCTCATTCTGTAGAATGGAATGGGTGTTCTGGTAAGCTGAGCAGAGGTTGGCTTTCTAGGCAGAAGAGGTATGAAGAAAGCAGAAACAGGGAGCAAAAGGTGTATAGGTTTGTTCAAAGTTACTTTCTTTATTGTGTCAAAACAGAGGGGACTTCCTTATCATGCCAGCTCAGGGGAACTGGGCCCCTTCTGATTGATTGCTGTGAATCTCCTGGTTTTTGGAAATCTGGCTCATTTAAAAGTTCCATTTGGTTCCATAGCACCTAGCACAAGTGACTGCATGTTGGTTTGGTCTGGGCTATTACTGTAGGAGTCTCATCCAAAGCACTGGCCTCCCATGAACTTCAATAGAGTATTCTGAAAAATGTGTTCTGAGATCCTACCCAGGAAGCAAGGTCAATGGAATATGTAAATATTGATATAAACTTTAAAAGCAGGATATAGCCCCTAAATAATGGTGTCAATAAAGATGTAGTCCCAGGTTCATAGTCACAAAGTAGAAAACTCCAAAACCAGGAAATATATGACTTGACAGTTACATACTCTGATATTTCTAGTGAGATATATGCATAAGGCTTGTCTTTCCCCATTGCCAATGGACATTTGCAACTGTCTACAGATTTTTAATAACTTCATTGGGGTGTAATTTGTATACCATAATACTCACACATTTTAAGCATATAATTCAAGGAGTTTTAGTGAATTCACTGAGTTGTGCAACAGATCACCACAATCCAGATTTAGGACATTTCCATTATGCCTACAAGGGTCCTATTTACCATTAATCTGTTTCCACTCCTATTTCCATTAATCTCTCAGCCCAAGGCAACCACTAATCTACTTTCTGTTGTTTACCATTTCAGTGTGATTTTCATGTCTGGTTTCTTTCACTTAGCATAATTTTTTGAGGTTTATTTATGTTGCAACATATGTCCACATTTCATTTCTCTTTATTGCTGACTACTATTTCATTGTATGTATATCCCAACTTTGTTTATCCATTCACTAGTTGATGGACATTTGGGTTGTTCCCACTTTGGAGCTATTACAGATAAAGCTGCTATAGACATCTACCTGATGTCTGGACATATACTTTGTGTGGACATATACTTTGTGTGGACATATACTTTCATGTCTCTTGGGTAGATACACAGGAGTGGAATTATCAAGTCATAGGATATGTCTCCTATATATGCTCCACTTTTTAAGAAACTGCCAAACTGTTTTCAAAAATGACTGTACCACTTCACAGCCCCACCAGCCCTATATGATGATTCCAGTTTCTCCAAATCCTCATCAACACTTGTTATTGTCTCTTTGATTATAGCTATTCTGATAGGTGTGAAGTAACATCGCAGTGTAGTTTTAATTGCATGTCTCTAATGTTTGATAATATTATGCATCTTCTCATGTATTTATTTTATGTTTCTATGTTTCTTTGTGAGGTATGTTTTGTAGCTATAACTGACTTTCTGGATTCTGTCCATAAATTTCTAGTTTAGATGACACTGTGATGGAAATACATGAAAGTGAATGGACTGTAATTTAACGGTTACCAAGTACTCCTAAAACTTCACAAAGGAGAAGTCCTTCTTCTCTGCTAGGATTACCATATAGTAAAACTTATAGTATAATAATTTCATAACATGTGGCAGAAAAGCAGCTCACACCATAAAAACTTGGGATGTTTATTTTTTGTTAGGTTTGTTTTATTCTTTTTCACTGAGCTAAGGGCAAGACTGAACTGCCTAGAGGCTTGTTTGTTTTCTCAGCAGGATAAAGAAAGCAGGCAGGAAAAAGAACAACAGAACAAGGCAGAATTCCTCAGGAAAACACCAGTGAAGGGAAATAATAGTAATGCCAGGTTAGAAAAGCAAAATCCATAGAATCAAGCTTTACATGAGTAACAGCACTGATAGAAAGATGATACAGGAGTCTGGGTTCACAGCCTATTTGAAATGGGTGATGGAATTTTTCTAATGTACAAGCCCATGAACAGATATAATTAGCTTTATTATGCCAACATGATAAATAGTTACTGAATATATCCCTAAATTAGATTGACCTCAATCTGTAAGGATCACAACTTTCAACAAAGGCTTGTTTTGCTTGCTGAAAAACTCACACAAGATACTGAGATGGACACGATATAGGTATTTTGGAGGGCTCCTCTCCAGACCTGAAATCATTTTTAAAGTGGGTTGTGCCGCAGGATCACAGAAACTGCACGCTAGTCAAACCACTTTATTGCCGGCCATGAATTAGTTTCCACAATCAATGTAGAGTCCACTGCTTTGTGAGTTTCACACACGGTTGTTTTTGGCTTTAAAGTCTCTCGAGTCCTATTCAGATCTTTGATCAAATATGGGCAAGAAGGTAACTTTTTCTTATTTTGGCAGCTGACATTTTTTTTTCCTCCTTTCTTGGTTTGGTAAGGAATATCTGAGCGTTATTCTTACTGGCTGTACTGCAACCTATTATAAACATCAGTGTGTCATTAAAACAGTGGTTGATCTGAGCATGAGGTAGTTCTAAACCTCTTTTGTTCAGTGTAATATGTAGGTGGATCAGTAGGCGAATGTGAGCAAAACATTGTGGGTATCTTTGAATTTACGACTTAACAAATAATCTCAGCATTTCAGGCTAGCTGAGTATATCTAAAAACATACTTTCCACCTCATCTATAGATGAGAATTAAAAGAAAAGGGCTTTTAATTGACATAGTGGTTTTTTTGTTTTATTGTGTTTTGTTTCTCCCCATTTTTTAAAAGTGAAAGGTCCAAGGACGTGATCCAGATAGTATGAGTTTGAATCCAGACTCCACCACTGGCGACCTTGGTCAAAATAAATTCTCAGTAAAATGGGGATAATGTATGTTATTTAGCTCACTTAATGAAACCTGATATTAATTTTTTTCAGTTTCACTGACCAAATAATGCAAAGGTACTGATAAAACATGGCTTGTAAATTTCTATCATCCCTGATACTATTTTTTCTTACAAAATCATTGAATAATGGCTGATTTTGTTATTTAAAAAAATTCCAAAATCCACTGAAACTCTACATTTATAAGATTATTTTAAAATTATATTTCCAAATTATGACACTCTGTAGATATGTGAATTCCTATAAGGACATAGCATATAAATGTTGGCAATAAAATTGTACAATAATTGGAATATCTCCAAACATTTGTTTTGAAAATGTTCTTACCTTAGTATAAGTTTCATGATAAGGTACTTTGTCACTCATCATAAATGGACCAAATACCAAGTACTGGCAAGATCTTGAGCAAAATGAATTCTCATGCATTGCTGGGAAAAATGTAAATTGGTACAAGCTCTTGGGAAAACTGCTTGAAATTATCCATTAAAGTTAAACATATGTGTACTTCATTACCCAGCATTTTTATTTTTGGGTAAATGCCCAACATAAATGAATGCTAATAAGTAACACATTTATAAGAATATTCATAGCAGTGTTATTAACAATGCTGAACACTGGAAACACCCAAATGACAGCAGGAAAATATTCATTCTCATTCTTGTATAGTATTACATTTTGTTAATATAACACAATCTTTTATTCAAAATATTTTTGGACAAACAATGTGGATGAATCTCATAAAGTTGAGTAAAAGGAGCTAGGGCCCAAAAAAGTACATATCGATTCCATGTACATAAGGGTGAAGAACAGGAAAAATCAATCTATGATGATAGCAGACAAAATATGGTTACTTTTGAGAGGATGTGCTGGCTGGGAGTGGGCATAAGGGGTGCGTCTGGGATGTGGGAGGTGTTCTAAATTATTGTCTGGGTCATCTTTGCACAGGTGTGAGTGTGTATACATATAAATTCATTGAACTGTACCTTTCAGATTTTCATGATCATTATTCATTTATTCCAGAATGCCATAGAGATTCTACCACTTGGATATTCTGTTTTTATAAAATTACCTGTACTACCTTATAGATGCTAGAACAGTTGCTAGACAATGAGAATACTCACAAGTCATAGAGCAGCTGCTCGTCCTACAGGATAGATGTGGGTTGTACCAAACTGGTGTGTGATTATCTGCTATATAGAGCAAAGTAAATTAAAAAGTTAATTATTAATTAAATGTAAGCTATTTGTCATTGTTAGATTAAATAAGTTGAAGTTTAAATGGTCTCTTTCCATGTAAATGGTTCCCCTTCATTTATTCTCAGTGGATGTTCTTGTCCCCTTCCTGCAGCCCTTCCCTAACCCCAAACTCAACTTTGGAGACTTGAGTTAGGCAACAGTTGCCCACCATGATTGTTTGTCAGTGGGATATCTGTTCAATAAATTCCTAAAGGAAAAATGTATAGTTATGAGTCCATTATGAGTTAGAGCAGGAGTTGGCAAACTTTTTCTATAAAGGGCCATATAATATTTCTGGCTTTGAGAGCCAAATGGTCTCTGCTATAACTATTCAACCCTGCCATTGTAGCATGCATAGACAGCACATTATTTTTTTAAAAAGAAAAAGAATGGCTATATTTCAATACAACTTTGTTATGGACATTGACTTTGAATTTTATATCGTTTTCACATCACAAAATATTATTTGTTCTTTTGATATTTTGAAAACATAAAAACCATTCTTAGCTTATGGGCCATATGAAAACAGGTGACAAGGTGAATTTGGTCCTTAGGACTTCATTTGCAGAGCCCTGATTTAGAGTCACATAGTTCTAAGTTATTGTCAGCTTGCAGAGAATCTCAGCCCTTTTCTGTAGGCACACACAACACATTTCTCGTAGGTTGTCGCATTACCATATGTCATTAAAGGGTGTTCCTTTAAAGAGGCACTAAACATCAAGTTTAATATCAAAGACTTTGTTTCCTTTGTGACAAGATTTCAATTCATAGAACTTCTAATGAAAGAGGGTGGTTTTGCAAAACATTCCACTGAGATATTTGAGGCATGGTCATTAATAGCTACAGTGTCAGTAAGAACCACAGTGCTTTTCTGCATCATCTTAGTTCCAATTTGATAAACCTTTTTTTAAAAAAAAATCTTTATTTTGGAAACTAGAGAACAATGAAATAACAAAGGCAATATAAAACACATTTGTTTGAGGCCCACTGGCCAAGTTCTGTGGCTCGTTCCTGGGTTTCTGTAGGTCCCAACCCACAAGGGCACATACGTTCACTGACGTTCTAGAGGGTCCGAGAGAGAAAGCAACTGCTCCAAACCGCACAGCCTTTCCAAGACAAGCTTCCAAGTCAGCTCCCCTCAGTTCCCTGTGCTATTTCCCAAGGGATGTGAGTGGCACACTTTTAACCTGATTCTTAAACTGTCTTAAATTCTCCTATCATCCAAAATCAGTTTTCTTTTCTGTAATCAGTTCTAGGTGCAATTTGAAAATGTGTTATTTATGTTCAGATTGAAGAGTGTAAAAAAATCACCGAAAAGGGTAAACCTGAGGGCTGACTTCACGCGGATGTGTGCCTTCCAGCTCCTTTGGCCCCCAGTGAGGGACTCAGGAAAGGAGGATGACTGGAGGAGGGGGGAGTAGTGATTTCCTGTTAAGGTGAAATCCGCCGCACAGGACCAAAAACATACCAGTGCACGCAACTCCCCTTGGGTGCATACCCAGGAACACCTCCTGGGTTTCTGTGTTCCAGCCTAGAATCAGCACTTTGCAACCAGCCTTGTCATCTTTCCTCATTTGGGGCGGGCATGGGGGAGGCTTGGGAGACCTGAAACGAGGTGAGTAGAGAGTAGACAGGAAAACAAGCCCAGGAGGAAAAGCACACTAGGCTTGAATCTCAGCCCCACTCCTCATTACAGATGGAAATAGACCCTTCGTGAACACCTGCTCTGTGCTAGAAACTTCACATGAACGATTTCAGTTGTTAAAGTAAACAAAAAAAGATGAAGGAACAAAAAGTGTCTTTTATTGAGCTGACACACAGCAGGGAAGAGAGCTGCTGAAGGAACTGCTTCAAAGCAATTAAAGAGACAAAAGGTGTTTTTGTTTTTTTAAATAGGGTTTTGTTTCGCAGACTCTTCAAGCCATCAGGTTGACTCCCGTGGAACTTTTGATTTCGTGACAACAGCAAACTCCGTGTGTCCTCAGTGTTTGGCATGTTCCGTGTTCACCTCTCAACCTAAATACTGTGCAGCATATCGGTTGTGGGTCTCTGGAAATCAGGGTATCCGTTCTGTTTTCCAGAAAACAAAGATGCCAGAGTTGCTTCTGAGCTATGTGCTCTGTCTGAAACCCACCAGTGGAAGAGAGAACAACTCTTTAACTCTGGTTTTACTTGGTGGACTTCCAAACAATTACTGAAACGTTGTCAATCATTAGACAACTTAAGCAATTAGCAGGAAGTGTTTCTAACTCAGCTAGAAATTAGAAACGAATTTAGTTAGTTTCTAACACTTGGTTAGAAGTGTTTCTAACTCAGCCTCCTGGGTTTTTTTTCTGTCTTTCCCTGTGATCCAGGAGGAAGGACGCTGGCTTCTTGTCCTACAAAGATCACCTGCCGGTGAGCCAAGTGGTGGTTGGAGACACTGACCGGCAGGGCTCAGAGGCCAAACTGAGCGTGGGTCCCCTGCGCTGCCAAGGAGACAGTAAGTTTGCACTTTCTTATCACCATTGGAGCGGTGTTTTGCCAGAAAGCAGGCTTGCTCTTTCATGCCGCCCACAGAAACATCCAGCAACCCAAGCAGAGCTAATGTAGAGGAGGGCAAGAGCCATAAAGTCTCCAGTACAGGAGCCTAGATTTGGGCATGAAATGTGGCTATCCATCTTCTTCGTATATTCATATGTAACAAGTTTGACTACCTAAGTTTATGGTGATATAAATAGCAATGCTAATAGCATAAATGCCGCACTCAACAGCTGTGATTCCACCGAGTGCTGCTGTTAATGCCATTAGCATGACTATTTATATCACCATAAACTCAGTTTATGGTGATATAAATAGTAGCATTATGGCTTAATGTATCATTGTAAACTTGGATTATGGCTATATAAAGTTTGACATTATTGCTATCAAACTTCATCATCATCAGAGCTTGATGGTCCCTTGTAAGCCAAAGATTGTTTCTGTAACTACGTCTTGCTTTCAGGATCAGGCACCCCAGAGAGGAATTTGGGGCTGCTAGCCTGGACAGTGGGAGGTAAGGGAGTTGGAGTGACGGTCCCACCTAATTAAGGGCACCATTAGGATTTTATGCTGTTTGATACCTTTCGGTGTGCTTTATGTGCAGTCAGAGGGAAATGGTGACACGGTTGCTAGGGGGATTCTGCAATGGGCGTCCTGGGTGTCATTTTCCCCTCTTCTTTTCTGTGCATGTGATTTAGGCGGCTCTCCTAAGAGTTCTGTGCTTTTGTGATTGTGCGCTAGGCATTGAGAGACCCAGATTCTGCTCCCCACTACCTGACTTGCCAGGAGACCTCAGGCACACTCCTCCACTTTCTGGGCCGTGATAATGAGAATACCATGTGCATCCCAACCGCTCCATGGGAGGCCGTAAAGATTTTTAGTGCCTGGATTTGGATTCCTCCTAGAAAAGCATTATGTGAGATGGAATATTATTGCTGCTTTTGTAAATCAAGGGAAAATTAGAACTACTGGATAGTAAATTATTGCATTCGCTCAAAGAGGTGTCCTAAGGAACGCAATGATGCATGCTTACCAGTTTACTACTTAGTAAACCGAGGCTGTCAGCAATTAATCAGTGAGTCGTTTCTAATACAAAAGAGAGGTAGAGCCTGTCCTGATTCTTCTCCTATGTTGAAAATGCTACCTGTAAAATTGAGACTGGTCAAAAGGGTCTTTATCATGCATTTATTGAACATTAAGACTTCATTCGCCTAGTCAGGCTTCGTAGAACTGTGCAGGAAGAAATTTCATTTCAACTGCTTAAGAGAAGGATATTGACATAAAATAATAAATATGCATTTTAAAACATATTCTGAGAGATGGACTATCGTGTTGTTCTAAAATTAGACAGGCTTTCATGTTGTCAAATGAAAATCTGTTTTGTTATGTAGTGATTACGCACTAACGTATAAAGGTAAATATTTGTAGCTTATCAATTCTAATTCTGAAGTTAGCTTTGAATTAGAGAAAGGGTTCCAATTAAATAATTGATTAATATATTTATAAATATTATACTTCTGTAAAATTTAAAGAGAAGATTCCAGCAATGTTAAATAGTATATGCTAGAGTATATTAACAATTTACAACTAATTTAGCTGGTTTTCTCTTAATCAGTGAATCGGTCCTTAAGAAGAATTTATGATGAAGCTGTTATTTATCTACCACTCTACTAGGTACTCTGGGAAATAAAAAAAAGAAGTCCACGTTTTGAGAAATGTGCATGAAAAAATATTGTAAAACAAAAATGTGGTTTATAATTTAACGTTAGGTTTTGTGATATAAAATAATTGCAACTGATGCTCAAGAAAGGAGCCCTAGAAGGTATATTTCAGGCAGACTTTATTTTTTAAAAGAGAAAAATGAAAAAGTAAAGTGGTCAACATTCATTTGCATTCCAAGGTTGTTGTCCTTAGAAATATTTTTAGAATCCTTTAATAAAACAACCTGTTATCTTATTCACTGACATTGTATGATCTCAGTATACTTAGAGTACTGTAGCTTCAGAGGGACCCTTACAAATCATATTGTATCTGATACTTCATGAAAACAAAAGAGGTCGATGTTTAATTGCAATTATGTAGAATGCTTTTGTGCTTGTGGAGAGGAATCTTTCTTTCTCCCAGGCAACTGAACGTACCTATCATACCTTGTGCTTGAATTGGAGTCAACAGTCTCAAGGCCCACAGTCCCTTAAAGAATGTTCCTACGTGGACACGGTAATGACAGAGCATCCACATTAATAGCATTTCCCAGTTTTTATACATACATGATCTCCTTGGATACACACAGCCCCCTGCGAGGCAGGTAAGGCAAATATTAGCTTTTCTGCTTTACAAATGAACAAAATACTTCTCTGAAAATGGCATTTACACAGCAAATTTCTGAGCACCCTTTCAGCCTCTGAGAAGCTCCAGGAGGAAAGATAGAGCAGAGAAGAGAAACAGCCTTCTCTGCACAAGGCCAGGGCTGTTTTCCTGACTGCGTGCATTCTCTTCCCTGAGTCAAATTGCTGGTTAAATTAAAATGTCTTAAAAACAGTTCATTTGGGCTTTTTCCCACCACTAGCCCCAGCCACCCCCATCAGTTGCCAACGTAGCACGAATGTTCAGAGGATTAAATTCATATAATTGAAAGAGTGGCACAGGTGCGTTTATCCGGTTGTTTATAGAGATTAACTTCCTTTATGTCATTTACTGAAGTCTGCTCAGAGCTGCAGTTTAAGCAAACCAAATCCATCGTTGAAAAATGACTTTTTCTGCATCTGAGGAGTGGAGGGCTGACAGCCCTGAGAAGCTGTCTCAGGAATAAGGCCCCGTTCTGTCCCTGGTCTCGGAGAATGAAACCATTTTTGTGTGCTCTGCCCAACCGTTTCAGCAGTTTCGGTTGATTTCATCGTGCCTGCTGAGTTTCATTTTTGCTTTGATTCATCTGAGCTCATAGACCCATATAATCAAAATGCTAAAGAAAATCAGTGAGTTCCACTCGGGTCTGCTGCCTTTCCCATAGAGCGTGCGGAAGGCTTATGCCTTTACGGTTTCTTGCCGGTTTTTTGTTGTTGTTCTTTGTTGCTCTTGTTTGGTGGGTTATTTTTTCTTTCCCCCAAACCTATCCAAATAGAAACTTCAAATCTAAATGAAAGTGGAAGTATGCCTGGTGATGGACGCTTAGCTAAGATTAAAAAAAAATGCAGTGAAATTACAAATCTCCCTCTCTCCTGTACTCACCTAGGAAGAAACAAAAGAGCCATTTAGAGGATCAAAAACCAGAGATAGGGTAGACATTGTTTGCAAATTGCAATATGTAGTCCTTCTTGGAGGTAGCTGCTAAACTTCTTTAGAATTAGTTTAAAAAATACAAGACTTCAATTTTTTGGAGATAGAAGTCTTATACTATGTGTAATAACTATAATTAATTGTAGGAGTATAGTATTTGCTGGGTAATCGCTTCATTCTCAGCCACATGAGGTAAAGATTTACCACACCTCTCTTAGGATACAGGGACCGTAAACAAATAATTAGCAGCAAGTTTGCTATAAAAGCAAGAGTTTTTGATAAACCTGGGTGGAAACAGTTTGGGAAAATGTGTCATTTCAAGGACTTCTTCCAAGGCTAAGCCAGAAACCCGTCTGGCTGTGCAGAAGCCGAGCCAGGCAGGCAGCGCATTCGCACTGGAGGATTAAGATACAGATTCAATTTCTCAGAGCTGCAGAGGTGACCTAGACGGGCAAAGGAAAAAGGGCAAAGTAGGTGGACACATCCTGTTCTAGAACACTCGGAGGGCAGAGACAGAGGCCCGTGTGACTGAATTAAAGATGGTGATGGGGTTTCATCCAAACGGTGGTGGGCATTTGTTCTTTGGGGAAATAATCGTGTATGCCAGAGTATAGAGAGTCCATGCTGTCTCTACTGCAAGGACTTGACAAACCAGGACCATAACCTGCCATTCCCCTACTAGGAAAGACCAGGCAATGCCCGGGTCCTCTGGGTTGTTTCTGCACAGGTGAAGCATTTCCGGCGGGGTGCAAACAAGGGTAACTGTCTGTCGGGCATGCCTGTGAGCACACACAGGCCACGCGATCTCCCCACGAGTCTCCTCTTGCCACACGCTGTGTGCGGCCAGCGAGGGCTGGAGGAGGAGAGAGAGTCCACTTCCCGCCTGGGCTCAGGAAGTGCTTTTCCTCGTGGAGAGGAAGCCGCTGTCCAGGCTCCAGAGAAGAGCTCCAGTTTGTTTCTCTCCTTTATACTTGGCCGCCTCAGGCGTAGAAGAAACAATGTAGGAGGGAATGGCCTGGAAAAAATGGCAAAAATATTTTCTGTCTCTAAAGCCTGCATCCCTGCCGCAGGCCAGTGGCCGGGAGGGGCAGGGGCAGTCTTGTGTTGATTTGCGCACCAGGAGGTGGCCCAGCCCGACCTGGGGAAGGGAGATCCTGGGCGGAGGTCACGAGACTGTCTTCAGCAGAATCAGAATTATCAACTCTAATTGCCTGAAGCTGAGAACCCATGCTTTAAAAGCTCTGTGTTTCTGTGAATGTTCAGGAAAGTTGGGATTCTGAGACGAGAAGGTCTGCCATTTTCCCTCCTTTGCCAGCAAAGTAAACTCTCTTTCCTCCTTCCTCAAACCGCTTGTCCTTGTTGTTGTTTGGCCTTGTGGACGAGGCCGAGTTTTCGGTAACAACGAGAAAGGGAAAGGACCCAGCGTGCGGGTTTTAAACTGAGCACTTTCTGTTCATCTTCTCTCGAGTCTGCTAACATCCTGCAAGAGGTGGCATCTTCCACCCCAGGGAACCGACGAGGAAACAGAGCGGGGCTGTTAGAGTGTTCGCCAGTACGTTTCAGAGCTGCGGCTGGAAAGGTCCATGTGGTTCCGGTGCTTCATTTCTACTCCGCTCTATCGCAGCTGATGTTGGGATAAGGGTGGGAAAGAAAAAAAAAAAATGGTACTCTCTCAGTTGGTGGCTTGGTCTGGCTGTTTGCAAAGAAGGATAAATTAGCCTAAAATAATTTCCCTCTTTCTTTCAAACCCTTGAAATCTTTTCTCTCCAGCCTCTCATGTGCCTAGAACTCTCTCCTTGCTCCCTGCTCAAACAAATCCCGCCCAGAACACCCCTAGCTAACCCCACCACCTGCTCTGCAGGGTGTGGCCTGCCCCAAACCCCTTCAGCCGCTCACCTCCCTCCCCAGCACCCTCTTTTAGCAGTAAGTAAGGCCTCCGGTCCTCAGAGTAGTGAACTTAGCTAGGTAAGGTGAAATCTAACAGTCTTTCTGGACTAATTTATTTTGAAGTAGAATGATGGACTCCAGAGAATGCCTAACAGGACAAAGGCAGTCTTGGAGAAACGTGGAAAATGGGGGAGGCCTCTTTCAACCTCTTATTTAGCTCTGCTGAATTACCAGGATAGGCTGCAATAGGATTAGACTCTGGAATCTCAGTAGCTCAAGACAATAAAGGCTTGAATGCTACCTAGACAAAGTGCAGTGTGGCTTCAGTGGTGCTCCTTCCTCTCCCAGTCTGCCCTCCAGAACGTGGGGCTCCTGGGGTGCCCGTGTGCAGGGGACAGAACTGGAGGCCTCTTGGGATGTTGTCAAGGGCTGACTTTTAAGTGGCTTGCATCACTATTGTCCACATTCCATTGCCCAAAACTCAGTCACACTAGAAGCTACAAGCTACCAACGTGCCCTGGTGATGCAAACTCAGTGTTTCCACCAAACTGTGTCTTCTAACTTACTCTAATTGCATGGAGGGTAAGTTGGGGAAGTGGAAGAAGAAAAGAAGAGCTGACAAAAATTGCACCAGTCTCATCTGTGGTGGAAGGAAGCTGCTCCTTGTTCTGCACCCCTCTTCTCGACAAGTCATAAAGCAATGGATTGTTTCTTTCCTGTCATTGCATTTATTCTGCCTCCCCAGCAGGGGACTTTTTAAAAGTAAAAACAGAGTCTTTCTTATTCACTTTTATATTCTCAGCAGTCTCCCATGCCTGACACCTAGAAAGGACTGAGCAAATATTTGTTGAATGAAAAACAAAAAGAATACATCAAAGCAGAGGTGAGAAAGCCAGGCGTGGCCCAGGACTCAGCTCCTGCCCTACAGCTCCCATCAGCCCAAGCAGAGAAGCCTCAGAGCCCTGGGCCTCTCTCAGGCTTCCTGCTGCAGTCACAGATGCTGGGTGGACTAACTTCCTACGCACAAGCCAGGGTATGGAGCCTGTTTTCCTAGGACTCGCCCCTCCCTCCTGGGGTGCAGCTCTTGACTCTGCCCTTTCTGTTTTAAAGTTTTTCTTACTTTGATTTCTGGCTCACTTTGCTTCCCTAGACTACTGCTCAGAAAGGTTGTCTCTAACCCAGCCCCACCCCACCTGGAAAAGAGAGGCTGCCTCTGGACAGTCTGGATAGGATAACTGTATAAGACACCTAGATAGGATGACAGTTGTGTTATCAGCACAGAGGAGCACGTTCCCTCTGCCCATCACCACCCAACAATTAACTAAATCCTATTTATCTGAGCTTGGTCTTCAGAAGCGTTAACAGAGAGAGCATTAACACCACAAATCCCGGAATGGATAAAACTCCATCACTGTAAGTAGTTATTTCCTGAGAAGATGGTCCAAATTCTTTTCCTTTCCCCACTGCTTCCCACAAAGTGTAGTTATATATATACATATACTCACTTCAAGTATAGCTCCAAACAAGAACAGAGAGTCACAGCATCCTACCAGTGGAAAAGTCCTAGAGGTCAATGCCTGCAGACCTCTAATTTTACAGATGAGGGGCCTGGGGCTGGGGAGGTTAAGTGACTGGCCCAGGGTCTCACAGCTGGTTTGTGGCAGACCATATGAGAAGGTAGTTTAATACAGCTTTCATCTTTAGTAGTAATTCCCCACGGCCCAGGTGCGTGTCGAGGACCAAAGAAGAAACTTTGCCCTGGAACTCTGACCCTGGCTCTCCCACCTGTCAACAGCTGAGTGTGCCAGAGCTCCTAGTCTTGTGCAACTGTGAGATCAACCATCCGGAAACCCTGATAGAAAACCCATAGCCACAGGGTGATGGGTCAGTTGCAGAAAGTTGATGACTTCCGTGTTTTCTTTGACCTCTCATTTGAGCAGTTTTTTGGTTGATAGTAGGAGGCAGGAAAAAAATAAAATAAACACCCCGGAGTCACCGTGTAGAAGCCATTAACCTCTATTTTTCCTTAATGTCCCAGCTTTCACTGCTATGGCCATGGGCTACTAACAACTGAGGAGTAAGAGTGGCTCTCAGAACAAGCAGAGATTTTCAGGATCACAACCTAGGCTGATTCTCATCAAAGGATCGAGCCCTCTGGGTACATCTGAGATCAGCTCCAATTACAAAAGCAGCAACTTTTGCTGGTAAAAGAGAGCCTTCCCTTTTGTCTTCCAGGCTCCAGGGTGACTTTAAACAATTAGAAGAAGGGGGCAACTTGGGGGTGGGGGCAGAATCAGCTCTTTAAGATTATGCATCTATCCAAGGTTGGCCGCAAACTGTTGAAATTAAAAGTAAAATCAGTCATAGTTTGGGGGAAAATAGTGTTTCTACTTTACAGCTTATCAATATATGGTGTTTGCATACATGCAACTAATTTTCTTGTCTGTCCTTCCAAATACCATTTGCGTCTGGAGGGGCCATCACCTCCCACCGAGGGAGAGAACCAGTGGGAAGGAGGTTGGTGCCAGCCTGGGTCCTGCAGATCTGGCTGGGTGAGTCCTGCTTCCTCTTTGTCCTCTCTCCGGCTGCCCGTCCCTTCCTGAACTGGCACTCGGGGCAGAAGCGACAGCCTCCCCCAATGCAAGAAGGACTTCTCTTCTGTAGACTGAATGCCCATAATTGGGTTCCTTTGCTGAATTCTCTAGGCAGCCTCTCTCGCTGTTTGCAGAAGAAGGTTAGGCTTGATTCTAAAATTTCCCAGTATGGAACATATGGGAAACTGAGCAAAACATTAGGTAAAACAGACTCTAACCTACTACAGGATCAGCTCCTGGAATCGGATTCAACCTAAGAACCTTCGCTGAGAAAAATGGGGCATGGCCCTCATCCTGGATCAGCTGATATTCTAATAAGTGTGAATATTTCAACAAAGTGGAGGGGACTGGGATGAAAGTTTGGATTCCTGGCGAGGGTCGGAGTGTAAAGCTTAGAGGCCTTAAAGCCTTACAAACTTCGATGTGCTTAGAAATCACCTGGGATCTCGTTAAGAAGCAGACTCTGAGTCAGGAAGCCTGGGGCAGGCCATGAGATGCTGCAGGTCCTGCTGCTGCCGGCTGGGGGGACCACACCTGGAGCAGCCATGTCTCCTAGCAGCACGTTGAACAGCGCAGGCTTCGGAATCACACACGTCTGCATCCAAATCCCAACTCCTGCTTTCCTTCTCATCGTGTAGGTCTCAGCTTTCATGTAAATTCTTCCAAGAGGCTTTCCTTGTCTGCTCAGCTAACACAGCCATTCATGCCTCGCCGCAACCCTTTTTCATTTTTTTCATGGAACATGTCACTACTTCAAAATCTCCCTTTGATCAATTCTGGCACCAACTGCCCAGAGTCAGCTGAGCCTTCACAAGTCAAGGACGCAGTCCCAGTAAGACTGCCCGCACACGCCAGCTGCAGGCTTGGGCAGTTTTCAAGCCACTTGCATTTCTGACCAAATGCCTATAAATTCGGGGGTCCCCACCATCCCTTCAGGGTCCATAATTCACTAGCATGACTCACAGACCTCAGGGAAGTGTTGCATTTATACTTACAGTTTTGTTTTAAGGATACAAAGTAAGACTAGGCAAACGAAGAGATGCACAGGGCAAGGTCTGGGAGAGTCTCCAGTCTGGAGCTCCCATGTCCTCTTTCCAATGTGCCACTCTCCTGGCACATGCACGTGCATCATCAACCAGAAAGGCTCACCCAAGCGCAGGCCTTCATAGCTTCTATTTGGGATTTCGTCGCATAAGCATGATCGATTAGCTCATTGGCCACAGGATTAAAATCCATCTCTAACCCCCGTTCCTCTCCTCTCCTCTTCCTCTCCTGGAGATCAGGCTAATATCAAGATGCTCAAAGCCCCTATCTCTAGTCACGTGGTTGGTCTTCCTGGCAGTGGCACACCAACAGTCACCTCATTAGCGTAAACCCAGGTGTGGTCCCGGGGCCCCACCATGAACAACAAAGGCACTGCTGTCACTTGATAAACTCTAAGGGTTTAGATGTTCTGTGCCTGGGGACCTGGACAAAGACTAGCTAAATTGTTTATTATACATCAATCCCTTTTCTCCCTTTATTTGCATTATTATCACCTTCACTCCCAACAGTAGATGGGAACCTCAGGCAAAAAAAGTTTGCATCCCAGTGCCAAGGACAATGCCTGCCACACTGCAGCTCTCTGACATGTATTCATTAAATAAGTATGAATGGTTAAATAACCACAAAAGATTTCAATAAGCATTCCAGACTAACAATGGAGGCAGTGCCACAAGGCACTCCGTGATAAATTGCAGAAAACATGCACAGACAATAATTATTACAGGGGTCCAAGAGAGGAGCTATCACTTGATTTACATGCACAACTATTTTTAACCTCAACGAGGTGTTTGCACGTTTATTCCTCTTAACTAAATGAAAACTTTTATTCCTTTGTACCTTGAAAATCCCTTGAATCCGATGATTATCTTCAAATTAAGGATTAAAAACAAAAAAACAACCTCTTTTGCTAAGTTTTTATACTTTCTTTGGCAATTCTCAATTAAGATGCACATGAAGTATTAAGTTTATAGAACTCATTGTTTAGTATAAATTAGATTAACCCTCCCCCCGGCCCTTCAGAGATCCAAGTAGACTCTTCCACACTTTTGTTTATCCATGTCTCAAGGTTATTACTGACAAAATTACAATTAGTCAGTACTTCAAATCTATTGTTAGGGTGCTAAGCTGTGAGCTATAAACTACCTCACTCTGGCATAATTAAAACCGTGTTCCAGTTCACCTATTTTATGATACCTACTTGGCTTTTCATAAAGCTTCTTTTCACAATCCTAACTACGTGCAGACCCAGGAAACTTGGGAACTTTATGGAAGAAAACTTTAAAAATAAGCCTCTTCTTTAAGTTTGCTACAGTTCTGTAATAGCGATCTTACTATCATCAGAATAAAAAGATTTATACTAAACTATTATGAATGTTATATAAGATTTGTATTACTGTCTTTAAAATAAATCCTAACTCAAAATTTAACATAGGAAATAGTGCATTTGAATTGGTATCCACCTATTGGCATGATAAACTGCTCTTTGGAATAGATGTACAATCCCAAATGAAGAAGAAAAGGGGACTCCTCTGTCCTACCCATACATTTTATCTTTGAGTAAGTCCAAGGGTCAATTGTCTTAAAGTATTAATAAATGAATATCTTCATGATGCCCAATAAGTGGGTGGGGGAGTATTAGTTGCTAGACCAACAATTAATCAAGAGTCTCTCTCAATCTCTAAGTGTGTATAGAAAACTAGACCTGGCAAGGATTTCTTGGCCTTTTGATGAAGGAGAAGTTGTATGCCCATTAAGATTCTAGCCATGCCGCCTCTGTTTCAGGGTTTTCTTGGCTCACTCAAGCTTTAGACAATCAAGTGGCACGATAATCTTTTCTGTAATCCCTATGTCTAATGCATTAAGTATTCCTTAATTCAATGCTAGTAGATTACCCTAATCAATTTTGTTTTCTGGTATTTAGACCTTTAGAATTTAATTGTATTATACTGAATAGGATACAAGTTAGGACTTGAGCTTAAAATGAGGCCTTTTATTTAACAGAAATGAGATTTGTATGTCTCAAATATTCTGCTCTGGTGTTCCCATTGGCATACCTAACATAATAACTCAGAGAACCTAGCTGGCTGGAGAAGACAGGATTGCATGGAATAACCTACTTCATCAGGCACTTGCTTTACTGTCTTTTGGTTGGACCAGAGACTCTAAGCTTGCTTTGATTGCTTCAGTTTTCTCCATACCAAAACATGAAACAAAAAAAGGCAAAAAAAAAAAAAAAAAAAAAAACCCAACCACTTTTTATTAAATGATCTAACAACTTGGAACTGAATTTGTAAAAAGAGAACATGGCCCAGGCATGAGCAGTGAGAAGATACTCTGATGTGCTTTATGTCTTTAATTATCTTTATTTATTCTTATGTATTTCAAAAAGATGTAAACTTCCTCTTAATCCTTCAAATTTACATATGGAAAAGTTTATCTGTCATCGTATAAGTATAGTGGATAGGTAGATGCACCAAAATTAAGTCTGGGTGTTTCTTTGCCTACAGAAGTGACAATTTGCTTGGCTTATGCTGATGGTCCCAAAAAGAAGTTGAACATCCATAGGAAGTAAGACCATCGTTCGGTTTGGCATCTATAATAAAGCAAACTTTACAGCTTCTCTTTGGCATTGAGGAAAGAGAATGAGCTATTGATTCTGCCCTAGACCTTAGGTGGCCATATCATATCTGAAACTGGTCATTTCTTGGTGGACAGTATTAAATCCAGACTTTGTCTTATGACTCTACAAATTAGTGAAGGTCAACTGTGGTCTAAGAATATTAAATGGAAAATTCCAGAAAGAATCAATTCATAAGTTTTATATTATGTGCTGTTCTGAGTAGTGTGATGAAATTTCTCCCTGTTCCATTCCTTTCTGCCCGGGACACACGGATCATCCCATTGTCCAGCGTATCCACAATGGAGACACTACCCGCCCACTGGCCACTTAGTAACTGGCTTGGTTCTCGGATCGACGGTCACGATATCACAGTGCTTATGTCCAAGTTACCCTAATCTTACTTAATAACGGCCCCAAAGCACAAGGACAGTGAGGCTGGCAACTCTGATATGCCAAAAAGAAGCCGTACAGTGCTTCCTTTAAGGGAAAAGTTGAAAGTTCTTGACTTAATAAAAAAAGGAAAAAAAATATGATGATGATGTTGCTGAGGTGTATGGTCAGAATGAATCTTTTGTCTGTGAAATTGTAAAGGAAGAAAAAAAAATTCATGCTAGTATACATGCATGAATATATAAGGTTTGGTACTAATTTCAGTTTCAGGCATCTCCTGGGCGTCTTGGAACTTATTCCCCTCAGATAAGGGGGAAGTACTGCAGTTGTCCTCATGAATATGATTTGCTGTAGCAAAAGGACACAAAGCAAAGTCAGCAAAGGGAACGGGCACGTGGGATAAAGTCTAGAGGAAACCAGGCACAAGCTCCCAAGAGTCCTCTCCAAGTGAAGTCACATGGAACACGCTCAATTCCCCCAGCTAGGAGTCGTGACAACACGTGTGAAATATGATCTCCCAGGGAAGCTCACTAGAGACTCAGCACCCAGGGTGTTTATTGGGCACTGGTGATGAGGGAAGCCCTTGCCTGGCATGCGCCCAAGTCCCAGACTCCCCGAAGGATAGCAGTTGTTCGGCACACACAGTTCAGCACAGGAGACGATCTCACTGATCAGCCAACTCTCCTGGAATCTAAGTTCCCAGGCCAGCCATGGGCAGTACTTATGCAGCATGAGGAGGCTGCCTCTCTCCTCCTCTGCCTCCCAAACCCTCTCCACACTTACCACCCCTTCTCTTCCACCCAGACTTTGCCCCACCTCAAATAACACCTTTCCAAAGTCCTAAAACCAGAGGGAAGGAGATCAAAGATTGTGCTCTCTTTCCTTGGACTGATCGTCTGTATCTTGTAGCCTGGAGTTTCTGCTGCATCAAGTTCCTGAACAGGACCAGCTACATAGTTTGGAAAGCCCAGCGAAAATGAAAGTGCAGGACCAGTTTTTTTAAAAAGTATTATGAATTTCAAAACAGAGGCGACAGAGCATTAAACCAGGCGTGGGGTCCCTTCTAAGGCTGTTCCTGTTACTCACCCACGTTCCTGCAGGCTGGCGAAAGTGCAAGGACAGCCCTAGACCCTGGGTATCCTGGGGGCACGGCAGACCTTTGGGAACTGGATCTGCAAGTTTTGTTTCTCTGGTACGTTTGAACCTCAAGAAGCATTTATGTAATGAAGATCAAACTATATATGGGAAAATATTTAACACAAGGACTTCTTATAAATACTGGTAAACCATACCATATTGTTGAGAGTTTACTAAATTTTTCTGATCACAAAAATTACCCGAGGTGCTTGTCAACATGCCAGATTCCCACCACCCCCTGCCCCTAAGATTTTGATTCCGAGATTGTCCAGAGTGGAGCCAGTACTCTGTTTTTGAGAAGTTTTCTAGAAGATTTTTTCTGACAGGGAAATTATGGAAACTTAGGCTAAGAGCACATTTGGGGGTAAACAGACCTAGGCTCAGATTGTGACATTGGGACAATTATTTAACTTCACTGAGCTTTTCTCATCTGTAGAATAGAGATAATTGTGCTTAGTACAGAAGGTTGCTATGGGAATAAAAGGAGACAAATGTATGCAAAGAGCTTAAAACAGTGACTGGTGCAGTAAGTTCTCAATAATGGTAGTTATAAATATTATACAAAAGGAGTAGAACTTCTTTAAAACCCTCAGTTTTGTAATAATAGATGAATTACACTTAAATGCAAGTTGCTGAAAGCAATCATGATTTCTGTCAAATTAAACTCATTCATAAATAATGAATTACAATCTAAAGTGAACAAAAGGATCAATTATCAATGATAAACATGTTTCGAGCACTGCTTTGGTCTGAAGGTTTGTGTCCCACTCAAATTCATATGTTGAAACCTACTAACTAAAGCGATAGCATTAGTCGGTGGGGCCTTTGGGAGGTGACGAGGTCTCGAGGCTAATCCCATTCAGAGCTTTCATGACTGAGATTATCAACCTTACAAAAGAGACTCCAGAGAGCTTGTTTGTCCATTCTGCCACATAAAGATGCAGCTAGAAGGCACCATCTATTTGCCAAAAAGTAGGCCCGCACCTGTTGCCAAATCTGCCTTGAGCTTAGACTTCCCAGACTCCAGAACTGTGAAAAATCAATTTCTGTTGTTTATAAGCCCCCCAGTTATGGTACATAGTTATAGCAGCCAAAGTATACTGAGACACCACCAAGTGTACAAGGCACTGTGATGAGCTGCAGATACAGAAGCATGACTGGTGATTTTTGCAACCAAGAAATGTATAATCTAGTTCAGAATAAGAGAGATGAAAAGATGCATCTCTTTAGAAGAAAACATATGAAGGGAAAAGGGAAGGGAAGAGAGAATGAGGAAAGGCCATTTTCCGTGGGAACTGGTAGTGTGGATAGTAGAAGAATGCTGAACGATGATTAGCCCAAATGGATGGGAGCAAAATGTTCCCGTGGAAAAATATATGCACGACACATAGGAAGCATCTGGATAAATACTTGGATGAGAAAATGAGACCTGAGTTGGAACCAGAAAATCCTATAAATGCTGAACCCAGAGGTGAATATATTCTGTGGACACTGAAGTTTGTGAGCCAGAAACAGGAGAGAGCAAGTGGGTCATCTTTAATTAAAGTATTAAACTCTTCATTTATGCTGAGTTGCAAAGATCTATGCTCATGTAGTTTATCTTTCTCCAATATGGATTTTAAAAAAATAAAAGGAACATAGCTAATAAAGCAAATGAGGTAATTCAAGGAAGGGCTTACAATAGACCCACATCCAACAATGGTATCATGTAAACACACATTTAAAACTTATCATCAGATTCTCATAATAAAAATCTTTTCTTTAAGACTTTCAAAAGCTACTCATTTTAAATAAGCCTTTCTTAATTGTGTGGAAACTCTCAGAATAAGCATTTTACTGTTTTTAACAAATCTGTAAAATTATTAGTGACTGCTGGCTTTTCTGTTTTGCTTTATTTATATACAGTGATTATTATGGGTTGAATCATGTGCCCCCAAAAGATATGCTGAAGTCCTAACCCCAGTGCCTGTGAATGTGACCTTATTGGAAATAGGGTCTTTACAGATATAATCAAGTCAAGATGGAGTCATATTGGATTCACGTGGGCCCTAACCCTAAAGGATCGGTGTCCTTAGAAGAGAAAGCAGAGATATGGACACACACACCGAGGAGAAGAGCATGTGAAGACAGTTAGAGAGCAGAGTTGTCCTTGCCTAAGCCAGGAACAGGAAGGATTGCTGGCAACCACCAGAAGCTGGGGGAGAGGCATGAAATGTATTCTCCCTCAGAACCTCCAGAAGAAACCAACCCTGCTATTAGGTCTGGTGGATAGTCAACTGGTGGCAAGGAAGTGGCTAAGGGTGGAAAGTAGGAACCGAATTGTAGCTAGGAACCAAATTGCAGCTAGGAACTGTTCCCTGGTGGGACCATACATAGTAAAAAGTTCCTAGTAACCTTTAACTGACCCAGAGCTCGCTGCCATCTAATTAGCATAACATGGGTGGAGCTTTGTGAAGGATTCTGGGGAAGACACATGCGCAGAAAGGGAAACTGTTATAGAACCTGCCCTGTAATGTAACCTGCCCTGTGATCTGTCACCTAACACCAACCTGTCAATCACCCAAAAGGCGGGAAATGACGACCAATCCTGCCAGGGGAAAGGCGGGACAAATTAATGGGCTTATAAAAGGCAGTGCGAGCTCAGCCTTGGGGTCTTTCTCCACTCCTGGAGACTGGCCTGTTTCACTTTCTCTGGAATGTATTTTCACTTTGTGTAGTTTCCTTCTTTCTTTTATGTGAAAATAAACTGTATAAAATTGCTCCGTGTCTGTGATCCCTCCGCCATCGGCTCGACTGGGTACCAGTGCTCATTCTTGACACTGGGAACCGGGGGACGAGGGAACACCCAGACGAACCTAACAGTGTCAGCACCTGGATTCGGGATTTCCAGCCTCAGTGCTGTGGGAGAATACATTTCTGTTGTTTCGAGCCCCCTGTTTGTAGAACTTTGTGGAAGCAGCCCTGGGAACCTAACCTACTCAGAGAAAACGGAGGCACAATTCAGGGGGTCTTTGCAGCTCTGAAAGAACGGGCTGTGTTTGTGATTGTAGTAAAGGACAGCTAAGATATTGTTGAAAGGACAAAGGTGAAGGTGGTCTAATGTGACGCGAGTCAATGTGGACACTGCCACTTCCCTGTGGAGTGGTGCTTTTGAAAAAAGAGAGTTCTCCTCTCCACAGAAGAGCCAGGCTCCTTTCCCGGTGCCCCGCTGGGTCCTGACGAGCGTGGCTACCCTGTGCCCTCCCTCCCGAGAGGAGGAAGCCTTAGTGGTGAGAGCCTGGAATAAAGATGATAGCAATGGCGATATAATAATAATTGTATGGCAAAAAATGATTGCAGGTAACACCTGTTGCATATCTGCCATGTTTCAGGTTACGGTTAAGCACTTTACACAGTAATTCATTTAACCCTCATAAATACATATTCTATGAAGAAGGTCATGTTATTACTCTTACCACACAGATGGGAAAACCAAGGCAGAGAAAGAGTCAGTAATTTGCTCCAAGTCACACAGTGAATGGGAGAGTTGGAACCTAAGCCAGGCAGACTGGCTCCAAAGCCGGTACTCGCAAGGCCTTCACGGGTTAGCATGGCTGCACCAGACCTTCAGAAAACCTGGTCCTTTTGTATAACAAGAGAAAGATTCCCCGGCTGCATTCTAGTGGACTCTGGATTCTAGAGCACCAGAGCGCTAAGGACTTGCAAATATGGAAGAGATAATGGCTGCATTCCTTTCCTAGGGCTGCCTGAACAAATTACCACAAACTTGGTGGCTTAAACAACAGAGTTCCCTCACAGTTCCGGAGCCCAGAAACACAAAATCAAGATTCCTTCAAGGCTGCACTCCCTCTGAAAGTTCTAGGGTGGGATCCTCCCTGAGCTCTTCCAGCTTCTGGAGGTTCCTGGCAATCCTTGGCTTAGGGCAGCATAACTCCAAACTCTGTCTCTTCAGGGACTTCCTTATGTATCCGTGCGGCCTTTCTTCTCATATAAGAAAACTCTCATCTGATTTGGGGCTACTCTAATTCAGTGTGATCTCATCTTGATCCTTGCCACAATTACATCCGCAAAGGCCCTATTTACAAGTCAGGTCACTCTCTGAGGTTCTATGTGGACGTGAATTTGGGGGAGGGGGATGATATTCAACCTGCTACAATAGCCAAGCTACATCTACCTAGTCCAGAAGAGAACAGGATCTATTGGGGAGCTTCTCAGCTCCTTGAGCTCCAGAACTGAGCCTCCTGGGCCTTGGCCTTCAGCCAGGGACTCACCTGGAGATCTCATCACATTGTTGTCATTGCTGATAACATATTCATTACTATTAATTGGTTTTCTTTTTTTTTTTTTTTTTTTGAGACAGGATCTCACTCTGGCACCCAGACTAGAGTGCAGTGGCGACATCACAGCTCACGGTAACCTTAGACTCCTGGGCTCAAGCGATCCTCCTGCCTCAGCCTCCCAAGTAACTGGGACTACTGGTGTGCTCCACCATGCCTGGCTAATTTTTTTTTTTTCTATTTTTAGTAGAGACTAGGTCTCCCTTTTGCTCAGGCTGATCTTAAACTACTGGCCTCAAGCAATCCTCCTGCCTCAGCCTCCCAAAGTGCTAGGATTACAGGCATGAGCCACTACTAATTTAATTTTTAGTATTTTGTGATCGATGTGGTTTGAATTACAAGAGAACTTGGTGGTTAATGTCACAAACGAAATGATTACAGTTACCAAATAAACAGTGACATGGCACAGAATCAAGATTCCTCTTGCTCCAGGTGCTTTATAGATGGACATAAATTGAGAGTTATATACATTTGGACTATAGAAAAGCTATACATTAATATATACCTGAATTAATGAAGATTTTTTTCTGTTTTGATATGTAATGTATCTATTAAACCACCTATCTAGGCACTAGTTGTGAGAAAAATTTTTTAAATAAAGTATTTTTACAGGAGCATGTAAACAATTTACAAAAATATTTCTGTAAGATTTTCTGGTCTATTTTTTTAAGTGGTATATTTTAACAGTTTAGCTGCTCAATAAGGCTCGTCCATTAGCTTCTGTTCAGAGAGATAAGCTGACTAATTCATCAATTCATACTCATCTCATATAGTTTTCCAAATAGATGACATTTTCTTTCTGTATATTTTTTATTAAACATAAGTCATTTATGCCTATAAAGTCTATTCCTGAAAAAAATTATTTTGCTACTAAAGAAAGACCGTTAAGTTCACAAATTCTCTCTCCGTGGCTTGATGCTATCTTCCTGCACTGTAATTAGCCACATGTACAGTTAATTATTATGAGAAAAGCAGGGCATCTCCCAATTTCTACAAGGTTTTTATAATTTGATGATTTAACTGTGATTTCTCCTTCAGTTCCCACATCTACCCCCTAGCCACATGTCTTTCATGGTGGTAAGATAATAAACAAGTTTTTTAAAATAACTGCAAAATGCTCATTGAGAACTTCATAAAGCTTTGGAAAACCTAATATGTATTTAGATCAAGCATTTCAATGACTCTTTACCTTTTCTTAAGAATTTCCTTATCTGTGATCCCCATTGCTAGAAAAATGTGCTAGAAAAACGCACATTTTTGTATAAATGCAAAATTTTGCGTATAATTTTAAAGAGATTTGGAATACTCTGAAGGCCAATATATAGTCCCCAGGCCAAGAATGCCAGCTTTGGGAACCAGCATTTACTATACATTTATCGTGATAGTTATTCATTTCTTTAAAAAAAAATACTTCAGTTAGCTGGTAGAATTCATGTCAATGATACACTTAATTTTGCCCCAAATCATGATTTTTTAGAAAAAAAATATGATTTAAAAATACAGTATTATAAATTAGAATCTTTAAATTCTTGCAGAGTTAACCACCATGGTTCCCTTGTGCGTATGACTGAAGTTCGTTCACTGGCTTATATGTGCTTTGGGGGCCAGAGGTGGGTCTTATTCACCTCTCTTCCTACCACAGAGCCCATCATGATGGCTCACACATGGAGGGAGTTCAAACAATACCATTACTGTTGCTTTTGTTATTTAACTTTAAAAACTAGGAATGGTGACTATGTACGTACGTAAAAACTTAAGTTCATACTACCAAAAAAAAAAAAAAAAGCCATTTGTGTTTAAGCAGATTATGTGGCCTGGGGGAGAAAAATGAAAGAGACATTTGGATTAATGGGGCAGGAGGAGGTGTCAGCAGGCCCAGGGCGGAAAAGCTTTGTGTTGGCAGCATGCATCCTCCGTATGGAAGAAGCAAGGAAGACACGATGCTCAGGGGCCCCTGGGAGCTCCTATTCTCAAGGAACTCCAGCCTCTTCAAGTCTTTCCCAAGGAAGCAGCAGACCCTAGGTTGGAGGAGTCAGTATAAAATGCACAGCCCTGTGCACCATTTCACATCTCAGTCGCCTCAAGTGGTGACATCAGAATTACTAGAGAGTCACTCATAAGTAGGACAGATGCCCTTCCAAGGTGCTTCTCCAAGTCCCTAATACTTCCTGTTTGTCAAAGCCTGAAATCACTCTAACATGAAAAAGTGTTTTCATTCTAACATAAGGGAAAAATATTTTGCTAAATATTAACTGAAATTCGTTCACCCTAAATTTAATCACAAAGAGCTACAGTGAGCACACCTCCTGTCTGATTCCATTAAATAAGAAGTATGGGCCAGGCACTAGCCCACACCTGTAAACCTAGCACTTTGGGAGACCACGGTAAAAGGATTGCTTGAAGCCAAGAGTTTGAGACCAGCTTGGGCAACATAGCGAGATCCTGTCTTAAAAAAAAAAAAGTTTGGATGAATCAAAATTGGAGAAAGCACCAAAAATTGAGACAAATTGAAAAGACACTTAATCTTTCCTTAGTGTTGTTCCTATTGTCTATCCCGTTAGATAAGTTTATGTAGAAATCTGGTGTAACAAAAAATTGTTTTATGTGGCTAGCCACTTTCCTTTACAAAACTTCATGATTTATTAAGTTTGTAGATAATGATTTCTCCCCTTGTTTGATTAGTTTCTTTATAAAGAGATTTCATTCTTAGAGGTTTCACTAATTAAAATAAATTGACAATTAACATCTTGGCAGCAAAAATCACTTCTTATTTATCTCTGTATCCCCAATGCCTAGGTCAGTGCCAGGCACAAATATTGTGCTCAGTGAAGATTATTATATGCATATTTCTTGAATGAAAGTAACAAAAATATCTATTGCAAATTTAAGTGATTTGTTCATTGATTTGAGAAAGGATTTGTGGTAACTTACAAAAAAAATTATTCAATAAGAGGTAACATCAAATTTTAAAATTATTGTAAGAGTAAATTAGAAATAAAGCAAATTAAATGATGTTATATAGCTTATAAACAAACTTTTCTTACTTCTAAGAGGTATACAAGATCTCAGCCAGGTACTATGGCTCATGCCTATAATCCTAGTACTCTGGGAGGCTGAGGTGGGAGGATCACTTGAGGTTAGAAGTTCAAGACCAGCCTGATCAACAGTGAGACCCTGTCTCTACTAAATTAGAAAAAAATTAGCCAGGCATGGTGATGTCATGTTTCCTTTTGTAAAGGAAAGTGGCTAGCCATATAAAACAATTTTTTGTTACACCAGATTTCTACATAAACGTATCTAATGGGATAGACAATAGGAACAACACTAAGGAAAAATGAAATGTCTTTTCAATTTGTCTCAATTGTGCACCTGTAGTCCCAGCTATTCAGGAGGCTGAGGCAGGAGGATCGCTTGAGCCCAGGAGTTAAGGTTGCTATGAGCTGTGATGACCACACTACACTCTACCCAGTGCAACAGAGCAAGAGAATGTCTTAAAATAATAATAATTATATATATATATATAGACACACACACACACTGACAAGATCTCTCTGTACCTGGTTTGTATGCCACCAGTTTAATATTATATAAGCATGTTTAAACCATAATAAAACAAATATTCCAATATCCCAAACTCTTCAAGCATTATGCCAACCCTAGAACATAATTTCTAGTATGTGATTAAGTCTTGTATTTTTAAAAGGTGTTTCCCAATTGAGTGCTTTACATATATTATATAGTTATACATTTGAATTATTGCCACATACATTTTTCTCAGGCTTATGATAGAAATAAAATAACCTTTTAAGTCTTAAAAATATTAATAAGAAAAGCTCAATTATATGAATGCAGCTAATAACACTAATAATACCCAGTGTTCATTCTGGCAGGTATTGTGCAAAGTTTTCAATGGATGTGAACATCTTTCATGAAATATGAGAAACTTTGTTCATTTGCCCTTAGACGCAGGCCCCTTAGTCTCCTGCATCAATTTTTTTTTCTTATTCTTTCATGTGAAACCTTTTGCACCAAGCTCTCATAAGACAACAAATGACCCAGTGGAGTACCTATTTAAAACATTATAAACAAATAAAGCTTCTCTGTTAGCTCCTGTTCTTTAATATTTAATTAAAATGCTTCATCTCTCATTACAGAGATGTTTTATGTTCTAACCTCTTAGCCTCATTATTAGTTATAGTTTGGTTAGATTTTTAAATAGAACTCAAGTTTTTCTCCGTGATTCAGACAAGAAGAAAGAGCACCACATGGAGTACCTGTCAGCCTGTTCCAGGAAAGCATCTTTAATTGGACGTCTCTCTCCTGTTCATTAGCTAATCCTGTTAGCTTATGAAGCAAGTGTGTGTGGGTTGCAAAATAAATCAAGGTGCTGAATTCTGTTTTCTCATCCTGAGAAAAAATGATCGTAGATGGACTGAGTTCTGCTCTTTCTTATGTACTATCCTCTATCAACAATTATAGATTGTCTAGGTAACTTACTGTCTTTGTCATTTTGGGATACTGTAACAAAATACTGTAGACTGTGGCTCATACACGATGGAAATTTATGATTCATAGATCTGGAAGACACAAGTCCAAGACCAGGCTGGCAAGCATGGTCAGGTTCTGGTGTGGTCGCTCTCCTGGGTGGCAGACTGCCCACTTCTTGTATCGTTACGTGGTAGAAAGAATAGGAGAGCTCTCTGGGGCCCCTTTTCATAAGGGCACTAATCCCACTCGTGGCAGCTTCATCCTCATGACCTAATCACCTCCCAAAGTCCCCACCTCCTAATACCATCACACTGGGGATTAGGGTTTCAATGTATGAATTTTGGGGAGACACAAACATTCAATGCATAGCAGTGGAGAATAAGGGCTACTGGGCAGACTTCACAAGTTCCTCATGTCACATAATTGTAGCATCTCATGAAGCGCAATCACCACTGTTCTCTCTTCTCAGTGAGCGTGGCCTGCTCACTAACCCTGCATCCAATCTCAAGGAAGGGGAGATGCTGAAGGTCACTTGAATAGCTAAATAGCTCCAAAAGGAATATACAGATGTCATAAACTGGAAAAGGGGGGCTAAAGGTGAAATGACATCATACAAATGTCTTCCCTCCAAAAGCTCAATCTTATTTTAGGAATATATGATCCCTGGAGGACTTTATCATAAATTGACCTGAAAGAGCCAATAAGCCACTGAGGGGCCTCTTTTTCCAATGGGCCATGGTGTTTTGACACTTCAGTGGTCCAGCACGATTTAGAAGTATTATTGCCTAGTTACTGAAGAGACCTTTGTATCGATTCAATTGCCAATGTTCTCTAAAATGGTTTAACTTGAGCCCTTCTGCACTTAGATATAATCCTATAGGGCTTCTTTTCTTGGGATTCATGGTCCCTGGGAAACCATTGCTTTCAATGGAGCCTCACAAGAGTGTGTGACCCTTCCAGACAGCACTGATTTGAAGTCTGTATCACTTTATAAAATCCTATATGCATTTGTGATCTTGGGGGAAAAATGAACACACTATAGAACACAAAAGGATGAACCCATTACTAACATATCTGTACATATCCATTGTATCTAAATCATGATCTCTGAGCACAGAGGCTAATGAAAACACAGAACTGGACCCAGGCATAGAGACAACAGTGTTATCTATTTCTGAAAGCAGGAATATAAATGTAGCCAACGAGAAAACATGAAAGAAAAAGAAAAAAAAAAAAAACTCTGGGAGAAATAACCTATGCTTTATGCCAACAAACTTAATGGTAACCAGAGACAAAAGAACTGAGTTAGGCATACAGGCTTGATATGAAGAGGCTAAAGATAACGATTTTTATGTTTTATCTTTGGTTTGTTTGTTGTAACGTGTGCTCAGGGAAAAAAGGATTAATGAGAGAAATCTTTAAATCATACTCTTGTTATTTTATGAAAGTTGGCAATTCAAATAATTTCACTCAATTTTCTAGTGAGATGTTCACAGTAATTTGTACGTTTAAGTTGGCGCTAAGCTTCATTGAGCACCACCGGATTCTCAGGCTCATATGAATATATAGAAAATTCCAGCAAATATTTCTGAAGCCATTACATCTTTGGCTTACACGTTTATAAAAACTCACCTGTACCTCTGATTTGTTTTAAATAAGAAAAAGGGTCACTTCTGAGAGCAAATTTTACAGGAAAACTTACCTGGAAAAGGCTAAGAGTCAAACAATTTAGCTGTTCTTAAAACATCTGTGGTGCCAACAACATATGCTTTACACATTTCATTATTTGATCTCCTTGTCTTATGAGTTTATTGTTGGAAAATTGTGCCTTGTATTAATACCAAGTGAGCACTTACATTTCAAAGGACATCTAAGTGCTATCAACAAAACATAGCAAATTCAGAAAACATGGGACTTTTTCATTGGACTTGGTGGATTACTTCAGTTGCCTCAGTAGTATACCAGAGTAGAAATAGTATATTCTTCAAAATTCAGGTAAATAAAATTGTGCAGCTTATTTAGGAAATATGGCATTCCCCGCTGTAAGCAGTCATTTACCTTGACAATATAGAAACAGTCTATCTCATTACAAGCTAAGCTGCATCTAAAGCCCCAAAACAACAGGCTTATGTGTACTTCAGGTGGAAAATAATATTGAAATGTGAAATTGAAACCTTTCACCAAATTTCTGGGAACAAAGATTTGAGACTGGCTTTGGTAATACAGAAAGTTCCTTTGTTCCTCAATATAGACTAAGTACTGTGAGCACTTAGCAGACTTGAGTTTGCGCTCTGTGATTGTTTATATTGGTGACAGGAGTCATAACCGTGCTGTTCTAAGTACTTTGTTATAAGGTAAGATTCTAGCTTCCTTTGTACCATCCTTCAAAACTCTGAAGAAAGTTTGTAAGAGTGATTTTCAACCCTCAGTTTACTTGCATTCCACGCTCATTAAATACATGATACAATAAAATGTCTGAATCTCATACTAGGATCTTGAATTTCTGTATAGCCACAGGCCTGAAATAGTATCTGTGGTAGGCAGAATCATGCCTCCCATCCAAAGATGTCCACATCCTAATCTTCAGAACCTGTGCGTGTGTTACCTTACCTGGGAAAAGGAATTTAGCACATGGGATGAAATTAAGGATCTATAAATGAGGAGATTATCCTTCTTTATCTGGGCAGGGATAACCTATTCACATGGATCCTTATAGACGAAGAAGGCAGAAGAGGAGGGTTGGGGGATGTGGTACAAGAATTCAGCTCGTTCTTGCTGGCTTTGAAGATAAAGCCAGGGCATGAGCCAGAGAGGGCAGGTCGTCTCTAGCAGCTCAAATACAAGGAAGGGGATTCTCTCCTAGAGCCTCCGGAGAAGAGCAGTCCTGCAACACCTTGATTTTAACCCCGTGAGACCCACATCAGACTTCTGACCCAGAGAACGCAAAATCAATTTCCATCATTTTAAGCCACTAAGTCTGTGGTAATTTGTTACAGAAGCAATAGGAAAGGAATACCAAACCCAAAAGTTAATTTTGCCAGGTCCATAAGAAAAGGACGATGCTAAAGTGTTTCTTAGAATAATGGGAACTTGCCACTAATTAGAACAGAAATGAAGACCTTTTGAAAGCTAGAAAGGCATGTTTTGTTTCCCATGTCTGAGATTCCTTTATAATTTTCTTGTGACCCAATGACAGGGTACTAAAATCTTTCTACTGCCCTCACAGGCATTCCTTGGTGGCAAACTTCGTAAAGACCATAAAATCTGATGTGCTTTGAGAGTGCTTCTGAGGTTAACCACACAAGTTAGTTCTTGAAATCATATAACAGCCTGTAAATTGGATATGAGGGGTTAGGTGAGCTATGTACAGTTTTATTTCTTCACTATTAGCAACTTACAATCAAAGAAACAGTGAGCCTTTCTGGAAGCTCCTATTTCTCCTTAAAGATTTTGTACTGTGTTTCTAAGATTAACAACCTAAAGTCAAGGGGCTAGTTGCATTTTCCAAGATTCCTGTTATTGCCTACATTTTCTAGGAGAGCATGATTGCTTTGGACATAAAATAAAATATTTTCTTCTAATAAAATATTTCAGACTTATAAAATGGCATAAAGTAATAAAATAATTTTCAAATAGCCACCACCACCAGATAAAACATTAAAAACATAACAGATATAGTTGAAACCTTTCCTGTACCTATCCTTAATCATATTTTCTCTTCTAAATATTTCAAAGGGGACATAGTAGTAAAATTGTTATTTATCATTCATTTACATATTTTTATATTTTTATTATATTTATCACATATATATAGGAAGTATACATATATATATAGTCTACTCTACACAGTGGTAGAATATAAAAATGGATAGGCAGGCTGATACCATTCAAAGCAATATTAATAATGATTGACAAAAAATTGCAATTGTTTTATGACCTTTAAAATTTGGGGCAAAATATTAAAAACTCTTACTGTCAGTAATGAATGTATATGAAAAGAAAAAAATAGTACAACTTTTAATAATTAGTACACATTTAACTGTATTTTAAAACATTTGAAACTTTGAGATTAACGTGTTGTATTTCTTTTATTAAAAATCCTGTCAAGAGTAGTTCGAACCGTACTTCCCTCCCTCTTCTCATTATGTGACTTACAATATAGGTCAAGAATCTTTCCTACTATCATCTACTTTCCTACATTTGGATCCACTTCCAGCATTTTATCCCATGCACTTTCAGTGTTATGAAACATCTTTGAGAGTTCCTTTAGTCTAGTGTTGTGTGATATCACTCCCTCTGGGACATCTTTATCTTTTTTTGTCACAACCACTTTTCTTATTTATGTAGTTCACTTTGCTTCAGTGAATTCCTCTGACCAAAAATCTAGAGTCTCAAACAATGGCACACTCGGCTATTTCTTCTATAACTCCACCTACGTTCAAGTCAAACTTCACTTTCAATGTCATCAGTCTTTGTTTTTTGATGAACTTTTTATCTTAGTAGGCCAATCCCTTCTTTCTAGTTTCCATTTTTGTAAAACAATTGTTGCTGGGAAACAAGGAGGCAACACAATCTGTGTTCTGCTGTGTGTGTGTGAGAAGCATAACATCCGTGCAGTGAGCAGTCATCAACAGACTTTGAAAGAAAGGATGTGACTGGTCACTGATCATGATGCACATCTGTTCTTTATGTGCAGACGCTGCTCAACTTACAATGGGGTTGCGTCCTGATGAATGAATGAATGAAGCTGAAACTATCATAACAAAAATGCGCTTAATACATCTAACCTACAAAACCTCGTAGCTTAGCCTAGCCCACCTTAAATGTGCTCAGAACATTTACATTAGCCTACAGTTGGGCAAAATCATCTAACATGAAGCCTGTTTTATAATAGAGTGTTGAATATTTCATGTAATTTATTGAAAAACAGAATGGTTGTATTTTCACACCATCATAAAGTCAAAAAATCATGTCAGTCCAAAAGTGAACATCGTAAGTCAGGGATCATCTGTAGTGTTTTTGAGCAGAAGAGCTGGTATTAATAATGAAACTCGGACATTGTGCACATGCATAATGAAATTTGTGTATTATACAATTACACTTAATATACCATGGTGACTGAAATTTGACTCATGTTAGGAGACTACTGTATTTAACTAAACTATAGTAACTGAAATTTGTGCATATCAGAATTGTGCAAAGCAAGGACCACTTCTGTGTGTGTGCTGTGTGTGTTTTTGCATATTTTTGAACTTTAAATAAATGCTATAACATAATACATATTCTTTCACAAGCTTTTTTCATTCAAAAATATGTTTCTGAGAGCTATTTATATTGATATATGCAGTTGTAGTTCATTACATTTTTCCTATTTTATTGAATTCCATTCAGATGACTATACTTTAAGTTATTTATATATTCTTTTATGAAATTTTATATTGCTTTCTGTTTTTTATATTTGCAAATATTACAATTCATTTGAGAATTCATTGCTGCTCTCATGTAGTTATGTGCAAGAGTTTCTCTAAGGTAACTGTATCTAAGCATGGAATTATGAGGTTTTAAACCTTATTATAACAGATATTTCCAAATTATAATACTTACACTCTCAAGTAAGTTTCTAAAGGTTATTTTGGTTCAACGTGCTCTATGACAAATTATTAATGACAAATTCAGTTTTACCACTATCATCATATAAACTGATGAGAATAAACTAATTGAATTTGTATTTTCTTGATCAATGATGAGATTGAGCGTATTTTCATGTTTCTTGAAATTGTCTAGTTCTGTCTTTTGATAATTATATTGACATATTAATTTATATAAACCAGATATTAATCATTTATAAATTATATACATTGCACTTATCATATCCTAGTCCTTGTCTTATATTTTCACTTGGATTATGATATATATAGATAAATATCTTATTTTTTAAGACTAGTCAAGTGCAATATTGAGAAAGAGGGTATGATATATTTTTATTTTAATTAGATTTTAATTTGAATATAATAGAATATAATAAAATTTAGCAATTTTCCTTTTTAGTTCGTGTTTTATGTCTTGTGTCATAAAATTGTTCTCTTTTGTGAGGGCATAGAGAGCATAGAGATAATGCCCTTTTCTTCTAAAAGTTTTAACTTATTTTCTATATTTAGGTCATCAGTATATATGGAATTCATTTTTTGATAGGATATAGAATGAAGATCCAGTTTCTTATTTTTGACATATGCACAACCAAATTTTCTATCACCGAATACAAGGGAAAAAATTCTTTTTCCACTGACCTATAAAGCCACTTCTGTCATATATCAAGGTTTTTTTTTTTTTTATTTAACTATCTTTTTTAGAGCCATTTTAGGCACAGCAAAATTGAGTAGAACGTGCAGAGATTTCCCACTCACCTCTGCCCCGCATGTGCATCACCTCCACTGTTGGTAACAACATATGTCAAATTTTTACATACAAGGGTCTCTTTTGGGTTCTAGATTTTGTTCCCTTGGTCATAGTGTCAGTGCTGCACAAATCTCATGCTGTATAAATGACACATCTTTATAATGGTGTTTGGTATCTGATAGAGTTAGTCTCCCCCACTTTGTTGATTTTTGATAAAGTTCTTAAAATTTCTAGCTAAAATTCATGCACATTTTGCTATTACAGATAGTATCTTTTAATAAATTACATTTTTAAACTATGGCTGGTGTATAGAAATACAATTTTTGGCAACTTGAGATATAATTCAAATGCACTTAATTTACTCATTTTAAGTATATAAATCAATAGATTCTGTTCTTTGAAATATATAGTATAATCATATTGTATGAATTCTTGTCTGGCCTCTTTCAATAATGTCTCTGAGATTCATTCACATTGTTGTGTGTAGTTATGTCCATTTATTTTTATTGCTTTAGAGTGTTTTATTGTATAAATATATCATCATTTATGTGTCCAGTTTCCAGTTTGGGGCTATTACTAATTATACTTTTTTTCCTGGAATTTCCTTTTGGCTCATTTTAAATCTGCCCATTTTTCTAGAGAGTGTTTTGTTCTTTCCTTCTGTTTTCAACTTCTTTTCACCTGTCTTACAGGCATTTTATGTAAACTTGTTTTATATCTTATTTATAATTATTCCATTATCTTCAGGGTTTAGAAGTTCTTTACTGACAGTTTTTCATAGTGGCTTATTTCCTCATTTGTTTTGTGATTTTTTGTTATATTTTTATCTTCTGCATGATTTATGGGACTAATATGGTCTCAGGTTGATGTTGATCTGTCCTGCAAGGATTTGAATTTGCTTCTACAGGTGCTTTGATATGTTATCTGGGTCGGGCTTATTTTAATTTCTTGGCTTGGGCTTCCTTGGACACTCAAATAATGTAAATTCAAACTATAAACCTATGTGAGGGCAGGCCTATGGCTATGAATTCTCGAGGGCTATTTTTTGCTATCCAGTATCCAGGCCAAGACAGATGATGCCATAGCCATTTCCTATGGCTCGTAGGCAGCTGCGTGTCCTAGTGCAGCCCATCCTTTGAAGGCATAGCCTTCGGGGCTCTCAGCTCTGTGCAGCCTATGAGTCCCAACACCCACTCTCTGTGGCAGCTCAAGGCATTTTCCTATCTGTGGTAGGCCGTGCAACTCAGTCTTCTTGCTTTTCAAGATGAGGAAATGTCCCCAGATAAATGCCAGCTCACCGCTCTGATGTTCTTCCCCTTCTTTCCATGCCATTGGGATTTCCCTCACTTTCTTAAGCTCTCCGCCATGCACTTGTTGTCTTTCATGCAGCATTTGTAGGAATTATTTCAGAGATTTTCAGAACTCCCAGTGTGTCCTAATACCAGAAATAGAAAGTAGAACAGTAGTTGCTAGGGCCTAGGGGGAGGGGGAATGGGGTGTTGCTATTCAACCAGTATAAAATTTATTTATGCAAGATAAATACATTCTAGAGATCTGCTGAGAAACATTGTGCCTGTAGGTAACGGTACTGTATTGTGATCTTAAAAATGTGTTAAGAGAATGGATCTCTGGGCCGGGTGTGCCTGGCGCAGTGGCTCACACCTATCATCCTAGCACTCTGGGAGGCCAAGGCGGTCGGATTGCTCGAGGTCAGGAGTTTGAAACCAGCCTGAGCAAGAATGAGACCCCAGTCTCTACTATAAATAGAAAGAAATGAATTGGCCAACTAATATATATATAGAAAAAATTAGCTGGGCATGGTGGCGCAGGCCTGTAGTCCCAGCTACTCGGGAGGCTGAGGCAGGAGGATCGCTCGAGCCCAGGAGTTTGAGGTTGCTGTGAGCTAGGCTGACGCCACGGCACTCACTCTAGCCTGGACAACACAGCGAGACTCTGTCTCAAAAAAAAAAAAAAAAAAGAAGAGAATAGATCTCATGTTAAGTGTTCTTACCACAATGAAAAATATTAAAATATTTAAGAATTGAAGACTATTTTCTAAAGAAAAGCAAAACAAAACCTCAAATGAATTTATAGTTGCCTAGTGAAGTGTGTCACACTGATAATAAATAAAAGTGTAGAACATTCATACTCCTCACTCTGTTTTAGTTATCGGGAATTAATTAACATTTTATTTGCTTTCATGGATTCCAAGTTCCTGATATCTAACTTCCAAAGGTAATAGTATCCTTAAATATCAGACTATCGTAAATGATTCTTTTGCCATATACGTAACGCGACAATGACACCCTGGCACGTAGTCTGTGGCTATGCACAGGATAGCTGTAGGAAACATTGCTGGAAGTGGGATTGCTGGTTAAAGGGAGGAGAAATTTAAATTTTCTAACTTTCAAGCCATACGGTTCAGCATCCCTTCTGCAAACTGGAACAACGCCTCTCTCTCCACTCCTTCACCGACAGAGTGACCCACCATGCTTCTTGTCTTAGATAACTTGATAAGGGAAAAATGGCATCTCATTACAATTTAAATTTGCTTTTCTCTTATTGTTCGTGAGTGACACGCATTAACCCCAATTAAAGGAACAAGTAGCTGACCATCTGGGCGTAGTCACGGTGATGGGAGTGTGAGGTGCAGGTGTGGAGCAGGAGAAGCTGGCCAAGGTGCATTTCCACCCCCGCCGCATGCCAGCAGGAGAAACTCATTCTCACGATGACCTTATTCAAGGAAACGGAGGTATTGTTCCAGTGTGCTGGTTTCAAGGACTTTGCCTCCGTGCAGAATAAATAGAACTGAAATATCACCAAAGCTCTAAGTAAGCAGATTATGTGCTGTCAACAGTGAATGCCCAATGTATCCACAATGCGAGAACGTAAGTAGATAGAGGTATTAACTGTCACTTTATTTGAAAGAAGCCAAAAATCTTGTGTTCACATCACATTCTTTAAAACCCATTCTTTGAAAATGGCTGCCACGGTCCCAGGCATCATGGGGAGACAGAGACACAATGTCTATCAGAAGAAAAGAGGTTGTTACTTTATTGTGTCTCCATGTTTAAAGGGAAAAAAAAAAAACAACACTTTCTCAAAAATTTCTAAGCAGACCTCCTCTTGTGTATCATTGACCAAAATCGACTCATTGAGTCATATGTCAGCCTCCGAGTCAATCAATTATTGGCGTGAGGAATAGAATTTCCCTGATTGCCTTAGATTAATTGATTTGTATGCAAGATTTACATGCTCTGCAGCAAAGGAAAACGTGGATATGGCTACTAGTTAAGTACATAATAGTGTCTGATGTAGACAACAAATACATTTGATGGTATTGTTTGTAATAAAGTTAAGTAACTTCATGAGTAAAATGGGCCGACGTGGAATTTCTTGGTGGCACTTGTTGGGCAAAATTTATTAATAAATGGCTGCAAAGTGAAGGACTGTGTACATGGAAACAAAACAGTGTTAGCTGATGCAGTTTAATACATGGAAATTAATCATGATTTGTTTTTTGAGCCATATATATGATAACACTCAGAAAGATGTATAATAATGCAGTGCTTCTAAATGATTGCAATACTTAGTTTTCTACACAAATTATTTCATATTCTCTCAGATGGTATTCAAGGTGTTAAAGTCCTAATTTGGAGCTCACTCATGACAGCATTTATAGGAAAATGGGTTCTGAATTCCAAACCACAGTTTGACGAGTGAATTGGAACAGAGCCCACTCAGCAGCTGGGGGCTGCCCAGTACCGTCAGGTTTCAGTCTGAAATGTCTGTTCTTAGTGTGCTCATGGCGGAAGAATGACCAGGCACACCAAAGTAAGGCAAGCACAAAAATGGGGTTTAGTGGGGAGAGAAAGATAGGATTATAGAGCAAGAGCAAGATATAAGTTTACAGAGCACGATACATATGACATGGATGACGCCCGGACCCATTACAGCACCAAAGGGAGAGCGAAAGAAAAGGCACAAAAAAGGGACTGTTATGGTCTGTGTCTTGTTTCATAGTGCCCAGTTTGGGACCTCCCTAGTGGCTCAGACGTCACCGTGGAACCCCTTTGATTGGACAGTTGGGAGTTGCATTACTGCATATGCAGGTTGTTCTAGGTCAATTTCTGGACTCTATGGTACCTAAGCGGCTTGGCCCGTGGGCTAGAGAGCCTGCCGAGTTCTTTTGCCGCTGATGTATTAAGTTATGATTGGCAGATTCGTGGTGTGTTCCCTGCTCCCCAGGTATGCCAGTTGCTCAAGACAGGATTAGGGTGCAGCAGGTCAAGATGGAGGCCTGGGGCCCATGCTTGTCCTACCTCCCAGGTGAGGCAATTGCACTCACTTTTGTCCCTAGGAGCCCCGCAATCCCTTGCTATCAACCTAACCGTATGACTCCACTTTAAACCTGATACCTGCATGAATTTTAAAAAGAAATAGAAGCAAGTAAATATGAAAAAAAAAAATCCCACCTCTCTTTGACACAATCTGGCAATGAGCTTTGTGCAACTTAGAAATGGAATATAGCTTTATTTCACTTAAACAGCCACAAAAAAAAAAAATCATAACAAAACCTCACACAGAAACACTGAGAAAGGGCATTTGATGAATGCAATACTACCATTCTTCATGGTAGAGTTATTTACTAGACATCCTCTGGCAGAGATCCTAATCACCGTTTACCATAACTTTGGCCAGTTTTCCTAAATCCATACATCAAACTCTACTGATGAAATGAACCACCTTAGCCAAGACTAGTAGCTCTGTTACTCCCTAGATGTTACCAAAACAGATGGCGGCCACCTCCCGCAAATCCTCTCGGAATGTGAGTCCCCCGCTGCCCCTTATGGCTGTAAAGGGATGGAGGCGCAGACTCTTTTCAAATCCATTAGCCAAACACTGAGAATCCACCGCTCAGCACAGCTTGGAGACCTCAACAAGCTTGGAGGCCAATTATAATTAAAGGGAGTAACTCTCCAGGTTAAAGGGAACCGAGCACTCCAGTGGAACCAACTAGAAAATGATCCGCCCAGCACAGACCCCGCGCTGTGCTGGAATTGGGGCAGGCCAGTCTAATGCCCGCTCGCCTAATTGAAGGAAGCCCAACTGAGAGAGGAGGTTTCAGTAAAGAAAATTAGACAAGATTTTATTTTTACGTGAAGTTCTCGTGAGCAGGATGTCAGGATAAAACATTTTCTCTTAACTATTCTCTTATTGTTGAACCGGAGGAGCATGCCCTTGAGTTTTCTCTTTTTTTTTTTTTCTGAGAGTAAACACTCTTATATTCGTAACAGCATTGTCCAGGGGTGTGAATGTGTTTGATGGGAGATACCTTGTCCATTTGCATAAAGGAAATTCACTATCTTACCACTTTAATTTGTAGAGAGTATTTTTTTTTTTTAAGATGCAAATAACAGCCCTGTCCTTTGCTTTTAAAGGGCTTTAATGGATTTTTTTTAGCGCATCAGATGTATGAGGGCTGATGACTTCCATGCTGAGCTGGCCCTGCCCGGTTCCCTGAGGCTCCTTGTGGGTCTCATTCCACTCAGCAAACAGGACACAGCTCTCCTGCAGCTGAGGTGGCACAGGGGGCTCTGCTCACAAACGCAAGGACCCAGGGCCACTCCTGGGTAAGGAACACCCAGATCGGGAAGGCAGGCATTCAGGAGACCCGCTATCACAGAGAACCGGCCTTGCTGCTGCTGCTGCTGCTGCTGCTCTGTGCAAATGATCACAGACCAGACGTACAGCATGATTCCGAACCTCCGTGCTATTTAGCATCGCTTAATTTGTAGCCCACGTGCTAACTGACCTGGAAAGATTAGAATCTCATTTTCAAGTTTTCCTGAAACTTCCCCAGATCCAAACACACATCGCTTTCATCCTCAAAGGGCATTTTACTTCAGAGGCAGATTCCTCCTGCATGCATTTTTTTTTTTTCTTTAATGCCAGTAAGAAAATTGGTTTCTTTTTCCCCCCAGATTTCAGTCCAGAATACAAAGAGATTAATAAGCAGCTTTCAAAATGGAAGTTTCCAGGTGAGAGATTTCACCACTATTTTGTAGATCTGGTGGATTAGGACACATATTTTCTGTATTTTTAGGAACTCAAACTCTAATCCTTTCCAATTCACCAACTCCCTTTATCCAAACACATGGTATCAGAGTCTAATGAAAGGGGCCGTTTGCTTCTGATTTCCAAGCTTCCCTTACAACTACATTTACAAGGAAGTATTCTGAAGCCGAGAAAATTGACAAGTCCTGAAACTGATCTGTGTACAGTTCTCCTTATTTGGGGCTCCAAATGTTATCCAAGAAAGCCCATGCCCCTGTGATTTGGACATCCGTTCTGAATTAAGATGCCCAGTCTCTTTCATCTGCCTGCGTGTGTGTATTCCGTGTCCTCTGCAGGGGACTGGGTGGGCGAGCTCGTCCCCTTCTAAGGAGGTCTGTTTACGCTGCAGGTTCCTTGTTTCTGCATGGAGATGGTGCTGACAGTAACGCCGCCATCTACCTATGCCTGCCCCGGTGCCTGATCCGTGTTGGTTGAACTGCTCTGATGGCTTTGATATGACCTTCCCAAATGTGTGCCTTCCCACTGTGACCGCCCGTTGTGCTCTCTCCACGCCGATGTCACCCGGGTGCTCTGGTGAAACTGGCTCCTGCGCATTATCACTCGCGAGCAGTGTTCGTATCAAACTGTGCACGTCTAGCTGATCTGGGGAAAGCGGCTGAAGACAGGCAGAGGTGGGGAGATAAAAGCGCACAGCAAAATCACAAGGCTTCTCAAGAGAAACTGCTTGCTTATAAAGAATTTATTTCCCTGATTACAAAAGCCATATATGCTCGTCAAAATTTTGGAAAATAAAGAGAAGCTTAAAGCAGGAAAAAGTTACCATAGTCATACCACCCAGCTAACATATTGCTGTATTGATAGCAGGGAAATTTCTGGTTGTCAAGTTAGAAGGTATCTTTCCCTAATCATATAGGTTTTTAATACTGTTAGCTCTTAAGTTGTAAATGGGAGATTTCCAACAAGGGGTGTGTTTCGGGAATATTGTTTCTTCCCTTTCTTAAGCATTTTTGTCAAACTATTTAGCTTTCTTGACTAGTAGATACTAAGGACAGAGCATCTTCCTTTCCAAAATTCTTACAAAGGCAATTCTTACTCATTTTGGATTTAAAGAGAAATTGTAAGGATATTTCATCAAACCCAATTCATGTATTATGCGTTGTAATGATACAGGACACAGCACGCAAGATCTCTTGATGGATGACCACAAGTTATATCGACGTTAGTTCAGCGGCAGACCTGCCCTGAACTCTATGTTTCTCATCTGCATGAGGTTGCCCAACTCTGTCACTGAGACATATAAAAGGAAAACGAAAGCGGTTTCCTAAATAATTAAATATTTTCTAAAATCTGTCAATATAAAACTAACTGCTGCTATCCCAGCTCATCTGGTAAACAAACCACATTTTAATAAATGTTTCAGAGTGAAGCATAAGACTTGGAATTATGAAAATGTTTTCATATCTAGCATATAAAAAGTCTGTTTATGTTTAAAAATTGATAGTAACTAAATAGATAAGACCAAAAGATTATTTTTTTTTGGTCTTATCTATTTAGTTACTATCAATTTGTTAACATAAACAGCCTTTTTATATGCTAGATATGAAAATGAACTCTGAGGTTAGTTCCACAAACTATAAAATTTGGCTAAAATCTGCTCTGTGCACATATTCTAGTTTTAGAATTTAAACTAGAACTAGAATCTAACATCTAACTAGTAACTAGTATCTGACTGAATCTAAACTAACACAGATTCTAAAACCACGGCAACACTACTCAGAAGTACGTGATGTTAAGATGGAGGTTAATAAGAAATGTCCATCTGTCTTAGAGTGATTTAGAAACGGATAGCAGTAGAGTATATTCCAGTGAATGATACAAGCTGTAGGTAGTCCTTTTAACCTTTTTCCAAATATACATTATATTTGTGAAAAATATTGTTTCAGAACAGGTAAAAGAATGCCCAGTCAAAATAAGATTGATAAGATTGGCTACCCAAAATTCTAATAGCCCAAGCTTTTTTGTTTTTGTTTTTGTCAAAGGCAGTGACAGAACATTTTTAATCTTCTTCTACAGGATTTTATAAGACACAAATGCTTCCCATTAAAACTCACTGCAAAGACAGAAAGAAAAAAGCATTCATAGACGCAGATGCACGGAGATGCCAAGAACTCTCTGGGAGCATCTCGGGAACTCTTGCTGCTCCCTACAAACTGTTTTTCATCACATTGGGGAAAATAACATGATTGGTACCTGCACTTTCTGACACCAATCTCACATCTAATCTCTGTGGCTTTATGAATATCTACAAGGGACCCAAGGCCTAATTGAAACTGCTGCTAACCATTGATTTATTGAGCTGTTAGTCCCAGGTAGTTTATGGGACTCTGTAAATATGGGCTGATGATAGTAATGGTCAAGTTCCCATCATTTCTTAATGTCCGTTTATTTATTCATAATATTTATGGTTATAAGATAGAATCCAGTGATTATCTGTGCTGGGAGCAGAAAATTCATTTCTAAAGGACAGTAAATATAAGCATGTTGTTGGCTGAATTTTCAGAAACATTTTTCAAGAACCAAGTAGTAACAGCTGAGGAAAGCAAAACCACATTGTGAACCAGAATCATATGAAACAGCCACAGAACGGGAAAGGAGAAGATATGAAAGTTTGAGGAATTTGAGTTATATTTGAAATGGCATGAAACATCCAGTCTATGCTGGGAGAGGGAAACTGAGGCACCTTTTCACCCAGTGGAGAAAGTGACTAAGATGGACGTCCAGGAGCAACCCCCAGAGTGGTTCCCAACCCCAGCCTCTGTCTTACGAATAACATTTCACGTACATTCAGTGTCGGCGCAAAGAGAGCTTGACTCACACGACAAAACACCAGACAACGTCACAGGCTGGGCTTCCATCTAACCGAGTTTTTTGTCTGTTGAGTTCATTTTCCTGGACTGACAAGTTGTGGGGAGGTGTGGGCCGTGGCATCCTTTTCCTTCTCAGTTGATCCAGAGCTTCTGGAAATCTGAAGACCAGCGAACTCCAGGTCTCCTCCAACCTTACAATTTTGTGAAATCATCATTTGGAATTTTGAGCACGTTACTGTTGGCAAGTGTCTCATTCCTACCTTGGCTTTCCTCCTTGCCTTCCCCACACCCCAGTACAGTCTGCGCTAGGCTTGGGCTCTGAATATACCTACTGGACTTACGCATAGCGATGCATGTGTTGATCTTTTAGTGGTGTGAAAATAATTTCACAAAGAATCCCACTCAATTTTCTTCGCCATGGTTCACATTCCTCCTTCATGTAGCCCAAGATCTCCCCTGGTCTTCAGGGTTGATGAGAGTGCCCCTTCCAGCCAGCGTCACTCTGAGAATGCTCTCTCCTTTCAAAGACACAAGAAAGAACTTCCCATGGGACCCGAACTTCCCCACCTGCAGGTACAGAAGGTTGCCTCTTCCTCTTGCCTACTGAAATCTTACTCTTCAAATGCCTCGTTCCGATCTGTTTCATTCAGAGAGATTCTTTACTTACTTCTCTGAGCAACCAGAAACCAAGGGACGTTGCTGGACCTTTAGTTGTCACATAATTGGGGTATACGTCATAATGGGCAGCATCACTGTTGTTTTTCCACCCTGGATTACAAACCTTGTTAAGGCAAGGGCTACCTTTTATTCTTCTTTTATTCTTCGCCACTACCTAGCATGCTGCAACAACGAAAGGAGAGTTCTGTACTCTGTACTAAAAACAACTGGAAAGCAAGAGCAATTCATCTTGTTTTTATCACGAGTCTCAGATTAACTGCATTTTCAAATTTACTAGACTGTATATCTGTGTGATCTAGGCAGGCATATTTTGTCCAAAATATATAAAAGAACAAAATAAAAGCACCAGTTGTGATTTGAGAAGATAAATGACTGAACTTTTGAATTTTTTACTATCATATTCTCACTCCTGTGATAAATCATCTTTGAGAATTCGTATTAATTTTGGTCAAGAAATATGCACGTTAAAGCCATTTAGTTAATTTTATTTCTTTTTTTTCTTTTTACACTGGAAGGACTAAGTGAATAGAGAAGGAGTGAGTTTTATGACTGTGTACCCCACAGCTTCAGCAAAACAATATCTTTTCCTTTAATATATTTGTTATCTGCTTTAAAACCATAGACTCCGGCTTAAGCTAAAGCAACTATATTTGCCTTTTTTACAATAAACACCTTTAATTACCTTCCTTGAAACTATTTTATTGTAACCCACAATGTGTTTGTCTCCCGAGGCGAGCGTGAAAAAGAAGCCCAGCATGACTGAACGCTACTATAATTAAAGAAAAACTAAAAAGGTCAAAAGCGAGGATGTGGCAAAATCAGGCACCGCCTGAGAACAGGCGCCCCATGTCACTCTGTGCCGAGACCGTCAGTCATTGCACTGGTTATTGAATAATTTCCGTGCTTCTTCTTCTCCATCTTGTGCCCACATTAAGCAGGAATGTATCACATTTTAATTAGCACCTGTTTTATTTCTCCACCTTCTGGAGACTGTTGAGTGAATTTCTAACAATAAAGCGAGAAGGAAAAATAATGCCAACATGGTTGGACAGGCAGTTTCAGAATCAAGGTAGGATGGCTTTTTGGGCTTTTTGTTTTACTTTTTGGACTTAGTCTCCCTCATGTCAGCTCAATGAAATTTACTAAGCATGCATCAGTCACCTGTTATCTTATGCACCTGGTGTTGGCTAGGTGTTAGGGACACAAAAGAAGAACAAAAGGTGCTCTCTACCCTAAAGGGGCTTATTGTTTAGAAGGAAGAGGCAGTCTTAAAAACAGGTGGGTAAAATGCGATGTGAGCTTCAGTGTGCTGGGAGCCAGTCCAGGGTGGCCGGAGTACACCATGGTCAGTCTGTGTGAGTGAGGAGACAGGAGGGACACTCTCTAGATCCCCCATGCTGAGTTCTGAAACACGAGAAGGGTTTCCAGGGAGCCAGTGGTGGAGGAAGCGCCTCACTCCTGAGGAACCCAGGGCCTCACGTGCGTCCAGTGGATCCAGCATCATTGAGCATCCCGCCATGCGAGGCAGGGGCTGGCCCCGGGGACACAGCGGTGTGTTGGAAAGTCGAAGTGCACCGTCAGAGGGCTAAGGGCAGAGAATGCAGACAGGAGAACAGGCAAATGCTCACAGTGCAAGAAACTGGAGGCTCTCAGAGAATGGCACCAAATGTAGACTTGGGAAATCAGGGCGAACTTCCCCAAAGACCCAGCCGGTTGCTCCAAAGCTGCCGAGTCAGGCGTGGAGCACAGGGCAGGGTGGAAGGAAGGATCGCACATCGTAAACCTGCTCTGTGTCGCCGCCTCCAGTGGATGGGAAGGATGGGCCTGCAGGACAGAGCCTTGCGGCCACCCCTACGGTGTTGACAGTGATGTCCCCTGCTCTGTCCTCCCCCACGCCCTGTCTCCATGCCTGCAGCCTCTTTCCCCTTCCCACTTAGAGTGCCTTTGCCCCGACCTGATCCGGGATTTAAAGTTGACATTATGGTTCTTTAAATGAAGGCTTTTTGATGACAACAAAGGCAGGTTTTCTTAACTAATGCTAGATTGTATATTCTGAAATAAGAACTCTGTGTCACTGGCTGTATACAGTAGCATACAAGGCAGTGTGAAGGGTATCTAGTGTGACGCTTCCCTACGAACGGCTGGTAACCCTCCTGACTGTGCTGTGGGAATACTTGCTTCTGTCAGGGTGCCTGGTGTGATTTTGGACTGGGCTGTATCTGTGGACTGGGCTGTATCTGTGGACTGGGCTGTATCTGTGGACTGGGCTGTATCTTTAGACTGGGCTGTATCTGTGGACTGGGCTGTATCTGTGGACTGGGCTGTATCTGTGGACTGGGCTGTATCTGTGGACTGGGCTGTATCTGTGGACTGGGCTGTATCTGTGGACTGGGCTGTATCTGTGGACTGGGCTGTATCGACATGTTCACTTTTTTTTTTTTTTTGAGCCCTTATTACTGCTCATAGAGCGTGTTTTCGTTTTTGGTTTGTTTTTGTTGTTTTTTGTTTTTTGGGGTTTTTTTGTGAACTCTACCCGATGCTCTCCGCACCCTGGCATGAGCCCCCGTGTGTGCGGTCTCTCTCCAAGCCATGCTGCCTGCCAGATCAGGGGCGTTAGGGAAATGACAACAAGAACAGACCTTTTGAAGCCCGATTGTCAGAAAGCTTGGAATCTGGACATTAAACAGACTTCCCTGAAGTGTGTCCCCAGGACTCTGCCCATGCAGCCTGGTTAAATATCCCACAGGCAGTAACAGCTTAAAACTCTTGTGTTCAGTCACGTCTTGGGGTTCCACGGGCAGCAATCCCCATCCCTGCCGTTGTCATTATCTCGGAGCACCGCCACAACGACAGTTACAAAGATGCTAGGAAGCTGAGACAAGTCGTTCTGAACTAAACCTCAGCTCCACAGCTCCTCTGAAATTACCCATTCCCAGTGTCCTCATGGTTTCCCCATCCAAAAGTGAAGACAGGAGATGGAAGCCGCTTGAGTACCACACAAAATACATCATAAACTTGGGAATAATTGACATTAACTGCGTTCAGCAGAGAGAGATGCACTGTGACTAAATTTTACTCAATTTTAATGGCATCATTTTTAGCCCAGAAAGCGTGCTCGTATGTGCCGGAGTGATTAATGACACAGTTTATGCAGCTCATTGGTCATACTTAAATTAGTTTAAATATTCATCTGTTGTTTTGTTGTGATGAATCTCTGTGTTGCTTTTTGTTTCTGTTTTCCCTTGAGTGCCTCCTCTTGTCTGGTGGAAGATGTTTTCCTGAATTGGGAAAGAAATGTCAATGACCCTCTAGGTGCCAATGCGCCCAGGCTGCCAAGGGTCAGGGCAGAGGAGGCAGTAAACACTTCACTTCACGCTGTGAAATGCACACAGAGCTGCACCATCTTCCCGGGGAGATGTCTTGGTGGACCCAGTAGATGCCAGATCAGTTTTCTGGTTTGTGACAAATGAAGCCAGCAGATGAAGTCAGATGCTGTTTGATGCCCTGAGGACTTTCTTTAAAATCCCTAATCTGTTATACCAACCTCCTGACAGTTTCCCTTCTTTCATGCACATTCATAATTTAAGTTTTGAGTTGGACATTCCAAGAACTCAGCTTCCTGGAATGGTATGAATTTTCCTCCCCAAGAGGAAAGTCTCCAGACATTGAAATTGCATTTGCGGTGAAGAAAGGAAAGGCCATAAGAGTAACTTAATGAGACCTTTTGTAACAGAACTCCAAGATCTTTCACATTCACGTAGTGGGAGGCCCGCGCTGGACACTGTCCTATCACAACTCCTAGATGTAGACAACGTTGCCTTTTCATGCTGTAGCCTTGAGAGTACAATTTACAAATAGTCGACCTCATACTTCTCCTACTTGCAAATCACACATACAGATCGGCCTTTAAAATGTAAGAAAAGGCCTTAATAACAGCCCGAGAATTAATCAGCAGTATAGAACTGGCTAGAAGTAGAATGGAAAATTCCAGAAACCAAGGAGAGTTAGAGCTCAGCTTCCCAGATAAGTCAGTTAGTTTGGAAGTCATGGCCGCCATACCAGCTGGGCACGCTCCTTGACCTTTTGTTCTCTTCCCTTGTCTCCCCACCCCAGGGAAGGAAAACAAGGTGTGGTGTGCTCACACCTCTGGCTGGGACAGTATGCATGATGCTGGAACTACAGGGACTCCAAATTCTCCAGCCTTGGGGACTTCCCTCTCTGCTAATATCTAAATAAAGTACTGCAGTCCTCCACAACACTTTACAGTAGGAAATCCAACTTTGTTTTCCAACTTATCAATGATTCCTGGGAGTGCTCAGGGAGGACATACCTCCTCCAGGACGTCAACTCTCCCTTCTGTTCCCAAACTTTTTTTTTTTTTTTTTTTTTTTTTTGAGACAGAGTCTCACTTTGTTGCTCAGGCTAGAGTGAGTGCCGTGGCGTCAGCCTGGCTCACAGCAACCTCAATCTCCGGGGCTCAGCGAACCTACTGCCTCAGCCTCCCAAGGAGCTGGGACTACAGGCATGCTCCACCATGCCCGGCTAATTTTTTTTGTATATATATTTTTAGTTGGTCAATTAATTTATTTCTATTTTTGGTAGAGACAGGGTCTCGCTCAGGCTGGTTTCGAACTCCTGACCTTGAGCAATCCGCCCGCCTCAGCCTCCCAAAGTGCTAGGATTACAGGCGTGAGCCACCATGCCCGGCCTGTTCCCAAACTTTTTAACAGTCACTGCTGAACACGTTATTACTATGCCTCTCATGGTTGGCTTTTTTCTACTTTATTTGGCCCCAAACATGGGTACTGTAACCCAACTGACATGATTCTGTTATAACATGGTATAAGTTTTTACTGAAGGTAAGAATCGTTAAATTGCACAGGGGATATTATTATTATTATCATTAAACTTTGCCATCATTAAGGTAGAGGGAGTTCTTCACAGGCAGTCGTCTTTTTCCTTGGACCACTCCATCAGCCATGCCCTAAAGACCCTATCCTCCTGCCTCCTCCCTTCCTTGAGTTCCGAGGGCTCAACTTTGTGTCTTGGAAGCAGTCAGAGGGGAAATCAAATATCGTCACCTTAGTACCTTAGTGCTCAAAGCAATCTGGAGTCCCACTTCACAGCCTCTCTCTTCCTCCCAGACCAGTTCATCTCTGTTACCTTTTCTACGCTCAGATACTTGCCATTCTCTGCCATAACCTGCAGGTTATAATTGAATTGGGAGTGACCCTCCCCCAAAGTCCATTCTCTCTCATTTTAATGCAAATGAATGAAGGTTTGTAATTATCCATAATGAGAGAAAACAGCAGCACCCTTTTCATAAAGAGATGTTTGAAAGCAAATATTTTTGGAAATTATATTAAAAGGCCCATGTGGCTAGATGATGGGTTCTAATGTGCTCAGAGCCTTGCCAGTATATTATTATGTGGTCATCTCCCTCTTGGTGTTGTCACTCTGCATTGTTTGCCCCACCCAAGAACCTGTAGGGCTTTCTGACCTGGGAGGGAGAGGCAAGACAGGGGCAGAGCCTGGCCACGTCCCTCAGGACAAAGCAGATGACTTCCAACCCTGCCTTCTGGGAAATGGTGGCTCACCTTAAAAAATAAAGAAAATGTACATATTTTTTTCAGACTGTGTATTCATGTAGAAAAACCATTCTGTGAAGGGGGAGAATCGAGTGGGAAGCAGTTTGTGTAGCATAGTGAGCACTGAATTTGGAGTCCAGAGAGTAAGTAAGCTTCTCATCCTACCTCGGATGCCTTTGCACATTGGGAAAGTTATTTACTTTCTCTGGGCCTCAGATTCCTCATTTTTAAAATTCAGAGTCTGGACTAGATGCCCTCCCACCTCTGCCACAGCTCAAAAACTACGTAAGACTGAAAATGTCAAAGCTGCTACATTCCAATTGGATTCAGAACCCTAATCATCTGGCTACAGGCCAACAAGGCTTTACATTTGAAAATAATGACTGTACAAATCAGCACATGAGGTCTACCAAAACCTCGTGTAGTCAAACCAAATCGGTGTCTCACTGTTTGAAACCCACCACGACCCTTCCCCCATGCCGCCAGTGCCAAAACAGATCCTCTGAGCATAGGTAGCGTCCACTGCTGCTTGGGCTTTGGCACATACTTTGCTAGAAAACATACAGCACTTCCTAACCCCATGGGTTTGGACAAACAGATGTCACTCTAGCCCTGAGTTTCTCTCCAGGTTTTCACCTGACTCTGTGTGAGCAAAGCAAGAGATTTCAGGTCTTAGCAAGACCCGCCGTAAGAAGGGATTAAAACATTAGGTGCATGGTCCACAAAACAGCCTAACTCAGCACTTTTGTCTGAAAGATTCTCTTTCTTCCAAAGGCCTCTCCAGGTTAATATCTACTTTTCTCCACATCACAGCACCTATGAAGGTTGTCATGGTAACTTGGTGACAAGTTTAGCCAATGGAATCTATGTGGCACTTTTAGTCTTCCCCTGCTATTTGGATATTTTTCTTTATCTTCTTTCCCCCAAATCTAGTTTGCCAAAATTTTTTGGCAGTCTGTTTACCAATCAAGAAAAGGTTTTGTTCTTATCTGTTTTAATGTGGCCATCCAGTATAGATGATTGTGGACTGATGGAATGTTACAACGGGAAGAGTTTATAGAAGTGATTCAGTCCCTTATTTTCCTACTTGTCAAATGAAAATGATTGCCAGGGAACTTGTTAAGAACATAGATCTTAGTCTCTACTCCAAACTATCAAATCAGAATTTCATCAAGAGACAAGAGAATCTGTATTTTTAACAAGCATCCCAATCAGTCATTAACACCATTCAAGTTCGAGAAACACTGATTTAATCCCATGATTTTCTTTTGTAGATCAGGATGTTCATTTTGGTTATGTACACCACATAGGGGGGCAAAAGAAGAAAATATTACAGAGTTTTGTCAGCATAATGGCCTAAAAGAATTGACTAATACATATCAATTATAAAGCAGAAATTGAAAATTATTCCTGAGGCTGAAACACTCAACTTGAGCCTTCCAGCTCCCAAATCTCTTGACTTTGTTGAACCTATAATGACAGTAATTATTTTCTGTTAATCACAGGAGTCAACTTCCATATTCTCCTAACCTCAGTAATATTCTGTAGGCCAATGTCAAATCAAGACATGTAGGGCCACAGACTAGTTTAAGAATGTAGTATTCCTTCACACTCATACTCATCATTCTCTTAACCTTATAATATGAAATAATCTCCAAAGATGGATGCCCATTCAACTAAACTTTGTTTTTATGCCTTTAAAAATATAATGTACTATTATATTTTATACCTTTAAAACTATAATGTGATTGTACTCTTTTCTTTTTTCATAGACAAGATCAGAGTCATAAGGTGACTTTCACTAAGATTAGTATATCCCCCCAAAACAACTTTCACCGACTTGCAATCATTGGAAAGTCACAGGAAGGTGAATGGAGGGACTGATTTTTCTCGAGAACGAATTCATGCTCCCCAAGGGAGGTCAGGGTCTGTTTGGAAGAGGGAGGGCTTATAATCAAGGTTGCCACGGGTGGAGCTAGTGTTCCATGCACTTTGCTTGACGGATTTCAGGGCTGTGGAAGGCAGTTTAATCCAGGCTGTCTGAACCAATGCCTCAGACCAATCTTAGGACCCCCAGGACAGAGCAAGAGTGATGCAGGGTCAGGCTCATCTTTCACTTCATACCCCAAAACCAAATGGGTCAATCTTGTGCAGCCCAGAATCAGACGAGAGTATGTCAGCCTCCTAGGCGCTGAGACAGAAAGCATTTGGAAACAATACCACCTCATCAAATTATTCCACAGTCTAGAGCCCTGAAACTGTGACAGCTCTTGAAGTCTCCCTTTTCTTGGAAAACATACCTTCAATTTTAGATTTGGAGAAAGAGGAATCATAATAGTATGACAATTGGAAGAAAAGTATGTGTTTGCTTTCATATTTCTCCAAATCTCAATCGTATTTTGGACAGTTTCCATTTTTCATTATTAAAATGTTGTTATTTTCAGACAGCCCTCGAGAAAGATTGTGCTCTGCAAAGGTTTGGATCTCCTTTGGGGCAATGTGCTCAATTATTCTGGGAGATGTTAATTTGAGTGGGTTTTCATCATTCCATCTACTATGTTTGTAAATTCTCCTTTTTGATTATTCGAGTCAGGTAATGATGAGCTCAGCAAAGTAAACACATGTGCAACTCCAAAGTTCTCTGCTTAATGTCAGTTATAAATTTCACCAAGGAGCCAGAAAAGCAGCTATAATAAGGAATATTCTAATTAGTCTTAGAGGCATTAAGCTGCAGAAAATATGGAAATTTTTTTTCTCTTGCAGAGTTTGCTAATTGCCCCCAACAATAGGTATGAATCTCTCTTGTTATACTTGCAGAAAATATATGGGTTTGACTTCCATCTGGGACACTCTAGAGAAATAAAGGAAGTTGCATAAGATTTTTAATGTTGTGTACAGCTAGAGAGAACAGTTATGTGGCTGCTGAAATGAAAATAAATAATAATATTCTCTCTACATACACACTCTGAAAACACTTTGGGGTTAATGGAGATACTGTTCCCACTCTACAGTTTTCATGATCTCCATAAATATCAGCACAGCATCTATGCTATATTTTAATTACAATTTTAATCCCGCAAATGTAATATCTTAACTTTACAGCAGTCTTAGGGAACTTATGACCATATTTTATTCCATCGAGAATAAATTTGTAGAATAATTTTTGAGCATCTAGTGCCACGAAGACTATGCAACTGTTTCCTGATGAACGTTGAAGAGTTGTTTTAGTGACCAAAATATGGAAATAAGACTCATTATCTGCAGCTGATTCCAAAGGGGTGTTTGTGCTACTGCTTTATGTTTGGCAGAATTGTGGTAGAGGGGAAGAGGAAGAAAGTCTAAGTGTTTGAAATTATTTTTACATCCTAGAATCAAGGCCTTCTTAACCCTCAGAGGACAGACAACCTGGTGAACAGCCTGTAACTAACTAATTCAACTGAGTGTGCCAGGGAGACGGCACCTTCCAGGTTCTAGTCTAGGGCTTGGTGTTTGTCTGTGTTGCTTCCAGCTGCTGTAGCCCGGCCCAATTAGCAAGTCCTGCTGGTCCCTCTGGAGGTTTTCTTTATCCTCTTTTGACCTCTCTAATTTGAATTATTCTGTGTCATCAACAAAGATTTGACAGTTGGGCCTCAGTGAAATCAGAAACTAGAATTGCAATTAGAGTTTCTTAATCATTGTGCATATTGTATTGTTGCATGGGGAAACTATCGGAATCTAATTAGAAGAAAGGGGAATTGCCAATGTGCTTAATATGCCATGAGTTTTTCTTTTCAAATATAGAGTTAAAGAAAAGTTTTGCTTGTCTTTAATAGTTGCAGTTACCTACCAATGGGGACTACTCAACATACATGATGTGGAAATTCAATGTCAAGAAATAATGAAAAAAATTGTCATTAGTGAGAATCTAAGGATTAGGACTCCGTGTTATTTTAAACAATATTTTTGGTTTTTCTGGCTCTGAGCCCATTCTTTTATTTGTGAAGTTATGAAAACCATGGTCACTTTGATAATAATTTTCTTTATCCAACTCTTTTTTCCAGCACGTGGTAGAGCTTGTTTTTGGAATTTAATGTTTTTACTTTGTATTTTCATTTATACGAAGTAAAAGCAAACAAAAAGTACACAATTAAATGGGTTTGGGGCATAAGACGTGGTAGCTATACACAAAGTCAAGGGCATCCTAAGCCCCACATCTGGGAGAGCAGTTTCATCTGAGTCAGGAGGAATCAGTGGGATCAGATGGACACACACAGAGAAAAAGAAAAATTGTACCAGATACTTGTTAGAAATGGCAGGGAAGACTTGGTTCGAGACTACTGTAATGTGGATCGAGACGACGCAGCAGGGGAGAGAGACTGAACTCAACTCCGTTGGCACAAAAGCTTGGAGAGTTTTAAGCCCTGAGTTGAGCCAGAGAGGAAGGAAGCACTAGAGGATGTGAGAGCAGGTGATGCATCTGGCAGTTGTGGAGTCAGGCTCCTACGCTGCCAGCCAGGGAGGCTGGGACCCGGCCCCATCTTCCCAATGGTCCCATCCCCAAGGGATGGGCCCCAGGGCCTTGAGAAACACATTCCTGGGCTGCAGGAGATGTACATCTCAAAGAGCAAAGTAAAAGTTTTCAGTTGCAAGTTTTCTCATGTAAATGCGCTGAGAAAAGGGATGTCTAGAAGACACTGAATATAGTCAAGCTGAAAATTAGCCAGGCATGGTGGTCCCAGCTACTCGGGAGGCTGAGGCAGGAGGATTGCTTGAGCCCAGGAGTTTGAGGTTGCTGTGAGCTAGGCTGACGCCACGGCACTCACTCTAGCCCAGGCAACAGAGCGAGACTCTGTCTCGAAAAATAAATAAATAAATAATATATAGTCAAGCCGAGGAGAACGCAAGGGCCTTTGGGTCAACAGAAGGCTTCAGGGGTGGTGCTCAGGTCCTGTTTTCTGAAATTAGGTGGCTAAGTAGCCAGTCATTGTATCATTGTATCATGATACCTTACATATACTTTATACATTATCTTTAGTATTTAGTAGAAGCATAGATAGTATTAAATATTACCTAATAGAAAGTAAATGAATAGTGGGCAACAGAGACAGAAATGGCATGTAGCAGTACCTATTGAAAGTGTGGATATCATCCAGTAGAAGCAGAAATGGATACGCCCTGCCCAGGGTCCGTGGTGTTGCCACGTGAGACAGCCGTACTGGGTGACACATGCTGAGATCACTTTTCTGGCTGTACTCAGTCTCTCTAAAGTAAAGGGCAGTATTTTTACCTTTGATTTACTGACTAGGAGATTCGAGTGGAGAGGACATTAATTGTTTCTTCCTAATACCACAATAAACTCTCATTCCCTAAGGCTGTGCGGCTCCCTAGAACTCAGTTAGCTACTTAGGGAAGATCATTCAACACTTCCAGGTCTCCAGGGTAACATTGAGGCTTTATTGTTGCAAGTCGACAAATCGCCTCCTGTCTATCTACGCTGACTGTGCGACTACAGTGGCAATGCCCTAGATGTTTCCCCAGCAGTCTAAAAAAATTAATGTACCTCCCTAAGCATGGAACTTAATGCTAAGGAGGAGCTCAGTCAATGCGGGAAGTCTGCCTAGTAAAGAAGTTTGGGCTGTACCATACCTTGTGCTTCTCTGGCTATGGTCATGGCCCTTTGTCTGCAAAGACAGTGACAGCCCACTTAAGTCTCACTAAAATGTCTCAGTGACATCCACAGGGCCCTGGGAAGCTAACATTTGGTGAAAATAATGGAGCAAGTAGGCACAGGTGGTGTCTCCCCACCACCATCATGGGTCCTCCATGAAGCCTGACATCACAATGGCAGTATATATGCAATGCTGCATGTGGTCAGTGAGTTCAAGGGCAGGAGCCAGCCAGAGGGAGCTCCTTGGCTGGAGCCCAGTAAGAGGTGCTAGGAGAATTCATGGCTCCTCTTGCTCAGATCTCTCAAGGTCAGAGGAAATCGAGAACAGCCAGCTGAACAAAGATTATAGGAGAAGATGCCCTTCTTGGGAGAATACACCCAAGAGAAGCATGCAGGGTTTCAGCGTGACACCTCACTGGCAGAACATCTCCAAAACCAAAGAAGTGCTCTGCACTCTCTCTTTTCTTCTTGCCTGAGACATTGACAACAGCCAACCCGCAGAAGCAGCAGCACTTGGACGTAGCAGAAGAGAGAACCACTAAGGAGCATTCTCTCCATGATGTGCAGGCTGCTGGTCAGTGTGAGGGGTTTTCTGTGTTGGTAATCACTTTGAGTTATACTGAGAAGTGGCCCCTCAACACAAAACCCTTTCTTTCATAACAAGATTCCATACTGCTGGTTCAAAAGCTTGACCCTTGATTCACTTCATGGCAGGCACAGGGTGGCCCAGTAACGCATGTCAGCAAAGTTCCATGCAGCAGGAGTGGAGGGGGCTACTGAATCCCAGTGCTCAGTGACCCTCCCATTTACCAAGCTCCCGTGGTCTCACATAATACCCGGCCACAGACCTAGCAATGGCTCATGCACCTAAAATGTTACACAGTACAGAACTGTAAGCGAGGCAATCTTCCCATCTGTATCTGCCTGTCAGCCAACCTGCCTTCCTCTTCTCTCTCAGAGCTTAAAGAATTTTAAAATATTTGATACATCTAAGTCTGCATACATTATAATCAGGTAAAATAAATAAGAAAGTCTTCATAGTTTAGAAAGCAGATGGTTTCCCGTAGACTTTCCTCCTACTTCACCTTCAATCCCCAGAGATATTTTTACCACTGAGATTCTGAGCAAGATAACAGCATTTAGAAATGTCAACTTCTCAGACTGTTTTAACCTGTTAGATTTTTAAATACATGTGTTGGTTTTAAAAAGTAGAATGAAAGCTTAATGTGTTTGATTTGTTTTAGTTATTTATTTCCCCACGATTGTGTCTGATTGTATTTTTTTGATTGCGTGTGTGTCTGAGTGTGTGTGTGTGTGTATACATATACACACACAGAGACTGCGTTAAAAAGAGTGGATTGCCCATATCTTTTTAAAACTTCTCCCTCCCAGAAAACTAGCAGCCAAACATATTACCTATTCCCATTCCTCTTCCTATACTCCTGCCACACAGGAAGTTAGATAAGTCTTTCATGAAGGAACAGAGAGCCAAGCATGATCAAACACTATAGAAAGGCAGTCACCATGATAGGGGAAGAGAAACAAAGAAATTTTTTTAAAAAGAAAAGAAAAAACCCTGAAATAAGGATAAAGCAGGAAACAGAAGAAAAATTCTCTTACGTGAGAAATGCTAGCATGCCTGCCCTTGATATCATTATTAGCAGAGGAGTAGATATAAGATGGTCTGGTGTAGATGACAAAGCTATATCTATTAATATCAGGTTAACCTAGAAATAAAGGAAATGAATGAATCTCAAGTGGTAGAATTTCTGAGGTTTAGTACTCACAGTAGAGGTTAGAAAAAGTTAAAATTTAAAGTAAATTTGGACTTCTCCAATCTAATGTCCTCATTAGCAGTGCTGTAGTTTGAATGTTTCCCCCAAAGTTGATGGGTTGGAAACTTTATCGCTAATGTGGGGATGTTGGGAGATGAGGCCTACTGGGAAGTGTTTGGGTTATGGGGGTACTGCCTTCGTAAGTGGATTAATGCTGTTATCTCAGAAGTGAGTTTGTGATCGGAAGAGTTTGCCCTCTGTCTTCACCCCCGTGCTCTCTTCTGGTATGTTACGACACAGCAAGAAGGCTCTTACCAGATGCTGGTGGCTTGATCTTGAACTTCCCATCCTCCAGAGCTGTCGGGAAATAAATTCTGTGCTTTATAAATTACCCAGTCTGTGGTACTCTGTTACAGCAGCACAAAACATGCTAAGACAGAAAATTTGTACTGGAGAGTGTGGTGTTGCCGTAGCAAATACCTGAGCATGTGGAAGTGGCTTTGGAACTGAATAATGGGTGGGCGAATTTGGAGGAGTGGGCTTGAAAAAGCTTGTATTGCCATGAACAAATCATTAAGGGTGATTCTGGTGCAGGCTCAGAAAAAGAGAAGAAATGTAGGGAAAGTAGAGAATTTCTTAGACATGACTCAAGTGGCCAGGATCAAAATGTTGGTAGAAATATGGACAATAAAGTCCATTCTGATGAGGTCTCAGATGGAAGTGAGGAATATCTTATTGGAAACGGGAGTAAAGGCCATTCTTGCTATAAATTGGCAAACAACTTGGCTGAATTGTGTCCACATGCTAGGGAATTATAAAAGGCAGCACTTAAGAGTCATAAACTAGGGTATAGGGTGGAAGAAGTTTATAAGCTACATATCAAAGGAGCTGCATGATTACTTTTAACTGCACATAGCAAGATTCAAGAGGAGATGAAGGATTTAAAAATAGAATGTATAATTAAAAGGGGAGCAGAGCAGAAAGATTTGAAAAATTGTGGCCTGGCCATGTAAAAAATGTAAGGGTAAGGCCAAGTAACCTGGCCCGTTGATAAAGGGGTTAGTATGGTTAGAAAGAAGCCAGGTGCTGTTCATCAAGACAGTAGGAAAATGACACTAAAGGAATTTTGGAGCTATTTGAGGGTTACACTCCCATCACAGGTCCAGAGCTCTAGGAGGACAGATTTTTTTGGGGGGTAGGGGGGAGCAGAGTCCCAGGGCATCCTCCCTGGGCTCACTGCCCGGGCGGCTAGGCACTCTTCTCCCTGCATTCCAGCACAGAGGTCCTCAGCCACCCCAGGTGCAGCTCATGCTGGTGCTCCAGAGGGTACAAGGGGTGAGCCTTGGTGGCATCCATGTGGTGCTAATTCTGCAGGTGCACAAAATCCATTAGCCGTGTGACCACAGTGGCCTCCACTTAGATTTCAAAGGACGTGCAGGACAGCCTCAGGCCCAAGCTGAAAACTGCCATAGAGGAGAAGCCATCACAGACAGTCCTCACTGGGGCCATGCCTGGTGGAGCCACGGGGGTGGGCGTTCCAGGCTCCAGACTCGTGCTCTGTGCTGTCATTACACAGCAGCCACCCAAAGGTGGGGACGGGACAAGAGCCAACGATGCTTGGAACCCAACATTTGTATCACCCTTTGCAGCTTCAACAGCCCTTATGCACATGTCACCTCCGGTGGTCACATACGGGGACCTTTATCCTCTCTCGCTCTTCTGGGGGAACTTCAGAGATGCCAAAGCCACTGGACAGAAGCTGAAAGATCGCTTTCATTTCCGACCTGTTTCCTCACAAACCAAAACATCTCACTGTCGTGGCTGCCTCCTGAATGACTAAGCAGAGGCTTTATTAGGAAGGATTCTTCTGCTCTTTCTACCAAAGCAGCTTTGTTCCTTGGGCATAAACGAAACTCTCCCTTCTGTCTCTAAATTGGCCAGAGAGCCAACCTTGTATAAATAAGGACTTCTTAGCTTTGGCTTCAGATGCCGGCTCTCTCTCTTGAGGTTGCACCTACTTAAAATTCACTTGTTGCTCTTTAAATTCACATCTAGCTTTAGGCAAACGTTTGAATTTCTAAAATGAAACCGTGTGCCCAAAATAAGCTTAGGGAAAAAAATAAGTCAAATAAATGGGAAATTCTCCAAACTAAGCAAAAGCATTAAAATGATAATGTTTTAACTTTCTGAACTCACCTGAAAATAATCTATGCTCACGATAAGCTCACAACTGCAGAGAGTCTCTCTTTTATAAAGCCTTAAAGAAAAAAGCAGAAAATTAACCCAGACGAAAACTTCATTATTTGTCATTTTCATTCCCAGGATCCACCCTCCGATATTCAGGCTTAAATGCTCTGGAAAAGACGCCCAACTTCCTGGGTGCTTCTAATGTGCGTCTGGGACTGTGAAACCACACAAGGGATGTTCAGATAGGCGTTGGCCACGTGCCTCTGCTTTCTGCTTGTCCACCCCACACCCTGCATTGTCCCTAAAATAGACACACGCGTGCACACTCACACACGCCCCACATTTCATTCACTTGTATGTTCATTCAAAGAGTTGAATTTTGGCTTTGTGCAAGGAACCATGACTGCAAACACAAAGAAGAAAATTCGTCCTAACCCCAAGAAGCTCCCAGTCTCTGTGTGGACAACATGAAGCATGGAAATGGGAGGAACTTTTGGGGGCAAATGGAAAGGAAGTGAATTCTTTTTTAAAAAGTGGTAACTTCCAGTTTGCTCACAGTCCTGATCTTTCTTTGCACTGCCATCAGATACTAGATTGGCTCATATAATATAAGATTGACATCAAAAAGGAAAGAATATCTCACAGTTTCAGTCATGCATCCTATACTGCTACTTTCCACCATGACTTCCGTTAGTAGTTTATAGAAATATAACATAAATGGAAATGATTCCTAAATAAACAAAGCTTCTACGAAGCATCGCATGACTCTGCAGCTCTGTCTTACTACCTATCTGAAAACAGGATTGACACTACTGTGATTATCCTCCAGTTGGAAGGGACATTCATACTTATTTAGCCAACTACTGTGCTTCTAGGCAAACCAACCCTTCAGCAATTCCAGGCAAATGAATATAGGCCTTTCATAAAAGGTATAAATGTCTTGCAGAGAAGGTGAGCCCGCAACTGCAATTTACAAGAAACAGCTGATGTGGTGTGACAGCAAGCTCCCAAACCCTTAGGGAAAAGTTTGTCAGTATGTGCACAGAGATGTGGCCAGAGAGGAGAGACATTGAGTTTTGACAGAGCGCAAAATCGAAGACACGAAAAGCTATCGGGGACCCCAAACATGGAGCCCACGTGGAGTGGAGGCAGGCAAGAGGAACAGAGAACCAGGAAATCAACTCTGGATTAATCTGAGACTCCCTTTTGCTGCCCCTACCTAACAAGGGACAACATAGAGGGTGAAACATTTTCCCCGAAAAGTAATATTCTCTCTGATCATTCCTATTTTCTTCTTTGCATCCAACTGTAGTTCCACAAAGTCCACGCAAATGTGCAACTCAGTCTAGATTATGAGAGATCTCAGAACACAAACTGTGTCTAGAGGAGAAATATCATTAGTATAGTTTCAGATAATTCCTTACACATTATCTCAAATTTAAAATAATCACACCTTAGCAAGCATCTATTGAGCACTTTAAACCTGTTATTATGGTAGGCACCAAAGTCAAAAAGGTAGAATGAGATAGAACCCCTGTTAAACACATACAATTACAAATTATTTTTAAAAATCTGGACATAACTCGTGAAGCCCTCTGTGCAGACATTGTGGAGTGAGCCACAGTCTGTCATTATTCAGAAATGTATTCATGTAGTAAACCTTTGTCAAGCCAAGTGCCGGGCGCTGTGCGTAGTCTGGAAACGCTGAAAGGTCAGCTCAAGTCACAAAAGGCCACGGTGCAGCTTAGCTGCTGCCTATTATTTTGCCTGATTTCTTTTGTTCTTTTTTTTTCACTTGTGGTTAAAAAAAAAAAAAAAAAGACACAAAATTTACTGTCATCTTAACCATTTTTAAGTGTACAGTTCACAGTGTTAAGTACAGTCGTATTGTGCAGCTGACCTCTACAACTTTTCCATCTTGCAAAACTGAAACTCTAGACCCATTAAACAACAGCCTGTATGTGAGGTGTCCACAGTAGCCATGTGTGTGGCAACAGAAAGCAGGTTGGTGCCGAGGCTGGGGCAGGGGCCATACGGAGTTGCTGTCTGATCTCTTGTTCAATCTCAGTCCTCCCGTGGCCTCTGGTCCCAAGCGTGTTGACATCGTGACCCCTTTCGACCACCCTGAAGGACAGACCCAGCTCCGGTTCTGGAGGTGCCGTCTCCCACCTGACTGTAAACGTGCCAGCTCCTACCTGCGCCCAGGTTCTGCAAACTTGGATCTTCTGTTCTCCTTTTCCCTCTCTGTTTTATGCCCACTTGTAACTTCTCTGCCAAATCTACTTGTTTTCTGCTTTTTGCGGGCCCCACACCACACGACTGGCTGGGTACTCCGTACTCACACCTGGCCCAGCTGACCCCAAACTATGTATCAACTCTTCTCCCCAAATTAAAACCCATAATCACTATGTTTTGAAAAATACTTAAATGTGGAGGTGGGGGAGGGGTCTGTGGGGTGAGTCCAGTAGGCTGTCTCTAGCGGTCCCATAGGGAGGTGTTCCCTGGGAGATGGTTGTATAAGGTAGACATCTGGACCGATCACCTTGAAGAACTAGGAGGAGGCAGAAATGGTGCCAGGGGTCACTAGCCCTGCCTCTAGTATGAGGAAAAGTCCAACGTATACTCAAAATAGATGCCAAGGCAGCATAAAATTATAAAAATTCGCTACTCCTTAGGAAAGAAAACTTAGATTTAGTATATTTAGTATTCTAAGTTATAAAAATTAGAGCTAAATAGTAGCTGTCTAAGTCAATTCGGGCTGCTATAGGAAAAAGCCAAAGACTAGATGGCTTATAAATAAGAGAAATTCATTTCTCACAGTTCTAGCAACCGGAAGTCTGAGATTAGGATGCGTGCATGGTCAGGTTCTGGTGGGGCCCCTCTTCGGGGTTGCAGACTGCCAGCTCTTCCTTGTAGCCTCATACGTGGAAAGAATGAGAGTGGAGGTGCTCTCTGGGTCCCCTTTTATAAGGGCACTAATCCCATTGATGAGGACTGTACCCTCATGACATAATTGCCTGCCAAAGGCCTCACCTCCTAACACCATCACATTGGGAGTTAGGATTTCATTGTGTGACCTTATGGGTAACAAACCCTAAGACTGTAACAGTAGCCAAAATTTGAGTGTCTACTGTGGCTCTGTGCTAAGCGCTTTGTAGATACTAACTACTTTGATTCTCACAACACTCCTATAAGGTAGGTGTAATTCTTATGGACGTTTTACAGAAAGAGGAAATGAAGCCACAGAGTCATTAAGCAGTGGTTTTGAAGACATGCAGTAAGTGGTAGGACCAGGGTTTTGAGCCCAGGCAGTTTGTCCCCAGAGTCTCCTGTCTATCTGTCAAAACTCCCTAAGAAACCTACCTTGAAATTAAATGAGGTAGCACATGACAGTCCGTCTCATGTGCCTAGCAAATTGTAGGTATTTATAAGAGTTAATTTCCTACTTTAAAAAGACAATAGCAGTAATTACTCTATAAGAATAATATTCTTTATATCATTCAATATATATTCAAAAGATATTAACAAAGGTGCAGAAATACGATCAAAAACAGTAAAAAGATGAGCCACAAGATTCATATTGTAGAAAAGGGGAAACAGTTGTAGAAGGATTTGTATTTTATTTTTAGATAGGAATCTTCTGGGTTTCTATCAAGTGAAAATATTCATTTGCATCATATATTTCCTTGGTCATATACAGAATTACTTTTGGTTCTCAGTGTTCCAGCTGTACTGCATCTCTTTCTCTCCTTCTCAAGAAATGGGAATGTAAACTGGTACAGCCACTACAGAAACCCATGTGGAGCCGGGGATAGGGGGGGTCCTAAGAAATTAAAAGTAGAATTATCATACGATACAGCGGTCCTTCTTCTGGTATAGAGTTATGCTTTGCTTTATGAGGGGGCTATGTTGAGGGAAATGTGTCACTAGGCAATTTTGTCATTGTGTGAACACCATAGCATGTGCTTATCCAAGCCTAGATGGTATAGCCTGCTACACACCTAGGCTCTACGGTAGGTTTTGCTATTGCTGGTTTTGAGGATGCACATTTATCTTGCTCCTAGGCTACAAAGCTGTATAGCATGTTACTGTACTGAATGCTATAGGAGTTTGTAACACAGTGGTGAGAATTTGTGTGTCTAAATATGTCTAAACAGAAAAAGTGATGCATTGTACTATTACTTTACAGTAGCTACAACATCACTAGGCAGTAACAATTTTTCAGCTCCATAATAATCTTATGGGACCACCATTGCATATGTGGTCCATCATTGACCACAATATCACTATGTGGCGTATGACTCTATACCCAAAGGAAATGAAATCAGTATACTAAAGAGACACATGCACTCCCATGTTAATTACAGCTCTATTCACGACAAGCCAAGGTATTAGCTGTTATTAGCCAACTGAAGTGCCCAGGGACAGATGAAAGGATGAAAAGTTGTGGCATGTGTGTGTGTGTGTGTGTGTGTGTGCATGTATGTATACATGCACACACACAAAGACTACTCAGCCTTAAGAAAGAAGGGAATCCATGGTATTTGTGACAACATGGATAAACTTGGAGGACCTTATGCTACGTGAACTAAGTCAGACACAGAAAGAAAAATACGCATTTACATGTGGATTCTAGGAAAGTCAAACTCACAGAAGCAGAGCGTAGAAGGATGGTTACTAGGGGAAGGGTTGGGGAGGGGAAATGGGGAGATATTGGTCAAAGGATACAAAATTTCAGTTACGTAGGATGTGTAAATGTGTGGAACAGGGACTATCGTTAAAAATACTATATAGTATGCTTGAAATTTCCTAAGAGAGTAGATCTTGGGTGTCCTTACCACGCACAAAAAAAAAATGGTAACTGTGTGAAGACATGGATATATTAGTCAGTTTGACGGTAATAATCAGTTCACTATGTATATGTATATAAAAACATCATGCTACACACCTTAAACATACACAACTTTAATTAAAAAAAAATTTTTAAGGTATCTTGGATGGACTATTATATCTTGGAATGGCACTATTATAGAGGCCACTGCTCTAATTTATTAAAGCTGCTAACTGGAGACCTTAATGCTTAATACTTATTAGTAATCAATTTCTTGCAAGTCACATCACCACCGGTCATGCCAACGTGTCACCTCACCAGCCCGCTGGAGCTGGGAGCACCAGGGAGAAATGGCCGGTGAGGCAACCCCTCCCCCCACATGCTGGGCAGGAGGGGTAAGCAAGGCCTGGACCGAGGGGACAACAGTGGCTCAGAAAGTAAAAGAAATGATCCAAGCAACATGTTAAAGAATGAATAAATTTCAATAAATATTTATTGAGTGGTTAGCTTGCTCAAGAAACCATAAGAACCACTACAGGGACTGCAAGGAACAGGAAATAAAACCATCACACAGTCATACACACAGCAGTGATGCCAGGCCGGTCATGTCAAATGACCTAACAGGTAGACAGTTCACGTGTTACAGGGAGTCAAAAGGAAGACAGACATCACTCGCAAGGTGGTAAGATATGTTTGGTGCTTCTGCCCTTGTAAAATCACCAACTGGGAGAAGAATGATTTTGATGTGATGTTGGAACTACTTTATGTGCAAAAACATGTAAGTAATTATATAATAAATTATGATCAAAATTAGATATTGGATTAGTGGGCAAGACCTTTTTCTCCTCTAATTCTCTCTTAAAAAGTATTACCCAAACATAGTACCTGGTTCTTAATTAACCATATGGAGGGCAAAATCTGCTTTACTACTGAGCAGTTATAGTACTAGACATTACATATATGTGTATATGTAATGTTTATATATAGTTTCTGTATATACGTATAGTTTCTGTATATACATAAACTATATATCTTACAGCTAATGACACGTAGATAGGCAATTTATAGGTTACAGAATCGTTAGTTATAACATTCACCTTGGTATAGTTTCATATACTATTCCAGTTTCTAACTCAGCTCTGTTTTACCTTTAACCCTGGTTGAAGTAACATAGCGACTTCTTAACATTGTTCCCTGTGCTTTCCTAGTTGACTTTTAACAGTCCCCAAGCCAGTGTAGGTGGCTCCATCATTGCCTAGAATTCAAGTCTTTAAAACTCTGATAGTTTGGTCTCTAAAAACCATCCTGCCCAAGAACATATTTCAACAACAAAACTTCTTTGGACTCTTTTTTTCTTTTTAAATGAATGATTTATTATTATTTTTTTTTTTTTTGAGACAGAGTCTCACTTCTGTTACCTTGGCTAGAGTGCCGTGGCATCAGCCTAGCTCATGGCAACCTCAAACTCCTGGGCTCAAGCGATCCTCCTGCCTCAGCCTCCCGAGTAGCTGGGACTACAGGCATGCACCACCATGCCAGGTTAATATATATATATATATATATATATATATATATATTTAGTTAGCCAATTAATTTCTTTCTATTTATAGTAGAGATGGGGGTCTCGCTCTTGTTCAGGCTGGTCTCGAACTCCTGACCTTGAGCAGTCCACCCGCCTTGGCTTCCCAGAGAGCTAGGATTATAGGCGTGAGCCACCGTGCCCGGCCTGGACTCTTATTTTGAATGTCTTCCCTTCTCCTTTCTTCTTTTCTACATAATTTCTTTTTTATTTACTAAGGATCTTGGTGGACAGCTTTCTGCTGGACAACTTCGAGACCAACATACTTTTTTTTTTCTGATTTTTATTTCCAAAGGTGGACTTATAATTATGAAGCATTGCGTTTATGATGTTTCTTATCTTAGCCAGCATGAATACACTTCAAGGGGAAGTTACGTATTTCATCACATGCTTTAACATTAATAGATTTTAATTAATTAGTATTTATGAATTTGAAAATGCAGAAAATATTTATTCTAATAATGTAATTATTATTATCTAGAATAGTTCTACAATCTATATTAATGTAGGCCAACTTCTTCTGTTTCAAATTGAATATCCAAACATAGAAGAATATTGTTCAATTTTACATTTGTGAAACTGCATAGTCTGTTCTAAAAGAATATGTAGCATTTTTCATCTTGGGGATACAAAAGCCTTTACAAAATGATTGTACTAATCTTCCAACATAAGTAGTGTAGTACCGATTCTTTGCCTAGAAAAGCTGTTAACCTTGGTACTTGTGAATTGAGAATAGACCTAAATGATGCTTCTCCTTAGGGTATACCCTTCCTACTTCTACGTCCCATGAAACCAGGCTATTTCTGTCAGAATCGTCTTTTCTTTTGATTGTTCAGTGCATGCTACATGATGACTATTTGCCATGACTTACAGTCAATTCTCATTATCCACAGCAGTTATATTTTGTAAAGTCATTGCAAGCACTGAACTCCTAAGGGAAATAAAAGGGTTTGGTTCCTGTGAGGCTCTGGTCACAATACATTCATCACCCTATCAATATATAACCCATAACCTTGTTTTTATATGTGTTTCCATTTTAAGGTACCTTAATATATATTTTTGAGCCATTAACATTGAACTTAACGGCCAACAGTACAGTAACTCACGTCTAAACAAAGCTTATCGAACGCACGTATTTTCTCCATAAGGCACATCCCAGCCTACCTGTGCTTAAGAGCTCTGGTCAGCAATCAGCACTATGCTTAGGGGCCATTTTAAATGGTGATATCCCAATAAAAACACAAAAGTGTGGGGGGGAAAAGCATCAATAAATGGACCATGAAAAAAAACACTTATTTTCTGCATGAGCTGAAAGAAGAAGGCAGGGCATCACCCTGTTCTACCTTAGCAGGGAAAATGGGTGTTGTATGACCCAAATTTTTTAACATTCTGCATGTGCACGTGTCCTCCTATGACCATAAAAGCACCACAATGTAAAGATTTGGGATTACAAATAAATTTTAGCAAGTAGATGAGTTCAGAAACATGGAATCCACAAATAATGAGGATTGACTGTTTTATCCGTTTAGACAAAAATAAAAAGCCGCGTTTCAACGTGGGATCAGTGGGAGATGGCAACTGGTATTTATCGAGCGCCTGCCATGAGCAGGGTGCCGTGCTTTTAGAAGCACATTGGCCAGGGACGTGGTCAGCTCCAGAACTGTATCACTCACGCAGCTGCATTGAGCTATGTCGTTCAGCTTCTGGGCACTTGTGTTTCCCAAGAATTACATCTTTAATGAATGTTCAATTTAAAGATGAAAAGCTCTTCTATCCCCATCACAGCCCCTATCTCCCCTGTCCTCCTCCCTTTAATGAACTCTCTATGGGAAGGAGATGTGTAAGTCTTTGACATTTCTTCATGGAATTCTGCCCAATAGCGGGGAGGTTGGGTGATCTGGTTGTCTTAGTAATATTGTGTAATTTTAGACACTGACAGATCATCAGCTATGGCCGTGCCTATTCAAAGTCAGAAATCCTGCCAATTTTGTAAAAACTTGAACTTGTTATCTGGATTTTTGTTTGTGGTATGATAAACAAATATTTTTACTGCACCTCCTCTGCTTTGGCTAAAGATAGATGACAGAAGAGGGGGCTGATTAAGTGACCAATAAATACAGGGGAAAATCCGGGACAGTTTTCGCTTTTATTATTACATTTTTATAACCATTATGCTTGTGAATTATGTATAATGTTGCTATAAAGGATATTTTTAATAAGAGCTCAGGTCTTGCTTCCAAAGGACACGTTGTTTTGTTTTTATCACTCCAAATGTTGTGATTATGTTAGGATTATAGAACGAAAGATAGAAAGTTTGTGGGTTGTCAGAAATAATAAGAACACCTATGAATTTTCTTTTAAAATAGTGAAGGCTAAATTATTAAGGCATCAAGCTAAATATTTAGCTCGTTTGGCTGTTTTCTGGTGTATCATCGCGACAGGGTAGGGTGATGGAGGAGGCTGAGCTAGGAGCCAGGAAGGCTGGGAGTGGAGTATTTCATTCCACTTTGTATCAGCTTTGGGACTGTGGACAGTTTTTCTGAGGCAGAGCTTCCTAGTCTGTAAAATCAGAGTGAGTCCAATATGTATGTGTCTCATAATCTGACGTAATCACAAAATGGGACTGAACTATACTGTTCTTAAAGAATCCATCCTTATGATTTTTCTCAGTGGCCTTTTCTCACAGAGCCACATAATAAAGAGCTTAGAATTTTATTCATTTTTTTAAATTTTTTTTTATTTTAGCGTATTATGGGGGTACAAGTGTTAAGGTTACATATATTGCCCATGTCTCCCTCCCCCCTTGAGTCAGAGCTTCAAGCGTGACCATCCCCCAAACTTTGCACATCTTACTCATTGTGTTTGTATATATCCATCTCCTCCTCCCCCCTCCCACCTGCCCGACACCTGATAAATGTTACTCCTATATGTCCACTTAGGTGTTGATCCGTTAATACCAATTTGCTGGTGAGTACATGTGGTGCTTGTTTTTCCATTCTTGAGATACTTCGCTTAGTAGAATGGGTTCCAGCTCTATCCAGAAATATACAAGAGGTGCTGTGTCACCATTGTTTCTTAACCAGAGTGCCAGGCGTTCTGGGTTGCTGGTAAAGAATGCGCACCTAAGCTTTAGCAAACACTAGTAAATATTTGTAAAATTACCCTATGCGACCTCACTACAACTTTGCCAGAGTGTAGAGGCCAGCCCTTTCCTTTAAGAAATGGATATGTGTCCACTCCAGGATGTGTCCACATGGTCAGTAAGATCCATAGTTCCATGCTGTTCTTACCCTGTGAAAACTCTCCAAACAGGTCTGACGAATTGCAAACCATGGGCAGAAACAATGTCAGTAAAACTCTCAAGTCATGCCTGGTTTTGAGCACATAGAGTCCAGGCGAGCCTGCCAAAGTTAGTTAGGTGCAAGACATACTCCCCAGCACATAAATGAATAGGCATCTTTTATGGCCTTACTGGATTTGAAACAACTGGATGTTCTAAGCTATCTGCAAAAGGTACTTGTTTGGAATTTTAATATTTATTTAAAGATTCTTCCTGATGGTAATTGATCATTACCTTTTGAAGCCACATTGGGAGGGAACCAGTAAAAGTCATCTCTACTAACTTACAGGAACTTAATTCTTCTCTGTCGTACCTGGCAGGAAGCTGTTTATCTACGTCATCTGAAAGGAGTGGCTGATTGTGCCGCAGAGTGAGCCAAAGGTCTTCCATTAGTGTCCTGTTCTGCCACTTACCAAATCTGTGACCTCCGGCAAGCCATTTAATGATTCCACCCCTCAGCTTCCTCATCTGTGAAATAGGATAAAGATAGCACTTCTCTTCCAAGAGATTAGGGACCTAATACAGAGCTCTGTAAGACCTAAATAAATTTTAGTTGCATCTATTGTTAATGTGCATAAAGACAGGACAATAGTGATCCTGTTTTACACCACTCAGAACTGTTTTTCCTGACACACATGAACTAATTTTTGTTCAGCTGAAGACTCAGGGGAGAACTTCTGCAGATCACCAGAGCGTGCTCTCTGTGCAGCTCCCTCCTGTCTGGTGTTCTGTCCTGAAGACCCCCGACTCCCAACTGTCTCCTCAGGTAAGGGGGCTGCCCCTCCCTGCACTGAGGCCCAGAAAATCTTACCAGGCAATAAGCTGGGGCAACTGCTGGGCTCACGTTGTTTGTATCCACCTCTCAGACATGACCATCCTGTGCTACCTGTTGTCCGATGCCTGAAAACTGTTGTTTCATAGAGTTTTTCCAGTTTTTCAGTTGTTTCAAACAGGAATACATCACATCCCTGTTACTCCATCTTGGTTGGAAGCAGAAGTTTCTAATCTTGTGATTTTTAAATGCTGTTAGTTATTAATAGTTAAAATATAAAGTTTTATAAGGACTTCACAAGTATATATATATATATTTATATATATATTTTTTTAATGTATTCTTAAGGCTTTCTTGGATGTCAGTTTAGAACCCAGCCTAGGTGGTTAACTTTCAACTAATACTCTCAGTGGACACAGAAGAGAAGGATGAGCTTTCTATGGTCTAAGAAATCCTAATAAGTGAATTCCAGAGAAGATGAGAAAAGCAGGGACATAAGAAATCAAAAAGGGAGGGAGAAGAGTGGGAAGGGGAGTCATGGGCTGATCATGAAGTCAATTTCAACTCTCTAAAACTAAGCCTCAAACAGAGAATGCAGTGAAAAATATGTGCCTAATAAAACACTTGCTCTAAAAATCAGATCCTAAGTATTATCTCAGTATTCTGAGCACTGTACAGACTTATTTACTTCTCTGACAACTCCCTAAGAAAATTATTATCTTCCCTATTTTACAGATAAAGAAATGGGCTAAGCAAATCGCCCAAGACACCATAGCTGGAAAATGGCATGGCTGAAATATCAATCCAGGCTCCATAACTAATATCTTAGATGACTAAGAATATTAGTCTTATCAAATTGAGTTCTCTGATTTAAAGTCTATAACATATTAAAAAGTTAATTGTAGATGCTGAGATTAAGACAGTAGATGTAAATACAACAAATACAAGGAAAAATAAAAACTGACAATTTGTTAAAAAGGGCAAGGACATAGAATCCTAAGAAATAGAAATTGCGTTGAGACACTTATCACTGGTACATTAAAGAATGAAAGTTGAAATCATGAACGTATCATTAGAAAACTTGAACCTATGTTAAAAACTTTTTGTTAAGGATTGGATTATATTTTAAAATGTCTAGTTTTAGGAAACATATAGTTTTGCATTTGAATGATTCTCTGACACTGAAAGAATTTTTACCTTGTGATACACTATACAAGTATTACCTGGTAGAGATAAACTTTGTTTTATGGAAAACTTCTTATTTCTGAACAATGTGAAATAAATAAATTAGGAATCATTTGAATTAGAAAATATTATTAACAATCCCCTTATGCCCCAAATGCACTACTAAAGGCAGCACATTTTTAAATTCCATTGAATCACTTCATTATTTTTCCAAAATTTTCCTCACGTTGACTAAAGTAGAATTTATACCCTCTTCTACTTCAAAAATAAAGTATTTGCTGACAACGTTCATTGCCAAGTTTCTCGTCAATCAAATGTCAGCCATCTTTTTTGAGGGCTTTTCACTCTTTCCCCAAACATATCCCCATTGTATGGGACCAAGTGTGAATATCTTCCTATCGTGTGCCGTGGGAAGAATCTCACTTCTGTTTAGAATGCGTGAGAGACACAGAAGGAGGAAAAAGTGATGTCTTGAGGGAGGTGAGGAACATCTATCTGTTAAGACTTTTCGAGTAGAGGAATCTCTATGCGGTTGGCTTCCCAGGCAGCATTGTCATTCAGTATCACTGGCAACTCTCCTAAAAGGGGAAGAGTTATGTTAACATCATTTCTGAAGGTATGAATTGCGGGTTTTGATTCTTTTCCTATAAATACTCACCTTGTGAAAACTCCTCTGCAATCTCCACTGTCAATAAGTTTTATAAATGCTATATACAAGTCTTTAATTCACCACTGCCTGCTTGAGGCTTATTTATTTTTTGAAAAAGAGAAGCTGGAGAAGTCATTTGAAAATTCATGGGTAGTTCGCTCTTCAAGGTTGTGGTGAGCTCTTGGAGTAGCTATAAACACTGCCCGGGAGACTGTACCATAGACGCCGCTCTTCCTAACAAACGGCTCTGCTTACTCATTATCTGAATGGAGTAGTAGCTAGTCGAGTAAACAGTTGTCTTTCTTTTCTGATGGCAATAATGTGTTGCATCTCCCTTCCTCCCCCCAACACACACACACACACACATATTTATTGTCACAGGCTGCTTTGTAATTGTTTTTCAGGATATCCTTGTATCCCCACTTCCCAACCCTCACCCGAGTGCAAAAAATAATAAACACTTTAAACCTCCAAGGGAACCCTTCCATGAGTTAGGCTAAAGTCTGTCATATCGCCTTTCTGTATTAATGATAGCTCCTCTGATATGTCTCTAGAGCAGGGTTTAGCAACCTTTTTCTGTAAAAGGCCAGACTGTAAGCATTTCAGGCTTTTAGAGCCATTTGGTGTCTGTCATAACTACTCAGTTCTGTCATTGTATTGTGAAAGCAGACACAGACACTATATGTAAAAGGATGGGCATGGCTGTGTTCCAATAAAACCTTTTTTATAGGCACAAAAATTTGAATCTCATGTAAATTTTATGTGTCATGAAATAGTATTATTTTTTAAATCTCTTCTGCATTTAAGAAGGCAAAAGCAATTCTTAGCCTGTGGGCCATACACAAACCAGCAGCAGGCTGCCCTTGGCCATAGGCCATAGTTTGCCAACCCAATACCTAGAGGGTTAGCAGGATGTCTAATACAGGGATTCTCACTTTATGATTGCCATATCTCACTGGCAACACTTCAGGCCAGATAATTCTTTGTTGTGGGGGACTGTCTTTTACATTTTAGGATGTTTCACATCATCACTGGCCTCTACACACTGGAAGCCATTAATACTTCCCTTCCCCCGGTCCCTTGGGGACAAAATTGCCCCCACTTGAGAGACCACCAGTCTGATGCACTAAAAGTCTGGAGGACACCACGTGATCTACGAGCCATTGGGATGTGTAGTACTGGGAAGCTTCATGCCTTACCTAAGAGATGACCACAGGATGGTCCTGTTCCTAAGATCGAAAAGACAGTATAGTAGTCCTGCCCTTGTCCATGGTTTTGCTTCCTGCAATTTCAGTGACCGGAGGTCAACCATGGTCCAAATTATATGGAAAATTCTAGAAATAAACAATTCATAAGTTTGAAATTGTGCATTGTTCTAAGTAGCGTAATGAAATCTCACTCCATCCCACCCAGGTGGTGAATTATCCCTTTGCCCAGAGTATCCACAGTGTAGATATTACCCACCCATCATTCACTTAGTAGTGGTCTTGGTTATGAAATCAACTTTAGTTATCTCACAGTGCTTGTGTTGAAGGAACACTTATTTTACTTTTATTATAGTATATTGTATTAATTGTTCTATTTTATTATTAGTTATTGTTAGTATCTTACTGTGCTAATTTATAAGTTGAACTTTATCATAGGTGTATATACAAGAAAAAACAATGCATTTGACCCTTGAACAGCATGGGTTTGAACCATGCTTGAACTTGTGGGTCTACTTGTGCGTGGATTTTTTTCAATAAATACATTTAGGTCCTCCATAAGGGCAGATTCCACATCTGCAACCGAATGTGGATCAAAAATATAGTATTCATGGGGTACAAAACCCACATATACAGAGGGCTGACTCCTTTGTATTCTCAGGTTCTACGTGACCAACTCTGAGAGTTGAATATGAGTGGATTTTGGTATCCGAGGGCAGTCCTGGAACCAATTCCCTGTGGATATCAAGGAACAACTGTACATATAGGGTTCAGTACTTTCTGAGATTTTAGACATGCCCTGGGGCTCTTGGAATGTGTTGCCCACAGATAAGCAGGGAACTACTGTCCTACTTCCAAGTTAATAACCATTAAGGAAATTCTAGATTTAAAGCAACTCATTATTCTAACTTGGATGGTAGTACTAGAGTGTTTTTGCAAAAATGTCTATTTTGGATTTAGGAGTCAGTATTTCTCCTCCCCCGCCCCTTGCCACCTTTGTTTCTTTCTATTAATATATTCCTTTGCCATTTTTTTTCTTTCCACCTCCTCACGCTCAAACTATATGATATGGCTCTGGACTATGCGGATAAAGCCAATATTTGATTAAAAGATTGCATCTACTTGGCCATAATACCTGAATGATGAGATGGGAGCCACGGGATACATAGTTGATATTAAGAACCTAAATTTCTATAAAATCAATTTATAGAAATCTTCTTCCCATAAATTTCCCTTCTCTCCAAGCTTCCTTATAATGTGCAAATTGTGAGAAGTCTACCCTTAGTTTTTAGATAGTTATTTAGGTCAGAGACACATAGTAGGTGATGTTCTGCCATCATGGCACAAAAGCAGAGAGACATTCTTATTTCTCTCTACCCTTCCTCATGCCCAGCTTTAAATTGTTGACATAAACATACTGCTGCTCCCCACTTTAGAATATAATTTCCCCAATTTTTACAATTCACCAAAGGAAGTTTTTCTGGGATTTACAAAAAGCTCTTCTGTAGAATGCCAGATTATGTATTCTAAAGAGTATTTCTCCTTCCCATTCTTTCATCCCAAAACTATGAATATTTTTGCCTTAACTTTGCACAAAGTCCTCTGATTGCTTAATTACTTTATGTCTCTTACTTACTTGATGTCGCTTAATTACTTGGTTACTTGATATAAGAAAAAATTAATAATGCTTTTTTTTTTGCCTGAAATGCATGGTTTCTGGTGAGTGAAAGACAACTTGCTCTGCTGAAGTAAAGTTATTTTGTCCAAGTCTCTCAAAGAGTGAGATGGTCCTATAGATACCTGTGAACAGTTCACCTTTATATACAGGTGACAGGGAGGGGAGGGGAGTGGGTAAGTTCACACCTAATGGGTGCGGTGTGCACTGTCTGGGGGATGGGCACGATTGAAGTCTGACTTGGGCAGTGCAAAGGCAATATATGTAACCAAAGTGTTTGTGGCCCTGTCATATTCTGAAATTGAAAAATACATTTTAAAAGATAGATACCGCTGATAAAAAAAAAATGGAGCCTCAACAACAACACAAAATATCACTTTTTAAAAGACAGAATATGTTTTGAAAAGGAATCCGAATTTTTGCCTATGGCTGCTGTTAATAACTGATAGGACAAGAATTACCATCTCTGAACATCAGTTTTTCAATCCTGAGAGTAAAGGGGTTGGACTGTGTAATTTCTAAAATCTCTGGTTATATGTTGTGAAGCAATCACACAGTATCACCATTGTATTCTAGGGCTGTTCAAATATTGGTATCAAAGTGGTGCCAAACATTCTGAATTAACTGTGTGGAAGAGTTTGGTGATAAACTGAAAGTAGCCTGTATCTCTCTAAATTCTTTGATGTTCCTTATTTTCCCCTCCCCCTTCAGTCTTTATGTTATTAAGTATATACCTATAAGTATTAAGTATATACCTATATAAGTAAATACCTATAAAGGTAAAGTGTCGACCATAAGAATATGTATAAATGATAAATCACAGAGTTTGATATAATGAAAAATTTAGGTTATTATATTATAGAAAACCTAGGATTAAACAAAAGGTTAAAAACTGATTCCTTAAGGAAGTATGCAGTTTAGATTCAAGAGTGGCAAATACTCTCAGTGTAGACCAGTAATTCTCAATTGGAGGGTAATATTTTTTCCCCAGAGGACATTTAGTAATGACTGGAGACCTTTTTGCTTGTTACACCAGAAGAGTAGGGTGTGTTAACGGCATCTGGTGAGTAGAGGCTAGGAATGCTGCTAAACACCTAGAATGCACAGGACAAACCCCCACGACAAAAAAATTATCTGGCCCAAGATGTCAGTAATGCCAAAATGGAGAAGCCCTGGTGTGGGACTAGGACAGTTCTGATTTCAACTGTGTTCATCAATTCCACATCTCTTCTCTTACACCACCATGGGAACCTCTGCTTCCTGCCAAATATTAGTAACTGTAGTTAATATTCATAATATATTTGAAACAAGGTTTCTTGGCATTAATCTACCTGGATATATAAAGTCTTACAGCATGAACTCCGAATACATGGGGTAGACTAAATCAGACAGAGCAATCTGAGCCACAATGTCTGATTTTGTTCGAGCTTGAGAAATATTACCATATATACTAAAAATGTGTAAGTTCTAATTCATATTTAGTTCAGCAAACACTTGATTCTACATAAGTTTTGTCTGTGGTTATAAACAGTGCACCCTAATTTTTATGTTTTTTTTATTTCAGCATATTATGGGGATACGAATATTAAGGTTACATATATTGCCCATGCCCTCTCTCTCCCCTCGAGTCAGAGCTTCAAGCGTGACCATCCCCCAAACGCTGCACATCTCACTCATTTGTATATACCCAACCCCTCCTCCCCCTCCCACCTGCCCGACACCCGATAAATGTTACTCCTATATGTCCACTTAGGTGTTGATCCATTAATACCAATTTGCTGGTGAGTACATGTGGTGCTTGTTTTTCCATTCTTGAGATACTTCACTTAGTAGAGTGGGTTCCAGCTCTATCTAGGAAAATACAAGAGGTGCTATATCACCATTGTTTCTTAAAACTGAATAGTACTCCATGGTATACATATACCACATTTTATGAATCCACTCATGAATTGATGGGCACTTGGGTTGTTTCCATGACTTTGCAATTGTGCTGCTATAAACATTCGAGTGCAGGTGTAGAGTGTCATTTAATCTTTTGGGTAGATGCCCAGTAGTGGAATTACTGGATCAAATGGTAGATCTACTTGTATCACTTTAAGGTATCTCCATATTGCTTTCCACAGAGGCTGAACCAGTTTCCAGTCCCACCAGCAGTGTAGGAGTGTTCCTATCTCTCCGCATCCACGCCAACATTTATTGTTTGGGGGCTTTTTGATAAAGGCCATTCTTACTGGAGATAAGTGATATCTCATTGCAGTTTATGATCATTTCTGGACCTCTTGTTCCCTGAGAGCTGCATCCTATGGGCTGTAAATGTTGGCTCTTCCCACTTTCAGGATTACTGGGGAAACTCAAACAAATTCAGAATGCCCTATCAGAGTCTTTCACAGGCCAGAATATGCATATTGTTTAAACTCTTTCTTTTCTTTAAGTATAAAACTACAGGCCCAAGACTGAATGAAAATAGTACAAAATTACACATTCTGACTGAATTATCTCATCGATAAAATATCACCTGGCTAATCAGCTGATCGCATCTCACTAGAATTGGCCTAAATTAAAAAACAAACGAGTGCCTTCTCCAAGTAGTTAAATTTATGTTACATTCATATAAGGTCCCAATTAGTTGATATACACTGTTACTTATTTAAAAATAAAATTCAACAAGCTTTAGATGATTTATCCTGATCTTGTTTTTCTTATAAGTTTTACTACCAAAATAAATTCCTTCTCATACAAAGTCTGAGATTATTTTATGCCATAGCATTAGTATAGTTGGATTTAATTACAACATACTTTAATAGCATATGGTTCCAGTTATTCAAAAGATTAAACAATGTGCCTAAAAACATAATCATTGATCTTTTTTACTTGCATAGTCTTTCTGTCCTTCATTTCATCCAATGTAAGATTGTAGTTTTAAATACTTATGAAGGAGCTCAGGAAATTTCACCCCTAATATGACTCCTTGGTATGAAGAGTATTTTGAATTAAAGGACCTTAGAGATCAACAGGCCTTAGAAGGGGCTTTCCCTCTTTCTTCATAAAAAGCCAGATCCATCAAAAGGAACAATCAACTTGCCTTTCCTTCCCTTCCACTTCCCTCCCCTCCCTTCCCTTCCTTTCCCTGTTATCTCAATATATTATAGGAAAGAAGATCAAGAATGCAACTAGACCTGGCCCAAATCATTTTAAATATATATATATATATATATATATATATATATATAACCTGTCAGGTTAATTTAATTTCCAAAGAGAATCATTTATAAGTCAATCTGCTTCCCCCATCCATTCATTCTCCAAAGTATCTATTCATCCTCTCTAGTAACCATTTACTTCCCCTAAACAGTATTATCTATATTCCTCATCTCCCCCCTCTCTAAAATTAGGGCATATAAATTTCTGGACCGCACTGGGATATCGAGTAATCACTCAGTCTCTTGATTATTTAAAACTTTTTATCTTATTAATCCGCCTTATCGTGAGTTGATCTTTCAGTAAACCTTCCAGGGGTATGGAAAAGTTTCCTCTCACCCCTACACTGATTTTTAATCTTCTTAAACTGATTTTCCAGGAAGAAAAATTTACACTATTTTTTTTTAAAAAATAGCAAATGCATTAAAACCTAGATGTCAAAATATATTTGCTTTCTCTCAAATTTGTTTGAAATTTCAAGAAAAAACTGGCTGGATTCAGCAAATTTCAGTGCTTGTACAGGGGAAAAGTGAGGAGGAGATGGGCAGATTGTTCCAGTGATTAAATGGAAAAATGTTGAGTATTTCTTACCACGTATTTGTTATCCTGTCCACCAATAATCTGATTTTGCTCCTTTCAAGCACAGGGTTGGATTATATTTACCCTCTTGCCTGAGTTGAAGATCATTATTACGGCACATAACTTGCTCGATGTTCTGTGATGTGGGGGCAGAAATAGCAGGTATCACTGTTGCACCAAAGCCTTTGAGAGCCAGTGCGCAATTCACCAGTTTCCTCCCACTGAATCAGCCAGCACTGCACGCTACACCCCTCCAGGTAACTGAGGCGCTATCAGCCTCATCCTACTTCCCAGAGTGAGCATGACTTAGAGCAGAGCCTGCCCTGCAGTGAGCATGTAGCAGACACAAGAAAGAAACATGTGCTGTGTTAAGCTACTCACATGTCTAGGCTGGTTGTTCTGCAGCAAACCCCGGCTCATTCTGATGATAAATTTATCTATTCAAGTCATTGGCTTTTGGTATAAATGCCCCCCCAAAATTAGGTAAAGCCTGAGAAAGTAGTTTTGAGTAACTCTCTACCTATGTCTCACCAAAGGGTGCTAATAATCCATGAGCTATTTAATTGAAACCTTCACTGTGCAAAGAATATTTCGTCTTGGAACACCATTACTGATATTGGTGATGAAAATTACATAGCAGAGGGGAGAAGAGTGAGGAAATAACTCTCACATGTCAACATTTATGGGGAATCTCGGTTACCTTTTCGTCTATGCTCCTCACTTTTGCAGATGAGGAAGTGAGTTCTCAAAAAGCTATGTGAATTGTCCTCATCATGCAGCTATTTTCCTTGTATTCTTCCACAAAACACGTGTGCAGGAGGGCACCTGTGTGTTGGGGATGACATAGGAAGAATAAAGCGAGTTAAGGCATAGGTGGAAACCACGCATACCTGTGGTATATACTTATGGGTTGAGGGCGTGTATTATGCATCTGCTAAACATGGTGATAGAAGCAAGAATGAGACAAAAGACCATCTCAAAGAAACATAAGATCTCAATGACAAAACAGTAAAGAAACGAGAAGAAGTTAGTATCTTAAGCAAATGATGGCGTTCACCATACGCCACTATGCGCTGCAACAGTAAGGGCCATTCTACCCCAGAGTGTGACTTTTATTGAGTGAGGGAGACCTGAGAAAGCTCATGGAGGAGAAGATGTCTGGACTGAGCCTGGCAGAGGCTGGGAGAGTGGCAAGGAGAAGCGAGATGTTCCAAGGAACCAAAGCTTGAGACGGGGGCCGTAATTTCTCCCAAACATGGGATAAGCGATAGTGACCTTAGAAGGCTCCATGGCCTCACTGTGTGTGGGAAGGGAGGCTTGCGGGCGCAGGACTGGAGGGGCCAGCAACAGAAGGGGGTAACCAGTGACAGGCCAACAGATGGAGTAGGCAAAGGAGGGCCTGGCGGTGGAGTAGAAGGAAAGGGAGAGATGAATGAACGGCAGAGATGTAAGATCCATTTTAAAGAATCACCGCCGTGGGAGCCGAGTGGCTGTGGGTAAAAGCTGACAGGGGGAAATCAGGGTTGGGACCAATAGGATTAGAACAAAAAGGTAAGTTGGCCCAGACAGCAAGGGCTGGAGGGCGTCCAGCGAACGCCTGATAACCAAGGCTGCTGGACTAAAGCCCAGGAAAAAAGTCAAAGCTAGTGATATTTTTCTCTCATGAGTTGTAAGAAGAGCAGCTTGGGGGCAAGAATTACTGATTGACTCTTTTGTAATATCCAAAGCAAAGGCACATCAGGCAAGGCCAGGGGCGGGGACAGAGGCGGAGGTATGGTCACAGAGACAGAAGGCATCCAAGAAAACTGAGGCAGAGGAGAACCAGGATATCCATTGTGGTGCCAAAGCCAGGAGAGCGAGCGCTTCGCAGAGGCGAGAGATTCATAGGATTAAAGGGAATAAGGAACAAGAAGAGGCCATTGGACTTGAACTTTGGGGTTTTCTTGATGTCTCTAGAGAAAGCATTTTACTAGATTCTGGGAAAGCCGGATTATCAAAGGGCGAGGGGAAATAGAGAAGAGAGCTTAGGGGCCACCAATGTGTCCTGTCCATTCCAGACCAGCGGGTGAAGAGGGTCTGCATTTTAAGGGGGCAGCAGATGAATCCCATTGTTTCATTGTGTTGTGGTTTGTCAAGATAGGAGATTCCTGAAGGCAGAGGGAGAGAGCAGCTTAGGAAGGAAGATGCTCAAACACAATGATTTTCTTAAATTCACATAATTTATTAGTGGACATTGACATTTTCTCATTTACCCATCAGAGAAACATTAGAGAAATGATGTGAAGTTGCAGAGTGAGGGGTTCTTCTGGCCCCATTGCCATTCCCTTCAGAGCATGGACACATTTATAAGGAAGGAAACTACTTGGGGAGATGGCAGATTCAGAGGGTGGGCGTGGGGAATTGGGAGTCACTGGTAGGTTGGCGTTGGGAAGAGAGGCTGACCCTGAAACCCGAGGCAGTGAGGAGAGAGGGGACTGAGATTCACGAGTCTTCCTCCCCGCAGAGCTAACAGCCCCTTCTCCCGCCGAGGATAGAAGCACTCAAACATTCTGCACACCTCTCCTCTTGTGCATGAACTAAAATTCCTGCATATGAAGAAAAAGGCAGATTATGCTTATTTTCTTAAAACGTTCAAGCTTGGCGACTGTGTAAGCATTATCTCTGGCAACTCTCAGAAGTCTCTGGAGATGGAGCAGCCTCCGGAGACTCTCACTTTCTGCAAAAGCGCAGAAAGAAATATTTACTTAATGAAGGATGCCTACTGTGCATTCAGCACATCATTTATTAATTAGTCACTTGTGTTAATTTCTAGAAATTATGTGACTAAAGGTCTCCATGAGTTGCACTCTTTCTCTAAAAAGGACAAGAGAATAAGAAAAAAAAAATACCTTCCTTCCTTAGTTTATTATTTAAGTCAGCGCTTTTGAAGCTGGGGTCTGAAGCTCCCTTGGTGGCCGCAGATGTAGTATCCCAGATCCATCAGTTTCCAAAATGCTACATGCTCATTTTAAGATCATCTGAAAGTTGAAATTTTTCTTTTGCTGCAACAGCTCACAATTGAGAAACACTTTCACAGGAGACTTTATTTTCTTAAGGCAGAGTTTCTTAATACGGATTCTCGCAAGACCGAGAATTTATTTTTCTTTTTTAGTGCATTCATTACTCAGGACGCCAGTTTTCATGCAAACCTTGTTTCCTGCTGCCACCTGGTGGAAACACGTGGGAGTCTGAGCCGCGGCTTTGGTGGCGCTGGGAGAGGGGGGGCTCTTCGGATCTCACACGGTGATCAAAGAGCAGGTCTTTCTATTAAACTCCCTGGCAGCAAAACAGCAGAGGCTTGGCGCTCTGCCCCGGGACTGTGCAGTGTCGTGTCAGACGCCCACGGCATTTCTCTCTCCTTTTATCTTTAGACTTCTGTGGCTCTCCCAGACCTTGAAAGTAATTCTTCTCCCAAAATTCTTTAAAATCATTATTTGTTCTTTCTTTCTTCTTTCTTCCTTTTTTCTTTCTTCCTTCTTTTCTTTTTTTGAAGTATGCTAAAAAAATTAAAAAGGAGGGGGAAGAAGGGAACGATGTTTTAATGTAAAGAAGATTGCACTGAAATTGTGTTCCTTGCTTAATTTCATTAATTCACTGCAATTCACAATTTAATGGTAGGACAGGTCATTTGCATGGGACTCTCTGGAGTCCCCTGTGCAGAGAAACCATGAGGAGAGGGCTGGAAAGTGTTATTATTACGATCACAAATGATCTATAATCACATGCAGGAGTGCATATATATATATATATATATGTATATATATATAGAGAGAGAAATGACGTTGTTTGGTTTAATAAAGTTTCATTCAAGGTGATTTGGCTGGTTCTTCTATCAAGTGTAATGGGAAAACAAGCCAGTCCTGGTGTTAAACACTCCAATGATCTCTCAAGCTTTTTATTCTGTAATAAGTTACACAGCATTATGTGTCACCCACGACAGTCATTTAGTCGGTCAATTTCAGGCTGGTGATAAAACTTTGAGTAATGGGAGAGCAGTGTTGATGTTCCCTGTTCTCTGTGAGGAGATGTCTATAAATTAAAGCTCCCAGGTACACACTCAATTTATATTTAACAGCCAGTACTAAATGTAATATCTAAGTAAAACCGCATTATGACCTACGTATATGAAAAACCAATTAAAGCTGTTGGAAAGAACCTATTTCTCTTTGGGTTATTTATTATTATTTACACATCGAGATCTGAAAATTTAGCACAAGTTAGATATGTCCCTATTTATGGCTATTACATAAAGCCAAGACCATTTTATGAGGAAAATGGTGATTCTTAAGGATTGAGCCCCAAATGTAAATTCTCCCTTTTATTTTTTTTTTGTTGTTGTTGTTGTTGTTAAGGATATGGCTTAGGTTATTAAACATCAAAATAGCTTTTCAAAATAGCTTTTTATTCTCACAATATAAAAGATCTTGTAATATCTCTTTTATTAAGTGTATATATATATATGTTTTACTAGTTGATTGACCCTTCTGGTCTAAGTGCTATGTCTGAACTAATTTTTAAAAGAATGCTAGTGCTTTTTCAGCTTCCAAAATATAAAGATTATTAGTTAATTTTGTACCTACTGCACTACCTACTATAGAGATTATATAATTTATATTTAGGAATATAAATTTGTTTTCATAGGAAAACATATATGTTAGCGCCTTCATTAAATATACCCTATTTTGTTTGCTCTTCTTTGCATTATAACTACCTTTCATATGGCTTCTATTAACTTTTCTCTTTTAACTATACTATGAGCTAAGGACCTTTCGCAGACTAGACTCCTCCTCTTTGAGTCAACCATAATTCATGCTCAATTGCATGCTCGCTCTCTCTCTCATCAAATCATCAAAATTTGGCCAGCAGGAATCTCATTAACTTGATGCTCTACGTCCTTTTGGTGTTTTAGTACTGCCTCCAACATTCTTAAAAATACGCTTGCTTTCTGGCAATAAGAAGATGTCCTAGACCCATTCCAATTTGTTTTGTCTTCCTGCCCCAAAACATGGAATCAACTTCTCTACCACAAGTAGCAGAGAATAGTAAAGAGTGTTATTAAAGTCCAAAATCTAGAACCAGGGATAACCAGGAGAGGTGATGGTAAGTAGAAATACTACTGCTACTTGGCCATATTAAATAATGGCAGAGATGGAAAACACATATCATTTTAATATAAGTTCACAGTGATTTTTTATCCAAATGAGATTATATATTACTATACTTTACTTTTCTCGGAGTTTGTGGTTTCACAGAAAACTTAGAATTTTTTTTTTTTTACATTGAAACATTTGACCCTGTTCTCTCTGCTTAGGGGAAATACACTGAAAGATTTCTTATGCCCAGTTCCGCAGGGATACCAGGCGGTGTGTGCCTTCACAGAATGTGTGTGTGTGTGCGTGCACGAGGGTGTGGCCTATTTCCAGCAGCAGGTTGTACCCTTCTATCCAGCACTGATATGTATTGTGTTTTGCTTTTCTACCTCCAATGAATTAATATAAACGGTGGCCTTCATTGAAATTTCTATTTTTATACTTGTGCAAATCAGCCACTTCGTATCCTTACAAAACAATTCACACCTTCTTAACTAAGCCCAAACAAAGTTACTAGTAGGAAGGAAATATTTAATAAGATCAGAACAGAAATAAATGGAAGAGACTAGAACAATTTTAAAAATCAACAAAACTACAAGTTGATTTTGTGAAAAGGAAAACAAAATCAACAAACCTTTAACTAGACTAAGAAAAAAAGAGGACTCAAATAAATAAAATCAGAAATGAGAGAGGAGACATTATAACTGATACCATAGAAATACAAAGGATCATAAGAGACTACTGTGAACAATTATACACCACACATTGAATAACCTAGAAGAAATGGATAAATTCCTAGGCTTACATAACCTACCGAAACTAAATCATGAAGAAATAGTAAATCTGAACAGATCAATAATGAATAAGGAGATTAAGTGAGTAATAAAAAGTCTCCTATCAAAGAAAAGCCCAGGACCTGATAGCTTTACTGCTGAATTTAACCAACATTTAAAAAAGAATTAATGCCAACCCTTTTCAAACTTTTCTAAAAACTTGGAAGAGGAAGGAACATTCTCAAACTCATTTTACTAGGTTAACATTACCCTAATACCAAAATCAGACAAGGATACAAGAAAAAAAAAAGTTACAGCCAATATCCCTGATGAACAGAGATATAAAAATCCTCAACAAAATACTAATAAACTATGATGAATTCAACAGCATATTAAAAGGATCATTTAAAATGGCCAAATGGGATTTATCCCAGAGATGTAACATACACAAATCCATAATTGTGATATATCACATTAACAGAATGAAAGACAAACAACATGTGAGTATCTCAATAGATACAGAGAAAAAAAATTCGACACACATACAATGGAATACTATGAGCCTTTAAAAGAAGGAAATTCTGTCATTTGCAACAACATGGATATACATGAAGACTATTATGTTAAGTGAAATAGACTAGGCACAAAAAGACAAATATCACATGATCCCACTTATATATGGGGGTTAAAAGAGTTGAACTCATTGAAACAGAGAGTAAACCTGTGGTTACCAGAGGCTGGGAGGTGGTGGGATTGGGTAGATGTTGATCAAAGGACACAAAATTTCAGTTTGACAGGAGAAATAAGTTCAAAAATCTGTTGTAGCTCACGCCTGTAATCCTAGCTCTCTGGGAGGCCGAGGCGGGCGGATTGCTCGAGGTCAGGAGTTCGAAACCAGCCTGAGCAAGAGAGAGACCCCATCTCTACTATAAATAGAAAGAAATTAATTGGCCAACTAATATATACAAAAAATGAGCCGGGCATGGTGGCGAATGTCTGTAGTCCCAGCTACTTGGGAGGCTGAGGCAGGAGGATCCCTTGAGCCCAGGAGTTTGAGGTTGCTGTGAGCTAGGCTGACGCCATGGCACTCACTCTAGCCTGGGCAGCAAAGCGAGTCTCTGTCTCAAAAAAAAAAAAAAAAATCTGTTGTACATCACAATGACTACAGTTAATATATGTGTATGTGAAAATTGCTAAGAAAGTGGATTTTAAGTGTTATCACCACACAAGAAAGTTTTTGAGATAATGCATATGTTCAATAGCTTGATTTTGTTCAATGTATACATATATCAATGTATCATGCTGTGCACCATAAATACAGTTTTCACTTGGCAATTAAATTTTTTTTTAATTTAAAGAAATAATTTATACCTTCTCTTTGGAATAATATCCCAGTTCTCAAAACTGACAAGTAATGAATTAAGGATGAAGTTATCTAACTTGACTTATGTATGGTTTAGAGAAAGCAACGTATGCAGAACAAAATCAGGGTGGGAAAAAATGCAGTTTTCTTTAGATTAAGAAAAGTCGACAAATACAAATGTTTGCTATTCTAAGAGAAAGTACTTACTATGATATGTGAAAATCATAAACCCCATGTTGGGAAGGGTTCTTTCTTCATTCTTTTTATAGTCTTCATCTTAAGCGAATTTAATACGTACCATTCATTCGTACGTCTTATGTTGAACTTTTCCCACTGAGCGTCTCCGTGGGCCATGTTGTAGCCTCAAAGACACTGCAAGCAGAAGAGAATCCAACAGTGTAAAGTGAGGAGGAGGGAATCTTCCCTTACTGGTTGGGAGTTGATGCATTTATGGACAGCCAGGGAGTTAAAAGACTAAACTGAGAGACACAGGATCCAGATCAAACAACTTCCCTCAGCTTCCAGAGACATAAAAATGAAGAGTTTATGATTATGAGGAAGGAGGTAATTTTCTGAAATTCCAACCACAGATCCAGAAATAAGGAAGGAGGCAGACGTGTGTTAATAGCTCCAAAGTGGCCTGGGAGTCTTATTTGGCCAGTGATTTAACTGAAAATAATGTACACTCACTCACTTAAGGAAAATAGAGTGAACACGGACAAGGCTCTGGTCTGGGTCTGCAGATCCAGTCTGCTTTAGTTCCCTGGGGGAACAGGTCTCCCAATTGTTATGTGGCATGTTGGTTAAATGTTGACCAACAAAAGCAGATGTTAAGTTGTGTTTGCCAGGAGGGGAAAGTCCTTATTTTCTATTTAGTCTGGTGAATGGCACATCAATCCACATAGGAACACGCATCAAGTGTTTGCATCTTAACCAGTGGCATAATTCCAAAAGGACAGCAAGCCAGGAAAGCTCGAAAGCCTTCCTGAATGGAGAAAGAAGCTCGTTGTATTTTGCTCTTAAGTAGATGAGGGAACAGAGCCAGGTGAGTCCACCCTGGAGCAGCAAATCAAATCCCCTCTGGGATGGAAGGGAAGGCTGAGCACACCCGGAGTGAGTCATCACCCTGCCCCTGAGGGGACAAGGTCTCACTGCCCAGTCCAAAACCTAACAGGTTTGTTTTTCCTTTTTTCTTTCAATTTCAAAATATTACAGGGGTACAAATGTTTCTGGTTACATGTATCAATTTTGTTAGGCTTCAGTCAGAGTCGTAAGTGTGCCCATCACCCAAATAGTGTTTATTGTTCCCGATATGTAGGTTTTCCCTGCTCCCTTCCTCCCCACTCGCCCCTGCTTGATTTCCACAGAGTTTTACTTCTCACTGTGCACATGGGTGCTCAGCGGTTACCTCCAGTTTAATAGCAAGTACCTGTGGTGTTTGTTTTCCATTCTTCAGACACTTCTCTTAGGATAATGGTCTCCAGTTCCATCCAGATTGTTGCCAAAGGCCTTAATTCATCCTTCTTCGTGGCTGAGTAGTACTCCGTGCTGTACATATACCACCTTTGGTTAGTCCACTCATGAATTGATGGGTACTTGGGTTGATTCCACATCTTTGCAATTATGAGTTGTGCTACAATAAACCCAACAGTTTGGGGTAACAAAAGAGCTTTTAGGATGTCTTACTGTAGTTTAAAAATCTTTCATTGCAAGCATGCCTAGCTTTAGTTCTTCCAATGTCCCTCCAATTTCTCAAGGTGGCACAATTTAGCAATGCTGGGGTTGCTATTTCTTTCGGGGCTTTGATTAACATTAGGGGGAAAGGACGACAGAAAGCAGATACCATCCCTGCCTGTGAAGGAGCTCCTTTAAGAGCATGTGAATGATGCTTTAGGTATGCAAAGTGGGCTGCAAAGAAGAAAGACCTACAGTCTTGATATTTAAAAAAAAATAAATAAATCAAGCTTTGGTCCATGGGCTTGCCTCCTGACAACACAGATAAACAGTTTAGTTGATAATCCTCCACGTCATCTTAAACACAGCAATTTGTTCCAGTTATCGTCATTTCTAAATAGAATAAAACATGGCGATGCTCGTTAAAAACATATATGGGGTTTAGATAAAAATAAATAGCATAGTCCAAATGCTTTAAATATCAAGATTGAGTTTTATGAATAGAAATACCAGGTAGTCCTTTTGATACAGCGTTTCACAAATAAGTATATCTCAGAGCTCTGCTGAAATATTTTTTTAAAAAAGGAAAACTAAAGAAAACAAGAGCCCTGTGGTCCAATGTGTGCATCAACACCTATTGTATACTCCTTTCAGGGGAGCGCAATGCACTGTGAGTCCTGCAGCAAAGAAACCTGTTTAACAATTTTTTAATCCAGCATTTCTCACACATATTTGACTGTGAAAACCATTTTTGACATGATGATTATTGGAATTCCCCAGGAATTAATATTCTGTTGAACATACTTTGAAAATACTAAGCTAGCCAACCTATTTACAATGGGAAGAGTTATAAAGTCCCCCAGTCTAAGGATAGCTAATACATTTGAAAGATCGTTGGCAGAAAAAGGAAAACATAATATTGGGGCCGTCGGTTTGGTCCTCTTGTATGTACCTTTAATTTACAGGCAACATAGTGGCAAGATCATTCTGTCCCAACAGAGGCGACTTGAACGACTGGGTAAAAGAATGTAGGTCGATTGCCTCAAACCCATCACTGTCTTCCACTCACTATCATGTAGAAAATTATTTTAAATGTGTGTAGTAAGGATACTCTTGATAGTATTATTTAAACTGCCAAAAACAAGGCTGTGGATTCAGACAGACTTTCTCTGTAGCCCTTCCTACTCCCCACGTGGACTCAAGCAACTTGTGTCATCTCCCTAAGCCTCAACCGCTTCATCTGCAAAGGGGGATAATAACAGCGCATATTTTTCAGTGTTTCATGTGACTCGGGTGAAATAGCACATAGTTAAGTGCCTAGCACAGTGAATGACACGTAGTAAGCTGTCAATAAATACTGTTGACAAAATACATTGTATTTTATCACCAATTCCTTTGCAGATAAGAGCATTTTTGTTAACTAAAACGAAGAAGAAGAGAAGGAAGACAAAAGTCAAATGTCATTGCAGATGGGGGGAGGGCCGAATCTGCCGCAAGATTCATGACATGCGTTTCTACTCAAGTCTGTGACTGATTGATTGAATTAAGCTGTCCTGTTGGCTCAGTGTAGGATGATTTGGAGGCAGTGGTATTAGAGCCAAGGTGACAAAAAAAGCAGTGGGAAAAGAGAACAGGGAATGACCTGAGGGACGTTGAAGCTGGCATTGACAGAATTTGGCACTTTATTTTACATGGGCATGGGAGTTATGGCTCAGAATGCACCCTGGCACTTCCTACTGTGAACAGTGAAATTACCAAGATGAAGACCACGAGGGTCTGGGGCTGAAGGTAGTGAGTTTGAGTTTATACTTGCTCTTTCAAGTTTCTGGTAGGAAATCTTAATTGGAGGGCATGTTCTGATGGAAATCTGGCACTTAACTCTAGAACCCTAATTGGACATAGATGGGTCTGTCCACGGGAAGATGGCTGAGACCATGCAGACAGTATAACGAGAGAAGAGCACAGGGGCATGGTGGAGCCCTGAGAAATGTGAACATTTAAGAGACAGACAGTGGAACCAGGGAAAAGGACCAAGAGTGAAAAGGTAGGAAGAGAACCAGAGAGAATAACATCCCGAGAGCTAAATGAGCTCGAGGAAACAAGCATAGAAATCAAGGCTACAGGCTCCATGCCAAGCCCCTGTCCTTCCTCCCTCCCTCCTGGACCGTGGACCAAATTCAAAGTCTTTTTCCCCAGAGGAAAAGCCAGTTTGGCTCCCAGTGTGAAGCTGTCCCTGGCACAAGGAGGCGATGTCCTTCTGCATCAGAGCTAATGCGCCTGCACTGCTCAGCGTCGGTGGGGCTTGCCAAGCTCTTCCGGCTCCTGGAAACCTAAATCGGGAGCGAGGTGCGATTCCTTGGCAGACTGTCCGTGCACCCTCTGCGGGAAGCCTCTGATCTGGCTGCACCAATAACAAGGATGAATATCATGTTTACCCTTCACAAAGTTTGAAGTGACCGTGCATCAGAATTAGCCAGGCTCCTACTAAGCAATCTGAGAGGTACGTAGACTCCAAAACAGTGTTTGCAGAGCAGAAGAGATCACCTACGTCAGGGGCAGCGGAGAGATGCTCATTAAGGAGGACTGATTCCTGGGCCAGGGACTGAGTAATTCGAAATGGCTGGGGTTGTGGCTCAGAGAGCTGCATTTTCCGCAAGCCCTGCAGAGGATCCTGATGCTCACCAAAGCTTGCGAGCCGCTGATTACAGAAGAATAGGATATCAGACCGAAACACGCAAGCGAGAGCACCACCAGGGAGAAATAATCTGAAGGAAATACTACATTTTTACTCAGGGTAACTAATCCTTCACGGAATTATGATACTTTGTGAAAACGAAAGCAGGTCTAGTCTCTCACCTTCCAAATTATTTCCATAAAAAATGCTCTCCCTTCCTGCCCTGAGTTTTCTGACACAGTGAGATGCTTTATAGTTCTTCAAGCATGTGCAGTAGAGCGAGAGGAAAAGTTCCCATGCATTTTCTTCAAAGAAAGGTATTATGAAATTTAATATTAAAAGAAAAAGTCATGAAATAGTTTAGCCTTTTGTAATAGGAAGTGGAAAGTTGTTTCTGCGTTGTTTTTTTATGAAGCACATTTTCAATTTATACTTCATTTTTCTCTCAAGTATTAAAAACATCAGTGTCCAAATTCATTGTCATGTGTAAACTCTGGAAATTACTCCTTGATTTCCATTGGTGGATGGATTAGAATTGTTTATGTTCCACTATGTTATCCTAACATTGTCTCCTCATTTGTCGAATTCTCAAACTGAACATTTTTCTGTACGTATGTGTGTATGCTAGCAGCAAATCACAGAGCATGGGTGAAAGGTGATGAGCAGGTGATTATTATAAGTGAAGATATAAACCATGGATATTGAAATATTTATCCCTACTCTGTGTTGATACTTGAAATCATACCATTAGAGATTAGTTTGGATCATAAGGGCATTTCCATTTTCAGGAATCTCTTATTAAAATAATTTTTAAAACCAGAAGTGAGTCATTGTTAAGCCATTGCCAGCCGCCACCTTATGGAGGTTTGGTTGATGAGTAGCTGTGAGCAGGATGGGTAGAGGTGAAGTTGAGTCACACCAGGGAAATCCGGACCACAAGAAGCAGAAGAGCACTGAAGCCAAACCGCACCTTCCTGGTTCCTGGAGACTTGCCAGTGGGTGGTTCTCCCATCCGTACAAGAGCCTGTGCTATGAAAGCAAGTGAGTTGGAAAGACTTACCCTCAGTAGGCACTGGGGTACAAACCTCACCCAAGGCCCCCCTAGTCCCTCCCCCCATCCTGAACAAAAGAGCTTCCCTACTAGGAAAGATCAAGATCTCAAAATCACTTAACATGAATAAAATAATCATTAGCCAGCCCGACAGAAGAGGAAAGACTCTGCACCTGGGGAGAGTATTGGATGAGCCTGGTCCAGCACCTGACCTTCTTTTAATATAAACCACTTGAAGGTTCCAGAGCTGGAGAATCCCTTCTCCCAGCCAAGTCCATGCCCCAAGAAACAGGCACAGGGTTGCAAACTAAAGACCTATTGTCAATCACGCTACTTCGTGAAGTGTTAGGGCACAAACTTCTGGTCATATGGGAAAATTGAACCCTTCCCACGTGGTTCATGAAAACCCAGATTCCATCCTCCATTGCACATTTTAAGACAACTTCTTGAAGAATACAGGACATGAGAGAGCCAAGCCATCCCGGCCAATTTGGAACAGCTGACCTCTCTAACATGAGCATTCCGCCTCTCAACGCTACCAAATCCTTGTGCCCCATGCAACCAGAAAACATGTGGTTTAAACTCAGTGTTGTTTGAAAAAGATTAACAGTTAGACAAGGCACACCAGAGACTTTGGAATAAAGAATTAATAAAAACATCTTGAGTATTTTGTCACGTGAGATCATTTTCAAGCTACTCTTTCTGTATACGCTCAATAAATACTGCTGATGTGATAGCAAGGCTTGATTTTGTTGAGCACCAACTCTATGTGGACGTTGGCCTTTAGAAGTTTTTCTTGACTGTTCAGAGTTCATAACCCACAACTCCCAAACCGATGGATCCAAGGTGTATATTTGATTCATTCAACAATGTTTAGTGAGCACCTACTATATGCCAAGCAAGGTCTAGGTGTCAGAAACATAGCACAGAACAAAATGGGTGAAGTGATTACATGCATGGACTTTTTATTCTAGTTCAAGATGAGCAAGCAACACATAAGTAAATGTTTTAAGTTAATATATTTTAGACAGTGCTACATGGTATAAAAATTAAATTGATGGAGAATGACTGAGGGTGACTTTAGGTTGGATTTTCCACTCCTTGGAGTAGTTGGCACTGGCTGGAGGAGGTAGCTCCTTCTGAGTGCTGGGAGGAGCCAATCCTGCGGAGGTGTGTGAGAAGTGTTCTAGGCAGAAAAAACAGGTCCTGAGGCTGGAACGAGCTTGGTATTTTGAGGGACAGAAAACAGGCTGGCGTGCCTAGTGAACAATGGAGAGGGTGGAATAGGACGATATCAGAGGCAGAAACAAAATAAGGAGGTCCTAGCTGGGCAGGGTGGTGCATACCTGTAGTCCCAGCTACTTGGGAGGCTGAGGCAGCAGGAAGATCAGTTGAGCCCAGGAGTTTGAGTGCAGCCTGGATTATGTAGCAAGACCCCATCTCTTAAAAAATAATTTTTTTTAAATTTTGTGTTTGAAAAAATAAGGAGGCCCTTCCATGCTATGTCTTCCATGAAGTTCAGGGCTATGCATGACATATAGCAGGTTATCAGTAAAGATATGAGACAAAACATGGCTGTCTTCCCAGCCTTTCTGTACCTCACAGAAACATCTTTTGGATCTTTTTTAGCTGAAATTTGAAGAGAAGGATAGGGTAGCATCTTCAGGTGCCAGAAAAGCCCAGAATTGAAGGCTCAGAATAACAAAGCTGCCTCAGCCTCCAGTGTTTTCTTGCCATGAGTCCCACAGGAAGGTCTTGAGGGGTGATGCTCTGTTTATGAGAACAGCCCTGGCCAGTGGGGCATGAGTGGGGAATTGCTTTATAAAAAACAGTGGTAGCATGTTTTATGGAGGGAGCACTGGTATTGAAGCCGTAAAACCTGGGTAAAACTCTAAGTGTTTACATAAACCTTTCTGTGCCTCAGTTTCCTCACATGAAAAACGGAGATAATAATAGCACCTGAAGTGATGCGAGAATTGGGAAAATACCTGTATTAAAACACTGCTTGGCACGCGGGGAAGATGTGATAGATTTTAGCTACTATGAATAAGTCTATGAAATCTAGGATCTTAAAGGAATAAGTATTGGAGAAGACAGTCGGCTGTGGCGGGGAGAATCCATGGCAAGAAGAAAGCTTTAGGGCAGCATCGGCTGTTCGCTTGTTGGGCACGGGCAGTTTGTAGTACAGAAATGGCTCAGTGGCACCGGGCCTCATGCAGGGATGTCACAGCCTCCGAAACCTTATTCTTTCCCCGCAGGAGTGAGAATTTTCCCACGGTGGCCGGGGAGCGGCCCATGGACCTTTCATCCCAGTGAGGACTGAGGTCTGTCCAGCGCCATCTGCATAGTCCCAGCAATGGACTTTCTCTTTGATTCCACAGTCCAGGAGCCAAAAGTAATGGGGAAAAGTCTAACCTTTATTTGTCTCTCACAGGGAGCATCAAAGGCTGTTTACTTCCTAGCGCACAAGGCTCTGAAGTGCTCCCGGCCTGTCCTCACGCCCCACGCCTCTCTGCGGGGTTCCATTCACACGTGCCCGGCCTGAGCTCTTCCCTACGGCTCCCTCTCTCTCGTGAAGCCTCCTCCAACTCCTGTCTGCCCTCCTCCTTCCTCTCTCCTTTCCCTCTTCTTCTTTCTAGGCTCCCACAGGAAAAAATAAACAAATAAACACAATAGCTAGGTCCTTCCCAGTGTAAATCTTCCATCCGCTATTGCCCGTAAAGCCAGCCAGCAGTAAAGTTGGATATGATTCTTCTAGACTTTTGTCCTTCACGCTGCACTTAAGCTAATGCGTACACATGTGTGTGGGGGGGGGTATATATGTGAGGATGTGTATTATTAATATATATGTGGAGACGTATGTACACACATATGTACACAGAAACACACACACACCAGGCACATTAATGTATTTTTTAACAAAATGGAGCTATGATCACATTTTATTCTGAACACAGCTCATCCATCACTTAACAAGATACAATTGACAGTTTACGTACAGAGATCTATTTTATGATTTATGCCACACTGTGTTACCTTTGTTATTCAAATGAATAGACTTTTATTCAACTATATACCGTAATAGATTTACACATTGTGGTTGGTTTAATTGTTTTTGCAGTTGAAAACTCTTTAAACTTTTACAAATCACCCAAACTATTGAAGTACCAAACTAAAAAGGGGTCTGTGTGTGTGTGTGTGTGTGTGTGTGTGTGTGTGTGTATGTGTGTGTGTGTGTGTGTATGATGTTCTACTTGAGGTAGAGGTAGAAGATTAAGGAGAAAGTCAAGTGGATTGAAATCAGCAATAAAGCGACCATTCTCCAATACTAAATGTACTTGAAATTTATTCCCCTGCATCTGTAGGTAAATGTCCTTCTGTTCTTGAAACAATAAATCCCCATAAACTTCCCATAAAGTTCTGCAGAAGTGCGTCATGAGATTGGTTCCATCAGAATCCATTCGGTGCTTTGTTTGTGAACCTTCCAATCTGAATTTTAGAGCCCTTGTTCTTTCTCTGGAGCCTCTAGCCCAGTAAAAGGTCAGAATGCAACATATTTCAAAGCTGCTGTGCTCTGGGTGGCTGCCAGACTGTTGGAAATAATTGCTTTCAAAACCTAGATTATGCCGCCATCTACTCAGTTTCAAATTAGCAAAACCTACAGCACCATGCTGTGGCAGTTGAAACTTTAACTTTTGCTTTTTGTTATCATCTAAATTCACTTTTAAAAATATTGAGATTCTCAAACAGCTAGATTCCGGTCATGCAGTCTTCCCCACTGCTATTAATTACTTCAAAGGCAAGACAAAGAGACCAAAGCCTCTATCTTGCCACTTGAAATTTTGAAGCAGGAAATGTAAGTCAAATCATAAAGGGGCATGCCATCCTGAATTTCATTGTAATCTTTTATTTAATATTATCCACATTATGCTCAATAAACATGGAGTGAAGTCCTGCCATCTTGTAGCAATACCTGTTCATGCAGTGAACATCTTTTATGTGGTGGCCCAGCCAGAACCTCAGTGCAGTTTGCACAAGCCCCTGGGGGTCTGTAGCACTGTGGTAATTATCCACTCGGCAACTTCTTCTGACGAACCCACTATTCAAGGCACCCCTCAAGGAGTCTGTCCTGCCCTGATTCCCTTCAATTCTCAGATTCCCTTAAAATTAAAATGGTTCTAAATCAACATAATGGATATCATTTCATTCATGTTGCATTTGTTTTAATTACATAACACAAAGTTATAAAACATCTATTAGCCTTACATGATCACAGACCAATCTATGTCCTCTGTAATAAACCTGAATTCTAGTTCTCAAACCTTACCCCAGAGTGGTCATAACCAAATCTCAGGGTGTCTAAGCCCCACTGCTTCACTCTGCAAAAACCACCACCCTGGGGAGCAATTGCAGAGTGGAGAATGTGTTCTTTTTATCCTTTAAGTCTGAGCATCTGTTTCTGTTTTGATGCACTATTTATTTTTATGTGAGAAATTATTTTCACTTAGCGGTTGGATAGAATTGGTTTCCAGGCTTGCTTTCAACAGTGGCCCCTTCTTCTCGAGTGTATATGAGTTCTAAAGAAACCGGAGCCCGTTTTGTAAGAATCCAAACCAACTATTTCACCCCTGCATACCCAGAAGTCTTTGTTATTTTTCTATTATTATTAATAAATACAGGCAAAAGGAATGTTTTTGCCTTTTTATAGTTCTTTCGTATTCCAAAATGCTTCCGTACACCACTGTTGCTTTAAATCCTCACAACAACCCTGTGAAGAAGGAGTTATTTTTCTAATTTGCAAATAAAGAAACTGAGGTTTGAAAAGATTGCTCCGTTTCCTCATCTCAGGCCTGCTCCACTGCGGGTTATTTCCCTGCACTTCAGATCCCAGGCCCTGGAGACACGGGGGCTGTGCTGCTGTTTTCACTTAGAAAACAACCGTTTCTATGAATAGGACGTGTGAATCCTTTTATTTCCTGTAATGAAAAGAGCATGAAAGGGAAACTCTGATTTGTGTAGCATAATCGTATGGCTCATATCAATCCACTACCCTGAGCACAGAGCAGTTTGCGAGTTTCACATCCGTCACGCTGCTGAAATGGGCGGCTTTTCCCCACGTTTCACTCACCTAATGGATTTGATATAAAATCTGTTTTCCTATGGATGTGGGGCTCTGGAGGTTTTGTCGTGTATCAATGCATAAACGCCACCTCACGTTGCGGCTTTCCTGCTCCTCGCGGTGCTGAGTGTGGGTAAATGCGCCGTGGTCTTTTACAGTCCGGCTATATGACCGTACTTCATCACGACAGGGCAGGCGACAAAATGGGGACTTAATGCCATTAGACCGTGAATTACAATTATGTGAAGAGAGAAAACGGTAATAGGAAGTAGATACCAAAAGGAGACGTAGCAAACAGGGAATCGATGTCCCTGGGGCTGGCAGTCCTCAGAACCACTGCTGCCCGCCGCCACTGCTCGTGGGATCCGAGGACCCCGTGAAGATGTCCGGCCTGTCAGATCACAGAGGGAAACGGTGAATGTGCCTAAAGGTCCAGCTACGTCATGCCACACCTAGAGACGCTTCTGTCCTATGGGCTGGACAGCTCTTCACTTCTGACATTGCCAAAGGTAGGCTTTGCAGATGGTCACATCAAGCAGTGACAATGGACTGGCAGTGGAATTATCAATGGTGCTGTTTTTTTTGTGTTTTTTTTTTTCAAAAAGAACACTTTTTTTTTCACTTAGACAGGAAACGCATATTGAACACCTGCACGTCAAGCTAGATATTACTGTTAGAAAGATATAGAAAGCATAGCCTCTGCTCTCCGAAATTCACAGCCCAGCAGAGGAACAGGTGAAAGTAATTATAATGCTACAGTAAGACACAGTGATAGACGCGAAAATGTCCTGGGCACGCAGGAAGAGCACCGTGCCCAGCCCAGGGCGGGGTCAGAAATCCTCCGCGGAGGAGGTGGCACCTGAACCGAGTCACAAAGAACGAGTAGGAATCAGGCCAGATGCAGCACGGGAGTTGAGAGAGTGGAGGAGCGTGAATCGGAGGGAAAGATCATCTGCAGAGAAGCCGCAGTGCCGGTGAAGACATGGAATCCACGCACAGCTCCGTGACAGTGGGAACAACGGAGCTGCACGCCGTGGGAGCGTGCATCGTGAGCAAGGGGTGGAGAGGAGCGAGGCCGGGAAAGTAGACCTGGGCTTAAAATGCCATGTCAAGGAGCTCGCAATACTGCATGTTCAAGACTATTTGAAACCATTAGCATTTGATGCATGAGAGTGAAAGGGTCAGTTTTGCATTTTAGATAGATTGCCGGCTTTGTAAAGGATGGATCTCAGATGAACAGCATGGGAAGTGGAACCAAGTTAGGAGGCGGCTGCAGTGTCCAGGCAGGAGACGAGGGCCTGAGCCAGGGCCACAGGAGGGATGGAGAGGAGGGACCTGCGGCAGAGCATTGACGAGGTGCAGCTCTCAGGCCCTGGGACACTGAGGAACGACTCCCAGGTCTCTGGCCTAAATGGCAGAGCAGGAAAACCTCCACTTTCTGAAATGGAGAAGATGGCAGGTAAATTTGGAAGGAAAATATGTTTGCCTGCAGACACGCAGAGTTAGATCTCTACTCTGAGTGTGAAAGAGACATTTCTTGCTAGACAGCTTCCCCTTGATGGCTCATAGAAGAGTCATTGGCATATGCTTAGTACTTGAAATCATGAAACAGGTGAAATTGCTCAGGAAAAGAAGGGAAAGCAGAAGTATTCATCTCTGGGGCACAGGAGCATTTAAAAGGCAGGCAGTTCCCAGAGACACCTTCTTGTGCCACTTCAGCGTCCAGCACTGCCTGTTAAACAGCTTTAATCTCAACCTGCATGAAGTGGGTGTGAATTTGTTCCGCAACCTCTAAATGCAAGAAATACTGCAGGGTTTTGTTTTTGCTACATCAAAATCTTTATCAACTTTGAACCCCAACATACCTAGTATTACTCGGGCGTAAACAACAGCCCCAATGAGAAAATCTGGGAAAATATAGGGACCTAAATGTGGACAGCCTCGCTCCCCACCCTCTAAATGTGCAGGTATACACGACTGTTTCAAGTATCCCAAATAAAATTAAATTACCTCGTAAGGACCATTTATATTTAAATGCTCCGTTAATGGGTTCGACATGTGTTCGTTTCCACGGCTAACTAGAAACAAGCCCGTTTTATTGCATCCCACCAGAACCTGGCTGCGGGTCAGCTCACAGCAGAGCGGGAAGCAGCAGGCATCGTGACCTTCAGGGTGTCACCGTCATGTTCTTTTTCTCTGTGGGACTTGAGCCCCCATTCTAGCCCTCAAGGAGCCAAATCACAGGGAGACACAGGAGGAAATAACTTATAGTATGGACTCCTCCCACACGTTTGCACCGTCGCCCTTTTGGGTTGCAGTGGTGGCACAGGCTCGCTGGGAGGATGAGGTGCAGAGAGAGCAGGTGACCCCAGCCCCAGGGGTGCGCCTTCCCTTGCAGTTCTTCAGGAGTTCAGCTCGCCCTGGGCAATGAGCCTCAGAGCTGAACAAAGGTCCTCTTACCTAACCTGAGTGTACAAAAAAAAAGGTTTAATTAAGGAATTAATTCTTTTCCTACCCATAAGGAAATCTTGACAAATAGACTCAAATCCGCATGCAAATGAAGCCATCTGCCTCACTGTTGTCAACAGAGCTCAGCCCAGGGTACACAGTAGAAGGCCCACCCGCGAAGAATCCTCAAATCTCAAACCTTTGGGTCTCTAATCATCTCAAAGTAATTAGTCTCTTCAAAGCTGGTGTTTGGGTTGGAAAGTGCTTGCCATTTAAAGCGGAAGAAGCTCTAGATGTGCTTCTCGGTATGGCCCGTTCCCCGGCCATTTGGTGGCCCGAGGAAGTTGCTGAATCTGCAGATGGACAAGACCCTTGCCCCGAGTGTGCCCCTACATGACCCTCTCCGTGTGAACCAAGTCTTGGCCCCTGCGGCCACTGCCTCTGCCCCTCCCCCACCCCCTCTCCCTCTGGGCGGGGAGGAGGCAGCAGGCAGCCCCCTCCCCACACGAGGCAGCCTGCACCTCTCACTCCTCCACTCTGCAGTTACCGCTGGTGAACCTTTGCGCAAATGAAATTATTTCTGTCGTCCCGGTAACTCTCCCTTCTCAGATGTCCAGTCACTGCCCCTGTCATCAGATCTTTACTTAATGGCTACTCTACAAAACCACATGACACGTTGCCCGTGCTCCACGATAACTCCCATTTGTGTGTCTGGAATAGAATTGTATATAAAAAATAATAATAAATCAGCAAGAAGACAAAGAAACAGGGGCATGCAGTTTTGGAAGCTCACACGTTGAGCTCTCGGGCTGGGTGTCTGCCCATCCCTGGATGGAACGGGGGGACACTACTACGCTCAGCGAAAACACCAGGCACAGAAAGACAAGTACCGCGCGTGTCCTCACTTACATGTGGCATCGAAAACAAGGGAACTCACAGGAGCAGAGCGTAGGATGGTGGTTGCAGAGGCCGGGAGGTGGGCGGAATGGGGACAAGGGAAGACGGTCAAAGGGTACAAATCTCAGAAAGGAGGAATTTATTTTTAGTTCAGGTGCACAGCGTGGTGAATAGAGCTGATAATCAAGAATTGTGTATTTCAATATTGCTAAGAAAGTAAATTGCAAATGTCCTCACCACAAAAAAAAATGTTAGGTATTTGAGGTGATGGATGTGTTAGGTACTTTGACTTAATTGTTCCACTTTGTGTTCGTAAATCATTCCATCGCTCTGTACCCCATAAATTCACATAATTATAAATTGTCAATTTACAAATTTTTCAAAAGGGAATGAATCCCTGTTGGAAAGCAGGCGCAAGAGGAAAGCCCCAGGGTTTGTTGTCTTGCCATTTAAGGAAAACAGGCTCCTCCTCCGTCCTTCCTTGCTCTTCCGCCAAGCCCTCGCATAGTGAGACCAAAAGCCATCGGTGTAACGGTCATTCGTAGCATTTATTGAACCTTTGTTTTGTGTCCAGCCTTCTGCTAAGTGCATTTCACAGATTTTCTCCTGTGAGTCTCCCCACAGGAGGTTCCATTGTTATTGCACTGGACAAACAAGGCAATTGAGATTCAGGAAATTCAAGCGATCTGCCCAAATTCGCCCAGTGGGCAGAGGTGGTAGAGGCAAAACGGGAGCCTGAGGTCTCATTCCACACCCTGCACGTGGGAACGGTGCCCGGCAGTGTCACCCAGTGGCAGACAGACCAGAGCAGCCCCAGGGACTCACTTCCTGTTATGCCCCCCCACGCCCACCACCTGCTCAACCCCTGCCGCCACCGTCCCAAGTCAACACACTGAGACACCAGGTGGCAGAGGAGACAGTTTTTAATCATAAGGCCACCAAAGGAGGAGACTGAAGGAAACCTCAAATCCGCCTCCCAGAGAGTTTGGATCTAGGGATGTTAAGGGGGTTAGATACTGGGCGGAGGTATTAGTTGATCGAAGAGCGAAGGGTGAAGTCACAGGATGGGGTGGTGGAGAAACTGCATCCTCATGCTGACTGCGTTCCTTGGTGGGGTCTTCGGACCACTTGGCATGAGCCACTCTGCTGGGGTTTAGGGTCTGCAAATCAACTTGAGCAATGCTGGGCTTAAGTGCTGTGATTCCAGCCTCAGAGATCCTACCTGTAGGACAACGGGCAGCAGGTAGGTGGTCGGCATACTGCAAGGAAGTGGGTCAGAGTCCCCGGGGTGCTGCCTCACTACAGCCGTCCTTTAGGGCCCGGCTTGTGATTCGTATGAACGCTGGGAGGACGGTCTCAGTGCCGCTGCCACCAAGGCCTCTAGGGCTCTTGCTTGGCTCACATGTGTACCGTGACCCCCCTCTGTTATTGTCACCAAGGTGATTAGGTTTTCCCCAAAAGGTGGTATTCTTCCCTATTCGGCACTGTGAGGCCAGTGTATGCATGCACGAGTGTTGAGCGGGTGGGACTTCACTGGACTGGCCGGTGCATGGAGGGGCGGGAGCACAGCTCGCAAATCTACTTCCCCTCGCGTGAGGGGGAGGGGCTTAAAAATAGGGTTTCTTTTTACGGAAGGGTTGGGTATTAAAAGCAGAGGGTGGAATATTCATGCCTTTCCCGGGAGTGGGCGGAGAGTTTCTCAGAGCCTGAACCCACCTTCTCCTTGCCCTTTCACGGTCTCCTCTGGCCATCACCACGGTGACTGTCAGCCTTCAAGGTGCCTGCGGGAGCAGGTTTTAGCACAGAAATTAGACTGTAATGAAGACAGGGGATTATGATGACGATGGTCAAGTGGACCGTCATCTTGGATCCCACCGTCTTAGCCAGCTCTGACCAGTCTGGCCACCAGGGGCCCAGGCATCCTCCTCTTCAAAGATAAGCACAGGTAGGCAGGGTTTGGGGTGAGGTCAGCACCGAGCTGTGTTTCACAGGCGTTACGCTGGGTAACGTCACCTCCTTCTCTTCATTCTCCATGAGGGAACTTCCGCACATGGCCAGTTCAGTCCCTTCATCACTGGCAGTAAAGGAAAAATCTGAGAGTCCAGACCGTCCATGGGCAGAGGCGGAACCCCAGGGGAGCAGGAACCGGAGTCAGCGGAGGGCGGGGTAAGGCCTGGAGGTTGGCTGGGAGTCTGTGAGCATCAGGCAGACCCCGGCGCCCTCTCCTCGCCCTGCCCGCGACCATCCTGTTCTACCCAGCAGGAGGTGGGGGCCTTATGCTCCAGCCACCGGCACCAAAGAAAACGGGGGTAAAATTTCTTCACAAAAACAGAGTGAAGACGTGGAAATCTGCACAATAAGGTTGAACCCTGCCCTTAACCTTCTTCCTGTCGACTCCCAGAGCACTGCCCACCAGACATGTATTCCTCATGAGGGGACTGGAGGATTCTTCTCTTGACGAATTGAGTGTTCTGTGGCCAAAAAGGCCACACACAGATACTGACGTTTGGGAGCCCTTCAGTGAGACATGAAGCTTTCCTTGTTGTAGGGAAGCCCAACAATCTGCAAATCCACCGCCGCCACCTCCAGACACATGCACGCATGCACACACACACACATACACACACATACACACATACACACACATACATACACATGCACACATGCACGCACACACACACATGCACGCACGCACACACATATACACACATACACACACACACACAGATACAGACCGCATTCTAGTACTTCACGGTATGAACAGACAGGTGAGACCAACTGTTTCACGTACTGTCAGAAGCCTCGTGAAAGAAGGGCCCCAAATTAACGATGGGGGGGGTGTCTGGAGGGTAACCCCCCGCCTCCTGCTTAGGTAGATGTTGGAAGAAACAGAGACAATGCAAAAAGCAGAAGAAAATTTTTTTGAAAATTAAATATTCTCAGAGAGATAAGAGAAGACATTGAGATAGTACATCCAGAAAAACTAGAATAAGGTGCTATAAAAAAGGACTGTCAGAGAACAAGATGTAATACTTGGACATTAAAAATACAATAGCTGAAATTATAACACAAAGGCAGCGTTGAAAATAAAGCTGAAGAAATGTCCAAAGAAGTAGTACACAAAGGAAATGATCAAAATTAAGGGAAAAAATAGCAATCAAAATAAAAATACCACTCGGGAGGCTGAGGCAAGAGGATCGCTTGAGCCCAGGAGCTTGAGGTTGCAGTGAGCTATTATGATGCCACTACACTCTACCCAGGGTGACAGAGCAAGACTCTATCTCAGAAAAAATAAATAAATAAATAAATAAAAATCAAAAATTAGTAAGTGTTTGAGAAAGAGGGATCAGAGAAATTATTAAAGTCTCTGGGGATATTATTAAAGTCTTTATGGAGGGGTAGTGGGAAGCCTACATACACCAAGGCAATCCCATGAGGTTTCAATCAGGAGAGTTGGAGAAAAGATTCTGAAAGTTTCCAGAGGGAAAAAAATATAGGTTACATAGAAGGCATGGTAATCAGAAAGCATTAGCTTTCCTAGTAGCAATCCTGACAGCTTGACAATTTTCTTTCTGGAGGTTTCTCAATTAAGTGTGAAAGTAGAATAACGACTCATCAGAAGAACAAGAGTTTGGAAAGTTAACCTTGAATATCTCTTTCCTCAAGAAAACACCTGAGAATGTATCCCAGGAAAATGAAGATATAGACCTAGAAAGAGGATGTCACGGGATCCCGAAATGAGGGGATATAATATCAGAGAGTGGCAAAAGGAAGCCCCCCCACCAACCCTCCCCAGTGATGGCAGACAGAGGTCCCAGGACAAGAGCAGCAATCCCAGAAGGAACCTGCCCAAGTGGGAACAGAAAGGCAGAGGGCTGTACATGTCATCTCTGGGGGACAAAAATGTGCCTGTGGGTTACCTGATGTGTTTAATGTTGGAAATTGTTGAGATGAGTGTTACTCTTGTGTTAGAGAACAGAGAGAGAATTCATGGCAGGTACGCAGAAAACTAAGCAAATGAAAAAAAAAAAAGTAGTTCATTATTGATTCTAGAGAAACAGAAAATTATGCAAAAAAGAAATATAATTAGACTTTACTACTTGGCTTGTTACTGAATAATACATAGTCCTGAAATATAAATGCTATACTAAATTTAAATATAACCAAAAATCTGTGATTTGGATATTTTGGGAGAATCTAGAGAGAGAGAGACTAGGGAGGGAGGCTTATAAAAATGCTAAGTTTCTCATCTTGCATTCAGGAAAATCAATAGAGAATATTGAAAAGGTATAAATTAATAAATACCTACACATGTATTTATTTTTAATGAGGAGGAGGACTGCAGAGAACTGCCTTTTGCTGTAGCCCTTCTAGCACCACTGGACTTTTAGAACTATGTACATATAATACTTTGTTAGAAATAAAAATTAGGTTTAAAATTAAATGCTGCCCATAAAAAAAAATCCTTAGAAAATTTGAAGTTGGAATCTCATACCAGATAATCATTGGTGAGCTTTAAAGTAAGTGGCTGTTAAAGAATCTGGATGAATACATGATACTGCGTTTTCTACCAGTGATGGACTGGGGTTGGGCATGAGGAACCCCAGCAAGCCAGCTCTGCTGTCCTGGGCCACTCTCCTATGCTAGTGGGAGGCACCTCTCTGGTCGCTCTTGCCACATGTGATGAGCCCTGGCCTTGCCCAGCATGTGCTCAAAACCTTCGCACACAATGGACTCATTTTCAGGCTTGTAGAGCCTTCGATGTCATCCCATCCATTCTGCCCAGCATGTGCTTAAAAGGTTTCGGCCCTGGGCTGGGTCCCTGAACCCTTCTATCTGCCTCATTATTCCGTTCCTGTTGACTGACCCTTCCAGTCTCAGAGACTTACTTCTTTTTTTTTTTTTTTTTTTTTTTTGAGACAGAGTCTCACTTTGTTGCCCAGGCTAGAGTGAGTGCCATGGCGTCAGCCTAGCTCACAGCAACCTCAAACTCCTGGGCTCAAGCAATCCTGCTCCCTCAGCCTCCCAAGTAGCTGGGACTACAGGCATGCACCACCATGCCCAGCTAATTTTTTCTATATATATTAGTTGGCCAATTAATTTCTTTCTATTTTTAGTAGAGACGGGGTCTGGCTCTTGCTCAGGCTGGTTTCGAACTCCTGACCTCGAGCAATCCGCCCGCCTCGGCCTGCCAGAGTGCTAAGATTAAAGGCGTGAGCCACTGTGCCCGGCCTTCAGATACTTAACTTCTGTTCTGCTTCATACCTTCCCTCTCAGTTTCCAACTTTGCCCCCTTCAGCCTATCCACACTGGCCAGGTCTGGCCACCTGCTCTGGCTCGTCCTTGCCATACAGCGACTCTCTCATTTCCCACCTGGACTCTCATCCATTGTCGCTTTACCCTCCGTAGAACTGACTTGATGGCAAGTACAAATTACAGCTATTTCAATAACCTTAAGATTATGATACCATCAGTCTTGCAAATGCACGGCATTGTTCAACGAAGTCTCAAGGGAATAATAGAAAGGAAGTCCTGGATAAGGAAAATTACCGTTTGCTGGTGGAAGCAGCATCTAGTTATCAGTAGGTGCTAAAGCAGCATTAGCTTTTATTTATATTTATTTAGCATCCCTTTAATACTCAGGTTACCGTAAAGCACATTTTGTCCCACAAGGACTTTGCATGTGGAGTGGAAATGGATACAAATGAGAGGGGGAACTGATCATTTATCCATTGATTTAATAATTATTTACGAGTACTGACTATATTCTGAGGCCAAAGGTTACAGAGGTTTAATGGTTTCATACCAGCTTTGATGGAGCTTATGATCAGCTGGGAGCAATATAAACAAACAATAATACTGCTATAAGCTCCTCGCATCATGAAGTGCAATAAGCACTGGCGAAAGCACTCTTGTTATTTTGTTGCAATCAAAAATCTCAGAGACTGGGCAACAGATTCCTCAGAACGGGGTTCAGAGAGGGCGACAAAAACATCAACACTTTTTAATATTTACCCCACTCATTAAAGGCCTTTACGACCACATCCCACTACACATGTCTGCTTATAAATTCTCTCCACATACCACTGTATTCGTGTAGTGTGTACATTATCAAGTGTAATTAAAATAGATATTTAATAGGAGGAGCTTTTAACAATAAATAAAAACAGAAGTTCTAGTGCCCTCTGCCTGTGCCCTGTTAATGGAAAAAAAAACCCAAACTCTGTAAAATAAAGAGGTTTATGCTGAGCTGAATGTATGTGACCCGCCCAGAGCACATGGTCTCAAGAGGTCCTGAGAAAATGTGCACCCCCCGCCCCAGCTGGGTCACAGTTTGGTTTTATGCATTCATGGAGTTCATGGAGACAGGAATTACACATAAGACCCTGGATCAATACTTGGAGGGTGTACATGGGTTTGGCCAGAAAAGGCGGGACATTTGGTGGGAGGTGGGAGGAGATTACAGGAGATGGGTAGGTAAGTTTCAAGATTGTTTGATTTGTAATTGGTTAAAGAAAGGAAGCTTTGTCTAAAGGCTTGGCATGTTTTAATTTAAGATAAGGATATCAATGAATCAAAGACAAGCCACCAGTAGGGCATTTACCAAAGCTCAAGTGATCTGTTAAGTAAATTGATGGCCTGCAGGTGTGGTTTAAGCGTTGCCTTATGTAGCCTTAGGCCTCTTAGTAACTTAGCATCTCAGTATCACCAAGGATAGCTCCAAAAAGGGAGGGAGTATGATGAAGTGTGTCTGACCTCCCTTCTCATGGCCAGCAACTCAGCTTTAGGGTTTTTTGGAGTCCAGTTGGCCAAGAGAGGGTCCATTCAGTCAGTTGGGGAGGAAGGCTTAAGATTTTATTTTAGTTCACAGCCCTAGTGGATCCCCCTAGTGCCTCCTGAGTAGACACCTCAACTTTGCTGCCGCCAGTCTAGTCCAGAGTGGCGTCCAACAGTCCTCCCACTGTTGCTGGCAAAGAATCTGGATTTAATAAATCCATCCAGAGATTTGGGACAACTCCCAAGTGTCAACTCCAAAGGTATCCTGTGATAATTCAGATGTTTCCAGGAGACTGGTAAATGCCACTTGCACAAGGCCTGATTTCCCCATGAATCAAGTCTATTTCAGAGACCCAATTAGGCTGGAGTTGCTTAGTGAGCGTAGAATTAGAATAAATGGGATTGCGGTCTACAGAGATATTTCATCAAACTAGAATAACTGGCTGAACTGCCCTTCTCCTCTCTGGGGATATTTCTGTCTGAATAACAGTCCTGGACCTCAAATAAATACTGACATGTTTTACTTTTAGCTTTCCTTTTTCTGGAATCATTTTACACAACTGCCCTCTGCTAATACATCACTGCCTCAAAAAATAAGAATGTACTTGATCGGATTGAAACTTTAAAATGTTAATTGCATTCATGTCCTGGGGATTCAGCCTAAAGAGACAGAATTGCTTTGTTCAAGGCTGCAGTCTGTCTGGGGACTTTGATCCGTTCAGGCTCTTAGGTGGTTAAAGGGCTCTTACCAATTAGGGTAAGCCGAACCCTTCTAGCCCTGGGTCTCCTCTTCACTCCCTCCCAGCTTTGGGACTCTCAGATGGGTGAGAGGGTTGCAACTCCTGGTTTGACTTGGGTTTTCGGTAAGAGTCCTGCATGCTCAGGTGGCTGGTGGAGGAAGTGAGTCTGAACTCCTTTCACTGTGTACTAACCCAGGTGTTGAGCTGGGATGAGGTCACCCTCAGGTGACAACAGCTTCAGCAGTAGGGAAGAACTTTTCTTTTCCAGTATTATCCTATCCAGTATCGTGCGATATTCTCCTTCCCGAGAAGGAACTAGCCTATTTTTCTCCTACTGAAAGGTAGGAGATGATTTTGTAGTTTTGTTTTTTTGTTGTTTTTTTTTTAAATAGCTTGTGACTGACTTTTAAGACATCTTAAGTAGTAGTTTATTAAGAAGTAGTATTAAGTATTAAGAACTACTTAAGAAGTAGTTTCCCCCAAACCTCCCACCACCACTGCTTTTGCTTTAATTAAGATATTTGCAAACATATTCTGCACTGACTTCCTGGTTGCGTATTACCTGCTAAAATAATTAATGGGCAGGCCATTTGTCTGAGATGCTCCAAGGCCTTGGATGCCTACGTAAGCAAACCATAACCCACTGCAATGTAAATAGTAAAACGAAACTTAAGCTTAACAGGTCCGAAACCACTAAGGGACTCAAGCTAGGGGCTTTCCACGTTAGTCAGTCAAACGCTTTCTTAGTCTTGCTTCCACAAACGTCTTATAAATGTTTCCTCCCCCGACCAGGGGAGCCAGGAACCCCTTGTGGTCTCATCTTGCCAGATAGATAAATCTCTGAATGCTCAAATAAACTTGCTACCATTTTAAAGTGCCTAAGGTTATCTTTTAACATGACACACAATCTAGACATCACTATGTCCTAGATGTCTCTAAGAACAAACACAAATAGCATTAATTAAATAGAAAGGCATTTTAATATCTTAGCATATAGCAATATTGTATGTTTAATTTAAAATTATGACTGGAGCATAGCAGGACCAACACAAAGTTACTTTTATTTAAAAAGAGTAGTTCAATTGAATGTTGTATACGTGTATAGTTTTTGCATAAAAGGAAGGAAAAAATATAGTTTGTGTATGAAGAGAAACTAATGGAGTGCACTCTGTTGATTCATTGTGCTCTTTGGAGGAAAGATATAGCAAATGTCATTTTTAAAAAAAACATATATTTCGGGTTTAGTATCAGAGCTAAAGGCTTTAGTAACTGCTTTAAAACATGCCCATATATCTTAGTCGTTAGTTGCGATAGTAAATGTACTCAGAAATGTGTGCGGTAGAAAGAAATTTCTACCCTGGCAATGAACTTGACGGCCAGCACCTGGTCTCATATTAAATTCTTAGTCCATCTGTCCTAATGGAATCTGAGTAATCTAGCTTAGTGTCTAGTAATTTAGTAAAGCTAGTAATCTAGTAAAGCTAGTGATCTAGCTTTCGTCCCATGAACTGCTAGTCTCCTGGGAACCCTGGCTGCCCTGCCAGGCAATGAGTGGGGAGGGGTGGAGGGTGGCGGGTATATGTATGTCTTCTCCAAGGGCTCGGGGTGGATGCTGATTGAGACCCTCACGTGGGCTCAGCTCATCCCTCCCCGCCCCGCAAAACAATGCCGCAAGTCAGAGCTTACCTGGAGTCCCCAGGGAGGAAGTGGTTGGGAAGGAGACACTTCCTTTGTAGCCACTCAGTCCCAGAGTTTGGAGCAGGAGAGATGAGGAAACCACCGCCCTGGCCCGGCCTGGTCAGTTCTGCTTTGTTCTCAGCAACTCACCTCCGCAGGGCTTCTGCGCCCTCATTGGTTCTCCTGAGGCACCTGCGCCAGGTGTCTGCTGACGCTGGGGCGGGCACTGGTTATTCCAAGGCAAAAGTGGGTGAGAAGCAAGAGCAGAATACCAAAAACTCTCTTCCTCTCCTATCATCCTTAGGTCTAGCTCATAATGCTTCTTGCCCCAGTCCAAAGCCGCCAGTAGAAATGCAGGAGTCCAGAACACCAGGGGCTTTTCTCACTTCTCATCTCTGGTGCCATTTACTCCTAGAGTCCCCCTTGGGAGGAACCCCAGTGGCCAATCTTTAATAAAATATACTTTATGTGCATTAAAAATAGTTTTATTTGTATATGTTTTATATGAATTATATATTAATATTAATTTTATGTAAATTTGCTTATTAATACTCAAAATATTTTATATACATGCTAGTAAAATTAATATACATAAATAAAATATTAGATGCACATACAGATATAACTTTTGGAAAGTCAAAGGTAGGTCTGTAAAGATTTGGTACAATGTTGTTCAACAGGATGAGAGGACACAAGAGCTATTGCCAATGGAGAGTTTGAGTTTAATAAATGGAAATTTACTAAACTCAAAAAAGGGAGAGCTTTTGCGTAACTGGCATGATCAGGGTGTGAGTCAATCTGGTCTTTTCTTCCCCCCACAGGGAATTACTGGAATGCCGCCTCTTTCCCCAACGCGTCCTCCTACCTGCACTTCTCTACTTTCCAAGGGGAGACCAGCGCGGACATTTCTTTCTACTTCAAAACACTAACTCCCCGGGGAGTGTTTCTTGAAAATATGGGGAACACAGATTTCATCAAGCTGGAGCTGAAATGTGAGTATAAAGTTCTCTGTCGACTCTCGAGTAGCCGCTTTTGTCACGGGGTGGGGCTGGGTCTGAGCCCTGATCACATAACTTCACTGGGTTCAAACATGGGTGGTTTCCTCTGTCCCAGGGTCGGGACTAGAGGTGGACACACAACTTGAGTGCGAGTGACCCCCTGTCCTCCGGCGCTCTCAGGGAGGCAGGCACTTACAGACAGACAGGCCCAACCAGCGTTATTGAAAGAAGATGAGAGAGAACACACAGCCCTAGTGATATGGGAGGAGAGTGTATAGACTTAAGGTTTCTTGTTTTGTGTGGTTGTTTTCCAAGGAGATGGGGTCAAAGTAGGCAGAGGAGTGTGTAATCGTCTGAGAAACAGGGAGCAGGGGAGTAACAGGAGGGAAAACAGAAATAATAGCAGCACAGGGGTGAGTTCTGGAGGCTGGGAGAACCACAGGGCTGCCTATCCCATGAAACACTGCGGCTTTCCAAGAGAAACTCACGGCCACACACACACCCTCTACAGTATAAGTTCTGAATTTTTATTTAGCCGAGGATAAGACACTGGCAGGGTCAGAGCAGAGCAGATGCTGCTTGGCTCAGCTCAGCTGGCCTTGGATGCAGACACCCTAGGGAGCTCCCAGTTTGGGGAATTCCATCTGTGGAGGTAGCGGGGGGTTCCCTGCATTTGAGCAGCACAATTCCTGCCTTGCCTGGGCCCTGTTATCCTCAGAGCCTAAATGCAGCTGTAGGAATTTGCAATCCACAGACTTCCAGGTTAGGTGAATATTTGCAAAGCCAGACTCAGACAGTTGAAACAAAGTGAAACCACAGAGTCAACCAGACAAGAGGGGACCAGTCTATACCCCATGTCCCTCCGCAAAGGCTCAGCCTGTGCTTAGTGTATCAAGGGGGACTGGCTGGGGGCAAGTCTCCTTTCATCTGAGTGCTTATGGTACTGGGTCTATTCTGAGAATGAGCCCAAATCCGTTAACCATTTCTGCTGAAATTCTACTGGATTCTTTTTCTAAAGAAATGGCAGACTGTGCTATGTCAAAAAAAGTGCACAGACTTTGGATTTAGCATTCTCGGGTTCAAACCCAAATCCTCAGGCAAATTGCTTCATCTCTTTGAATTCTAATTTCCTGATCTATAAAATGGGAATGTTAACTCGTGGAGTTGTTAGGATAGTAGAATATAGATATTTATATACATTTCTCTCAGTGCCTAGTAGTTATTGCAATTTTCCTTTCCCTGAGGACATTCATTGCAGATCTGATCTGAGACAGGTCTGATTGAAAGTGGGACTGAGGATATTCTGGCCCTAGAATGAAAATTAATTAATTAAAACCCTCTCTTTACTGAATTATGGATTGGAGTTATTACAAAGGGGTTTTCACTTCCCTCAGTTAAAATTAATTGACTCAAACTCTTGACTTCTGCATTAGTTGGATCATATTTTAGAAATAGTTGGTGGCCTAAAAGAGAAGTTGGCAATTCCTTATTTGAGTAATTCTATAAGGTTCGATAAAATTGCTTGAATTGCCGTCTTTGTTTTATGCCCTCATGTTTTGTAAAGCTACGCCTGAGTGGGAAAGACAACAAACCAAGCGTAGAAATAGCAGGTATTTCTACTCAGCACTTGCACTGAATAACCTCACTAATTTCTAATTATGAGAAATCTTTAGAGATGTTTTCAAAGTTTCCCAAGTATTTCCACCATATGAAAACTGTGTGGCAGAATGGGTGAATTATAGCCTCCTTTTGTCGCCTAGCTCGCCTTCTTTTTGGCATTTAGTTTACTTTGGGCAATGACGTGTCAAATATTCCGGGCACAGATTTGAGGCTGATCTCTCCCCGGGCCTGCCGATAACCACGAAGGGTGGAAGTACCTTTTTAGGATCCCCTACATGGATCTGGGCAGCTATCAGATGCCCGGGATTATAAAGCATCTCCACTGAGGTTCAAAGGCGCCTTTCATGGAAAGGGGAGGCAGATTTCTGTATTTCAGAAAAACTTCAAAGTAAACAAGAAGCGGTGTTTTCATGAAGAACGTGGAGGAAAAATGGCCACGACTGAGGCCTGCTGCCGCCTCATTGATCACGATTTTTCAGACTCTTTGCTGGCAGGATTCCTGGGCCCGTGGGGAGAGAACTGTCCCAGGCCCGCCTCTCCCAGTGTATGAGTCACTCTGCAAACCCGACGTCTTCACAGCAGTGCTGGCTACCAGAGGGGGCTCAGGAAAGGGTGGCTCTGAAGTCAAACTTTCTAAAACTGTCTCTCCTTTCTTCTCCTTGAGCTTGCTGGGCTCTCTGATCTCTTTCTGATAGGAATTCACATTTTGTTTCTCTGAGCGTGTCTCAGAAGAATTTTGTCACAGTCCACGCCTGCAGATTGTTTTCCAGAATAACAGTTCCGTTAATTAATGACATCGTGCCCTTCCATCAGGACTGGAAGATTCTTGACTCAGAGAACAGTGAGTCGCTGTACAATAAGTTAATGAGATGCCATCAACATCTTATGCACAAGCAGAAAAACACACAGATAAAAATTAGGGTGACCTTATTAGCATCCTTTAGCAGTAAAAATGTTGACTATATTTCTTGTATTTCCTATTCATGTTTATTCATTGAAGGAGTATTTATTGAGTGTCTGTCTCAGGTCCAGTGCTAGGTGCCGAGGGAGCACAGCCACGCCGGGCGCAATTCCTTCCCCGCAGAGCTCTGTCTGCTCGCTGTGTGAAGCCAGCAGCTGAGTCAGTAGTCACCATGTAAGGAAAACAGCTCAGCTTGCTGCAGCCTCGACACGCCTCAGGCCTTGTCCCAGGCCTCCTACAGGCATCGTCTCACTGATTCTCCTAACCACCCTCTGCAGCGGGTACACCATTCACATCTCCATTTGACAAATGAGGAAACTGAGGCAGGGGGTGAGTAAGTTGCCTGGCCGAGGTCACACAGCCAAAACGTGGCAGAGCTGGTGTTTGACCCCGGACATTCTGTGTGCGTCCCAGAGTCACTGCTGTTAACATGAAAGCACGCAGTCTCCCAGCACAGACATCCAGAGAGTGGCTGAGAGCACCCAGGGGAACGTTGAAACCTGACCGGAGTGACAAGGAGTCCGTCCCAATGAATGGAAGGCTTTAATTAAATTTTGACGGATGAGCAGGAGTCAGTAAGGTGAAGAAGGTGGGGGAAGAACAGAAATCAGGAAAGGAAGGACGTTTTAAGATCACACCAAATGGGCAAAGGTGTGGGGGGCTGACCTGAAGGACCGAGGCGGGAACAGGTGCGGCCAGGCCTGCAGGGCCCAGCACCCGGTGGCGCAGTCCGCGCGGGGGAGCAGCTGGCCGGACTTGACCCTGAAAGTTACGGCGAGCCGGGGCGTGACGTGGTCGGGTTTGCATTCCCAGAGAAAAGACGGGAGCCAGACGAGACGCAGCGGCAGAGTGAATGGAAGGAGAGGAAGTCGGTAATGAAGGGTGATAGATATGAGAGATACTCAAGAGTCAGATTGCACAGATGTGTAATCACAGAATCATGAGGGTTATGTGGAACGGAAGATCCGAGAATGAAGCTGGGGTTTCTGGTTGTGCAGGGGGGGGACAACTTTCATAAAGAAGTTTGACACTGGAGGACAAAATACAAACTGCATTTTGGACGTTTCGAGTTTGAGCACCTGTGAGCTGTAGGAGTATCTAACCAGGTGGACGTCTCTGAACGACGCCAAATGCACAAGTCCGCAGCCCAACAGAGAGGTCTGAGTCAGAAGCGCAGTTTTGGGGTCGCCATCACTTAGAGAAAGGTCAGGAAATAAGCATTTGGCACACTCAGCATGGATGACACCGCCCAAAACAGATGTGTAGAGAACGGAAACAGGACGGTCAAGAAAGAAAACCACAGTCAAGGAATAGGAGATGGACAATTAGCTTATAGAAGACTAACGGAGAAACAGGAAGACATTGGTGTCTTACAGACCAAATGGCAAAGGAATTTCAAGAAGAAAAAGGGAGTGTTAGGTACTACTGAGAGGTCATTGAAACAAGGACTTAGAGTCACCATCCGTTTGAACATGTAGAGGTCACGGTCAAAAATAGAGTGGTCACTGGGGTGGGTGGAAGTGGATGTGTTTATTGTTCTTGTAATTCTAAGATGGTAGAGACTTGAGCATATATATATATATATATATATATATATATATATATATATATATGGGGAAATTCTGAGATACAGGAGATAAAAGGACTGGATGAAGGAGTGAGGTCCCCAAGAAGTGGGGATGAGGGTGACCCAATGTCACAACACTGAAAGGGCTAGGGGACAGCTCAAAGTAAGGGGGGCATAAGCCATTGACTAGGAAGTCCCTCTCCAAACCAGAATGATGATGATGTTTGTTTATTAGTATTTTTGAGATGGCAAAGAGATATTATTTTTTTAAAAAAGGCATTGGGGCAGATATCAGAAAACCCAGACTCTACACCTGTCTTCGTCACTAACAACCATGGATATATCAGTCTAATTGTTCAGAGTCACCCCTGAGAAATTAGCTTGACTTCTCTAGATCTCTGCTCTGGCCAAGATGATGATCATAACCGTGGTCCCAGCATCAGACCACCACTAACCGAGCACCTGTCATGACAGATTGCCGGGGGAGATGCCAGAGACTCTAAGGTGATGACAAGAGACCCTGATGCCCTAGTTTAGTGACAGAGACAAACACACTCATGATTATATAGACACATCGTTTTTTAGATTTTTTTTTTTTTTTGAGACAGAGTCTCGCTTTGTTGCCCAGGCTACCTACCGTGAGTGCCATGGCATCAGCCTAGCTCACAGCAACCTCAAACTCCTGGGCTCAAGCGATCCTCCTGCCTCAGCCTCCTGAGTAGCTGGGACTACAGGCATGCGCCACCATGCCCGGCTAATTTATATATATATTAGTTGGCCAATTAATTTCTTTCTATTTATAGTAGAGATGGGTCTCACTCTTGCTCAGGCTGGTTTCGAACTCCTGACCTCGAGCAATCCGCCCGCCTCGGCCTCCCAGAGTGCTAGGATTACAGGCGTGAGCCACTGCTCCCGGCCGTTGACACATCATTTTATTGAGACTTTTCCAAATGCCTGGTGCTTTTTTAAAGCTCTGACAGGTATTAACGTTTTTAGGTTTTACAAGAAGTTTTATTTCCACGTTTTACAGATAAGGAGACCCAGGCATAGGGGTTACACAGCTGATTCCAGACATGGTGGTTTGCAGCGTTAAAATACAAGTAAATTGCAATGACAGGCATAAGATATTAGAAACCTTCAGAGGAGAAGTATGCGACCTACCCCGGAGGGAAGGGGGAGAGGAGGCGGTACTGCAGTTGGATCACAAAAATCAGGCACAGAAGTTTGCTGGATGAAGGAGTAGGGGAAAGAGTTCTAGGAGGAGGGGACAGTGCAAACAACAGCACAGGGGTGGGGGACATGATGGTGTTCAGGAAACTGCAAGCATTTGGCATTGCTGGAGCATGAAGTGTGACGCAAGTAGTGGCGATTTTTAGGCAAGTCTCACACCTGATTCTCAGCATATGGTGATCTCGACTTTCAACCGATATTTATTGAGTGCCTACTGTGTGTGCCAAAAGGGACCAGAAGAAGAATGAGACACGGCCCCATCCCGGTGGCACACACAATCTAATGCAAGAGCAGAGTCCAGAGTCGTAGATGGCATGGACGCCTTGGAAAGGTGTGGGTCTGTCACACACCAGTGCTGCCAGGGTTACGGGACACTATTTATCATCATATCTCCAGGGCCACCACCATGCCTGACGCATGGCAGGTACTGAATAAGCATGTGTTTAATGAGTGCAATGAATGAACGAGAAGCTCGTCTGCATGGAGAGCCCTGGGAAATGTGGTGGGGAAGAGACCAACACCACTGAGGGGCTGGCGACCAAGATGAAGACAAGGAGGAATATTAACACACTGAAGGGTGGGAAGATCATGGCTGGTGGATCTTGGAATTCAAGGATTCACAAGAGAGCAGTGTAGGTGATGAGAAGAGCTAAGATACACAGCTCTGGCCATTCAAGTGTCATTTTCTAGGTTGTATGAAAAGGCTGGTTAGCACTTCAGGATGCTGAGGGGCTGGTCAATCACATCCCTTTTGAGGTCCCTACTAGTGATGACAAGGGACAGAGTGGACAGGGAGCCTGTGATCTGGCATTACCGTCCCGGGGTTCAGACCATGACAGCAAAATAAAAGGAGGAGGAGAGGGTGTGTCACCGGAGGACGCGTTGCCCAGTGAAGACTCTGTGCCATAGAATGGCAGAAGTGGGTTAGGTCACCTGCCCTCCTGGCCCCGGGTTATGTCCCGCTGGGAAAGGGGTCACAACGCAGATGACTGTGTGTTAGGGTCCCACAAGGTAGACTGCGACCAGAGGAAGGAAGTGTTTAAAAGTGTTTAATGATAAATAGTGACCATAAGTATTTTTTTTATTTTTGTTTAACAATTTAAAAGAGATTTCAGAGAAAATTTTCAAAGGGGATTTCGGGGGAAGAAAATTTTCGAAGGGAATGCTGGCTGAGTTGCAAGCGTTCAGGAAAAGCAACCAGACACAGTTGTACTACTTTAGCATAATCTTCCATGTTGACCAACTCTGAGCTTTTCAGGTATCGGGATGACTCAGAGAATATATTTGCATTTAGCAAGCCTATCTCCACGAAAATGTGGAGGCAGCAGTCTAATGTCCTACTAATCTTAGGAAAGGGTATTAAGGAAAAAAACTTTCATTTCCAAGATGTAGCCTTCTGCAATATACGTGCTCAAGAAAGTCACAGAAGAAAATGTTCTGCAATACATAGAAACTGATGAATCAGAAGAAGTAAACTAATGGCAATTTATCTTCCACTATTTCAGAACTGGAACAACATTTTATATTAAAAGAACTTGTAGACGTGAGGAATGTCTAATCCCACTTAACTGGGCTGTCGTGCCTCTGGGGTATTATTTAGGATGGTTTTTGTTTAATATTGTGAGTTTTTATTAATACAAACCAGATATTAACACATAGATTTTTTTCTTTTTAATTATCCAAGCCAATTTAGGTTATCCGATTTAGGAAGAATTTTAGTGTTTCTACTACTTTGCAAGTCTAAATGTGGTTTCAATTTGTATTCAAGATTTGGGATCTAAAAAATGATTTGGACTTGGTTATTACTACATATAAGAAAAAAAAGTACCCCCTCGAAAAATTTTAAGTACCTGGATATTTAATAATAACCACTTGGGATTTTTTTTTTTAATTTCTCTAACTTCCTGATTTAAATTTTCCATTTGCTTTATAGACAATAAAAGTTTAGAGATACAAACTAAAGGTGAAATCTGTGCTATATTAAAGCTATTAATATATTAGCTGTTTGCATTTTATTAAGTATTAAAAGATACCTAAATAATTGATAAATAAATTTGGACTAAATTTATCTAGTGTTCTTTGCCAATTCTGCTGAAGGGACAGTCATTTGAACATGTGGCATTGGTACCCCAGGGTTATAAGGATGGACTTTAGGACAGGACGTTCTATGAATATGACCAGCCTAAGTGAACTCACAACCCAGCAGCACCTTAACCTTCTGTGCTGCAGCTCTCAGTTCTCCTAAGGATGATGGCAGGAGGGTTATACCAGAGCAAATTATGTCCGCTTTGATTAATTTCAGTTGGCGTGCATGCTAAACCGAAGGTAATCAGAAGAGCTCCTAAAATGATTGACACTTAGTTGTAAATGCTAATTAAGGGTCCATAAGAAAGGCCCATGGGTACCTCAGGCTCAACATATCAAAACTGAAATCCATCATCTTCACCCAAAAGCCCTTTCCTGTGCTCCCCACTTTTTTCATGTCATCACCATCTTCTTTATCATCCGGATTAGAAAACTCGAAGTCACATTTAATGTTTCACCAACCTCCCCATACTGTATAGACTGTTTATCCTAATAGAACACCATATCTTTAATGTAGAGAAATGCTTATTCTTCCTGTAAGTCATCACACCAAAACAATCCCAGGGAAAGCGTCGATTCAGCCTAGTTGCAAAAAGGCTGATGGAACACAGATGCAAAGGTAATGGGATCTTTTCAATCAGACGTCTCTCTTGGTCTCCCATGATGGCTTTGCTGCTTGGAATCCCTGGATTCTTGATCCAAACAGGCTCATAGTTTATCTTCCTCACTCCAGTCCCTTTCTCCTGACACCTGCCCTCCCCACCAAGACCACATTTCTACAGACCTGGTCCTGTTTCTCCTTTGCTTACGGACTATCATGGCTTCTTAATGCCTTACAAAACAAACACTTAAGCTTGATTTAAGGCTTTAACCTAATTTTTCAGTCTTCTTCCCACTCCATACAAACTTTGCCCCTCACCCACCGGCACCCTGTACCTGAGTTTAAGCCACCTCCAGCTGTTAGCACTCCCTGGATACCACCCACAGTTTCCTGAGACTCACAGCATCTTTCTGGAACTATCTCACCTCCATTGAAATCCTCCCCACACAAAGGATATTTTGTTTGCTGCATCTTTATTTAAAATATTAAACATAAAGGGCAGAAGTCTTCATTTTCCTAAAATATCAAAATTTTTACAAGACTGTTAGGTACATTGCCTGGAAAAGAACAGGCATCTTATTAATGAGCATCTTCTCAGAGTTTTTGTCTGAATAGGGTGTAAGTTGTGTGTCATTACTATAGAGAAATGCTGAAGTTTCATAAAGATATTTTTTCTGATGTCATTTTCCTTCTGTCTCATTCTCTGGGTCTAAGGTTTTCTGCACTATTTATTGTATATGGAAAGTCACAAAATCTTTCCCTTCAAAAAGAGGACATGTTAAAGTGTCATGTAGACCAACAACTAGGATTGGCCAGCCTACGGCCAGCTAGAAGACAAAGAAGCTTGAATTCACACATTCTAGGGGGAAAAAATGGAAGAAAGAGTATGCTATTATTGCTCAATAATAAACACATGGATTGGTGAGAAAAGTAGAACATATATATGAAGTTTGAATTATAATAAAGTTAGAAACCCTCCATCTGCCATTCTACTAGCTAGCAGTGTCTCGGCAGGCTGTATATTCTTATAAAAACAAACACTTCAGGAAAAGAGTTGGTGCCACAGTCAGTTAGTGTGTATTACTAATGACACTTGGGACCAATTAATGCAAAGCTGGCTAAAAAAAAGAATATATAATAAATCAGGGAGTAGCGCTTCATTTAAATACAGTGAGTGACTGGGGTAAATTACTTGAAATAGCTCAAAACCAAGGACCATCTTAAGGAGCCAAAGAAAACTGTAAGCGCAACAATGCTAGATTTTTACAAGCCCTCAAACACCTAAACTAAAACTATGTAAAAAAAATTGGCCAAGTGGATATCAACCGGAAAGCTTCACAAAACAGTTTTTTATAAACGAAAAAAATCGGGGAACTATCTTTTTAGAGACACATTTTGCCGAGATTACAAGATAATTTTTAATAACCATCAAGACAGGAATCTTGAAGAGGAAAGAAGAAACACAAAGGCTTATGTGAAATCTTACACAGAACTAGGGTCACAGCTAAAATATATTCTTCCTAAATGCTTGAAGATGACTTATTTCTGTTTCTGTCATATTTCTGTTTTACCTTTTTTTTTTTTAATTTTCTAGTGTAAGTCCTTCCTGATTTACTGTGTTCTAGAAGTTTCTGAGCTTCAGAACCTAGAATGTATTTTCCTATGGTCACAGCACTGTACACGGAACACATCCACATTCCATAAAGCTGAGCATAAAGCCCTTTGTTGTTGTGTATAAGTGTTGGGGTTTTGAAAGGTTGTTTCGAGCTGCATGGGGGAGCTTCGGGTCTGGGTCCTCGATTCCGGGGTCAATTAGATGTAGAGATGTTGAACAACAAAGGGAATCGCTTTCCATATTTCTGAATGCCAAGCTTGCCAGTGACATACTTCTCAACAGGGAAAGTGGTTACTTGCGTTTATGATATATCCGAAGCACAGTTCCTTTATAAATCAGGAAGTGCTCCTGTTGGCACCTCAGTCCGGTGGGTTAGTAAAGGTGGCAGTTCTGGCACTCCCAGGAGTATTTCCCGGTCTCCAGGGCTCCCTCACGGTACCCAGCCACTTCTCTTTGCTCTGAAATGCCTGTGAGTTATACAGTCCCCCCTAATTCATTCAAACATAATGTTACAACTGACATACTTTTCAAATATTACAACATTCTGACACAGCACTGGGTATTGGAAATAAAAACATGACGCCACAATTTATCCCTTCAAATTTCCAGTGGTCTCATGAGAAAACTCCTCTGGTCCGTTTTTTGTTTTTGTTTTTTTTAATTATACAAATAAATGAAAAAATGAGATAAGGTCATAAGAGAGTTAGGAACATTATCTAATCTTCTTTAGGAGTAAGATCAGCTGCTGGGCACAGTAATACTCCAGGCTTCCGCAGCTCTATGGCAGTCTAGCATGCATGCTATGCTCTGGTCTGCGAAGCCCTTCCACACCGGGAGTGAGAGATCCAGACTCCTTTTCCACCATTTTCCAGACTCTAAGAGTGTCTAAGTCCAGTTGGCCAGCAGAGGAAGGAAGGATGGGGAAGCTCTGTCTCTTCTTGGGCACGTTGGTCCAGAAGCGAACACATTCCTTTGCCCTCAGTCTATTGGTGAGAGCTAGTCGTGTGGCTCCACCTCCAGGCACCAGACCAGAAAAGGCAGCTCCTGGCCGGGTAGCAGCTTTGCAGGGGTAACTATACAAAGGAGAAAATAAACTTCTCCCGAACAGCTGGTGGCGTCTCTCACAGGTACTATAACGACAAAAAGGAGTCGATTTTAACCTCACCTGAAGAAATCGAGGTAGGTTTCCAGAAGATGCATCAATTTGCTTTGCACTGAAGGATAGGCAAAAATGAGATCAAGGCATTTTTCTGGAGAGAAAACAGTATAGGCAAATGCAAGTAGGGAAGGAAGATTATGTAACATGTAAGCAATTGGAAATAAGATAGCCGAAGCCCAAGGACCAGTTAAAAGACATCTTTCTTTAAAGAAGTGACCCACCACATATCTGTGTTAAGAATTTGACAAATGAAAGCAAGCTGGACCTACAGCCTCTTAGGAAATTACTCATTTTGCTTGCCTTTGCCGATGGTGTTAAAATGATCAAATTTGGTTTTCTGCATCTCTGAATTTGATTCCTCTGATGAGAACTGATGTGAATGCCAAATGACTTCTCATGAAGAGTGGTTGATATTTAGTATTCTACAGGGTCTTTCTAGGTAAGTGCAACCAAAGCCAATGAATAATAGAAACAGTGTATATCTGTCAAGTGTAATTATAACACTGAATTATGCTCATCTTGCATTCCGATTCCTGTATACATTAGTTTAAACACCAGAACATGCGGGCATTTCATACCTGTGAGAATTTTACTTTGAAAACTAGCAGGCCCTTAGTTTTAGCCATTTTTAATAGGAAAAAAATTCACATCTTGTTCAAAATTACTTTATGGTAAAGTTTGGTCTCTCTATCTTCTCAAGTTTCTAAAAACAGGGAAGAAATAGAGAGGAATATTTCAATCTAATTTTAAATTCCCACTGATTTTCTATATTTAAACAAGTATCTTACTCTTTGCATTTTGATTAACTAATCCCTTGGATTAAATACTTATTAAAATTATGGAATAGAGTTGCTTATAATGTCAGCAGTATGCAAAAGGAAGTGGAAATTATGCAAGTATTGTTTTTTCATTGTTGAATGACTCAAAAATTCAGAAAAGCAAAAAGGACAAAACAAAAAAATCAACTATAATCTCATATTCCAATATATTCAAATTACCATTTTGCTGTCTAAAAAATTCTAAACATTTTTCTATGCATTTGCATATGATTTTTTTACAAAAATGAAATCATATGTTACATACTGTTTTGTATCCTACTTTTTTCACGTAACAATATTTTAGAAACACATTTCCATGTCAATTTTTTTTTAATTTCACAACAGCAATATTTTTTTCAACTGAGCACAAGGACCATATCAGAATCTTCAAGAGGGTATGCGTAGTTTAAAAATTATAATTTTATCTTTAGAAAGCAAAACCAAGGGTAAAAGAAAACATTGTTTTGTTTTTTTAATACAAACTACAGAATATAAAACACAAAAAAATTCCTATTGGCTGGTAGGATTGTCTCAGATTTTTCTGGGGTTTGTTATATTATCTATTGGCCTCCTATATGGGTTGTATCAGCATCTGGAGGGGATAATTAGGTTATTATGTCAACAGCTAGAACATGGATTTTAAAAGATTGTGAACGACAGCGCCTCAACTGCCAAGTGTTCCATCTAACCAACAATCCCTTACGATTGGGCTTAACTTTTAAAAGATAGGTTTTCACACATTCTGATTTACTGGCTTCTTGTTACTAATTCCCCATCATGCCCCACGATAGCAGGCTGCGTATTTTGAGCCTGTAGTATGCTGCTGCTTTTTAAGTCTCGCTCACATGCCACAGCATCAAGCAGGGAATGCTCAAATTGATGAACGTGGAAGACACTTTTGGGTAGTCCGAGCAAGGCTGTGCTCGGCAGCACAGGGCTGCTAATGGATGACCCCTATTCCCAGGGCCGTCTCCGTGCGTTCACCTTGTTGAGAATATGTCAACCCATCCTGATGCAGGACTAGCGACTAGCTTAACCCGACCTGCAACCGTTCTCTCGACGGAGCCATTCTGGAGAGAAACCATGTTCTGTTAGTTCACTAAATCATGAAAAAAGTAAACATAGCTGTTTGAACATTGTACAAACTGGTCCTAAAAGGGTTCTCACTCTGTTTTATACGGGCTGTCTTCAGGGAGGCAAAACATTTATGTATGCAGTAAATACAGGAAAGTTATATTTTCAGATGTCATGATCAGAAACAAGAGGAAAGAGCATCCCATAAAGAATCCCTGTTACTATTTAACATTATAAATTTCCAGAGATATGCTTTGTTCAAGTAGAACTGGGCTGGCACAACCATAAGGTGTCAAGTGATTTCTGCCATTTTTCAGATGTGGAAATATATGAACTCAGGGTCTAATAACTTTTCTATAACTTTAATGGAGCATTTATCCTAGGATACTTTCAACCATAAGATTTTGAGATTCTGTATTTTTAATTTCAACCTTAGATTCCTCACTTCTAATATTCATTACCAGGTAGAAGAAAAAAGAACAAATTAAAGTACTTTTAGCTAGAGAAAAACTAATGAAATAATTTAGATCAGCTCCGCATCTCTTGCAAAGACTCTGAGGCACAAGGCACTTTTTTGAAGTCTTTTACACATTAAGAAAGCTTGTTATGTAGAAAGAAAGCGATTCTCCTTTCCTCTGATATGCCTATTTATTCCCATCTAAATTCTCTGTTGATCTAAAGCACGGGTTTACTTTTTCTCCACTATTTTTCCACTACTGCAAATGCATGGTAGTTAAAGTGCATCTAGTGTTGCAATGGAAAACAGAATCAATCTCTTTTTATATTCTCAGTCCATAGCATATAAAATATATGTCTTCTCTTGGCACCTTTTAATTTTAATTAGAGAAATCTTGTCTGAACGTATGCGAAATGGCATTGGAAGGGTTTGCTAGAAAGGAAATAATTTGTTGCAAAACAGAGACAGAGAAACTGTCCCTGTGATATGACCTCTAGGCTGAGTCAAAACTCAGTCCACAGTAACCAGAAAACACAAGTCCCCTTGGCTGCTTCCCTTCTGATAGACTTATCTACAGCTCTCCCCAGTAGGCATGCACCTTATCCAAAGCCTTATCTTTTCATCCTCCGTCCTGGTCTTTGACTTTTCCTCTTTATCAGTATTCCTATCAGGGCAGCCATCCATAGCTCCATCATTTCAAAGTTATAATTAATAGACTGACTAGAATATTGTCTCTTTATAAGCTTCAGCTTGGTCTGAGTTGACCCTCAGCAGCTTTTGTCCCATTCAAGTTGTTTCAGCCTCCGGTTATATTACCTCCTTTGGATTGCAAATCCCAGGGTCCTTTCTCTCCTTGAACTTCCCAAAGCCACATAGCTCAGCGAGCCTGCTCTCTCTGACATCACCTGAAACCAACTTCATAAATGACCCCTGGTCTTCTGCCAAAGCACATTTTCTTCAGTGAGTTTTCTCATTTTGCCACACAGCCGGAAGGAATGTGGTCAAGAGGAAAGCTTCTTTGCAGTCCATCCCGTCCTCAATCTGCTCTCCTCTCCATCTCTGGGGAATCCTTAGGCATCCGGTTTCATGGTTTCTCTAAAGCAGCTTCTGCATTTCCTTTTATCACAAATACTCTATCCCCAGAGTCACCATCTGGGACTGTCATCTATTCTCCCAAACTAGGCGCTCTCTGCCCAGTGCACATCTCTGCTCATTCCAAACACGAGGGTATTTAAAACCCAGCTACAGGGCCTAGCATGAGGCACGGGGCATTGTTTCAAGCTACATATCATTTTGGAGCTATTTTTGTCTTGTTCTTTTTCAATCATATAGGTCCATTAATATTCAAGAAGTTATTCTTAGAAGGTGGTTAAATGCACGGAGAAAACTAAAATTAGAAAGGCTTTGCATTTTAAAGACAGATCTCTGCTTTCACATGGCCAACGGTATCTCCCTTTTGCTTCCTTTCCTCTGTGGATGCCTTTGTTTGTGAAGTTATTTTTTTTAACCATAATAAAAAGCTTAAAGGCCAAAATACACAAAAAGAAATATTTCTTATACTCAAGAGGTTATCAAGATACCAGAGACTTTAAAATGAGTTTATAACATTGATTCTTAAGCTCCAGGCATTTCCTTGAAGAATTTCCAAAAGACTTCAAATAAATTCTTCTTGCCAACTTTCATTTTCAGATGCATTTAACACCAAGTTTCCTGGTGTGAATATGCATATGTGGTTCTAAAAATCTCTACATTCACGAACTAAAACTATACAAAAAGAAAAATAGGTTATTTTTTTTATTTCCTTGACAATATGAAAGGCCATACACAATATAGTTTAAAAATGCAAAACCTCTAGACCTAGTCATTACTGGATTTTGATGTCTTATAGCCTCAATTTCCTTATCTAGGCAGTGAGAGTAAACTTAGAGGTTGAAGACCATGCTCTGAAGTCTTTATGTCTTAACATTGTTGGGTTCAATCACATACTTCTAGACTGAAGTGACTATTTTTATTTTTGCAGAGGTAGAACCAATTGCAGAATTAGAGAGAACACAGTCCCCTTAAGAATGAACACACTTCTGACACCTACTGCAAGTTCAGGGGGTTCCCCAACCCATCCCCAGGTTTGATAATTTTCTGGAAGGACTCATAGTTACAGTTATTACACGGGAAGAATCCAGATGAAAATCAGGTAAAGGAAGAAACACAGAAGGCAGAGTCCAGGAAAATTACCAGATGCTGAGCTTCTAGTTATCTTCTCCCTGGGGAGCCATGAACACGTTTCTTTCTTGGAATCAGTATGTGACAAATTGCATGGGGTATTGACAACCAGGGAAGCTTTCCTGAGCCTCAGTGTTCAGACTTTTATTGAGGCTCCATTGCATAGGAGTGGCTGATTGTGCACATGGCCAACCTCAGTTTCCAGCCTCTCAGGAGGTTGAACTCTATAACCCAGAGCCCTCCCACCATACCATACATTGTTGGTCTTCCTGGAACAGTCAGCTCCCATCCTAAATACTGTCTGGTGTTGCCAGGCCTCAACCTAAATCACACTGTTAGACTGTCTGGTATGATCCACTGGTCCCAGGCAAACAAAGACACGCTTATCAGGCAGAACATCTCAGGGGCTTGGATATTACTTTCCCAAAGCCAAGGCCAAAAGCCAGACTTCTTTAGGAGCACAAGTGAATTCTTTATTACACAGTTTTGAAAATCTTTCTGGTGAGGACAGGGAAGCAAACTATTCCTAGGACCCTACTGCTAGAAGGAAACTTGGCAATCCTAGTGTTTCTTAAAGTAGGACTCTAGGACCACTTGCATCGGAATCACTTGACATTAACAAAATGCAGAGTCCAAAGTCCTACCCCTAATTTGCTGAAACAGACTCTCTGTAGGAGGAGCATTGGACTATGCTTTTAAGCGTGTCACTTTAGCAGCTTTTTATGTAGGCCAAAATTTGAGAAATGTAATTACTATCCAAGGTCCTTGTTCCTAAAAGCAGAGTGAAAATAGCAAGAGATGCAGCACAGAGAGAAAATTCTGCCTCTCGTTCCTCCGTGGAGTTTATCTTGGGCAAGCCATTATTCCTCAAGCATCATATGTTTGAAAACAATGTTTAGCAACATTTGTTTTAAACAGACATAACTAATGTATCATGTTCCTAGATTGAGAAAATACACATTGAGTTACTTTGTGCTGTTAGGAAAGATGCTTATGAAATACAAGATGGCATTCCATCTAATTTGGTTGGCCTGGAGACTTCTCTTTCTGTGCTATATATTTCTACATTATATATTTCTATATTATAATTGATGGCATCCCTAGCAGGGGTGTTCCAATTTATTCTTTCTTTTGTTCATTCACAAACTGATGCCTACTCTGTGGCAGGCATTGTTGTAGGTGCTGAGGGTGGAGCAATGAACAGAACAGAAAATGCCTCTGCTTTAGTGAGGCCAGGAGCACATATATGCCATGCCAGATGGTGACACATGCTATGTGGATTTTTATAAAATCAGGATAAAGGGGGAAAGGCAGCTGAGGGAGGGGTTTGCTACTTGGCATGGAATAGTTAGGGAAGGAATTTCTAATATGATGTCTTGTGAGCAGAGAAGTAAAGGAGCAACCAACCGTAGAGTTATTTGGATAAAGTGAACAGCAAGTTCAAAGGTCCTAAGGCAGGAGCAGCTTCAAATGTGGTGACAGAGAAAGCCTTACGTGATGGAATTAAAGAGAGATGAGGAGGAGCAGAAGTGGATCCAGAGAGTACAGGCATCTCCTTCAAAGAATGTGAGGCAACAAAAAGGAACACAGAATTGAAATGGTAACCAGTGGGGTAGATAAAGGCAAGAGAAGGGTTTTATAGTGGTGGTGGTGGTTCAGATTAAAGACATTTTGCCATGTTTATGTGGAGCAATCCAGTAGAGAGCGAGTCATTAATGCTGTAGTAGAGAGAGGGGAGAATTGTTAGAGAGGTGACCTTGAGTAGGAGGAAGGATGGTATCTAGTGCACACGTGGGATACTTGGCCTTGGATATATATTCTTTACTTCTTTCTCCTCTTCCTCATCCCTCCATTCCCACATTGACCTTATTTTCAGCCTTCCTGCATCTTCTCATGACCCTTTCGTGTTACATAATTCTTCTCTCTTATGATGTACACTTCATCCTTCCTTCAGGGAAAAAAAAAAAGGAAAAAGATATTCATAACACTTGGACTGTTGAAACAAGACTAAAGTATCTGTTCTACCAACGACTTGTTTTGTTGTATGAATCCAATGAGATTTTGCCCAGAAGAGACCTTTGGAAACTATCATCCGTTGAAATGTCATTTTAGAATGGAAAAAACAAATTGTTATCAAAACAGAAACAGTGTTAACTGGACTGGTCATTATTCTCATAATGTGTATACCTTTCTTTGTCTTTTCTCTTAACCTTTTCTATATTGAGTGGTCAAATTTGTTCTGCTACTCCAACTGACACTTTAGGTCTGATGTCTAAATGTTACCTCATCTGCTGGAGGAACCCAGAGCCAAAAAGTCTGCTATTCTGGTCGGTTGTTAAATTTATCACTCAATTCGTCAAACCTGGAGTGATTTGTTTGCGGA